>NC_072792.1:185655675-186855675 GCF_028583425.1 Eublepharis macularius
AGACACTCTGTACCTGCTTCTCTTTTGGAATCACTGTGTCTCTTCCAGGGCTGACCCTTGTCACAGAAAACAGGGTCAGGGGCTAATCTACAGCTGCGTTTAAGGAACCACGCTGCGGGAGGAAGTGACTTTTGGTGACTTTTCAGAGGAAGTGTCCATTGGGAAAGCTGGGGGAGTTTTTAAAGTGGGCTGGGCATCTGGCGGCCAAGAGACGGAAGTGCCCCAGAATAGGTTTGTGTTGGGAAAGAATCTGCAGCAGGGACGACAAGCGTGATATTTGCTCGGGTGGAAGCTTTTTAGGACACATACAGTGCCATATTGCGCAGAGCTAATCTGGTCTAAGACCGTTAGTTTCAGTGGGATTCGCTAATCTTTGCTAGGATTGCATGGTTAGCTGAGGTTTCCCATTTTTGTCAGCCAAGCAGCCAAAATCTGGAGAAAGAGACCTGTTTGTATTTTGGCCAAGACAGGTCTGTCTTCTTTCCACTGTGACAGGCTTGGCCGTTAGCCAAGTTAATTTCGGAGGCTTTCTCAGCTCTCTTCCACCCCCCCTTTCATTTCGGCAGCAACTGCCTGTGTCGGTGTGGCTCCCAGGACCGAACCAAGCTGTCTTCCTGCCCCCCGAGTGGCTTTGCAGTGCCGCTGGAGAGGGGTACCACCCACAGTTCTCTGCAAAGCCACAGAGGCTGCTGGGATGTTGTGGCTATGGGGTTGTGTTAAGGAGTCTTGAGGACATGTATGCAGAGGCTGCCTGTTGTGTATTAACTGTAGGTAATCAAGATTTGGAAGGTCTCCTGGGGCAGAACAGCCTCTTTGTTCTTTTGCCAATTCAGCCAAGTGAGAGGGAGAAAGCTCAACAGGTGAGCTTGGCTCTGCTTTAATGGCTTAAGACAAGCCAGGAAGGACTCTGGAAAGGAGTCTGGGAGATCCGTGAGCTGCGCCTTCTCTCCTTGTGTGCGCCTTGAAAATGAAATAGGTCCACTTTCTCAGCAAACCGCGGTTTGTTGTTGTGTGTAAAAAACAAAGCAGGCTGACTTCTCTCTCTTCTTTCCTGGGTTTAATTTTGGTTTGGAGGGAAGGAAACAAGCCGGAATTTGTTGTTCAAAAATACAGTTTGCTTTGAAAGCAGGACATTTTTAGTTCTGGGGCCACATAGGAGAACAGTCAGTAGAGAGGAGTGTGTGAGTCCAAGGATGTCCCACTCTTTCCCGTAAGAATGGTCTTTGTAAATCAAGCTGATGGAAGAACAGCAGGATTTGAGTCCAGGGCACCTAAGAGAACGACAAGATTTTCAGGATATAAACTTTCAAGGTCTCGACGGTGTCAGTGGACTCAAATTCTGCTGTTCTACTGCAGATCGACAGGGCCACCTACGTACCTGAAGCCGATGAAGAGTTCTGCAAGAAGACGCTGACATGACATGCTGGGGGAAAATTCCTTCCCTTTCATGTCTTGCTTCGATTATACAAAATACCTAGAACGTACATGAATTATGTAACCTGGTGAGAAACGAGAGTCCCACACAGCTTTGGTCTAATTTCTGGGCGCTTCATCTCTGCAGCCATGAGGACCAGAAACTTGGAGGCTCGTAAATACTGGGATTCTCATGATGTTGCAATTGATGTCTGACATCAAATTGTGTGCGTTTGAGTATGATGCTCACAAGGGGCACACAAAAGTTGGCTCTTCTTGACTCTTGCTTCTCCTTCCTGATTCAGCGACTCCTGACAAAGTCTCTGAGATGAAGATGTTCTTTTCCTGTAAAAGGAATAAGAAATCTAAACTTCCTGGTTTAAGTTGTTCCAAAGGTCACGATGAAGAGCCTGGAGTCCTGCACTGTCTCTCTCTCTCCCCCACCCAGGCACTTAGTTTCATGCAGCTCTCTTTCCCGTCAGCTCTGCATACGAACAGGCGCTTGTGTTGTCTGTTGTGTCATGCTGAAGGCTTGGTTTCTTTGTGAGGATGGGTGTATGTGTGAGAGAGCGCGTGCAGGCGAGCGTGAGTCAGTGGCATGTGACCGCGATGGGGTGTCAGTTTAAGGCGCCTTATTTATAGCCCGCAGGAAACGCCTTCAGAGGTCTTGCACAAGTTGTGAAGGGGAGGAGCAGGCAGGGCAAGGCAGACCCCACTGGGGGATGACCCGAGTCCCTTGGGCCAGCCTCTTCCTTGCCCCAGAGAAGCCCCAGCCTGGAAGCTTGTTTTTAGCTTTTCAGGCCAGGAAAACGTTCATGTGTTTGGAATTTAAGGGTAGAAGGAAGAATGTGTGAGAATCATAGAATCACAGGGCTGGAACTGGGACCCCCCCCCGGTCATCTCGCCCAACCCCCTGCACAATGCAGGAAATTCACAACTATCTCCCCTCCCCACAGGAGTTAGCCATGTTAGTCTGCAGTAGCAAAATAGAAAAGATAATAGATGCAGCCCTTCCTGCCCTCCCTCTCGTGATCTGCCCAGGTTCTCAGAATCAGCATTGCTGTCCGATGGCTACCTAGCCTCTGCTTAAAAACCTCCAAAGAAGGAGAGCCTGCCACCTCCCGAGGAAGCCTCACCCACTGAGCGACCGCTCTAACTGTCAGAGATCCAGAGGAGTTAGCCATGTTAATCTGTAGTTGCAAAATATCAAAGAGTCCAGTAGCACCTTCAAGACTAATCACCTTTATCGTAGCGTAAGCTTTCAAGAACCACAGCTCTCTTCGTCAGATGACTTCTGAAAAATTGGCTAGAATGTATGCTTCAAATGTACGTTGGAAATGTGCTAAACAAGAGGGACGTTTTATTATATATGTGGTGGAGAGGGCAAGAGTTTCTGGTTGCAGGTACGATCATCGATTTAGAAGATTGTGAAGATGAAAATCGAGTTGAAACCAGAGACTTTTTTGTTGGGAATGATGAAATGTTTTTGGTTACCTCATAGCTCCCAAGTGGGCTTCCTTGTTGTTGCGGGAATGATGGACAGCCAGTTGGGAAGAAGTTTTGGAACTTTGTTTATGTATTTGATCACGACAGCAAGAGTATGCACAAAAGTGGAAAACTCCAAGATTGCCTACAGTGAAGGCAGGGCTTTTTTTCAGCTGGAATGTGGTGGAACGGCGTTCTGGAACCTCTTGAAAATGGTCACATGGCTGGTGGCCCCGCCCCCTGATCTCCAGACAGAGGGGAGTTTAGATCGCCCTCCGCGCCGCTGAGCCACCAGCCATGTGACCTTTTTCACCAAGGGCGATTTAAACTTTTAAAAACTCCTCCCTTGTTCCAGCTGACCCAAAGTGATGTCATTGTGTGGTCCTGGGAGTGTGTGCGCACTTTGCGCACATGCATGTGGTACCAGGGGCACCACCTCCCGTCAAGAGTTGCCCCCTGTGCTGGCAACCCACTGAGTTCCACCACCTCTTTTCCCAGAAAAAAAGCCCTGGGTGAAGGAACGGTGGATAAAAGTCTTGGAGTTTGCGTCAATGGCAAAACTTACTCCACTGATTAGGGAAAAGACATTAGTTACATTTTTGACTGAATGGAAACCGTTTATAGACTTTTTACATGAAATGGATAATAAGGACTTGATGACATCTGGATTTATGGATTAAGAAAATAGAAAAAAGAAGGCTCTTACGTTTAACTTAGAATAAGTGAGACTTTGAAAATGATGTATATTTGTTGCGGAGAAAATCGGAACTCAATTTGTAGTTTCGTTTTATTTTTCTTTTATTTGTTTATGTATTGTTAGTGTGTCTTTTTTAAAGAATGTTGTGGTTTTTTATCTTCTTTGTTTATTGTCTGTAGCTTTTATGTTACTGTTTATAGTCTAAATAAAGAAAAATTCTTCGGGGGGGGGGAAACCCTAACTAACTTTATTGTAGCTTAAGCTTTCGAGATCCACAGCTCTCTGATGCATCTGACGAAGAGAGCTGTGGTTCTCGAAAGCTGACAATGCATCTGACGAAGAGAGCTGTGGTTCTCGAAAGCTTATGCTACAATAAAGTTGGTTAGTCTTAAAGGTGCTACTGGACTCTGCTATTTTCTAACTGTCAGGAAGTTCTTCCTAATGTTTAGCCGAAAACTCTTTTGATTTAATTTCAACCCGTTGGTTCTGTTCTGACCTTCTAGGGCAATGGAAATGAGCAGCTCGGACAGATAATTGGCATGCCCTTGCAAGCTAGAGGCTGGTGCATTGCTGTGGCAATTCTTACTTAGTTGGGGAGGACAAGAGAGTCTCTTGGATGGGGCATGGGGGACCACCTGCAGGGTGAATTCATTCACTCAAGAACAGGAATTGATGTCTGGGGTCCATGATGCAGGCTGGGGAGTTTGGGATTTTTTTGTGGTTTTCAGGCAACAGAAATTCTGGAGTTAGGATGCACAGCACATTTTGTATGAGTCACAATGAAGAATCCAGTGGTGCCTCAAAGTCAACACATTTATTATGACTTTAAAAACAAACTGGATTTTTTCATTATGCGTGTATGTTCTTCAGTTGTCCTTCCTTTCCCCACACTCCTCTCCCCCAGAGCAATAATCAATTGTCCCAACTTGCACCACAGTTACTTCCAGTCAAGCACGGCCATGGGGTGGGGAGGGGTGCCTGTTGGGGAACATGGCCTGGTAAAAATGCAAGGGGAGACCAGCCTCTCCCGCAACCTGCCAGGGCCCTGAAACACTAACGGTGCTTTTCAGGTGGGAACAAGATGCGAGGTGTTGCCTTTTTCTTTTCCTCTGTATAGAGCCACCCCCTTCCAGTCTTCTAAAAACTATTTGTCTCCAGCGTAAGGTGATTTTTTTTAGAAATAAAAGGCGACAGCTTTGGTTCAGTGTGCTGCAGTGCAGACAACAGACTCCAAGTTCAGTCCCTGGTGCTGCAGTTTCATGGAACCAGAGATGGGAAAGCCTGAGAAAGCCACTGCTGGTTTGAGCAGGCAGCATAGGGTTGCCAGCTCCAGGCTGGAGCATTCCTGGAGATTTAGGCGGTGGAGCCTGGAGATGGTGGGGTTTGGGGAGGGCAGGGACCTCAGCAGTGTATAATGTCACAGAGTCCACCCTTCTGCCGTTTTCTACAAGGGAACTGGTCTCTGGGTCTTGAAGACCAGTTGTAATTCCATGAGATCTCCAGCCACTATCTGGAGGTTGGATCAATGGTCCGATGTGGTCTAGTAGTTCCATGTGTGTGGATGTGTGAAATGCAGGGACAGGTGGAGAAAAAGGAGTGGAGATAAAGGAGGCTAAGATGAGGAGGGGACTTTGGATCCTGAGCAGAGGTGTCTGTTGTGTAGTTGTGTTCGCTGGACAGGATGTAGCACAGCAAAGGTATTTTCACTGAAAGGGTCACACTGGGTGATCGTCCATGAAAGCTTATGCTAGAATAAAAAGAATTGTCTCGAAAACACCACTAGATTCCTGTGGATTTTTCGTTTAAAGGGTGCATCTAGTAATCCTGATGCATCAGCTTTCGAGAACCACAGCTGTCTTCGTCAGATGCATCGTCAGCTTTCGAGAACCACAGACCTGGCGGTATGCATCTGATGATGCATCTGACGAAGAGAGCTGTGCTTCTCGGAAGCTTATGCTACAATAAAGTTGGTTAGTCTTAAAGATGCTACGGGACTCTTTTACTATTTTGCAACTTGCAAACTAACACGGCTCACTCCTCTGGACCTAGAGAAAATGGCAGTCTCAGTGGGCAGACTCTGTAGAGTCCAGGAGAAATGGAAGTCCTTCCCTTGGTACTGCCTCCAAATCTCCAGGAATTTCCCAGGCCTGAGTTGGCAGCCCTAGTTCGGAAGTGGCAATCTGTAGAGCAGGCATCTAAGGAATATTGAGATGGTTGAGTTCGTCAGTAGAAATGGGCCTAAATGCACTCAAGCTTCTTGGAAGGGCAATTTGCCGACGTTCCCGCAATGCGGAACTCCACATTGCCTGCATTTATAGGGAAGAGCGGGGTCAGCAACTGAAGGGCAGGAAGTCTCAATGGCTCCCCCCCACAAGAGGTTTAAGAATTGTGACCATCTTGGATCTGCAGGGCTGACGGTGATCTTTCTGGTGTTTGATCAACAGGCGCAGAAGAGGGACTGACTCACTGTCCTGCCATTTGGAGAGCTTTTGCTTTTCCAGAGCGGAATGATCAAACTTTAGCACCGAGTGCAGACTGAAGGAGCCGCTGTTTCCATTTCAGGACATTCCACGGGGCTGTTTCCACTTCAGAACAAGGTTGCAGGTGAATGCCTAATAATTAGATGATGGATGGTGCACCCGCGTTTAGAACAAGAGCAAAGGGTGCATTAACTTCATTTTGGGAAAAAAAAGAATTATCTGAGCAGGTTCCCAACAGGTTTCTTCCAGTTTTTTAAACATATTAATGAGTCTCCTACACATGTAGAGTGAAGAACGCATGTTGGGAGATGCAATGTTAGTTTAAAAGACAGAGCTGGCGGCTGGGCAAAGGCTTTGCTATACACTGGAGCTGTGTGAAGGGGCTGTGTAATGCCAGAAGGGAAACTTCAGCCTATTATAACTTCCCCAGGTCCAAGCCCGGCCCTGGAAGGCAGCTCCAGCCCATTTTCATTCCTGGCTGCCCTCTGGTTGCGATCCCACACAGTTTAGACTGGAGAGGTGAAATTGACAGAGCCTTTGGGGAGGCAGAGATGAAATTAACAAACCCTCTGAGGAGCGATCTTTGCCAGCTCTGTCTTTTTAAACTACGCTACCCGGCTAACATTGCGTCTCCGTACACTAGACAAACACACGCTGAGGCGTCTTGTGTAGAGAGACTCTGACGGGCAGCCATTCTCCAGGATCTCAGGCAGAGGTCTTTCATATCACCTACTACCTTTATTTGTCTACCTGGACATGCTGGGGATTGAACTTGGGATCTTCCACATGCCAGGCAGATGCTCTACCACTGAGTCAAACCTCTCCATGCTTTCTCCCTTCCTCTCCCTTTGAAGAGCTTGGAGAGGATTTTGTAGGGTTCTTAGCAGCTCCTGGAGCCAGACTGGTTTAACTTCAGCAGTAGAATTGCATCTCATGGCATGAGATCTTGCTGTCTATCTATCAGGCCTGCTTTATTATTTGTCCTAGGAGTCCCATAAGCACATAGGGTTGCCTACTGCCTGAGGCTGAACTATTGAGTTTTGGAAGTTTACCAAGAATAGATTAATGCCTCTGGGAACTCACGAGCAGTGCTTGAAGGGTGTGCCCTCTTCTGTGTGTCATCTCCAGTATAGACTGCCCGTCTACATGGAGGCTCTATTTAACCCTCATGACTCATTGCTGTGATAGACTGTGGATTTATCTGATCAATTTCTGAAGCTTTCTTTTTTAAATTTCATTTTACAAACATAACCTTCAGAATCTATAATCTTTTATAATCAAGCTGGGTAGCCGTGTTAGTCTGTCTGCAGCAGTAGAAAAAAGCAAGAGTCCTGTAGCACCTATAAGACTAACAAAATTTGTGGTAGGGTAGGAGCTTTTGTGAGTCATACCCTACCTCAAATTTTGTTAGTCTTATAGGTGCTACTGGACTCTTGCTTTTTTCTACTTTTATAATCAAATCGTACATTATAGAACTTACTTAAGTTTACTTTTTAGTATTTCGCTTCTATTTAAATACCTTTATTCTATCTTTCCCATTTATCCTCGTATCTATTGGGATGCATTACCCCTCTGCTTCTGTCATTCTCTGTTTTAATTTCTCAAGCTTTCTTATGCTAGAGTCTCTAAACCGGTTCTGGCGCTTTCGTGCCTGTGGAGAAGTGCTTGAGAGGGGAGGGAATTGTGGGGCTGGACACAATTAGAGAGGTGAATGTGGTTGGAGGGAGCCTTCACTTCCTGTCGTGTACACACCGACTTCTTTTATGGCTGTGAGTTTAAAAGGCTTTGCAGGTTTCATTGAAACCGTAGAAACGCCTGCAAATTTGGTGTGCTCGGGGAAGGATGTCATTTCCTGGTGTGGCCCGACTACTACATGTGGACTGGGAACTGAGTCATAGATTTCCAGTTCTGGTGTACTATTAATTGTGCTGCTAAAATTTAACCATTTGAGTTTAGATTTGCAACAGTATGGCTTTATGTTGTTCCCTGAAGAGGTTTAACCAAACCAATTTGGGTTCAGGGATTGAGTAGGTGTAGAAGGCTTCAAGAAATTCTGAGTCCCCAAAGTTTTCATTCTCTTGCACATCCCGAGCGCGTGCAAAACCAGAAACATTTGGTGTAGAGCTCCAGTACGATGCAGTGGCTAGATTATTAACATTAGCAGATCTTCAGTACTTAATCAGAACTCCCAGGCTCCTTTAATCAGGGAACGTTCTGCAGAAGTCATCTCACCCTGTCCAGCCTCAGATACGTTTAAGAGACCCCCTTCTCCACTCTGTTAGCCAGCATATGCAGTTAATAGGCGGAACAGAATCCTAAACAGAGTTACTCCAGTCTAAGCCCAGTCTGACCACTGTTGGACTCAGGTTTTCACTGCACTGTGAAGCTTGCTGGGTGACCTTGAGCCAGTCACACTCTCTTAGCCTCACCTACCTCATAGGGCTGTTGTTAGGATAAAATGAGGAAGGGAAGCCCATGTATGCTTCTGTGCGCTCTTTGGAAACTGGGAGAGACGAGAATGTACTAAAGAGATGAAATTGTATCATATCACTCAGTGAAGTGTAAACCCTTACACCAGCAGCGGGAGGCCCTCCACGGGAGCAAGAACATCTTCCACTGGAGGAAGGCTGCCCATTTAGCCAAGTAGCGTGGTTGGATACTGCCTATTAACTGCACATGCTGGCCTGCAGAGTGGAGGGGGGGCTCTTAAATGTATCTGAGGCTGTCTTCTGCAGAATAACCCTAAGGAATATTCCCTTATTAAAGGAGCCTGGGAGACCTGATTAGATTTGAAGATACTATTTATTTCCAATGGCAACAGGTCCTCCTGGAGTGTTTCTTAACTTGAAGTGCCATTTCATGTTATGGCTGTTTTAAGACTCAAACTGGGTTAAATACCATGCCTCCCTTTCAAATATCTTAAAAAAAAATACGAATTTTCATCTTTTTTAAATAGAGTTTTATAAAAGATGTAGAATTGTTATAAAACATACAAAGAAATTTTTCCTTTCCATCTATACATTCTTTCCCTCTCAGAAGCACAAATCATTAGTTCATCTTTTTCTGTTTCTTGCAAAAAGTCTATGAAAATTTGAACCTTCATCTTGAAGAAGAGCTCTGTGTAGTTAAAAACTTGCATACTACGTTTTGAATATTTATCGATAAAAGGAATCGTTTGCCCTCCTTGTCATACAATTAAAAAGTAAAATCCCCTCTGACAGTGATAAAATAAACAGCAGCAGTAGTAAATCCTATGAAAAAACAAAGAATCAATGAATGGAAAGTTTGAAAAGATGCAGTGTAAAAGAGCCCTTTACAGCAGCAATGAAATGCAAACGGATAGGTACAAGGGAAGGGTGTGTTTTCCTAGGAGAGCCCCTGTGTCTGGTCCGTGAACATCTTGCAGAGTTGCTCATTGCACTGCGTAGATTGAGCAGATGGATTTCCCCAGGGCTGGGCAACGGATGCCGAGTTCTAGCAGGGGATGGAAAAGATGCTCTATGCCACAATCTGCATCCCTTCCTGCTTCATTGCCCTGGCTTAGCTGTATGGTGGCCCTGAATTCTTCAGCTAGGGCTGCAGATATGGAGGTATTATAGAGAAGGCCCTCCTTCATTGCTTTTATTTATTTGTTATTTATGGCCAACCTTTCTCACTGAGACTCAAGGCAAATTACACAGTGTCAATATTATCAGTGGTTGGGGTATTCGATAAACGATAAGAGGCCCCAACTTCACCCCCCTTCCTCTTGTGTAGAGCCTGAGATTCCTGCTAAGAAGGACTCTGAATGAGTGCAGCCTCCAGTGGTCTCGCCATCAGAAATGGATTGCCCAAACCAAACCAATCTGCTCCAGCCCCTTTGCCAAATGAGGTCAGAGCTTTGACCTCTCCCAGATACCCAGCGCACTCCGCTGCTGCCCCAGGGAAAACCCAATCGCAATGGTGTGCACCCTCTGACCCATGTAAAGTTACACCCATCTCTTTCCCCTGGAAACTGTTGAGTGCCCATGAGCTCTTCTCTGGCCATCTTCTTAGAAGAGAAGTCCCACGTGCAGAATTGGATGGTTATGAAAGATCGGAACTTAGCTAGGAACTCTCAGTCTCCACCCTCATCCTCTTTCCTCTGCTTATTAAAATGCTAAAATTGGAGTGATTGCTCTTGTGAAGTCACGAGTGGATCCTTTCTTTCCCCCCACCCATGTGCCAAGGTGGCTTCTCTTCCGGGGAAGTCCCCAATAATCTCCCTGTGGGGGAACACCTCTTTGTGTAGATTACTCCCCTTCTCTGCTGCCAGCCGGCTTCTAGTAAATGGCATGCTAGATGTGGTGGCAGATCCTACCAGAGGTACAGTCCAAAATGAGGCAGTATTATTAGTCACCGGCATCCTGTTGCCCACGGTCCTGTCGTGACTTCCAAAGGGAGTGGGCATTGGTGGTGGTGAGTCACCCTCTTGGGAGCATGGCAGGCAGTGATGCGGAGAGCCTGGCCAAAGGCCATGGGCAGTGGCAGGCGAGGTGCAAGAAGACGGAGGAAGTGAGGCGGCCTGGCTGCCACTTCCCTGCACTTTATTTGAATGTCTGATGGGAAAGTGAGCAAGGGTTTCTCTAGTCTGCAATAAGAAAGCCAGCGAGGCCAACAGAGACCCTGCGGGCAAGAGGCAGTCGGCATGTCCATGGCAAAGTCAACCTGTGTTTATGTTTGGTTTGATGCTTTGGATTAGACGTGGGCACGAACAGGAAAAAGAAACTGAACATGGTGTTTGTTGTTCGTTGCCGTCCACGAACAATGAACACTGATGAACATGATCCTGTCATGAACACGTTCATTGTTCGTTGTTCGTGGAGTCCAGCAGGCTCTCCTCCAGCCATCAAGATCCCTACTGCACCACTCCCAGAAACCCTACCTGAGCAGGCAGCAGGAAAGGTACCAATAATAAATAATAGATTGGCCCCAGAGCCTGGCAGCAGCCCTGGAACTTGAAGGGGTAGAACTCTACTGCATCACTCCCAGAAACCTTACCAAAGCAGGCAGCAGGAAAGGTACCAGTAATAAATAATAGCTTGGCCCAGAGCCTAGCAGCAGCCCTGGAACTTGAAGGGGTAGATCCCTATCCCACCACGCACAAAGAAAATTCAAGCTCCAATGCAGTCACCCTGTCTCTCTAACAGCAGCTGTCTCTCCCTGAAAGCCAGAGCTGGGAGCCCCCCTCCCCCCTGGTCTTTTCCTCTTGTAACAAATTTAGAGCTCTGGTCCACACTTGAAGGGAAGACCTGCCTATCAAGCTAAATGGGGCTTAGATTGGGGTTTCCAGGGCAACAGCAGGAGTTCAGACAGAGTTCAGACAATCCCTGCCTAAGTTGCCAAGGGAATTGATTGCAGGTGCCAGACGGTCTGGCTTGACGAACAGCAACGAACGAGGCTTGCAACGACCACCTGTTCGTTTAAAATGGGGCCTCACAAAGAGCTTGTTCGCGAACAGCTGATTGGGCTGTTCGTGGTTTTTTAAGTTCGTACTGCTGTTTGTGCCCATCTCTACTTTGGATTGTTCCTGAGAATGCCGCATGTTTTACTGGGCTGAGCACTGCGCTAGGATAGTGAGGCCCCAGTTGCTATCCTTGCTTGCCATAGAACTTTCTGGGTGACCTTTGCCCATTCATTCAGCCTGGCCTACCCCACAAGGTTGTTGTGAGAATGAAATGTAAATGAGAGCGATCCACAGACGTTACCTTGAGTTCCTTGGCAGAAGGGTGGGATGAAAATAAAATTAATGACAGTTTTAAACTAATTAAATGTGAGCAGCCACACCCTATTTCAAATTTCTCTGGGAAATCTTTCAGGATCCCTTCAATTATTCCCTGTGCCGTGATACCAAAGTCCAACTGACGAGAACATTGTGGGTTGCTTTTTGTTGCAAGGAGAGCAGCTGTTTGAAATGGCCCTTGGACACAATCCAGTCCACCCACAACGGTCAGCCGGGCACCCACGGGGATTTCCTCGTCCTCTTGATAACGAGAGTGGGGCCCAATCTGTTCCTATGCTTCTTCTGCTCATTCCAGTGGGGCTTGAGCAGGAAAAGGTCTTGGTGGATTGCATCTCATGATTCAGATCTCCTCATATTGCAGCCTCTTAAGAGGGCTCCAAAAATGGCTTCCTGGGGGTGACTGCTTTGCTTTAGCATAGTAGTTAAATGACTGGGTTGCAAATCAGCCCTCTGCTGGTTCGATCCCCATGACTGCCATGAGCTCAGCAGGTGGCTTTGGGTCAGCCCCTCCTCCCAGCCCAGCTCCCCAGCTGAATTGTGGGAATGATAATAACGCTGACTGTGTTCACCGCACAAAATGGGCTCTCATCTGTCCAGAAGAGCAATAGATAAGCACACCATTATGTGTGCTTATATAGTGGTTATATAGTGGTTAAAAGATCAGGCTGCAAATCAGCCCTCTGCTGGTTCGAATCCCACTCCTGCCATGAGTTCAGCAGCTGGCCTTGGGTCAGCCCCTCCTCCCAGCCCAGCTCCCCAGCTGCATTGTGGGGATAATAATAATGCTGACTTTGTTCATTGCTCTGAGGGCCAGTTTTGTGTAGTGGTTAAGAGTGCCAGGACTCTAAACTGGAGAACTGGGTTTGATTCTCCACTGCTCCACTGGAAGCCAGCTGGGTGACCTTGGGTCAGTCACAGCTCTTCCAGAGCTCTCTCAGGCCCACCCACCTCACAGGGTGTTTTGTTGTAGGGATAATAATAACATACTTTGTAAACTGCTCTGAGTGGGCATTAAGTTGTCCTGAAGGGCAGTATATAAATCAAATGTTATGATCATGTTACTATGAGTGGACACTAATCTGTCCAGAAGGGTGGTATATAAGTACCCTGGGACCAGCATACCTGAGGGACCATCTCTCCCCATATGTACCCTGGAGAGCGCTTAGATCAGCAAGTAAACACCTACTGGTGGTCCCTGGCCCCAGGGAGGCTTGACTGGCCTCGACCAGGGCCAGGGTGTTTTTTGTCCTGGCTCCAACCTGGTGGAACTCTCTGTCGGAAGACACTCGGGCCCGCCAAGATCTGGTTTTCTTTCAGCGGGCCTGCCAGACAGAGATGTTCCGCCAGGCATATGGTTGAGGCCAGCATTAGAGCCATCAAATAAACCTCCCTGCCGGTCTCCTACCAGTGGGGGACTATACGGCCGTCTGCCCCCCATGCATGAGAAGTTACTGATACCAACTCCCACCTCCACCCTTTTCTTTTATGGTGTGCCGGGAAGGACGAATGGGAGCCCCATCTTGAGATACTGGAACGTATCTTTATCTTTGATCTACTGAAATGTATGTTGTGCGAAGTGTGATTTTACTGTTTTTATTATTGTATTTTATCTGTTGCTGTTACCCGCCCTGAGCCTGCTTGGGAGGGCGGGCCATAAATTTAATAGCAATAACAACAACAACAACAATAGTAATAAACAAGAAAAATGATTAAATATAGAGATCTGGCAATAGAAACCACCTGAGTATGGAAGAAGAATGCAACAGTAGTCCCCATTGTCATTGGGGCACTGGGAATTATTTCGAAAAACTTTGCAACTTATATGGAAAAACTGCAGCTCTCTGATATAACACCTACAGAACTGCAAAAGATGGTGTTACTTGGAACAGCATGCATTTTACACCGATACCGGGCTGATACTTAGGCCTCTGGCGGAAACTTGTATCAGCTCAGCAAGGCCAATCAATGATAACATGTGCTCTTTATTTATTATTGATTGTGTTGCGTGTAAGTTGAATAATAATATTTGCCTTGTAGCAGAGACACATCTGAGCATGCAAGAAGACAGAGCTGGCCAGACCTCTAGTGGAATATAGCTTGCCCAAACCTATCTAGAAGAAATGCTAGTTTGATGGATTCTGTACCATTTTTGATCTGTAGCCCTTGAGAAGTCACTGGTGCTTTCATTGATGAAATCTGCACAAGTACGCGGACCACCCTGCACCCTCGATCTCCACCCCACCTCCCCATGGGGCTGGTCTGTGGCTCCCATGATAGCCCAACACTGTTTGGGCCTGTGGCTCTGTTTCCTCTGTTGTAGATGGTATTCTCTTTGTGGGGAGGTGGTGCTCTGTCTTGGTGCTGGAAGGAAGGCAGTGGGAGGGCTTCTGGTGTCCTGGCCTCACTGACAGTCCTTTAGATGGCACTGGATTTCTAGCCACTGTGTGTGACAGAATGTTGGACTGGATGGGCCACTGGCCTGATCCAACATGGCTTTGCTTATGTTCTTATGTTCTTATGTTCCTTGCCCCACACAAACAAAGGCAGACTTCTTGCAAAAATGCGTGCAAGCTCAGTTTTGAGCAGAGCTGGGATGGATCAGGGGATGGTGTGCCAGGCTTGGCCTGGGAAAACTGGGTTTGAAATCTCAGCACAGCCTCTAAGCTCACTGTCTTTATCACCAGTTGCCCCAAAGAGCCATGAGGATATTGTGGGGGAGCCTCCAGGTATCACCATACTCTTCATAACCTGAGTGCGTTGACTTCCTTCCTTTGTCGGATGGTTGGGCAGCCCAGCAAAGACATCTGATAGAAACTCTTTTCTGTTTTCTTCCATAGTTGTGGCCGCCATTTTGGATCCTACAAAAACCTGAGAAGGACGAGGGATGAACTGAGGCCAAGAGAGTCCCCCTTGGCTGGGCTGCCTCGCTGCCATGGCGGAAGGGGCGTCCCTGCCCATGGCCGAGTGGCTACGAGCCCTGCATCTGGAACAGTACATTGAGAACTTCGAGCGGAGCGACCTCTGGTGCGTGTGGGATTGCCAGCACTTGACCGACGAGGCCTTGACCCACCTTGGGATCCTACTGCCAGGTCACCGCAAGCGCATTCTCTCAGGTCTCCTGAAGGCCTTTACGGAGTCTCTGCCCGCTATGGAGTGCCCCAAGCTGCCGCCAAGAAGGCCGATCCCCATGAAACGTAACGTCTTCCGCAGCCATGTGGGGGCTGCTACTTCTGTGACTGTGGAGGTGACCTGCAGTGGCTCGGTGAAGCTGGCTGGTGAGAAATCCGCTGCTCAGCAGGAATCTGAGACCCTCCACCCTGTACCGCCACCCATCCCTCCGAGAGTGGGCTGCCGACCACCAGTGAAGTTTTCCTCTCCTGCTGTCTCGGAATTCTCCATGCCCTCTTTACCTGAGTCACCTTCCCTTCTGGATTTTTCTTCTCCCTCGCCGCCCCTTCCGCCCTCTGGAGGCAGGCTTAGCCCGGACACGGCATTTCTGGAAGAGGCACGGAAACAGCTGTTGCCCCCTCTGCCTGCCAAACGGCACCAGATGGAAAGCAAGCCGCCCTCTCTGAAGGCACCTCCTGTGCCAGTCCGGCCTCCTACGCTGCCGCCAAGGGTTGCCGTACACCAGAAGTCAACCACCAGGTGAGTGTAATGCAGCAAGGAGCCAGTCTGAAGCGCCTGGGAATTAAATAGTGTGGGGAGGGGGAAATGGGTCCTGGTGTCTTCCCCTCCGTCATGAATGTTGTGGTCTTGGAAGACTGTAAGTCTTGGAGGTGCTACTGGACTCTTTTTGATTTTGCTACTACAGACTAACACTTCTAACTCCTCTGAACCTTTACAGAAGCAAACTGATCTCCATATCAGAAGGAGCAGTTTGCATCTACATATCAGAAGGAGCTGTTTGCATCTACTCCTCCCTCCCCTCCTCCTCTATATCTGACCAGTTTCTTCTTGCCCTCCATGCATCTGACGAAGAGAACTTGATTCTCGAAAGCTTATGCTACAATAAAATTGGTTAGTCTTAAAGGTGCTACTGGACTCTTTTTGATTTTGTAAGTCCTTTGAGTCTGTAAGAATAGGGTAGCCCAGTATTTGGACTAGTGATCGCTACAGAAGGAGAGTGACCCTGAATCCGGAGGACAAAGACGCACCTCTGAGGGTGGTGCAGAGACGTGGGGGTGCAGGAAGAACCTGGAAAAATCGGGAAAATAACAGAAAAAGGTTTCTCCTGAATTGTTCTGTGTGCCCCCCCCCCCCGCCTTCACATCTCTAGTGAGGTAGCGCAATGTATTTTAGCTTTTCTTAGCAGAAAGTCTCCTCATTTGACTGAAGTGGTTTTGGGATTTGCTTTGAAAGAACTTGGACTGAACTTTCTGGGTTTCCCTAATTGTTGGTGCCTTTTGTAACTTCTTTCCAAAGTTGGGATCTTGTTTATGTTTTGTTCTTGGAGCGCCGCACTGGTTGTGTCGCAGCCTGCCCCCCTGGAAACCTTTCCAAGTATTTTGCAGAGGCCAGGCATGCTCAGAGCGCTGCATGATGTGATCTGATGTGAGTGACGCCCTGGCCACACACTGCCTTGCTGCAGTCATAACTGGAGCAGTCGATTGCTACACAACAGAAGCCGCCACCCCGATACAGAGAGTGCTTTATAATGTTCCATGCGTTTCACATGCAGAGTCTCAGCAATGGAAAATACACAGAAAAAGGGCAACCAAAATGCTCAAGGCATAATGGAGTAGTTTTGCTATGTGCATTTTTTAGAATAAAGATCACTAAGAGATCGTGCGGAGACATGATGGAGGCGTATGCAATTATGAATTGTACAGGGACAGGGGATATGTAGAGAACTTCTTCTCCCTGTTCCATAATACTAGAACTCGAAGTTATTGGAAAAGAGGTTCGTGGCAGAGAAAGGGACTTCTTTAGTCAAGGAGTGGTTAAACTGTGGAATTCACTGCCAGAGGAAACAGGGATTGCTAGAGGCATAGACAGCTTTGAAAGGGGAATTAGACAGATTCGTGGAGGAGAGGTCTGTCAGTGGCTACTAGCCACGGTGACTAAAGAGAACCTCCATATTTAGAGGCAGTCAACCTCTGAGACTCAGAGGAAGGCCTTGGCCTGTATGTAGGGTACCTAGTTGCCCACTAGTGGTAGGCAGTCTTCTGGGGGTTTGCCCCATTGTCTGCTGATCGCTGGTGATTGGCGGGAGGAGGTCAAACCCCTGGCAGCTGCCCGCCACTAGCAGGCAACAGCGGGCACACTGCTGGCAGGGCGCGTCGTCATGTCCTCAAGTGACATCATTGAGCCACCAGTGGGCATGCTCCTGTGCTTCACAGGGGGTGATTTTGGCTCCAAACGGGATGGTTTGGCCCTGTACAAAGTCCAGGAGCATGCCTACTGCCAGTGCAATGACATCATTTCCTGGAAGTGACTTCATTGCATTGGTGCCAGGAGTGTGTGTGTGAGGAACGACCTGCAGGTAAGTGCTGGGTTCCCCCTCCTGCCAGGGGGACCTGGCACCTCTACCTGTACACCCTGTTTGTTTGACCCTCCAGGGGAACTGGCTTGGCTGCTGTGCAAAACAGGATCTGGGACTAAATGGGATCTGGGATCTGGTCCGGCAGGGCTCTTCTTATATTCCCTGTCTTGATGTAAGCTATAAGGCAGGGCAGTATTCTTATCTCCTATTGCAGGGGTGGGCAAATTGCCGCCCGCGGGCCACATGCGGCCCACTACAGAGTTTTTTGTGGCCCGCCAAGACAGTCAGAAAAATCCGCCTTGAACCGAGATTTCCTTCCCATGCGCGATATGAAATTAGCACAATAAATAAATTGAATAAAACTACCACTATTTTATTTAATTTATATTTATTGATTTTTATGATACAATTTATACCTTTTCTGAAATGCAAAGTTAACTAATGAATGCAATCATTTTAAAAGGTGCGGCCCTCTGCTAACCTCCGCTCCCACAAAGTGGCCCCCGAGCCAAAACAATTGCCCACCCCTGTCCTATTGTATCGGGAGGGACTGGGGGGTCTGAAGGTGCAAAATAATGGCATGGCTGAAGTCACTTGGAGAGTTGATGGCAGAGGCAAGAGTCACACGGGGAAACGGCATTAACCATTACTCTTCAAAAGGGAGATTGAAAGAGATTGGTGGCTGTTGCTGGAGAAAGAGAGAGCCACCGGAAAGGGGCAGAGTCCTCTGGCCGGAATCATCTCCGCGAAGCAGGAGCCCGGCAAGGCTGCGCTCGTGTGAGGATTCCTGGTTTGGTGCTGCCATCTAGTCTTGAACTCGTTCAACTGCACCCCAGGCTCTAGAACTCTGGGGACATGAGAGAAGGGAAGAGTTATAGCAAGTTACAGGCGGGAGGTGACTTGATGGCACATCACACACACAGGTACAGGCCCAACAATCTAAGAGTCTCTCTGCACGAGACATCCTTCATGTGAAGAATACGTGTCGCGAGATGCAATGGTCGCTGGGGAGGATAGTTTAAAAAGACAGAGCAGGCAGCAGGCAGCAGGGCAAAGGCTTTGCTATACACTGAAGCTGTGTGAAGGGGCTGTGAAATGCCAGAAGGGAAACTTCAGCCCGTTATAACCTCTTCATGCCCAAGCCCAGCTCTGGAAGGCAGCTCCAGCCCATTTCCATTCCTGGCTGCCCTCTGGTTGCAATCTCACATAGTTTTAGACTGGAGAGGTCAAAATGACAGAGCCTTTGGGGAGGCGAAGATGAAATTAACAAACCTTTGGAGGAGTGATCTTCACCGGCTCTGTTTTTTTAAACTACGCTTCCTGGCTAACATTGCGTCTCTCTACACTTGACAAACATGCACCAAGGCGTCTCGTGCAGAGGGACTCTGAGAGAAGCTTTTCTGGGGGGAACTGAATGAAAAACATTCAAGTGCCCAGGTCACAGCTAAATGGCTCAGCCCCTGCTGGGCAAGCTCAAGGGGTCCCCTTCTCACTCCAGACCCCAAGACTTGCAGCCCTGAGCTAAGTGAACCTTGGATCTAATGCTGAAAATGTATAGACATGGGGAGGGTGCCTAGCTCTGTGGAGGGTACAGTTGCCAACTGTAGGTTGGGAAATTCCTGGAGATTTGAGGGTGGAGTCTGGGGAGCATGGAGTTTGGGATGGGGAAGGACCTTAGGAGGTTATAATGCCCTCTAAAGTGGCCATTTTCTCCCGGGCAGCTGATCTCTAGATGAGTTCTGACTCCAGGAGATCTCCAGGTCCCACCTGGATGTTGGCAACCTTCATTGAACGGCCCCTGCTTTCGTATGCAGGAGGCTCCAGTCGTTGTGTGCCGGGCTGGATTTATGTACGATTTCATTTATTTGTCGTCCCCTCTCTCCAGAACTGCTTGAAGCAGCTGACAGCTATTAAAAACAATAATGAACAAGCAAGAGACAATAAACGGAATAAAACACAAATTATACCAATAAAACTATCCAAGTCAATAACCAATCAATCAAACCAAGCCAAGAAAAAAATGCCCATAAAAACAAACCAGGAAGTAAAAGCGTATGAAAGAGAGCGGTGCAAAATGAGATTGGTAAATCTGTCCTCAGGATCAGTCCATAAAATAGCCATCAAATGGTGGAACCCCCTTTGTAAACCCCGTGGTGGGTGGGCCAAGGGGCTAGCCCCTTCCTCCCGTGGGGTTTCTTCTCTTCATTGCTTTGTGGCTGCCCTTGATGACTCCTGCTGCTCTGCCAGGGTTGAGCTTTTTTAAAAAATTAACTGCTGGTTTTGTCAGTCCTTGGATTTTATAGTTTATACTGGCACTGGTTTTTATTGTTTACCCAAACTTTTAGCTGGGGCTAGGTTATACATTTTAATCTGCTCACTGCTTTGTTAACTTGTTGGGAGGTGCAATGCAAATGCAGCCAATTAAATAAATTAGGGAACCTGGTCGCATGCAGCTCTCATTCCTTTGTGTGTGTGTGGGGGGGGGGGCTTGTGTGGGATCAGACCCCTCTCTGCATAGCCAGCAAATACATCACTGTGTTTTTTTTTACCCACTCAGTTGGCATCCTGCCTTTTAGTGCGGGCAAGAACCAACCCCCAGCATTCAGCTAGCCCATTCTGCAGAGGGGAGAGGCCTGCACCCCTTCTCCTGGGCTGGATCCTGTGTACACACAGAAATCCTGTCCAGATGCATTGAGGGAGATCAGAGGTGCAGGCTGGGCACTGTCCAACCCCCTGTCCAATGCAGGAATAGCCTAAAGCATCCCTGACAGCTGCTCCTTGAAGACTGCCAATGAGGGGGAGCCCACCACACCCCCACAAAAATTGAAGAGAATATACAACATAAAATCGCTGTATTAGAACTCATCAAGAAACTGAATGCTACATATTCTCCTGGCTTAAATAGAAACTTGGGTTTCCTTACTCATTGTTTTTGTTGAATTATATTTATACCATTTTCAACGTTTTAATTTTTAAAATATTTTAATGATTGCTGCCTTAGGGGCCCTTTTTGGGTAGAAAGGTGGCATACAGATGTTTTAAGTAAATAAATAAATTGCTAAGAGAACCCACGTTTTAGACATTTTAATTCGTAATCTTGTACCAGTATCACTTAATTTTCACTTAAACTGTTCATTATACTTCGTCACTTTTCTTATCTGTTTGAACCTTTGATTTCTTTCCCCATCCGTTGTGTGTAACAGCTACGTCTGTTGATTTGTGACAAGATACCTAACTTTTCTACCTCAGCTCCTTCCTTTCCTTCTAGAGAATTTATACTTGAAAGATTCCTGGCAGAATTCACACCAAGCCTCTCTGCCTTGTCTCCCCCTGTAATCGTCCCCACAAGACGAATTCCCGGTGTGATTTGCCCTTCACATATCTGAAGAAGTGAGGGGTGACCCATGAAAGCTCACGTTTATAAATGTCGCTCGTCTTTAAGGTGCCACAGGATTTTGGTTTGCCCTAAAATTCAGTCAGCATTTTGCTTACTAGGATCAGCTCAATTCTTGTCTGGATTGAGTTGCACTTTATTGGCTCCTGCACCCAGCTACTCGCTGTCTCTAGAGCATCCAACGCCTGCTGGTCTGAAAGGATACTTTGGCTGCCAGCACCAGAAGCCCCGAGAGATCCAGCAGAACCAACTGAGATTTGTTTTCAGGGCGACAATGGCTCTTTCAGTCTCCAAAATGGGTTGGAAGCCAGGTTGAAATGGGTCTAGGTGATCCATTCAAGGTGCCCCCGGGTGCCGGGCGAGTATCCCACTGGCACTTGGAAGATGTTTGTGATGTCCCAGAGAATGTCCACTGCATCTTGGCCCACCAAGTATCCACTCCTCCATTGGAGCACATGGCTTGTCAGGATTAAAAAGAGAGAGAGAGAAAGAGAACTTCACAAACAGAAAAAGACCCTCCTTTTTTGCATGCTGCGTTTTGATTTTTTTTTTTCATTCTTGAATTGTTTTCTGGCGGCTGCTGTGCATCACCTGCCCTGGGGCATGTCTCTGAGCGCCATTTCTGAATGGGCCAACAGGTAGTAGGCCTATATATTGTCGAAGGCTTTCACGGCCAGTGAACGATGGTTGTTGTGGATTTTCCAGGCTGTATCGCAGTGGTCTTGGCATTGTAGTTCCTGACATTTTGCCAGCAGCTGTGACTGGCATCGTCAGAGGTGTAGCACCAAAAGACAGAGATCTCTCAGTGTCAAACTGTGGAGAAAATGTTTGCAGGTAATTTATATCTACTCAGGAAGGTGGGTTTGGGCTGAGTCATCCTGTAAGAGTTTCCCAGGGTGTGGAATGCTAATGGAATGCTAATGCTTCACTGTATCCTGTTCTTTTGCATATGAATTGGTGCTTGATATGCTAATCTTATCTGCAGGGCTATTGTAAGATGTAGAGTATTTTGTTAGCCTGGTGTTTTTCAGGACTGGAAACCATGCTCTATTCATTCTTAAAGTCTCTTCTTTCCTGTTGAAGTTGTGCTTATGCTTATGAATTTCAATGTCTTCCCTGTGCAATCTGACAAAGTAGTTGGCAGTGTTGTCCAGTATTTTGGTGTCCTGGAATAAGATACTGTGTCCTGCAAAACGTCAGGAACTACAATGCCAAGACCACGGCGATACAGCCTGAAACTTACACAACAACCAGGTAGTAGGCCTCTCTGCAGCCCCTTCTCTCTGTCCCTCCTCCCTGTTAATGTATTAAAATATTTTATACCTCTTCTCCCCCATCTCTCAAATGGTGATTCAAGAGAATTCCAGTTAGAAAGTTTCAGGTCGGTAACCGTGGTTAGTCTGCAGTAGAACAGGAGGATTTGGGGCCAGGGTGTTATTTGTGGGGTTAGCGGAAATGCTCATTGGATATAATGAGAACACACACACTCCAGAGTTAGCTCTGTACAATAGTTTACTACATAAAAGGATAAAGGTTATATTGGAAGGAAATATGAAATGGCTAACTAGCTACATCTTGGATAGCTTCTGAACTAAACAGAGACTTGGAGCAAGCTGTTACATCCTTGAGAGTGAAACTAGACTGAACAAAGAGCAATAAACTTCTGTGTATCTTTCTGCTTAATCGCCCCCCCACCAATAAACTGGTTGCCTAATAGAGAATCCTAATTCTAGTGCATTAAGCATAGAGACTCCCATTTTTATGGAGGGAAACTTAACTCAGGAAACTTAAGTTGGACATCTAAATGGTTACATGCAGATAGGTTTACTAAGTAACACAGACAACAGTTTAACTCTTTCATGACTGAACGTAAACCCTTGCTAATTCCTAACATGGGCACCTGAGAGACCAAAAAAGAAGGGAGCTCTGACTCTCGAAGCTTACACCCTGAAAATCTGGATGGTCTCTAAGGTGCTGTTGGACTCAAGTTAGGAAGTGGCTCAGTGGGAGAACTGGGGATCCCAGGTGCCCACCGGTGATGGGCAATCTCTTGGAGGTTTACTTGCTTGCATGCCAGTTGCTGGCAACTGGTGGAAGGTTTTGGGCCACCCAGAGATCACCTGTCATTGGCAGGCGTCCCGGGAACACTGCTAGCGGGCACATTTCCAGTGGATGCAACGATGTCACTTCCAGAGGTGATGTCATTGCGCCGGCCATGGGAGTACTCCTGTGCGTTGTTTGGGGCCAATTTTGGCCACACAAAGAAGCACTCCTGTGGCTGGCGTGATGACATCACTTCCGGAAGTGACATCACATTGGCACTGGGATCATGCTCGAAGAACACACTCCTGCCAAGTACCTGGTCCCCCCCCCTCCTCTAGGGACCTGGGAACCTTAGAGAAAACCCCTGAAGAAAGTCCCAAGCTCAGTCCTTGGGTGTTCCAGTTAGAAGGGTCCTAGCAGCTGTTGGGGAAGAACTGAGAGCTTGGAGACCCACAAGGGTTAGGTTGGGCCATTAAATGACTCCGGAGCCAGCTGAGCTAAGTCCCTCTAGCAGCAACCGTTCAGATTGGTGATGAAGGCGTGCTTATTATTTCCTCTCTTAGTGCTACCAGCTGAGTTGTAGCCCTCCGGGGACTCCCCCAGCAAGCAAAAATGCCAGTCCACACTTGAAAGATGCTGCCCTCTGAAGAGGCAGTGCTGTGCTCTGGATAGATCCGTGGTCTAACTAGTTCCAAGCTGACGATGTATGTTGTGCCACAGAGGTGGTGGATTGCTTGGAGAAGGGAGCTTTCCCTTGAATCACTCTGTGTGTTGCAGGGTGGTGGTTGGTGGTGCTGCGTAAATAATAATTGCAAAAATGGATCAATAAAGAACGGCACAGGAAGCCGGCCCTGCAGAAGCACTCTAGCCCCTGGGGGACGGAGGAAGCCGCAGTATTTGCCCAGCCGGTTCAGCTTGACAGGAATCCGAATGTTGCCTGGATCCCGTCTTTGTTAGCCTCAGAGAATCCTCCTCTGCTGCTGTGCAAATATAGCTTAGCACTTCGGATAATGTATTTTTTTTGCAAAGGCTCGTATCGGAGGAGGAAGTCTCGGCCCTGGTGAATGCTGTGTGGCTTCCTTTTTCTTCTTCTCTCTCTTTTTTAAAGCTCTTAGGCTTTCAGGAAGTTCAGATCAGGAAGTCCTTTGCATGAAAAAAGCTGGTTCCGAGCGGGGGCGTGCTATCCAGTTTGGCTGCCCCCCCCATCCCAGTTCTTAGTATTTGTTTGGCCAGGAGGCGGCAGGGAAGGAAAGCTCTCCGTCAGGTTTACAAAGAAAGCCTCTGGACGTGACGGTGCTGTGTGCCACTGAGCTCTCGCTCGGTTACTTTCTGGGAACAAAATCTGTGTAATCCCTTTTATTGGGGCAAAGCAGGCTTCCGCCCAAGATGGGAGCACCTTCTCCACTTTCCTCAGGTAACAGTGGGAACGTTTGTCTGAACTTTTTGGGCTGGGGGAGGTTTGCGATGGAAGGAGGTTGGGCAAGAGGGGCTTTCAATCTTTTTGCAAAGTTATAGATCCAGAGGAGTTAGCCGTGTTAGTCTGTAGTAGCAAAATCAAAAAGAGTTCAGTAGCACCTTTAAGACTAACCAACTTTATAGCAGCATAAGCTTTCGAGAATCACGTTCTCTTCGTCAGATCTCTTCATTCAGTTCTCTTCGTCTCATCTGACGAAGAGAACGTGATTCTCGAAAGCTTATGCTACAATAAAATTGGTTAGTCTTAAAGGTGCTACTGGACTCTTTTTGATTTTGCAAAGTTAGGCATGGCAGAGGAGAACAGACTGCTCTATTTGCTCTGCTTTCCCTTCCACCCCCACCGTAGCTTGGCTTTTTAAAACTGAATAAAAATTGAGTTCAGCAGTACCTTAAGAGACCAACCCGATTTTCCAGGATGTCATTTTTTGCGAGTCAAAACTCAGCTAGTTGGTGATAACATTTATCGTTGGATGTGTTTTTAAGCCTGTATTGGTTGATGTTTTGTTGATGTTAGCCGCCCTGAGCCCATTCGTGGGAAGGGTAGGATATCAGTCTAATAAAATAAAATAAGTGTGCTTGCCTGCTTCAAGTGAGGTTCCACCACTCTTTGGAAAGAGAGTTGGGGCTTTTATTGGGCAGTGATTGGATGGAAATAAAATGCAGGTTTATGTACAGTGATATGGACCCTTCCTCCTAATAAATGTTAGCATTGCAACTTTTGATTTGTATGCGCACAAGTTGGAAGCTCTCCTGAGAAAAGTTTAGAGGGCAGGTGACTGCCAAGTTGTGCCATTCCGAAATAAGGAGAGAAAGCGAGCATGCCCCTGTGGAGTGTCCTTGAGACTGGGTTTCTCCTGGCACTCAGAGCCAAGATGGTGTAGTATGGTATAATGGTTAGTGTGTCAGACAAGGGACTAGGAGAACCGGGTTCAAATCTCTCTGCTCTGAAGCTTACGGAGTGACCGTAGTCCAGTCAGCCTATCCAACCTCACAAGATCGTTGTGAGGACAAAGGAAGAGGAGAAGAAGAACCGAACTATTCAAAAAGGCTTTTTACTCAAATGGGAGGGCTGTATTGTAGGGAAGATGCTTCGCTAATGAGAGCCAAACTACAAGTGACGCCTTACACAGGTTGGACACTTGTCAACTTCCCTCAAGTTCTGATGGGAAATGTAGGCGCCCTGGTTTTACAGCTTGGCTCTCCATTACAGCTGCAAGACCAGGATGCCTACATTCCCCATCAAAACTTGAGGGAAGCCGACAAGTGTCCAACCTGTGTAAGGCGTCACTTGTAGTTTGGCTCTGAGTTAGGGACCATAGACTTCATCACTATATTGCCTTACATATTATCTGCTGCTTTAAACATGTACTCCTATGTACCACCAGCGCTCCGTGTTGTCTAATGTTAGTCCTAGAATTGATTCTGTTCTGCTTCAGTATTTTGTCTACTCTGTATTAGATTCTTGCTAATGCTGTGTCTTTTAAACTTGTATCTATTTACCCTGTGGCATTGTTTATGGAAATGTCCCTGATACTGTATGGAAATGTACTTGATACTGACTGTGCTAATCTCATACTGTGTAATCCGCCTTGAGTCTCAGTGAGAAAGGCAGACTATAAATGACATTAAATAAATAAATAAATAAATAAGATTTCTTTCTATTTGATAGGTTTGGGTTAATCTGCAAATTTTAATCCTGAACTGGAGATCCAAGGGCCAGGATCCGGTCTCTGAGGCAAAATTTATGGCCCCTGGCTGAGTTGGTAGATTTGTGTAAAGGCGAGGCAAGACGTTTGCCCAGAGGTTCTCTTGTAAGAAAAAGGAAAATTGTCTTGCAGTTTGAA
Source organism: Eublepharis macularius (assembly GCF_028583425.1). Taxonomy (NCBI): domain Eukaryota; kingdom Metazoa; phylum Chordata; class Lepidosauria; order Squamata; family Eublepharidae; genus Eublepharis; species Eublepharis macularius. The sequence continues at coordinate 185,681,754 of NC_072792.1, forward strand.
GTTGCTTCTGCTCGGATCCTTATAGCTCTGTGTCTCGTCCCCTCTCCAGATACAGTGGGATTTATTTTATATATATTTTCAGCCTCTGCAAGACCACATGCTACAATTGCCCAATTTCTGGGTTTCCCCTGCCTCACAGCAGTTCCCCCCCCATATCGGATTGGTACAGTCTTTCTAGAAAGATGGTACTCAAAGCAGGTTTCTAGACTGTGGCGACCGGGAGAGGTGGATTTTTGGATTGTGCCACCCTCATCTAGTTCCATTTCCCCATTCCCTCGTTGGGCTTTTGACGGGGGGGGGGGGATGGGTAGAAGGTGTATTGCTATAGCATCATAAGTGTAAATAATAATAATATTAACAACAACTGCGCTTAGACACCACTCTTCTAGACAGATTAGTGCACCACTTATAGAGGTGAACAAGGTCAGTGTTATTATTATTCCTACAATATAGTTGGAGAGCTGACCCAAGGCCACCTACTATCAGTTTTTGAAATAGCTGGAAATAACGATGCCAGTCCCCTGCTGGGGGTGGGGGATCCCCTGCTCTCGCCCTCCACCCCTCGCCCTTGCTTACCTGGCCGGTGGGGGGGCGGATGTGCCTCCTGGAGCATGCTCCTAGGTGGCGCAGCTGATTCGGGCCACTCTGCAGTGGCTGGATTCGGGCCAATTCAGGCCCGAATTGGGCCGAATTGGGCCCAGTTTGGCTCCCTGCAGAGCGTGGGAGCGAAAGTGATTTTTCGGAAGTGACATCATTGCGCGGGTTGGGAGCGGCATGAGAAGAGAACAAAGCAGGTAGGTTCTGGGTCTCCGACCTCCCACCCAGGTGGGTTAGGGGACCTGGCAACCCTAGTTCAAGGTTCTGGTATTGACCTATAAGGTCCACATTCAAGGTTCTGGTATTGACCTATAAGGCCCTGTGCGGACTGGGACCAGCATATCTACGGGACCATCTCTCCCCATATATTCCCCGGAGGACACTCCGATCAGGGGACAAACAGCTGTTGGTGGCCCCTGGCCCCAAGGAGGCCCGCCTGGCCATGACGAGAGCCAGGGCTTTCTCGGTCCTGGCTCCTACCTGGTGGAACGCTCTGTCTCCTGAGACCAGGGCCCGGGCGGGATTTATTGCCTTTCTGCTGGGCCTGCAAGACAGAGTTGTTCTGCCAGGCATATGGCTGAGGCTGGGCCTCCACCAGCCTGGAAAAAGGGGTGTATAAAATCTTAACGCTCCCTGTGAAGGCTGTCCACCATCCTGTTTGAAATGTGTATGGATTTTATTGTATTTTAATATGTTGTTTTCATTGTATTTTGTATTTTAATATGTTGTTATCCGCCCTGAGCCCGCTTGCGGGGAGGGCGGAATAGAAATTTGAAATAAAGAAATACAATAAAATAGTTGGAAAAGAGCATTCCAGCAAAGGGCGGGGGGGGGGGGGGGAATGACAGGCGGAAGGGATACCATGGAGAAAGACCCTCCACGTGGCAGCACAGGGATTCAACCTCTTGTGGAAGCAGTCGGAGACCCTCCAGACTTTAATTTTACACACCACTCCTGTTGCCTTCCTGTCCACTTTTGGGGGCTTCCCAGAGGGCATCTGGCTGGCCACGGTAGGAAATAGGATGCTGCGCGGGTGCTTGGTGTGAAGCGACTGGGCGCCACTATATTCTTAGCTCTTTTCCCATTGATTATATACCTAACATGCCTTGCAACCAGGGAGGCTTGGCTGGCCTCGACCACAGCCAGGGACTTTTCGATCCTGGCACCAACCTAGTGGAACTCTCTGCCTGTTGAGACCCGGGCCCAACAAGATATATCATCTTTCCGCTGGCCCTGCGAGACAGAGACGTTCTGCCAGGCATATGGTTGAGGCTGGGCTACGGATGAGCCTTCCTGCCGGCCACCTGGGGAGGGGGAACGTAACCCCTTCCCGGTCTTTTCTTTTTCCATCTGCTGGACCATTGCTGTCCTAACCTCCCACCCATAGAAATGTTTCAGAAATCTTTTATTGGGGTTGGATAATACAGGCTGCCGCTTAGAGCTGTTTTTATTACTGCATTGGATGTTTTTATGGTTGCAAATGGACATTTTAAAAGTAAATCTAAATGTTGTTGCTTGCAGAGAGAGCGGACTTTAAGTTAAATTATTATTGTTGCTGTTGTTGTTGATGCTATATGTCTGCCTCCTTTTCTACATGGAATGTCATGCCGGTTGATGCTGATTTTCAGAGGCGAGAGAGTGCTACATCCGCGGAGGAGTAGCGTGTGATGCAAAACGCACCTGTCTATGTGCCGCTGTCTGGCTAATAGAATGGAAAATGCAGAATTTAGTTCTCTCTCCTTTGACAGAGAAGCCCATTCATGTTTCCCCTTTGGATGAGAATTTGTCCCCGTATAAATCAGTGGGCTGAGATGAACAGCTACACAAAGGAATCCTGCGGTCCCGTGCCAGAGTTATGGCAAAGAGATTTGCCAGATGCCTTTTCCTCCATGCCACTTTAAAAAAATATATTATTTTATTAAAACCGATAATAATGTTGGACCGTAGAGAAAATATCAGAAGCGGAATATGTACGTTAGACAGTAAACATAATATTGAAAACAGAATATATAGCAGAGTATTAAAACTACATAATAATATAACAGAAAGTAATGTTAGACAGTAAACATAACATCGAAAACCGAATATATAATAGAATATTAAAACTTCATAATATTGTTCCTCTCCATCCCCTTACTTATTTATGTTAAAATACATTATACTCGACGTTTTATATTCAGCATTTGAAAGAACTTTTCTTATCTTTCAGCCGCATGGTCGTAAAAAACATTCCATTTTTCTTGAAATTCTGAAGTTGGTCCATTATGTACATAAGAGGTTAATACGCTGTTTTCTTTTCAAATCGCATAAATCTTTCGCCTTTCTTCCATGTATCCGGGGCTTTTTTTCAGCTGGAACGCGGTGGAATGGAGTTCCGGCACCTCTTGAAGATGGTCACATGGCCGGTGGCCCCGCCCCCTGATCTCCAGAGAGAGGGGAGTTGAGATTGCCCTCTGCGCTGTGTGCGGAGGGCAATTTAAAATCCCCTCTGTCTGGAGATCAGGGGGTGGGGCCACCGGCCATGTGACCATTGTCGCCGAGGGTGATTTAAACTTTCAAAAACTCCCCCCTTGTTCCAGCTGACTCAAAGTGACGTCATTGTGCAGTCCTGAGTTCTACCACTGAGTTCCACCACCTCTTTTCCCAGAAAAAAAAGCCCTGCATGTATCTAAAGCCTGCAGATATTCTGCAATTTTCAGAGTGGCAGCGATGAAGAACTTCAGGCAGTGGAAGCTGGCTGTGCCCCTTGGCAAATCCATGCTAATGTGTGTTCAAAATCAGGAGCACCCAGAAAGCTGATGGGACTTGGACTTGTTCGTTTTGGAAGCCATATTTTTGGGGCAGTAGAGAAGACGCAGTGTGCTTTGTACAGCTAGAAGTTCTGGCTGCCTGGTACTGAGTCAGCCTCTTGGTCTGACTACCTTGGTATTGCCTACTCTGACAGGCAGCAGGGGCTGTGGCGCTGTGGAAGAATGTCTGCTTGGTCCGCCGAAGGTGCCAGGTTCATTCCCCACACATCTCCAGTTAAAAAAACCAGGTAGGAACTGATACAGCAGATCTCTGCCTGAGTCCCTGGAGTGCTGCCGCCAGTGTGAATGTCAGGTCTTGGCAGGTAAATCCCCAAGCACTTCACTGCATCACCTCAGGTTGTGAGTTAAAGATACTTTATTGATGAGATATACCAGTATCAAGATATTTAGACAGGAGCATTGGCAGAAGTGATGCAAGGTGGACAAGCAAGGTTAATTATAGGGGGACGTTCCCGCCCCTGGGAAAGAGAATCCGTTAGGGTTTTGGCGCAGTGTCCCGGATCTGGGAGAGGAGGGAGAAGGTGGGGGGAATAAACTCATCTCAGGGCCAAGCTACACATGACGAATGACACTTGAACGGCAAGTGTATTTCTCCCTGTTCACTTGCCCTCCACTCAATCCACTTGCTGTTCAAGTGTCATTCGTCATGTGTAGCTTGGCCCTCAGTTCTCAGGAAGGATGATATGACTCTGACTGGAACTCCAAGGCCACGTTCTCAAGCCGGGGAATGGAAAGCAAAACACCTGCAAGACAAGCAGCTAACAGCCAAGCAGCAACTATGTTCCCTTTGCACATTCTCAGAGGTTCATAACATTATGCAGAAAGACAATCATGGCGGATATGTGGGAGCATATCTGACAGTGAGTAGACAATACGGACCTTGATGGACCAATGATTGATTCAGAATAAGGCAGTGGCCGTTGTCAACACTCGTCAAGGTGTCAAGCAGCAAAAGGTATTCCGAGCAACCTGCAGATCGGGACCCTTTAACTGGAGGCGCCGGGGATTGAACCTGGAACTGTCTGCTTATCGAACAGGGGCTGTGCCTCTGAACGGTGACTCCACAGAGAAACACCTTTGGGGAATCCCTTTTCAGCTGCATTCTGCACCAACACTGATTTCCGTCAGTAACTGATAACAGTTAACCCTGTGAGGGATGGGAAAGGAAGAAAACCGTGCCTGGAGCCCCCTGCGTGCTCCCCGTTGCATACGTACGAGCCACCAAGTTGCAACGGACTTATGGCACCCTGAGCAAGGGGCTTTCAAGGCAAGCGAGGAGCAGAGACGGTTTACCATTGCCTTCCTCGGTGGTCTCCCATCCAAGTACTGACCCTGCGTAGCTTCTGACGAGATTGGACTATATCTTGCTGCCTTCCCTCCTGGGCTCCCCCTTAGGTATCTTTTTATAATGCCTGATGAAGAAATGTTCTGTGAAACTAGAAAGTCTGCATAATCAAAAAGAGTCCAGTAGCACCTTTAAGACTAACCAATTTTATTATAGCATAAGCTTTCGAGAATCAAGTTCTCTTCATCAGATGCCTGATCAAAACTGGGCAGATACAGAAGAGGAGGGGGAAAGAGAGAGAAGGGGGCATAAATCACAAGAAGACAGAATACAATTAGCATAGAGGCAATCAAAACATTCCTTTGCTTGGAAATGTAAACATCTCCTTTTGGTGTGCAGTCAGTTTGTAGCAGTGAAGGTATCCAATTCCTATGTAGTATAAGCCTTCGGTAACCACAGCTCTCCCTGCCAGTTGCATCTGACAAAGAGAACTGTGGTCCCCGAAAGCCCACACCAGGCGTCACTGGGCTCCCCCAGATCACGCCTCTGTAAAGAGAATCTGTTACCTGTGGTAATGTGATAACCATTCATAGTCTCTATTCAGTCCCAGCTTGACAGAGTCAAATTTGCATATGAATTCCAATTCAGCAGCCTCCTGTTGGATTTTGTTTTTGAAAGGTTTCTGTTGAACTACAGCGACCTTTAAGTCTTTGGTGGAATGTCCTGGTAGATTGAAGTGTTCTCCCACTGGTTTCTGGACGTTTCCATTTCTAATGTCAGATTTGTGTCCATTTATTCTTTTGCGTAGAGGTTGGCTGGTTTGTCCAATGTACAGAGCAGAAGGACATTGTTGGCACATGAGGGCATGTTTCCATACCATAAGGCTCGCACTATGAATTCTCATACCAAAAGGAGTTTCTGTTACATTTTAATCCCACCCTTTATCCAAAGAACTCAGGGAGGGTTATGTACGCCTTTCCTACCTAGGGTTGCCAGCTCCAAGTTGGGAAATTCCTGGAGATCTGGGGGGTGAAACCTGGAGAAACCTGGAGAAAGTGGGGTTTGGGGAGGGAAAGGACTTTGGCATGGCATAATTCCATAGACTCCACCCCCCAAAGTAGCCGTGTTGGGATTTTACAAGTGTCATTCTCTTCTGGAATGAAAGGGTTAATCTGTTTGTGTTTAGCTAAGCATACTTAGTTAAGTTGAGGCCAGTTAGATGTCGAGTAACTCTTCCCGCCAGGGCAAAGGGGAGTTGCATGCCTAATGAACAAATCTAGGATTGATTATTGGCTGACCAGGTTTATTGGGGGCAATTAACATTCTTTCCTTTGTCCAGGACGCCATTGCTGTCTAGCCAGTTGCACTGTTATCTCCAGCATGTAAGGATGTCGGAACTAAGTTAGCTCTTCTTTATTTTATCTCCAGTGTAACCTTTATTATTTTATCCTTTATGTAGTAAACATTATTTTAGAAGCTGAACACACATCTCTGTGATTCTTTATCTTCTGTGCAATACTCTGCTAATCATAATCATAATCCAACACATTGTCTCCAGGTGAAATGATCTTTGTGGCCTGGAGACCAGTTGTAATTCCTGGAGATCTCCAGCCACTACCTGGAGGCTGATAACTCTACCCTATTTCACAAAAGCCTGGTTACTAGACTATAAGGTTTTTGGACAAGCCCATGTTCACCTGGTGAGTTTTAATGCAAAGTGGGACTCGAACCCGGGTCTTCCCTGCCCTAGTCCAGTGCATTAAATCCTCTGCCACACTGGTTCTCTCTTGCAGGTGGGCCTTATTTTGCATTTGCTGTGTGTTCACCTTGCCTTTCAAATGACGCTGCTCTCATTTAAAACAAAAGACGTGAAGTTCGAAGAAGTGACTGTGCCTTTTGGGTTTAATTAAGCCAGAAGTGTCTCTTGTGGCAAATGGATTGGCGCTTTCTGTGTGCAGTTTGGTGGCTGTGGCAAATTCCTTCCCCCAGGCTCTTAAGAAGGTGGATTGCAACCATTCTCCTGGTGTGGCCTTGGAAGTGTTGCGGTTTGCTTTCCTGGAAGCTGGAAGCATTCTTCTGAGAAGCTTCTCTCAGGGCTGTAAGACAACCATCTGTCTGTGAATTCCAGCTCTTTCTTTCACTTGCGCTGTCTGGAGACAAGAAAGGGCCTTGTTCTGTCTTGTATGCTGCCCTGGGGGCCTTTTGGCTGCTTCTCTGTCTGTGTGGCATGTCTGGCTCCCTTTCCCTTTCCCAAGTCTATATTTAGGGCCCTCCAGACAGCCCTTCTAGGGGTTGAGAGAGAGAGAGAGATTGGAGGCCCTGCTGGCAAAAAGGTAAACCACAATAACTTGCTATCCATTGATCCAGAAGAGTTAGCCATGTTAGTCTGTAGTAGCAAAATAGTAAAGAGTCCAGTAGCACCTTTAAGGCCATTTCCACACACGTTGAATAATGCACTTTCAATGCACTTTCGTAATCCTTTAGAAGTGGATTTTTTGTTCCACACATGGAAAATCAGTTTCAAATCTTCGCTAAAGAGTATTGAAAGTGGATTATCCAACGTGTGTGGAAGCAGCCTAAGACTAACCAACTTTATTGTAGCATAAGCTCTTGAGAGCCACAGCTCTCTTTATCAGATGCATCGTCAGATATTTACAAAAAGTTGATGCACAGTTCCTGCATGTTTGGATATGTGTAGCATAAGCTTTTGAGAGCCACAGCTCTCTTTGTCAGATGCGTCTGACGAAGAGAGCTGTGGCTCTCGAAAGCTTATGCTACAATAAAGTTGGTTAGTCTTAAAGGTGCTACTGGACTCTTTACTATTTTGCTATCCATTGTTCCTGAAAGCAGACTTCTCTTTTTCCAATATACTTTTTGGGTTTCCCTCTCCACATGCCTGAAATACATTCTGGGGCAGATAGAATCCTCAGACTTTGACCCCACGGAGGATGTTACAGTCCCAGATATTTACAAAAATTTGATGCACCGTTCCTGCATGTTTGGATATGTGTGCACATAAGTACAGGCAGCTTGGATTTTTCAAGGACAGGTACGTGCCGGGCTGCCACCGAAAAGCCCCTCTTCTCCATTTCAAGGACTGTGGAAGTGAAACATGAGGTGGAAGGGGAAACCAGTTCCCTTCCTCCTGGTGCCGCTCTGCTCCTGGCTGCAGTGAGGGGGAGTTTGTGTCAGGCATGTGGGAAACAGGCCAGAAAAGACAAACAGGCAGTTGTAACAATAGGTCAAAACTTGCATGATCAGTCTGTGTAAGCAGAAATGTTGTCGCCTGACACCTAAGTGGCAGCAGTAGCTGCCAGGAGAACCTCAAGGACGGGGGAGCGTTCCAGAGGGGAGAAAGCCCTGCCTGCAGTTTGTTTATTTTTATTTAATTCACTTCATTTATATTCCGCCTTTCTCCCCAGCAAGAACCCAAAGTAGCTTGCATCGTTCTCTATTTTGTCCTCACAGCAACCCTGTGAGGTAGGTTAGGCTGCGAGTCTATGACTGGCCCAAGGTCACTCAGCAAGCTTTGATGGTAGAGTGGGGGATCGAACCTGGGATGCCCCGACCTTAGTCCGTCACTCTAGCCACTACGGCTGATTTGCAAATTGCGCTCCACGGAGCAAGACTCCAGTAATGTGCATGCTTGCGTGTGAAGTGATCCCAGATTATTTTGACCCTTGGTCAGAAGGCCGGGTGCTCCACCCTCGCCACCCCCCTGGAGCGATTGTGGGATGACACCGCTCTCCCAGTGCGGGACAGCTATGGATAAAAACGGGGTTGAAGAATCCCAGAGGAGGGTGGACGCTTGTTTGTTTTCGGTATGTCGACCCTGTCTTTTGACCCGGATGAGCCACTTATTGAGCTGAAGCTGATAATAGGAGAAAGAAGACAGTCAATAAACCCCCTGCAGAAAACAGAGTGGAGGCAGCTGTGGGGAGGGGCGGTTGCCAACATCCAGGAGGGGCCTGGTGATGTCCCAGAATTCCAGTTGCTCTCTAGAGGACAGAGAACAGATCCGCTGGAGAAAATGTCCCATCCCTGCTGAGCTCCTCTCTGCTCTCGATATTCTGCATTTCCCAAATCTCCATGATATTGCCCAAGCTGGCAACTTTATGTGGGGGCCAGTTTGAAAAGATTCCCCCCCCCAAACCCCAACAGCACCGCAATCCCTTTTTGGAACGACTGAGTTGATTGTCACAAAGTGGTTTTGCAAGAACTTTTCCAGCACGCGTCTTCAGGCTGAAGTGGATTGGGAAGGCGCTGGTGACGACAACGGGCAAGACGATGGCCATCGCTGTGGCTTCCAGCCAGGTCCAAGCCGAGGGATCTGGGCTATGCTGTTGGTGATGCCACTGAGAGCCAAGCTGCAAGTGACGCCTGACACAGGTTGGACACTTGTCAGCTTCCCTCAAGTTTCGATGGGAAATGTAGGCATCCTGGTCTTGCAGCTTGGCTCTCCGACTGCTGTCCAATTGACTTTTCAACTGTCACTTGTCCAACATTCCGCCAAGCTGCCTACATTTCCCATCAAAACTTGAGGGAAGCTGGCAAGTGTCCAACCTGTGTCATTCGTCACTTGTAGTTTGGCTCTCTGCCTCAGCTGAGCTTTGTTCTGGCCAGCAGTGGTCCCCCAAGACAGTGGTCCAGTGGGCGCTTTCAAGGGAAAGGGAGGGCCTCATTTACCTCTAGGGTGAGGGCAGAGAGAAGGACGTTCCTGGCATGGCGGAAATGCCCCGTGGAGGAAATGTGTGACCCTTCTTGAAATGGGGTTGCTCCAGTGTAGCATGCAAATCCATTTCAAAAACTCTATCTGCAAATGGTGCAGAGAGCCCACCTTGAGTAGTGGATATTGTTGGACTACCATCTGGGAGATCCAGGTTGAAATCCCTACTATACCACTCACTTGGTCAGTGGGGAGGAAAAGGCGCAGGGAACCGACTGACCCGTGCGCGTTCTGCCTGGAAGGCACATGGCCCAAATGGGTGCGCATGCTCCCACATGGCCAGAAAATTTCCAGCATGATGTTACAGTGGCAGGTCATGCTGGGGCTGATTCTGTAGAACATGACCCCAAACTTAGTGATCGGGGCCGCTTTTTACAGAATAATTCCCCAGCACAACCCGTTGTTTCTGTGTCATTTCCCAGCAATGTGGGAGGGCACGCGAGGTAACTGCGTGCCGCCCCACTCCCCCACTGCTCTCATCATCTGCTGGTCTGGCCCTCAGGGGACTTGGCAACCTGGATTGTGGGCTGCAATAGCTGTGTCGATTTTGGCTGATGGGTTCACCACACAAACTAGTCGGCAGAAAAAAGCAAGGCGCTCAATCGCTCACAAGATTCTTGCTGGAGATTCCTAGCCTCCCTGGGGGGAGGGATTTCACCCTTCCAGTCCATCAAAGCTTTCCTGCTGGGTCACTGCAAGGTAATTGTTATATCACCCTTAGGCAACGGGCTGTTTACAACCCTGAGCTAAATGGAACCTCCATCTACTGGGGCAGTATACCTTGGACGATCAGACACTGAGGACAGAAAAGTTTGTGCCTAGTTTGTGTTCTTCCTGGAGGCATCTGGTTGGCCATTGTGGGAGGCTGGAATAGATAGACCAGCAGAGGATTAGATAAATTCACGGATGAGAGGTGTGTCAGTGGCTCAGCTGTAGCAGTAGAATGAAACCTCCATGTGCAGAGGCAGTATATCTCTCTAGATGCAACCCTGCTTGTGGGATCTCCTGGAACCGGTTGATTGCTTTCTGGGAATGGGTTACTAGCTGGACCTTGCAGCTGTTCCTGCAAGGCAGCCCTTCCATGCGCTTGCAACATGAAGGGGGGACTAGCCTGTGGCCGCTTGGCTGCGCCTCTCTGTTCCAAACGTCTTTCCTGAATGCTGCCACTTCTCCGCATCATGATCGACAGTCAGTGCTTTGCATTTCCCAGCAGTCTATCGAGGCTAAGTTTGTCCGAGCTCCTTTTGCCGGGCATTTGTGTTGGCGATGCCAAGTTCCTGTCCAGAGTTCAGTCTGCCACAACGAGCGAGCCTCTCCAACTGTTTCCCGGAGACCAGAACCATTGGCCCTTTGTTTGATGTATGGATGGTTGAGCTCTTGTTTCTATAGAGACAGCTGCTAAGGAATGAGGTCGCAGCAACCTGAGCAAACTGGGGCTTGGCCTGGTTGTATTTTTTCATGCTCAGGGATGCGGTTGCCCCCCAGCATTGGCAGGATCTTGCCAGAGCTGGAGACTCACAAAAGCGCCTACCGAAATATAAATGTTGTCTTTCAAGGTGCCACTAAACTGTGGTTTCGTTTGAGATCAGCCTTCCTTAAAATAAATAGAAGGGGGGCATTAATGAAAAGGAAAATTCTGGCAGTATTAGAACTATAACTATACTGTTTGTAAAGATACGATAGGTGTTGTAGAGAAAAATGGAAAATGAAATATGTATTATTTTTTCTTTTTTTCTATTTTTTTCATTTCTTTTTTTCTCTCTGCCCTTTTTATTGGGATTTTACTCTTATTAATAAAACAATAAAGTATTTTTAAAAAAAACAGATCAGCCTTCCTTTTCGGACCTCAATAAACACCAAGTTCTGAGGCCAGATCCTGGGTCTCGGTCTTCGAGGGCTCTGTGGGAGCTTTGGACAAATAATAATAATAATAACAACATTCGATTTATATACTGCTGCTCAGGACAATTTAATACCCACTCAGAGCTGTTTACAAAGTATGTCATTATTATCCCCACAAACCAAGCATAAACGGAAGATTCCCCAACAATCAAAAACCAAGGAACCCTTTTTGAGAACCCTAAGAACACTACAAGGTGTTAATAAACTTATTTGCCAGTGTAATAAAGTGAAATATAAATATTTACAACTTAATAAACAACAATGAATCCAACATTACAAAATTGCATGAGTCATGATACATCTACGCAGTCCATCATATCTCCAATGGCAATTGGGTCAACCTATAAGAACCCCACATCGATGTTTTAAGCTGAATGGCTGTAATAATAACCAAAGCCCAATGGCTATAGTGGCACAAAGTCTGAAAACGGCTTTGTCCCAAATGTATTTCCAAAGCTCAATGGCTTAGATGGCTGGGAATCACCAGGAGGTTGGCAACGAGTCTGCTAGCTTCTTGCTCCACTCGTTTAGTCACTTCTTCTTCACAGCCAGTAATTGCGCTCAGCCAGCATTAACAATTCCAAAAAGGACTGTATGTCCTGTCATAATCAGTCAATGTAATTCAATTATCCCCACAACAACAATCACCCTGTGAGGTGGGTGGGGCTGAGAGAGCTCTGAGAGAGCTGTGACTGCCCCAAGGTCACCCAGCTGGCTTCAAGTGGAGGAGTGGGGAATCAAACCCGGCTTTCCAGATTAGAGCCCTGTGCTCTTAACCATTACACTAGACTGGCTCTCAAAGAAGTGCCTGCCCACCTAGCTGTTACCATCAAGGGCAGATCTGCTGCCACTGCTCCGCCCCCTCCCCACCGCATGGGTTGTTTGACCCATACTTTTCTAAATCTCTCTTGTGGACCTGGATTGTAGGTGCTGTGAAAATCTGCAGTAGTTTTCTGTGCTTTGCTGTGTTAAGCCATCCATTTGCAATGCCTGCTTGACTCGCTTTTGGAGGCTGAAACTGTCAGCGCCCGCCTGTGGTTAACCAGTCAGGTGAAATGCTGTGCCACGCGTTGAAGCTGAGCTAGATCTGGGGCCTTGAATGAAAGATTTGGCTTTTGAGTGAGCGTCTTTTAGGAAGAGAACAGGAAGGGTTGTTCAGTGGCTGGGTTTGTCTTGGCCCCAGAATTCATCCATCTGTCCATAGCATAGACTTTGGACTGTTTCTTGGGGAAGTCAAGGGGCAATTTACTCTTATTCATATAAAAACACATGGGCCAAAACAAAGAACGCTCAGAGAAAATCATAGAATCACAGGGTTGGAAGGGAACTCCAGGGTCATCTAGTCCAACCCTCTGCACGATGCAGGAGATTCACAACTATCTATTATTGAAAGCAAGTACATCCAATCGGTACAAAATCTCAGAAAATATCTGTATTTTTTAATACTTCCCTCCCTTTTTATGTCGACAAGGAGCACTGGCTCTCAAATGCTTCAGGTCGAGTTCCACAGCATACTTGGATATTTAGGACATCCCAAAAATAGGTTTACCCCCTCTGTGAGGAAGGGCCTTCCAGGTGGTAGCCCCACAGTTTGGCAATCACCATTCTGAGAGAGGCCTATCTAAACCTCCACATTTTAAAAACTCTTTTTTGTCCCAGTGGTAAACTTTAAAGGAACTCATTGGGAATTTAAAAGGGTTTCCCTCCCCTTTATTAAGAATTGCTTTAGAAATTTGTTGCCTTTGGTTCCTGTTTTTCATTTCTACCTGGATTCCTGGAGCATGAAGAGAAGAAACAGGTTTCCTTTATGAGCTAGAAAAACAACCCCCCCCCTCCACTGTCATTCATTCATTTATTAAACTTCTAGCCTGCCTTATCCGCAAGCGGGCTCCGGGAGGGTTACAACAATTTCAATACACTTTAAAATGACAGTAAAAGAACAGCAACATCAGTTTCCATAAAAAACATAGTTCCAACAGAGTTTCGTGTGGACCACCACTGCCAACAGTGCGGGGGGGGGGAGCCGTCCATCTGCCCCCAGTCTAACTTGTGTGAGGGGCCAAGATAACCATACTGCCTCACTGATAAGAGACTGGTAGGGAGGCTCCAAGGTAGATACAGGACCGACCTGAACCATATACCTGGTGGAACAACTTAGACTTGCAGTCCTGCCAAAAGGATAAAAGATCTTGGCGGGCCCACATGTCTACCGACAGAGAGTTGCACCAGGTTGGAGTCAGGCCTGAGAAGGCCCTGGCTCTGGTCGAGGCCAGTCGAGCCAGTAGACCACCAGTAGATGTTTGTCAGCTGATCTAAGCACTCTCCGGGGTGCGTATGGCGAGAGGCAGTCCCGCAGGTATGCTGGTCCCAGTCCGTTAAGGGCTTTATAGGTCAAAACCAAAACCTTGAATCTGATCTGGAACTCCCTACAGAGCCAGTGTAGCTGTTAACCAGATATGTGCTCTATATGGAATATGGCTGCAGCAGCACTCTGGACCAGTTGTTATCTCTGGATCAGACCCAAGGGGATCCCTGTGTTGAGTGAGTAACCTGGAGGTGACTGTTGCATGGATCACGGGTCAAAAGGTAGAGGGCCAGCTGCCTGACCTGCTGAAGATGAAAAAAAGCAGGCCAGGCAACTGCTATGACCTGGCTCTCCATTGATAAGGAAGTACCAACCTCATTCCCAGACTCCTGACTGCCAGAGCGGGCACAAGTGGCGCACCATTGAAAACCGGGAGCTGGATCCCCGACCCCCGTGGCCCACAATCCAAGTACAGGACCTCCGTCTTCATAGGAGTCAGCTGCAGTCGACTCTATTCACCCATCCAGACACGGCCTCCAAAGCTCTAACTAGGGCATCTTGGGCAGAGCCAGGCCGGCTGCCCATCAACAGATACAACTGGATGTCATCTGCATAGTGATGACAACCCAGTCTGAAACTTCATAACAACAAATCTCCAGTGACAGAGATCAGTCCCCCTGGGGAAAACGGCTGCTTTGGAGGGTGGACTGTGTTGGTTCCTCTGAGGCCCCTCCCCTCCTTAGGCTCCACCCTCCCCAGGCTCCACCCACAAAGCTCCAGGAATTTACCCGCCTAGATTTATCAGCCCTACTGCTGCCCCATCTTTACTAGTTTTGTATTCTAATCAACGTTTTAATGATGTTGAGTTGTGTAATCTAATCAACATTTTAATGGTGTTAATAAGTTGGACCTTTCTCTTAGGTATTGTTTGTATATAAGAATGGTACTCTTTACTTGAATGTTATAGAGATATGTTGGTCAAATCCACATTACTCATTCTAAGTCGCATGTTCCCCTCATTCCCCACGCAGTCCCGAGTGCCAGTCACATTACCTCATTAAACAGACGCATTTCATTCGCATTTCTCCCGAATGTGTGGTCACAGGTTTTCAACGGGAGTTTCACGGTGGCCGTGAACGGGCCAATGTGCAATTTACGCGGTTTTTTTAAAAACCACCCCCCTTCCTGTCTCTCCGGCCGTTCCGAGAGTTCCTCTTGGCTGATTCAACTTGCAAGTGCTCCGTAGTCTGCAAAAGACTGTTTTTGACTTCATAGCATTGGATTTATTGATTATGCTGTTTCTGAATCAAATCTGGTAGTTTGAAAAATCATTTTGGGGTGAATCCATCCTCAGAACGGACTCGCGAAACTTCCTTTTTAACTGTTTTTTATTTTTTTTATTTTATATTACTGTAATATCGAAATTACGAAATATCGAAATAATGACATTTCAAGGAAGTGAAACCAGTAAAATTCAGGCACTGAACTGTCCTGCATAGGAAATACCCACAAAAGCTTCCACAAGCTTCCAAATTTCCAAAAAAGAAACGGGAGAGAGCCATCAGTGCTGTCAGTGGGGGAAAGAGAGGCATCATTATCTTCAATGATGTTTCTTTATAAGGCAAGATCGAAATAACGGAAAAGTGCGCTCAAAAAAATTAAAAAAAATGGGCGGGGAAAAAAAGGTCCCGCCCAAAAAAGCGGTTTCCGAGCGGCTGTGTGATTGGAGGGACGCGCGAGAAAGACGGATTGGAAGCAGGAATGTGAACGAAGAGGAAAAAATCACGGATTGGAGGCAAAGGGAAGATGTCCGATAAACATGCGGGTGATGGGTGAATGTGGATTCGACCATTGTTGTTCTTTCAAGTATATATGTTTTGTAGTTGAATGTAATTGTTCTTGACTTTCGGTGATTTTCTGATGTGTAGTTTACCTTTGAATTAAATACAACTGGATATGAACACTAAGGTTTTCATCCTACATATCCTAGCAGAAATTTTAAAGAACATTTATTTATGGTTGATTATAAAAATCTAGAATAGATTTATTAGCCTTTTACTTTTACAGTAAAGATCTGTTCCAGCTTTACTAGTGCCGGCTGAACTTTCCTTTCCATTTGCCATATTATTTATTTTTGACATTTGCCTCTTGCTTATCAGCCGGGGCAGCGGCTGGACTTTTGTAATGATTTACTTAGTCCTGGCCTCTGAAGTGAGTTGTCTTGTGAGTGACCTTTCCTTTTTTTGAAAACACCGAACAGAATTTATAAGAATGTTTAATGCCGCACACCAACGGATCTGGCTGTGCTTTCTATCGAAGAGCTGTGAGTCAAACTGAGTAGCAGCTTCTGAACCATCTTCAAGGGTTGCCCCAAGTAGAACACATTGCAGTAGTCCAGTCAAGATGCAACTAAGGCATGGATTACTGTGGCTTGGCCTGACTGAACCAGGAATGGGCACAGCTGAGGCTCCAACTGAAACTGGGCAACTGCACTCCAAGCCACCACAGCCACCTGACTTGCTGGTGACCACTGTGTCAAGCAGGTCTCCTAATCTGTGAATGTGAATTTTCAAGGGGAGTGCATCTCCTTCCAAGGCAAGGGGAGATCTCACATCACTGGCCAGCCTTTCTACTAACCCAGACAACCTATGCCTTGTCAGGATTCAGTTTCAGCTTGTTCAGCCTCATCCAGCCCATTACTGACTCCAAGCACTTGTTCAAAACATCAACAGCATCCTTGGCATTAGATGGAAAAGAAAGGTAAAACTGGGCCAGACCAGGTAGAAGGTAAAACTGCAGCCCAAACCTCCCAACGACTTCTTTGAATGGCTTCAGAAAGATATTAGATACATGGAAAATGAGAGGATAAGATTGATCCCTGCAGAACCCCACAGGCCAACAACCAAAGAGCAGATCATAGAATCATAGAGTTGGAAGGGGCCATACAGACCATCTAGTCCAACCCCCTGCCCAGTGCAGGATCAGCCTAAAGCATCTCTGACAAGTATTCATCCAGCCTCTTCTTGAAAACTGCCAGTGAGGGGGAGCTCACCACCTCCCCAGGCAGCTGATTCCACCTTTGAACTACTCTGACCGTGAAAAAGTTTTTCCTAATATCCAGCCGGTACCTTTCTGCATGTAATTTAAGCCCGTTGCTTCGGGTCCTACCCTCTGCTGCCAACTGGAACAGCTCCTTGCCCTCCTCCAAATGACAGCCTTTCAAATACTTAAAGAGAGCAATCCTGTCCCCCCTCAACCTCCTCTTCTCCATACTAAACATTCCCAAGGCCCTCAGCCATTCCTCGTAGGGCTCAGTCTCCAGACCCCTGATCATCCTCATCACTCTCTTTTGTCCACATCTTTTTTGAAGTGAGGCCTCCAGAACTGCACACAATACTCCAGGTGCGGCCTGACCAAGGCAGTATAGAGAGGGGCTATGACCTCCTGCGATTTCGATGCTACGGCCCCTTTGATACAACCCAAGACTGAGTTTGCCTTTTTTTGCCACCGCATCACACTGACTGCTCATATTTAGTTTACGGTCCACTCTTACCCCAAGATCTGTTTTGCATACACTACTGCCCAGAAGTGTATCCCCCATCCAGTATTTGTGCTTCACATTTTTGTGGCCCAGATGTAATACTGTGCCCTTATCTATGAGCGGAACTACAAGTGACAAAAGGCACAGGTTGGACACTTGCCAGCTTCCCTCAAGTTTTGATGGGAAATGTAGGCAGCTTGGTGGAATGTGGGACAAGTGACAGTTGAAAAGTCCGTTGGGCAGCAGTCGGAGAGCCAAGCTGCAAGACCAGGACGCCTACATTTCCCATCAAAACTTGAGGGAAGCTGACAAGTGTCCAACCTGTGCCTTTTGTCACTTGTAATTCCGCTCTATGTTGATTTGTATCTTGTTTACAACAGCCCACTTCTCCAGAGTATTCAGGTCTTGTTGAATTTTAACTCCATCTTCTTGGGCGTTTGCCACTCCTCCCAATTTGATATCATCAGCAAATTTAATGAGTAGCCCATTTACCCCTTCATCCAGATCATTGATAAAAATATTGATCAGAAATCTCTTAGCACCACCTTCTGAGACTGACCTCCTAGATAGGATTTGAACCTTCGTAACCCAGAGCCTACCACCAAGAGGCAGTTCAGTACGATACTATGGTCTCCAGGAATTTCCCAGGTTGGAGCTGGCAACCTTACTTAGCACACAAGGGAATCTGACCTGTTACTCTTTGTGGTGTGGGATCTCTATTGTCAGTGGAGAAAATGCACTTTGTGCATTCTCAGAGGCCCCCTCCCCACATTCCTGTGTCGATGGGTTGAGGCCTGGCTTTCTGGAAATTGGCTCTCGGGGACTGAATTGAGTTCAGATTTAGCCCTGGCTGTGGTGGTGGTGGAAGAGAGTGCCATCAAGTCGTAGCTGACTTACGGTGACATCTGCTGAGGTTTTCTAGGCAAGAGACTAACAGAGGTGGTTTGCTGTAGCTTGCCTCTGTCTAGAGACCCTGGTCTTCTTTGAAAGTCTCCCACCCAATTACTATCCAAGACCGACCCTGCTTAGCTTCTGAAGATCGGGCTTGCCTGGGCTGTCCAGGTCAGGGTTCCACTCTTTCAAAGAATAAGAGATTTGGGCCTTGAGAGGAGTCAGGGGTGGTGGTGGAAGAGTATAGGGAAGGTTTAGGCCTCCCCCCAACAGCTGGGCTGGGTCAGGCTTGAGGGATCTCATGAATTTGTTGAGCTTCTGCTTCAGGGCTTGCATCCGGAGTCTGGTTGGCTTCTTGAGCAGTGATTTAGTTCTTCTTTGTGCCTAGGGGAAATCCCCCCTCCTGCTCCTCTGTTTCCTGAGCTTAAGCAAATCATGGCCTGCTTCCGGCAGTGAGAGTAAAAGGGAACATGGGGGAAGCGGTGATATGGAAGGGTCCCAAATTTTGCACCGAAAGTGGAACACACAATGGGTTGTCATGGGGTTGGGGGCCATAAACAACAACAACAACAGTAACAATAACATTCGATTTATATACTGCCCTTCAGGATGACTTAACATCTACTCAGAGCGGTTTACAAAGTATGTCATTAATATCCCCACAACAACAATCACCCTGTGAGGCGGGTGGGGCTGAGAGAGCTCCTAGAAGCTGTGACTGACCCAAGGTCACCCAGCTGGCTTCAAGTGGGCAATCAAACCCGGTTCTCCCGATTAGAGTCCCACTCTCTTAACCACTACACCAAACTGGTTCTGGATGCTGGATGCAAACATGACCGTCCGTTGCCGGGAGGTCAGTTCTTGGTTCCTTCTTGGCTCAGGGCTGCCAAACTTGTTGCGTGCTGGTTCTGTGGTTCACTGACGTTTCTTCTTTCCAGTCCTCTATCTGTCCCCCTCCCCACTTAAAAAATTATTATTTATTATTTATGTCATTTATAGTCTGCCTTTCTCACTGACATTCCGGGCGGATTACACAGTGTGAGGTTAGTACAGTCAATTTCAAGGACATTTCCATAAACCATGCCATAGGGTTAATACACACAAGTTTACAAAGCCACAGCATTAGCAAGGATCCAATACTGAACAAATGCTGAAACAGAGCATAAGCAATTCTCATAGGAGCACTTATTTAAAACAACAGATTGTACGTAAGGCAACGTAGTGGTGAAGTCTGTGGTCCTTAACTCATTAACGAAGCATCTGAGAGCCCCTCCCTACAATACAAACGCCTTTTTGAATAATTCGGTTTTGCATGTTCTCCTTTGACTGTTTCTGCATTACAAACGTGAACTACTTTCCTATTGGTGCAGCAAGCTAGGATTGCCTGATCAAGGACCCTTTGGAATTGTTGTTCTCTGAGGGATACCAGGTTGCCAACCTTGCCCTGGCAAGAGGCTTTTCAGGACCAGAAGATGGTAACAAGAGCCCTGCTGGATTAGACCAAAGTGCCTTCTAGTCCAGCACAGAGTTTGCAGCTCCGGCCAGCCAAACGTTTCTGGGAAGGCAACCGTCGTCCCTTCTTATTTGCTGCCCTGCAACTGGTAGGCGGAGGAGCACAGCTGCTGACAGGGAGGGTCCATTTAGCTATTATAGCTGTAGTTGAAGTTGTCCTTGAGTGAATTGGTCTATCAGAATACGATGCTGTCAGTGGTTCTCGTCGCTCAAGGAGAGTGACGAGGAGAGCGACGAGGATGATCAGGGGTCTGGAGACTGAGCCCTACGAGGAAAGGCTGAGGGTCTTGGGAATGTTTAGTTTGGAGAAGAGGAAATTGAGGGGGGACATGACATGATTGCTCTCTTGAAATATTTGAAAGGCTGTCATTTGGAGGAGGGCAAGGGGCTGTTCCAGTTGGCAGCAGAGGGTAGGACCCGAAGCAATGGGCTTAAATTACATGCACAAAGGTACCGGCTGGATATTAGGAAAAACTTTCATGGTCAGAGTAGTTCAAAGGTGGAATCAGCTGCCTAGGGAGGTGGTGAGCTCCCCTTCACCGACCGTTTTCAAGAAGAGGCTGGACAAATATTTGTCCGAGGTGCTTTGGGCTCATCCTGCATTGGGCAGGGAGTTGGACTAGATGGTCTCTATGGATGGTCTCTATGGTTCTATATCTTTCGAGAGGAAGTCTGTGGCTGTTTGAACCAGTTAAAAGTTGGGCGTCAGCTTGGTGGCCGTGTTGAGATGGGCATCCTAAGGTGTCTGCAGATCTGTGGATCTTTTCGATCCTTTCCTGCGAGAATCCTCTGTGATCTGACTCCTTCCAAGTATTGGCTTGTGGTTTCCAAGGGCGCATCATAGGATAAAGAATATGGTCGGGATGCCAGCCTCCCCAGCCTGCGTTTGAGCCCAATTCATGGTGGTATTACAGTGTGGCTGCCCCCGCCACCTGGTCAGGGCTCCACACCACAGCAGTAATGGTCACCTCTGTGCCTTGGGCAAACGGTGCTGTAATCTGGAGAAGCCCGCTGGAGGTGAAGTGGGAGAACCACGCCCGTCTTGTGTCCTGATCTAATGCGAGATCTCTGGCTTTTCGTTACAGCCGCAGCGTGAAGGACGAATCACGAAACCTGGAGGACCCACCTACAGCCCCCCCCATCCTCTTTCCTCGGGTGAAGTTAGAGGAACCTCACAGTGCCCCTGCTCTGCCTTCAAAGCCTGCCTTTCTCTTCCAGACAGAAATCGGTGAGTGTGTGTGCCTGGTGGCGAAGACAAAAATGGAAGTGAAAGGAATATTCACGCACGTGTTTGAGATTTGCTTGATTTTGCTATATTTGTTAAAATGTGCCCCCCCATCTCCCCCCCAAAAGGGGCCAAGGCAGAGGGTGAAGCATTTTAAAGCTTTGAACCAGCATCTTGAATTGAGCCCAGAAGTACACAGGCAACCAGTGAAGAACTGAAGCAATACGTTGAAATTAGCAACAAAGCCCGTTGTGGCGGAAAATGCATCGGGCTGTAGCGGGGCCTTGGAAGGGTCTTTGCAGCAGCAGCCTCCTCAGGGCTTCTGGGGGACCGCCGTGTTGCCGACAACTCACTTTTTTGCTGGTGCTTGGAGCAAACTTTCCGGGGCAGCAGGCAGAGGCTCGACCGCCAGGAGTCCCTGGGAGGGGTGGCCAGGAAAGTGGGAGCGGCTTCCCCTCCCAAGGAAGGGCTGCTTCTCTGGGCGTATCCTGGCGAACGTGCAGTGTTGCTGGTGACTCACTACACCTGCACCAGGATAAAAAGTGAGTTGTCGGCAACATAGTTTGCCTTTTATATAGTAGTAGATTGATTTGCATCCGAGTTGTCTTCAAGGGCAGCCACATACAGAGCATGTTACAGTAGTCAAGTCTTGAGGTTGCAATCGCATGGATCAGTGTTGCCAGTCTAGAAGGGCAGGGGAAGTAAAAGGCACTTTTTGAGTAATTTTGAATGTGAAATTCGTTCTCGAAATGTCTTGGTCCCCCCCCCCCCTCCGTCCCAGGCATCAAACACAAACTCTTGTAGTCTCAGTTGGCAAATACTATGTACTATTTCATGTCAACTGCTAAGCAGGGGTGGATGTTGAATTCCAAAGGAATGAAAAAAAAACAATCCGGAAAGGTGCCTTTTTTTACAGTAGTCAACATGCGGAACGGCAGCTGCCAAGAGACTACACTAAGCTTTTGAAACGGAAATGAACCCCCACCCCAAATGGGCCCATCCCTGCTATTAAGTACTTTCAGATGTTAATACCATTGCATGTCACCTCTTAAATATTGTGTCGTTTTGATTGTAAAATATCCACCATTGAAATGAAATCTCCCAAAATATCAAATACTGATCTATCTGCCTAGTTACCCTGCCCTTCGTCCTAGGAGCTCTCCTCCACTTGACCCTCACAGCAGCCCTGTTAGGTAGGCCAGGCTGACCTAGAGTGACTAGCCCAAAGTTACCCAACAAGCTTCAGGGGAGCAGTCGGGATTAGAGCAGGGGTCTCCCAGACCCTATCACTGGACCACCAGTGCCCCATAGGAAATATCTGGTGAACGTTCATAACATGTTTTCAAAGACTTTGAGAATATCAAGAATTGCTGCAATGTCCTCTCTAGGTCTGAGACCAAGAGGGTGGTAGTTATTCTGGATGCAAGCATACCAGGATACGGTCCTCTGTATGCATAAGAGGAGGTCGGACAGCCTCCATCCCTGGGTGAGGATAGAAGGAATACTTGAGTCAGGGGCCCTGGGTTGCATTATGTGGTCCCAGGCTAATCCCCTTGCATCTCCAGTTGAAACGATCTGCCATAGGAAGATCCAGAAAGGCCTTTCTTTGCCTGAATTTGGAGAGAGCTGCAATTGACAGTACCAAGCTTGTCGGACCAGGTGCCTGACTCCCCCAGCGGCCGACATTTTGAGGTGCATGGTGTACCACCAGAGAGTCTCAGGGCGGTCCTGTTTTTCTCAGGTGTAATTGTTGGTGCAACACCTGAGGAAGGTACAATGAAACAAGTTACTTGCTGGCTCCTTGTTGAGTCCTTGTACCCTGATATTTACAGCACCTGCAGGAAGAAAAAGAATAAGAATATATTTGAGTAGTGAAGTATTGCTTTTTTCAAGTACTTACCTGTTCTGCTAAGAAGGTTGTGTTCTGTCATTTCTTGAAATGTACATTATTATTAGCTGTTACTGGGTTACATGACAGCTGCTGATTTATGAATATTTTGTACTCTGTGGATGGATATTTCATTGTTCTTACATACGGTCTTGTAGCACATTGCACTTTATATATTCATAAATCCTGTTTGGAATACATCTTTTTCATTCTTCTACTTTGCTTATTGATATTGCCCTCCGCTTTCTGCTTGCTGTTGTGTTTCCTCTGAGGGTTGCTCCTTTGGTTGGTTATCGATATCAAACGTGGCGACCGGTTGCCGTTCTCACCCGCCCCCATCACCGCTGCTCCTGCCCAAGAGCCGGAGAAGCCAGTCCTTCTTGCGCAACACAGCGTAGCAAACTCCACAGGGCTGTTTGGATCTCCTGAGATTCTTTACTCTTGTGAGAACTGGAGGGTCTCCTTGGTTGCCTAAACAAGCAGGGTGACCGGTGGCTAGATGAGCTGAGGAAGGAGTCTGGCCAGAGTTCAGAAAGCCCTGCAGAACATCAGATCTGTGAATGCATGAGGCTGCCTTATACCGAATCAGACCCTTGGTCCATCAGGGCCAGTCTTGTCCGAGACTGGCAGTGGCTCACCAGAGCCACAGGTGGAAGTCTTTCACATCACTGCCTACCCTGCTTCCTTTAAACGGAGATGCCCGGGGTTGAACTTGGGACCTTCTGTGTGCCAAGCAGATGTTCTGCCTCTGAGCCACAGGATGGGATGGGCAAGAGAGGGCGAGGAGGAGGAGGAGATGTTCTTGCTTCCGGGTGGAGGTGGTGGGGTGGGAACGTATACATGGCAATGCCTGAGCACTTGGCAGGCAGCGTGGATAGGGTGGCAGAGGGTCATTTTGTGCTTCTTTGCGGGCAAGAGTGCCTGGAACTGACTTGGCTTGTCTCTCCGCAGATGATTCCGACTACGAGGATCCCCTGTTTGAAGAGGAAATAGGTATTCCCTCGGAAGAAATGACTGACAAGGTGGGTCTGTCGTGCTCTGGCTCCTGCGGGAGCCGCCACCTCCTTCCCCTCCAAACCCACGGAGAGGAGAGCAAAGATTGGTGCTATTTTGAGGCATTAACCTGGATCGGCTGTTTCCCCTGGGAACGAGCTCTTGGGGCAGCCACTGTCAAATCTGCTTGGTTTCCTTGCAAGATGCATTTACTCAGACTCACTACTAGTGAGTAGACCTGCTTAGGATCAGCCCTGAAAGCTCGAGACAGGTAACAGTGGAGTAAGTTTCTCATCTATAATCATCAGAGTCCTTTTCTAACTGCTGACAGAGAACATCAGAACCTGCTGATGTAGCAGCAGAAGTGGGTCTTGCATCTTGAGTTCCTTTCCCCCCTGACGATGGCCCTGCTTTTCGAGCCCCTGTCGAGATCTTTATTTTCTTTTGCCAGAACTGATATTTTTAAAGGCCCTCCCGTGTCCATAAATAACAAGACCCTTTCCCTGCAAGAGGAAAAGTAGCACTGTCTGAAGTGTGCTGGGCTGCAAGTTTTCTCCTTGAGATGCTATCGTTACTCCAGGGGGGCTGTAGATCTCCCCCCACCCCCTTTATCTGCAGGGGAGTCTGGGACCTCTCCCCTGCTGCATTCCTCTGTTTCTGCCCTGATCGGGCGACTAGAGGGAGCCTCCACATTCAGAGGCAACAAACCTCTGGATTCCAGTGCTGGGAGGCGGCCTCCGGGAAGGTCTTTCCTCTGTGTCCTGTTCGTTGGCTCCTCGGGGCGACTGGCTGGGCACTGTGTGAGACAAGATGCTGGTCACTCGTCTGGTCCAGCAGGGCTCCTCTGATGTTCTTCGTATTTCTGCTCCCACTAGTTGCAATCCTGTCCGTTTCTGCTGATCTGGCCACAGGGGAAATAGCTGACGGCTTCTCAGAAGGAACTCTGGGCAGTGGTTCCCGCTGCTATAAATAGAAAGGGCTGCTTCTGAGCAACATCCGATTGTGCGAGCATCAGAGGTGCAGGGGACAGAGAAGCCCCAGCTGGGAAGAGAACAGGGTTCTTACGGGTGCTGCATTTCCCCTTTTGATTCCTGAAGCACGGATTCTTTTGCAGTTCTCGAGCTTTGGGTAATAGGCAGAGATGTTTCATTCTGCTGGAAAATGCAATGGCATGAATGAAAACAAACAGTTGGGTATAAGATGTATTGTCGAAGGCTTTCACGGCCGGAGAACGATGGTTGTTGTGGGTTTTCCGGGCTGTATTGCCGTGGTCTTGGCATTGTAGTTCCTGACGTTTCGCCAGCAGCTGTGGCTGGCATCTTCAGAGGTGTAGCACCAAAAGACAGAGATCTCTCAGTGTCTCAGTGACACTGAGAGATCTCTGATCTGTGACACTGAGAGATCTCTGTCTTTTGGTGCTACACCTCTGAAGATGCCAGCCACAGCTGCTGGCGAAACGTCAGGAACTACAATGCCAAGACCACGGCAATACAGCCCGGAAAACCCCCAACAACCATAGTTGGGTATAAGGTTTGCAATGTAGGTAGGTAAGTTGGAAAATATAGCAGAGATTGTGCAAAGATTGTGCATTGGAAATGAGAATAGATTCACACACACACTCCAGTGTAGCTCTGTAAAATTACTAAAGGATAAAAATTAGGGTTACATTTGGAGAAAATAATAAATTGCTAAGCTGACTACATCTTGCTAGATAAGTGACTTAGAGAAGAGATAAGAAGAAGTGAAGTGGAAGTGAACAAAGAGCAATAAAACTTCAGTACATAGCATCAATTAATTGCCCCCAATAAACAAACTGCCCAATAGAAAATCCTAATCCTACTTCATTATGCTTAGTGACTCCCCTTTCTATGGCGGGAATCTTATTCGAAACTCTAATGGTTACATTCAAAGTATGTTTACTAATTAAGTAGGTAATACAAGCAGTTTAACTCTTTCATGACTGAAATGAAAACACTTGCTAAATTCCCACAGTAAGTTTGTTGCAATTAGTCATTGGCCATAGCAAATTAACAGTTTAAAAACATACAGTTAACATCCAATCCATAAACTCCATATACTACAGAACGTCAGTACATCTATAACGGATACAATCCTTGAACTGTTTAATGGCAAATTATCTATCCAAAAGTCCCACGAGCGACCACCTTTGCTCATATCTTTCTTGCCGCAACTGCAAATAAAGAATATTTGTGGGACACCTCCGAATCTAAATCAGATGACAATATAGAATTTTTCTCCACCGCTTTAAACTGGCTAAAATTACTGCCAGAAGTTTGTCTCTTGGGGTACAGATTTGCAGTATGGATTGGGTTTGGTTCCTACAGCCACAATGTCCTCCCCCCCCCGCCACTTTAGGGCTGCCACTTAGTCAGTTAATTAATTGCTGTGCTTGTTAGAAGAGGCCACATATGCATATTTTAATAAATAATGTGAGCAGATAGATGAATGTGTTAAAAATTTGATCGCAAAGCTGCCCCCAATTAAATGGGTAGCAGATTTTAAAAATATTGCTTATTGTTTTTGAATGTAGGCCATGGCCTGACCATGCACTCGACCTGGCTTCTTGGAGGGGGCTTTTTCTCCTCCTCTTGACTAAGAGGGGAGGCCTTATTTGAGATGTATCATCCCAAACCAGATTCCCACCCCCTCCATTGCTACAAGTAGAATCCATCATATTCGTAAGACATGCGGATCCAAAGAATGCAACCTTTCCTGCTTTTATTCCTATTCAAATTTAATCAGTTGGTTTAAAATTCATACAACTGGATATACAACTCAGACTTTTTAAAATTGTGCCTTTTTATTCGTGGGTCCTGCTGCTCAGACACAATGGCTAGAGAGTGCTGGAGCTATATCGGGGCCATCTCTGTGACATGTAGCACTGGAAAAATCTCTTTATCAACAAAGCACAAGGTTTGGCGCATGGATTTGGTGTGCCTGACCCTACGAGCACCTCTCTCCGGAAGAGGCTTGTGACTTATCCACCCAAGGTCTCTTGAGGCTCGCTGAGAGACGGTCCCAGGTGGTGTTTCCTGAACAGAGATCAGAGAAAGGCCTTCTTTGGCCCAGAGCAGGGCGATAACAAGAAGTTAGGGAGATAACAGGATTTGCATCAAGTGGGTTAGGCGGCTCTTTGTAAATCTACTTGCCTGTGTTATTTTGGCTGGGCAACCTGTTCCAAGACGGGGAGATAGTAACAACAAGTTAGTGTGATAACAACAACTGGTGACTCATCGTTAGAGCATCTGCTTTGCGTGCGGAAGGTCACCGGCTCAATTCCCAGCAGCTCCACATAATGGATCTCTGGTAACTGAGGAGGTGAAAAACTTAAGGCCCTTGAGAGCTGCTACCAGTCAGAGCAGGTGATACTGTCCTTGATAGCCTGAAGGTCAGACTCCGTATGGGCAGCTTCATGTGTTTATACCTGAGGCATCTCTTGCTGGTCTCTGAAAAGGCAGCAGATACATTTTCTAAATAATTATAGTCCTGCTTGCGGTCACCCCTCTAAAAGGTCCAGCGGGAGCTGTGTAGCGGACACCCCCTCGCATGCAGATTTGAAAGGTCCCAGGGCCAAACTAGATGTCCAGGTTTTTAGAGGTGGATCCAAGTTTTGAGACCAAACTCGGGTTCCCCGCAGCCACACAGCAGCTGCAGAAAATGGCTGGTTAAAAAATAGAGAAGGGCCTGTTTGGGCTTGGAATGCCACCGCAGGGCGAGGACGGGTTCTTGCATCTTCCCAAGCCGTTTTCCCATGCGGAATCTGTGTGGGAGGGGGGAGTTATTTCCCTGTTTTTGCTGTTCCATATGCATGGAATGCTTCATTATTAAAAAAACAGCATGTTTAGTTTGGCCCCGAGGCCCTGAAAACAGTGAATACCGAATTAACCCTTTGTGTCTTCTCTCTGAAGGGACAGGTCGAGACCACCCCCGATGGTTCAGCTCTGCGTTCCATTCGGTTCAACAGCTTGCTCAGCGAGGACGAGTTGATTGAGGATTATTTTAAGGAGGAATCCCCCCCTGGGTGAGGCCCACTCTTTCCTTTCTGCAACAGTGTGTGCGTACAACGCTCCCGGTTATTCTGGGATATCTTGCATCATCCATTGAATCAAGTCTTTGAAAGAACAGGAAGAAGCCCCGTTCCATGGCTAAATGGTAGTTCATGCGAGAGATCTGTGGTTGGATACTGCGGTGTGAATGTGTCCAAACTGAAATGCAGGATGGGAGATGTTTACCCCGTTTGTGCCATTGTGCATTTTATTGTTTTTAAGTTACGTTTTGAACTTGTGGGTATGTGAAGGGCACAGATTGCGTGTCCTTTGGTGATCCGATAGGTAAGCTGTCATTGGAGTTAAGTATTGTCCTCCACCATTTCCCCAGTCTAAAATGTCCTCCCTGACCACTGCATCTACTTGCTCCTGTATGTTACCCCCAGGGACAACTAGTAGCTTGCTGGATGTGATGGAGTTTAGGAAAATGGCATGTAGGGGAGGGTTAACTCCCCCCCCCCCCAGTGTCATGGGTGCAGATCTGCATTGCCGTATGGCCGAATGATGGTCTTTGAGACTTGCTCTGTAGAGCGAGGAGGATCTTGCCCTGGGATTGCTGAATCATTGGATTCATTTTCATGACAAGTTACTGTAGGATCACAGCCTCTACATTCATTCCATTTGTATAGCAAGGGTTTGAATCGGAGGTTGGAAGAGTCTGTGATTTCTGGAAAGAGAAAAATTGTGTACAATACACTGATCTTCTTGGAAGAAGGGCAGGATAATAATGTCCAAGAGACTCTGGACTCCTCACTTTATTTCCAGTTTCACCTCTCATGTCCTGGGTGGGGATCGAAGGGTTAAATCCCCCTCTCCTTTCCTTGAATGGCCCCAAGGCAAATTGAAGCTGCAAGAGATAGAAGGAACATTATTCCAGGCCTCTCCCTCTGCCTTGCTATGTGGAGGATCTTTTTTTCAGCAGAGGGATTTGCTAAAAGGGTAGGATGAGAAGTTAGAATTGGATATCAAGGTGGTGGTTCCATGTCTCAGAGGGGCATTTGCAATTCAAATTAGGAGGGGTCCAAAGAGGAAGAGGAAGCTGTTTTCAGAGAGGGCTACTCCACCCTGTTCTTAGGGGCCAGAATGCTCTCACTATCTCAGATCCAGATGTCGAGATGGGAAGGGTAGCAATCAAAAGATATTTGGGGACCAGAAGCCCCTTTGAAAAGCAGAGGGGTAGTGTATATGTGTAAAGCACAGCAGATAGCCACCCAGTGCAGTTTTGCTTTTAGTGAATCTAGGCTGGCTCTTAGGAAATCCACTTGCCTGTGTTGTCCCTCCTGGGCGACCTCGTTCAAATATATTCTGAGCTTGTTCATCTGGCTAGATCTACCACTTGGGAAGGTGAAGCAGCCCCTGCCCCCCCCCCCCCAGGGCAGGATTTTCGGGCTAGCATTAAAGGGAAGCAAAATTTATTTAGTTTATTGTCATTTTATTTTTTTTTTACTGCTTGGGGGTTAAGAGAGGACACTGTTTTGGGTTTTCCGTCTTGCACTGCCTCTGGTGTTCGGATGAATTTTGACTTCCCTCTGAAGGTCACACATGAGTGGCCAGGGCACTGGATCCCTCCCCATCAGATTTGGGAAGGGTCACCCCAGCCTTGCTCCTTTCCTCTCCGGCATGTGGCTGGACTTGCTTGCTACGACCTGTTGAAGCGCTCCACCCTGCCAGCATTTTAGTGCATTGAACTCTCCCCAACGTGCACACATAGTGTGTGTTTCTGTGTGTGTGTTTGTGTTGTTCTGTGGCCTGGGATATACAAGACAGTCTTTGAGAGTTGGTTGTTGGAGTGGGGAGGATCTCGCCTTGGGGGCTGGTGACCTCCCCACCCGCTGATATTTTCAGATTGAAGAAGTCTCCAACTATGTATCTCATATAAAAACATAAGATAATGGAAAGGATACTGTTCGATGATCCCCATTTCCCCAAGTGGTGGGGAGTTCCAGAGACACCACTACATATTTTTCATTTCATTTGGAGTAGAGAGAACACGGGAGACTTAGGTTGTAACATTTGCTTTCTTTGCGGATGTATAAGTAGACTTTAGCAGAGATGAAAACATTCCAGTGGATGGGCAGCACAACCTTGAATTCGGCCTCACACTCCCAGAGTGTGGCAGCCATTCCCCCCCCCCCAGTTTAGCTAACTGCAGCCCAGACGTTCTTCTGCTTTCTCTGGATTGAAAACTGAGCAGGGCCCAGTTTGAGAAGAGTGTCACCCCGCCCCCCTGATGTTTCCCCAATAAAACCCCCTACCATCCCCACCCCTCTAAAATTTGCCATTTGGCCCAACTGGGAAAACGTCAGCCGGGCTCCAGCATCTTGTCAAGATTGGGGATGAGGTTAAGCTATATTTGAGGGGCCAGATCGGATTGGTGGGAACTTTTCGTCCCGCTCTTGATCAGCTTAACAGTTTGTCGGGAGAATCAGCTTCAGCTGGCAGGGTGACGCTCCCAAGAAGCGACTTAACAGCTCAGGGACCCGTAAGAGCCGTGGGGTGGGAGAGGGGCCTGCGCCGGGGTCTCTGCTCGCTGGGGAGGTCTTTCAGGTTGATGACGGCGCTTCCCTGTTCCACCTCCAGCAGCTGCTGAAGAATCTGCCCCTTGCCGGCAGGGTCAGGGAACCGTCTCAAGCAGGTTTCCCTGGAGAGGCAGCGTAAAATTTTGGGAAATAAGTAAATAGCATCTTTTCCCTTCCAGCCCCGTGACTCTTAAGTTATTCCAAGCCATTGATCAGGTATCCTAAGTTTTTCTTCAGCATCACTGAGAACTGGTGACTTGCTCAGCTCTCCTTCCAAATGGAAGTTTGATTTCAGGCTTTTTAGTCTTGTCTGTTGCTGTGAGCTGCCACAGGCGGTGTTTTTTGTGTGTGGTTTTTTTGGAGATCATGGCCAGCACGTATTTTTAAATCCATAATTGGCCATCACCTGCCTTTGAAGCTGCGCAACTCTCGAAGGCCCCTTCTGATGGGACGTCCCCCTTGTTCCTCCCCAGCAACAACCACTGGAATGGCTGTGGGCTGAACTCCCCCTGCCCTGGCAGCGCCCTGTCTTTCGGCACCTTGAGCTTCCACATTGACAGCATGGATGGAGTCGACACATCTGGCTACCCGTCACCTGTCATCAAAGCAGGCTGGCTGGACAAGAATCCTCCTCAAGGGTGAGTAAGCCTTCTCTTCAAATCCCGCTGAAAATGGCTTTCTTCCAGTGGTGTAGCATGGGTAGGGGCAAGAGGGGTGGTGGCCCTGGGCATATAATTTTTAGGAGGTGCCACGCTGAGGAAAGCCTGCACTCTGTCCATGGGAGGCTGCCTACGGCGCCCTGGCCACCTGCTGCACTGACGGGGTGGCTGGCTCGCTGGGCGCTGAGCTGGATGTCCTGCGCCGAGGAGCGTGCTGAGCTGGTGGCAGTGCTGTGGGTGGCTCCCGTGGAGGGCTGCCTGGTAAGGGGTGGGGAGGCTAGTGGCCCGAATCGCGGGTGTGCTCAGGGAGGGGGGTGGGGTGGCTGTGCCCTAAGCAATGATGTCACTTCCCGGACGTGACATCATCATGCAGTCCCAGGAGCACACGCACGCAAAGTATGTGTGTGTGGTGCCAGGGGGCGCCACATCTTTCTGGGAGTTGCCCTTGGCACTGCCAAGCCCCGCTACGCCACTGCTCTCGTCTCTGAATTTTTTTCATTTTAGTTTCAGGTGAGTAGCTGTGTTGGTCTGCAGTAGATAAGTTGAGTAGAACCTTGTTGGTCTTTAAAAGGATACTGGCTTCGAACCTTGCTTTTTAATTTTTATTTGTGATGCCTTGATTATTATTTTTAAGCCAACATGAACCAAAATTAAAGGTGGGATATAACCACAGAGGAAATCTGTTTTCTGCCTGTCGATGAAATTGTTCTAGTTGGTGGTTGACCCCCCTGTTTGATCTTCTGGGTGTTCTCCTAACCCCTCCAATCACCGATTGACAGGATGCAGAAATTAACAGGGCTTTGATGCCTTGGTTTCTCCAGGTCCTACATCTACCAGAAGCGCTGGGTGAAGTTGGACAGCGACTACCTCCGATACTTTGATAGTGAAAAGGTGAGCTGGGAAGGGGAAGGTCCAGTGAAACTGTTCCCCTTTCTCGGCAGGTTTCTATCTCAAATCTCTAGCCTGGCTTCTCTTTTCCTTTTTCCTCTTGCACAAAATTTTTCTCTTACCTGAAAAGCGCCATGCCCAAACGGTATCACTCTCTCCATGTATGTGCCCCTTCCCCACCTGCCAGCTGAAGTGGTCATGCCACTTGAGCATGGCAGTGCCCTGAAGTGGGCACACTACCAAGTTCACAGCACATACTACCAACTATGCCTGCTCCCACCCACCATATTGTGACACTTTAATTTTTGCTACTGCAGTTTCCCAAATTGAACTCTATATATGTCTGCCATGAGTATTTCTCTCTAGGCACTCATTCCCTCCTATGTGTAGAGGTTAAAGTGTTAGAGTTTTTCCTAATATCCAGCCGGTACCTTTCTGCATGTAGTTTTAGCCCATTGCTTTGAGTCGTATCCTCTGTTGCCAACTGGAACAGCTCCTTGCCCTCCTCCAAATGTCAGCCTTTCAGATATTTAAAGAGAGCAATCAGGTCTCCCCTCAACCTCCTCTTCTCCAAACTAAACATTCCCAAGGCCCTCAGCCTTTCCTCGTAGGGCTCAGTCTCCAGACCCCTGATCATCCTTGTCGCTCTCCTCTGCACCCTCTCGATTTTGTCCACATCCTTTTTGAAGTGAGGCCTCCAGAACTGCACACAATACTCCAGGTGCGGCTTGACCAGGGCAGTATAGAGAGGGGCTATGACCTCCTGCGATTTCGACGCTATGGCCCGTTTGATACAACCCAAGATTGGTCCCTCTTTCTGGGAACCACTTGCATGCCTTCACGGTTTTTACTTACTCTCTGTAATTCACCTTGTGTCTCAGTGAGAAAGTCAGGCAATAAATAACAAAATAAAATTAAAAACCTCACTGCCACTTGAAGCAGCCCCCTTTGCTCCTGGGGGGCATCCCCTTATTCTGGGTGTCTTACGAGGTTCTCTGGGAGGCATCAGGAAGGGTCCTCCATACCATCAAGCATCTTTTCCCGTCCTCAGTTTTGTGTACTTTTTCCCAGGACATTTACTCCAAACGCCTCATCCCAGTGGCGTCAATAAGCCGAGTGGCCGGGATTGGGGACCAGAAATTCGAGGTGATTACCAACAACCGGACTTTTGCCTTCCGGGCTGAGAGTGATTGTGAGTGAACCTTTTCCTTTCTCCTGCTTCTCTGAGCCTAAACAAACTGGAGTTTTGTGTCCAGCATAACCTTCCATATGTAACGGACTTTTATCCGTGTCTTACTAAGGGTCCCACTGTCTCAGACGAAAGATTTAGCTTTACTCTTGGACGGCTTTCAGCACTTAATTAACATCTGCAAAACGGAACTTGCTCTTTGAACAAATTTGTTTATCAGTACAAAAATTATTTATTGGGTTCTTTTTTGCAAAACTTTTCCCCATCGAGACGCAGAGTCCTTCTCGAATTTACTTATTGAAATACACCCTAGTCTTTTGAAGAAGCAATATATCAAAACGTATATGATTATTAATATAAATCCTACAAAGATGGAACATAGAAAAGCAATAAGAATTAAGTTTTCTAACATTTCCTAATCAATTTTAAAACAATCAGAGTTTCTGTGAAATGTGTTAAGATTCCTTTATACAATATAAAGATTACCTTTATACAATATAAAGGTAAGATTCTCACCTGGGTCCTCAGGAGACTTCTTCCAATCCAAACGCTGACATACCATTTGAGTTGGCATTTGTATAGGTTTATCTTACGCAAAAACCTAAGATCTTTTCATGTGATCGCATAGATAAACTATGATTGGTTTAATGCTTAATTAAATATTCATATTTTCTATTATGTAACATTCTAATAAGCCCCAAAGTGACGTTATATCTAACTTGCAAAATAAAACTATAAATCTGTGAAAAATGACAGGAAGAGTTAAGTAAGTAGATCAGCATTGGTCCCTTCTGTGATTGGAGGATATTAATCTAGATAGTGTCCACTACTTTTAATTAGCTGTCCAAGATGAAAGCACACCTGGGTTGGTTATACAACATATGAGAAAAAAATACTAGAAAGTTCATGCAAAATGCAGAAGTTCACTTAGAATCTTTTTCTTTCTTTCTTTCTTTCTTTCTTTCTTTCTTTCTTTCTTTCTTTCTTTCTTTCTTTCTTTCTTTCTTTCTTTCTTTCTTTCTTTCTTTCTTTCTTTCTTTCTTTCTTTCTTTCTTTCTTTCTTTCTTTCTTTCTTTCTTTCTTTCTCTGCTATGACTTGAGGGCACTCTTCACCACCGCCAGGTGCCATTGGGGTGGGGGTAAGGAATGACTATCAGATGGAAGGGCAGGTTGTATGGATTATTGAATGTGCATATTTAAAATCCATTTGATCATCTTCCATGCAGTTTCCCTGAGCTTGGCCCGCGAGGGGCATTACTGCATTCACATCTTAGAAGCTAACTGCACAATACTTACACAAGCGTGCAGAAAGGAGGCTAGATCACTGCTTGGCTCCAAAATTTGTACTCCACCTTTCCTCCTCAGAGCCCTGGGCATGTAACCTTTACGCTCATGTTTCTTAAGACATCAGGCCTCAGCACTCAAAACAGCTGCCTGGCGTAGCAAAGGTTTCAAAGAAATTTCATCCAGACACCATTTCAAATGAAAAGGTCTTTACAGCCCACCTAAAAGTCAGCCCCAATGAGATCCTACAGATCTCTGCAGAGAGCTCAGGACATAATAATAATAACGGCAGGCACATAAAGGAGGAGAGCTGCTGTAGCATAGTGGTTAAGTGGTTGGGTTGCCATTCCACACTCTGCTGGTTCAAATGCCACGACTGCCGTAAGCTCAGCAGGTGGCTGTGGATAAGCCACTTCTCTCGGATCCAGCTGTATTGTGGGGATAATGATAACATCAAATGTGTTCACCACTTTGCGTGGGGCACGAATTTGTCTAGAAGATCAGTATATAAATGCACTGATATGTAAGCTACTGTAGCATAGTGGTTAAGTGGTTGGGCTGTGAATCAGCACTCTGCTAGTTCGACAGCTACTACTACCATGAGCTCTGCTGGTGGCCTTGGGTGAGCCTCTCCTCTCAGCCCCAGCTCCCCAGCTGCATTGTGGGGATAATAATAACACCAACTTTGTTCACTGCTCTGAGTGGGGCACTCATCCGTCTAGAAGAGTGGTATATGAGCACACTGTTATGTGAGCTGCTGTAGCATAGCGGTTAAATGGTTGGGCTGCCAATCTGCATACTGCTGGTTCAAATTCCATGACTGCCATGAGCTCAGCAGGTGGACTTGGGTGAGCCACTGCTCTCAGCCCAACTCCCCAGCTGTGCTGTGGGGATAATAACAACACTGACTTTGTTCAGCCCTCTGAGTGGGAAGCTAATCTGTCTAGAAGAGCACATTGCTATTACATGAACTGGCCATTGCCCACTGAGCCATTCTGTGGGAGGGCACGGTGAACAAGTTTTGGACTGCAAGCATGTCTGGCGAGCACGCTTATACAAGGAGAGATTTCTGAAAACAGAAAACTAGCATGTCAGGGGCCAGGAGAACAAGTGAGTGTTCTCCCCTTATATGCTAGTTTTCAGTGTGAAAGGATTTTTTCTTTTTCCATGGGGGAATCCCTTGCTAGCAGACTGAAGGATTTCAGTCGAGGGTCAGAGTTAACCACCTGGTAAAGATGGTGGAGCTTGCAGAGCTGGCAAAACTTACTTTGAGTAAGGAAAAGACATTATTTAAATTTATTGTTTCCTGGAAACCCCTTACAGACTTTTGCAAGAAATGGAAAGAAATGAAATCATTTGTGCTTTTGAAGATTAAGAGGAAAAAATGTTATGGGGGAAAGTAGTTTTTGTTAATGGTAATTTTGGAGTAAGTGTATAATACATAATACCTATATATCTTTCACAGAAAAAAATGGAGATTATGCCTATATTTTTCTTTATATTACTGTTCTTTTTTTGGTCGTCCCCCCCCTTTTTAATCTTTTTTATATCTTTTTTTAAAAAATCCTTATTAAATATCCGTTAAAAATAAGTTTTAAAAAAGATGTAACCAGCCAGCATGCCTGACCTGGACTGTGCCCTCTCCCACAGCAGATCGAAATGAGTGGATCAGGGCCCTTCAGAAGATGGTGGACGAGTGGAAATCCAAGTGTTTGGACAGGTTGTCTGCCCTGCACCTGTCTGGGGGCTGCTTTGAATCCGTGGACAGGTGTGGCCTTCTGGAACTGCGGGGCTTCAAGCACAAGCTGTATGTGACAGTGGCGGGGGACAAAGTGTTCCTCTACAAGAATGCAGAGGTGGGTACGTGCCAAAGGGCCTTACCTGGCTGAGACCCAGCCCTGGCTCAGTGATTAACAGGTAGTTAGGAACCCTCCATCCCTCGCGGCCAGCAAGGCAGGAAGGTTGGATGGTGGAGCCAAGATCCTCTCCCCGTTTGTATGTTTGTTTATGTATGTCATTTATAGTCCGCCTTCCTCACTGAGACTCAAAGCGGATTACACAGTGTGAGATTAGCCCTGTCAAGGACATTTCCATAAACAATGCCATAGGGTGAATAAATACAAGTTTACAAAGACGTGGCATTAGCAAGAATCCAATACAGAGTTGAAGAAATGATGGAATAGAACATCAGCAGTTCTCGAACTGACATTAGACAACATGAAGCACATGAAGTATATAGGAGTACAAATTAAAAGCGGCAGATCATATGTCAGGCAACATAGTAAGGCTGTGGTCCCTAAGTCATTAGCGAAGCATCTGAGACCCCCTCCCTACAATACAAAAGCCTTTTTGAATAATTTGGTTTTGCATCGTTTGCAGAAAGCTAGGAGAGTGGGGGCTCCCGTGACCATCTCAGGCAGGCCGTTCCACAGGGCAGGGGCCACCACAGAGAAAGCCCATGCTGTTGATTTTGCCCATGTGCAGTATAGTACCTGCAGGAGACCCTATTTGGATGAGCGAAGCTGCTGTGGAGGAACATAGGGAGGGAGGCAGTCCTGTAGGTATGCCAGGCCAAGGCCATGAAGAGCTTTGTATGTAATAACCAATACCTTGAACTGAGCACGGTAACTGATAGGTAGCCAATGGAGTGACTGTAGGATGGGAGTGATGTTCAAGCTCCTGTTCACGCCTGACTCTTTGTTGCCCTGTGTCATCATGGGGTGACAAAGGCAGTTTACCTTAATAACATTATAGTAATAACATTCGATTTATATACCGCCCTTCAGGAGGTCTTAACACCCACTCAGAGTGGTTTACTAAGTATGTCATTATTATCCCCACAACAACAAATACCCAGTGAGGTGGGTGGGGCTGAGAGAGCTCTGAGAGAGCTGTGACTGACCCAAGGTCACCCAGCTGGCTTCAAGTGGAGGAGTGGGGAATCAAACCCGGTTCTCCAGATTAGAGTCTGCACTCTTAACCACGACACCAAACTGGCTCTCAGTAAGTTCTGTGATTGGTCCCAGGGCTGGATCGTGAGGTCCCAATGAGTCCACTTTGCAGAACACGGCTGGGTTCTGGCGAGGACCTGATACAATGGAATAAAGAAGGTATCTCACAGGTCTGGGAGGGCACATTGTAACCGTAACACAGTGGGAACTCTTCCAGCCCACCCCAGCTTAGCATAATCACTGGGAGCCTTCCTAATGAAGAGTCTTGTTTGGTGTAGTGGTTAAGAGTGGCAGGACTCTAATCTGGAGAGCCAGGTTTGATTCCCCACTCCTCCACTTGAAGCCAGCTGGGTGACCTTGGGGCAGTCACAGCTCTCTCCGAGCTCTCTCAGCCCCACCCACCTCACTGGGTATTTGTTGTTGTGGGGATAATAATGACATACTTTGTAAACTTTGTAGACCGCTCTGAGTGGGCATTAAGTTGTCCTGAAGGGCGGTGTATAAATCGGTTGTTGTTGTTATTGTTACTGTTGTTGTTGTTGTTGTTATTAAACCACTCTAAGTGGGTGTTAAGTCATCCTGAAGGGCGGTATATATACTGAATGTTATTATTATATTATAAGACCAGTTAAAGACATCCCTTTTTGTCTCATCAATAAAGTGCAAAGTGTAGATGTATTGTCGAAGGCTTTCACGGCCGGAGAACGATGGTTGTTGGGGGTTTTCCGGGCTGTCTTGCCGTGGTCTTGGCATTGTAGTTCCTGACGTTTCGCCAGCAGCTGTGGCTGGCATCTTCAGAGGTGTAGCACCAAAAGACAGAGACACTGAGAGATCTCTGTCTTTTGGTGCTACACCACTGAAGATGCCAGCCACAGCTGCTGGCGAAACGTCAGGAACTACAATGCCAAGACCACGGCAAGACAGCCCGGAAAACCCCCAACAACCATTGCAAAGTGTAGCTTTGTACAGCCTCAGTTTGCACTGGGACTTTGCAAAGATGGGGAGATGACTTAGCTTTCCAACTTGCGCTCTTTCT
The DNA here is from genome assembly GCF_028583425.1 of Eublepharis macularius. Taxonomy (NCBI): domain Eukaryota; kingdom Metazoa; phylum Chordata; class Lepidosauria; order Squamata; family Eublepharidae; genus Eublepharis; species Eublepharis macularius. The sequence continues at coordinate 185,720,022 of NC_072792.1, forward strand.
TGTTTTAATTCAGCTCACTCACCCTGCTGTTAGAATTTTTAAAAAGGGCTCATCGAATCCTGGCTGCCAGGTCGCCATGGTACCTAGGAATTCCATTGTGTGGCTAGCATTTTCAGCCACAGTGGTCAGCAGCAATGACCAACAACAGCGCAAAGCTTATTGAACATTTTGTTTCAGAATGTTTTGTTCTGTGACATAAAAATAAATATGCCTGAAGTTCCGGTCATTGCTTGTTTATATGTCAGCTTAACTTTGCAGCCTTCAGTGGTGGTAGATGTGAATTCATTTCTTAACCTTTGTTTTCTTATACTCGCTCCAATATTTAATTAAGACAAGGTTTTTTTTAAGTAAGAATTTTTCCTTATTTAAACTATAAACAGTAAACATAAAAGCTATAAACAGAAGATAAAAAAGACAACATTCTATTAAAAAACCACACTAACAATACATGTAAATATAAAATAACAAACAAGTAGCTAATAATAATAGAGAAAAAATACAGTTTAAAAAATAAGAAAAGAAAAAGACTAAAACTAGACGGGAAATGATGTTATCACACAGGCTCATGAGCAGAGCTTTTTTTCAGGGGGAACGTGGGGGAACGGAGTTCCGGCACCTCTTGAAAATGGTCACATGGCCGGTGGCCCCGCCCCCTGATCTCCAGACAGAGGGGAGTTTCGATTGCCCTCCGTGCCGCTGGAGCGGCATGGAGGGCAATCTCAACTCCCCTCTGTCTGGAGATCAGGGGGCGGGGCCACCGGCCATGTGACCATTTTCTCCGAGGGCAACCCACTGAGTTCCACCACCTCTTTCCCCCCCCCAAAAAGCCCTGCTCATGAGCATGTGCCCTTCACACTGGGCTGATTTGGGGCCTAAATGGGCCTGATTTGGCTCATCTGAAGCCCAGGTTGGCCCAGTGCAAAGCGCAGGAGTCCTGTTGGGGCTGTGCGATGATGTTACTCCCAGGAATGACGTCGTTGCACTGCCCCGGGAATGCACCCAGGAGGTCCGTTCCCTTGGCCTTTACCCCCCACTGGCCAGGTGAGGGGGGGCAGAGAGTGGGAGAGAGGGATCCCCCGCCCCCACCGGGGTAATGCCAGCCCTAAAATTGGGTGTGCTGGGAAGAAGTCTGGAGTCCTTCTTGGCAATATGGAAGAGGTAGGCCTTGACTGACTGCATCTCCAGTCATGATGGTGAGAACAGCGGGCATGGCCAGTGCGCTGGTGGCTTGAGGCAAAATTTGGAGCCGTTCTGAGATGCAGTGTTGTTCTCCAGCCATTTCTGATGTAAAAAAAAAGATGACAAGGTTTGCTAGAATTGTATTAATTAAAAGTCACTCAACATCCCAAGTGGTTTTGAGCTGCCCAGTCCTTCCTCATGGGAATGTGTGTTTTGTGGAGCAATTCAGTTTAGTTTAGTTTAGTTTATTCGGTGTTTAACCCGCCCTCCCTGCAAGTGGGCTCAGTACGGGGTACAACAATCATAAATAAAAAATTTTACAATAAAATTCAGCAATTAAAATCATATATACACAAAACCCTCAGACATTCTTGCCCCCAGCATACAAAGAGGAGGGAGGGAGACAGATGAGACGGAGACTGGTGAGAAACTCAGTGCTGGACCTGGCGCTGGCCTCAACCGTATGCCTGGTGGGACATCTCCATCTTGCCGGCCTGCCGAAATGATACAAGATCTGGGCGGACCCTGGTGCCTTCAGACAGAGAGTTCCACCAGGTTGGGGCCAGGACCGAAAAGGCCCTGGCCCTGGTCGAGGCCAAACGAGCCTCCCTGGGGCCAGGGATCACCAGCAAGTTCTTACCCGCTGAATGAAGCGCTCTCCAGGGCACACACGGGGAGAGACGGTCCCTCAGGGGTGCTGGTCCCAATCCGTTTAGGGCTTTAAAGGTTAAAACCAACACCTTGAAATGGATCCGGAATTCCACGGGGAGCCAGTGAAGCTTCTGTAGGATTGGTGTCACATGTGTCCTGTATGGAACACCCACCAGGACACGAGCAGCAGCGTTCCGGACCCCTTGTAGTTTCTGGGTCAGACCCCTGCATAGAGCGAGTTACGGTAGTCCAGCCTGGAGGTGACCGTTGCACGGATCACTGTTGTTAGGTCCTGGGCTGAGAGATGGGGCAAGCTGCCTGGCCTGCCGCAGATGGAAAAAAGCAGTCCGGGCAACAGGCGCGACTTGGGCCTCCATAGACAGGGAGGAATCCAAGATCACGCCAAGACTCCTAACCGATGAGATGGGCGCCAACGGGGCCCCCCCAAAGGCTGGGAGATGGAACCCCACATCCGACAGCCCACGGCCCAAGTACAGGACCTCCGTCTTTGCAGGGTTCAGCTTCAGTCTGCTCTGCTTCACCCAACCAGACACGGCCTCCAAAGCTCTCAGAAGGGCATCTGGGGCAGAGCCAGGTCGGCCGCCCATCAACAGATACAACTGGGTGTCATCCGCACCCAGTTGTACCAGTAGCTCAAAGGGGCTCAAAGCCCCTTTGAGCTACTGGTGGATTTGTGTGCAACAGAGGATGGCGTTGGGATTGGAGAAAGAAGAGGCAGGAGTTGGATTTCTAAGAGCTAAGCTACAAGTGACGAATGACACTTACCTGGCAAGTGAACAGACTCACGTGTATTCCTCCCTGTTCACTTGCCATTCACTTGCGCTCTACTTGATCAAGTGGAAAGCAAGTGAATGGCAAGTGAACAGGGAGGGATACACGTGAGTCTGTTCATTTGCCAGGCAAGTGTCAATCGTCACTTGTAGCTTGGCCCTGAGACACCCAGTTTTTTTAGTTTAATGAAAATCAAAGGTGCTTTTCTGTAAGGGTTGTGTGAACGTGTTTGGAAGCAGATCCCAGCGTGGTTTATTGCTCCTGCGGCTTGCATGACTGCTTGCTCCTCAACCTCAAGGTTTGTGCCACCAAGAAAGAACCTGTTTGCGAGCAGCTGTAGCTTTCCTTTTGATACTGCTTGCAACCCACACGTCCGTGGTTCCCAGTGACACTGAGCATTGCCCTTGCGCTGGGGAGCTGCCACGTCCTTATGACTTACCATCAACTCCCAGTGAACCTGCCAGACCTTTATGGTCATCTTCCAAGGCATTCCTTTGCCACCTAGAGGGTCAGCTAGAGGGTCGGCAACCCGAGACAGGGCCTTCTCAGCTGTGGCACCAAAATTGTGAGATTCTCTCCCCAGGGAGATTCACCTGTCTATCATTATCTTCCTCTAGTGGGTGAAGACCTTTTTGTTTCAGGTGGCATTCTCTCATTGACCCTCCTTCTTGTTGTTATATGCATATTATTTTTCGTGATGGTCGTTAATGTTTGCTAACCATTTGTCATGCGGAGGGCCTTACTTGTATGGAAAGATAGGATAACAATGAATGAATACACATCCTTATTCGGCCAGAGCCCAGAGAGACCATGGGCAAACTCTAGGATCCTGTCGTTGTCCGCTAACCCCCTTCTGGCCTTCTTGTGTTTGGCTCAGGAGTTTCGCTTGGGGATCGGGATCACTTACATCGAGATGAATGTGGGAAATGTCAAGGATGTGGACAGGAGAGGCTTCGACCTGACAACCCCATACCGGATCTTCAGGTGAGAGGGGCACCCTGGGGGCTGGAGGCCTTCCCAGTCTCATCTGCTCCCCTGGGCAACCACGGCATGTGCAAGACTCCGTGCCCACCTGTTTCCTACCATACTACCTGCCATGCCCATGTGGCTTGCACACATTCTTCCTACTGCAATGACCCTTCATTTCCCTGGTCCTTTTCATCTTAGACAACAAAACAATCAAAAGGACTAGTCTCAACAATCTGAAAATACAAGGGAACTGCAGGTCCTAAAAGACCACACTAACAATATAGAATTTTATTGTTCAAAGTGCTAGTGCAAAGTGAATTTTTTTTCAATAACTTATAATCTACTCCATGCATAGGTATTCAGACCCAGTGCTCAATAGTCCAATATAACAGTTCCAATTCCTAAATGATGATAGGCAACAAGAGTACTGAATTCATATGATGCAATGTCCAATATGAAATCTGTTGTTTCTTCTTCTGTAGGCTTATGAATTCAGTACTCTTGTTGCCTATCACCTTTTAATCTTAGAGACGGTTCTCAAGCAGCTGATGTATGATGATAGAATCATAGGGTTGGAAGGGACCTCCAGGGTCATCTAGTCCAACCCCCTTCACAATGCAAGAAATTCACAACTACCTTCCCCCCCCACACCCCCAGTGATCCCTGCTCCATGCCCAGAAGATGGCAAAACATTATCAGGATCTCTAACCAAACTGGCCTGGGAAAATTGCTACCTGACCTCGAGGTGGTGATTGACCTCACCTTGGGCACGTAAGAAGGCCATGAGAACTAAGAACGGATGTAACCCTTCTTGCTGTCCCTTTCATGATCTTTCTCACCCCACCATGCAGTGAGTCCAGCTGCAGATACAGTTTAGGGTTTTGTAAAAATTGGGTGAGGTATAACGTTAAGAGCAATCTCTGTGCATACTCAGGCTTTGTAAACTTCACCCCCCCCACACACACACACCAGAGTTTGTGTGGCTCTTGGATTTTCTTACTTTACTTTTCTCCCTGATTGAGCCTCAAAAGGGCTTACAAAAAACACTAACACAGTTTAAGCAACCAGTATAAATAAACAAAATAAAACCACAACTTGCATTTATAGGGCCATTCTAAACAGAGTTACACATGTCTAAAAGCCAAATAAAAGAGACGAATTACACAAGGAGGAGCACGTGGAAGGAGTCGCAAAGTTAGCCGGGAAGCTGAGTTTTAAAAGAGATCGGACGGCGCTGTAAATTTCCCCCCTCTACAGGGCCAGGGAAGATCACTCCTGACAAGGTTTGTTAATTTCCTCTTTGCCCCCTGGAGGCTCTGTCAGTTTCACCTCCCCTCCTAGGAGGTGAAGAGGAAATGAACAAGCCCTCTGAGCAGCCATCTTCCCTGGCTCTGTAGAGAGTGGACGTTGACAAAGCCTTCCGATCCCTTTTAAAACTCAGCTTCCTGGCTAACATTGCGACTCCCTTCACGTGAGCGTCCTCGTGTAATTCGTCTCTTGTAGCTTAGCTCTAAGCCTGTTGGCTTCAGTGGACTTAGATGCGCTTCAGTCTGCTTAGGATTGTACTGTTAAACAGTATCCTGGGCTGGGCTGTTCCCTCAAGGACATGGGTTATGAGCCACAGCCTAAGATCCAGGAGCTTTTTGGGATTTAAGAGGGAAATGGAAGCTCCGCCTGGGTCCTATGAAGCTGCAGCCCTCTACCCAGCATTCCCCTTGGCACAGCAACCCTAAAGGGCATGCAGTGGCCATGAATGCCAGAGCACAAAATGAGGGGGGAGGCAGTGGAGATGCAGCCAGGGCATCTGGGAGGGTAACTTTGGGCTGCGGGTAAGCGGGGGTTGGGGAGAATCGAGTTTATCCTTTTCTTCTTGGCCATGCGGGTCCCTCTTTTGTCCTATTGTATTAACGTTTTAAAATCCCAGTCTATCCCAAGGGCACAGCATGGCTTGCAATATCAGCTCGTCCAGAATGCAGCAGCACGCGTCCTTACCGGAACGCCAATTTGAGCTCACTTTCATCCTGTGCTGTGCCAGCTGCACTGGCTCCCGGTGGAGTTCTGGATCCGGTTCAAAGTGTTAACCTTGGAGTTTAGAGCCCTTCACGGACTGGGACCTGCATGCCTGCGGGACCGCCTCTTCCGTTACGTCCCCTGCAGGGTGTTGCGCTCTGCAGACAAGCAACTCCTGGTGGTCCCTGGCCCGAAGGGCATCCGTCTGGCCTCAACCAGGGCCAGGGCTTTTTCTGCCCTGGCCCCGGCCTGGTGGAACGCTCTCCCGCTGGAGATCCGGGCCCTGCGGGACCTGTTACAGTTTCACAGGGTCTGTAAAACAGAGATGTTCCGCCGGGCCTTAAAGACCAACACGTATTTTGGCCAGTTGTATAAGCTTTCACAAACAGGGCGCTTTTTTTGTGGCAGTCTTCTCATAAGTTGTAATCTTCCGTGCTGGCCCAATTCTCTCAACCAGAGGAAGAGTGAGTGGACCCATAGGAACAGTCTAGTGGGGCTCTGTAGAAGGAAGGGGGACTGGTGGAAATTGGAGCGACCTTATATATATGCGAACCAGACCCGTCCACCTTTTTAAAAAGCTTTGTTCATGAGTCAAAGTTGACCTCATTAAATATGAAAGTATCTGGGTATCTAATAAAGGGCATCTGTCAGAGTGAGCTTTAATTCGTGACAGCTTGTACTCTGAAAGGTTTTGTTGGTCTTTAAGTTGCTACCGGGCTTGAATATAAGTTCAAAATCCCAAATGACATTCAGCCATACTCTAGCAATTCTTTAACAGAGACCTTTTAAGGGAAAATCTAGATTTTTGGAAAAAGCAGCAAAGGAAAGCTGGTGCCCCCAATTTTGACCCCCCCCCCATCCTCCCAGGCTTCTCTCTGCCCCTGGATTCCCCTTGCCGATATTTCCGCTGAACCGCCGCGGTTGCTGCTGCTTCTGTCTCTTAGCTTTGCTGCCGAATCTGACCAGGAGAAGGACGAGTGGGTGGAGGCCATGCAGAACTCCATCGCTGAGGCTCTCTCCAACTCTGAGGTGGCCGAGCGGATCTGGACAGTGGAGGGAAACTGCTTCTGTGCGGATTGCGGGGCCCCGAAACCCGAGTGGGGCTCCATTAACCTCTGCGTGGTTATCTGCAAGCGGTGCGCAGGTACGGACGTCTTGGCGAGACGGGAAGAGCAATCTTGGTTTGACTTGGTGCAGGGCAGGCTGTGGGGTGTGGAGAAGTCCTCCCTAGAGGACAGGCAACTTGTCCCTTACCTGTCAACCTGTGACTTAACTACAGTGATCCAAGCAATGGTCATCTCTAGGCTAGATTACTGCAACTCGCTCTACGCGGGGCTGCCCTGGAGCCTGACCCGGAGATTACAGTTGGTACAAAATGCAGCGGTGCGTATTATTACAAGAGTGCCAAATAAGGCGCATATAACACTGTTCTTATGTGAGCTGCATTGGTTGCCAGTGGAGTACCGGATAAGAGTCAAGGTTCTGGTATTGACCTATAAGGCCCTGTGTGTACTGGGACCAGCGTATCTACAGGGCCGTCTCTCCCCATATATACCCCAGGGGACACTCTGGTCAGGGGACAAACAGCTGTTGGCCCCTGGCCCCAAGGAGGCCCGCCTAGCCTTGACTAGAGCCAGGGCCTTTTCGGTCCTGGCTCCCACCTGGTGGAACACTCTGTCTGCTGAGATCAGAGCCCGGCAGGACCTACTATCTTTTCACTGGGCCAGCAAGACAGAGTTGTTCTGCCAGGCATATGGCTGAGGCTGGGCCTCCGCTGGCCTGAAAAAAGGGGTGTATAAAATCTTAACCCTCCCTGCGAAGGCTGTCCACCATCCTGTTTTAAATGTGCTGTTTTTGAATGAATTCTTAATTGTATTTTTAATATGTTGGTATCCGCCCTGAGCCCGCTTGTGGGGAGGGCGGAATACAAATTTGGAATAAATAAATAAATAAATAAATAAATAAATAAATAAATAAATAAATAAATAAATAAATAAATAAATAGAGGGCTTGGTCCAGGAGAAATCCATCTCGCCCAGTGCTCCACGCCCTTGACGTCAGCATGAATTGTCCGGGAGAGCGATTGCCTGCTCCATGATTACTGTTGCTATTTCACATACAAACATGCTCTAGAAAAGTAGACATCCCTAAGAAGAGCTGTGCAGGATTAGATCAAAGGTCTGTGTAGCCTCCAGCCAAGCAGATGTGTCCTGCATCTGGCATGGAGGTTCATTTTAGCCATCAGGACTGAGCCACTGACGGACTTATCCTCCGTGTCGTGGAAAGCCATTTACGACAGCAGCAATTACAACTCCTTGTGCCAGTGAGTTCTATAAGTTAACTGTATAGTAAAGAGTCCAGTAGCACCTTTAAGACTAACCAACTTTATTGTGGCATAAGCTTTCGAGAACCACAGCTCTCTTCATCAGATGCATCAGCTTTCGAGAACCACAGGTCTCTTCTGGTGTCTGACGAAGAGAGCTGTGGCTCTCAAAAGCTTATGCTGCAATAAAGTTGGTTAGTCTTGAAGGTGCTACTGGACTCTTTGCTATTTTGCTACTACAGACTAACACAGCAAACTCCTCTGCATCCTATGTATTGCATGATGAACTTCCTCTTGTCTTTCTTCAGTCTATCGCCCCTGAAATTCATTTGGGTGCTTACAAATTCTAATGTTATTGGAGAGGAAGGAAATACAGCTGCATTATTTTATAAACCTCTGTTGCGCCTGGCCTTACGCATCTTAGGCCTAAGATCCATATATGGGTTGCAAGGAAGGGTGAAGGAAATCTTGTCCTGGAACACCGGGAATTTATGTCGTGGAGCTATATTTCACGCTGCTGAATTTGAATCTTGGATCTTGTGATTTTACTGTTTTATTTACTGTATTTATTTGTATGCTGCAATCCGCCCCGAGCCCGCTTGCAGGGAGGGCGGACTATAAATTTAATAAATAAATTTGGGGATGCCAGAGTCGAAAAAGAACAGGAAAAAAAGATTAAATATAGAGATCTGGCAATAGAAACCATCCGACTACGGATGAAGAACAGTAGTCCCCATTGTCATCGGGGCGCTGGGATCTATTTTGAAATACTTCACAACTTATGTGGAAAAACTGCAGCTCTCTGATATAACACCTACAGAACTGCAAAAGATGGTGTTACTTGGAACAGCGTACATTTTACACGGATACCTGGCTGATACTTAGGTCTCTGGTGAAAACTTGTATCAGCTCAGCAAGGCCAATCAGTGATAATGTGCGATCTTTATTCATTATTGATTGTGTTGTGTGAACAACAACAACAACAACAACAACAATAACAACAATCTCTGAATGAAGGCCCCCCACTCCAATGCTTTAAACACCCTGCTTGAGCTTTTTCCAGCACGGCTTTGTTCTTTTTGAGATATGTTGAGCCGAACGGCACACATAATCCGAAAGCAGCTATCGAAAGGCATGGAGAGGCCTCTGTTTTATTTCCACTTTCCAGTTTAGCGTTTCCTTTCGTGGCCACCACAGGCTCCGTTTGTTTTCACTGAGGTATCCACCGTGACCCCAACTGACCATTCAGACACCATTTACATGTATTCTCCCTCACACCAATACACACAACTTTGTTTATACTTTACCCTGAATTTCATTTGACTTTTTTGGGGTCAAAATCATCCAGTTCATGGAGATCCTTTGCAGACTACTGTCTCATAATTCTGACTCTAAACACAAGCGAGAGGGGTGGATCGGCCCCCAGGACTTCTCCCAGTGGGCCAGGCCAGGAGTGAGAAGGGCTTGCCCAGGGCATCACCTGGCCTGCCCGTGTGAGATGGTGCCCATCCCAACAAGGGACACTCCCAGTCCACCCAAGCCCTTTACAGGGCTTGGGAAAAGGTGGCCCACTTGGCAGGCAGGCTGCTTCTCCATCCCAATCTCCTTGGGAGGGTGAGCCAGGCCAGGCCAGGGGCAGGGTCTTTTTCTCTGGCCGTTTTCCCATCCCAGTCCACCTCTGGTGGGTGACATAGTTAAAAGATGATGGTTGTTCAAAAAAGTGCTTTTTCAACCCATTAGAAGGAGTAGTAGAGTCAGCAGGTCAATGAATGTTCATTGAGCCGGTTCGGTGTGGTGGTTAAGAGCCGCAGGACTCTAATCTGGAGAGCCGGGTTTGATTCCCCACTCCTCCGCTTGGAGCCAACTGGGTGACCTTGGGTCAGTCACAGCTCTCTCAGAGCTCTCTCAACCCCACCCACCTCACAGGGTGATTGTTGTGGGGATAATAATAATAATAACACAGCGCTCTGACTGGGTGTTAAGTTGTTAAGTATATAAATCGAATGTTGTTGTTGTTTTTGTTATTCCAAGTACTTTCCGCCTTCTGGGGAAGACAGACTGCTCTTGTTCCCAATTTGCAGGCTGGAGAACTGAGGGTTTCATGTGGAACTGCAGCCCGAGGTGGCAAAGAGCCTCTGGCCAAGATTGTTTCCCCCCCGCATTGTGCTATGGGAGCTGCTGCAGTCTCTGCCCTTCCCTGGGAGCCACGACCTCCCTCTGTCTCAGGCCTGCCAAGGGACCCCTCTGCAGCCAGCCCGGTGTGGAGTGCAGCCTCACCGGTCTCCCAGTAGGAAGAGGGAGCTGTTGAACAGAGCACCATGGCTGTGTCTCAGGCAGGCTGTCTGACTCTTCCTGGATCCTGCCCAGTGTGTACCTTGAGCCCCTCCCCTTCCTCAGCTACACAACCCCACATTCCAGCTGTCCCCCTGACTTTATTTGTTCCTCCAAACCTCCCTGCTGTTGCAGAGTTTGTGTGCCTGCTCGTTTGGAAAAGATCTATCACTGACCCTGGAAAAGACAGGAGTCCGTCAGACTGACCCTTCGCAGTCTCGTGTTACTGCCAAGCATTTCTCTTGCTGCATACGTTTTTTGGCTGAGAAATTGGAGCCCAAGGCTGTGCAAGGACATGCGTGTGTGTTTTGTTTCCCTGCACAGGAGAACACCGTGGGCTGGGGCCCAGCGTCACCAAAGTGCGGAGCCTGAAGATGGACAGAAAAGTCTGGACGGAGGAGCTGATAGAGGTACTAGAGGGGGGGAAGGTGGAGAGAAGGGAGGTGGGGTGATGCCCCCTGGAAGCGCTTCTGTCTTAGAGAAATGCTGCAATGGTAGAAAGCAACATGCTGTTGTGAGCAGCAAAAGGGAAGGCCCCAATCTTAATTTCAACCAATGGGCTGAAATTAAATCAGAAAGAGTTCTCGGCTAAACGTTAGGAAGAACTTCCTGACAGTTGGAGCGGTCCCTCAGTGGAAGAGGCTTCCTCGGGAGGTGGTGGGCTCTCCCTCTTTGGAGGTTTTTAAGCAGAGGCTGGATGGCCACCAGACAGCACTGCTGAGTCTGTGAACCTGGGCAGATCGTGAGAGGGAGGGCAGGAAGGGCCGCATCAGTGCTTAGTTCTTGTGGCCCCTTCTTACATGCCCAGGGTGAGGCCACTTGCTACTTTGGGATCAGATGGCAATTTTCACCAGGCTAGGGATCCTGATGCTGTTTTGCCATCTTCTGGGCATGGAGGAAGGGTCATTGGGTGTGTGTGGCGGAGGGGAGGTAATTGTGAATTTCCTGCATTGTGCGGGGGGTTGGACTAGATGACCCTGGAGGTCCCTTCCCACCTTATGATTCTGTAATCTTGTGCAGTGTGCAGGGCAGTCTATGTTTGCTATGAGTCAAGTCCTGAAGACGCAGTGGCAGCGAAGGACTGGGGGTGAGAAAGAGGTTTCAGTGTTGTATGAGGAATCCATTGGTTAAAAAAAGATCACACTTAAGTGTTTAATATGTGGAGACGTTCAATAGGTGCAATACAATTTTTATTATCAAAAATGTGGGTTGACTTGCAACAAACAACCTCCTCCCTCTTCTTAGGGACGAAAAATGTAGAAATTACATTTTAGGACTCTTAGAAATATAAATATGACCACAGGGGGGTGCTTCTTCACTAGGAAGCTCCAAAGAATTCTGCTGGTCGGAAGCAACATTGTTTTCCCCTCCATCATGCCCTGGATGGCCCAAGCTAAGCCACCCTTTCACCTCCCTGGGCACAAAAACTGCCTAAACATGTACCCCAGATTAACAGAGGGCTGATCAAGAAGCTATCTCAGGCGCACAGAGTCCGCCTGAAGGTGCACGTGGCGGGTGGTCCATGGAGCGCACAGCGCAAATGGAGCCTCTCACTACCTAGGTCCCGTGTCAGGCTGATGTGGGAACCCCCCACCCCCTTCAGTGCGGTGGCTGCTCTACCAGTGGAATAGCCGCTGTCCCGCCACAAGGGACAGCAGTTTTCTGGATCTTGCTGGTTACTGGCCATTTTTGCACTCCGGGTGGCCAAAGGATAAAAACTCCCCCCCCCACCATTCCGTGTTTGTTTGGGGGTGAAATAAGGATTGAAAATCGCATGAGATATTTTTTTTTTATTAAGCTTTTTTTTTTATACTTTTATTTTTATTTTTTTAAACCAAACAAACAAACAAAAACAATGTACAGAAGTAAAATAGAACAACAACAAAGTCTTAGTGAACTATATACAATAAACGTCATGCCAATATAGTTAAAACAAAGACAACTAGCATTTTTTTTCCAATTATTTGATAGTCGTTGCTTCAAATCTGAGTAACAAAAAGTAAATGCTTAGGTGGAGAGTGATTTGTATTGGAAATGAATTCAATGAATGGTAACCATTTTGCAATAAAATCAGTTTCTTTCAAATAGTGTTCACTCTGGTATAATTCGTCATATATTTTTTCTTGTATATAGTGGTCCCATATTTTTTCTAACCATTTTTCTGCTGTGGGAACCGTCTTTGATTTCCAATGTAAAGCTAGCAAGTTCTTAGCTACAACCAAAAGGTTGCTAATTAGATCTTTTCTTATTTGTGGAATTTCAAAAGTATCCCATACATTCAAGAATATGATCTTTGGATCAAGGGGGATTTTGTAGCCCGTTATTTCTTTTATATAACATAATATATCATTCCAAAAAGGTTCTATTCGGGGGCATTCCCACCAGCAATGTTTAAACGTTCCTATATTTCCACACTCTTTCCAGCAGAGCGGAGGATTTGTTTTAGTTATTAGTGAGAGTTTTCTTGGTGTTATGTGCCATCTGTGAATGATTTTGTAATTTTGGATTTGGGAGGTAACTGTCTTAGGTTTTAGAATGTTTGCAGTCCATATTTCTCTCCATTGTTCAGGTGTTAGCTCTATGTTGCAATCTAAGTGCCAATTTGTTTGGCATTTTAGAGTTTTAATTTGGTTGAGAGATAAAAGGATGTTGTATAGTTTAGAAATTAATCCCTTTTGTTTGAGTGATTTGGTATCAAGTAGGAGTTCAAAATCGGTTGCGTTCTTTTTAAGTAATTCTTGTATTTTTATTTGTTGTAGCATGTTTGAGAGTTGAAAATAGGCAAACCAGTGAATCTTGTGTTTTATTTTTTGTTCTAATTCTATTTTGTTTATGATTCCCTTTTTTGTTGTTATATCAATTATGCGGATCATATTTGCTTGGAGCCATATATTTTTAAAGGCTTTAGTTTGCCCTGGAGGGAACCAATGCTGTTCTATAAAAGAAGAGAATCTTGAGAATTGTGGTATGAGTTTGAATCTTGTACGATCCCAGGTATTGATTATTGATTCTAGAAAAGGGTTATTTATTTTGTGGGGTCGATCTTTTTTTGTGTTCCAAAACATATTTTGTATATTGCAATGTTTAAGTTCTGACTCCAAGATTGCGATCCAGTCAGTCTTATTTGCTGTAATTAAAATTTGTAATGTATTGAATAGTCTGGTGGCTGTCTGATAGAGTTCTAGATCAGGGTATTTAAAGCCTCCTTGCTGTTTTCTTAGCTTAAGAGTTTTTATTAAGCTTTTAATAGGAAATGTAGAACTACAATTGCAGGAGAAGAAGAAATAACAAAAAATACAGTAACTTTGTAAGATAGCGAATACAGAAGAGGATTACAGTTAAATCCGCCCTGAGCCTGCTGGAAATGTGGAGAGGGCGGAATAAAAATCAAAAACAAACAAACATTATACAATAATTGCTAATTACAAGAGGAGTTAAATGTCAAAAATAGTTTGATATAAATAGTTTGGAGGAGAGAGATATTTGTTGGCGATAAACTCAAAAAAGGGCCACAATTTTTGCGTAAAAAGATGATTGTTATGTTTTTGTATGTTATATGTTAATTTTTCTAACATAAACTGATCCCAAACTTTTATCAGCCATTGGCCTTTAGTTGGAAGAATTTTCTGGTTCCATCTCAATGCTATCAGCGTTTTGGCCACCACCAATAAACTACCGATTAATTCACGCCTGATTAAATGTATATTTGTATTTTGCCAGAAGTCAAGAAAAATAATCTGTGGATTAAACTGAATTTTATACCCTGTAATACCTTGCATTTGGTTAAGGATTGCTTCCCAGAATGTCATGACTATAGGGCATTGTCACCAGCAATGTGCAAACGAACTGCAGTTTTCCCAGCAGGTTGGTGAGCTGGCATGAGAGATTTTGAATGCAGATAATGCGGAGTGGTGGGGGAGAGGCAGCTGTTAAGGATTTCTGAATTATTAAGCCTTTCTGCAGTATTTTGGGGCACGTTCAAAGCATAGCCGGGTAATCCTTCCAGCACCTTTGTAAGGGAGTCCTCTTCTGTTCTCTCTCTGGTGTACGGGGTGGGGGGACCACCCAGTAAGTTTGAGGCTGAGGTGAGGTTTGCTTGCAGGGTTTCCTAGGCTCATCCGAGGCCCAGACTAGATGCAGCACCGGAGCCTTTTTTGCATGTCTGTAGCAGCCGTGGAGAGCTGGATTGGGTGGGGCCGTGGGCACGAGAAGGAGAAGCAGAATTTAACGCTCCCTTCCCTTACGTTGTGGCCTTGATCGAAATAGCACTCCCCTGGCTTTACCAGTAAAAATCCCCCAAAGGTCCCTTCAGGGGTCTCCCAGCACATTGTGTAGCTTGTCTTGGAGCCACACTGGCTCTCTGCAATATAGTGTACGAGGGCCCAGTTTGCATGCCGTGATCTTTGGTGCATTGTGTCTCCAGTGGAAGCTGCTGCTTGTGTAAGGCCCAGGTTTGTTGTTGATCCGCGGCATGGCCGGGCCTCTTATTCTTTGTCTGCCTCAGAATTTGGCTTTACGGTCCAGTCTGCCACAGAGACCACTCCAGAAGTTGATGGGGTGGGCAGGAAACAAACCCTGCTGGAAACGTTCTTGGCAAGGGGGTGGCCTGAGCTGCCGGCCTGGCCCCGAGCCCCCCTCCCCACCGAGTGTGGCCTCTGGCCTCTGTGTTCTGCCGCCACACCCGTCTCTGCTTCTCATCATCCCTGAACTCCGTCCAGCTCCTTCTTCTCGGCACGTCCGTTTATTTTTGCTTGTTTGAAGATCAGCCTTCAGGAGAGGGGAAACCGTCTTCCTTGTTCTTCCTGGCCAAGGGCATCAAGTTCTCATGCCCTGATACCTCCTGGGTGAAGAGCCCAGACAAGTTGAAGAGGTGAAGCTGAGGTGAAATGCTTTCTTCCCCTTTGCATTTTGGCTGGCTGCACATTTATTTGGGTGTATCTTGACCCCCTCAGTAAAACAGCATACCCTAAAGTATTGCCTGCATCACAAAGTGCGGCAAACATGTCCACGCAAAACTACCCGTCCCACAAAAATACCTACAAGCCATTCCCCTGCTGTCCCCAAACTTGTGTGCTTGAGCCAATTGCCGATGATTCACATGCAAGAATCACTGTGCAAACCCGGACAGTTGTACACAGGATGGCGATTTCCTAAAGGGCCAGCCCCTGCAGAGGTCTGGGAATTGGGTGAACCATAAGGTGGCAGGGCAGCCAAGAACCCGGGAAAGGGGTGGCTGAAGTCGGCAGGCAGGAGGAATGGGGGAACACAACGCAGAGCAGAGGATGAAATCAAGAGCAGATGGAAGCATCTTTAGATCCCGCTGGGCTGACTAGAGACGGGGATGGAGCTGTCAGGCTATGGATGACAGGATATGGCAGACAGGTCTCTGGACCATTGCAACAAGAAATCTAACCTCTTGGTTAAATGGTTTTATTCAGAAATCCAATCTTTTCCATATATATGTCCATAGAATTACTCAGAGGCAAGGAAGCATCTAAGTAGTACATGTATTGTCGAAGGCTTTCACGGCCGGAGAATGATGGTTGTTGTTGTTATACAGCCCGGAAAATCTCTCTGAGAGATCTCTGTCTTTTGGTGCTACACCTCTGAAGATGCCAGCCACAGCTGCTGGCGAAACGTCAGGAACTACAATGCCAGGACCATGGCTATACAGCCCGGAAAATCCACAACAGCCATAAGTAGTACATGGTTCCTTGATAGGATTAGAAACTTGAAGAAAGTACAGCTCTAAATACTCATTTCCCCCCTCCCACTTAGACCACAGGTTTGCGCGGGAAAGGGTCTGGGAATGCATGGAAGTAAACTGTAACATTTCAGACAGTGCAAGGTCACTTCTGTGAGCTTCAAAGAAAAAAGATAAGACAGCCGGGCTCTCAGGCTGCTAGAGAAACAAAAGTGATAGAGCATTTGCAAAAAGAAATCAAGGCACGGCATTAGCAATGGTTACACACATAGAACAATGGCATGGATGTAGGTGGTACAGACATGGTAGGAGCCCTCCTGGAACCTGGCAGAGGAATCGTGCCCCTCCACCCTCCCTTTGGCAGCCTTGCATGCCTTCCAATGCATGAGCCAGGTGACCTCGCATGCATCTCTGCAGCACCCTGCATTTGGCATGCAGTGGGGCCTTTCTGACATTCCAGAGATGGCATCTTCAGCCCACGTGCTTGTCTGCATATCTCAGATCTGAGATTCATTCGCAGCATGTTCCGAATTCAGTCCTGATCTCGTGTGCCGCACCTTAGAGTGGCTCGTGCTGGGGCTTGTTTGGGTCAGGGAACGAGTAAAGCAGGAAGAGAGCCTGGTGGCTTTGAAATCCTGGGCCACATTTGGTAACTGCATAATTTGTCTTGAAGTTGTTCGAAATGTTTTGTGGCCTTTTAGTGACTTCCAAAAGAAGCCGACACGCCTTGCTTTCCCTTCTGCTCAGACATCTTTCGGCAGGGAAAAAATTGGTGGTGCTGCCGTTGGCTCTTTCTTGCCCGTCACCGTTGCCAAGAAGTGTATGCTTCTGGTTTGGCATGTCACTGAACTGAGAAGCATGTCTGGGTCAGATGTGAGGACTCGTAGTCTGAAAAAAGCTGTTTTGCTCCAGCCGAGGGGGTCACAGGAGTAGCTGGCGTGGTCCAGCAGTTGGAGGGTTTGCCTGAAAGTGGGGAAAATGGAGTTCAAATTCCTTTTTGGCCATGGCGTTCACTGTGTGACCTTGGACCAGGTATTCTCTCCCAGCCCATCCAACCTCACAGGGTTGTTGTGAAGATAAAAGTGGAGGGAGAGAACCATGCTAGCAGGGATAAAAATGTAATTGATGGGTCAGAGATGGAAGGGCCGTTTCTCTCCCCTCTTCAGCGCCCCCATAAATTATGAGAGTCTCCCTTTTCACAGCTGTACTGTGACTGATCGCCAGGGGTCATTTCGTAGAAAAAGAGCTGGAGGAACTCATTAGCATTACCCATTAGCATATGCCACACCTCTTGCCATCACTGGAAGTGTGTTATTAACATAACTGATTTGCATATGCCACACCCCCTGACATCACCTATTCTGGCTGTTTTGGACCCAATCCTGGCCATTTAGGGCCGAAATTGGGCCCAAAATGGCAAAAGGGGGCTGAAAATGGCTGAAAAAGGGCCCAAAATGGTCAGGATCGGGCCGCTGCTGAGCGGGAGAGCAATCCACCACCCGTCAGAGGCCCGATCCGGGCCGTTTCGGCCCCAATCCAGGTTGAAACGGGCCCCAAATGGCCAAGAGTCAGGTGGGCGGGGCCACCTGACATGTGACCTCTTTGGGGAACTGCCGGAACTGCGTTCCTGTGCGTTCCCCCTCAAAATGAGCCCTGCTGATAGCCCAAGGGAGCCTGATCTCACCAGATCTCAGAAGCTAAGCAGGGTCAGCCTTGGTTAGTAAGTGGATGGGAGACCTCCAGTGAAGACCAGGGCTGCAGAGGCAGGCAAGGGCAAACCACCTCTGTTAGTCTCTTGCTATGGAAACCCCACCCGGGGTCGCTTGCCATAAGTCAGCTATGACTCGAGGGCACTCTCCACCACCGTCGCTGTGACTGATATCAAGAGCGTGCCAGGTGCTGTATAGAATGTCCATGTGGTGGGGTATCTGCCTGAGGGTGCGATGTCCAAAGAGGACAGAGATGGAGACTGGCACGTGGGGAAGTGGAGCAAGGTGACCTCTGATGGTCAAGCTGGAAGAGCTGCAACGTATTTTGCTGAGAAAGTGACGGCAACCCTTTGGTCTCTTGGAAGTGGGGAGCAACAGCACATGGGGCATAGCCGTTAGGATGGCAGGAGGAGATGGGCAATGAGCACGGAGCAGGAGCTCTTTGCGGTGTCCACGGCTTGGGTGGGCTCGGCACTGCATATGCAAGCAACAGCATGGAGCAGGGGTAGGCAGTCCTGGCAGCCATGCTAAACAGCAGCGTGCCAGACTAGTTTGCTGTGCCCGGCAGCATTCTTGCAGGGGTGTAGTCGAACAAGGCAGTCTCAGTCCCCTGCTGTAGAGCAACCGGGGTTGAAAATGAGACTTCGAAGTGTGGTGGTTCATAGAGTGTAAGGACCAGATGTTTCTTTGGGAATTAAGAAAGCAAGAATCCTGCACGCTGACCTTTCGGAAGAGACCCAGTTTTACTCCCCCGCCAAAAGGAAGCAATATGTAGAACGTGCATTTGGCCAAGTCCTATTCTGATCTCTCCGCTTTTTGCTGGTTTGCACGCCAATGTCTTTGCAGGAGAAAGTTGCCACGTTTTCACCCGTCAGGCCCCCCAAAGTGGCCTGTCCTTGGCGCCTAGGATCTCTAGGCTGTAGGGAGGGGTGATAGATGTGGAGGACAGAGAGGGACACAAAGTGAATCTAGGGAAGATCAAGCGTGCTTAGCTTGGAAGCGGTTTACATGCCCCCCAAAGAATTCCCAGTATATGGCTTTGCATCAGGTCTGTCTCTTTTGTGCAACCCGTTTACTCTACAGAAATGTATTTATTTTTATTTTATTTATGCCATTTATAGTCCTCCTTTCTCACTGAGACTCAAGAGTAGAAAAAATACTGAAGCAGAACATAATCAATTCTAGGACTAACATTAGACAACATGGAGCACTGGTGGTACATAGGAGGACATATTTAAAGCAGCAGATAATATGTAAGGCAATATAGTGATGAAGACTATGGTCCCTATCTCATTAGCGAAGCATCTGAGACCCCTTCTCTACAATACAGCCCTCCCATTTGAGTAAAAATCCTTTTTGAATAGTTCAGTTTTGCATGGTTTATGAATAGCCAGGAGAGTGGGGGCTCTTCTGACTTCCTCAGGCAGGTCATTCCACAGGATAGGGGCCACCACAGAGAAAGCCTGTGTGTGGGCTGCTGCTGACTTCACCCGTGTGCAGCCTGGTACCTGCAGGAGACCCTGTTCAGATGAGCAAAGCTGCCGTGGAGGAACATAGGGAGGGAGGCGGTCCCGTAGGTATGCCGGACCAAAGCTGTGAAGAACTTTGATCGGGTGAGAATTCCTTCTGTGCTGGAGATGTCCCGCCACAGCGGCAGTGCTTTGAATGGGCCATGAGCTCTGTGGAAAGGCTGGGCCTCATTTGAGCTTCAGAGACGGGTTTCAGTTGGGATTAATTCTCTCCTTTTCACATTTGATGTGCTTGCTAGTGACCTAGAAAAACAGACCAACTGGAGGGGCTGCTAAAATTGGCTGTTGAAATGCCAGCCAGTAGGCCAGTGGTAGCCAGCTGGGGGGGGCAGTTGAAGGTCACAGCAAAAGCCTCCATACCATCCAGCACAGCAAAGACAGTGGTTGAGGAAGGGCAGGACACAGGTGCCTCTCTTGTGGCTGAGACACTGAACCTCGCATCTCAATAACTTCGTCTTTATTTTTCTGAAAAGTTTGTTGCATCACAACGTTTTGGAGCATGTAACAAAATTATAAAACCACATTAATTTTCCCTTGCAGAGCGGCTTTTATCGCCACCTAAACAGCTCAAGCCAAATCTCGTTGGTTGTTTTATGTTGGGTTTCAATTAAGAATTTTTAATGTTTTATGTTTTTATTCTATTTTATTTTGTAAGCCACCTCAGGCAGAATCCTGGGAGAGCCAACGTAAATATTCTCTAAATAAATAAACAAGTATATCCAGCTCTCTGAATCCACCGCCGTGTCTGCAGTCATTCCTCCTGATAATGGGTTGTGTGTATACTACGATTCTGTGGGAATTTAGGGAAAAAACAGCAAAAAAAGTTGGGGGCAGCAGCAGATTTCGAGCTATCGTGGCTGCAAAGATGTGTTTGGAAGCTCTGTTGGCAGGTGAAATAAGGCTTCTCGTGTTTGGGGGGCAGAGTGGAGCTTGAGTGCTCCCCTCCCCAGAATTTAGAAAGGTCGGAGAATTCAGGTTTTTCACTGCACAAATTCTGGATTCTGGATACACCATGTCCCTACTTCTGTTTTGCTTCCTGAATAGGAAGTTTTTGCTGTGCTGTTCCAGGAATGGTTGCCCGAAAGACACGCAAGAATTTTGGACTGGGGGCAAGCCTTGGTTAGTAATGGGATGAGAGACCACCAAGGATTTCCAGGGTCATTACACAGAAGCAGGCAGTGGCAAATGCCTCTGTTAGTCTCTTGCTTTGAAAACCCTGTGGAAGCTCCCTAAATCTGCTATGAACTCGATGACACTTTACACAGACATCATATATAGACCAAGATGGGTAGCCGTGTTAGTCTGTAGCAGTAGAGAAGGGCAAGAGTCCCGTAGCACCTATAAGACTAAGAAAATTTGTGGTAGGGTATGAGCTTTCGTGAGTCACAGCTCACTTTTTATCTGAAGAAGTGAGCTGCGACTCAAGAAAGCTCATACCCTACCGCAAATTGTGTCAGTCGTATAGGTGCTACGGGACTCTTGCTCTTTTCTATTATCTTACATAGACATTGGCAGATCCCAGCCTGTTAAGAAGCAATACGTGTTTGTCTTTAAAAGTGGGGGAAATCAAGGCAGAGCAGGAGTAATCCAAGAGCAATCGTCTTGCTGGCCAGAAAACTCAACCCTCAGAACTATGCCTGTGGGGCTCGTATGTGCCAGAGCGTGGAAGAGGCTCCTAGAGAGCTTAAGCAGAGGAGAGAGAATATGAGTTGCATGGTATGATTTTGATGCGAGGAAATGAAATTCCACGCTCATATTTCCGTGGTGTTTGCATTCTCAGCTCTTCCTCCAGGTTGGCAACGCCGTAGCCAACAAGTTCTGGGCTGCCAACGTGCCCCCCAGCGAAGCCATCCATGCCACGAGTGGGAGTCAGGAGAGACGGCGCTTCCTTGTTGCCAAGTACAGGGAAGGCAAGTATCGGCGGTATCACACTCTCTTCGGGAACCAAGAGGAACTCAACAAGGTTGGTTGCTGGACGGGAAGCGAGAACCAAGGAGGGATTAGAGTGGTCATTTTGGATTGGCAGATCCACTGGCGATGATGGGTGGCTAGAGGAAGGGCGAAGCCTTTTCAGTTTATGGCTTCGGCTGCCTGAGCCACGTCTGGTTCCAGTCAATCTGCAGAAATGGTGGCATTTCCTTCTGATACGAGAAGCCTTCCATCCCCAAGTGGTGTGCAAACAGCTGCAAATTCTGGCCCCCTTCTGTAAATTACAAAAATCCGGTAAATTCCGGCCCCCTTCTGTAAATTACAAAAATCCGGTAAATGTACATAAATTGTACATGATGTCTCTGGACACGTGCAGAGGATCTTTTGCTCAGTTCTACGGTTGAGCCACCTTGGATGTAAATTAGAGAGGCAGATGTACGAATGTATGAATAATAGCAATAATAATGAGACAGTTGCAAAGAGCTGGACTACTTGGAACGCGCCATATACTAAGGTGATACCTCACTGACTGCTAGATTAGTGAATTACATCTGAGTCAGAGTGTCTCTACAGAACATGCCTCGGGCTGTGTTTGTCAAGTGTAGGGAGATGCAATGTTAGCCAGGAAGAGTAGTTTAAAAAGACAGAGCCTGCGGAGATCGCTCCTCAGAGGGTTTGTTAATTTTATCTTCGCCTCCCCGAAGGCTCTGTCAGTTTCACCTCTCCAGTCTAAAACTGTGTGGGATCCCAACCAGAGGGCAGCCAGGAATGGAAATGGGCTGAAACTGCCTTCCAGAGCTGGGTCTGGACCTGGAGAGGTTCTAATGGGCTGAGGTTTCCCTTCTGTCATTTCACAGCCCTTTCACACAGCTCTAGTGTATAGCAAAGCCTTTGCCCTGCTGCCACCTCTGTCTTTTAAAACTACCCTTTGCAGCTAACATTACATCTCCTGACACGTGTTCTTCGCATGTCACATGTCTCATGTAGAGAGATTCTCAATGAAGGACCAAAAAGTTCCCATTCAAACACCTGGTGGACTGCGATAACATCACTTAAATGAGTTTACACAGTTGATTTGTTAAATAAGGAAATGATACCAGGAGGTGAGAAAACCCCATAATTCTTCCACGCTTTCTTGTTCCTAAAAATGCTCATCACAAGTGGGGAAATAGAAGTAGGGCTACGTAAAAGCCTTCCGTTTCTACATGTGAGGAGGAAACCAGTTCTTCCTTGCTTGGCCTGTTGGTGGCCGTGTCCTGTTGAAGTTAAAAAGCTGACCTCTGCTGAGTCCTTGCCCACATGTCAGTGGCTGAGAATCAGCACTCTGCTGGTTCGAATCCCACTGCTGTCACCAGCTCGGTAGGGTGGCCTTGAGTCAGCCACTCCTCTCAGCCCAGCTCCCCAGCTGTATTGTGGGGATAATAATAACACTAACTTGTTCACTGCTCTGGGTGAGGCACTAATCTGTCTAGAAGAGCGATATATGTGCAGTTGTTGTTGTTGTTATCCTGGTGAGTAAATCCTTCCAGGCCAGTTGACACACACAGTCACGAGTCTCAGCTCCCATTGTTTGCCAAAAATGACTTACGTTTTTAAAAAGTTTTGCATTTATATAAAGTCCAAGATGGGCAGCTATGTTAGTCTCTCTGTAGCAGTAGAAAAGAGCAAGAGTCCAGTAGCTGAGCTGTGACTCACAAAAGCTCATACCCTACCTCCAATGTTGTTAGTCTTAGAGGCACTACTGGACTCTTGCATATAAATTCCAATTAGCCTGGGAATTACTTTGCAGGTCATGTAGTGGCGGGAGTTGACTGACTATCAGGTCCAACCCGTTTCTGGCCCTCCGTAACTGAGCTGGGACCGGCAACAGCTCTCCAGGCTGGAGAAAGGGCCTGAGTTCCTTTTAACAGGAGCTGCTGTTGCTTGAAGCGGAAGTTTGTGCAAAGCCCCGGCTCCACTGCCCTTTGATTTAGGACTTGGGGGACAAAATCTGCTTGGGGTAACCCCACTGAAAAAGAGGCCAAAGAGCCTTGATGGCTTGAATAAACCCCAGTCATGTACGGTTGCAGCGGCCCTAAAGCTGCACCTTTATTGTGCAGAGGCTGGTTTGCAAAAATGCACAACTGACTGAACAAATTAGCAGGGGGAGGCAGTTATTTCACGGTGATTTTTTCGCTTCTCTGGCCTGACCAACAAGTGTGGCTGCAGAGCCAGTTCCTGGGGGCGTTTTTAGTCCAGTCTTGGGGCCAAGAGAGTTGGGGTTCACGGGCCATTTGCAGGGAGATCCATTTTACACCAGTGGGGGCTTAGCAGCCCCACCCCTGCAATCCCTCCTCTGCCTGACTTCAGGGAGCAGTCCGGAAACTGTAAAGGAGAGCACGCAAGGAGACTGGAAGCATTCTAGGGCTGCCTGAGAGCTGATTGGTTGTGGCGGTGGGATTTTGCAAGATGCTTTTAAGTAAGAGAGTCTGGCTATTATGCTCTGGGTGTGGCTAGTACCAGGGGACCAGCTATTGCAGCCTGGAATGTCCAGCCCACGTGCTTTATAGCAAAGAGAAAGTCAGTGGGCGGAATGCTGCAAACGCAGCTGTTTGGCCTCTTCCTTCCCTTCTTTTCTATGGGGTTTCCATGGGACTACTTAGGACTAACTTGGATGCCAGGTTGCGGAAGGGACGCCATCGCTACCAGATCGGATGGCCATTGATCTCCCTTCAAGGGAACTTTGGGAGACCGCAGTCCTGTTAAGAGGCGCTGAGGAGGGGTGGAGCTGATACTTTCCTGGCCGTGAGCTAGAGGGGAGGCACCTTAGAGGAGTTTTAGAAGAATTTCAAGGCAGGGAGGGATTGGTGGAATGCCTTGAGCTCTTTCCGGAGAAGGAGGGAAATGAAAGGGGTTTAAGCAAATACTTTTCCCCAGCAATGCAGCAAGTGGCATTTGGGGTCCTAGGAAAAGCCGTTTCCTTGCTGTTGATGGGGAAAAAACAAACGTACCTCTAGATTCCCTTCCCCAACCAAATTGCTGACTGCAGTCAGGGAGAAGCGCAGTGAAGTCGTCTTGGAGAGGATCCACCCTCCGTTAGAGAGAGGACGCAGACCAGGCATTTGGGACTGATGCGGGCCAGTCCGGGAAGCCTTTATGAGGCTATGAGAGTGAGCATGTGGTCTCGGTCGTTCAGACATCAGCCTGGATTGTATGGTCACAAGTGGATTCTGTGGCAGGGCTTGTCCTCCGTATGGAAGAAACGCAGCCCTGCTATGGCTGAGCAGAAACGTATCCTAACATTGCGGCCCTGGGAGCAGCCAGCCTGCACGTTCTGTGACCACAGGTGGGTTGAATGCAGGTCACTGACAAGATTTTCCAGGGGACGAGTTTTCAAGCATCAACGCGCCCTTCTTCACTTCCGAGGAGGAACGGAGATCCCTGAGGATATAAAGGCACAATGGAGCTTGATTAGAGCAGAAATGAGTGTCTGCTACAGATGCTAATTTCTGCTCTAATCAAGCTGCATTGTGCCTTTGCAGCCTGAGTCCCTTCTTTGGAGCACCTCCCATGCATGAGGTATAAAGGCTCAGGGATCTCTCCCCCCTGTAACTGAAGAAGGGAGCTTTAACTCTTGAGAGCTTATGCCCGGAACATCTTGTTGATTTCTAAGCTCTCCAGTCCTGCTGTTCTACTCCCAAGCACCGAAGCTGCCTGAAACAACCAACTGATGTCACCTGCCAGGGGTTTTGAGAGCTGCTGTAGCAAAGTGGTTAAAAGGAAGAACTGCTGGTTCGAATCCCACTGCTACCACCAGTTCAACAGGTGGCCTTGGGTCAGCCACTCCTCCCAGCCCAGCTCCCCAGCGGTATTGTGGGGATAATAATAACACCGACTTTGTTCCCCGCTCTGAGTGGGGCACTAATCTATCTAGAAGAGTGGTATATAAACACACTGTATCACCATCCTCTGACCCCTGCAGCTCCAAGCAGGTTGCAAAGCCAGAAGCTATTTTCTGTGCCCTTCCTGAACAATGTTTGGCCTGCGCTGTGAAAATGTCAGGTGGAGGAAGCAAGCTGAGCCCCATATGGGACCCTCAGTCTTCAGGGTGCCACCTCCAGGTTGGAAAATTCCTGGAGATTTGGGGGCGGAGCCTGGGGTAGGTAGAGTTTGAGGAAAGGAGAGACTTCAGCCAGGTATCATGCCGTAGAGTCCACCCTCCAAACTGGCCATTTTCTCCGGGAGGAATTGATCTCTTTAATTTGGAGATCAGTTGTGATTTCAGGAGGTCTCCAGGCGCCACCTGGCAGTTGGCACCCCTACCAGGTCTGGACAAGCTGTCCCTCCTCGGCCATTCAGACAGGGCAGCCTCTGCAGCCGATGAGGGTTTCATTCAGAGTTTGTAGATGCAGAGGAGTTAGCCGTGTTAGTCTGTGGTAGCAAAATCAAAAAGAGTCCAGTAGCACCTTTAAGACTAACCAATTTTATTGTAGCATAAGCT
Organism: Eublepharis macularius; assembly: GCF_028583425.1. Lineage (NCBI taxonomy): Eukaryota > Metazoa > Chordata > Lepidosauria > Squamata > Eublepharidae > Eublepharis > Eublepharis macularius. Next base: position 185,745,628 of record NC_072792.1, read on the forward strand.
TTCGAGAATCACAGTTCTCTTCCTCAGATGCCTGATACAGAGACTGTCTCTGTATCAGGCATCTGTATCAGTCTCTGTATCAGGCATCTGAGGAAGAGAACTTGATTCTCGAAAGCTTAGGCTACAATAAAATTGGTTAGTCTTAAAGGTGCTACTGGACTCTTTTTGATTCAGAGTTTGTGGGACTATTCCAGGCGAGGCTGGGGGAAGGGAGGCGAATGCTCTTTTTTGTTGTTTTTTTGCTGTGAGCATCTGCACTCTGGCGGCCAGCCGTGAACGAACAGGATCTGAGCTGAGCTGGCCGGGATCAAATTGCACCAGCCCCTCCCACCCCCTCTCTCTCTCCTGGGGCTTTTCTGTTTTCACTCGCACGGAAGTCTATCCCCACCCTACTGGCCCTTCTGGCCGGTAACCAGGCTGGCCCGAGGCCTCTGGAATTCCACCCGTGGGCTGGCTTGACTCCCCTCTCCCTATAAAGGGCCCTTACATCTTCTCTGGCCGCCTGACTTCCTCTAGAGCTGCTGTCTCTGAACTGGTGCTTAGTTGGCTTTGGGGTGGATTTGTCCCTGCTTTGTCCCTGCGCGAGAGGGCCCTGCAGTCACAGCTGGCACCTGACTGAAGAATGGGGGGCTTGCAGCTCTCTGGGGATGCTGTGGTTTCCCCAGCCTGAACCGGGTGGGTTTTGCCTCCTGCTCCGTGCCACTGCACACCGCATCTCTCTCCGGTGTTGCTGACTGTCTTCCGTCGCACCTCTGCAGGCTCTGTGCGCTGCTGTGACAACCAGTGACCTGGCCGAGACGCTGTCCCTCGTGTTCTGTGGGGCCGAGGTGAGCTGCTACTCAGGGGACCCCGCCTGCCCGTCACCCTTTAACCTAGCAGAGGAGGCCGGCCAGAAGCTGCAGATGGAGTTTCTCTTTCACAACAAGACCTCAGGTGAGGGCGAGAGAGTTTGCTCTTGGCGGGGGGGGGGGGGCTCCTCTGCATGGGTGTGTGTGTGTGTGTTGCAACTGAGCCAGAAGTGCCTGTGTAGCTGGAGCAGGTCAGTTGTGAAATTAGGACGTGGTATGAGCTAGGCTTTCCAGAGCTGAGTTCCGGGGCTCACTTCTCACACCAGGGCTGAGCCTCTTTAGAGGTAGCATTCCCCTTGTTGTTGAGTCCTGGGGACAAAGGCCTGCCTTCTGCCCCGCTTGTCAGAGTGCTGGGAGAGAGGAGGAGGGCAACTCTTGCTGGGTGGCAATGGGCAGAGCTTGGCTGGGGGCCCCCCGTACCCAGCAATGCCAGCTGTGCAAAATCATACACCACGATACCTTTCTAGAACTCGTTTCAACCTACCTTTGGAATTACTCATTCGTGGACAGGGAAGATTTGGTGGAGGTGACGTGGCTTCCTATAGGTCCAGCAAGCACCTGGGTGCAGGTAAAGGGCATGTCCCGATCAACAGGCGTGAAACTTAGGGGTGTGCCAGGTCCTGGTTAAGGTAAGATGCCAGCCAGCCAGCGACTTGCCAAGGCCAAGAAGCAAGTGAGAAAGAGGAAAGAGTTTGCAGAGGAGGTGGAGGAGAGGCAGTGTCTAGAAGTGCCAGCTTGGGAGCATGAAGGTTGTACACACGGCTTCACAAAAAGCCCAGCCGCTCAGATCTACACACTGGAATTTCCCCCAGGCGTTGATTTTGGAGCGCTGTCACCTTGCTTGTTTGCAAAAATGGAAGAACCGGATTGAGAGCCGCTTCTGGTTGTTTAGAAGGGCGAGCTGTAAATTACAGGCAGAGGCCACGTGGTTTCCTCCCCTGCTGTTCTGCAGAAGTGACCCCTTTGCCCCTCTCTGCAAGAGAATTGAGATGGGCAAGGCCAGTCCAAGGTACTTTGCCACCCCCAGCAAGGCGCTCTGTGGAGGGTGCCTCTTCCTCCACTACCGATGGCCCAACATGGATTCAGGGGGTGATGCCCGATGCCTTCTGTGCCAGAGACGTTCAGCACCCGGCCCAAGTAGTCGCTCAGATGGTCTAGCTCAGATGGTTGCTCAGATGGTCTGCCATGGGAGAACTGGTGAGTGGAAAGAGGTACCCGCCATAGGTGGTCTCGGAATCATTGAGGATTGATTGATTGATTTGATTTGGTTTATAGCCCGCCCTTCCCACAAGCGGGCTCAGGGCGGGTCACAATAATAGGCAAAATGACAGAGAATAAAACAGTAAAATCACAAATCTTAAAAAGCACACATTTCAATAAATCAAAATCTCAACAGATATAAATTCCAGTCTCCCAAGATGGGTCCCCTTCACTCTTCCTTGCCCACCATACATAAAAAGGTGGAGGTGTGAGTTGGTATCTGTCTGTAACTACACATACGTGGGGGCAGATGACTATGTGCCCCCCACCCCCGCTAGGAGGAGACCAGGGCCCTTTTCACACTATTTACCTGCTCCCGGAACATTGCGAAATATCGTGCGAAAAAACGTGGAAGATAGCGTCTTCTCGTGAGAGTTTTGCGCGATGTCGTGCAAAACTCTCGTGAGAAGATGATATCTTCCGCGTTTTTGCGCGATATTTTGCAACGTTCCGGGAGCAGGTAAATAGTGTGAAAAGGGCCCAGAAGGGAGGCTTATTTGATGGATCTAATGCCATCGCCTCGGCCATATGCCTGGCGGAACATCTCTGTCTTACAGGCCCGCCAAAAAGATACAAGATCTTGGTGGGCCCGGGTATCTTCTGACAGGGAGTTCCACCAAGTTGGGGCCAGGACCGAAAAAGCCCTGGCCCTGGTCAAGGCCAGCTGATGCACATATGGGGAGAGGTGGTCCCTCAGGTATGCTGGTTCCAGTCCGTTTCGGGCTTTATAGGTTGCCATGCCAATGTCATCATTTTTTAAAATGTTAATCTTGACTGTCCTAAGGGAGTAGCCATGAGAGGTGACAACATTTTTTCAGGAATGGGGCACCCCCTCCTTTGCTTTGCTTAATCTCGCAGGGAAAAGTCCACCCAGCTTTGTAGCGTCCCTACTCGCAACAGGTCCATCTTCTCTACTGTGTGTGGTTCTGATTCACGGATTTTGCAGCCGTCAGTGGAGCACTGCAGTCTTCCAGTGAGAGCTGTCGTGGTGTCATGGTTGGAGTATCGAACTAGGGTCTGGGGGATAGAGGAAGGTTCGTCTTCTCCCCTCTGCCTCTGTCCGATTGCTCCTTGCACGCTCTTATTTCTGGACAGCAGGAATTCCTGGCGAGTGACCAGAAGTCCTGTTTCAAGGAGAGGTTAGACGACAGTCGGTCTGAGTGAGTCAACGGCAAAGGCAAACAGGCTGAAAAAAATAGCTGCGCTTGCTGAGTGCCGTGCAAAACTTGGACTGGGTTTAGTCGGCATCTGGTTCTCGTTGTCGGTCTCTCTTTTTTGAGTCACTGTTTGGTTTGGCTTCTGCCGGCCGAGGAAACGGTCAGGCCGGTGGATTGGGGAGCATCCTGCGCTCTTGAATTGTTTGGCACTTGTGGAAAGCATGGAAGGGTGGGGAGCGGCTCTTGTTTTTTCTTCTTCTGCAAAATGTTGGGTAAAGGAAACTTTAGGATCATCGGGGATGCTCGTTCAATCCACCATAGCCTCCTGCAATCCATGGATCTAGCCGGCGAACTTCTGGAAGAACGAGTAAAGGATTGGACTGATGGTGGCCGATTGTCTTCCTGGATCTGATTGGCTGCTCTTGGCCCGGCTACCTGGTGCCTGTTCCTCTGGGCCCCTCCTCTTCCTAGATGCACCTGCAGCTCTTCCCACCCCGTGCCCCCTATTAAATATCAGCTTCACAGAGAGGTAACATGACGTCTCAAGTAACTGTGGAGGTGTAGAGTGCCCTCAAGTCAGAGTTGACTTACATCGACCCCTGCTGGGGTTTTCATGGCATGAGACTATCAGAGGTGGTTTGCCATTGGCTGGCTGCACCACCCTGGCCTTTGTTGGAGGCCTCCCATCCAATTACTAAGCAAGGCTGACCCCGCTTGGCTCCTGAAATCTGACGAGATCAGGCTCACCTGGGCTAGCCAGGTCAGGGCCAACTAACTGGACAGGGGAACAAAAAGAGGAGGCTGTTAGCAGAACTAGAGAGCGGCAGTAGCTCTCAGCGGCAACCAGGCCTGGATCAGGTGGCTCATTGCAGCCACCAGGCAATAATTTCTAGGCCAGATGTCTTCAAGAGACAGTTGTCTTGTGGGCAGGGCTGTTCGACATCTCACACCTACTGAGCGTTCCCCTGGGCCACCTCCCCTGACCCTCCTTCTCTTAAGGGACGAATAGGTTGATGTTGAGAAAATGGTGTGGGGAGAACGAACACAACCCCCCCCCCACACCCTCCATTGCTATGATCTGAACACTCCCCCCCCCCGCACATATACACTGCTGATAGATCAAGATGGTTAGCCGTGCTAGTCTCTCTGTTGCAGCAGAAAAAGAGCAAGAGTGCTGCAGCGCCTATAAGACTAACAAAATTTGTGGTAGGGTAGGAGCTTTCGTGAGTTGCAGTTCACTTCTTCAGATACAATGAGCTGAGACTCATGAAAGCTCATACGCTCTACCACAAATTTTGTTAGTCTTATAGGTGCTATGACGCTCTTGCTCTTTTCTATATACACTGCTATTTGGTATGCTGGAGATTCCTGATAGACATTTAGACGACATACAAATGACTCTTTTTGGAGTTGCTCTTCTACTGCAGACCGACATGGCTACCCACCTGGATCTACTACCATCTGTTCTGCCTTCTTCTATAGGAAAGATGATTTAAAACCAAATTACTGTTTGAGCTTATGGTTTAAGTTCATTTGACCCACTGCTTACTGATTTGCTTAACTGTGGCTTTCTGTTGTCAATCATAGTAAAGAGTCTAGTAGCACCTTTAAGACTAACCAACTTTATTGTAGCATAAGCTTTCGAGAACCACAGCTCTCTTTGTCAGATTCATCTGATGAAGAGAGCTGTGGTTCTCGAAAGCTCATGCTACAATAAAGTTGGTTAGTCTTAAAGGTGCTACTGGACTCTTTACTATTTTACTATTTTGCAACTACAGACTAACGTGGCTAACTCCTCTGGATCTGTTGTCAATGATTTATTTTGTATTTGTTTCATCTATAGCGTCCATAGCAGCAGAAAGTTCTGGGATTTCCTGCGTTTCTCAAGTAAACTGACTCATGGAAATCTGAAATTCACCCAGAAATTAAAGCTCACAGATGCTTTAATTAAAGCATTAAAGAAATTAAAGCTCATGTGGATGTATTCAGGTGTGCCCTAGTGGCAGCAACCGACTGGATTTTTTTATATTTCCCTCTCTTCTCATCTATCAGTGCAGCTGCTCAGAGGAAGAGGAGTTCTTGGCAGGGAGGAAAGGAAGAGGCGCCCAGAGCCTTTCGTCTTAGCAGGGCCCCCAATCCTCTATTTCCGGATGGGTAGCCGTGTCTGTCTGTCTGTAGCAGTAGAAAAGTGCAAGAGTCCAGTAGCACCTGTAAGACTAACAAAATTTGTGGTAGGGGATGAGCTTTCATGAGCCACAGCTCACTTCTTCAGATATCTGTTAATCTTGTAGGTGCTACTGGACTCTTGCTCATTCCTCTGTTTGTTAGTCAAAATGAAACAAAGGTGGACAGGAGCAAAGAGATGAGGATCAACCCCAGATGCTGAGCCCGCAGTAGGGCTTGAACCGGCCTCCTGAAGGAAGCCGGAGAGGGCCGGGGAGTTAGCCTCTGCAGAAGCAGTGGAAGTGGGGGGGGGGGACTGTGGGCAATGCTCTTTGCCCAATCGCCTCCAGGGCTGCAACATGGCTTGCTTACCAACTGGGTGTGGGAGTGCTGGTACGCCCTGTGCCCGTAAGTTGTGACAAAGGAATCCGTTTGCCAGGACAGCCCCGCAAGCCACGGAAACAGGTGCAGGCCCAGTGGTGAAGGGACTCAGAGGGTCTTAAGTGGCTTATGGCGGAACGGGGGCTGCCAAGCCTTGCGTGGTGCTGCTGGCCTCATAAAGTCCTCTCCTCCCGCTGGGACCAGCTTGGCCAGGCTTGCCAGCTCCACCCGGTTTGTGCCATCCTTGGCAAATCCTCTTCCCCGGCTTCTCTGCACACGAAGCATCACAGGAGAGTGGCTGGCATTGTGAGGAGGCGTCTGACCGCTTACCCCGTTCTTTTTAGTAGAGAGATTACGAGGGATTGACTCGACAGGGCCAGCGTCATTCTGCGGGCACTGCTGGCAGGATTTGCTTTGGAGCTCCGGAGAGTCTGCTTCGGTTTCCCTCCTGGGGGGACGGGACCTGTTGTGTAGCTTCTTTCTGGCTGCCCCATTCCTTGACTTCTCGGTGTAATGCTGTAAAGACTCAGACCAGCCTGCTATCAGCGGAGGGAGACACATGTCTGGGCCTCAGCCGCTCTGCCCTTTCTGTCTCTGGCTATCCCGCAATGTCTCATGGGAGCAGCTGTGGCTGGCATAGCTTGGCTTTCAGAAGGTGCCAGGTTCAGTCCCTGGCATGTCAAATTAAAAGGACCAGGCAGTCGGGGATGTGAAAGACCTTCCACCGGAGCCCTTGGAGAGCTGCTGTCACTCTGAGCAGACAACACTGATCTCAATGGACCAGGAGTTTGATTCAGATATGACGGCTTCATGCCCTCATGTGTTTGCAGAGATCCCTCGGCTGGACATGGACACCAGCAGCCAGAATCTCTATTCGGTGGCCCTGCCGTCCGTCACACACAATGGCTACCTCTTCAAGACGGCCTCCATGGCCAAGCCAGCCCAGGAACGGAAACCCCGGGAAGGTAAGGAGGTTGGACAGGAAGATTATATGGGTAGGTATCCCAGTGGTTAGGGTCTCAAAATGTGCTGCAAGCCTTCCTAGGATGGTGCCTATGGTTACCAGTAGGGGTCTGCACCCGAAAAAGATTCAGGGTAAACCCGAAGCGGGAAAACAATCCGGAATAACCTGAATCTCGAAATGGCAAGCCGATTCGGGTATTTAAACCACTTCGGAACACACCGAAGCTCAACGCAGCACTTTTCTCAACCTGCTCCTCCCCCCTCCTATTGGGTAAAAACAGGTGGGAAGCTCAAAGCAACACTTTTCTTGCCATTTGCAAACGGCAAGAAAAGTGCTGTGGCTGCTGTTGCTGTACACAAAGCTTCTCAAGGTGTTACGAAGTGCTTTGGAAAGCTTTGCTTCAGTATTTCTGAATCAGCTCAGCAATGCTGGGGCTGATTTGGAAATACCGAATCTACCCGAATCGGAAACCCAAAGGTTTCACCCCTAGTTACCAGTGCAGATACCCCACAAAAATGAAGGGAGAGGAAACACATTTCACAGGTCCTTCCTCCTTACTTTGAATATTCAAAGAGTTCTTGACTTGCGGGTGCTTTGAGGAAGTGCAGGACATAATATCAGAGGCACAATTTGACTTCCTAGGCAATTGAGCTTTCATCATTTGGCAAAAGCAAGTTGCTCTCCCTTATGGTTGTGAAGCTATTGGGTGAACAGTGTTTGCTGAATTGTCAAAAACTAGAGAATCTGTTGAATTGTGTTTCCCATAGTTGTGGGGCTTTTGGGACCTGCACTGCAACCTTCCCAAGTAGAAGTAGTAGAAACAGAATAAATTGTGCAAAATGCCAAAGGTTGCAGAATAAATTATATATGTGCAGGTGACGGGGAGGGGCTGTGGCTCATGGCCCAGGTTCAATCGAATTAGAAGGATTAGGCAATGGGTGATGCAATAGCCGCCGCTGCCCGAGACCCCGGAGAGCTGCTGCCAGTCTGAGTACACAGTACGGATCTTAACGGACCGAGGGTCTGATTCGGTATAAGGCAGCTTCGTGCGTTGCAGAATTCTCAGCACAGAATCGGGATTATCAGGGTATGGAACTCTGGACGCTGCAGCAAAAGAGCTCCCTGAGCCGTCACGATGGAACAGGAAGGAGGAAAATGAATCTTTCAGGTCTAAGCAAACCAGCACCTTGGGCCCCGTGGAGACACGGGCCCCGTACAGACTTACCTGTGGAAGTCTCCTCTCGTTGTCTTTGTGTGCTGGCTCAGCTCTTAGCAGATGATACACCGTGGCAAATTCTCTCCTGAATCTCCTTCTACTTCCTCCTCCATCTCCGCCTCTGTCCCGTCCCCCATACAGAGTTCAGTCGCCGCTGGTGCCGCCTCCACGATGGCGTCTTCAGCTACTACGAGAACGAGCATGCCACCGTGCCCAGCGGAGAGATCCGGATGCAGCAGATTGTGTGCCTGGTGAATCACCCGCCAGACACACATGGGTGAGCGGGCCCTCCACCGTCCCAAGTGGGAATGGCCTCCCAAGAGGGGCTTGGTCCTGGTCCATCCGTCGTAGAAAAAGTGGGCACAGAGGGCTGTGAATGTCACGCTCACCTTCAGCACTCCCAAATTCATGGCTTTGAAGTGAGCGGTGACGGGTGGGAAAGAGGTCGGATTCCCCACAACTTCCTTGCTTCCTTGTGGGGCTGGAAAACCAAGTGGGAAGATCTGGAGTCTGTATTGTCAGCTTCTGGTTTCTTCTTCCTGCAGAAGGGACTTGAGGGAAGAGGGGCTCACAGAGGTCCTTCTGGGAGGGAGTTCCAAGCGGAAGGGAGTGCTCTCTTGGTTTTCACTTCCAGGAGATTTTCAAGCTCTCTCTCAGCACGCGGAGCTCGCCTTGAATCAGTCCAATCCTTGATAAGCTGAAGGGGAGGGCATGTTTTGGGATGCTCGCGTGTTTTCAGGTACTCCCCTCCCCTGACATCCTTCCCTTTCCTGTCTCCTTGCAGGGTTACAAACACTTTTGAGGTGTACGTGGATTCTGAGCGACTCTACCTGTTTGGACTGGACAGCCTGGAGGCAATTCGGGAGTGGACGAAGTGCCTTGTGAAGGTGAGCGGCTCCCTGCTGGCAGATCGGACTATGGAAGGGCTGGTAGGGGCTGGACTCGGTATTTCTTTCTCCCCACCCATTGCCCCTGGCTTATGTTTGCCGTGCTCATATGGGATTAAATACTCCAGGCAGCCTGCTGGAGTATTTGCCAGGAGAGCCGCAGCAGCCCGGCTCTGCCCCTTCTGACCGACTGCATTTCTCTCCAGCTTTCTGGCCAAACAATCTAGAACGGCGGAGCCCCTGGCTGCCTTTCTGAGAGGGCATTCACTTCTTAAAGCTACAGGCACTGCTATAGTACTTTTTTTTAAGCCTCCAGTGTATTTTTTTTCTGCACCCCCTGGGTTTTTTTTCTTGGTTTGTAGAAAGATCTGTCATCTCTGTTCATGGCCCCAGTCTCTGGATTGGATGACCTGCAGGTGGGGCCATGTTGAGAAGTCGATGTATCGATACACAGCTGTGCTTTTTAATGTAGACTTCCCTCCACATGATGTTTTCTGTGTAGAGCTTATGGGTTTCTCATTTAGAAGGTTCGATTGGGCAATTGAACATTTATATAAATCAAATGTTATTATTTATTTATTTATTTATTGTGAGCTTCTTTGAGCTGCATTCTGTTTCATTCAGTGCCTGGAATGCAGTGGAAGAAGAAGGGGGTGTTAGACTGACCAGTAGGAGGAAGAAATATCCCAGGCCTGGGGGGGTCATCGTCATTGCCATGTGGGCCTTGCAAACAGATCAAAGCCCCTCTTCCCCCACCAAGGAGCTGATTCCCCCCACCTCCTTTCATTCTCCCCTCCCCTATGCAGTCTTTCATCCCTCCCACCGCGGAGGGTCTCGTGAGCAAAGAGTTCGAGCGCCTCGGGCGACTGCAGTATAAGGGCGGCCTGAACTTGGAGCGGGCAAAGGAGGGCTGGTTTGCCTTGGTGAACTCCACCCTCTATGCCTACCTCGAAGGGAGCGAGAAGGAGGAGGCCATTCACCTGAGGAAGCTCCAGGAGCTCTGTGAGTAGTCCTCTTTCTGCAGCTGTGTGCCGCTCAGGTCCAGGAGGCAATCTCTTGGCATGTTGCGTTGGTGCTAGTTTTGTGATGTAGCCTGCTGAACTGCCCAGTCAGATTCTCATTCTCCTTCTCTTTCTTCTCCTCCTCCTCCTCCTCCTCCTCCTCCTCCTCCGCCTTCTCCTCTCCTCCTCCTCCTCCTTCCCTTTCTTTTTCTTCTTCTTCTTCTCCTCCTCCTCCTCCTCCTTCCCTTTCTCCTTCTCCTCCTCCTCCTCCTCCTCCCCTTTCTTCTCCTCCTCCTCCTCCTCCTCCTTCTATAGTCCACCTTTCTTCCTGGGGCTCGAGGTGGCTTACTATTATTGTTGTTGTTAATAATAATAATTTCATTTATATCCTGCCTTTTTCCATGGTGGTGACACAAAGCAGCTTACATTATTCTCCTCTCATCCAGTTCATCCTTACAACAACCCTGTGAGGTAGGCTAGGCTGAGATTGGCCCAAGGTGACCCAGTAAGCTTCCATGGTAGAAGGGGGATTTGAACCTGGGACTCCCAGATCCTAGCCTGACCCTCTAACCATTATGCCTCACTGGCTCATAACATATGATAATATGGTAAGAACTATTCAGTCAATCAGCAAGTGAATTATAAAGCATGATTTAAAAGATTTGAATCTTAACAGCAGAGATCCCTCGTAAGCAGTAATCCAGTGGGACTGGGCAGACTACAAGTATGAGAAAGCCTATTCAGTCAATCAGCGAGCGGAGTACAAAATACGATCAAACAACTCCGTCTAGCAGCAAAGATGCTTAATGAAACACATGCCTCCAGGCAGCCCACAAGTAGGTCTTGGGTGTTGTTACCAGAACTGCTCTTTATTATAATGGGGAATTAGCTGCAGCAGTCTGTAACTATTAATATTAAGCGAGGATCATAACCTATGTTTACGGAGGTCCCGATCCCAGACACTCTAGTGAAAAAGAGGCAGACAAGGAGTAAGGTCCAAACACGTGTATTGAGTGTAGCGTAAGCCTAGCTTGCACAATCATACAAAGAACATACAAGGTCTAAGAAACATAGAGTAAGAAATATAGAGACGTTCGCATTAGCTGGTTCCCAACGATGATAGGGGGAATACTCACTTATCCTGGAGCGAAGCAGAGACGCAGCAGCGAGGGTGGCCCAATGCCAGCACTGGAACCACAGACGGACAGCAAGGAAGTCTGGATAGGAATGGCCGAGGCACCGAGTGGTCTGAGAGACCAGCTTAAATACCCCAAAACGTACCCTGGGGCTGGTGCTGTACTTGGTGGTTCTCACAGATTAAAACAAAGGGTCTAATGGGCTACTGAATGGCTTGGATGGGCCACTTTGGTAATCAGATTGTGATAAGTGACACCTCAGGAAGAGGGGACAAAAGAGGGAGGGGGAAATCCAAGTGGGCTGAAAGGATGTTCCAGCGGACAGGGCTTGTCCTGATGTCATCAGCTTTGGAATGCGGAGGTTTCTTTGAGATGCATTCTTTAAGTGCTTGGGATGGTCGGCACTTAGTTCCTTCTCCGGGGCGGCTCCTAAGATATGCAGAGCGGGGCGAGGGGCTCTCGCTGCGGACGTGGTGTGCCCGCTTCGCCGAAATGGCTTCCCAAAGCAGTCTCTTCCCAGGGTCTTCTGGCTGCCTGAGAACATGGATGCCGGCTGGGCATAGCTGGGGCTGGATAGCAGGCTGCCCGGTAGCGAGGGCAAGCTCGGCGACCGGCCCGCGGGAGGCTCCAGGCGGGAACTGACCAGGGAGCGCCTAGCCAGGCTCGCTGGAGGTTTCCCCGGCTGGCGCCCGGCTGCTAGCAGCGGCTTGGGCCCATATGAGGCAGGCTTCCATGGAGGCAGGGGGAACAGCACACAAAACACAGTCCAAAGCAGGGAACAGGCACGGTCCGTGGCAGATGGCAATGCAGGCACGGGGCACACTTGTAACAGAATCCAAACACACACTTGGAAGTCCAGATACAGGTCAGGGCAGGGCTGCCCAGAAAGAGAGTCCTTTGTGCAGTTAACCAAACATGGAGTCAGTAAACTACACAGTCTGTAGCAGCATCAAGGCCATTGACACGCAGGCAGGAAACTGACACGTGTACCAGAACACACACGTGCAAAGCAATCTTTGGTGTAGCAGTAAAACAGCAACGCAGGAAACTTTAGCACAGTTCATGGCAGGCTTCAAAGCAGGGGAGGGGGCCTACTTGGCAACAATTCCCCCCCTCGGAGACCCCGGGACGTCAGGCGCGCGGGTCTCCGAACTTGACTTCAAAGGCGAGGTGGTCGGCAATGTCCGGTGGTCGAGCTTCGAGCGAAGAAGGAGTGGGAAGGGAAGGAGGGGGAGGCGTCACTCAAAAATTTAGTTTGGAGAACCACCTAACCGAATAAGTGCAATTTAGATCAGCCAATGGGCTGCAGGTCTCTGGGTTCACACCAGGGGGTGTGCTAAGTGCAACCGTCAGAATAAATAGCAATAATTCATAAGTAATAGCAATTCATAGTAATAGGCAGCAATGATCAATTCATGCATATAAATAGCAATAATTCATAATTGTGTACATTGATTAATTCATGATTGAAGGTAATTCATATGGAATTCATGATGGGTTAAAAGCATTAAAAACCAGGAGCAATTAATATACATGGATCAATTCATGGATAGTTAAAATCATAAATAGATACATAGGATTAAAAGCAGGGACAATTAAAAGCAATTCATACAGGGTAAAGTGAAATGTGCAAGCATGGCATAATTCATCAAGGGTAGAGTAATTCATAAATGGCTAAAATCATAAATACATATATGTGATTAAAAGCAATAGTTCATGAAGTCAAAAGCAGCAAGAATAAAAGCAAGTGCGTGGAAACAATTCATGAGGGGTAAGCGGCGGAAGGGCTCATGGGGGCAGAAAAATACACTCTGCAATTAAAAACCAAATCAATATGGCTGGATTAAAATCAAATTCATAGACTAGAACTGCCTCGGCGGAGGGAGTCAGGTTAAAAAGGCAATTCCTAAGGTTAAAATCAAATTCATCGGGAGGAAGTTCATGGGCGCACTTGCGATAGATAGAGGGGGGGACTAGTTCGGGGCTAAATTCATGGGAGTAAAATTCATAAGAAGCAACGGCAAGAAATTCATAAGACCATAGAGTAACAAAGATCACAGACGGCTCAGTCCGCAGTACAGCTGCTGGACTGGGTTGCATATATACAAGAACAAGCAAGCTTAGTCCATGTGCTCCAAAACACACTTCCACCCCCCCTTGCTGTCTGCGTCAATCCGCAGAGTAGGGTCGGCAGGCGGCGAGAAGGGCTTCAGGCACACAGTTCTAGTCCTCATGGAGGTGGCGTTGCTGGTGGTCGTCTGGAGACGGGCCGTGGGCTGGGAGGCAGAGAAATATGTCCCCCCCTAGTCCACAAGAGGGCCTCGGAGCGGTGTCCAGCAGCAAAGCGTCCATGTGGGCCGGTGCAGGATTCATACACATAATAAGCATAATCATAGTTCATACCGGCACAAGCAATAAAACAAACACGGGTTAAAGGAGGGCGCCAAGAATAACCATTAGGGCAAGAGGAGGTCTGGATTGTAATGGTCCAGACGGTAGGACAGTTGGAGTTGCTGGAGCTGTCGGCGGCTCCAACAGCCCAAATAAAGTAATGAGGCACATAGTAAAACTTGAAAGGCCAAAATCACAACGATTGGGTGCAGAGCCAAATTGTAAATTCCAGTGGCAGTGGGGCTCCAACCAAAGAGGGTCTCCCACCACAAGTGCTCGCCGGTGGTCTTAATCCGCTGGACAAGATCCAAAATCTCTTTCCCGTTGTGGGACACAACCAAAGCAGTGGTGTCCCCGTCCCTCTGGATGCTCTGGAGGGTGCGGTGGAGCTGCGGGTGGGCCAGGAGCTCGTGGATTAGCTCCAGACCGATGCCAAGGGAGACAGGCTTCACATAGCGATAGATGGAGGGTGCCACCAGGATCTCTTCTTGGGTCCAGACCGGTACCGTGTAGGTGAAGTCGCAGGCTGCCACCGAAGACAGGTTGCAAAAGCAGCGGTTGACTCCCGGGATCACGGGCTTCAGCTGGAACGAGTTCAGGACCACAAAATCGCACGCCGTTCGCACGCAGGCACATCCTTTCCCAATGTAGACCACAGCGGAGCTGTTCTCCCGGACGACCTCGAAAGAGCATTCATTGAGGGCGTCGACTTGCGGGGCTACACAGGGGTGATGAGGTGCAAAGGCTTGGTCTTGGCAAATGAAGCCGGTCTGGTCTCGATGCTGGCACCCTTGGAGGCTGACGAGCTGCCATCCGGTCGGGGTGAAGCGGGCCCAATGGTCGGGGTGGCGGGCGTAGAGGACCTCGGTATCGCTGACTTGGAGTCCCAGAGGCACGACTGGATACACGTGGAATGACTCGTGCGCACTGGCCGTTAATAAAAATAATTTAAGCTCCTGGGTGGTCGGTGAGAATGAGGAATTTACGAGAGACCACCAGGATTCAAGCTCCAGTTCAATGGGTGACAATTTGGGCATAATCAATCTTTTAATTTCCAGGGGCAAATGCCCGTCCGTGGCTTGCCGAATTAGCCCCATGGCCACAGCCTGGTTTAATTGTTGGGCTTGCATACATGCCATGGCTATTGACATGTTGCGTTCCAAAGACTGTGTCCCTTTGAGCAGCAGAGAAAAATCTCTTTCAATTTGACTCTCCCAGTTAACTAAAATGGAGCTGATCTCGTGTTGCCCATTTGAAATGGAATTTAGGGACTGCACCACCGGTTTACCTAAGTCGGAGATGCTAGTCGTGACATGGGCAAACTTATTAGCGAGAGTCTCAATGTTGACCGAATCCATGATTGCTAAGCCTCCGGCTGCAGGAGCAGTCCAGTCGGCAATGCTTCGTCTGGCACGCGAGAGAGAGGGAGAGGGATCGATCCACAGTTGTAGCCATGCATTCCAACCCTTGCTACCGGCCTCCAGATAGGGAGCGCACTGCGGCAGCCTCTGGGTTATATTTAGCTCAGCTAAGTCTATGCGGATCTCTTTTAAAGACATTTGCGGGCGGACTAGAACTCTCTCTCGAATGTCAGTTTTCAAAACATGGGAGCCCACTATATGCGTGCCGCCTTGGCTTAATTGTTTATTGCTAGCAATCAAAGGGTCAATTTGGATGGTGTGGGTCTCCTGGGTCCGGATCAGCAAGGAATAATTGCCTGGTTCGTGAGTCAAATTTACAAAGAGCAGCCCAAGCCGGTGAAATTTCTCTACTAGGGGCTTGGTTTGGCATTCGGGCGTCTGTTGAACCAGAATCCAATCGGGTGGGCCGTGTTTGGCTAGGTCTTCCTCTTTTACGATCCAGGTCAGGTTCTCCCAGCGTTCTATAGCAAAGGAGAGAACTGCACCTGAAGGGGGCGTGATAGTGACTGATGCAGATTCAGTGGTAGTAGTGCCTAGTAGGATGGTCATTCTAAAGGGGTCTCCTGCCTTCCATACTGCGGCCGACACTAAAATAACTTCACAGTATGGTCCGAAAGCCTCAGTGACAAATGGCGAGGTTTCGAGGTTGGCAGGGGTGGTATATTTGTCTACCACCGGGACTGCGGTGGGGGCTGGCCTGATACGGGGAAGAAACATACATGGAATTGGAGCAAGTGGTGAGACTGTATCGGTAGGCGAGTAACATACTAGTTCCTGGGACATAGTTTTTACTCCCACACATAAAATAACAAGCTCTGGGGGTCGGATCCACTGCTCTTCGCAACTGCGGAAGTTTGTGCGGTCCGTGGGGGTGGTCATATTAATCTGCTGCACAACCTTGCAGACCATCATTTCGTTTCCTGCCAATGTATTAATACATCTCCAGTGGGGGTAGGGCATTAATTTGGACGGGCGTCCCTCTACTAGGGTGCCTGCCAGCACGAGCAAACACAGAGTAGCCAGGTGCCTCATCTCCTGGCCTTCTTTTCCTTTCTGTAGTGAAAATATCCTGGGGAGACCTGCGGATATAAGTACAGGTTCCCTGAGTTTCTTGCAGCAAAATAAAATAAAGTAAAGGGGGAAAAAGAAAAAGGGAGAGCGTTTCTCTGCCAGCACTGTCTATTAGGTGGGGCTCGAACGAGAAGTCCCGGAGCACTAAGCGAGCCTTCCAGCTTGTTGCTCTGGGGGACTCCTGTGCGGAGGCTTCGTCCGAAAGCATGTATATTTCAGAGGGGAAACGTCTTTACGTCGGGCTAGGGTCGGCTGTGCGTTAGGCGGGATTATGCAAACTCGCCCCAGGGGTCCCTGGGTGTCTGGACTATGTGGCCTTCAGGTGCCCCTTGCTCGGTGGCGGGCTGCTTTTATTTTGCGGGCTGAGAGCTATCGGTCCGGCTCGGCCTGGCCTTGCCGTTTTAAAAAGAAAAAAAAACTAAAGAGCGGTTTCCATTAACTATAAGGGTTGCTGCAGACGGGGGCCCTCGTTTTAATTTTTCAAAAATAGGCCTTCGTCATATGTTTGCAGGACAACCAATTTTTGGGGGGGACTCCCTCGGGAGGCCCCATCTTCTGGTTTAAAAAAAAAAGGTACACTGGGCAAAAAGAAAAATACACTGAGCAAAAGACAAATGCACTGAGCCAAAAGAAAAATACACGGAGCAAGAGGCATACGGGTGTGGGGTACTTTTGGGTTGCCCTCACTTGGAAGGCCTGGCAGGGCTTAATAAAACTTCAATATGTCTCCCCCCCTTCTTTTCCCTTGTGCGGTACGGGCAAGGGAAAAGATTACGTGGGGCGGGCGGCTGCTGGCGGAAAGGGCCGAAGTGGAGCCGAGGGCGCTCGGCAGCGTTTATCGAAAAGCGGCGGAGACGGCCGAGATCTGCCGGCGCCACTGGGTCTGGGTTATTCGGGGGTCATCTTGGCGCGGGGGATTCTGGCTATGTAAATGAGGTACGCTGCCCCTTGTGCGTGGCGAACGCACCCCAATAACACATTCCAGAGGTAACATATTTACAAAATACTGGCGGGTCTTTTACCTTTGCACTAAAGCGTACTGGCTGGTGGCGCCGTATAGCAACTCACCATGACGAATATGAACATTAGTAAAAGAGGGATGTTGGGCTATCTGGGGGTCCTTTTCCAGGGGAGGCACGGCCCTCAAAGCCAAAGCCGACCATCATGCGAAAGCGTGGGTCTGGCAGGTGAGACCCCGAATCTACGTAGATGCGGGATCTTCACCAGCACGGCGGGTGAAATGTTTTCAAATACAGAGATCACCTTTATTGGTGTGTCTCCAATATTGGAAATGCATTCACTCTTGGGCTAAAGCCTCTCCAACCACTTTCACACAGCAACTCTCTTTTGCCTGTGCAATTTTTTCCCGAACATGCGGCTTACAATCCAATTAAGAATCACTCTCGGTGGTGGTCCTATTTGGCTTTGGTTGCCGTGTCTTTCCCTAAGGGTCCCAACTGTGGGGCCCGCCTAATGAGGTCAAAGAATAGAATTGGAAAAACTTTTAACATTTACACCGATATCTACATATTCTACTATTTCTTTTATTCTAAAGCTACAAAGGTCTGGTCTAAGGGGACACACGGTATCTCTGGCCCAGGGTGGAGGGATATCTGGCGAATCACTGGGCAGAGGGGGGCTGGACTGGTGGAGGTTCCCCCAGGGTCGTACACAGGAGGGGCGGTTTGCAGCGGCTTCCCTTTCCATTCTTTTAACTGGGAGGCATGAAAGTATTTTAGCCACGTTCCTCCTGTCCTTCTCTGGATGGCTACCTGATAGACAGCTGGGGAGACTCTTTTTGTGATAGGGACTGGGCCTTGCCACTTGGCTGCTAGTGAGTGCGCCTTTTGCGAAAACTTCCTGTACAGAACGAGCTGTCCTTCTTCCCACTGCCTGGGGTTCCTGACCCATCCCAATTTGCGGTCCATATCCTTCTGAGCGGTGCCCAACTTCTGGGCCACTTGCATGTGGACGGTGTGTATGGATGAGAGCAGGTCCTGGACCCAAGCATCATTAATCACTACAGGCTGCATGTCGGAAGGGAGCTGCGTATCTAGCCAGAAGGCTTCCGGGAGTTGCATTCTTCGCCCTGTCATTACCATATGGGGTGTGAGCCCGTGAACTGCGGTAGTGCCTCTAATGGCCATTAGGATTATGGGGAGTTTTTCATCCCAGTCTCTCCCGGAGGAGCGAACCATCTTGCGGAGAGCCTCCTTGAGGGTCCGGTTGGTTCTTTCTATGGCGCCTGAAGCTTGAGGGTGGCCGGCTATGTGGAACCGTTGCTGGATGCCTAGTGCTTTACAAAGCTCCTGTGTAACTTCTCCGATAAAGTGTGAGCCTAAATCGGAGTCCATGACTCGCACAATGCCCCATCTTGAAAAGACATTGTTGAACAGTAGTTTGGCTGTGGTGGCTGCATTGTTGCGCTTGCACGGAAACGCTTCGACCCATTTGCTAAAGGGGTCTATGACAGTGAGGCAGTAGCGATTGCCACGAGCAGTGGGGGGAAGGGGGCCGATAAAGTCAATCTGTATGCGAGCCCAGGGTCCATCAATTCTCTGATGCTGGAGGGGAGCTCTAGGTCCGGTGGGGTCTGCATTAACCATAGCGCAGGACAGACAGTTGTCTACCCATTGCGCTACTTCGGTGCGCATGCCAGGCCACCAACCAACCTCTTTTACCCTTTCCAGAGTCAGATCCTTGCCTCGGTGTCCCTGCTCGTGGACAAACTGAATTAAGTCAGCCCTAACTTCCAATGGTACTACCCAATGGCGTTCGCCGGCTGCATCTACTGCCCAAACTATGCCTTCCTCTTCTCTGATCATGAGTCTTCCTGTCTGATCCCTTCCTGCGGTTAGGAGGTCAGTTATTTCTGGGTCAGATCGCTGCAGTTGTGCTAGGTCTAGTGTTCCTGCGGTTCCCTGAGCTTGGCTGCGGGCTTGTGCCCGAGTGGTGACAGGGCGGAGGGGACAATCGGTGGCTAGTTCCGGTGGGGGAGCACTTTCAGTGGCGGCTGCCTTGGCTGCAAGGTCTGCCTGGTCATTCCAATAAGCGGTCTCTGAGTTCGTCTTCTGGTGTCCCTTGACATGGGTCACCTGCGTTGGGCCTGAGCGAGACTGGAGGAGTGCTGCTACTTGCTGCCATAGCTGTAGGTGGGCTACGGGTTTCCCATCGCTAGCTCTCCACCCCTGATTCTGCCACACCGGGAGCCAGACCGTGGCGGCTTTGGCCGTCCAATCCGAGTCTGTGTAAATGGCAAGTGGGCTTTCTGGGGGCTCAAACTCAAGCACTGCCAGAAGCGCTTGCACCTCAGCCGCTTGGCTGGAATGGGGGCGGGCTGGACCTTTGAGAGTATGGGCGTCGCTCACTCGCACGGCGCCGTAGCCTGTCCGAGGGGAGCCTCCAACGTGAAAGGAGGAGCCGTCACAGAACCAGCATGTGAAGCCGTTCTGTCGGGCTTCCTCTAGCGGGACTCCCCAAGTGACTGGCCAGACAACCTGTGGTGGCGGGTCCAGGGGGCACTCGTGCTCGGTCCCGGTCACCAATAGGCCATAGGGGGCTGGTGGCTCAGTGGTTTCCTTTTTGAATTCTACTCCGCGGTTGACCAGGGCCAGGGTCCACTGGGCTATGCGGGCGTTTGAGACTTGTCCGTCTTGTATTTTTCCCGACAGGATATATTTGAGAGGCGTGTGAGTGGTTTGAACTATTGTACGTGAACCTCCTATGATAAATTCCCAATGGGTCAGACTCCAAACTAGAGCAAGGCAAGTCTTTTCGCATGGGCTGAACTTGGTCTCTACTGCGGTTAGGTTGCGAGAGGCATAGGCTACTACTCTAGCGGTTCCTGCTTGCTGCTGGGTGAGCGTGGCTCCTATGCTCTTGTCTGATACTGCTAACTGGATAAAGAAGGGCTGGGTAACATCTGGATGGGCTAGGGCCGGGGCTGCGGCCAGACTGCGCTTTAGCTCGGCTAAGGCTGTCTGTTGCTCCGGTCCCCACTCCCAGGGAGTGTTCTTCTTGAGGAGGGCGTAAAGGGGGCGAGCTTTGTCTGCAAAGGACTCGATGAAGTCTCGGGAAAAGTTAAAGGTTCCTAGAAGGGCTCTGAGGGAGGGGACATCGGTGGGTGCAGGCAGCTTGGAAATGACCTCCATTCGCTGGGCATCCGGGGTGCGACCCTCGGGTCCCAGGGTCAGACCCAGGTACTTGACGCTGGTCTGAACCAATTGGGCCTTTTCCCTGCTTGCCTTGAACCCAGTCTCGCGGAGGAGTTCCAGGACTTCCCTGGTGATTTGGCGGGCTAATTCTTCCGTGGGGGCGTGGACCAAAATGTCATCCACGTAGCTCAGTACGTGGGGCCTCGAGGAGGGTTGGAGGCGTTCCCACATCTGAACTACATGAGCATGACAAATGCTGGGGCTGGAGTGGAATCCCTGGGGGGTCCGCTTGAATGCGTATTGCTGGCCGCGGAAAGTGAACGCGAACTTGTACCAGCAAGACTCATGCAACCGGATGGAGTGGAAAGCATTGGCCAGGTCTATGACCGAGTAGAACCGGGACCCAGCGGCAATGGCCGTTAGGATCTCATTATACTTGGCCACAACCGGGGCAACTGGAGGGGTGGTGGCATTCAGGGCACGGAAGTCGACCGTCATTCTCCAGGTCACTCCATCTGCTTTTAGAACTGGCCACAATGGGGCGTTGCAGATGGACTGCATCGGGAGTATGACGTCCCACTCAAGGAGTCCTTCTATAGTCTTGGCTATCCCTGCCTCAGCTTCTGCTGGGTACTTGTACTGTCTTTGGGGAGGGGGGTCCTTTCCTTCAATCAGGACGCAGGCGCCCTTCACTATCCCACACTCGGCCTTGTCTGTCACCCACACTTCGGGAAAGTCCTGAACCCAGGGGTCTCCTGTGATGGGGGCGAGAGGAAGGGGGGCCTTGAGGGCTGCGCATCGATGGACCGCATTAACAAAGTCTGGGCCTCCCGGGATGCGCCACAGGAGCCCGTTCGCTAAGTCAATGGTCAGTCCCTCGGCACGGAAGAATGGCATGCCCAAAAGTCCATCGTCTTCTCCCCGGTTTGCGCACGCCGAAATCCGGGTGGCCAGGTTCCCAACGGAGAGGGGGATATCCTGCCAGACCGGGGATTCCTGCGTGCCGCCCCCAAAACCGGCGAGCTGCATGGTAGTGGGGGTCTGGGTGCCCTTTGTGACTAAGGTGGGCCGGAGTATATTAAGTGAAGCTCCGGTATCTATGAGGAGGGTGGCAGGCTTCTTCTTTTCCCCGGGAGTCCCGATCCCTGCCTTCACTGTCGGTCTCCCCCATGTGTCCGGCTTTAGTTTGGCAACTATGCCCACGGAGGGAGACTGGGACTCGGGGCAACCCTATTCTGATCCTGCACACTGGTCGGTGGAAGCGGCGCTTCCTCTAAAGGGGTTGTTGGGGCTCGGTCGTTCCCGGACCGCAGCTATCGGGGGACTCGAGAAGGGAGGGTCTGGCGGTAACGGGGGCGCCGACGGAGGTACTGGGGGCTGCTGCTGGTCTTCCCACTCCATGATCGCCTTCATTAGAACGGACGTGGGCTTTCCGTCGAAGAGCTCCATGTTCGCTCCAATGTTTTTGAGGCGCATCCACAGTTCCCAACGGAGGGAGTCCCTGGACTGGGGCGTGCTGCCGCGGTCCCGGTAGCCCTCGTGGTCGCCCTGCGATGCTCCCCAAGCGTTAGACTGATCTGGAGGCGGGTAGACCTGATGATTGTACGGGTGTGATGCTCGCGAGTGAGAAGGGGCTAGGGGCGCCTCCTGTAATCGGGGCTCGTGGGATCCCTGCTGGGAGGAGGAACTGTAACTCGGGGTGGGCGCAAAGGAAACTCCCGGGCGGTAGTCCCTTGGTCCTCTTCCCCGGTTAAAGCTACTGCTCCTTCCCCTCAGGATCCCTCCCCTTGCCTCCGGGTACGGGCTGCGTCCCTGCGGTCGGTATTGAGAGTGGGGGCCATGATTGGCATAGGTGACTGCACTTATCGGCTCGCTCTCCTTTCTACGAGAGGCCGGGGGCTTCACATGGCGGATGGCGCCGGTCTCTCGCAACAGGCCAGCAATGCTCCTGATGCGGGATTCCAGTTCTCCCCATGTAATGCTCCCGGGCTCGACTCCTGCTAGGGCTAGGCGAGTGGTGCTGTTGAGTCCATCTATGACTGCCCTCCTGAATTCTAAGTCGTCGAAGTCCGGCATGTCGCTCAAATCTAAATCTACCTCGTCTGCTAGTTCGGCTAGGAGCTGTTTCCTGGCTAAATATGCCTCTGGATCCTCTCCGGGTTTTTGAGACTCTGCAATATACAGGGCTTTTAAACTCTTGGTGGGCCACAGGAAGGCGCACAACTCTTTCATGGCACCATACTGACTGCGAGTGGCTAGTCTCCTGTTAGAAATGTATGCATTAAGAGAGGTGACTATTTCGGGGCTGGCACAATGGCGAGCCAGCTGAGCTACATCGGAGCCACTGGCGGAGGGTTGGGACATGGTCACGTGAGCAAACCATTGTATAGCTGAGTCTCGGTTCAGGGGTCCCATTCGATCCGCTATGGCTTGGAGCTCATCGGGCCTCCAATTGCGGGTCTCCTTAACTATTCGGTCTGTCTTCCTGCCATCCTCGTCTGTGGAGACAATTTCTTTGGTAGCTATCGGATGGAGGGGCTGTGGAGCTTCCTCGGGCTGGGGCGAAGGAGGTGACCAGTGGTCGGTACTACCTTCGGGGAGGGCCAAGAGGGCTGCGGGATGCACGGCGGAAATTACGGCCTGCTGCATTCCCAGGTGCTGTTTTAGGGCCTCTAGCTCCCTCTTACAAGCGGAGTGGTCTGCTGCGGCTATCTTTGCAACTTTCTGCTCTGCCATGAACTGGGCAGCATGGGTTAATTTTGCAATCTTCTCTTGTCCTTCAATTACTGCGTGCTCAGCCATATCGGCACGAGCGGTGGCTACTTCAGCCTTGTGCTGGGCGTCCTGGAGGGCAGCGGCTAGTCCCTGCTTCTCCAGCATGAAGTTAACGCGTTCTGAACGCCACTCGGCTGCTTTTTCCTCATGTTCCTTCTTTTCTCTCCTTAGCTTTTCTATCTCCTGTTCCTGTTCTTCCTGAGCTATCTGTAGCTTATTAATTAGGGACACGCTGTCCTGTAGGGCGGTGAAAAGTGCCCAAGCTCCATACCTATCTTTCTTACTGGACCTAGGTTTCTCTTTTTCGCAAAAATCTTGGAAGGCGCTTCTGACTATCTGGAGCGGGTCGGGTCCCTTGAAGGAACCGGCTTCCCAAGGGCAATCTCCCTTCTTAACTAGCCACTTCTCCAGGCGGGGCACGGTGGGGGCTGCCCGGTACATTTTACTTCGTTTTTAGTTTAAGGCTGATCTCGGGGGAGGTTAAAGAGTGGATCAGCGACAACAGGGGTGGGGCGATTAAAGCTGCTCAAGGGTTTTAACAACTTCTTCCTCTCTATGTCCCTTTTGGGAGGTTTATCCTTCCCTCAGGTCCTCAAGGGTTTTTACCAGGGGGTTTTAAGGTCCTACTTTTAGGGTTAAAGGGTATTTTTAAGGGTTCTACACTCGGTTCTTCTCCACCGGGGAGAAGGAAAATTCCTATTCCCGTTTCAAGCTTGCCTACAAGCCACGGGACCAGGAAAAGTTTACTGGCTCAGAGGGTGCTCTCAAGCTCTAAAAGCCCAAGAACAAAAACGCTCAGTGCTTCCAAGCCTCTGCCTAGAAGCCAAAGCTCAGGGGTCTCCCAAGCCTATACTCAGAAAACCAAAGCTCAGGGGTCTCCCAAGCCTATGCGCTCAGAAAACCAAAAAGTGTTCCCAAGCCTCTGCTCGGAAACTGAAGTGCTCCCAAGCCTCTGCTCAGAAGCCAAAATGCTCTCAAGCTCTCTGCCCAAGAACTAAACTCAAAAAGTCCCCAGGCCTCGTGCTCAGAGACAAACGGTTAAACTGTCTCCAAGCCTCGACCAAAAGACTGAATGTGCTCAAGGACTGCCTCTGCAAGTCCCCAAGCAAAATTGCTCAGGAGTAACACTTACTGTACTCCCAAGCGGAAAAAGCGCTCAAGAGTTCTACCAACTCTCAAGCGGAAGTGTGCCCAAGAGTCCCACTGACTCCCAAGCGGAAAAGCGCCCACGAGTCTGACCTAAAACTCGCAAGCGGAAAGGCGCCCAAGAGTCTACCTTAAAACTCTTAAGCACGGTGCGGCCGGCTGCCGCGGGGCTTCAGGAACCTGGCTTTAGATTCCCAAAGCTAACTGACTAAACGGACTAACAATCCCTTCACGTTTCCTCCGGAGCGGGGATTGAAGCCTAAGTGCTGGCAGGAGCGGGGTCTGGACGGACTTAGGAGAGACGGGGGAGGGCGGAAAAGAATTTTATATGTGCTGCTTCAGGATATATATCTATAGAGAGAGCCTACTTCTGGGATCCCACCCACATAGACGCGTTTAGGCGGCCCGGAAGGTGGCCAGGAACTTCACCAGTTCAGAGGTCCTCACCCACAGTACACCGGTTATAACGGCTGGAGGGCCTCGCGGTGCACCACAAAAGGCAAGTAGTCCAAAGCTGGCTGAAGGAGGAAATGGGGAAAAGCCAACCCACAAGATAGAAATGCTCGCTAGAGCCACACACATTCACACTTTTAATTCCCTAAGCTAAATTGCGCTCTTTACACTGAGGTCTGGAAAATTTTCCTCTAAGTCAGTTCGCTGAAGACACGCGTGTCGACTCACGTGTATTCACACGAACTGGGTTATGCCCGCATTCTCCACCAGTAAACTGTTACCAGAACTGCTCTTTATTATAATGGGGAATTAGCTGCAGCAGTCTGTAACTATTAATATTAAGCGAGGATCATAACCTATGTTTACGGAGGTCCCGATCCCAGACACTCTAGTGAAAAAGAGGCAGACAAGGAGTAAGGTCCAAACACGTGTATTGAGTGTAGCGTAAGCCTAGCTTGCACAATCATACAAAGAACATACAAGGTCTAAGAAACATAGAGTAAGAAATATAGAGACGTTCGCATTAGCTGGTTCCCAACGATGATAGGGGGAATACTCACTTATCCTGGAGCGAAGCAGAGACGCAGCAGCGAGGGTGGCCCAATGCCAGCACTGGAACCACAGACGGACAGCAAGGAAGTCTGGATAGGAATGGCCGAGGCACCGAGTGGTCTGAGAGACCAGCTTAAATACCCCAGAACGTACCCTGGGGCTGGTGCTGTACTTGGTGGTTCTCACAGATTAAAACAAAGGGTCTAATGGGCTACTGAATGGCTTGGATGGGCCACTTTGGTAATCAGATTGTGATAAGTGACACCTCAGGAAGAGGGGACAAAAGAGGGAGGGGGAAATCCAAGTGGGCTGAAAGGATGTTCCAGCGGACAGGGCTTGTCCTGATGTCATCAGCTTTGGAATGCGGAGGTTTCTTTGAGATGCATTCTTTAAGTGCTTGGGATGGTCGGCACTTAGTTCCTTCTCCGGGGCGGCTCCTAAGATATGCAGAGCGGGGCGAGGGGCTCTCGCTGCGGACGTGGTGTGCCCGCTTCGCCGAAATGGCTTCCCAAAGCAGTCTCTTCCCAGGGTCTTCTGGCTGCCTGAGAACATGGATGCCGGCTGGGCATAGCTGGGGCTGGATAGCAGGCTGCCCGGTAGCGAGGGCAAGCTCGGCGACCGGCCCGCGGGAGGCTCCAGGCGGGAACTGACCAGGGAGCGCCTAGCCAGGCTCGCTGGAGGTTTCCCCGGCTGGCGCCCGGCTGCTAGCAGCGGCTTGGGCCCATATGAGGCAGGCTTCCATGGAGGCAGGGGGAACAGCACACAAAACACAGTCCAAAGCAGGGAACAGGCACGGTCCGTGGCAGATGGCAATGCAGGCACGGGGCACACTTGTAACAGAATCCAAACACACACTTGGAAGTCCAGATACAGGTCAGGGCAGGGCTGCCCAGAAAGAGAGTCCTTTGTGCAGTTAACCAAACATGGAGTCAGTAAACTACACAGTCTGTAGCAGCATCAAGGCCATTGACACGCAGGCAGGAAACTGACACGTGTACCAGAACACACACGTGCAAAGCAATCTTTGGTGTAGCAGTAAAACAGCAACGCAGGAAACTTTAGCACAGTTCATGGCAGGCTTCAAAGCAGGGGAGGGGGCCTACTTGGCAACAGTGTCAGAGCCACTGCCTGGTTTTGCCCCTCTCCCCTCCAAGCAAGCGGCACTCAGAGGTGTGCTTCATGGGAACATGGAAGTTCTGCCATGGCTAATAGCCATTAATAGACCTTTCCTCCTCTGTGGAATTGACTGGTCCCTTTGTGAAGCCGTTTCATCCATCCATCCATCCATCCATCGCTCCCTCTCTCCATCTCATCCTTCCTTCCTTCCTTCCTTCCTTCCTTCCTTCCTTCCAAACATTTATCTGCTGCCTTTCTATCTTGAAGGAACTCAGTGAGTTCTGTAGGTTCCAGGGGTCATTTTGTAGAAAAAGAGCTGGAGGAACTCATTAGCATAACTCATTAGTATATGCCACACCCCTTGCCATCGCCGGAAGTGAGTCATTAGCATAACTGATTTGCATAAGTAACACCCCCTGATATCACTTATCCTGGCATTTTTGGACCCAATCCTGGCCATTCAGGGCCAAAATTGGGCCCAAGATGGCAAAAAGGGGCTGAAAAATGGCCGAAAAGGGGCCCCAAATGGTCAGGATCAGGCTGCTGCTGAGCGGGAGAGTGATCCACCACCCGTCAGAGGCCCAATCCGGGCCATTTTGGCCCCAATCCAGGCTGAAACGAGCCCAAAATGGCCGAGAGTCAGGTGGGCGGGGCCACCTGACATGTGACCTCTTTGGGGAACTGCTGGAACTGCGTTCCTGTGCGTTCCCCCTTGAAATGAGCCCCGGTAGGTTCTATGAAGAAGTACTTCTTTTTGTCTCTCCCGAACCCACTGCCCCTTGATGGATTTCCCAGAGTTTTAGCATTCGTGGAGAGGGAGAAAGGGCACCCAGAAGGGCGACCAGCCAGAGTGATGTCCCCAGTTGTGTTTTGTTTTCTTCCCCTCCCTCCTTGGTTTGCCCGGGATTCAGCCCATACGCACAGAATGAGTTACTAACTGGTTGAGGCCTGCCTTTTAACCCATTTGATTAATCAATTGGAATTGTAATGCGTCGGAACATTCACAAAACACAAGCTTACCGCTGAATGATCAGAAACGGCCTCTTGCTGAGACGGCTGAAATTCATTTTCTAAAACAGCAGAGCCACAATGCGCCCCCCCCAACGCATAGCATAAGGGGGCCTTGTGGATTAAATTGCTCCCCCTCCGTTTTCTGGCCTGCCAGTGAAGGCGATTCCAGGGTAGGGGCCGAACGCTTGACGCTTCTCTTTGCTTTGCAGCTATCCAGGGCGACAACGAAGTCCTCGTGCTGGTGGAGAGGAGAAGGTTAGAAAGCTGGGGGGAGTGGGAGTGGGGGGGGGGAAAGCTGATTGGGATGGGGGGTGGGATTTATTCGAGGCTTCTCTAGCTGGTCCGTTCCAGCAGCTCCTTCCAGGTAGCCAGAGCCACAGCAAAGCCTTTCCCAGTTGCTGGACACGGGGAGGGAGCTGCTGTTTCTTCTCTCCCCAGTTCCGAGACAGAGAGAAGGAGCTAGCAGGCAATGCTGACACTGGCATTGTCCTGTCAGTCCTTAGCAGTGAAAGAGCCAGCCGTCTCTGCTGCACTGGGGGGGCTGCTTGAATTGGTGTCCTTTTCCTGCCCCTTTCTCATGAGGAGGAGGAGGGGGAGAGGGACTGGAAGAAAATCATTTCCCTGCCTTTCCAGCTCCTGGTTCCCATACATGCCTGCTTCCAAGAATAGGGTTGGGGCTGGAATGCAAAGGTTCCTGGGTGTTCCCCTTGAGAGACCCCCATCCAGGGCTTAGTTTGAGCCAGGTGTGTCTTTGTAGTCGAGCTCAACCCCTACAAAAAGTGGGTGCCTCTGAGCATGTGCAGGGTGCTTCTCCCTCACACCGACCTGTCCTCCCAGCATGTGCTAGCAAAGCCGGCTGGGGCCCTCGCACCCCTTTCTTTAAAAAATCCACGCCCCCCTCCCTCCCAAGGTGGGTTTGGTGGGACGCAAACGGTGCAGCCCTTTGGGTTGTTTCTGGACAGCAAGAGGAAAGAAAGGATTTGGAGTTATTCCTCCACTGCTTTGTCCTCGAAGGAAGGCATGAGCGGACTTCCCATCTCTGCTTTTCATAGACAAAATCTACTTGTCGGGAGGAGGGTGGGGGCCCCGTATTTCTCCAGCATGAGTGAGCTCACCTTTTCTTCCCTCCCCTCACCCCGCCAGGACATTGTACATCCAAGCCGAGAGGAAGCTGGACTTCTTGGCATGGGTCAGTGCTATCCAGAAGGCGGCAGGGTGCTCCGGTGACACTTTGTCTGAACAGCAGCTGACGGATTCGGACGTACCTGTAATTGTGGACCGGTGCATTGATTATATCACCCAGTGCGGTACGTGAGAGTCTTTGGGAGTCAGGAGGCAGTTCGTCCGCGTAGCCTCTCTGTGTCTCATCCTTAGTAAGAAGAAGCCTCAACAGCCAACTGCAGGCCCAGCCCAAAGAAAGCCCAACCTGAGTATTGTGGAAAGAGTGAATGGCACAGAGGGAATTACATTCTCTCTGTTTCTTAGAATATCAGTATCAGAATCAGCTGCCTCTTCTGGAA
Source organism: Eublepharis macularius (assembly GCF_028583425.1). Taxonomy (NCBI): domain Eukaryota; kingdom Metazoa; phylum Chordata; class Lepidosauria; order Squamata; family Eublepharidae; genus Eublepharis; species Eublepharis macularius. The sequence continues at coordinate 185,774,251 of NC_072792.1, forward strand.
GAAGTTAGGCTGTGGAACTCTTTGCTACTTGATGCTTTACTGGCCACAAGCATAAACCAACTTTTTTCAAGACAAATCCCCATTTCATATATGTGGCAGGGCCAACTATTTTAAAAGTTTTTCCCAGACTGTACTACAGGTAGAGATGCAAAATTTCTGGAAATTTTGAAGCCAGAGGAAAAAAAATATTTTCTTCCATGGTTGGGAAAAAAGGGACTTTGAAAAATATGCAACACATTCCTATCAAATTAAACTTATTTTACAGATATAAAATGCATCAGTAGTAACTTAGTTTCTAACAGAGCAATCCTAAGCAGAGTTGCACTGGTCTAAGCTCATTGAAATGAATGGGCTTAGACTGGTGTAACTCTGCTTAGGATTGCACTGTAAAACTGTACTATTTGGTATATTAATGGAATTTAAAAGTATAAACGGCTTTGTTTGCAATAAGAAAAATCGCAGGTATACTCAGTAATTGCGAAGTTGCCAACTGCCGCGCACTATGCGACCGTAGCAAATAATGTATTATCATATGATCACTAAACACACTATAGCATATTAATAGCTGTCAAAATTATTTACGTTTAAACAGAAAAATCTTGAAAATGTTGTATATGTCTGCAGTAAACATAGTAATTATCTCGTGCTGGAGCTTGTTTTGTATAAAAATTTTCATACTATACATTTTGAGTAAAACTTTGTCTTTCATTTCACTCATTCCAAAAGGGGAGGGAAAAAATCACAGAATTTCCCAATGTTTCCATTAGAAAAACTGAAAAAAGAAATTAGAGAAAGGGAATTTCCCCCATAAATGTTACCATTCCCCAACCACCCACCCCCCGCTTCTAATTACAGACATCAGGGGAGGAGTTTGCATGTTGTGGTGCTACTCCAGGCACACAGAAAAATACCATGGTAGAAAAAAGCCTTTACCCTGACATGCTGACTTTCTACATGCAAGGAGGGTTTTGTCAGAGGAGCATTCAGACATGCCTGCTTCACCTGCTTTCTGGAAAACCCTCATTGCTGGACCCTGCTGTATGAGTTAAGAAGACCTGATACAAATTTTGGGAGACTGGTGTTTCAGAGACGTTACAGTCCACGAGAGGCAGAAACACGTCCTCCCTTTCCAGGGAGGAAGCCACCAATCTCCTGACCACAGCCTCCTGCTTATTGAGTGTCATCCTCTTCCTTGGGGCTTTAGAATGAGGCAAAATTAGAAATCGGATAACTACTATTATTTTTTTAAATGGAACCCATCCCTTGTCCCCGTCTGAGCTGCTCCCATCAGCCTGTTCCACGAATCCTCTGGTGTCTCCCCCAGGACTGACCTCAGAAGGGATCTATCGGAAAAGTGGGCAGAACTCCAAGACCACCAGCCTCCTCGAGATGCTCCGGAAGGACGCTCGCCGGGTCCGGCTCAAGGAAGGAGAGCATCATGTGGACGACGTGGCCAACACACTGAAGAGGTTCTTCCGGGAGATCGAGGATGGGCTCTTCACCAAGGACAGCTCCCAGGCTTGGCTCAGAGCCACAGGTGATGGGTTCAGGTGTCCCCAGCAGGGAGGGGCTGTGGCTCATTGGGTGGAGCATCTCCCTTGCCCACAGAAGGTCCCAGGTTCAATCCCTGGGTGTTCCAATTAAAATGATCAAGCAGTAGATGGTGTGGAAGACCTCTGCCGGAGACCCCGGAAAGCGGCTGCCAGTTGGAGGAGAAAATGCTGCCGTGGATAGACCAAAGGCCAGTCTCAGGAGGAGGCAGCTTGATGCCTCCCCGTTCCTGTGTCTGTTCAAGGTCTTTGCCAGCTCTGCCCGGGGCCCAGGCAGTGCAGGAGACACCTCTCCTAGATACCTCCCCTCCTGTAGACATGACCAGGTGAAACCCTATTCTTGGCAGGCTGCGTTTCTGCATGCGAGGAACAGAGAGTTTGCTAAATAATGTGTGGAAACATGAGAAGTATCCCCCTGCAGGGACAGGCGAATGGTTCATCTAGCCCAGCAGTTTCGGTGTATGGTTTTAACACAGAGCTGCTTCTGTTACCCCTTTTCCTGACTCTTTTTGTTGGTAGACCACTGGTAACACCACTGCAAGTGTGATTCAAAGGGGGAAGTTAATTCTTGTTCTGCTCTCCCAATGAAAATGGCTCTCCCTCCCCAGCTGCTGCTGCTGCTGCTGCTGGGAAAGCTTATAAGTACCTGTACTTTCCCCCTTTTTATTGAGACAGATGTTTGAGTGCTTAATATTTTTTCCCTGCTGATACATTTTATTATTTCATTAGTCTAATGCTGGGATTAGTTCAGAGCTGATTCTTCTGACTCTGTTTGGAGACTTTTCGTAAGCCGCCTTAAGGCAGGAACTGCAGATTTGGAGATTTTAAAATTCTAAATCCAGAGGAGTTAACCGTGTTAGTCTGTAGTTGCAAAATAGTAAAGAGTCCAGTAGCACCTATAAGACTAACCAACTTTATCGTAAAGAAGAGAGCTGTGGTTCTCGAAAGCTTACACTACAATAAAGTTAGTTAGTCTTAAAGGTGCTACTGGACTCTTTGCTATTTTAAAATTCTAGAGGAGGAAAAGGGAAAGAGCACAGTTCAAAGGCACTGAATGCTTCTGTTGCTTGAGGCTGGCGGTTGGAGAGAGCCGGGCGGGGAAGCGGAAGTTGCATGCCTGCTTTGGAATGGACTTTTGGAAAGGTAAATGGGGAAGGACTGTGACCAGGCAGGACCTCTGGCCCCCGTGGCTCTTTAACATATTCCAGCCGCAGGGCCGGATCTTGGGTTCCTGGCGCCCAGGACAACCTGGCCGCCCCCGTGCACGTGCACAGTGCACGCGCGCTCCCAGCACTGCGTGATAAATTCACTTTGTGTGCCGCCAGCGGAGCAGCGGCAGTGCCGGCGGCTGAGAGGCTGCCCGTGCCACTCACCACTCCGCTGCCCACCCCACCCTGTCCAGTCACACCTGCTATTGTCATTCAGCATCTGAAATCAATCCACTGTCCAAGATATAAGGACAGGTGGACTCACATTCTAGCTGAATCTGAAGAAGTGAGCTGTGGCTCACGAAAGCTCCTACCCTACCTTAAATGTTATTAGTCTTATAGGTGCTACTGGATTCTCGCTCCTCTCTATAATGCCCCTTCTTCTAAATGCATCTGTAGTCCAGTGTCTTACATCTGGGAAGTACCAAGTTCATTCAGTCCCTGCCATTTTCTGCCAAAGGGTCTCAAGGCTCATTTTGACTTGGGACCGTGGAAAACTGCGAGTCGAGGGTGTAATTCCAGCGGGGTCACCATGTTCATCTGCTGCAAGAAAATAAAAACAGGAGTCCAGTGGCACTGGAGAGACTAATAAAATGTATTCCGGCAGAAGGTATCAAGCGTCAGGGCTCACGTCCTCACCAATATCAGACGGCTGGGGTCTCTTGTTAAATCCATCAAAAGTCAACCATTGCTGAGTCAAACGGTCCAGCGAGCTGATTCGGTTTAAGGCAGCATCATGTGCTCCCCGGAGTCCTCCACTCACCATTTCTTTTATACCCCAGATGTTGCTGCAGTTGTTTAGTCTCTAAGCAAAGAGATCTTTGTAGGCTTCCTTCTGAAGTCTGGAATTTATTGAGTTGGCGACTCCTGCACTATTGGGTCACTCTGGCGCCACCTGCTGGTTCCCGTTTAGCTACATGAGCTGGGGAAAAAAACCCTTTTTATTACTTTAGTGTCTTCTACAAGGGACGGGACTTTAGGGTGGTGGGTTTCTCTACAGTTTTCCCTGCCCCAGTCCCCTGGAAGTGCCCCCCCCCCTGGACAATGAGGACTTTTTCATTTTTTTTTTTTAAGAATCAACTCTAACGGTAGTAGCCACGTTAGTCTTGCCTGTAGCAATAGAAAAGAGCAAGAGTCTAGTAGCAGCTATAAGATTAACAATTTGTGGTAGGGTGTGAGCTTTCATGAATCACAGTTCACTTCTTCAGATAGTATCTGGTATGTGAAGAAGTGAGCTGTGACTAGCAAAAGCTCTAGCTTTTGTGAGTCGCAAAGAGACCTTCCTTGGCAAAGATACACCTTTCCCCTTATATCTCTGCCGTTGCCCCTACCAGTTTCCCTTGTTTGCTAGGGGGTTTAACAACAACAACAACAACAACAACGTTTGATTTATATACCGCCATTTAGGACAGCACCCACTCAGAACAGTTTACAAAGTGTGTTATTGTTATCCTCACAAATGCACAGCCTGTGAGGTGGGTGGGGCTGAGAGAGCTCTGAGAGAGCTGTGACTGAACCGAAGTCACCCAGCTGGCTTCAGGTGGAGGAGTGGGGAATCAAACCTGGTTCTCCAGATTAGAGTCCTGCCGCTCTTAAGCACTACACCAAACTGGGGAAGGAGGAGATCTCCTCCTGCAGACTGACGTAGTGGGGTCCATTCTCCCACTGTGTCATCCCCCCTCATGTGTTGACCTGGCCTGAATTTTTGGCCAGTGGACTAGAGGGCTGCCCTCTGTCTGGACTGCACCGTTTCTGGCTGACGGTTCCTCCACAGAAAAATCCCTTAATATGCATTATCAGATTTTGATACACTTTAATTTGGATTGTTCCATGCTTTGTGTGTGTTAAATATTGCATGCCACTTTGAGTTGTTTCATTCACGGGAAGGTGGCACATACCTTCACTAGAAAGGTCTGAGGGAGGATGCCAACCACAGCTCCGCTGTCTGCCTGGCTCACTGTCTGTGGGGAGCAAGTTTTTTGCATGGGGTGTGTGTGTGTATTCATTTGTGCCCTCTGCGGTGGTGCATCCCTGAACCAAGTCATCTGCCCCGTGTTCTGTGTGAGAGAATTGTGGGCTTTGCACTTGTATTGCTGTGCGCAGGGGCCTATTTGGATGCCTGCTAGATGTGCCCTTCCCAAGGGAGCTCTGGAGCAATCTGGTCTGTTTATCTGTTTTTATTTATTTGCAAGACTTTTACCCCGCCAGTCCACCCTCACTGAGCCACCAAGTCAGCTAATAAAATTAAAATCTCATCTGTTGTCCTACCCTGTGAACAGGGCTGGTCTTTGCATGATGTGGCTTCTCAGACATGTTTGATTGGAAAGGTTCACCAGAGAGAGTGCCCTGGCCCCGGCCTGGTGGAACGCTCTCCCACTGGAGATCCGGGCCCTGCGGGCCCTGTTACAATTCCGCAGGGCCTGTAAAACGGAGATGTTCCGCCGGGCCTTTGGCTGAGTGCCAGCGAGTGTCCCCCTTCTTCCCTCTAAGACCACCACTTTTTCTGGGGCTGCCCTCGGCCATCTGCTATGCCCGTATACGGACTCCTAATATTTGTTTAAATAGCCTGCTGCTGGACTATTTTAATGACTTTTTAAAAATTATTATTGATTTTATGGTTTTGTGACTTTTAATGTATTTTTTAAATGTTGTTAGCCGTCCTGAACCCATCTGTGGGGAGGGCAGGGTATAAATCAAATCAAATCAAATCAAATCAAATCAAATCAAATCAAATCAAATCAAATCAAATCAAATCAAATCAAATCAAATCAAATCAAATCAAATCAAATCAAATCAAATCAAATCAATCAATAGCATCGTCCTACTGTGGTCTGAAGTTAGGAGAATAGTTGTGATCAGGGCTTTTTTTCTGGGAAAAGAGGTGGCGGAACTCAGTGGGTTGCCCTTGGAGAAAATGGTCACATGGCTGGTGGCCCCGCCCCCTGATCTCCAGACAGAGGGGAGTTGAGATTGCCCAGCGCGGAGGGCAATCTCACCTCCCCCCTGTCTGGGGATCAGGGGGCGGGGCCACCGGCCATGTGACCATTTTCAAGAGGTTCCGGAACTCCGTTCCCCCGCGTTCCCCCTGAAAAAAAGCCCTGGTCGTGATGCCATGTTCCGCTCACAGCCTTTTCCACTGGGTCTCTCCTGTCTTTCCAGTCCTCGAGGATAGCAGAGAAAAGATCAGCCAATATCAGACGCTCCTGACCTGCCTCCCAGCAGTCAACAGAGCCACAGTGAAGGCCTTGATCAACCACCTGTACCGGTAAGGGGGGGTCCCGGGGAGGCTGTGGGCATGGCAGTAACCGAAGGATGCTCAGGGACCACCCTGCAGGAATAGAGCAAAAACTCCTCTTGCCCAAGGCTGGCCAAAAGAGAGAGCCAAAATGGGACACACTGAGCGGTGGCTGTTTCGGCTTGGCAGCTTGGATTCAGGGGCGCTGCTGCTGTGCACGGAAGATTCGTTCCCCGTTGCTGTGAATGGACCTCAATAGTGGCCCAAGCACGCTTTGTTTCCTTGCAGCATCCAGTGCTTTTCCGACGTGAACCAGATGAACACGCACAACCTGGCCATTGTCTTCGGGCCGACACTCTTCCAGACAGATGGCAAAGACTACAAGGCGGGACGCGTGGTGGAGGATCTCATCCAGCGTTACGTGGATATATTCAATGTACGTTGGGCGAAGGGAGAAGCCCTCGCCTTCGTCTCTGGGAACAGAGAAGGGGTGCGATGACGGAGGGAGGTGCAAGCAGGCTGAGCCACTGTTTGCTGCTTTCGCTGGAGGAGAGTGAAGGCAACCCGAGAGAAACTCGGGCAGCCCGGAGGCCGGCGGCCAAGAGGCTGCCGGCAGGGGAGCCTGGGCGACCAGTGAGATCAGCGAAGCTCTGCTTGCTTGTCCAGAGCCTCTGGGATTCTTATCCGTGTCTAACGAAGGCTTCCAATATCTCAGACTAAAGATTTATCTTTACTCTTGGACAGCTTTCAGCAATTAGTTAAGACCTGCAAAATAGAGCTTGCTTTCTGAACAAGTTAGTTTATCAGTACGAAATTATTTATAGGGTTCTTCTCGTAAAGTTTTCCCCCATCAAGACATGGAGAGTCCTTTAAGAGTTTCTTTCTTTCTTTTTATTGAAATACACTCTAGTCCTTTTAAAGAAGCAAGATATCAAAACATATATGATATAAATCCTACAAAGATAGAACACAGAAAAGCAATAATAATTAGGTTTGTTAACATTTCCTGATTAGCTCTAAGTTTAAAACAATCAAAGTTGCTATGAAATGCATTAAGACCTGGTCTGGGCTGGTTTGGCCCCGATCCGGGCCCAAATGATCATTTTTGGCCATTTGGGGCCCGTTTTGGTCAGGATCAGGGCCAAAACCGCCAGGATTGGGTTGGTGCCTGGCAGACAACCCCTCCCCTGCCTGGGACCGACCCGATCTGGGTCATTTGGGGCCTGATCAAGGACAAAATGTGCCCAAAATGGCCATTTTGAGCCATTTGGGGCCCATTTCAGCCTGGATCGGGGGGGGGGGGTTGTCCCAAATTGGGGCCAAAACGGCCCTAATTGGGCCACTGCCTGGTGGGGGAACACTCCCCCGGCTGGTAGCAGCCGAATCCCAGCCATTTGGGGCCCGATGAAATCAATTTTGCTAATGAAAATCTTCCAGCCGTGTCAAGGGGTGTGTCATATGCTAATGAGTTATGCTAATGAGTTCCTGCAGCTCTTTTTCTACGAAATGACCCCAAGAAGAGCGTGCCCTTTCCTACTGTTTCCTTGCGCATCTTTCGTGGCTGCTTCTGCCTGCATCCCTCGCAGGCCAAAGTTCAGCCCTCTTTGGACGGCCTCTTTTCTATTCCGTCTCCTCATGCTGGGCAGGTGGACGAGGAAGAGATGCGGCGGCAGCAAGAGGAGATCGCAGCCATCATGAGAATGAGGATTGCGGGCTCCTCCAGTGGGGCGCAGGTAGGTAGGGGTTGAGCCTCTGTGGCTTGCTGTAGCCAGGGGAGTGAGCGAGAGCACGTCGCTCCATGCCATGGAGGGCGGGGGGGGGGGGTATCTGTTTGCATCACGCTGTGCCAATTCTGAGGACTGGGGCAGGGGGCTGTTGTGCAAAGCCATCTCCAACTGCCGACTCTGATTCAACGCCCGCTCCTGGCAATAGAGCTGACCCTCCTCAACCCCTATTCCTCTGTTGCCTGGGGCAGGTTCAAATTTTTGTAGGATCACATTCAGGGTATGCAAAAGGCCGAGCTGACGGGTTCAATAAGAAATGAGATTTTTTAAATTAAAAGCCAGCTGCCTCAGGACGTTGTGGAAATTGGTAAAATCGGCTGAATTTCAGCTCAGTCAAGGCTGCCTGGAGTTGTGTAGCTTTTGACTGTATTCAAGCAACCTCAAGGGCTATCCATTGAATGGAGCAAAGGCCGGGGCAGAGGCAGGGAGAAAAAGCACACGTTCAAACACTGTCTCCATTAAGGGTCCCATTTAGGCAAATGGTTTGCTTCCGGCCTCCTTTCGGTAAAACAGGGCAATGGCCAGAGCTCATGTTAGGAGTCGCCAGACTGTCTTCATAATGTGACTCGTATTTATTCTGCTGGAAATCCAAAGGGTAACAATCTGCAGAAGGGCCTCTGCAAAAAACAGGAAGAATTTCTGTAACCGGAGCTCCTTAAGATGGCGAAAACAGTTTTTATAAGAACAACCTGATAAGGTCTGATCCTGGCCGTCTGCAATGTGCCCCCAAAGGGATACTCGTCAGCTTGCAACATTTCCTGTGGGGCAGCAGAATTTGAGTCCAGTGACACTTTAGAAACCAACAATACTTTCAGGGCGTAAGCTTTTGAGAGTCAGAGCTCCCAAATTCAGATACAGAAAAGCCCCCTTCTTCAGATATGAGTAGGAATGGAGATCCCAGAGATTACTTGTATCTGACGAAGGGAGCTCTGGCTCTCGAAAGCTTCTACCCTGAAAATCTGGTTGGTCTCTTAAGGTGCCACTGGACCCAAATCCTGCTGTTTTACTGCAGACCAACAGGGCTACCAAAACTACTTCCTGTGCAGTTTCCATCTGCCTCTGAACACAAGAGGCCGTGCCAGCGACCTCAGTCAGAAAAAAGAATTTTAAAATTAAAAGCTGGATACCTCAGGATGTTGAAGAAATTGTTGAACCCAGGTGCAGCTACCAGGCAATGATAGACTTAACCCTTCCTGAAATATCTAAGGAAATACAGTTACTAGGGAGATTTCTGATCCTACATCCAGCTTAGCTGTGAGATGAATCTGGAAAAGTTCTGCTGAAGAATTAGTTTGGATCTTCTCTTCAGATTGGGAAGCTACTGCTTCCTTAACCCCCTTTTCCTGCTCCTCAATATCTGTCCCCTTCTAGCAAGCTGGTGACTTCATCTGCACGGTGTACCTGGAGGAGAAGAAGACAGAAGCAGAGCAGCACATCAAGGTGTGTATGGGTGTGTGGGGTGGGGGTAAAATTGAGCAGGAGAGGAAAGGAGGTCTCCTTGGGTGGCCTTCGCTGGTAGCAAGCCGTGGTTCCTTCTAGCTGTTGTGGGGTAACAGAAGATGGAATAGAAGGGGAGGCAGAGTCACTTGTGAGGGATGCTGCAAAAAGGGTGTGGGTGTGTGCAGTCCAATGGCCCTGCCCGCATGAGCACAGACAAATTGTGTCCTTGAGTATAGATTCTGGTTGGCATATCTGTGATGGATAGTAGGGAAACAGAACCAGACTGGCTGGGCTTGGGACCCCAAATGAGCTTGACTTCAAAAAGCATCTCCGGAGATGGCTGTTGTGGATTTTCCGGGCTGTATAGCTGTGGTCTTGGCATCTCCGGAGAGTTTGTCCCAGGACCCTTTTGGAGCGACCCCAAATTTCTCCGTTAGGACATGGCAAAGGGCTTAAGAGTGGAGGCTTTTGATCCATGTTAGTGTGTGCAGATGTGGTAATGTGTGAATTGGGCTGAATTAATGGGAACACAAGAAAAAAACCCATCTGGATGAGAGTGACGGTTCACCTTACCTGGCACCTGCTTTCCAGATGTGGCTGGGGCAAGGCCCCAAGCAGGGTGCAGAGGCAGCAGGCAACTCTCATGATTTGCCTCTCAGCAATGAGTCTTCAGAGATATACTTCCTCTGAACATGGAGGTTCCATTTGCTATCATGACTAATAGCCACTGAAAGACATTTCTGTGAATTTGTCTACTCCCCTTTTAAAGCCCAGAAGACGTTCTGTCTGTCCAATTTCTTTCATCCCTAGCCAATTCCTTAATTTTCCTCTGGCCCATGGCTGGATTCCTTTTTCCCCCTAAACCAGAAAGCACCAAGTGCTTTTGCCTTTCCTTGTTGGAAAGGTTCTCCAGTGGCTTGGTCTTTCCAATTGTCCTTTTTTGCACCTTTTCCCAGCTCTAGAATACCCTTTTTTTGGCATTCCAAATGTGGCAGCACCGTAGGTTGACACAAAGGCATTCTGATAATGCAGAGCTGCAGTAGCACAGTGCTTAAGTGGTTTGGTTGCGAATTGGCACTGTACTGGTTCGAATCCCGCTACTGCCATGAGCTCAGTAGGCGGCCTTGGGGAAGCCACTCCACTTAGCCCCAGCTCCCCAACTGTATTGAGAGCCAGTTTGGTGTAGTGGTTAAGAGCACGGGAGTCTAATCTGGAGAACTGGGTTTGATTCCCCCCTCCTCCACTTGAATCCAGCTGGGTGACCTTGGACTAGTCACAGCTCCCTCAGAGCTCTCTTAGCCCTACGCACCTCACAGGGTGTTTTGTTGTGGGGATAATAATGACATACTTTGTAAACCGCTCTGAGTGGGCATTAAGTTGTCCTGAAGGGCGGTATATAAATTGAATGTTGTTGTTGTTGTTGTTGTTGTTGTTGTTGTTGTTATTGTGGGGATAATAATAACACTAACTTGTTCACCACTCTGGGTGAGGCACTAATCTGTCTAGAAGAGTGGTATATAAACGCAGTTATTATGGGTGTGATGGCAAGAATGTTTCACTCCCTCTTGCCATTCCCAAAATGATAAAACAAACCGTTGGAGAAGAAGGTGTTCGGTACACGGCCGTGGCAGGTGATGCTCAAATCCCACTTTTGTGCAGAGCTCTGAGCTGCTACAGAGGCTTCATGTTAACTTTCCCTGCCTCCAGATTCCTGCAGCCATGACAGCAGAAGAACTGACATTTGAAATCTTGGACCGAAGGAAAATTGTCACCAAGGACAAAGATTACTGGAGTTGCTTTGAAGTCAACGAGCGGGACGAAGTAGGTGAGTGGTGTCCGGCCTGTCCCCAGCCGCCCAAAGGTCTTGAAGACCAGGCGGCTGCCCTAAGCTGTGTCTCCTCAAGGGGCTGGGCCAACTGCTCAAGCAGTCTCTAGTGCAGGAGTCCCCAACCTGGTGCCCGTGGGCACCATGGCACCCGCCAACACCTTTCCTGCTGCCCGCCAAATGTTACTGGAAAGCGTGTGGGGCCAGGTGGGGCTTCCGCCAGCAGGCCTTCTGACCGACCGTTGGAGAGCTCGTTGGCTGTGCAGATTTTTAAAAAAGCTGCCATGGCAACGGTTGCCACCGCAGCACAAGGATCTTCGCTGCGTGACTGAAGGTGCACGCAAGAAAATACTTTTAAACAATATGTTAATTTTAAAAGGCATCCTGTTAAGCGGAGCTTCTGCCTGAAGTGTTGAAGGGTTACTGTTAGAGTTATGCATGACCTCATTCCCTGACATTTTGTGGTTGACGCTGCCTCTTGTGGCAGCCATTTTGTGGTTGGCGCAACCTCTTGAGGCAGCCGTTTTGTGGTTGCGCTCGAGTTGCCAGGTCCCCCCCCACCCCCTTGGGGGGACGTTTTATTTATTATTTTATTTATTGTTTTACCCTTTACCCTTTCGCTTTTGTTTCTCACCTGCGCTCCTGGCCTGTGTGATGATGTCACTTAGAAGACATCTGGCACTCCACAGGAGGCCGAGTTGGGCCCGACATGGGCCCGATTTGGCCCAAATCAGGCCATTGTGGAGCGCAGGAAGGCTGCTGCACTCTGCAGGTGTCAGATTCGGGCCCAATTTGTCCCAAATCCACCCGGATTTGGCCCAATTTGGAACCAAATCTGCCCGAATCAGGCTGCTGTGGAGCACACAGTAGTGCTCTTGCACTCTGCAGCGGCCCAATTTGGGCCCAATTCAGCAAGAATCCACCTGGATTTGGCCTGATTAGGCCCAAATCTGGCCACTGTGGAATGTAGGAGCACTCCCACGCACTGCAGCAGCCCGAATATGGCCTGTATCTGGCTGAATTGGGCCCAAATCGGGCTGCTGCAGCATGTGGGACCATGCCGCGCAGCCTGCAAGTGCGTCCTGGGAGGTGCATCCCCCCGCCTTGTCAGGTAAGTGGGGCAGGGGTAGAGGGTGGGAGTGGGGGGAATCCCCTGCTAGGGGCGGGGGACTGCCAACTCTAGTGCCGACCACCCTGTGTCAGAATTCCAAAGGTGACCACAGGCTCAAAAAGGTTGTGGGGACCCCTGGCCTAGGGACAATCAATGAAATCACAGGCGTCCACCCCAAGGCGCACACCCTACATCCCTCGCAGGGCTGTGGAGAATGCTGGGGCTACCCAGTTTGTCCTGTCCCCTCGCAAGCGTCCCCCCTTCCCTTTTCTCCCCTCCTGCAGAACGGCCTTTACACTACAGCGAGAAAGTCCTTCCCATTGTGCACAGCTTGGGGAGGGACAGCTTCTTGGTGGTGAAGAGGCAGATATCCATGGAGCACATGTTGGTGTACACAGGTACGGTAGAGTTAGCCTTGGGGTGGGGGGCAGCAGAGAAGGGGGCGGCTGTGGCAGCCGTCGGAGGGGCCTTTGGGGGCACCAGGGCTTTTGCATCCCCCCCCCCCCAAATCGGCACTTGAATATTGCTCTCTCGACATACAAGGATAGGACAAGCAGGTCTCTGAATTCCCAGATTTAGTTTTCTTTAAAAAGGTGGCTTTCTCACCTCTTTCCTTGTGGAAATATAAGGAAAAAGGCATATCTCCCTCAATGAAAAGACCTAAAGATTTATTTATTTATTTAAATGAAAGCTAGGAATTCAGAGGCCTGCTAAACCCATCCATTTTCTTGGGCGTTTTTATATTGCTATAGCAACGTAACGGCTGCATTTTAAAAAATTGAAAATAAACACACTTAAAGACGAAGGGAAAGGGGGGGCTCTGCTGACACACGTAAAGCTCTGGCGGGGCAGGGAAGGATAGCATTCCCAGGCAGGGGGGCTGCAGCGGGCTATTGAGGAAGATCGATGTGCCCCCCGCCCCCCCGTGCCTGCCTATCTTTGCTTTGGAAAGCCTAAAAGGAGCAGCAGCTCCACCACCCGTCTGTTTATGAACTGTATGGGAAGTGCTACGTCCTTTTCAAACTGCGCCACTGTTTTCTGGCCCTGGAAGTGGCCACCGTCTCCCCTAGGCCACCAGGGCTTTTACAATTTTTTTGAAATCAACACTTTAATATTGCTGTATCAATATACTGTTGTAATGATAGGTTTAGGAGGTTCTCTGAATTCCGGGTTTTAATTAGAAAAGCAAGTATCAAGCTCCTTCCCTAGTGGAAACACAGGGGAAAAGGCATTTCTCCACAAGGGAAGGAGCTAGAGACTTTTTTTTAAAAAAAATGAAAGCTGAGAATTCAGAAAACCTGCTAAAGTTACCAACTTTTTTGTGCATGTTCATATCGCTGTATTGATATAAGGGCTGAACAGTTTTTTTTAAAAAAAGATTGATAATAAAACCACTCGTCTTCATGTGGGGAGGAGTGGTTTGTGAGGATAATCCGACCATTGCAAAGCAGGTTGTTGGTGGGTGAGATTGATTGTGACGAAGAAAACCGAAAGAAGCATTACGCACGAGGAAAAAAGGGGACTCAAAGCCTGCTTTCAGAAAAAGATCGGGGGGAAGGGGGGGGTCTCATGAGAACCAGGAAAAAGAAAGAAACAAACAATCCTTGAAGTGGAAACTAAAGGCGAAAAAGGATTGCGTGGAAATCAGAGGTTAAACTGAAGCAGTGTGGGGTCAGAACTGATGAAAACCCCTGTGCAGTACAAGCCCAAAATTAGGAGGCCACTTCCATATTCAGTAGAGCATAAGTTTTCTGCAAAGGACTATAAATTCCAACCCTCCCTGCCCCCCACATCTCTCTCTCGCTCTCTGTTGCAAGTCAAAGATATATCAGGAGACGCTGCCTCTCTGAGGGGGGGTTGGGCCTTTTATTTTTGATTCATATAATTTACAGTCCACCTTTCTCATTGCGACTCAGGATGGATTATATATAAGTCAGTGCAGTCAGCTAGGATAGCAGAAATGTGAAACAAGGCATTAATATTAAACATGACGTTAAACAATGCAAGAAATGATATTATGTAAGAAGAAGTATAAAGTGGTGAGAGCAAGAGGAAACGTTCAACACCAGGAGTATTAGTAGCATAGCCCACAGTGCCGCTTCTTCTATTGAAGCGGCTTCCTGAATCATTCTGTTACGACACAGCCGTATTCTTTTATAAAAGAAATCTGAAACAAGGCATAAATATTAAACATGACATGTTAAACAATGCAAGAAATGGTACGATGTACGTAGAAATATAATGTGATGAGAGCCAGATGAAACATGTAGTACCAGATAATATATATTAGTAGCATAGTCCATAGTGCCGCTGCGTCTGTTGAAGCGGCTTCCATGAATCATTCTGTTATAATACAGTCTTGTCCTGTTATATAAAAGGCAAGCCGTATTGGTGACGACTCACCTTTTATCTTGGTGTGCCTCCAGAGGGCACCGCTGCAGTGGGAGGGCCAGGCACGGCAGCCCATCCCTCCGGAGAGTGTGCCACGGCGGGAAGGCCTGGCAAGATGGTCTGTCCCTCCAGAGGGCACACTGTGGTGGGAAGGCCATGGGGCGCTCCATTTTCTAGAGCCCATTTTTTAAAAAAACCCGGCTTTGTTAGTTCTTTTATAAAAGTTTTGCAGAAAGGTCAAAATGTGTAGCCTTCCTGTCTTCCTCAGGTAGTATTATAGGGTTTCCAGAGGTACTTGTATGTGTCTGATTATATCATGGTAATCTGCAGTCACTCTAGCCTTGCACCCCTTGCTGTGTTTCGGTGGTAATTTCCCCTTTGCCTGCCGTCAACCATCCCTCTACCCTCTTGTTTTTCCTCAGCCAGTAGGGTGGGAGATAGCAAGCACGGCATGATGAAATTCCGGGAAGAGAAGAACTTGCTGGGCCTGGGGCTGAGCACGGGCTTCCATGACCGCTATTTCATCCTGAACAACGAGTGCCTGCGGCTCTACAAGGAGGTGCGGGTATGTGGACGGAGATCCCAAGCTGAGCCCCTTCTGCCTTGGACGTCTCCCCAGGTCTCCTCCAGTGACTTTCTGGGGCTGTGGTTTTCTTAGCGGGATGTACTTGGGCTGGGGTCTTGTCTAGGGGGGCAGTTGTGTGGCCCCTACTGGTGGGCAGGCGGATGCAGCTATTTAGACTGCCCTTGGCCTGTTTTATTTTGGAAATGACTCTTTCTTCCTCCCACGCTCCTGTTCTCTATGTCCAGAGCCACAAGCCAGAGAAAGAATGGCCAGTGAAGAATATGAAAGTCTACTTGGGAATAAAAAAGAAAGCACGTCCGTCAACCTGGTGAGCATTTTGCTTTGAGTTCAGATTGGATCTCTCCTTCTGGCCCAGCATCCACTAAACTTTCCCATCAGAGGTGCTCTTTTTAATTTGAATTAAAATTAAGAACAAGAATTATAAGCAGAGCTTCACACAAACAGACGCGCACACACAGAGTCACTACACACCACACAAAGAAAATCACCTGTGGTTCTGACGAAGGGAGCTCTGACTCTCAACTGCTTATACCTTGGAAATCTAGTTGGTCTCTAAGGTGCTGCTGGACCCGAATCTTGCTTTTCTACTATGGACCAACATGCCTACCCACCTGAAACTATACAATGTCTATGTGTCATGACTGGATGGAGGCTAGTTGAATGCGCAGACTCACCCAGAGTTCCAACAGGGAGCCTCCCATTCAAGCAAATATATTTACTGCTGCTCTGCCCTGGGAACGAATGGAAGAGCCAGTCATGCCTGATGTGCAGACTTCCAGAAGAGGTTGACTGAAGGGAACCTAGGCCAGGGCAGAGACAGCCCCCAACCTCCTGTGGGCAGATACTCTCCTTTTTCAGTTCTTACACAGCATGCCCAGGGAGCTTCCACACCCCGTTTGAGAATTATTGCTGTAGGATGACCTGCCCTAACCTAGCTGGGATGCTGGGCAAACCCTGTGGTTGAGGAGGACCTGAGATGGCACCTGGCCTCCCCTTCTCAGGGGGCCACAGGTGAGCATGCCTTCCTCTGCCTCTGTGAGCGTTCAGGAGAAGGATGCCAGGAGTGCCGACCCTCTCTTCACCTGGCAATCTTTCCCACAGTTTACTTCTGTATGGGAGCAGCTGCTGCCCCGACCCAGTGGGTGACCTCCCCCTCCCCAGCTTCTCAGAAACTGTGAGGAGGAAGCTAGGTGTGGAATTGGCATTTTGAGCATGATCCCAGATTGCTTCTGCCCATTGGGAAACTTGTTGTATGCATAATCTGAGATGTGCAAATCAGTCGCAGCAAAAAGAAACAGGAGTCTAGTTGAGACGGGTAGTCATGTGGGTAGAGCAGCAGGACTCGGGCCCAGTAGCATCTTAGAGAACAGCAAAGTTTCCAGGTTGTAAGCTTTTGAGCGCCAGAGCTCCCTTCTTCAGACTAGGAGTCTAGCGGCATCTAAGAGATCTACAGGATTTTTGTGGGTTAGGTAGGGTTTATGCTGCCCTACCATATTTTTTTGCCTGTTGGGTGCCACCAGGCTCCTTTGTCTCATGGGCCCCAGCTTTTGCAGGCTGCGACTTGGCCCCAAGGGGACCCACAGAGTGGGCCTGGCAGAGCAGGAATCAGCACTTGGGGCTTCAGCACGCAACTCCAGCACTGTGCCCTGTGGCACTTCGCCAGCCCCATCCCCCTCCTGCAGCCACAGCCTTTGCAGCAGCCTGCTTCTAAGCAGAGGGACTGGGCCCGCAGCTGGACTGGATGGAAGTGCACGCTGCTGCTGTTGCTGTGCAGGCAAAGACTCGCTGAAGAGTCCTGGCCAGTTGGTTAACCTGAATGATCCCGGCCGCAACGCTACAAAGCCCTCCGTCCTCCTCCGTGCTGTGCTGCCCCTTCCTTGCAGTGAAGCCAGCCCTGGCTTTTGTGGAGCAGAGAGATCTCGGAATGCCAGGGGTTTTGAAAAGCCTGTTCGGGTCACGTGAGGCAACACTCGTTCCACTTTAAACTTCCAAGGCGGAACAGTGCCGGGACAGAGGAAAAGCCGAGAGCAAAGCCCCGGTGGATGGTTAAACGGAGCAGGCGGCGGAACTGCCGGGGTGTTGAAAGGGACCGGCGATGCTGCTTGTTCCGGGAGACGGGAGTGTTGGCCTCTGGCGCTGCTCCCGCTCGCTGCCACCAGATGGCACAGATGCTTAACAGATGCCAGGAGCTGGTAGCTTGGCGTCTTAAGCGCGCATCTCCCCTCCGTCTGTGCCTCTGTAGAGACCTGTCCTGGCCAGTTCTTCCTCCAAGGAGTGCGTTTTGGCTGCCCCAACTGCCAGTGAAGCCGGGAGAGGGGCCTAATTTTTATATCGAAAGGGCTTGCTGGTGGCAGGAGCGCCTCATCTTCCCGACCATGCTTATGCACTTTCAGCTTTTTTCCTCCAAAGATGGGCTTTGCAGTCTTTGGCGAGCTGGGGCCCCTCCTCCATCCATCACCCCACAACTCGGGAGGCAAGAGGCTTTACTGAGAACTGCTTTTACGGCTGCCGCCGGTCCAAGAAGGGGTCTGGAGTTCACACCACCTGGGCAAGGCTGCTGGCCCACTGTTCCTCAGGCCCTGATGGCCCGGTACTGTGCCACCACTCTGGGTGCTGGAAGCTCCTGGCCAGCAGATTGTTGGGCTGCATCTGGCCAAGGAGGGGCGGTTCCATCTCTCCTCTTCTGTGCACCCAGGGCCCGGCACACCCTGCTGCCTGTTCAGCCGGCCTGTGCTCCCATTCCTGTGAGCGGCCTATGGCCATGGTTGTGAGTGGGACCACCAAGGAAGGAGCAGCGGGAGGCAGGGATGGGTGCCCACAGTGGCCTGTTTTGGGTATTGGCATTGAGTCAGCTAAAGACGATGGGCCGTAGGGAGGCAGTGATTGGAGTGTCAATCTCAGATCTGGCTTCAAATCTCCGATCAACTATGAAACTCTTGAAATGACCTTGGGCCAGTACCTCTCACATAGCCGAGCCTGCCTCGCAAGGCTGTTGTCAGGGTGCAATGGGGAGGGGAGACCTCAGGCGTGCTGCCCTGAGTTCTCGGGAGGAAGGTCCAGGTTGATCGATAGATTGAATAATACGGGTGGCCAGATCGGCTGTGTCCAGGCTACACTTAAGTTGAAACGGTGTTTTTTGCAGCTGCATTTATTTGCTTCTCTAGCAGCAGACTCGAAAAGAGTCCAGTAGCACCTTTAAGACTAACCAATTTTATTGTAGCATAAGCTTTCGAGAATCAAGTTCTCTTCGTCAGATGCATGGTACAGAAACTGGTCAAATATAGAAGAGGAGGGGGGAGAAGGGGAGGCTGTCCTCCCTCTCCCCCCATAACTGCATCTTCTCTCTCCTCCCCTCCTCTTCTATATTTGACCAGTCTCTGTATCAGGCATCTGACGAAGAGAACTTGATTCTCGAAAGCTTCTGCTACAATAAAATTGGTTAGTCTTAAAGGTGCTACTGGACTCTTTTTGATTTTGCTACCACAGACTAACACGGCTAACTCCTCTGCATCTAGCAGCAGACTGGGTCTTATATAACCCCTAGGCTCTTCACCGAGCCAGCCAGAGTCAACTGAACCCCATCAAAAGTTGGAAGCGCAATGCCCTTCGAGATCGCTGCTTTTCCAACCAGCATCACTTCCATCTTGTCTGGTTCCAATTTCAGTTTGTTTGCTTTCTGCCAGTCAACAACAGCTAACAGGCAACGATTCAGTACCTCTGGTACATCACAAAGGAGGAGATTTGGATAGCAAGATATAGAGCTGGGTGTCATCTGCATACTGATGACGTCCAATTTCATAGCCGCAAATTACTTCTCCTAAAGGATTTACATAGAGGTTGAATAAGATGAGGGATAAGGGCCGTTTCCACACGACTCGCCTTCATCCGGAATGCTGCGGAACGTCGCGAAAAAAATGCAGAAGATGGAGTCTTCTCTCACGAGTTTTGCGCGAGAAGACTCTATCTTCCGTGGTTTTTTTGCGACGTTCCGCAGCGTTCCAGATGAAGGCGAGTCGTGTGGAAACAGCCAGGGTTGTGCCCTGTGGAACCCCGCAAGACAGCTCTCACTCTGAAGATAGCTGGTCTCCAACAGCAACCCATGGAGGAATGTCTGAAGCCCGTCCAAGGCACATCCCTTGATACCCACTTCTGCTTCCAAATGCCTCAACTGGATGGCATGTTCTCCCATGTCAAAGGCTGCAAATGGGAACATGCTAAGCAGGGACGGAGGGGGAAACTGCGGCTGAAATTCCTGAATATTCTCCTCTCTCTCTCTCTCTCTCTCTCTCTCTCTCTCTCTTTTGCAGCTGGGGCTTCACGGTGTTCTTCGAGAATGACAAGCAGGAGAGGCAGCAATGGTAAGCGGCTCAGGCAAGCAGATGGGCCCCAAAGAGCTTTCTGCCCCCAAACAGCCTTTTTATGGCATTAAAATTTTTTTTTTAAAGATTTGATTTAAAAATAAAAGATATAACAGTAGAAAGTGCACAAGAACTTATGCAAGCACTGCATTTAAAATTAGATTAGACCAGGGCTTTTTTTCAGCTGGAACGCGGGGGGACGGAGTTCCGGCACCTCTTGAAAATGGTCACACGGCTGGTGGCCCCGCCCCCTGATCTCCAGACAGAGGGGAGTTGAGATTGCCCTCGCGGATTAGACTAATAGAAAGATACATTCGGAATATGTAACGGCCCAACTAAATTGTATAACAGCTCTCATTCCCTCTCCTTAGTGACTTATACACAAACTTTAGTATCAACAATATTTAGTTAATCATTTTTCCAGTGTCTTATCTTTTTATCTTTGTAACAGATTACCTTAATTTATTTTAGCTTTAACCTCAGCAACCAAAGAAATCTTTCCATTTTTTTCCAAAATTCAGCTATAGGTCTGTTATGCACATAATAAGTTAATTTGACTATTGATACATATTTGTAGATTTTATCTATCCTCTCCGGGATGTCTGTTTTTCATCTCGCTGCGTATAGCGCTCTTGCTGCTGTTACTTTATGACATGCTCGAAGAGAGGGGTGGGACTGGAGGGTTGGCCCAGGACCAGGTGGGGTGGGAAGAAGAGCCAAATCCTGGGAATTTTCAGGGTTTCCTGTGGCCCGTTGTTGGGCAAATGCTTTGGCTTCCGTGCTCCATCAGGGTCTCCACCCACTTCTGAGGGTTTCCAGATGGATGCTGCTGCCGTCTGGCAGCAAAGGGCTAATCCGATTGCGGGTGGGATGAGAAGCTCCCGTAAACAGCCACGCCTCCTCCCCAGCCATAATCTGACCGCCTCAAAGCTTGGCTTGCAGGAGGAGAGGTAAGGAGAGGCTTAGCGGATGTTGCTACCTAAAGCAAGTGAGGAGAGGGAACGGAAAATAAAACGTGGAAGTGGGATAGGGCTGCAACAAAAGGCAGCGTTGCACGTTGCAGTTGCTGTGGGAAGTGGCATGCCAGTGGTTCCTGCAGCAGATGTGCAAATGGTGTACATCTTGCTCAGTTGTGCACTCATCTGGATCTGTATTCCCTTGCTGACATTCTCAACATAGCACAACAGGAGAGAGAATCGCGGAGAGAACTGGTAGAAACAAAAGCAAGAAAACCCGCGATATACTGACTAAGATGTCATAAGACACAGTCAATAGAACAACAAAGCAAGGAAAACAACGAGTCCTCCTGTGGAAGATACTCTAATATAGAAATGTTTAGTCCTATGTCTGTCATATACGGTCTCTGTACCCAAAATGAGTAAATTCTTAAAGTGCTACTGCAAATGGGTGAAGGATATACACACTAGAAACACAGAACACAAATAGTTAAGGTGCTAGTCCTCAAAGAGTAATCATATTGCACATGGAAATATTAAAGTGCATGAATAGCAGCATATAACAAATTTAGTATCATCAGCAAATTTAATGAGCAGCCCTTCCACTCCTTCATCCAGATCATTGATAAAAATATTGAAAAGTACCGGGCCCAAAACCGAGCCTTGCGGCACCCCACTGGACACCTCCCTCCAATCTGATGAAATATCAATCTTTTTCAAAGAGTCACAGTCAAACAGCAATCATGTTGCAAGAACACAGAAGTAACAACGTGGAGAATTAGTGAATTAGTTGCAAAATGGCCCAAAGGCTGTCGGTAGTGACATTCTCAACATGACACAGAATGCACCACGGTTAGCGTGGGCAGTTCCTGCAGTCACTCACCATACGTGAAGTTGCTCAACAACCAAGCAAAGATTTCCGGCTCAAAACAGATGTTAATCAGGCATCAGTTGGGGTGTGGTGGCTGGATGGGTCTTGTTCTGCCCCTTGCCAAAATTCATTTATTTTATTAAACTTCTATTCTGCCCTCCCTGCAAGCGGGCGCTGGGTGGATCACATCATTCAGACACAATAAACATATTCACACAATATCCATAAAACTCCATTCAATCTTGGCTCCAGAGCTAGAGGTTGCTGGGAAGATATTAGAACAGATTTTAAAGGGATCAATCTGTAAGCATCTGAAGGACCGCTCAGTGATCCGGGGAAGTCAGCATGGTTTTGTTCCTAACAGATCCTGCCAGACCAACCTGGTTTCCTTCTTTGATCGAGTGACCAGCTTACTGGATCGGGGGAACTCTGTTGACATGATTTATCTGGATTTCAGTAAAGCTTTTGATATGGTCCCCCATGACATTCTGATGGGCAAACTGGAAGACTGTGGACTGGACTATAGGACAGTTCGGTGGATAGGGAACTGGTTGGAGGACCGCACACAAAGAGTGGTGGTCAACGGCGTTTCATCAGATTGGAGGGAGGTGCCCAGTAGGGTGCCGCAGGGCTCGGTTTTGGGCCCGGTACTTTTCAATATTTTTATCAATGATTTGGATGAAGGAGTGGAAGGGCTGCTCATTAAATTTGCTGATGATACCAAATTGGGAGGGGTAGCAAACACCCAAGAAGATAGAATTAAAATTCAACAAGACCTGAATACTCTGGAGAAGTGGGCAGCTGTGAATAGGATGCAATTCAACAAAGACAAGTGCACAGTATTACATCTGGGCCACAAAAATGGGAAGCACAAATACTGGATGGGGGATACACTTCTGGGCAGTAGTATATGTAAAAGGGATCTTGGGGTAAGAGTGGACTGTAAACTGAATATGAGCAGTCAGTGTGATGCGGTGGCAAAAAAGGCTAATTCAATCCTGGGTTGTATCAAAGGGGGCATAGCGTCGAAATCGCAGGAGGTCATAGCCCCTCTCTATACCGCCTTGGTCAGGCCACACCTGGAGTATTGTGTGCCGTTCTGGAGGCCTCACTTCAAAAAGGATGTGGACAAAATCGAGAGTGTGCAGAGGAGAGCGATGAGGATGATCAGGGGTCCAGAGACTGAGCCCTACGAGGAAAGGCTGAGGGCCTTGGGAATGTTTAGTTTGGAGAAGAGGAGGTTGAGGGGGGACATGATTGCTCTCTTTAAGTATTTGAAAGGCTGTCATTTGGAGGAGGGCAGGGAGCTGTTCCAGTTGGCAGCAGAGGGTAGGACGAGAAGCAACGGGCTAAAACTACATGCACAAACGTACCGGCTGGATATTAGGAAGAACTTTTTCACGGTCAGAGTAATTCAAGGGTAGAATCAGCTGCCTGGGGAGGTGGTGAGTGAGCTCCCCCTCCCTGGCAGTTTTCAAGAAGAGGCTGGATGAATACTTGTCAGAGATGCTTTAGGCTGATCCTGCACTGGGCAGGGGGTTGGACTAGATGGTCTGTATGGCCCCTTCCAACTCTTCTATGATTCTATGATTCTAGGTCAGGGAGGGACCGCTGCTAGTTCCTCTCTCCTGGCCAGCTGGGCTCCCTTGTGAGAGTTTTTCAGTTCTCTCCCTGCCAACAATGCGTCTGACCAAAGAGCACTGATGGGAAGCAAGAAGCAGAGCGGCGCCCCATAAACGTGCTGTGTCTTGTCATGTTATGTGCTGGTTTGGGATTTCCGCTTGAGAAAGTTAACAGATCGGGGAGGGAGTTGGTGCTGCATTCTCACCCTCTGACCTTCTCCGGCAGGTATCTGTGCTGCGACACACAGCAAGAACAACGGGAGTGGTTTGCAACCTTCCTGTCTGTGCAGGTGAGACGTGGGATTGGGATTGGGGGGGGGGCACCATCCCGTTTGGGCACCCCAATCAGACCCTCATGCATGGCCTTCCCGGTGTCTGTGTTGGGCTACCCTCTGCTCCTGTCCTGCATACGAGTAAAGACAGAACCCTAATAGATGCCAGGTCTTGCGTACAAAATGTTGTCCCGAGGAGATCCAGCTCCCACAGCCACAAAAACAGAATCCTGCCCCCCCTCCCCCCGCCGGTATAAATTATGCAGATTCAGCTCATCTGCACAGCCTCCCCGCTTGCATCATTCATGGCACTTCCGCTAAGCCTGGAGTGTGGCATGGAGACCCCGAGTGCCTCCTAGACTCTTCCCACCTGACCTCTGGCAGCCTTGCCCAGGCACTCTGCCCGTTGCGTTCACGTGGCACGGACCTCTCTCTGTTCCTTGGCATACGTAAGGGCTAGAAACTGACTTTTTAGAAATGAAATGAAATAGGAGGCGCTTAGAAAGTGGACTTCTGCCTTGTTGTTCATTTGCGTGGTTCTAGCGGTGTGGTCGCTTGGCAGGGAAAGGCGGTTTTCAGTAACCTCTGGCCTTGGCATTCCCTGGTGAAGTGATTCCTCTGGTACATGTTTTATTGGTTTACTGGGGGGGCCTCTTGCTGGTTAGTCGTCATGGCATTTCCAAGCTTCTCTGCTTCCTTTCATTTTCTAAGCAGCTGCAATCATGAGGCCATGCTCAGGTTTGCCTGGGGCATGTGGATGTCTCCAGGTAGAGCCGTCTCATGCCTGCCATACAATTGATCACTGGCTGATCTTGTCACTCTCCATGGAGGGAGCCAATCCAAGAGGGAGCCACCGCGTCTCAAAATGTGCTTCTCCCCTCCCTCTCATTTGCCAAGGCCAGGCCTTCTCCACCTGAGGCCCTTCTGGGGTTGGGGGCAGGAGCACTTCTGTGGCCTGTGCAGTGCCCATAACTGTGATGGAAGCCCACTCGCCCACGCACAGAGGCACACAGGCACATCATCTGTGTAGCTGTAAGAACATCTTTGCAAAGTTCTTGCACACTCCGTTGCGCTATCTGGTGCAAGCTCTGGAAACTTCAAGGGTTTGGTGCCTCCACACTGGCTCCTCTGGGAGAACAATGGTGAGACCAGTCCATGCTTAATGGCCCACCTCGAAGGGATTTCCTCCACTCCCACTTGAGAAAACTTCACAACCCCTGCCCAGCTTCTGCAAACGCACACGCCACTCCTAGGTTGTTTTCTTGTTAATTTCAGAGATGGGTTTGTTGCCCCTCCAGAGACCTCCAGACTGGAGAAGTAATAGCAAACAGGGAAGCCTTGAGTGTTCGCTAGAAACCGCCCTCAAATCCTGTTTTCTTTGCTCTGCATTTCCAGGCTCCCTTCCATTTGCCTGTTTCCATGTGTTCCTAGAATAAAATCTTAAAAATTGGTCCTGGAAGCTGTCTTCTAGGCAAAACGCTGCCTCCCTCTAGCTGTTCCAAGTCGTGCTACCCAATGAGTGGGAAAGGCTGAGGGGAAGCAGTGGCCTTCCAAGTCGAGAATCTCTTTTTCGCTCACCCACTCGCTGGGGCTGCCGAGGGCCAGGACTGTTCTGGTGTGGTCAGTGAAGGCCACAAAGATCAAGAATGCAGGGTGGCCACCGTGGATTCTGCACTCCTCTACGTGGTGGGCAATTGTGAGATGAGGATCCCCTAAATAACATTCACCACCCTTCAGAACAAAGTGTGCTATTATTATCCTCACGAGAATCACCCTGTGAGGTGGGTTGGGCTGAGAGAGCTCTGAGAGAGCTGTGACTGACCCAAGGTCACCCAGCTGGCTTCAAGCGGAGGAGTGGGGAATCAAACCTGCCTCTCCAGATTAGAGTCCTGCCGCTCTTAACCGCTCCACCAAAGCGGCCAGAAGACTCTAAATCTGTATTCTAGCATACAGAGAAGGAAAGGACTGGCCTAACGTTGGTGTTACCACTTTGACTGTGCCAAATCCAGTGCAGTCCAAGAGACTTGTGTGGCTCTAAACCCTGCAAGTGATCCTGAATTGCACCCAGATGCTGTTGTTTTGGGAAACAGGCACTCAGGAGAGCATGGGTCTATTCCACCATTTGCCTCCTTGAGGCCAGGAGGATGTACAGACGAGAATGAACGGTTTGCCTCTGTCTTGAACAATGACCTGCTACTATCTATATGCCAGGAAGCAGAATTTGGTAATATTGGTCCAGTCAGGGTAGCCCCCCCCTCCCCAAAACTGCAAGGCAAGTAAGAATTGCAAACTTTCCAAAGATGCCGCTGAGATTACCATTAGAACTTCAGCGAAGCTGTTGAAAATCAACCCTGCTGCACTAATTTATGAGAAATACATTTTTGAGCATCCACAAATCACGCCTTGATTTAAATGTAATGTGAAATTTTAATCAAATATCTTTGTCTTGTAATTACAGTGCTATTTTTATTTCTGTGCTAAAATGCCAATGGGCTGAGAGCCTGTCCATAAAATGGCATGCAGAGAAGAGAGGAAGTTTAACCCTTTGACTTCCATTTGCTTTCTCTAAAAAGAGACGTCTTTCCACCCCTTTGACCGTCTAATGGCAGAGTGAATAGCAAATTCAAGTGAAGGTTGAAGGGTTCATCTCCTCTCGGTTCCTTGCCTGGCTCCGAAGTAAACTGTGGCTGCGCAAGCTGGTAATCTGCATTGGATGGAGGAGCCCAAGATTTTTCTGTTCAAGTCCTGTGGTTCTGAAAAAGAATGTAGACTGAAAACAAGAGTGGACTGGGCCTTTAACCCACTGGAAAGATTCCCCAGGGGTCACTGCTCCAGAGGGCCACTGGTCTCATCCCTGCCGTGGCCCAGGTTTATCCTCGCATATTCTCATGAGTCAGCTGGTTACGGTGGGAATTTCCCACATGTTTTACTGTAACTCTCTCAGAGCCAAGCTACAAGTGACGCCTGACACAGGTTG
This sequence comes from Eublepharis macularius, assembly GCF_028583425.1. Lineage (NCBI taxonomy): Eukaryota > Metazoa > Chordata > Lepidosauria > Squamata > Eublepharidae > Eublepharis > Eublepharis macularius. Next base: position 185,800,437 of record NC_072792.1, read on the forward strand.
GACACGTGTCAGCTTCCCTCAAGTTTTGATGGGAAATGTAGGCATCCTGGTCTTGCAGCTGTAATGGAGAGCCAAGCTGTAAAACCAGGACGCCTACATTTCCCATCAAAACTTGAGGTAAGATGACAAGTGTCCAACCTGTGTCAGGCGTCACTTGTAGCTTGGCTCTCAGTTTGTTTGGCTGGCACAGGTTTAAGCAGAACGGACCTTCTCGCTTGGCTCAGCTTGCTCCCGAGCTGTTATAAGATCCCAGTCCACTCCTGGGAAGAACTTTGTACCAGTATCTTGAGTTCCTCGAAGGAAGAACAGGATAAAAACATATAAATAGATGCAGGGGTTTTTTTTCTGGGAAAAGAGGTGGCGTAACTCTCAAGAGGGAAATAAGGAAGAAACACTCGGGTATCTTTGAAATATTATTTTCAAGCACTATTGCCGAGTATTGTCAAGAGGTGCCGGAACTCCGTTCCACCACGTTCCCCCTGAAAAAAAGCCCTGAATACAAACGTATAAATAGAAGGACAGAAGCTACAGGGTCCCTCCTAAGCTTACAAAGGGAATTCCAAAACTTATGTTGCATCCTTTAGTTTCCCAAAGATTCTTCCGTTTGAACCAGAGGAGACACACCCTGCATGCAGCCTGACCTCACTTCTTTCAGAAAGTGAATACCCAGCTTGATTCTGGGTGTGCCAGGACAGACACACAAGAGCTCTACAGGTGTGTCTGCTGATTGTTGGTGGAAATGGTGGCAGAACCCTGGAGGAAATGGTTCCATATGAAACAAGGGTATTTAGAACCGGTCACTTGTCGGGTTCTAAACAGGAGCTGGGCCGATTCCAGACGTGCGACGTTTCGCGAGGCGGGGGGCCGTCTGGAATCGGCCCAGCTCCTGTCTTTTCTGCATCCCCCTATAAGAAAAAAGTTTCATCCTAGAGAATCTGATACTCAAGTATCAGTAGTTTTGGACCTGCCTTTCGTCTACCTGGGTAAGCTATACATACCTTCTCAACAAGACCCTAGATCCACGCACCTAGAAGACACATTGGAAGGTATAGTTGGACTTCTATATGAACTTGATCGTCGTTGCCTATATTTGAATGAATGTACATGGAAAAATATTTCTCAGTTGGGATTTGGACATTGCATATAGTCTATATAAGATATTTAATGTTATTGTTACAACATATTTATTGAGCGCTTGTTCACTTTATTTCAATACAAGTCTTTTGTACCGTTGGGCATAATAATAACCTTTTCCTGAATTGTGGGGCTCCACTTTGATTATTTGCATCCTGCTTTGGCTTTTTGTTTTACGTCGTTATGCGTATCTCTCCTGCTTCGTGAATTTGAAAAAGTGTGTGTTGTGTACCCAGGCAAGCCTGGGCCATCGTGCTGTGTCTTGTTTGTATTGCTGCGTTTGCTTTCCAGCTTGTATCCCGTCGATAGTCCAGAGGAGGCCAGTTCACACCCACCGACAGGGCTGAGTCTTTTTTTTAGCAAAAAGACCCCCCCCCCCGCCTGTTAAAGGCTTTCCCCGCTCTTCGAACCGCCATTGTTCTTCGTTCATCAGGCCTGCAAATTTTGTCTCTGGTCTGCGTTCTGCCAGTGATGAGCATATAGCCCTGGATTGTTGAGTTTATGGTCTGCGTTTCGTACCTCTCTCAGATGGGTCAAATGTAGTTGCGTCTGTTCAGGAAAAAAAAGAGATGCTGTTAGTTTGAGTCATGCCTGAGTCACGGGAGATGACGCTATCCCCCTTCCTCCAGCTGGAAAAGAGGCAATTTTTGTTTAGGATCTTCACAAACGCCGCCGTTGCTTTAGTTGGGCCAGGCTCTGGGCCACCTCTCAGGGGGAGGGAACGGGAGAGGACAGGATGGGAATGAGAAGGCAGAGGCACAATGAGAAGGCCTCCCATGGCTGCCTCCTGCCCCTTCTGTTGGACGTCTGGCTGGTGGTCATGCAGCTCCCGGCCGGACATCTTTCATGCTTCGGGTTTGGGTCTCAAGTCCACACGGTGTCGAGCCGAGAGGAGGAATTGCAGCGAGTGTAGAGAGCAACAAGGCAGAAGGCTGAAAGGCGGAAGGAGGGAATAACGGGGAAGGGGGTGGCCCAGTGTCTTTGCAGATTAGAACGGCAACCCCCCTCTATTGCTCTTTGGGATCTGTTCTGGGGCAGACTGGATCTTGGAACACTTGCCTGAGAGCGGAACTACAAGTGACAAAAGGCACAGGTTGGACACTTGTCAGCTTCCCTCAAGTTTTGATGGGAAATGTAGGCGTCCTGGTCTTGCAGCTTGGCTCTCCGACTGCTGTCCAATGGACTTTTCAACTGTCACTTGTCCAACATTCCGCCAAGCTGCCTACATTTCCCATCAAAACTTGAGGGAAGCTGACAAGGGTCCAACCTGTGCCTTTTGTCACTTGTGGTTCCGCTCTTAGAGGGCTGCTAGTGTCTGGAGCAAGCTGAGCCCCACGATGGTGGAAGCTCCGAAGGGGTTGCTTGCCTTGGACCCAGCCAGAGGGGTTGTTGATGGGTGCACGCTCCCAATCGGTAATGGCATAGAAAGCGGCAGCAGGCAAACCGATGCTGGTCACCATTAGCAGTGGCCTGGTCTGAGCTGGGCCTGCCGTGGCCTCTGGGCCCGCTCGCTCCCTCGCCATCTCAACGTCTTTATCCACACCTCACCTGTTCTCTCTCCTCTTCCCCTCCTTTTCAGCATGGTTCCAATAACCTGTGGCCATCGGAGTCCTCGAAAGTGCGAGCATCCCGGATCCAGCAGGATTCCCGGCTGGGAAACATCTCACTGATACCTTTGCGGGGCAACGAGAATGAGATGAGGAACAGCGTGGCGGCCTTCACGACGGACCCTCTGACGGTGAGCGTGGCTCCCCTCCCTAGTGACCCTGCTGTTGTGGACAGAGAAGCACACAGTGCAGGGCTGAGATGTAAACTTTGCCCTGGGAATTTCCGGCAATTGTCCAGCAAAAACTGGACGCCTGTGACTGGACCTTGGGATTCAGTTGTCCCCCTCCGTTTGACCCCAGTGCTCCAGGCTGGATTTCTGCTCCAGTCCGTCCTTGGAGCGCTGGTCAAAGGTCCCGCCACTGTGCTCTGGGTTGGAGACAAATTCCATCCATTTCAATGAGGCATGCCTGGAGGGGTTCTTTTTAAGTCATACCCCGGGTTTTTTTTGCAATAAATGTAAAACTGAAATCCCAGCAACAGGCCTTGCGGCCCAAATGGCCTTGTAGAGCTCTTATTCTCTGCATGTGTTAAGGGGGTTAAATGGCAGGACACGGCTAGACCATTTGGCCTGCAGGTTTGCAAAGCCATTCGTCCATTGATTGGTTGGTTGGTTGGTTGGTTGGATGGATGGATGGATGGATGGATGGATGGATGGATTCATTCATTCATTCATTCATTCATTCATTCATTCATCTATCTTTCCACGTGATTCAAGGCAGCTTACAATAATAGTTAAAAAGCATTTCCAGTTAAAACCAAATAAAATAACACAAGCCAAGTTTCTCCCTTCTCTTCCTCCTTAAAAGATACCTGCCCTTCACGCACCCCTCATTGGCCAGGAGAGCATCCAGTCCCTCCCTCCTGGCTGCCACGTCTCCTTTTGAGGCTCTGCCCTGATGTGGTGGCCAGGACTGTGGCGGCGACACTGAGTGCAAGGAGCAGGTGGGAAATGCAGACAGGCTCATCGGAATTGCTTGGCAGGGCCTGTTTGAAGTCTCGAGAGGCCGGCTCAAGATTTCCCCTCTAGTAAAGAATGAGAATTCATGTGAATTGCAAAGCTGGGGGGTGGCATCTGCCCTTATCCTTGCAAATGATGCTTCAGTCACAAGAGCGGTAACAGAATTAACGAGACCATTAATTCTGTCTAATAACAAGACCGTTAATTCTGTCTAATAATTAAGATGGCTGTGTTCCAGCCCTCCAAGCTGGATGTTTGGGGCACGTCTCCTGCCCTTAAGGGAGGTCCCACATCTGCTCTGGCAGGTGTCTCCGTACAGGTGTGGTGGAGCCAAATCCTTGGCTTGTGAAAGATCTGGGTTACCTCTTGCGGCTTCTCTTGCAAGTTTGCCAAGCCACCATTTGGGGTGTTGATGGGGCACAAAGAAGGCCTGGAAACCCGCAGGGTCGCAGACTGTGGGCTTTGGCGTGCCGCGCAGACTCTGCCCTCTTTGGAATGATGAGTGCTGCCATTTTAAAAACCAAACAGGTTGAGAAAAAAGGGCTCTTAAAGGGCCAGGCTCCAGTTCCTGGCCTCTCCAAGGAGCCATTCACAGGCTGCAGCACTGGCACAGGCCTCTGCCTGAGACCCTGTGAATTGCTGCCTGCATGGCTAGAAGTGCCACGGGCCTGGGCCAGTTGCTTTGCTCGTAACTCTCACTTTTCCCATGCATGAGGCCTTGCCAGGCAATGTCCCAGAAGCAGACCTAGGGATCCGCATTTCTTGCTCTGAGGTTCTTCTGCGGACATCCCCTGGCTGTGTTTTGTGGTGCCTCTTGCCAGACACCCTTCAGTGCTGTGAGTGGCAGGGTGGAGCAGCTGCCTTACCCCCACTGCCCCGTCTTGCCCTTGCGTGCCTCCCCTTGGCAGGAGCCTCAGCCACATTGCTGAAGCAAAGCTCCGTGTTGGGGGGCACCCCTCCTCAGTCACAGCATCCGTGTCTAGGGATGTTCCACCGGCTTATACAGGCCAAATCTTTGCCTGCTTTCTCTGACACATTCTTAGCTGCCTGTGTATTTTTTTTGCATAATTTGTCCCAGGAACAAAGTTGCTCCAAGAGCTCATAGGCTGCATGTAATAACCTCAAGGTTGCCTAGCTTGACTCAGGCGAAGGGGCAATCTAAGGCAGCGGGGCGTAGTGGTTAGACTAGAATCTTGAGAGATCCTGGTTCCAATCTTCAGTCTACTGGGATCCCTGCTGGGAGACTGGAGGGGAGTCGATCTCTGTCAGCCTACCTACCTCACAGGGTTGTCGTGAGAATAAAATGGAGAGTCTTGCAGGACGGAGAGTCTTGCTGTCCTCGGCATAAAATAAACGGTATCCTGTTTCCTCATGCCTCCCAAGGAGTTCACAAGCAGGGTGGGAAGGCAAAAGCCCTCCTCTGCGCTTGTTCTAATTTCATTGGTAGACTTCCTCTAAACATGGAGGTTCTGTCTTAGCACCACAGCGAATAGCCATTCTCCACGAATCTGCCCAGTCCTTTTCAGTGTCTTCTAAACTCACCACTTCTGCACTCTAAGCTAAAAGCCCCAAGAGGTTTGGTTGCTCCACGTGGGGTAGGGGGTCCAATGCTTTGACAATTTGGTTTGCCCTTTTTCAGAAGGTGGAAATTACTCCTTTTGATGTCCTCCACTGACACTCCCCTTGGGCGTTTAGTAAATAACAGAAATTTCAGAACTCTGAAAGACATCCAAAACCTATCCTGGGCCACTCTCTGCCCAGACACCAGCCAAGAGTTAAAGATGTCATGAACCCAGTTTGGAATAGCTGGCCTTGTTTCAAACCTAGCAATGCGTGTGCGTTTGTGGGTTTGGCAGGAGCGCTTTGGAAATGATCCATACCTTCATTGCCGTTTCTGACCTGCTGCTTTTTCCTCTCCAGCTGCTGCGGGATCTATGAAGCTGGAAGCCCGAAGTGTCAGGTAATACCCCCCATCCTTGGACCAAAGCCTCTTCCGTGAGCCCCAGAAGGCCTGGGCCAAGTCAGCAAGAGGCAGCCTTTGACCCCCCCCCCTGCCCCCCAGGGCAGGATGCCTCAGGGTGGCAGACTGAAACTTCTGAAAAAGTGGCACAGCTGGAGGGGGGAAATGCCGTTAAGAACCATGGGGTTGGAAGAGAGGGCCACATCTGGGTCTCGGCCTGCTTTGCAGGGCTCCAAGTTGGATGGAAGCTACTCCTGCATAGGTGATGGCCAGACGGTCCGTGTCAGTGCCGGGAACAGAAAGATCCGTCTTCCAATCAGAGACTTCCAAAGTGGGGCTATTTTTAACTGGAGAAATAGCATGAGGGAGGGAGGGAGAGCGTAAATCACACACCCCTTTCCCCAGGTGTGGCCTGTACACTTTGCCCCCCCCCCTTACATATACACACCATGTTTGTGGGTCCATTGTGCATTGGGGGATCTGATCACACATCAAGCAAATATCTGGAGAGGTCCTTTAAAAAAATCAAATTTTAAAAACCTCTGTTGGTTCCATGGTCCCAGTCCATAGCTGCCCCCTCTCCACTTGCGTTGCTTTCTGATGTTGCAGCGGGACTCCAGAATGCTGCTGCACGTGTCCTGGCGGCTACCCCATGCGGGACACATGTGACTCCAACCTTGCAGCAGCTGCGCTGGCTCCCCGTGGAGTTCCGGATCAGGTTCAAGGTTTTGGTTTTAACTTATAAAGCCCTAAACGGACTGGGACCGGCATACCTGAGGGACTGCCTCTCCCCATATGTACCCCGGAGAGCGCTTAGATCAGCAGGTAAACACCTACTGGTGATCCCTGGCCCTAATGAGGCTTGACTGGCCTCAACCAGGGCCAGGGCGTTTTCAGTCCTGGCCCCAACCTGGCGGAACTCTCTGTCGGAGGATACTCGGGCCTGCCAAGACCTTGTGTCCTTCCATCGGGCCTGTAAGACAGAGATATTCCCCCAGGCATTTGGTTGAGGCCAGTACTCCGATCCACCGATTGGCCTCCCTGCCTGTCTCTTATTAGTGGGGGGCTATACTGAGTCATCTGCCCCATGTAGGAAGGGTGGCTAATTTCGCACCAACTCACGTGCCCACCCCTCTCTTCCCTTGTGGTTGGCAGAGAGGGGTGAAGAGTCAGAACATAGTGCAGAGTTTGTTTTTATGCTGTTAAATCTGGCTTTTATCATTATTTAATGTACCGTTTTATCAATGTGTTTTTATTTGTATGTTATAATCTGCCCTGAGCCCGTCCGCGGGGAGGGCGGACTATAAATTTAATAAATAGTAATAATAACGTTAAGCTACATGTCAAGGGATCTAGTGATGAATCTCCAACAGTATGTGTGATTTGGATCGGTTTGGCCGTCTTGGCTCCCACTCCCCTGTGGAAGTTTTTAAAGCTCTCCCAGGGAACAGCTCAAATAAGACTAGGGAAGAGCCCTGGTCCATCTAATTCAGCGTCCTATCTCACCCTGGAGGGCAAACAGCACGACATAGGGTCCGAGGCCTTCCCTGGAAATTGCCTCCTCATATTCAGAGGTTCATTGCCTGCAAATACGAGGTTCTCTTTACTCACCTTGGCTAGTAGCTATTGATGGATTCGTCCTCCATGAATCTGTCTAACCCCCTTCTAAAGCTGTCTGCATTCATGGCTATCAATGTGTCCACAGGCAGTAGATCCAGAGGAGTAAGCCGTGTTAGTCTGTAGTAGCAAAATGGAAAAGAGTCCAGTTGCACCTTCAAGACTAACCAACTTTACTGTAGCATAAGCTTTCGAGAGCCACAGCTCTCTTCGTCAGATGCATGGAGGGTATGAAGAAACTGGTCAGACATAGAGGAGGAGAGGGGAGGGGGGAGTAGATGCAATCCGTAGCTTCTGATAATGGGATCAGTTTGCTTCTGATAATGAAATCAGTTACTTCTGATAATGAGATAACCGTTCATAGTCTCTATTCAATCCAAGTCTGACTGAGTCAAATTTACATATGAATTCCAATTGTTTCTTCATGCCCTCCATGCATCTGACGAAGAGAACTGCAGTTCTCGAAAGCTTATTCTACAGTAAAGTTGGCTAGTCTTAAAGGTGCTACTGGACTCTTTTCTATTCCACAGGCAGTGAATTCCACAATTTAATTACTCATTAAAGAAGTTGTCTGCCCTGAATTTACCACCCATCAACCTCATTTGGTGCCCACCCACCCAGTTCTAGTATTATGGGAGAGGGTGAAGTTTTCTGTCTCTATGTTCTTGACCCCATCCGCAGGGGTCATGGATCACTTTATAAACCTTTAAGACTAACCAACTTTACTGTAGCATAAGCTTTTGAGAACCACAGCTCTCTTCGTCAGATGCGTGGAGGGTAAGAAGAAAATGGTCAGATATACCCTCCACGCATCTGACGAAGAGAACTGTGATTCTCGAAAGCTTAAGCTACAGTAAAGTTGGTTAGTCTTAAAGGTGCTACTGGACTCTTTTCGATTTTGCTACTACAGACTAACACGGCTAACTCCTCTGGATTTATAAACCTTTTATCACTTTCTGTACATTTTGCATTCTTTCCCTTTATGTCTGTAGGTTTGTTGGCGAGCAGAATTCCAGACAATCTCTTGGTGTTTTCCTGGCTGGACCAGCAAGGAGGGGAGGGGAAAACGGGGACCAACGGCTGTGCCCTTCAGACTTCTTGCTCTCCAAAAGGCCAAGCTGACTCTAAGAGGAACAATTAAGGAAATGGGTAGAAAGCACCAGTGGCCTTTCTAGGGAGGCTGGACCACCTTCTGAATCAAGCAGTCACCGCTCTTGTGGAAGGGAGCAGCAGGAGGCAAAACCGAGTCCTGGAGTGGAGACCCCTCACCCGTCGGCATGTGCCAATTGGACCACCGATCTGACATTTCCAGCCTCCTGTGTGGCGCATCGCCACCTTCGTCTCCCTCTGAGGGATGGAAGCTGTAAAGCATGCCCACTTGCTGAGAGGGTGATGTGGACTGTGCATGGTTGCTGGAGGTGCGCTGGATTTTACCCGCCTTTGTTTGGAACTGAAACTTGGGCCAAGAAGACATGATAATTTGAACGATGTGCGAGGAACCAAAACCGCGTGCCGGCAAAGAGCCCTCGTTTAGCTTCCGGAGAGGACTGAGGAAAGAGAAGGAAAAGATTTGTGGTGCCTGTCCTCTGCCTGGCTTGTTAGGAATCCTCTTCTCTGGTGTCCGCTCAGGTGCAGATGCTCGAGCATCGGTCTTCCTTCCTCATGTGCTTGACAAAGACACGGCCCCTTCCATGGGACGTTGCGCAGAGAAGGAAGGAAAAGGCTTTGTCTAAGGTTCTGAACAAAAGACGAAAGAAAGGAGTTGGCGGTTTGAGCACTTCATACCAGCCCAATGTGGAGGGGGCAGGACACATGTTTTTTGGGGGGGGGGTGCTTCCTTCTGCCTTCTTCTTCTGCGGTACAGGAAATACAAAGTATGAGACCTCTGCTGGCGAGCTGGGGGAAAGGGCAGGCACCATCCTTCTTAGCCAACATAAAGATGTCTTTTTGTGTGTCTTTTTTTGTAATATTAAAGATCTCTGGGGGGTCCATTGAACGGCTGTCTCTGTGGTTGATTGGGGGCTCTTGGGAACCCAGTAGACCTTCTGGCAAATGAGCTCCCCCCAAAAGGGGCGACAGGGGATGAGGGTAGTTTCATCCAAGATGCCAGCCGTGCTTCAAACTCTGAAGAGCTCCAGTTTTTAGGGAGGGAAGGCAACACCTGTTTTTGCATGTTACTTTTGTTTTGGCCAATTCAGCAACACGGATTCTCCTTTAGAGAGCCCCCCCTCTACCAAGACTCAGCCCCGGCAGGCCAGCCGGCTGTCACACACACCTAATGAAGAAGAGTGCATCTGAGAATGTGCAGATAGACATTCCCTCACAACAAGTCTCCACAAGAATAGAGTGGTGGGATGTGTGAGTTAAATCCGCCTGTGGGGAAAGTAGCAGGCATGTCCGGTTGGGTCTGGGTTGGCCTGTTCACAGCTGGCCTGCCAAAACAGCTGCCAGTTAAAATGGGTTTCTGGACCTTCCAGGGAAGCTTGATCTCAGCAACCTCCTTTTCAAAATGGATCTCACCCATATGGTTTTTCCTTCAAGGAACTGAACACTGGCTGGGACTCACAGTGGGTGAAGCCTCTAGCTCTGATTGGCTGACGCGCTGTGATGTCATGCAGTGTTCAACCGCTCAGGGAACAGTAAAACAGGGTTGGGACTGTGCATCAGTAGCCTGAAGGGAGTGGGCAGGCAAGGGTGGGCTTTGGGGCATGTGCTCCAGAGGACCAGAGAGGCCTTATATCAGGGGTCTCCAACCTTTTTGAGCCTGTGGGCATATTTGGAAAATTATTAAAACCACCATTCAAAACACAGCAGAGTGTGAAAGAACATAAAACATGAAGCAGCTTAATTTAGCCTGTAAGAAAGAACAAGAGCTCTTTTCTACTGCTATAGACAGACTAGCACGGCTTCCCATCTTAATTTAGTCTGGAAAGAGGATGTGGCCAGAGCAGGAGGGGATAAGATTGTATTCCTCAACCTCCTGAAGGTCTGCCCCATGGAGGGGTGCAGGGGCTTGTTCTCTGCTGCTCTGGAGAGCAGGACTAGATCTAAGGGCCTTAAGTTACTGGAAGGTTGAAGCTTGGGAGAAACTTCCTAAAGGAGAAGGTGGTTTGGGAATGGAACTGAGGTCCTTTGGGGTGGAGTGTAGGCTGATGAGCTGTCTTTTGGAAATGCTTTGGCCTTCCCTGAGCTCTAAGGGGTGGCCCTCAAACGCCCTTTCTGACTTGCAGATGGCAATTTGGGTTGAGCTGTGTGAGAACGCATCTCTCTTGGTTGTGCAATTCCTGGATTTGAATTATCCTGAGCCCATCCCTTCGCAGAGACTGATTCTTAGCAGCCCCAGAGCAGCTATCTGTTCTTGGCATGTCTCAACTTTCCCTTTTGTTTTAAGACAAATTATCATCTCTTTCCAAGGAAGCCATTATCCATTAGCCACGAAGCTGCTTAGGGGCTAATGGAAGAGAGCCCCTCCCCTTCCTCTGCATTGGGCCCCAGACCCCATTAGCATTGCTGGACTGTTACGCCTCCATTAGTAAGTGGAAGGAGGGGCAAGCGGTGCAGGAACTGAAAAGAGAGAGATGTGGGGGGATGCTGAGCTCAGCTGGCGGGCAGCGATGCAGGTAAATTGTACATAGGAACCTGCCTTACACCGAAGCAGACCGTCTGGTCATCAGTTTCTGTATTGCCTACTTGGACTGACTGGCTCTCAGGCCGCGGTTTTTCACATCACCTGCTGCTAGCATCTTTAATGGAGATGCTGGGAACGGAACCTGAGACCTTCTGCATGCCAACAGATGCTCTGTGGACAAGCCAGGTACAACATATGCGCAAAATGACAAACACCAGGGGCAGCAGTAGAGTGCCTCTGAGCATAGCTAGAAGGTGCTGTCCTTCCCTGGTGCTAGTGGCTCTTTGGGAAAGGCGTATAGGCAAGGGGAAATGGTAAGGGATGGGCGTTGGAGGTCAGTAGGAGCCTTGTAAATTCTTATCCAGAAGGCCTGGAACCCAACGCCATGTGTGTGTGTGTGAAGGGGGCTCTTTCTGGATTTCCTTCAAGGTCTGCTGGAGGCTTAATAGAGACGGCAGCCCCCTGGTGCCTGCCAGACGGGATTCTAATGCAACAGCTGTGACCCCAGAAGGGGTGGGTGAGAGCAGAGGGGGAATTGCATGCCGACCAGCTGCAATGAGGAGCTCAGGATGGCATAGTGGTTAGAGTTCCAGACTAGGATCCAGGAGACCCAGGTTCGAATCCCCGCTCTGCCATGGAAGCTCGCTAGGTGACTGGGCCAGTCACGCGCAATCAGCCTAACCTACCTCACAGGGTAGTTGTGAAGTTAAAATGGAGAAGAATGTTATAAACTGCTTTGGATTCCTGTTGGAGAGAAAGGTGGGGTAGAAATGAAGAAAATAATACACGGTTCTCCATTACTCATTTTATATTCTCAACAACCCAGAGGTAGGTAGGCTGACATAGAGAGAAAGAGAGAGTAGCTGGCCCCAAGGTAACCCAGCAAGCTAACTGATAGAATAGGATTCCTTGATCCTAGCCCAAGATTTGAATCCAGTAGCACCTTAAGGACCAACAAGATTTCCAGGTATCTTTGTTAGAGATGGGCACAAACCAAAATACGAACCAAAATTAAGCACGAATCAGGCCAGTTCATGGTTTGTGAACCGCGGTTCGTCAGATCCCATTTTTGACAAACCACCACGAACTTTAGGCTGGTTCGTTTGGTTAGTTTTTTGGTTCGTGACTACAGACAGCCTGGTGCCAATCAATCAGTTTCCTAGGTTACAGGGGATGGACTTCCTGCAGAACTGCTGCTGACCCAGAAGTGACGATTTTCTGACCCGGATGTGACGTTTTCACGAACCAAATGAACCGGTTTGCGAACCAGGGGCAGATTCATGAAAGTTTGTGGTTCGTGGTTCGTGAAATTTGACGAATCACGAACTGCATGGTTCGGGTTTTTTCCCAGTTCGTGCCCATCTCTAATCTTTGTTAGGTATTTGATTAAGGGAGATCTGACTCTTGAAAGCTTATTCCCTAGAAAACTGGTTGGTCTTTAAGGTGCTGCTGGACTCGAGTCTTGCTCTTCTACTGCAGAACAACATGACCACCCACCTGAAAATATTCCTAGTCCAACATTCTAACCACTACGCCACAATTGGTACCCTACAACAGAATACTTGTTGCCAACAGTGTGACTACTCTTAGTCACTTCCGTCCCAGGTATGGTTCCCTCAGCTGTTGTGATGCACTTCTGCACTGCTGCATCTGCCATTAGGAAGCACTGCCTTCAGGACTGAGAAGTGGGTGGTGCTTTGGCTGGGTCCCTGAGGCCACTTCCTGTGGCTTCCTTGCCACGTGTGAAAAAAAACACACCAGCCTGCCTGGAAGTGGCTCTTTTGTCCCCACTACCAAAATTGCTTTAGAAGGATAAGCCATGGATTGAACTTGGCATAATTGGTGCTTTACCCTCTTTCGATGTGTGCAGAAGATACAACTTGGATATATTTGCTGCAGATGCAAGTCAGCCAAACAGAAGTTGGGGCTTCTTGTTGGGAGCAAAAAAAGAGAATCTTTGCTTGTCTTAGATCCAGAGGAGTTAGCCGTGTTAGTCTGTAGTAGCAAAATCAAAGAGTCCAGTAGCACCTTTAAGACTAACCAACTTTATTGTAGCATAAGCTTTCGAGAATCACAGCTCTCTTTGTCAGATGCATGGAGGGCAAGAAGAAACTGATCAGATACATATTTGGAGAGGGGAGGGCGGAGTAGATGCAAACAGCTCCTTCTGATATGGAGATCAGTTTGCTTCTGTTAAGGAAGTCAGTTACTTCTGATAATGAGATAACCATTCATAGTCTCTATTCAATCCCAGCCTGACTGAGTCAAATTTACATATGAATTCCAATTCAGCAGCTTCCCGTTGGATTTTGTTTTTGAAAGGTTTCTGTTGAACTACAGTGACCTTTAAGTCCTTGATGGAATGTCCTGGTAGATAGAAGTGTTCTCCCACTGGTTTTTGGACGTTTCCATTTCTAATGTCAGGTTTGTGTCCATTTATTCTTTTGCACAGAGATTGGTCCCTCCCCTCTCCACCTATATATCTGACCAGTTTCTTCTTGCCCTCCACGCATCTGACGAAGAGAACTGTGATTCTCGAAAGCTTATGCTACAGTAAAGTTAGTTAGTCTTAAAGCTGCTACTGGACTCTTTTTGATTTTGCTTGTCTTGTGTGGCCTATTTCAAGAGCTTGTCCAGCTAATTCCCTGGCCCCATAGCGCAATGTTTTTTGCACTTTCTAACACCAAGGAGCCCCGTCTGCACCTGTCTGTGCCAAGGAACCAGAGCATGCAAGATTCTCAGGTGTGTTTTAAGATATATCCTGTGCATACATAGCCAGGAAGTGGGGCCCCTTCTGAACTGAAAGCCTTACAGCATACACATTACTACTGTGCATCTGCACATAGCAAGAGAAGACCTGCAGCTGTCTCTCAGGACACCCCATTTCTGAATTTGCCATCCAGGGACCCCTGATAAGCTTCCACGGGGCTCGAGAACCGCTGAGCTAGAGGAGGCACGCAGAACAGGCCAGGCAGCTTGCCCCTTATTTGTCTCCCCGTGACATGACTACAGTGGTCCAAGCAATGGTCACCTCTAGGTTGGATTACTGTAACGCGCTCTACGCTGGGCTTCCCATGGGCCTGATCCGGCGGTTACAGCTGGTACAGAATGCAGCAGCGCGGGTCATTGCTGGAGCACCGGTGTGGGAGCATATTACACCGGTGCTACGCCAGCTGCATTGGCTGCCAGTGGAGTACCGAATCAGGTTCAAGGTTTTGGTGTTAACCTACAAAGCCCTACGCGGACTGGGACCGACGTATCTGAGGGACCGTCTCTCACCATATGAGCCCCGGAGGACTCTCCGCTCTGGCGGAAAACATCTTTTAAGTGTCCCTGGCCCTAGGGAGGCCCGCCTGGCGTCGACCAGGGCCAGGGCCTTTTCAGTCCTGGCCCCGACCTGGTGGAATGCTCTGTCTTGCGAGACAAGGGCCCGGCAAGATTTGCTTGCATTTCGCCGGGCCTGTAAGACAGAGCTATTCCGCCAGGCATATGGCTAACGCCGGGCAGTGCCCGCCCCCCCCCGTGAAGGGGGGGTTAAACCATCACCCCTATGCAAACACAGAGGCATGTATGAACCACTGGGCAGCATGAATTGTTATATTTAATGTTTTTAAATGTTTTTAAATGTATTATTTAATGTTTTTAAATGTTTTTAAACATGTTTGTATTTGTTATCCGCCCTGAGCCTGCGAAAGCAGGGAGGGCGGAATATAAATATAATAAATTAAATTAAATTAAATTAAATTAAATTAAATTAAACACTGTCATGGCAACTTCTGGGTGCTGTTGCCAGGGCAACCACTGAGCATCCACGGAGTGCACTTCTTGGGTGTCTTAGCGTTATCAAGCTCATCTTCTCACCTCCATCCCACACATGTCCCCTCAACTGTTGGTGATATTCCAGTAATAAAGAAAAGGGAATGGACCCCGCCCCCGCCCCCATAATTATAATCTGCCAAGCTGATGGTTTTGGCTCATGCGAAGAGCCAAAAAACAATTTTGGAAGACTGGGCTGAAAGGTGGATGTCAGATGGCGCCCATTCATTCATTAGTCTAATTGGATAGGTGGTTTTGGGGTGTGGGGCCCACCTTCATCACCCCCCCCCTGCCCATATGCGACCCATTCAGCCAGAAGCAGATGCCAACATCGGCAAGTGACTAGAAGAAGGGGAGCTAGAGGTATGACTGGTTTCAGGACCAGGACTAGGAGTGGCAGAGTAAGAGAGCTGGGGGGAGGAGGGGCAAGGGTCCAGGACACAGAGGCTACTACTGCTTTCAGTGTAGTATACATGACAGTGTTGTGTAGTGGTTAGAGTCTCCGACCAGGACCAGGAGACTTGTCTCCAAGTCCTGCCGTGCCTTGAAGCTCTCTGGGTAACCTTGGGCCACTCGTGCTGTCTCAGTGCAAGGAGATAGTTGTGAATTTCCTGCATTGCACAGGGGGTTGGGCTAGATGACTCTAGAGGTCCCTTCCAACTCTATGATCCTATGATACAATGGGCAAGAGGGGACCCCTTGTTGTGCTACTCTGAGCTCCTTGGAGAAAGGGCAGGATTAAAATGCACAGACAGACATGCTGATTCCTGGGCATAATACAGAGGGGAGGCTGGGCCCTGGGCTTCATTGTGTGCACCCCCTCCCCCACCCACACAGATCACCTGCTCCCTCCAACAGTGTCTGGAAAAGGTTTTGCTTTCCCATATCTCCCTGCTTGGATGTGGCTGCCGGTGTTTTATAAAACCCCAGCCTCGCCTTGACATTTGAGAATCTGCAATTTCTCCGCTTCTGCGTTGGTCGCCCTGATATTTACACAGCATGGTCCATGTGGAAGGTGGAACTGCTGCGCTCGCTTGTATCTGCAAAGGGGCAGGTTGGAGATATTAAGCAGCCCCGGAGCCAGCTGAGCTGCAGGTGTGCTCGGCTCAGACCTGACCAGCCCACTGCTGCTGGGACTCGACTCGGCTCACTCCTTGGCTGCCGGTGACCCTCTCACTCTTAGTAAAAGAGCCCGTCTGCTCCTATCAGCGAAGCAGCCCTGCTCACTGTTCAGGGAAGCTTCCATACCAGGGAGGGGCAGCCCACAAAAGTGGCTGACCAAAAGTGGAAGTTGGTCCCCAGTTCCTTATTCACAGTTCCTAGTTCCATATTTGCAGAGCAAAACACAAATGTTGGGGAAAATGGAAAAGCTCTGTACCCCAAAATAAAGACTGTAGGAGCACATATCATACACCTCCGTATTCAGTGGACTCTCCCCTCTAAGTGGACATATTCTGGGTCCTCCAACAAAACCCAGTTCTTGAGTTAACAGCTTCAAAATAATATGTCTACTTAGAGGGCAGAGTCCACTGAATATGGAGGTGTATGATATGTGCTCCTACAGTCTTTTCCATTTCCCCCAACATTTGTGTTTTGCTCTATGAATTTGGAACTGGGAACCAACTTCGTCTTTGTGGCTGCCCATCACTCAAATGGCCCCCTCAAAGAGGGGGAGCATCTCCAGAGATGAAAGAGGGGGGCATTGCAACGGGATGGGGCGGAAGGCTTCATTGGATGAGGGGGAGACAAAGGGATGCAGGCATCTCGTGGCCTCGAGGTGGCTGGCAATTGTGTCAGCTAATCTGTGAGAAAACCTTGAACATCTTTTAAGTTAAAAAAAAGAAATGCGCCCAAAGGGGAGGGGAGGAATCTATGGCTTGCTTCAAGGCTGCAGCTACTTTTCTAACAAAGTGGTGGGCCCCTATTCAGTGGCAAGAAGCACTTGGGCAAGAGGAATGGCACAAGAGACCCTCCTTCGCAGAGCTTTATTGGTTCCAATTAATTCCTCCGTGACACGTTCTGACTCTATTTTTCATCCTCAAAGCAGAACACAAAGGACTCCAGGGGAAAAAAAAAGAATTGAACAGACAAAACTTTGCACAGGAAAGCAATAAGCAAACTCATGAACGCCCCAGGATGTGGAGCTGGCTAGGAAAGGAAGGCCTTGGGGACCGACAGCACCCCCCACATCCACCCTATGGCCTCCTCTTGGCTCCTCTCAACAATCTGAGGCCTTTATATTCACCTCTGTGGCTTTCTTCCTCACCTGGACTGAGCCAAAGTGCTCTTTAACCCTCCCTAATTTGGAGCCTTACCTTCGACTTTGATGGAGTTCGGTGTAGTGGTTAAGAGCAGCAATCCTCGAGCCTGGAGAGCTGAGTTTGATTCCCTGCTCCTCTGCTTGAAGCCAGATAGGTGATCTTGGATCAGTCACAGCTTCTCAGAGCTCTCTCAGCCCCACCCACCTCACAGGATGATTGTCGTGGAAAAGAGCAAGAGTCCAGTAGCAGCTATAAGACTAAAAAAATTAGTGGTAGGGTAGGAGCTTTCATGAGCCACAGCTCACTTCTTCAAATGTCGTGAGGGTGATTGTCATGAGGATAATAATAACACACTTTGTAAACCGCTCTGAATATGGCATTAAGTTGTCCTGAAGGCTGGTATGTAAATTGAATGTTATTATTGTAACATTTCAGCTGCCTCGACTCAAGGGAAAGCCACAATGCAAGCAGGCTGGTGTCAGTCCTAGGATGGCAGTCCCTGGCAGTTAGATCCCCAAGCCCTGTCACAGCAAGCATGCAGGTGCATTGGTTGAAGAAACTTTATTTAGAGATCTATTTAGTTCAGGTGTGCACTCATAGGTAGAAGTTGGCAGAAGTAATTATTCAAAACGATAGGACTACTGATATAGGGGACATTCTCCCACCCTTTGCATTCAGGCGCCAAGACCCAAGAAGTTACATGGGAACAAATTAGTTTAGTCTAGACAAAGTACAGAGTGGAATCATTCTCTCCTGTGAAAAAGATACATTTCGGAACACAGCTGCAGCTCTGATCCAAGGCCACTCAGAAGTGAAAGCGCATATTTCTTAGAGATAACAAAGAGGCCACTTGCTTCTCTGGAAATTAGTATTAGTACCTAGACACCCTCAGGTGACTTATATAAAATGCATAAGCAGGGTCGGATCTAGGGTTGCCAGCACCCAGGGCAACCCTAGTCCAACCCCTCATGCATGCGCGCAATGCATGCACGCTCCTGGCACTGCATGATGATGTCACTTCTGTGATGTCATCACGCAGGGTGGAGCATGCTGCCTGCGTGGTGTGCCGGCAGAGGCAGCATGCGGTGCTGGGAAGCCGCTTGTGCCTTTCGCCTCCCTGCAGGACAGGGGGCGGCTGGCCGTCCCCTGTCCTGCCGGGCAGGCAAATGGCGCAGGCGGCCTCACAGCCCCCGTGCTGCCTTTCACCTGCCCCGCAGGACAGGGGGTGCGTGGCAAGCCAGCCACCCTCTGTCCTGCGGGGCAGGTGAAAGGCAGCGTGGGGGGCTGGGACGCTACCCGTGCTGCCGCCCGCACACTCCCGACAGCTGGCAGCTGCTCCCGGAGCCCCCTCCCTGACAGCACCGGGGGCAGACTACCCCCCCCCCTCAATCCGGCCCTGTGCATAAGATACAGTAGTTAACTTTGGCATTATATCAGTATGAGTTTAAGATGCAGTGTAAGATGCAGAACACAACAATGGCATGGATGCTTATATCACTCTCAGTATAAAATGCAGAATACAACAATGTAGAACACAACAATGGCATATAACACAACAATGGCATGGATGCTGGCATACATGACAGCTGGAGTGAGCTGGTGGGGTGAAGAATTCTGCTGCAGCTTCCGCCATTCCTGTTTGCGGAAGCGACTGTTGCTGGAGTCAGTGCTGATCCTGCCTGAGCTCGCCCCATGCGCAACACGAATGACGGCCCAGCAGGAACTCTGTTGCTGGCCAGGGATTTATGGTTAGGAACCAACAGGAGAAAGCTGTGACACAAAAAGCTCTGGCTGTGTGGGACTGGGCCACAGCACTAGCAGCACCTCCAAGACTCAGATGGTGCCCAAATCTAACCTTTTAATGATTTATCTTTTTTATTAGGAAATGCATGAATGTATGTACTTATCAAGGTTATGAGTAGAGATGGGCACGAACCGAAATTGAACCAAAATTAAGCACGAACCAGGCTGGTTCACGGCTCGCAAACCACAGTTCGTTTTAATCCCATTTCTGACGAATCGCCATGAATTTTTAGGCTGGTTCATTTGGTTCGTTTTTTGATTAATCACTGCAGACAGCCTGGTGCCAATCAATCCATTTCCTAGGCAACATGGGATGGACTTCCTGCAGACCTTCTGCTGACCCGGAAGTGAACTTCTGCTGGCCCAGAAATGATGATTTTCTGACCTGAGTGTGACGTTTTCACGAACCAAACGAACCAGTTCGCGAACCAGGGGCAGGTTTGTGAAAGTTCGTGGTTCGTGAAATTTGACACACCATGAACCACATGGTTCGTTTTCCCCTGGTTCGTGCCCATCTCTAGTTATGAGTCAGAGAGTGACTTCAGGAAGAGCAGACACAACATTTTGAGGAACAGACATCAGATTACAGTAAATGATCCATATCTCTCCCTATGCATACTGTCTCTCTTTCATTTTATTGTTTTCATTTATACCTCATTTTTCTCCCTTGCAGGGTTTCAGAGTGGCTTACAAAATTCTCCCCCTCTCTGAGTTCATAAAAAGACGCCAACTTGGAAGGACAGCTGGCCCTCTCAGCGTTCTTTCCCTTTTACTTCACACGTATTCTGTAATTTCAGACATCTCTGCTGCCTTTATTTGCATCAAGGGATATCTTTGGCAGAGACTCCAGTTGGTACAGGATGCTGCAGCCAGTTATTTTCAGGTGCTAAGCAGAGCAGACATATCTCACTCCCTTTCTACAGTCACTCCATTGCTTGCCATTTAGTTGCCATATAACCAGGACCTTAAACTGAACCCACTGGTTGCTATAACCGATGGAGTGACCGCAGAAAGGGAGTGAGATGGCTGCCCAGCCGCACCCAAGAGGGACTGGCTACGGCTTTCTGTGCCAATCGGAGTTTCTGCCAAACTGACAGAAAGAGGAGAAGAAGACGGCTAATTTTGAGTGATCTGCAGCTGACAAAATTCAAACCGATTCAGGACTCTGCTGGAATCTAATTTATAAAATGAGAAGTGCAGACTACTATCTTAACTGTGCACTCTTTTATTTGAGAACTTTTGATTGATTGACAAACTGCTCCCGAAGTAGCTATCAATGCTGAAAATCCAATACAAGCACAAATTTCTGCGGAGGGGAAGGGTCTTTGCTGGTTCTGGGCTAGGGTTGCCAGCCTCCAGGTAGTGGCTGGAGATCTCCCGGAATTACAATTGGTCTCCAGGCCACAGAGATCAGTTCACCTGGAGAAAATGGCTACTTTGGGTGTGGGGGGTGGACTCTATGGGATTATGCCATGCCAAGGTCCTTTCCCTCCCCAAACCCCACTTTCTCCAGGTTTCTCCAGGTTTCATCCCCCAGATCTCCAGGAATTTCCCATCTTGAAGCTGGCAACCCTATACTGGGCCTAGGCACAATGGAAGGGAAGCTGGCTGCAGCTTCCTGGGCAGCAGAGGGCTTAATCGGGTGTTTAAAACCTACCTCTTGATTGCTCTGCTGTCAAGGTGATTTATCCCCCTTCTGGGGTCCGGCATTTATTTTATTATGTCACTTATAGTCCGCCTTTCTCACTGAGACTCAAGGCAGATTACACAGTACAGTCAATTTCAAGGACATTTCCATATTCAACGTACGTCATAAAATACATCAAAGAATAATAATCAAAATAGCTAGCAACAGCTAATTTAAGATGATGAACAACGGGTAATGATACATGACCCAGTGATGGGCAGGCCCCAAGAAACAGTGGCCGGGTTTCCTCGGGAGGTGGTGGTTCTCCTTCCTTGGAGGTATTTAAGAAAAGGTTAGATGGCCACCCGACAGCAAGGCTGATTCTGTGATTCAGTATGAACATATGCAGATCAGGAGAGGGAGTACATAAAGGAATGAGCCAGTTCTTGGCTCTCGTGGCCCTTTCTGACATTCCCAGGGGTAATGCTGATTGCTGCTACGGGGTTAGGCAGGAATTTTCCTCCAGGCCAGATTGGCCAGGGATCCTGGGCTCATCCCATCATGCACTGGGATGAACCAAAGTTTCTAGTTTAATAATAACAACAACATCTGATTTATATACCACCCTTCAGGACAACTTAATGCCCACCCAGAGCAGTTTACAAAGTATGTCATTATTATCTCTACAACAATCACCCTGTGAAGCAGGGTGGGGCTGAGAGAGCTCTGGAAAGGCCACTCTTAAGCCTAAAATCCATTAATACTTTCCTTTGGGCGTACAGCAGGGGCCAGTGGGAGAGCAGGAGGGGAGGTAACTGTGAATGTGCAGGGGGCTGGACTAGATGATCCTTGGTTCCTTTCCAGCTCTGTGTTTCTATGAAACAGCCTCTCGGGTGTTTTCAGAAGTGGGATCTGTTCCAGGAAAAGTTTGCCAAGGTGTTCTGCCGACCCCCAATTTCTGGAACGGGAGCAGGGCCCTGAGACCAAGGCGGTTCTGGAATGAAAGGCCCTAGGCATTTTTCACGTTCTTATTAAGGGGCTTGTTTTGTTTCATCAGAAATAAATAGCTTGGGGGAATTGTAGCAGGGAAAGGAAGAAGCCAATAAATTAGAAACGGCTCCATTTCCCAGCAACCTTCCGAAAGAAAGCAGCGAGGATTAAGTTTCCAATGAGGAGTGCAATCAAGGGAAGAAAATTGAAATAAAGACAATGAACGGAATTACAGAGGGAGCCGAGGGAGGGGGGCGCTCAGCCCACGCTCACGGTCGTGTTGTGTCTCTGACCCGCATGGATCGAAATCGGCAAATGCGTCTGATGAAGAGAGCTGTGGCTCTCGAAAGCTTATGCTACAATAAAGTTGGTTAGTTTTCAGGGGGGATGTGGTGGAACAGAGTTCCGGCACCGCTTGAAAATACTCGGCAATAGTGCTTGAATAATATTATTTCAAAGAATCCCGTGTGTTTCTTCCTCATTTCCCTCTTGAGAGTTCCGCCATCTCTTTTCCCAGAAAAAAAACCCTGGTTAGTCATAAAGGTGCTACTGGACTCTTTACTATTTTGCAACTACAGACTAACCCAGCTAACTGCTCTGGATTTTTAAAACATGTGATAGTGTACTATCTGTTTATACAAAAGGGCTCTATGGCCCTTTTGTAATTTCAGCTCTTTCCGCCTTACCTACCTCACAGGGCTGTTGTGAGGATAAAAGTAGAGACAGTGTTGTACAGTGGTTAGAATACATGACATTGAGATCTAGTTAAATATTTCTCTTCACAAAAGAGGAATTGGTCCCAAACGGACTCACGTTCCAAAAAACAGGAATAGAAAAGGATTGCTGGATTTCAGGGAGAAATTCACCGGAGAGGAATTAAGAGGATTTCATTTAACAACGCTAGGCAGCAGGCCAGCAAATGTCTGGAAGACGCCTGTTTCATTCCCAAACAACTCCAGGCAGGCGGACTCAGGCCCTGCCCTAGGAGCGTTAAGGATTTTGTAGTGGCTCTGATCGAAACCACCCCAGCTCAGAGCTGCTGTTAGCCCAGGGGTGGGAGGCACATCTCTGCCTCAGCTAAGCACTAGGAAGAACTTCCTGACAGTCGGAGCAGTCCCTCAGTGGGACAGGCTTCCTCGGGAGGTGGTGGGCTCTCCTTCTTTGGAGGTTTTTAAGCAGAGGCTGGATGGCCATCTGGCAGCAATGCCGAGTCTGTGAACCTGGGCAGATCGTGAGAGGGAGGGCAGGAAGGGCTGCATCAGGGCTTAGTTCTCGTGGCCCCTTCTTACTGTCAGGTGTTAGGATCAGCTGTCAAACAGGATGCTGTGGCTGGGGAGGTTGGGAACCTGGAGGTTGGGAACCTGTCAGCCTTGATGCTGCAGCTGAGGGTGAGAAACTGAGGAATTGTTTGTTCTGCTTAATCTCTCTCCCCGGGAGAGCTGCGCTCCCTGAGAATCTCTGGCCTAGAGAAACACATGAATCCCCATAAATAACATAGCACATCATTCTGCTTGTCTGGTTCTCTGGCTGGGTTAGCTAGGGGAAAGGGGGGTGGGGTTGAAGTCTATTTACTTGATACTTGTACGTAACCACCATTCCTGTCAAGAACTTCGTAGAGGTATGGACTGGCAATTTATCAATAAAGGTCTTCTACTCATGCAGTGAAGTGGATTATTGAGAATATGCCTGGTGTCCAACACTTGCATGCAGGGCCGGCCCCTGCCTCGGGCGCTCGGGCACCATACATGCCCAGGGTAAGGCAGATCACCACCTTGGCGTCAGGTAGCAACGTTCCCCAGGCCAGTTTGGCTAAGGATCCTGAAGGTTTTTTGCCCTCTTCTGGGCATGGAGTAGGGGTCACTGGGTGTGTGTATGAGGGGAAGTAATTGTGAATTTCCTGCATCGTGCAGGGGGTTGGACTAGATGACCCTGGAGGTCCCTTCCAGCCCTATGATTCTGATTTGTGTAATTTATTTACTTAATGTATACTCTGCCTTTCTCTCCAACTGGACCCAGAGTGGTTTATCTCATTCTCCTCTATTTTGTCTTCACAACAACCTTGGGAGGTAGGTTAGGCCGAGAGTGCGTGACTGGCCCAAGATCACCCAATGAGCTTCCTTGGCAGAGCAGGGATTCGAACCTGATCTCCCAGATCCGAGTTCGACAATCTAAACACTACACCAGATTGGCAGTACGTTACAAACACGTAACTTGTGCCCCCTGGGAGTGCAATAAACAGAACCTGAAGACCTGGTTGCTGGACTCGCCAAGTCCAAATAATTTTCATTAAGCATAGGAGACTCTGAAGCTCAAGCACTTCTATCGAGAAGTGTTACGGGTTCTGCGAGAAGGAGCAGTGGTCTTGAACACAGAACTGAGAACAGGGAACCCTGTGATGGGAATTGGGTAGGATTTCTGCAAGAGGAAATGCCAGTGATCGGAAAAGGCAGCCCAGGAAGAGAAATTCTCTTAGTTCCTCCTTAATCATTTTCTCCCTGAAATCCAACAGTCCATTTCTTTTCCTCTTTTAAAGGATTTGGAGCCTGTTTTTACCCAATTGCATTTTGATCAAAGAGAAAGTCAAAGTGCGGTGGGGCAGGAAGGAGGTTCTACAGATGCTCGGAGGCAGGCAGTGTGATTCTAAGCGCCTGCTAGAGCACACCCCCCCCCCCGTGCAGTGGATAAAACTACAAAAAGGCTGAAACTACAAAAGGGCACCTTGATTTTTCTTCAAAGAAAAATGAAAGAGAACCCCTGCTTTTAAAAGAGAGGGAGGAAAAAACAAGAAATAATGGTTGACTTGGATGGTCCAGGCTGGTCAATTTTGGAAGCTAAGTAGATTCAGCTCTGATACTTGAAGACCACCAAGGAAGACCACCAGGGCTGCTATACAGAGGTAGACAATGGTAGAACCCACCTCTGAATATCTCTTGCCTCAAAAACCCCTTGAAGTGTTGCCATAAGTCACCTGCGATCCCCCCAAAAGTGAATTTTGGGGAAAAGAACAAGATTTGGGTCCGGTAGAACCTGAGACCAACTAGATTTCCAGGAGACAGATCAAGATGGGTAGCCGTGTTAGTCTGTCTGTAGCAGTGGAAAAGAGCAAGAGTCCAGTAGCACCTATAGGACTAACTAAATTAGTGGTAGGGTAGGAGCTTTTGTGAGCCACCGCTCTCTTCTTCAGAGACCAACTAGATTTCCAGGGTTTGAGTTTTGGAGAGTCAACATATCTGACGAAGGGAGCTTTGAGTCTTGAAAGCTCATATCCTGGAAATCTAGTTGGTTTCTGGAGGCGAATCTTGCTTTTCCGCTGCAGACCAACACGGCTACTCGCCTGATACTATATTCTTGGGAAAAGGAATTTTGCTCTCCCTAACAACACCACAGTCCAGCCAGGTGTGGCTGGCTCAGGAGCTCGGCTGAGGATGCTGATGCAAATGTGACCCCCCCCCTACACACACACACGCACACAAAGGAGCGTCTCCTCTCTCCCTTTCCCTCTCCCTTCTCTTTCCAAACCTGGCGGCTCAGTCCTCCTGTGCCTAAGGGGTGAGTGAGGATCTGCCCGGAGTCACTGCAGCAGGCAGGACAGGCGGGTGTGGCGGTGGCGATGCTCTGGTCTGGTCAACGCTGTCTGCCTCTGGGGCCATCCGTCAACTGCTAGAACCTGCCGGGTAGCGCTGATGGATCACCCTGCGAGGGATCCCGCAGAGCTTCGGCTGGCCGGTTTCCAAGGAAACTGATTCAGAGAGGCAGAGGGAGGGAAGGTCGCTGGCGGGGAGCTCCTCTCTGGGTTCCTGGATTTCCAACCTTGCTGAGCATCCCCCATCCCTCTAACCACTGAGGGCTACTGCTCCCATGTTGGGATGCGTAGCCTGGAGAGAAGAAGAGGGGGAACAATCGCAGGAGCACAGAGCCCGAAGTGATGGAAGAGCAGGATTTGAGTCCAGTGGCACCTAAATGGCCAACAAGATTTCTAGGGTATGACCTTTCAAGAGCCAGGGCTCCCTTCTTCAGATATGAGTAGGAACGGAGATCTCCGAGCCAAGCAATTTGCAATATGTTGATCACCACTGTTCTATTGCCATTGGTATTGTAACTGTCACAACAGAGAATCTCCCGTGTGGTATTATGTCTTCACAATTGTTTTAATAAAGGATATATTAATTGAGTACTGTTTCACAAATTTGTTTATACAGAGTAAGGGATGTAATAAACAATTTGTATATTCTTTTGTTTCTCTTGACACAACCATATACTACACCATATATTGCAACCTCCCTAGACCTCAATTATACAGGCATCTTATGCGTTCTAAAAACAATTCATTAAAGAGTCCCGTGCTCAAAGTGCTATCATGGATGTTATTAAAGTGCAATTGCTTTTGGCATCCTATGACACTATTTCTCATATAGAACTCGATTTGCCTTGCATACAGGTACAATACAGGTACAGTATAAGGGTAATTCCAGACACTGTGAATGTCACAGATCAAAAAGACCTATAATCATAGGTACACGTAGTTGGTTCTGTGACTGCATTCTCTAACGGACGGTCCAGATCCTTGTAAGGTCCGTTTCCAAGCTTCTTTCTCAAAGAGCACAGATGTCAAAGATTCATCATAGTTAACCTTCCATATCCCTCTTTGATTTGTCAATTACTTCCATTTGTTGTACATTGGTATTGTAACAGCAGCAGCAACAGTGTGCTTATATACCGCTGTTCTGGACAGATGCGTGCCCCTCTCCGAGTGGTAAACAAAGTCAGTGTTATTCTTATCCCCACGATACAGCTGGGGAGCTGGGCTGAGAGGAAGGGCTGACCCAGGGCCACCTGCAGAGCTCGTGGCAATAGCGGGATTCAAACCAGCAGAGTGCTGAGTCACAACCCAACCACTTAACAACTATTCTGCTACCAGAGTGCTTCTTAGGGTAGGTTCCAGAACCCAGTGACCTTGACACTGGCCAAGGCCCGCTACAGACAAAGGGACTGCTCCCCCAACTGGAGACACTCTAGCCGTCTCCCATTTTCCACTGGCTGCAGTTGAGGAAGGAGTGGACAGGCGAGACAGTCTGTCTCTGCCCACATCACCAGGCACTCCTCCAGCCATGAGACCAAGGGAAGGGGGCTGAAATTGAGTCCTCTGGGCTGCAGTTGCAAGGAGAGAATAACAGAAAGTCCTTCAGGGGGGAAAACGCCACTTGTGCACAATGCCCCCATCCGTTGCCAATCACATTGCAATGACTCATTCCATCCCCCCCACTGTAGAGCATCCTTTATCAAAGCCCCACCTGGAACGCCTCTATCTCTGCAATCAGCCGTCCTCCATTCAATCCAAACTTCCTTTGGAGACCTATTGTAGGAGAGTGGAGGCCTCCTCGAGAGGCACAAGTGGTAACTGAACGAGTGGCGATTGTGACAGCCCTGAAAGGAGGGCTGATTGGCTTGCGAAAGGCAGGCTGCCGAGTCCCAGCGAGGCAGGCTTCAGGGCCAAAGGGGATGAATGGAAGACTTCGGAAAATGGTAGGCGGAATGCACAAGGCCACTGCTCTCCACACTGCCTCCGATTTTCTAAGCACTGCCGGTTCTCTAGAGCATCGAGCTCTTTTGTTGCAAGAGATATTAATCGGGCGAGTTGCCATTCAAAACTGCGCTGGAAGGAATAAAAGAAAAAAATGTATCGACAGAGCTATCTGGAGAGAAAAACGTCGTGATGATTGTATGGTAATATTAAGATGGCCCCCTCTGCGTTGGTGTTTGGACACCATTTGGATGAGCAGGGTAGAACCAAGCACCGAGCAGGGCTCGCTTTCATCACAACTCTCTTGTTGTTTGTGACACACCAGACTTGCTTTCATCCCAAGGATACTTGGCAGGATCCAAACACTGCCTGTTTTTTTCTTACATTGGAGAGGAAACACAACAGAGAGAGTATTTGGGGAGAACAAAGGCTTGGGACCAAGTCACTTCTTTGCTGCTTGGTGGCCCTGAGAAAGCCCATCTCTTAAATGATTAAACTAGTTTTATAGTCCACCTTTCTCATAGAGACTCAAGGTGGATTACACAGTACGAACACATGTTTGTACTGAGATGTTATTTTATTGTTTTTATCCATTGTAATCCATTGTAATTTACAGGGCTTTTTTTCTGGGCAAAGAGGTGGTGGAACTCAGTGGTGGAAATCAGGACCGCACAATGACGTCACTTTGGGTCAGCTGGAACAAGGGGGGAGTTCTTTAAAGTTTAAATCACTGTTGGCGAAAATGGTCACATGGCCGGTGGCCCCGCCCCCTTATCTCCAGACAGAGGGGAGTTGAGATTGCCCTCCGCGCCACTGCGCGGAGGGCAATCTAAACTCCCCTCTGTCTGGAGATCAGGGGGCGGGGCCAACGGCCATGTGACCATTTTCAAGAGGTGCCGGAACTCCATTCCACCGCGTTCCGGCTGAAAAAAAGCCCTGGTAATTTATTTATGATTGTAACCCGCCCTGAGCCTGCTTGTGGGGAGGGCGGGCTAAAAATCTCATCAATCAATCAAGCTGATGCGATCAACGAGACATCTAATTCAGCAGTGAACACACAAACCTATGTTATACTCCATCAGACCCTTCCATCAAAGTTAGTACTCAGACTGCTTGTGATTTTCTAGGAACTCACACTGAGGTATTTGACATCACCTCCAATAAGATTCACGGCCAATAAATTTCATTGAGTGGCCACGAGTTTTAGAGTGACCCGGCGAAAGGCAAAAAACGTATTTCAACCCACTTCCTATAAACGATGCATAATTGTGTAAATCTCAATCACATCCCTCTTCAGTCATCTTTTTTTCTTTGCAACAAAGCCCCAAACTACACTTTCTACATTTTCCACTTTATATAATTATCAAGGTACATGAGATTAAAGAAAATGCTTCCCAAGAGTCCCTGAGAATGGCTCTTCTCTAGTACATTTAGGCTGTTACATAAAGCCGCTGTTGCTATTTACTTGAGAAGCAAAACAGGCTGTTCGAAGGATCTAAAACAGAACAGATGGAGAGAAAGATTCACCCTTGGGGGCACCCAGTGATGTTGATCAGCAGTAGATTTGGGACTGACAAAAGGAAGTGCTTTTTCACATAATGCATGCTTAGCTTATGGAACTCACTGCCACATGCTGCAGTAAGAAAAGTAGGGTTCCATAGGAATCAAGAATGGGACCAGTGATATTTGATTTGATCAAATATCAAATGGAATCGGGCTGTGAAGCTAAATGGCTTAGTTTGCAGATTAGTAGAGTCCAGTAGCACCTTTAAGACTAACCAACTTTATTGTAGCATAAGCTTTTGAGAACCACAGCTCTCTTTGTCAGATGCATCAGCTTTCGAGAACCACAGCTCTCTTCGTTGGATGTATCAGCTTTCGAGAACCACAGCTCCCTTTGTCAGATGCACCTCGTGATGCATCTGACGAAGAGAGGTGTGGTTCTCAAAAGCTTATGCTACAATAAAGTTGGTTAGTCCTAAAGATGCTACTGAACTCTTTACTATTTTGCGACTACAGACTAACATGGCTAACTCCTCTGGATCTAGTTTGCAGATGACACCTAAAATTATTCAAAATGCTGCGAACCTAAACAGATTGTAAAGAGCTCCAAAAGGATTTCTTCTAATAGTGGCAAATGTTGTTCAATGTAACTCTAAAATGGCAAAAATCCTAACTTTATGCTGAAAGGGTCTGAACCAGATGAGAATGAGATTGAAGGAGATCTTGGAGTAAAAGTGGAAAGTTTGATGAAACTGTTCATGTACTCATGACTAAGGCAAATTCTATGTCAGGAATTATTAGGAAAGAGATTGAAAACAGCCAATATTATAATGCTGCTTCAAGGTTCTTCTTAGGGTTTCATGTTCTTATAGGTTTATGGTGAGGCCTTCTTTGGAGTATGGTGTGCAGTTCTGAGTGCAGGCAAATTTGCAGAAGAGGACAAGCAAGCTGATTAAGAATTTGGAGTGCCTTTCCTATGATGAAAGGCAGGTTAGCCTAGGATTTTTCAATTCTGAAAAAAGACAGCTAAAGGAAGACATAATAGAGCTTTACAAAAATGTGCATGGGGTGGAGAAAGTAGATAGCGGGAGCTTGTTGGGCCAGAGAAAAGGAAATACTTCTTCAGCCAACAAGAAATTAACCAGTGCAATCTTAAGCAGAGTTACTCCAGTCTAAGCCCATTGATTTCAGTAGGCTTAGGCTGGAATAACTCTGTTTAGGATTGCACTGTAAATTGTGGGCTTCACTACCAGTGGACGTAGAGAAGGCCCAAAGCATAGAGAGCTTTTAAAGGGGTTTGGACAGATTCATGAAGGTGCTTGAATGATAATTAAACGGGACCTCCATGCTCAGTGGCCATAATAGTAGTATTGGGGGTGGTGGTGGGGGGGAACAATAGAGACTTTGGCCTGCATGTAAATCTTCCAAGGTCCTCTGGGTGGCATCTGAGTTAAAGGCAGAGGCTGGACTAGGTGAAACTTTGATCTAGTCTGGTTCTTCTGATTTTTAATTTTTTTCCTTAAAGGTTCCAACTAGGAGCTTAAAGATGTCTATGGTTGTTGTGGGTTTTCCGGGCTGTATTGCCGTGGTCTTGGCATTGCAGTTCCTGACGTTTCGCCAGCAGCTGTGGCTGGCATCTTCAGAGGTGTAGCACCAAAAGACAGAGATCTCTCAGTGTCACAGTCACAGATCTCTGTCTTTTGGTGCTACACCTCTGAAGATGCCAGCCACAGCTGCTGGCGAAACGTCAGGAACTGCAATGCCAAGACCACGGCAATACAGCCCGGAAAACCCACAACAACCATCGTTCTCCGGCCGTGAAAGCCTTCGACAATACATTAAAGATGTCTCTCTGGAAATCAAGAACAAGATAATCAAAGCTGACAGGGAGAAAATTTATTCATTTGAAATGTGGCGCTGGAAGAGAGTTTTGCAGATACCATGGACGGCCAAAAAGAGCAGTAAGGGGGTACTAGATCGAATCAAGCCTGAATTCTTCCTAGAAGCTAAAATGACAAAACTGAGGCTATCGTACTTTGGTCACATCATGAGAAGATTCTCTGGAAAAGTCAATTATGCCAGGAAAAGCAGAAGGCATCCGGAAAAGAGGAAGACCCAAAAGGAGATGGCTTGACTCAATAAAAGAAGCCACGTCCTCCAGTTTGCAAGATCTGAGCAAGTCTGTTAATGGCAGGACTTAGGGAGGTCTTTCATTCATAGGGTCGCCATAGGTCGGAGGCAAGTTGACAGCACATGAAACACACAGGAACTCAGTACTTGAACAAACGTGTTGACAAATTGGATGGATGCAGGTGAGAGCAAGGTTGTCAAGGGGTCTGGAGAAAAATAAAGGTTTAATGTGTGGAAATGGGCAGTTGGATCTTTTCATGGCATGGAGGTAAATGACATCATCTGGTAAATAACATCCCTTTAAAGGTAAAGGTAGTCCCCTGTGCAAGCACCGAGTCATTACTGACCCATGGGGGGACGTTGCGTCATGACGTTTCCTTGGCAGGCTTTTTGTTACGGGGTGGTTTGCCATTGCCTTCCCCAGTCACCTACACTTTACCCCCAGGAAACTGGGAACTCATTTTACAGACCTCGAAAGGATGGAAGGCTGAGTCAACCTTGAGCCGGCTACTTGAACCCGGCTTCCGCCAGGATCGAACTCAGTTTGTGAGCAGAGCTTGGGCTGCAGTACTGCCGCTTACCACTCTGCGCCACATTCCCTTAAGTCTTTATTAAAGGGACAGGACATTTCTCTCCAGTTGGCAAATCTAGAGGAGCTCCACAGAAGCGAACAAAGGATTGGACTATAAAGCTGGTGAAGGAAAGATGGAGGAAGGAGAAAAGAAGGGGGGAGCTGGGGGTGAGCCAAAGAGAGCATAAAATTCTGTTTCCAAACAAGATAGAAACTCGGTTTCCCCCTTTCTCCCCAGAAATGACTGAAGCAGAATTTTTTAAAAGTTCAGGTTTAACGCTTTGCTCTAATTTCAGGCACTTAGTGTAGAGATCAAAGAAGATCAAATCAGTATTTTACAAGCCCGAGAGCAGGTATTTCTTGCAACAGAAATTCTAATAGGTAACCAATATTGAGCAAGCTTGTTAAACACCAGCGCACATAATAAACAACAGGCGATTGGTCAGTTCATCTAAGCTGCAGCCTGGCCATAAAACCAGCAAAGAGAAACCAGTCTTAATATCTTTTCCCTTCCAATCGGGACGTGCAGCATTTTGATGTCTGCCGTGGTTTCTCAAGTGCTTCCTCCCTGGCCCGGCGGGAAGAATAGGTCTCCTTCTTTCCGAGGCTGCCTTGGCATAGCCTGTTATTGGCATGGATTTTCTAACCCAAAAAACTCACAATCCTGTGTGTTGCTTGGCTGCTCACGGCCTGAGTGGCAACTGTCCAGGGTTTCCTCTCGGCAACTGGTTGGAGATGTCACCACCTGTAGCACGCTTGCCCTGCTAGAGGCGCATGTGTGAAAAGTGCTGTCAAGTCACAACTGATTTATGGCAACCCCAGCGAGGCGCTGTCACGGCAAGTAGAGATGGTTTGCCAGTGCCTTCCTCTGCAGAGTCTTCCTTGGCAGGGAGCATGCGAGGGGGCCCCGGCAGCCACCCAGATTGGGGCTTTGGGTGGGTGGGGGAGCAGGCGAGCGAGGCTTGCCTGCCGCCATGCCCCCCACCCCTGTCCCGGGATCACAGCTTGGTGGAGAGAGCAGGCAAGCGAGGCTTCCCTGTCGCTGCGCCCCTTGCCCCTACTGGGATCGTGGCCCCAACAGGGCTCGATCTGGCCACACGGATGGGGAGCGCGGGGATTTTTCTGATGGGCTCCTGTGCTCAGCAGCAGCTCCTTCTGGCCCCATTGGCTGACAGAGCGACTCCCCTCTTATCCCACTAGGGGCGCACTAACGCGCCTGCACTGTGGAATCCCGGTGAGTCGTCGGGAATACGCTTACAGAATTATGTAGTAGGATTATCATCATCACCTCCAGTGAAAAAGTAGGTAGCAGGTGATGTGATAGACCCCTGTCTGAGCCCCTGGAGTGCCACTGCCTGTCTGAGTAAACAATATTGGCCTTGATGGACCGAGGGTTTGTTTTGGTATAAGGCAGCACCATATGCTTTCATAGATATAACCCGCAAACTAATTTTGAAAATCAACTGTTCCCCGTGTTGGCAAAGTGGCACACCAAGTGCTGTGGCTTAGAGGCACGCCAAAGGTGCCAGATTCTGTCCCTGGCACCTCCAGTTCAAAGGTTTGAGGTAGCCGAGATTGGGGCAGCCCCTAAGAACGCAGAGCCCTGCTGCCTGTCAAAGGAGGCATCAGATAGGTAGTTAAGCTGCGGACAAGTCGTGCATGACTCCAATATCTCCAATGGAAGGTCTCGGGTACGGGAACGTCCTTTCTCTGCTGCTGCTTCCTCTATGTGGCATCTTCTTGGGCCCAGGGCCTAAACTGAGGGTCAAGATTCAGTCCAATCCCGAGCCTCTAATGAAGCTCAGACAGAAAGCCATTTTTTTTTTGCTTGCAGAAAGCCCCAGGACATGGGTTCAGTCCCTGGCAGCGTCTCCAACTAAAGTATTTCAGGAGCAGTTGCTGGGGAAGAGCTTTCTTCACCTGAGTACAAGGAAGCCACTGGCAACCAGAGTGGACAATGTGTGGGTGTGCTACGTGCCATCAAGTCTCCTCTGACCTATGGCGACCCTATGAAGGAAAGACCTCCGAAACGTCCCATCATTAACAGACTTGTTCAGATCCTGCAAACTGGAGGGCGTGGCTTCTTTTATGGAGTCCAGCCATCTCGTTTTGGGTCTTCCTCTTTTCCTATTGCATTCTACTTTTCCTAGCATTACTGACTTTTTCAGAGAGTCTTGTCTTCTCATGGGAGTGGACAACACAGGGCCTGAATTAGGGCAGCTTCATATGTTCCCCTGGGAAAAAACCTGGCCTTCTGGGGCCTTTGGTCCAGGTCACCTGGAAATAAGAATGTCACCCTACTAGGTACGCACATGGAAACCCAAGCATTCGTAACCGAGGACTGCAGGGCCTGTACCATTTTAGGCAGCTGCAGAAATCCAACTACTGCATCCAATTTATTTAGTTATTTCCGATTTATATTCTGCCCTCCAACACATTTCCAGCAGGCTCAGGCCGGATCCAAGTGGCCCAAAGCGAAAAGGGTGGGTTGGGAAGTGGTCTCCAGTTCCAGTTGTGCCTCAGCCCCAAACTTCCCCAGGTAACCGTCCTATTTTGCCAGCCTTAGATCCCCTCACCCCAAGACAGGGATAATAAATACTGCTCTATCTGATAGAGTTGTCGGGAGGTTTAGAACAGTCTAGAAAGCTCTGTCTTCATGCTTACTGGGAACTGGTTAGAAATGCATTTTGGCTATAATAATAATATAATAACAAAATTTGATTTATATACTGCCCTTCAGGACAACTTAATGCCACGCTCAAAGCGGTTTACCAAGTGTGTTATTCTTATCCTCATGACATTCACCCTGTGAGGTGGGTGGGGCCAAGAGAGCTCCACGATGCTGTGATTGACCCAAGGGCACCCAGCTGGCTTCAAGCTAGGGTTGCCATCCTCCAGCTGGTAGCTGGAGATCTCCCGGAATTACAGCTGATCTCCAGGCAACAGAGAGCACTTACCCTGGAGAAAATGGCTGCTCTGACAGGTGAACTCTATGGAATTATACCCCACTGAGGCCCCTTCCTTCCCAAGCCTCGCCCTCCCACAAAATCTCCTGGAATTTCCAAGTCTGCACTTGGCAGCCCTACTACAAGCGGAGAAGTGGGGAATCACACCTGGTTCTCCAGATGAGAGTCCTGCCGCTCTTAACCTCTGCACCAAACCGGCTCTCTGTACCTCAGGATGGGGGACTGCTGCTGAGACACTGGAGACATCAGAACCCAAGAAGAGCCTTGCTGGGGCACGACGCGCTGACTCAGCTGCTACTCTCAAGCAGGCAAGCGTATCTGAGGGTCTTCTACAGCCCTTTCAGATGTAGGGCTGCTTTCCCCCTCCCAATGGTCACTCGCTCTGACTGGCAGTGAGGAGACACAGCCCCGTCCGGCACTGGCTTTCCAGCCACCTGCTTGGGGCTTCCTCTGGAAACTGGGTCTACCCCAACCTCCAGTGCATCTCCTGCTGGCCGCTCCCTAAGGATCGGGCTGAGTTCCAGATGTGCCCCCCACATTGCCTATCCCAGCCGCACAGAGAGATCGGAACTGCCCTTCCCCCAGAGAAGGTGCTGAAGGTGGCCCCCCTCTTCCTCCCACCCACAACCCACGCCCGAAGTAATAACTGCTGCCGATTAAGAGCGGCGCCGATTTAATAGAGCTGCCTCCATGGGCTGCCAGACTTTAAAACACTCATTATTTCATCAGACGCCCCATTAAATTGTCACTTCCCCACACCTCTCTCCAGTCCCCCGCCTGGCAAGCGGCACGTCTGCAAAGCATCACTCACACAGCTGGCTCCTCCCCACCCCCCTTGTTCGCCCCCCCCAAAGACATCACTTTCCGCAATGCACCTGTGCAATGCTCCCTCCCACACGGCAATCTCCATGGGGAAGAGGCAGGGGCCAGAATACGTCCCGGCAGCTCTTTGGAGTCCTTTAAAGTATGCCCCCCTCCCGTGAGCTGTGCCCACATGGTCAGCCTGTGTCAGAAGGCAGGCCCATGCCTTTGAATGCTCCATCCAGAAAATTCCATGCACCAAGAAAGCTAGCAAACCAGGGGGCAGATTCTGGCTTAGCCCTTACCTTGGCATGCTGATTTTCTACATGGGAGGGTATTTGGGGGGGGGAGGGGTGGTGGAGAAAATTCCTCTTGCAGGTTGAAGGGGCACAGCCTGTCCCAGACTGGGTGACGGTGAAGTTTTAATCTTGACACTGGGTGTGTGTGTGTGTGTTTGTGCAAGATATTTCAAGGTGTAGTTCTTAATTATACATCTCTAATAGATGGAGTCCTCGGGCCAGATCTTTCTGTTCCACTCAAGGTGGACTGCTTTGCTGGTACAAGGAGTCATTTGGCTATAGCAGAACTTCACTTGCCCTGGACTGGGCTGTTTTCAGCAATGAAAAAGGTGCAGGCACACTGGGTGGGTCACGTGTGCAGAATTCTCCTGCCCTGCATTTGATTTTTTAGGGGGAGGGGGGTGCTGAGATTAGCAAGCTGTCTAGGTCTGGATGGCTGAAGCAGAGTCAACTGCAACTGAGTCCCACAAAGATGGAGGTCCTGTATCTGGGTCATGGGTAGACATGGGCACAAACAGAAAAAAAACCCCCGAACATGGTGTTCGTTTGTTGCCATTCAGGAACAATGCACAACGAACATTGACGAACGTGATCCTGTTCACGAACATGTTCGTTGTTCGTTGTTCATTGTTCGTGGGGGGCAGCGGGCTCTCCTCCAGCCATCAAGATCCCTACCACACCACTCCCAGAAACGCTACCTGAGCAGGCAGCAGGAAATGTACCAATAATAAATAATAGCTTGGCCCCAGAGCCTGGCAGCAGCCCTGGAACCTGAAGGGGTAGATCCCTATCCCACCACACACAAAGAAAATTCAAGCTCCAATGCACACACCCTGTCTCTCTAACAGCAACTGTCTCTCCACTGTCTGCAAAGTCAGAGCAGGGAGCCCCCCTCCCCCCTGGTCTTTTCCTCTTGTAACAAATTAGGAGCGCCAGTCCACACTTGGAAGGAAGACCTGCCTATCACGCTAAATTGGGCTTAGATTGGGGTTTCCAGGGCAACAGCTGGAGTTCAGACAGAGTTCAGACAATCCCTGCCTGAGTTGCCAAGGGAATTGATTGCAGGTGCCAGGCTGGCTGGCTTGACCAACAGCAACGAAGGAGGCTTGCAACGACCACCTGTTCGTTTAGAATGGGGCCTCACGAACAGCTTGTTCGCGGGCAGCAGATTGGGCTGTTCGTGGGTTTTTTTAGTCCGTATTGCTGTTCGTGCCCATCTCTAGTCATAGGTTGTTGGGGTCTGGGATCCAGCTCCCAACCCTCGATGGGGACCTTCTTGCGACCGTTTTGAGGGTTAGGAGTTTGGGAGTGATACTTGATGCCTCCTTAATAATGGAGGCTCAGATCACAGTGGCTGCCTCCTTCCATCTACAATAGGCCAGGCAGCTTTCAGCCCATGACCAAACGATAGTGATCCATGCAAAGGTCACTTCCAGGTTAGATTACTGTAACTCGCAGGGCTTCCCTTGGGTATGGTCCAGAAATTACAGCAGGTCCAGACTGCAGCTGCGTGTGTCCCTGTGGGTATTCCATTTAGGGCACATATAACTCCTTTCTCACAACAGCTGCATTGGCTCCCTGTAGAATTCCAAATCAGGTTCAAGGTTTTGGGTTTTAACGTATGAATCCCTTAGCGGACTGGGACCAGCATACCAATGGGGCTGCCTCTCACGATATATGCCCTGAGGGTACTTTGATGAGCTGGAAAAAATTTGCTGGTGACCTCCAGCACCCGGGAGGCTTGCCTGGCCTCGACCAGAAGCAGGGCCTTTTCGGTCCTGGCACCGACCTGGTGGAACACCCAGTCTGCGGAAACTCAGGCCCAACCAGACATGTTATCCTTTCATCGGGCCTGTGAGATGGAGTTGTTCCACCAGGCATATGGTTGAGGCTGGGGGTTAGGTATGCCACCCCGCCAACCTCCGGTCTGGGGGGCAGGGTATTGTGACCCCCCCAAGCTTTCCATCAGACTGGTTGCTCTCTCCACCTCCCGCCCTTTGAATGTTAATGGGGGCCACCAGCTGAGTTTTATTGTTGTATGAACTGAGTTTTATCATTGTATGAAGTGTTTTATGTATGGTTGTTGTGGATTTTCTGGGCTGTATAGTGTCACACTGTGACACTGAGAGATCTCTGTCTTTTGGTACTATACCTCTGAAGATGCCAGTCACAGCTGCTGGCGAAATGTCAGGAACTACAATGCCAAGACCATGGCTATACAGCCTGGAAAATCCACAACAACCATCATTCTCTGGCCGTGAAAGCCTTCGACAATATATGTTTTATGTATGTTTTGATGTGTTTTAACCTGGTTGTTACTCCGCTCTGTGCCCGCCATGGGGAGAGCAGACAAAAAATCAACTAAATGAATGAAATGAAAAAGAATCAGACAACATTCGGTTAATCTCAGGGAGGGGACAGAATCCCCCCCCTCTGGAGCTGGCCCTACAGGCACCCCATCCTAGAATGGGAGGGGGGTGTTGATTAATTTAGGAGGAGAATGGGCAAGGGATCCTTGAGTAAATCAAGGAGGAAAATTGGGTGTGTGTCCATTGATGCACTAGGAAAGCTTTTAAGGTTACAAAGGGAAAATTGCTCTCCCCCCCGCCCCGCTGCTAAAATCCAGTTCCAAATCTCCAGTCAGCCCCTCCTCTGCCTCCCCTTGCCTTTCCTCTCTGCTCCATTAACTGCCCACACATTGCTTATCTACTCTTGAAAAAAGCAAACTGCTGCTATGTGCTATGTCACCGTGACAGCTCTCCCGTGGAAATGGCACATGTGCCCGAGGCCTCTCTCCATTCCGGACTGGGCCTTTCTGCACCAGACCCAGAGATGCTTGCGCTGTACAATCTCAAGTACTCACCCCCAAGAATCTTTGCACAGGCCTATCAGTAGCCAAGCAAGGGGAAGGGGGGGGGAGGCTTCTTCAACATAGAAAATGTGGTGTAGAACATTAAAAGCAGCATTTAGAACGTGTGAAAAGATTTCAGAACATGGGGCTTAATTTCCAAGAAAAGAGAGATCAAAACATCACCCTCAGAGTGAAAAGGCTTCCCCCCACCCCCGATCCCTGCTGCGTGGAGAGGGACCCACACTTTTTACTCCGTGATGAGGGAAATGCACTCTATCTGCTCAGAACTTTAGTCTTCTAAAGTTTCAGCCTTGAATCAGGCACAGCTAGAATGTAGATACATTTTTCAGATATCCAGAGGAGTTAGCCGTATTAGTCTGTAGTACATTTAAGATTAACCAACTTTATTGTAGCTTCAGCTTTCGAGAACCACAGCTCTCTTCGCCAGATGCATCAGATGAAGAGAGCTGACGAAGAAAGCTGTGGTTCTCGAAAGCTGATGCATCTGGCGAAGAAAGCTGTGGTTCTTGAAAGCTTATGCACCAGTAAAGATGGTTAATCTTAAAGGTGCAACTGCACTCTTCGCTATTCTTCAGATGCATTCTGAAGATACATTCTAACTGTATCTGAAGAAGTGAGCTGTGACTCACAAAAGCTCATACCCTACCACAAATTTTGTTAGTCTTATAGGTGCTGCTGGACTCTTGCTCTTTTCTACTGTGAAAGTTGTAGGCAGCTTATTGCGTCGTTATCCCCTTTTATTGCATTCTTTTCTAACTCTGTGCTTGTCTTGTTTTAATGCATGGTTTGTTGTATGCATTATACTGTTTTCATTGCATTGGCTTCTAATTTGGAAATCCACCTCGAGTCTCAATGAGAATGGTTTCAGGTGGGTGGCCATGTTGGTCTGCAGTAGAACAGCCGCATCTGAGCCCAGTGGCACTTCAGAGGCCCACAAGATTTTCCAGGTGCAAGCTTTCAATAGCTTGCACCTGGACGCCCCCTTCCTCACCTGGAGCAGCTCCCTTCTTCAGACATGGTGATCTATAAATGAAATAAATAAACAAAAGGTCTTTTGTCATCGTGAGTCAGGTGTGCCCATCACCTGCTGCCTGCGCCGTATGGGCCAAGACCACGCATTGGCAAGGGGGATAATTTGGCTTGGCAGGCCAAGGAAAGGAATGCCAGCTCCCTCTCATACAAGCTAGCGGAGTCCTTGCCATGCACCAGCATCCTCTTTATGGTTCTGCCCCAAGCCATTACTTGGGAGTCTTCTTGGCCCAGGAGCTGCCCCAGGAAACAGGGGTGAGCCACGGCGAAGCTGAGTCCATGAGAGAGCCCAGCTCTCCAGCCATGCTTCTGGTCTCTGCTCAGGGGTTTTAAAATCTCCCTCCTACACTGATAGAATTTGAGAGCTTCCTCTTGCTGGCGTTGCCTGCCTTCATTAGAGGCTTCTGTTGGCTTGCTGGTCTCTTTAAAAAAAACAGGAGTCCAGACCAGGGTGCTTCGTTGCTTGGCATGGCAGGGTTGGGCTTCATCTGCACTGCTTCTGCACTCCAGAAACAGCTGCTGCAGCCCATCCTATAGACCAAGGAAGGAATTTCCAATGCCCATTATTGGTAAATAGTAAAGAGTCCAGTAGCACCTTTAAGACTAACCAACTTTATTGTAGCATAAGCATTTGAGAACCACAGCTCTCTTCGTCACATGCATTGCCAGCTTTCGAGAACCATAGCTCTCTTTGTCACATGCATCGTCAGCTTTTGAGAACCACAGCTCTCTTCGTCACATGCATCATCAGCTTTCGAGAACCAAAGCTCTCTTCATCAGATGCAGTGCCAGCTTTTGAGAACCTCAGCTCTCTTTGTCAGATGCATTGCCAGCTTTCAAGAACCACAGCTCTTTTTGTCAGATGCATCTGACAATGCATCTGACGAAGAGAGCTGTGGTTCTCGAAAGTTTATGCAACTACAGACTAACATGGCTAACTCCTCCGGATTTGTGATTGGTAAGGCACCTGTCACAGTCTCCCACACAGCTTTCTTCTCTCTACTGGCTCCTGGGCTTCATACCTAGCCCAAAGGTGCCATAAAAGGTGGGTAGGAAGGACGGGCCTGGAGAAATTCACCCTGGGATGAGAACAGTTTGGCAGAGGATCCTTTTAGGATGATGGAGGGGGATGGTTGATTGGGGGGCTTGGGTTTCTGGTGAAAAGGGATGAGGGAGTGGGGAGGAAGGGGGTATATAGACGAGGCCCCAGGCACAAGTGGCAAGGCCTGATCTAAGGTTACCAAACACCAGGTAGGCCCTGGAGGTCTTCTGCAATTACAACCGATCTTCAGACAACAGAGATCAGTTCCCCATTTGCAAATGGCAGCTTTGGAGAGTGGACTGTAAGGCATTAGGCTCTGCGGAGGCCCCTCCCCTTGTCTCCCCAAACCCCACCCCCTCAAGGCTCCACCCCCAAATCTCCAGGAAGCCTACAGCCAGTCTTCAGTTGCTTGTGGTACATTTGGGACTTTGGCCAGAGATCCATCAGGGCCACAAATGCAAGCTTTGCAACTGAATTTCTCGCTTTCACTGCAGCCCCTGAAAGCCCATAGGGGCGGCTCACAGTGCAGCGTAATAAAATCGTACGACAATAATCTGGATTCTTCAGATCCATTACTGGTGCTTTCCATCCATGTGAGAGTCTCTTGCATCCGCAAAAAAATGTCTTGCGCTAGAGGAAAACACCAGCCCGAGCAGAAGGGACCTGTGGCATCCAACCGCTTCTCGCTACAACCAATTGCAATTACCCCCAGCATCAAACCACCCAAGAGCAGCTTGTGAAAGGACTGACCTATTAAAAGGAGTCCTGCTCCTGCCCTGGTACTTTTGAGCAGTCACCCTGAAAGGAGCTAGATGATTGATCAAGCCACCCTGAGGGTGCCACTCCTAAAAAGACTCTGCATTTTCCTCCATGAACTTTGCTTTTGATAAGGAAGGGACTCAGCAACACCTGGCATGGTTTAAGGAACTTCATGCATAGATAGTAAAAAGTCTAGTAGCACTTTTAACACTAACGAACTTTATTGTAGCATAAGCTTTCAGGAACCACAGCTCTCTTCGTCAGATGCATGGAGGGTATGCCCTTTTTTGGGGGTGGGAAAGCGTAAAACTGGAATAGCAAGATGCATACAGTCCTGACGTCCAAGCCCCGTCACTTATAAAGATAGTGCTAGAAAAGAGCAAGAGTCCGGTAGCACCTGTAAGACTAACAAAATTTGTGGTAGGCTATGAGCTTTCGTGAGCCACAGCTCACTTCTTCAGCTGGTGCTGTTGATAATGTGTTCATTTGTGTTTTTAAAAACATTTTCTGTCCCACTCTTCCACGGTTCAGAACAACCTCCAGATCATACACATTCACGACAATGCAAGTAGAACAAATCTACACCGACACAATTAAAAACCTTCCTAAATGAAAAGCCACATCCTTTAAATAAACTTATAGCAATGCTTCCGACAATCCTGAATAATAATAAATGACAATAAAGGTTTTTTCAAGTGGTATATTAATCAGGGGGAAAGCCATTCTCTGCCTAGATTCAGCCTGGATCAGCTGCCCTCCACGCAGCATCCCGTCGGGAGGTTTCCATAGCTACCTGGGAGACCTTGGCAACTAGAAAGTAGCGGGGATGTGAATGCAACAGGGTGCCATGTGCGTGCTGCGCTTGTTTCGTAACACCGATAATAATAGTAGCAATGCACCTTAGAACCTCTTGCCGAGTGCTCTGCTAGATGAGTGATTTTTATTCTCCTGTCGAGTGGAAGGCTTTTCGAAATGGCAGGAGTCTCAGCAGGACAACTCCTGCCTTGAGGCAGGGTGTCCGTCCCTGTAGCCTCTTCCTCAGCTCCTTCTCCAGCCTCCCTTCTTCTCCTTAGGCCATTGGGTCTGACCCAGGAGTGGGGCTGACAGGACCACTTCTTCCTAATCTATGAGATCTGTAAGAAAAAGCCTCCCGGTTGAGTGAGTTGATAAGAGTATGGAATGGTTAGCGAGGCGGTTTGTTTCCATGTGGAGATAGTTGCGGGAGGGTAGCCATGTCGGTCTGTAGTAGAAGTGTAGACCCAAATCTTGCTCTCCTACATGGAGGTTTTTCTCCACTTTGGTGTCCAAACTGGGGCATCCTATTTTGGGGGGTGGGGGGAGTATCCACTTTACGTCATGCTCTGATCATATGCCAGTCATGGTTCCCCCTTCCTCTATGCATGCTTTCCCAAACTTGCTTCCCTACAAACATTGTGGAAAGATCCCAGCCACGGTGCCTCTTAATACCTTACGGGGAATTTCGAGTCATGCTGGCTCTTTTACTGCAACAGCTGGACTTTTTCAGAGGTTCTGCCAATCGCATCAAGTGGGGTCCTTGGAGGTTGCTTTACTGGTGTGGACCTCCTGCCCTTTGGAGAGCCACCAAACCTGGGGCCCAGGGGCAGGCTGGCCCTTGAACTTGCTGTGGAGGTCCCAACTAGGTGGGCATCTGCCTGGAAGGACCACCAGTGACCAAGAACAAACTGAGCTGAGCTTCCTTTGTTGGTACAGTCCTGGGATTAGCCCCCCCCCGCCTTCCGCCCATGCATCGGTTGAGCCTCAGCATTGTGATTCTGCTTCTCTCATGTATTTTCCTTTTCCTGCCGTTCTACTTTTTGGCTTGTGCATGCATGTCTCCTCTGGATGCCAGGATAAAGCTGGTTTGTTCCAGACACACATGTGCGTGTGCTAGCGCACCCCTCACCACACTCATGAGCAGCAGATCCAGAGGACTTAGCCGTGTTAGTCTGTAGTTGCAAAATAGTAAAGAATCCAGTAGCACCTTTAAGACAAACCAACTTATTTGTAGCATCAGCTTTCGAGGACCACAGCTCTCTTCATCAGATGCATCAGCTTTCGAGATCCACAGCGCTCTTCATCAGAGGCATCAGCTTTCGAGAACCACAGCTCTCTTCGTCAGATGCATCAGCTTTCGAGATCCACAGCGCTCTTCATCAGATGCACAAGCAGTGTTTTTTTTAGCAAACAATCCTGGTGTCATTGCATCTCTGAGCCGTGCATCAGCAGCAACCTTTAAAAAATGAACACCCAGCAACGTTGGGGGTATTTAGCTAGGACTTCTTTGATTTTGAAGAACAGGAGTTATCCTGGAAAGCGTGCGAGGAGAGTGAAGAAGCCTGCCAGCAACCATGTGCAGAGTGCATTTCCTTCCCCAATAACCCATGTGCACCTGAGTTTGGGTGACATGGCTTCCAGCCAAAAGCTTCTGGGTCAAGGCTGACAGGAATCTCCTGGAGTCTTTTTTTCTGTAGGCATCAGCCTCCGGGCTCAGGGGCTGTGTCCAAGCGGTGTGCAGGGAGCAGGGGGGGTGGGGTTGTCCTCATTGTTTCTGCCTGATTTGAAACTCGTTTCTGCAGCTCCTTTAGAAACCTGCCCGGTTGGTTTCTCTTGGTCTCCTCTCTCCCCTTCCAATCCTGCTTACAAATGCAAGCAAAACAACCCAGCAGGGTAGAGGTGGGAGGGGGGCCACTTGAAAAGATGGAAGCCGCAGGAGCCACGCTGGGCGCCTCACCGCGGGGTGGCTGCACGGTGCATCTAGGCCATTAGGCCTGGGAATTATGAGGCCAAATTGCAGGGGGGGGGCGGGTTTAAGCTTCGACGGGAGCCAGGCACTGCCTGTTCTACAGTGGTGCAGGAGGGCTGGGTCCAAGCAGGCAGCGAAATGGGGCTGGACCAGACAAAGGGGTCGGCCCAGGATGCCAGGGGAGCCCTTTGGCTGTT
This sequence comes from Eublepharis macularius, assembly GCF_028583425.1. Taxonomy (NCBI): domain Eukaryota; kingdom Metazoa; phylum Chordata; class Lepidosauria; order Squamata; family Eublepharidae; genus Eublepharis; species Eublepharis macularius. The sequence continues at coordinate 185,844,293 of NC_072792.1, forward strand.
CCAGGCACACAGAAAGCTATGCCAAACCCCTGCCCAAAAGGGCAGCCCCGCTGGGGATTATGTGCCCCCCCAGGCTTTTGTTGATGATGTGGTCCTGGTCCTAGCATTCTCTGGTACTGGACCCTGTTAAAACGCAGTCCTTATTTAATCCTTGTCTTTGGAGGAAAAGGTAGTCGACTGAGTTCCATAGGGATTACTGCAAAGTAAATGTGCTGAAGCTTGCAGTCGGGTTGCTAACTCCAGATTGGAAAATTCCTGGAGATTAGGGAAGAGTGAGGAGCCTGAGGAAGGGGCTTGGGGAAGGGAGGGCCCTAAGCAAGGATGTGATGCGGTAGAGCCCACCCTCCAAAGCTGTCATTTTCTCCAGAGTAGCCAATCTGTGTGTTCTTGAAACATTAAAGAGTCCAGTAGCGCCTTTAAGACTAACCAACTTTATTGTAGCATAAGCTTTTGAGAACCACAGCTCTCTTCGTCAGATGCTACAGGACTCTTTACTATTCTACTTTGATGCTACTGGACTCTTTACTATTTTGCAACTACAGACTAACACGGCTAACTCCTCTGGATCTATGTAGCCTTTGGATCAGTTGTAATTCTGGGAGGACCAGGAGGCAGGTGACCATACTATGCCAGGGCCAACGGTACGTGGGAGCATGCTTTCAGTCAGCACATGGAGTGGACATTTTCATTGAGCTTTCCACTACAACCCCCAGATCTTTCCCCATCTCATTCTCAGCCCGTTCGGAAACCATCGGTGTATATTTAAAGGGAGGATCTTTTTGTTCTAGTGTGCAACATCTTGCACTTAACGATGAACATTCATTTGCCATGTTGTGGCCCGCTCCCCCAATTTAAAGAGCTTGTTAACAATCTGCCATTCTGGATAATTTGGTATCTTCTGCAAACCTGGCTCCTGCCCTGCTGCTTTGGTGATGTGTCCAGTTTTTACTGATGCATCAATTGAACTCGCTCCCTGCTTCGGCCCCCTCGGCCTCCTCTGTGTTTGGAGACCTCGCAGTCCCCGTGCATATCGATAAAGCACAATGCTAGCTTGGCATGTGGCAGCTGCCTGTGTTCTAAAGAGGAAAGGCATCACCTCTGGCAGTGGGGGGTCCCCTCAATGACAGGCCCTCCCCAGCTGACTGACAGCTGAGTCAAACGAGCTTTCGCTTAGCAGATTGCGACATGCCAACCTTCAAAGGTCAGGTTTCACCAGGGGCAGGATCCATGGCCATTTGTGAAGGCTGCTTCTATGAGCTTTTCTCTGGCCTGGCCCCAGGAGCAAGCGGCAGGCACTGCCTGTCAGTCACACGTCCAGCAGAGAGCGTCTTTCCAGGGACTGGTGGGGAGAGCTGTTGCAGTGGAAGGTCCCGCTGATTGTCAGCTAGGCAGGGGAGCCCTGGCGGCTTTCAGACTGTCATGGGAGTTCTGTGGGGTTCAGATGCAAGAGAGTTGTGTGCTAGGAATAATTTCAGAACACTCTCCATCCAAACTGCTTCCTGGATTTTGAAAATATATTCTACTATCTACTGTTTAAACAGAATAGTAAAGAGTCCAGTAGCACCTTTAAGACTAACCAACTTTATTGTAGCATGTGCTTTCGAGAACCGCAGCTCTCTTCGTCAGATGCATCAGCTTTTGAGAACCACAGCTCTCTTCGTCAGATGCACCAGCATTCGTGAACTACTGCTCTCTTCGTCAGATGCATCGTCAGGTTTCGAGAACCGCAGCTCTCTTTGTCAGATGCATCGTCAGGTTTCGAGAACCGCAGCTCTCTTTGTCAGATGCATTTGACGAAGAGAGCTGTGGTTCTCGAAAGCTTATGCTACAATAAAGTTGGTTAGTTTTAAAGGTGCTACTGGACTCTTTACTATTTTGCTACTACAGACTAACACGGCTAACTCCTCTGGATCTATGTTTAAACAGAGACAAGCAAACATCACAAATTATTTATTTAAGTTTTGCCCCACTTTTCAGCCCAACAAGGACTCAATGATATTGTCTATATCCTCAGCGCCTTTTGAAAAAAAAGAAATGCCACTTGTAGAAGGAGAAATTTCAAACTGTGAAGCTTGCTGGGTGACTCCCACTTGCTCTTAACCTCTCCTACCTTTCAAGGTTGTTGTGAGAATAAAACAGAGGAAGGAACCTAGCCAGGTATGCCACACTGAGTGTCCTGGAGCAAAGACAGAATTGAAAAGTATTGAATAAACCAATATGGGTGTAAAGTGCCGTCAAGTCACAATTGACCTATGGCGACCTCTGCTGGTGCTTTCCAGGCATGTGAGAAGCAGAGGTGGTTTGCCATTGCCTCCTTCTGCAGAGTCTACCTTGGTGGTCCCCCATAGTTTTCAAGATCTGATTAGATCCGGCTACATGATGCTGCCTTCCCTCCCAAACAAACCAATTATAAGCCACAATTAAAGCTGAAAATAAAAATGAAAGCAAATAATTGATACTTAACAATGGAACCAGGACAACAATGCAGCCGCTGTGATGAGGTAGCTGGTGTCAGAACAGGATTTGGGCAACCAGGTTCGAATCCCTGCTCTGCTATGGGAAGCCTGCTGGGTGACCTTGGGCCAGGCACACATTCTCAGCCTAACCTACCTCATAGGGTTGTTGGGAGGATAATAATAATATATGATTTATATACTGCCCTTCAGGACAACTTAACACCCGCTCAGAGCGGTTTACAAAGTAGGAGAATGGTGTAAGCCACTTTGGGTCCCCGATGGAGAGAAAGGCCGGGTAAAAATGAAGTTTACAAAAAAACCTCCTAATAACATTATAACCAGGGCTTTTTTTCTGGGAAAAGAGGTGGTGGAACTCAGTGGGTTGCCAGCACAGGGGGCAACTCTTGGCCCCTGGTAACACATGCATGTGCGCAATGTGTGCGCACGCTCCCAGGACCACACAATGACGTCACTTTGGGTCAGCTGGAACAAGGGGGGAGTTTTTAAAAGTTTAAATCACACTCCATGAAAATGGTCACATGGCTGGTGGCCCCCGCCCCCTGATCTCCAGACAGAGGGGAGTTTAGATTACCCTCCACGCTGCTCCAGTGGCGCGGAGGGCAATCTCAACTCCCCTCTGTCTGGAGATCAGGGGGCGGGGCCACCAGCCATGTGACCACTTTCAAGAGGTGCCGGAAGTCCATTCCACCGCATTCCAGCTGAAAAAAAGCCGTGATTATAACTGATTACAATAACAAAATATTTCCAAACTTGTGTGTGTGTGTGTGAGAGAGAGGCTTTTAAAATGTGTGGAGCATCCTGGGTCTCAAGAAGGTTTTTTATGCACCTTCCAAGCTTGCATAGGTTTACCGTCTTTCCCCATTTTGAGTTCTAGACAAACTCTGAAGTTCTTCTCCCTGGATTCCAGAGTTCCAAATTACCTAGTTTTGTTTGCCGAGGAAACCTGATGGATTATATGGACAGCATGCGAATTAACCCCTTTTAGCCTCACAACGACCCTGTGCGGTAGGCCGTGCAGGAGCCAGAGAGCGTCTGGTCCACTGAGCTTCGTGCCAGGGTGTGGATTTACACACAGAACTCCCTGGTCAAAGTCCAGCACTCCGCTCACTACACCACACAGGATTCCTTTTCTCCGCACAACTGGGCGTACCATTTTAGCCAGACCCTTTCGGTGTGGTTTCTTTCCAATGCAAGTGAGCACCAGAAAACAGAGTGTGTGTGGGGGTTGGGGGGAGGGAATCCCACATTATTAGTGCTTAAAGGCTGGTGCGGATGACTGCAACCCACATGCTGACCACAGAAATCCTCCGTGTTCAGACCTTCACCGCGTCAGGAGTCACCTGCGTGCTGTTGCCATGCACGTTTCTGCAGCAGCAGATGGGCTACTTGCCAAGGGTTTGGCCCCACCAGAAGCTTGATTTGGAAGTGACGCTGGTGAGACAAACACAGGCTCCTGGGGGACTTTGCAGGTGCATAGGGTCATATTTAAACGGGGCTGTGATGTGAGCAAGCCCTATGTGGGACACATCCTTCTTGTTGAACAGATGGCAGTTGCATTTCAACAAGTTGCTGTGTAAGAGCCAAGCTCCAGGCGTGGGGAGGGCTTTTGTGCTGCCAGCATCAGGGTTGGGCCTAGAGTAGCCAACCTCCAGGCAGTGGCTGGAGATCTCCTGGAATGGCAACTGATCTCCAGGCCACAGAGATCAGTTCCCCTGGTGAAAACGGCTGCTTCGGAGAGTGGACTCCATAACTTGACGTGGTCCCTCCTCTCCCCAAACCCCACTGTCTCGAGGCTTTAGCCTCCCAAATCTCCAGGAATTTCCCAACCTGGAGCTGGCAACCAGACTGATGCTGGCGAGGCAAAGATCCCCCCCATGCAACTTTGCATGGGCTCAGGGTTTCTCCTTCCAGGTGTGCTGCATTCATGCAAAGCAGCTGCATGGGATTCATAAGCATGTCAGAGATCCATTGCCTTTGCAGCAAACACACTGGTAGGCGAGCGGCTTTATGTAGGTTGCAGCTGGTTGAAAGGCAAGCCTGAGGCCCCACACAGTTGCTTGCACAAGGAATCTCTTTCTCTCCCCAGCCTCCCTTCTCTATCAGTTCTCCAATCAAACCACTACCCACCTTTTCTACCCAGCTACCACTGGCTACCAGGTGACGTAGGATTAGCACCCATTCCCTGGCCATTTGAGCAGCAAGAGCCACGATTCTTCCAAACAGGGACTTCGTTTGCTTCTGAAACAAAAAGCCTCTCTGCTGGACTCTGTGTCACGCGGGAGCTCATCGGCTGTTCACAAAGGACTCCTTTTTCCTCGCTGGCATCGATTCCAGACAGCCCATTACTGCCTTCAGTGCATTTAATTGACAGCTCAGTGTTGTGCCGATTGCTCCCTTCTTTGGGAAGATGCTGAACCAGGGCAAGGCAGGAGAGGCAAGGAAGAAAAGGCCCAGCAATTCTGTGCCCTTTGACATCGCGGAGCCTGCCGGGGCTGGGCTCTGGACAGCTCGGCTCGGCTTCATTGCACCAGGCCTCACAGCTGGACACAGTCCTGCCATCTTGAGCATCCGACGGGACCCAAACCGCATGCCGGAATGACTGATAGATCCCATGACGCACAATCTGAACGTTGCTGTGGGCAGGTTCCTATGCAAAGAGCTGGCCTCAGCACCTAACAGATCAAAGATCAGAAAATATTTTCCGGGCTAGCGTAATTCCCCCAGTTTCAGAGCCGTCTGAAGCTGCCCGCATCACCTTCCATCACTGTTCACTCTTGGTGCTAAATAAATTAGGAATAAGTTAAATAGCATCAGATCCAAGAGAGCTTCTTGTGCCCCTGCGGCTCAGTTCCCTCTGCTGTGGAAACTGCTTGGCCTTAGCGGTTTCCAGCCAGGAAGAGGGCTACTCTTTACCCCCTGTGGCTGCTTAAATTTTCCAAGGAGCTCACGGTAATACGCATAGAGGGCACTGCCTGAGAAACCTTCTAAGAGCCAACTTGGTGGTCCCATGCCTAACAGAAGGTAAGCAAAATAGAACCACTCCCAGATAAGGTTCTGTCTTTCTTTTGCATCACTGGGGGATTCTGAAGGCACACAAACAGGGCTTATTTTGAGGGGGAACACGCGGGAATGCAGTTCTGGTAGTTCTCCCCAAAGGTCACATGTCAGGTGACCCCACTCACCTGATTTTTGGCCATTTTGGGCCCATTTCAGCCTGGATTGGGGCTGAAATGGCCCAATTTGGGCTCAAAATGGCTAGGATCAGACCCAAAACAGCCAGGATTGGTCCCAAAACAGCCAGGATCAGGCCCCTGACAGGTGGTGGATCACTCTCCCGCTCAGCAGCGGTCCAATCCTGACCATTTTGGGCCCCTTTTCAGCCATTTTCAGCCCCTTTTTGCCATTTTGGGCACAATTTCGGCCCTGAATGGCCAGGATTGGGTCCAAAACAGCCAGGATAGGTGATGTCAGGGGGTGTGGCATATGCAAATCAGTTATGCTAATGGCACACTTCCGGTGCTGTCAAGGGGCGTGGCATATGCAAATGAGTTGTGCTAATGAGTTATGCAGCTCTTTTTTTATGAAATGATCCCTGCACACAAATATATTATTTTTGAAAAGAAGGACCCGCACAATAGCCTGGTGAGGACTGAGCATGCTCTAGGAGTCTAAGAATGCAAGAATCAAAAAGAGTCCAGTAGCACCTTTAAGACTAACCAATTTTATTGTAGCATAAGCTTTCGAGAATCAAGTTCTCTTCGTCAGATGCATGGTACAGAAACTGGTCAAATATAGTAGAGGAGGGGGGAGGAGGGGAGGAGAGAGAAGATGCAATTAGGGGGGTTAACTCCTCTGCATCTAAGAGGCTAACTCCTCTGCATCTAAGAATGCAAGAAGTTGTGCAACATTTAAAAGGTGGAGGGAGTGAAGCAGGAGGATTGGCCTTCCTTCGTCCCCTGGAGAAACAAGACCAACCCCAGAGTGTGAAGGTCAAACCGGGACAACTGGCAACCCTCAGTGCAAACCTGGGGGCTTTCTGTGGCTTGCCAAGCAACGGTGAGTGCGGGAATTAAGTTTCTGGGCAATTTACGAAGCGGATTTTGCATTGCAGTTTCATGGGCAGCCTGAAGAGGGCAGAGAGACTCACCAGCTGGGCTGCAATCTGTGTTTTTAATTCGCACATTTTACAGTGTTTTTTTAATTAAACCTTTTACTTATAAAATCTTTAAAAAGATGCACAAATAGTGCTTCGGGCCCAAACGATGCAGAATGTAAGTCTTTAATAACCGTTGTAATGCTAATCTTCACAGGCTCGTCACACGGCCCGGCTTCTCAAAGGAAGAGACAAGAGTTTCTGGGGAAAGGCCAGCAGGCAGCATGGAGTCTTCCCCCTGTGAAGAAACAGGGAGGCAGGCTTTCCCAAGGGGCCAGTTCCACAAAACGGGTTCTGCTTCAGCAGGGGATGACGGAGTGCCGCCCACAGAAGCAGGGTTCAAGAAAGCCAGGTCCTATTTCCCGTGACAGCTGCCGCTACTGAGATACCTTTAACGGACTGCAATCAAAAGTGGGGCGGCGGGGAGGGGTGGGGGAGCAGCTTTCCAAGTTTCCCTCAAGATGCTTCTTCCATATGGCGATTCTTTGACTCGCTCTGATTTTGAATGATCAATTGCTTAAAAAAATCACTCTGTTGTACTTTCTGGTTTTTAACGGGTCTCTACACTGTGCTTGGAACTGATTTCAATGAATTTGAATGGGTGAATAACCAGTGAATAACTCTCTTCTTCCTAGTCTGTTAGGGTCAGGGGGGCCTAGGGTCAGAGGAAAACAGGACCTTTTTAGCCTTGGCCCCCAGCCTCTGGAGTGGGCGACCCAAAGAAATGCTTCAGTGCACCTCCTGGGTGCTTCTTGTTTCGGCTGACATTTGAACACGAGGGCGGGGGAGGTGGGGGGTTGATACTTCCTTTCCTGCACAGGTTGTCTGTGATTATTTTGTTCTGGTGCAGGAAAATCATCCAAAGTCCAAACTCTGTTCAGTTAGACCACGAAAGCAGTCAGAGACAAATTGGAGAAGAAAGCAGAGACGGGTCCGTGTGATGCTGCGGAATAAATGGAACAGCAGCGGGAGAAAGTAAAACTTCACACCAGGCCATTGGAGAGGAGCACTCTGTAGTAGCAGAGGAGACGGAGGACTTGGGAGGCAGGCAAGTTGGGAGCGATTCTCTTGGGTAGGAGAGCCATACGTGCCTTATAGTGGGTGGTGATCAGACCCAGACGCCCTTCCATGTTGACTTCTGATTCATTGAAAAGATGTAAAATCAAAAAGAGTCCAGTAGCACCTTTAAGACTAACCAATTTTATTTTAGCATAAGCTTTCGAGAATCACGTTCTCGTCTTCAGATGCCTGATACAGAGACTGGTCAAACACAGAAGAGCAGAGGGAAGAGGCAATTAGGGGGGGAGGGGGAGGGAGCAACCAAAACATTCCTTTGCTAGTATATGTAAACATCTCCTTTTGGTGTGTGTATCAGTTGGCTTCAAAGGAGTTTGCCCTGTTAGTTTGTAGAAGCCAAACAGCTAGACCATCCAATTCCAATGCAGTATGGGCCTTCGATAACCACAGCTCTCCCTGCCAGATGCATCTGACAAAGAGATCTGTGGTTCCCGAAAGCCCACGCCAGGTACCACTGAGCTCCCCCAGACCCCACCTCTGTAAAGGAAATCTGTTACCTGTGGTAATGTGATAACCATTCATAGTCCCTATTCAGTCCCAGCTTGACAGAGTCAAATTTGCATATGAATTCCAGTTCAGCAGCCTCCCGTTGGATTTTGTTTTTGAAAGGTTTCTGTTGAACTACAGCGACCTTTAAGTCTTTGATGGAATGTCCTGGTAGATTGAAGTGTTCTCCCACTGGTTTTTGGACGTTTCCATTTCTAATGTCAGATTTGTGTCCATTTATTCTTTTGCGTAGAGGTTGGCTGGTTTGTCCAATGTACAGAGCAGAAGGACATTGTTGGCACATGAGGGCCTATATCAGATTGGAGGATGAACAGCTGTAAGAGCCAGAGACAGTGCAGTTGGTGCCATTGGGTCCTGTAATTGTATTCCCTGGGTAGATATAGGGGCAGAGCTGGCATCTGGGTCTGTTGCAGGGCCTGGTACCTGTGCTGGTGACTCTGCTGGCCGATTCATGATTGTGGGTGAGAAGTCGTTTAAGGTTGGGGGGCTGTCTGTAGGCAAGGAGAGGTCTTCCACCCAGGGCTTCTGAGAGAGAGGCATCGTTTTCCAGGATGGCTTGTAGATCACTGCTGATACGTTGGATGGGTTTGAGCTGGGAGCTATAGGTGACAACCAGTGGTGTTCTGTTGTTAGTTCCTTTAGGTTTGTCCTGGAGTAGGCTGTTTCTGGGTACTAGTCTGGCCCTGTTGATTTGTTTCTTCACTTCATTTGGTGGGTACTGTAGTCCCAAAAATGCTTGTTGTAAATCTCTTAAGTGTGAGTCTCGGTCGAGAGCATTGGAGCAGATACGGTTGTAACGTAAGGCTTGGCTGTAGACAATAGACCGAGTGGTATGTTTAGGGTGGTAGCTGGAGGCATGTAGATATGAGTATCGGTCTGTTGGTTTCCGGTATAAAGTGGTATTTATCTGTCCATTATGTAGTTGTACAGTGGTGTCCAGGAAGTGTACCTGTTGTGTAGAGTGGTCCAGGCTTAGGTTGATAGTAGGGTGAAAGTTATTGAAGTCCTGATGAAATCTCTCAAGGGCTTCCTTCCCATGGGTCCAAATGATGAAGATGTCATCCAGGAATCTTAAGTATAGTAGTGGTTCCAGTGGATGGGAGCTGAGGAAGCGTTGCTCCAAGTCCGCCATGAATATGTTAGCATATTGTGGTGCCATGCGTGTGCCCATGGCTGTGCCATTAATCTGTAGATATAAGTTGTCACCAAATTCGAAGTAATTGTGAGTGAGTACGAAGTGACAAAGTTCAGTGGCGAGGTGTGCTGTGGTTTTGTCCAGGATAATATTCCGTATGGCTTGCAGTCCATCCGCATGTGGGATATTGGTGTATAAAGCCTCCACATCCATGGTTGCTAGGATGGTGTCATCAGGTAGGTTGTCAATGGACTGTATTTTCCTGAGGAAGTCAGTGGTGTCCCAGCTAGGTTAATGTCCCACCCCCAGGTTAGTAGCCCGTTGAAATTCTGGCGCAAACACCAGAAACAAAAAGCACCAGAGTTTAGACTATGATAGGCAACAACAGCAAGTTGGGGATGAAATCATCCCCGTTTTCAGGGAAGATACACTTCAGACTAGCTGCATCTGGCCTCAAGGCTGTTGGCTGCAGAAGTGAAAGTGTTTAACTTCAAAGGGGAAGATAACACACCGAACTTCCAACTAACAGGCACTGAAAGGTACTCAGAACTAGACATGGGCATGAACCAAAAAAAATTAATGAACCTGTGGTTCATGGTTCAATGCTGCTGACGAACCTGAACAAACGAACCGTAATGATAATTTCCCATTACCAAACTGGTTCGCAGTTCATGGTTCGTGGGCATCAGAACAGCCCCCGTTGCACTTAGAGAGCCCATATTCGCAGGGAGTGTTTAGCAGGCTCTCCTCCAGCCAGCATCCAAGTTTGGTCAAGATTGCAATAGGGATCTTGGAGTTATACCCTCTCCAATCCGAGGCTCCCAGGAAACTCCCAGTCGATACAATTAGAGCCACCAGTTGACATTGGCCCAGTGTACAAAGGGTTGGCTGTCAGAACTGCCTATCAGGGTTTGCAGGGATGAGATTGGAGTGCCCATGGCTACAAATCACCCCTCCCCCCTCCCTCCCCCCGGCTGTCTTCTCCCATGTAACCATTTGTAACCAATTTGCAGCTCCATGGTTGGAAGGAAGACCTGCCGATCAAGGTAAGCTGGGCTTCGATTCGGGTTTCCAGGGTGACAGAAGGAGTGCAGACAGAGTTCAGCATTCCCCCAGCTCCTTTTCCAAGGGAATTGATTGATGGTGCCTGACTGTCTGGCTTCATGAACCGCAGATGAACACAACGAACTGGGCTTCCAATGAACACTGGCTCGTTGGCCACGGACCCTCATGAACTGCCGAATTGTGAACAGATGTTCACGCAGTTCATGGGTTTTTTTGGTTTGTAATATGGTTCGTGCCCATGTCTACTCAGAACTCTCCTTAGGGTCAGAGGATTAATAGGTTGCACATAACATATCCATGGCATGTACTACAGGCAGGCACACATGACATAGGGTTTGGTTATGCCCTCAGTAGATCTGGGAAAGGGCCTCTGAGATCTTGAGAAGGCGCTACCAGACAGAACAGACAGCTCCCAGCTGACTGGAGCAACCACATGACTCGTGAAGAGGCAGCTCGACCAAAATGGAGGGGACTCTCTGTGGCTCGATGTTTGGCCTGACATCAAATTCCTAACCCAGCATAAGAGCAGCCCTGCTGGATCAGACCAGCAGCCTGTCTCCAAGAGAGGACAGACAGGTGCCACAGGGAAGCCCACAGACAGGGTCTGCTGGCCACACCCTTCTCCTGCTCTCCAGCATCTGACAGAGGGATTCCGAACCCAGAGCCCTGTTCCGCTCTTCTGGTGAATAGTCAACGCTTGGCCTCTCTTCCTTCAGCCCCTTTAAAACCCATCTCAACCAGAGCCCTTCACTCCATCATGTGGAGGTGGGTTCCACAAGTCAACTCAGGAACGTTCTTGGAATCGGTCTGGGAAAGCCTGACACCCAAAGAGCTGTTGCCAATCGAGGGGGCTTGATGAACTCAGCCGAAGGCAGCTGCACGTGTTCTTGCAGTCATGGAAGGATAAGAGCGTGCATTTTTGTGACAGTTTTCCTTTTGTACCTCGTAAGAACTATAGCAATAGTATGAGGCAAACAACTGCCATTATTTATCCAAAGGCAAAAGATTTGCATCTTGGGAATGAATACAAAGTGCCAAAGCCCATTTCATTCTTTCTAAGAAACAGTGTATGTAAATCCATGTACCAAACCAGGCCGAGAGGGGCTCCCACGGACACGTCACACCAACGTACTAGTGAGGGGGGCAGAAACCCGCTCTCCTAGCTGTGCCCTCCTCCCAGCGGCAGCCCTGTTTCCAGACTGTAGGACCCGACGCTTGCAGAAAGGTTTCCAGAGGAGCTGTTGGCAATGCCGCCGTTGCCGTTGTGAGAAGTTATGGATCAACTTCTCCTGGGAAGACGCAGATGTTTATGCTGCCCCCTTTGGCCTGTAATTTTCTTTTGCTTCGGATTGTAAAATTAAATAAGCAGCCTGTCCCAGCGAGAATATACGTCTTCATCATTGATCCACAGACAAATCAATTTGCAGCAGCGACACTTTCCAGGACTAATTGCTCTGAGCCTCCTATTTCCAACGGGAGGACAAGGAAGAACAGGACCGCGTCGAATTTCTCCCACCCCCCCTGACACCCCCTTGGCTTCCGACTCTCCAGCCTGCTACAGAAACTCCTTCCCTGTCCATACAAGAGAGAATAAAATCCCACTTCCACACAGCTGCTTCACTGATTTCAACATCCCGTGACTGTTCTTCCCCCTTCCCGCTGCAGTTATTTACATGCATTTTTCATCTATTCATTTATATCCTGCTTTGTCCCCAAATGGGAACCCACAGCGGCTAACACCCGAATTAAGTACAGTGATACAGATACAGAAACAACCAAATAGGAAAACGTAGAGCAAATTTCTCTTTCTTTCTCTGCTGGGAAATCTTTCTACGCTTACACCAACCCGGGGATTACAATCTTCGGCAGTAACTGTATGACAGTGAAATCTTTTATATAGTGCAAAGTGCAAAGTGCCATACAATCAAGTAATAAATAAATAAATACATACAATAAATATCTTTCTAGGCTATGACCCTCAGGCTAAAAGCCCTTTGGAATGAGAGCCAGCAGGGACAGAGTGTGGACGAGCATCCCAAGAGACTTGGCTTTGCATCTTCTTTTCTAATATGAAGCTTGCTGGTTTAGTTTAGGCAAGTCACATTCTCTCTGCCTAACCTACTTCACAGGGTTGCCATTATTAGGCAAAAGAGGACAAAAGACTGTTCTAAGCCACTTTGAGCCCCCTTTGGGGAGAAAAGTGGGATATATATAAATGGATGCATGCAAAAAAGAGAAGATGCCATCACACACACACACACGCACGCACGCACGCACGCACACAGAGCCATTCCTAGGCCTTAAGAACTGCTAATAATAATAGTAACATTCGATTTATATACTGCTCTTCAGGACAACTTAACGCCCACTCAGAGTGGTTTACAAAGTATGTCATTATTATCTCCACAACAATCATCCTGTGAGGTGGGTGGGGCTGAGAGAGCTCTGAGAGAGCTGACCCAAGGTCACCGAGCTGGCTTCAAGTGGAGGAGTGGGGAATCAAACCCGGCTCTCCAGATTAAATCCCAGCACTCAACCACTGCACCAAACTATGCCAAGCTCTGTGGTGGAGAACAGACCTGAACTGCGTAGATCCCAATGGAGCTGATTCTCCCCTTTCTGGAGCATGGAGTGGGGCTCGCATCACATGTGCCCCTCCCTGGGCCGTCTATTTCCCCAAGTTGGTCTTTGTCGCAAACTGCACCCTTATTTCTTGTTCACCCTCATTCTGCTTGATCTGCCTTCCGTCCATTACTCAGCTGAGCATGACCCACTTCCCCCTCCTCCAAAACAGTCAAGTCCTTTGTCTGCCATAACCAAGTCCCCCTCTTAGCATCTCTGACTGCAGCGATGCCACGTTGACCAGCTGCAGCTGACTCACCCAGTCCAAACCTGGCACTGAAGCCATTGAGGCAAACATCTGCAAGCGCCCATCAATCCTACAGCGTGGGCTGGAGTGGGGAGAAGTGGGTTGGTGACTGTGGTCTTTGCAGTGCAACCATTGTGCCCTCCCAGTGCAGCACGGGAAACAGAGCGTCTGGCGCAAATTCAGTTAGCTTGAGTGGAATTTCGAAGGGGAGGTTATAAAATCCATTTTTGCGTGGCTGTGTTACATTTCTCAGGATACTGGTGCAAAGAAATATAGACCCCTTTTGGTGAAGTTCATCAAAGGGCAAGGGAATATATTCCTCTCTGGACAGACCAGGAAGTTAAAATGACCCAGGAATGAAATGAGCCAAGTTGAATGGGGAATGATGGAGGCTCTCCGATTATTGTCTTCAAGCAGAAGCCATTGGCTGGATCCACACCAAGTGGCCCCTGTGGACCCTTCACCAGGACTAGAGCTTGGTGTCAGAATCTGTGCAAGTGCCCTACACTCCGTCATGAAAGAGTTAAATGGTTGTTCTGTTTGTTTAGTCAGACAGCTAGTTAGCATAGGGCCACTTAGGCTTCGAGAGAAGTTCCCTCCAGAGAAAGTGGGAGTCTTTAGTCCTAATGAGAGAATCTAGGATTGTCTATTGGATGAGCCAGTTTATTGGGGGGCAATTAGCTAGCAACATAGACTAAGGTTTTATTGCTCTTTGTTCAATCTACTACTTCACTAGACCATGCAGACTACTTCTCTTGCAATCTAAGCTTTTCTCTCTCTAGTACCTAGTTGAGACTATCAAGATGCAGTCAGAAACTGTTTGTTGTTTTTCCTACCCAATGTACCCTTTTCACCCTATTATGTAGTCAAGTATTTTTATAGAGCTAGAATCTCAGAAGTCTGTCTACTTATTTCCATTGTGCTGTTATCAAACTCTGCTACTCTGCAAACTTATATCTCATTGCTGTGCAACCCCCAACACTCGGCTTATTCTGGCCTCTAGCAGCCCTCCAAACCCGTTCTCACCCCCTTCAGTCTGCTTTGCAGTTCTCATTGTAGGTTTGTCAGATTCAGCCTAGGGAATCCCTGGAAATGGGATTTTATTATGTAAGTTTTAATTTGTTACCCTCCTTAGTGGCCATTAGGAGGGTAGAAAGGAGGGGGGGTTATAAATTTGTAAAATAAAAATAAAGCAAATTTGGGGATGGTGCCTTTGAAGGGGGAATTTGGGTAGTATACCCATCTAGTATCTATGGTATACCATCGAGTTGGCCCTCTGAAGCAGCCCTGTCTGAACAGGGTCTCCTGCAGGTGCCATCCTACACATGTGCAAAATCAAAAGCAGCCTGTAAAAGCAGGCTTTCCCTGTGGAATGGCCTGCCTGAGGCGGTCAGGAGAGCCCCCACTCTCCTGCCTTTATGCAAAGGATGCAAAACTGTATTATTTAAAAAAGGCTTTTTACTCAGATAGGAGGGCTGTCTTGTAGGGAGGGGGTCTCAGATGCTTGGCTAATGAGTTAGGGACCGCAGGCTTCACCACTATGTTTCTTTATGTCCTATCTGTTGCTTTCAATATGTGCTCCTATGTTCTACCTGAGCTTCTTGTGGTCTAATGTCAGTCCTAGAATTGCTTCTGTTCTGTTTCAGCATTTCTTCATCTCTTTATTGGATTCTTTCTAACGCTATGTCTTGTAAACTTGTATTTACTTACCCTGTGGCATTGTTTATGGAAATGTCATTGATACTGACTGTACTAATTGCACACTGCGTAATCCTGCTTGAGTCTCAGTGAGAAAGGTGGACTATAAACGACATAAATCATCACCATCAACATCATCATCATCATCATCATCATCATCATCATCATCATCATCATCATCATCATCATCATCAAATAATCGCAGGAGGATGGTTGGCTTGGGGCCCCCAGCCTTTTGCAACTGCCCCACATGGCAGCCGTTTTGTGTTGGTGCTCATGATCCTTTCTCAGAGTTTCAGAAATACCCAAGGGCTGAAGAAGGCTGGGGAGCCCTGCAGGATGGTTAGAGGTAGGCCAAGGAGCTAAGATAGGGTTGCCAGCTCCAAGTTGGGAAATTCCTGGAGATCTGGAGGGTGAAACCTGGAGAAACCTGGAGAAAGTGGGGTTTGGGGAGGGAAAGGACCTTGGCATGGCATAATTCCATAGACTCCACCCCCAAATTAGCCATTTTCTCCAGGTGAACTGATCTCTGTGGCCTGGAGACCAGCTGTAGTTCCGGGAGATCTCCAGCCAGGCTGGCAACCCTAAGCTAAGAACTGGACCAGGAAGAGGCATGCTGACGCTGCCCCCCCTCCAAGAAACCAGCTCAGACGCTGTCTGTCTTAGCCGGCCTCTCGGGAGCTTGTACCTATTTCCGTCTTGCAAAAACTGGAGGCGTGGCACCATATCCCCAGTGGGCTCTCTTTCCCAGTTCGGCTGCTGCCAGGGCCAAAAATGGGCCACACCAAAACCAAGCCTGGAGGAGGGTGTGCCTGCAGGGAGAGAAGGAGCACGTGGGGCTCGCACCCCCCTGTGTTCTTGCGCTTAGGTCACTCTTCAGCTTCGCACCGTTCTCAGTTGGCGCCTCATCCCAGCCTACCCTGTTGATCTCATTTCCCCACCAACTGCCAAAGGGATCTTTTCATTAGCAGCTTCCCCCGGCGGGCTGCGATGCTGCTGAGTCCCCTCTCGCCTCAGAGAGTCCCAGAAGTGATAATTAGCTGTGGAAACTTCAAAAGGTCGTCAAACTTCTCCGGGACTGGGATCTAGAGCAACGAAATGTTTAGCTTTGGCCAAAGGTTGCCCTGTGACAGCAGGAAGTGTCTGGCATCTCAAAGTCTCACCACAGGAGCCCTGCAAGGCGAGCACCAACCCGCCCCCTCTCTGCAGCACCACCAGGATGGCTGGCTAGCAGAGATCCAGAGGAGTTAGCCCTGCTAGTCTGTAGTAGCAAAATAGTAGAGTCCAGTAGCACCTTTAAGACTAACCAACTTTATTGTAGCACAAGCTTTTGAGAGCCACAGCTCTCTTTGTCAGATGCAAGATGAAGAGAGTGGTGGTTCTCGAAAGCTTATGCTACAATAAAGTTGGTTAGTCTTGAAGGTGCTACTGGACTCTTTACTATTTGGCTAGCAGAGGGAGCTGCAGACAGAGGAAACCCAAATACTGACACAAGGGACCCAAATGCTGGGAGTCAAGGAGTCCTGGGTGTCAGGTGACTCCAGAGAGCCAATCCCGCACCCCTGCCTACTATATCACTGCAAAGACTTGGTGCCTTCTCCCAGTCTGGTCCTTACTGCTGGCTTCTGCTTAAGCTCAGAGAGATGCCCTGGTAGGGACAGAGGCTACACGCTACTCTGTTGGATGCTGTCCGCTGATAAAGACACGCGCCTCCTAGGGAGTTCCCACATTGCTACACGTGGCACGTGAATGAGTTATGCTCTTGGTCTCGGAAAGATTTCTCCTCTGTGCTTCGGCTTTAGGCTTGTTTCCAAATTTTCTACTACCATGCCCTATTGTATCTGCTCACTGAATGTCTTGATTGTAGTTCATGATTGTACTTTGTTCAGCGAATGTCCTCGCTGTTGATTATATTGTATTTTCACTTGCGCTGTGTAATTCGCCGTGGATCTCAGTGAGAAAGGCTGAATAATAATAATAATAATATAAAATGCATGCAAATGAGCAAGGACAACATCAGCAGAAATCCAATACTGAGTTCAAGAAAAGCTGAGATGCAGCATAAGCAGTCCTAAAACTGGCGTATTAAACAACACAGAAACTAGCCAGGAGGATGATACAGCCACAGACAGTGCACAGCAGCACAGTCTATGGTCCCTTAAGTGCAACTATAGTGTAAGCACCCAGTGAGTGACCTTGCTATTGATGATATTGTATTTTCACTTGCACTGAGTAATCCACCTTGGATCTCAGTGAAAAAGGTGGACTATAAATAACAACAACAACAACATTGGCTTCCCCAATCGTTTTTTCTGGTCTGTCCAACTCAGGTGGGGCTTCAACCTGAAGGACTGCACTGCAAAACTCTGTTCTGATCTCTTCACTTTGCAACCAGCTGTCTTCCACCTATCTAGCTACTGCTGGAATTTGATCCTACCCATACTCATACCCAGGGCTTTTTTTCAGGGGGAACACGGGGGAACGGCGTTCTGGAACCTCTTGAAAATGGTCACATGGCTGGTGGCCCCGCCCCCTGATCTCTAGGCAGAGGGGAGTTTAGATCGGTTTAAACTCCCCTCTGTCTGGAGATCAGGGGGCGGGGCCACCAGCCATGTCACCATTTTCTCCGAGGGCAACCCACTGAGTTCCACCACCTCTTTCCCCAGAAAAAAAACCCTGCTCATACCCATGCCAGTTTGGAGTAGTGGTTAAGAGCGGCAGGACTCTAATCTGGAGAGCCAGGTTTAATTCCCCCCCTCCTCTGCACGAAGCCAGCTGGGTGGCCTTGGGTCAGTCACACTCTTTCAGAGCTCTCTCCGCCCCACCCACCTCATAGGGTGATTGTGGTGGGGATAATAATAACGCGTTTTGCAAACCGCTCTGAGTGGGTGTTAAGTTGTCCTGAAGGGTGGTATATAAATCAAAAGTTATTATATTATACATTATGATCCAGACATCTGAGATGAAGTTCTTGCATTTCTCAGAGCTTCCACAGGTGAGGGGCCTGCACTGTGGAGGCCCTGCTTGTAGGCTTCTGCGTAGCATCTGACTGGCCCCTCTTGGAAAGGGGATGCTGAATTAGATGGATCATTGGTGTCATTGGGCAGGGTGACCCTTATAATTTAATGGAAAAGGTCTTCCTCTGGCTGTCAGAAGAGTCACAGTGAAGACCTAAAGGAACCAAAGCTCTGAGCCTGTGCAAGGCGCCTTCATGTTAATGGCACCAAAGCTCAGTGGCTGAGCTGCTGCTTTGCTCGTTTCAGGATCCATCCCTGGCTTTTCTGGTTAAAGATCTCTGGGGCCAGGCACTGGGAAAGATCTGTCTTTGCCTGAGACCCCGGAGACTGGCAACTATCAACAAACAATTTTGAAACGTGCTGAATTTCAAACGCTTTGATTCCAGCTTTTCATGTCAAGCTTGTGAAGTGTACTGGGCCTTTGGTGGCTCTAGCTGGCAGCCAGGATGCGGAGTTGGATAGTTTGATGCTAAGCATGATGATACCCAGACTCTTTTGCCACCATCAAGAACTAAATCTGCCAAGGAAAAGCCACAACACGTCTTTTCGGCTAAGAACATAGAGTTTTGCAATGGCGCACGAATCCTTTGGGAGGATGATAACCTAAACACCAAGGTTTATAATCACCAAGTGAAATGTAATAACTCCAGCCTCTTGGGAGGGGGGGAGGGAGGGACGGAGGAAGGAAAGAAGGAACAACAGACACATCGTCCCATTGTAAGAAAAGCCAGGGGCCCTTCAGAGCCACCCGCTGGAGTGGGCTTCATGCTTAAAGCGGGTCATCCCCTCGGCACTTGTGCCATGGAAGTGAAGAGCACAATTTCCTCCCTCTGCCCATGTGTGGGTTGGTGGCTGGGAGATTTCAAACTGGTGCACGTAACAGCTAGAGCGTTCAGTGTGGAAAACAGCCATGGTGTGTGTGAAAAATTGTCTCTAGAAAGAAAGCTCTTTGACGCAAAGGAGCTGGCTGGGGCTTCTTTTCCATTCCTGCACCGAGTCGGCATCATATAGATGCGGCCAAGCAGTTTCTGGCGGACGATTTTTCCGCCAAATATACCCCGTCCAGGGTCTTATCCAGGGGAGCTGCTGTAGCATAGTGGTCAAGTGGTTGGGCTACTGTGACTTTGTTTGCCACTCTGAGCGAGGTACTAATCTTCTAGAAGCGTGGTATATAAGTGCACTCTTCTTCTTCTCCATCTCCTTTTTCTTAAACTTCTGTCTCCTTTTTCTCCTTCTCCTTCTTCTTCTCCTTCCCCTTTTCCTTTTTCTTCACCTTCTCTCCTTTTTCTTCTCCTTCTCTGTCTCCTTTTTCTTCTCCTTATTCCCTTTCTCCTTTTCCTTTTCCTTACCTTCTCTGTCTCCTTCTCCTTCTCCTTTTTCTTCATCTTCTCTGTCTCCTTTTTCTTCTTCTCCTTCCCCTTCTCCTTTTTCTTCAGCTTCTCTGACTCCTTTTTCTTCTCCTACTTCCCTTTCTCCTTCTCCTTTTCCTTCACCTTCTCTGTCTCCTTTTTCTTCTCCTTCTCCTTTTTCTTCATCTTCTGTCTCCTTTTTCTTCTTCTCCTTCTTCGCCTTCTCTTTTTTCTTCTTCTCTGTCTTTTTCTTCTTTTCCTTCTCCACCTTCCCCTTCTCCTTCTCCTTTTCCTTACCTTCTCTGTCTCCTCCTTCTCCTTCTCCTTTTTCTCCATCTTCTCTGTCTCCTTTTTCTTCTTCTCCTTCCCCTTCTCCTTTTTCTTCAGCTTCTCTGACTCCTTTTTCTTCTTCTCCTTCCCCTTCTCCTTTTTCTTCAGCTTCTCTGACTCCTTTTTCTTCTCCTACTTCCCTTTCTCCTTCTCCTTTTCCTTCACCTTCTCTGTCTCCTTTTTCTTTTTCTTCTACTTCTCCTTTTTCTTCATCTTCTGTCTCCTTTTTCTTCTTCTCCTTCTTCGCCTTCTCTTTTTTCTTCTTCTCTGTCTTTTTCTTCTTTTCCTTCTCCTCCTTCTCCTTCCCCTTCTCCTTTTCCTTACCTTCTCTGTCTCCTTCTCCTTTTCCTTTTTCTTCATCTTCTCTGTCTCCTTTTTCTTCTTCCCCTTCCCCTTCTCCTTTTTCTTCAGCTTCTCTGACTCCTTTTTCTTCTCCTCCTTCCCTTTCTCCTTCTCCTTTTCCTTCACCTTCTCTGTCTCCTTTTTCTTTTTCTTCTCCTTCTCCTTTTCCTTCACCTTCTCTGTCTCCTTTTCCCCCTTCTTCTCCTTCTCCTTTTTCTTCTTCTCTGTCTTTTTCTCCTCCTCCTCCTCCTCCTCTTTACCATTAGGCATGGCCATCTCTCTCCTCAGCCCGGTGTACAAACACACAAACACCATGCCATTAAAACAATCTCATGAGTCACCACAGGAAATTTTGTGTTTGAATTCTCAAATGCCATAATTTGACCATCTCACAGGAATAGGTGCACATTTCAGGCTGCCCCCTCCTGATCAACTGTACCCATTTCTGACCCTTCCTCCAGTGGTTGGTCTCTGTGGACCACTCTAATGGAAAATGTCCCAAATTATTTTATTTTACTTTCTAAAGAAACAATAATGCGAGTGCCAGTTCCAAGACATTTTCTGCTGAATCTTTCCAGATGCTTATCTTGTCTGCCATTTCCATTTGACGGTTACCTAACCTTCCCCTCCCCACTGAATGTGGCATTTTTAAGGCCATGTACACATTTGCATTGAGTTCTAAATAGTGAAGATTGTGGCAAAGCCATTAGAGAGACAATGGGACATTTAACAGGCAAAGGAAGAGCCTTCACTTGTGACTTTGCCTCCACAACAACACATCCCTCCCAACCCTGACGGATACAAAATAATTGCATTGGGGGGGGGGGGTTGGCATTTATATTGTAGAGAATTGTTCTGCTTCTCGGATTAGGAACATCCACGTAGGCTTTGATCTGATTAACAGCGCACCCATTTGTCACACAATCCAAGCACAGCTTTATAGCCTCCAAAATGAAAGGATTTGACAGTTTACAAAAAAAGTATGATTCAATGGGGATTGTTGTTGACAAAATGAAGGTGGGGGGAGAACTGTCTGGACTGAGTGAAGCTAAAAAGACTGACAAGCTCAGACCCCCACCCTCTCACCATGTCACTAAAGGGAAGCATGGAGAGGCAAAAACCACCATAGGTCAAGATTCGACGCACAGCTGGGGATTCGTAGCGCAATCCTATGCAGAAATACTCCAGGCTTCCAGTCTAAGCCCACTGAAAGCAATAGGCTTAGACTGGAGTAACTCTGCTGACATTCTGGCACTTTATCTATCAGTAAACTGACCGCTGCCTCAGTAGAAGTGAAAAGTACACAAGCCCCCCCCCCCCCTCCCCAGCAAAGCAAGTGTCTTTCAGTCCTGTTTCTAAGGGATTCCTTGTAGAACTCATATTGTAGGGCTAGTTGTGGTTGGTTGTAGGAAGGAATAAGAACAAGACATTGAATCAAAGCGCAGAAAAGATATATGTACCTTTCTCTTCTCTGATGAATGGAAACAGATGCAAGAGCGAAAATAAAAGGACAAAATTTCAGACAAATAGAGCAGCCAGACCTGGAAGGAGATGAAGTTCTTTAAGAAGGAACTTGTGACCACCGAGCCATGTCCTTCACAATTAATTAACAACAACAACAACAACATTCAATTTATATGCCACCCTTCAGGATGACTTAACCCCCATTCAGAGCGGTTTAGTATGTCATTATTATCCCCACAACAAAACACCCTGTGAGGTGGGTGGGGCTGAGAGAGCTCTGAGAGAGCTGTGACTGACTCAAGGTCACCCCGCTGGCTTCAAGTGGAGGAGCAGGGAATCAAACCTGGCTCTCCAGATTAGAGTCCTGCCGCTCTTAACCACTACACCAAGCTGGCTCTCAACTTCATTAGTACACCATCTTTCCCTACAACGAGACCTAAAGTAGCTTACAACATTCTCCTCACCTCCATTTTATCCTAAAAACAACTCTGTGAGGTAGGCAAACCTGAGAGGGTGGGATGGCCCAAAGTCACCCAGTGAGCTTCCAGAGGGACAGAGTGGGGATTCGAACCCGGGTCTCCCAGATCCAACACTCTGACTGCACCAAGTCAGGCCTCCTGGATTCTATCCAGCCCAGTGCTGCCTCCTCTGACAGGTATCAGCTACTTAACTGGAGGTGCTGGGAACTGACCCTGAGGAAGAGATAGTTCTTTCTTGTGACTTGAGATCTTTCTGGATGTGTTGGCTATTGGAGGAAGTTTAGTTTGACTCCAGGGTATAGCATTTATTTTTATTTTATTCATAACCCCCTTGTGAATCAAAGTAACATACAGCATTTCCTTCCTTTTTTATCCTTACAACAACCCTGTGAGGTAGCTTAGGCTAAGAGTATGTGACTGGCCCAAGGTCACCCTTCAGGCTTTCATGGCAGAGTGGGAATTTGAACCTGGGTCTCCCATGTCCCAGTTTGACACTCCAACCAGTACGTCATGCTGGTGTCTTGCAGCCGTTTGAGAAGATGCCATGAGACTGGTTTGGGGCATCTTCAGGAGGACAGAATCCAGATAATGCTTCATTCTGCATTCTGCAGGTGCAATGGTCTGCAAACATTTTTGGGACATCTTAGAGGCTGCAATACATGTCTGATAAAGGTAGAAAAAAAATCTGACGGGCCACAATTGTGACTGGAGCGGGGGGATACGTGTTTCTGACACAGACAATATACGAACTTAAGAAAAGCTGGCTGGATCAGACCAGTAGTCCATATCTAGTCCAGCATACCAAGGAGATTTGAGATCGGCTTTAAAATGAATAAAAGTGGCACACAAATGTAATACTTTTATTAATCTACCTCGAGATCTTGTTCTGTAATCCTATGCATTGGTTTGCTATTACTTGAGTGCTGGTGGAGAGGTACTCTACACATGCACAGAAACCACCGTCTCACTTACTACTTTGCAGAAGACACGAGATGCCCTTATTGCTGATGACATCATTTTTTTCTTGTGCAGTTGAAAAAGGCTCCTGAGCAAAACTGATCTGAGACCTTGACAAGTGCGGAGGCATTATGAGGCTGCACCATCTTCATCTCTGGGGTTTGTAACGAAAAAACCCAGGGCTTTTTTTCTGGGGGAACGTAGGGGAACGGATTTCCGACACCTCTTGAAAATGCTCAGCAATAGTGCTTGAAAATAATATGATTTCAAAGAATCCCATGTGTTTCTTCCTCATTTCCCTCTTGAGAGTTCCGCCACCTCTTTTCCCAGAAAAAAAACCCTAGAAAAACCCAATAAAGCCTAGAGATAAATCAATGCAAGTAATTTAAATAAAACCATTTTAAGCTGAATGCTGCAAAATATTGGAAGAATGGCAAAAACACACTTTAGAAGCTCTCGGAATATTCTCCCTGGGCTATGCAATGCAAGACGTGGAGTTAATCACATTTTGATGAGTTAAAGCATCAGTTAATGACATAATGTACCCTTTCGGAGGGTGCCACACTCTTAAATGTAAGCACTTTGCTCCTAAAGTATTTCAAAGGATAATTCCACACAGTTTTGTGGCATTACAAGGTGCTGAACTGTTAAGCCACAAAGCTTTTCTCCTTATAGGGACCTATCCCAAATGAGCAAGAAGTCACAGGAGAGAGAACAGGGGAAGGAGGCCAAACACTCACCACAAAGTCGCAAATTGGCTTCTCTTCAGACGAGCCATTTCATTGCTGAGTTTCTGATATAATATCTGCACTTTGGTTTGAATGGAACCCTCTTCTGCTGGGCATAAAAAGAGTCGCTGACAGCCCAAAGGGAAAATGAAAAGAATTGCTGCAAATGAATTCCCTCAAGTACAAAGTGGAGCCATCAAGACGCAAGATGGGAAATACGTATATTGCAAATCTACTAGTGGCCATTTACTGAAAAATCAACATTGCTCGGTAGTGGGAAAATGAAGAGAGGAGGCTTTGAATTGTGATAATGGATTTCTTAAGCAGAGAGAGGGAATTTCATTTGCTTCCCCCCAGAATGGAGGAACCAGATCGCGGATGGGGACAACAGAAGACAAGCCTTAGCAAGTTTATTTTTGTCCCAAGCAGTTCAGAAAAGGTTGGGACAGGCGTGTTTGTGTGTGAACTGACATTGGGGTGTGCGTCTGTGCTTGCTTTTGCCACTCCAACCTCACCCAACCTGTTCATCTTTATTGCTTTACAAAAGCTACATGTGTTTTCTGTGCTTCTTCTCTCCCTCAGAGAAAATCAACTCTGTAAAGTTTTTTTCTAAATCTGCCAGGTAGGAGAAGAAACCAGTCTGTCTTACATTATTGGCCCTTTCTAGGCAGTGCAGAATCCAAGAGCATGACCCCAAGCCCCAAGGGGAGTGCTGGAGTGTAGTGCTCAGATGGTGCAAGCTTGGGCCAACATGCTCTGCGATCTTCCAAGACTTTCTGGGACATATCTACGAAACAGTCCACCTTAAGAGAAGAGACTGGAAGGTGCCAATGACCATGCTATTTAGGATTTGACTGCTCCCCAGACTTTAGAACTCCTCACCTCAAGAATCCCCTCTAGCTACTTTGCCTCTGGCCTTCTGGAGATCTGTAAAAAAAAAACTCGCCCTTTTTATTCTAGGGGGCACCTAATGGTAGATCGAACTAAGATTCTAAGGTGGACATGATTAAGTAGTGATTATTTATTTGTTTGTTTGTTTATTTATTTATACCATATTTTGATTCTGCCCTCCCCACGAGCAGGCTCAGGGCAGATAACAACATTAAGAACATTTAAAACATTCCGTATTAAACCATTTGAAACATCGTACCAAAATATCGTACAAAAATAGCAGCACTCTTTTTCCTGATGGCAGCAATACAACTAATAACAAATAATACAACAGTGCAACTGAGTATATCAGCAGCTTAAAAACAGTGGTGGGTAGCTTTCACAGGGAGGGGGGGGTAGATGTTTTATCCTCCAGCCAGTGGAGGCCCAGCCTCAGCCATAAGCCTGGCGGAACAACTCTTTCTTACAGGCCCAGCGGAAAGATAGATCCTGCCGGGCCCTGGTCTCAGTAGACAGAGAGTTCCACCAGGAAGGAGCCAGGACTGAGAAAGCTCTGGCTCTAGTCGAGGCCAGGTGGGCCTCCCTGGAGCTAGGCACTGATAACAATTGCTTGTTATGCAGAGATTTGTGCCCTCTGGATAACAATTAAAATGTGGAATTTTCAGTCAGAGGTGTAGTGACAGCTGTAGGCAAAGATAGCTTTGAAAGGGGGTTAGGTTGGTTCATGGAGAAGAAGTCCATCAAGGACTAACAGCCACATTGACTAAAGGGCACCTCCACATGCAAAGGCAGTGAACCTCTGAATACCAGAGGCCTCGGATGCTATCTCTTGTTGTTAGCCCTCATGGACAACTGGCTGGTCACTTTGTGAGACAGGATATTGGATGAGATGGACTATTGGCCTGATCCAGCACAGCTATTCTTATTTTCTTATGATATGCTTCTGCTAAGATTGATTGGCCTTGACTGTTGTTAGGTCGCTCTGCTGCTCTTTAAATACGATTGATGGTGGTTGCGTTTCTTTTTTCAGATGACCCTTAATCTTTTTATCCGTTCTTCTCTCAAGAATCTCCAGGTGCTATTCCTTCTTCCCCCCCTCTGCGTTTTATCTTCACAACAACCTTGTAAGGTAGGTTAGGCTGTGCCACTGGCTCAAGGTCACTCAGTAAGCTTCCATGGCAGAGCAGGGAATTGATCCTGGCTCTTACTCTGAAACTCCAGCTGCGACATGGCACTAGCTGTCCAGAGTGTCTTATATTGTCCTGTTGTTAATTCTTACTGAAAACCACTTGGAGTGATCTTTCAAGAGAAAAGCAAAAGAGAAACCCTCAAGCGAGTAAGTTGCCTGCCGCTTGTTCCCTACAATTAATACCACCTGTAACGTGCGCTGATATTTCTTGACTGGTAGTTCTGGGGAGTGAAAGATTGTGACTGAAAGGAGACTCCATATCCAGAGGGAACAAATCTCTGCATGCCAAGGTGGGGAGGCAGCATCGGCCTCTGTAACCTGTTTTTTTGGCCCTCCAGGGCAACTGGTTGGATAGACAACTGGTCTGGTTGAGCAGAACTCTTCTCATGCTCTAAAAATAAAAGCAGCAACACCCATTCGTCTTCAAGGCCAACAACCACCAGGCGGGAGTAAGAAGGAGCAACCTGCCCCAGATGTAACCTGTAACCCGGATGTATTTAGAGTCCCTTATCTGCTGTATGAGTCTTGTCCATTCACCCATGTCCGTCATTCATTTGGAAATGTAATAGGTCTTGAGCAGTCACGTTGGAGTGGATTGGCAACCTTCCAGTTGTACTTGTGCCCAAGAAGAACTATGTTTCATACGAAACGGGAATTGTATAAGATGCCTGCATAATCCCGTCGGCACCTGTGGATTTTACATCTCATTGGACTTGAGCCACCACCATAAGACTGCCTTGTGACTTCCTCTTTAGTATATCCCCATTGTGGGTCTGTTTCGGACATTTATATTATGACTTTGACAACTGAATTGTATTAACTATATTTATTGTTTTCATTGCATGTTATTTATTTGCACTTTGCACGTTTGCACTATTGAAACATTTATATAAAAGTCAGCATTAATTGCATATTTCCGGACTTGTTGCTTGTACTCCTCACTATCCGGTTTTCTCCCCTTGTTTGGCTTAGTTTCACCAGATGTAACCTGAGCAGGAGATTCAAAATAGGCACCTAATGCATATGTAGTATGTTGACAACTGTTAAAATAGAGATATTTTCCAGTTTGGAATAATTGGCCATGTATTCAAGGTAACAGATGAAAAGTCAGGTATCAGAGGCTTAGTTGGGGCAGCTGGCCAGGCAGAGTGGCATGTCATTGGCCATGTGCCTACGGCCTAACACTGTCCCGGGAACTGGACAGGGGGACATTTCTCTCCATGAGTGAGTTCTCAGCTCCATTGTGGGGTGTGCATTTCATGTGGGACTCAATATCAAATGAGAATCTTGGGTCACACTCACTTCAGAGTTTTCTACCATGGCTGAATTAGTCTGGATTGGATGCCAAGCCCAAACTCTGGTTCATCAGCAGTCTGGCACGGAAATGGAAACCTCTTGCCTATCCAAGCCTTGGAGGCAGAAATAGACAATATATACTGTCTTGCTGGCACAGATAGGGAAGGAACGAGAAATGCATCACGGGTCCCCATGTGCTGGATTCTCTTGCAAGGTTCAAAAGGAGAAAAGAAACCTGCAGGAAACCCTTTTTTCCAAACAACAACAAATGTTGGTTGTTGTGGGTTTTCTGGGCTGTATTGCCGTGGTCTTGGCATTGTAGTTCCTGATGTTTCGCCAGCAGCTGTGGCTGGCATCTTCAGAGGTGTAGCACCAAAAGACAGAGATCTCTCAGTGTCACAGTGTGGAAAAGATGTTGGCAGGTCATTTGTGCCAACATCTTCTCCACACTGTGACACTGAGAGATCTCTGTCTTTTGGTGCTACACCTCTGAAGATGCCAGCCACAGCTGCTGGCGAAACATCAGGAACTACAATGCCAAGACCACGGCAATACAGCCCGGAAAACCCACAGCAACCATCGTTCTCCGGCCGTGAAAGCCTTCGACAATACAACAACAAATGTATTGCTGAAGCCCAGTGCAGAAAGACGACTGTTTAATCGGCAGAGGAAGGCCTAGCCTGTCCTGTCCTGTCCTTCACACCCAGACTTCATGGGAAGAACAGAAGAGGACCAACAGGAAAGGACGATCTCAGAATTCAAGCCTGAGAAGCAGGTCTCTGGAAGGGCTTCAGGCAGGGAGTCACCTGCATTCATCCAGTTTTGACCAGAAGAGGGAGCAGAAGAGAGAGGAGAATCCCTCTGGTGATAGTCAGAGTGGGTCATGTGATATTCTCTGACATCCTAATTAAAAACCCTCCATCCAGTTCAGGCATGCTTTTCCTTTCATGGACCGGGGGATTTGCTTGGGTTGTTAAATAGTAAAGAACCGAGTAGCACCTTTAAGACTAACCAACTTTATTGAAACATAAGCTTTCGAGAACCACAGCTCCCTTCATCAGATGCATATGATAAAGAGAGATGCATCTCCATCAGGAGGCAGGAGGTCATAGCCCCTCTCTATACTGCCTTGGTCAGGCCGCACCTGGAGTATTGTGTGCAGTTCTGGAGGCCACACTTCAAAAAGGATGTGGACAAAATCAAGAGGGTACAGAGGAGAGCGACAAGAATGATCAGGGGTCTGGAGACTGAGCTCTACGAGGAAAGGCTGAGGGTCCTTGGGAATGTTTAGTTTGGAGAAGAGGAGGTTGAGGGGGGACATGATTGCTCTCTTTAAGTATTTGAAAGGCTGTCATTTGGAGGAGGGCAGGGAGCTGTTCCAGTTGGCAGCAGAGGGTAGGACGCGAAGCAACTGGCTTAAATTACATGCACAAAGGTACCGGCTGGACATTAGGAAGAACTTTTTCATGGTCAGAGTAGTTCAAGGGTAGAATCAGCTGCCTCGGGAGGTGGTGAGCTCCCCTTCACAGGCAGTTTTCAAGAAGAGGCTGGATGAATATTTGTCAGGAATGCTTTAGGCTCATCCTGTGTTGGGCAGGGGGTTGGACTAGAAGGTCTGTATGGCCCCTTCCGACTCTGTGATTCTGTGATCTGATGAAGAGAGCTGTGGCTGTCAAAAGCTTCTGTTACAATAAAGTTGGTTAGTCTTAAAGGTGCCACTGGACTCTTTGCTATTTTGCTGCTGCAGACTAACACGTCTCACTCCTCTGGCTTTGGTTGTGGTCACCTTTCCTGCACCTGGGCAGGATCTCTAATAAATGGCGCTGATGGGGTAAAAGCGTATCCATGGGAAAATACTGCCTTGCAAAACCTTGTCAGAAAAGACAAGGGGGATACTTTCAGGATTCTCCCATCCTAATTTCTCAGTTGGGCTTCGACTTTGAAACGACCTGGTTGTTGTTTCCAAAGCAGAATTGGTGCATTTGAGATCCTCCGTCATTCAATTTTGGAAAATGTCTCACTATTGGGTTGTGCATGTGAGATTTGCCACAGTAGTAAGATCTTTCCATGCCTTCGTGCCCCTTCCACATTGCTGCTGAAGACATGTGCAAAAATAAAACTGAGGGAGGGGGGAGAGTTATCTTCATTTGGTTGTACACAGAGCTGCGGTAGGATTATTTTGTGTAGTCGCCTGCAAACACAAGGGGCTGTATCTGTGCATCAGCACCTGTTGCTGAGCATTCCTACAGTCCTCCTGGACTCATGCGCCAGGGCCGGAGAAGTAAGAGAGTAAAATGAGGTCCTGTGGTGCTTTGATCTTCCTAAGAGAGTGTGAAAGCTCCTAAAAATCTTGAATACCACCTGTCAGCTCTGGGAGGAAGGCTGGTCTTGCTCTGATGGTTGATGAGATCAAGACATAGGCAAGAAAAAAACACCCGCTAAGGGACAGAAACACCTTGTGCCTATACAGGAAGCTCACTCGGGCAAAGCAAGGCCTAGAAGTTGCTGAGGCCTGCCTGCCCGCCAGGCCATATGGAAGAGCCTTAATCTCACATTGCCACAGGGAGTTGTGCTTTCTAACCAAATGTTGCCTGGATCTTTCTCCCTCCTCACCCAGCCTCCCCACTTCTTCTCCCACCCCCCAGCCAAGCCTCCCCTCTGCAATCTCTTTTGTTACGAGAAATTGCTCTGACCCGATTTTTAGGTTTCCACGGTTCCTTACTGGCTGCCAGCAAAAAAAAAAAAAAGGATTAACATACACAGCGGCTCCTTTCCCCCTCCGTTGTAACAATACAAAAACCCGCACGAATTAAATTACCAACATGCACCCGGCTAATAATAGCTGGAGCGATTTCAGCAGTGGAATAGCAGCCCCCGGATCAACTGACTCCCTCATTACGATGATTAGCCATTCTTGGCGAGAGGAGGGCACTGGGCGTGCAGGTTGGAGTTTTGGCAATAAAGGGCCTTGCAGTGGGAGCTGAGGTGTGTGTGCATGCGCTTGATGTGGGGATGGGAAGTGGATTTCAGCAGGATCTCTGCAGCCTCGGAAACAGAGAACAGGAGTGATGAAATTAACCAGAAGAGCCCAAATGAAAAATCTGGTGTCACAAGAGAAAAATTACGGAGGAAAGGAAGGAGCTAAAGGGCAAGAAGAAGATTAAATTTGAAATGAGCAATGCGCTCTCTCATTCTCTGTCTCTCTCATGTGTTTGTGTGTGTGTGTGTACTTTGGCACTGATCTGCCACTGCTGTAAACAAGCAAGGTGCTAAAGAGCCTCACCTGGGGGAACTGATACCGTTTGCACAAAATCTTGCACCTGTATCAATACACCCCGCTCACAGACATGCTCCAAAGGTTTGAACATCATTCTGATTAAACAAATGCATCTCTAAAAGCATTTACCACTGTTGCTCCAGTGCTCTGGTATCTTTTCAGGCCTGGGGCTAATTCCTGTGTGTGTGTGCACACACGTGTGTGTGATAGGTAATGGAAGCAACAAGTCTCAGTTGTGGGGGTGGGGAGCTGGATGCATTCTACATGTGCTCAGAGGGACTTTTCTTTGGTGTGACTGATTGCCATGTTCAAGGGACCAAGCCCTTGCATTAGAAGCATGTTCTTCCTGAGGCTGGTTAGTTGTGCTGCTACGTTCATGTTTATATGTATTTTAACTTGTGAAGTAATTTTGGATGTTTTCATGGTTACTAATTTATATATTTTTATATATTTTAACTGTATGTGTCTGTAATCCGCCCTGAGCCTGCTGGAAATGTGTGGAGGACAGAAGATAAATAAATAAATAAATAAATAAATAAATAAATAAATAAATAAATAAATAAATAAATAAATAAATAAATAAATATCAGTCCAGCCCTATTCCCCACTGGTCAGCTTCTCCATCTGAAATAGCACCTGGCTAGTTTCTGGTGGGTAGCCCTGCCGGTCTGTAGTAGAAGAACAAGAATTGGGTCCGGCAGCATGTTAAAGATCAACTAGATTTCCAGGGTATGAACTTTAAGGGAGCTCTGACTCTCGAAAGCTCATACCCTGGAAAACTAGTTGGTCCTTAAGGTGCTATTGGACCCAACACCTGGTAGATTTCCATAGCAGCCCAGGTTTTCTGTACGTTTCATGTCATTTTGGATTTTTCGAAAAAAGAAAATTTCTGTGTGATCTGTGAAGGAATTAGCATGTTCAAATGAACCCCAGGGTGCAAATGAACCCCTCCCTCTCTCCTTGGCACTGCTGGCAGTGCCCCCCCCGAACCCCACTTGCCCTCAACTCTCCCCTACTATACAGCTCCGGCATCGATCATCGTGTTGGCCCGATCGTCTTTCTGGCTTGCTCGTTCAGGCACTACACATGCACGCTTGCTCTCTCTCTCGCTCTCTCTGCCTCTTGCTTCCTCCCTCCCCTTCCGCATGCTTCAGCAACCCTGCATTAGGATCTGTTACAGCATCAGTCTTCAAACTCCCTCCCAGAGCAGAGAGAAAGAGAGAGACTGTCCTTAACAGCTCCATTATCATTCCCGGGCTGGTGGGGAAGGCAAGAGGGAGCTGCCTCGGCCGGGCGCTGGGACAGCATCTCTCGCCTCCCGCCGCAGCCTCCTGAAGCTGCCCTCTCCTTCTGGCAGGGCTGGCGAAAGGATGAGGAGAAATGGGCCAAGCCTGCGGCCACTCCATCCTGTGCCGAAGCCAGCAGTACCAGCCGGCCGCATCTGACATGTGAGTCGTCTCGGCATCCCTCGCCGCCGGGAGTTCCGAGACTTATGGGGAATTTGGAGGGGTGGAGGAGGAGGGGGGACCCGCGGGACTGGAGCCGAGGCGGGCGGGGGAGGCGCCGGGAAATGGAGCGGAGTTGGAAGGGAGACAGGAGCGAGCCAGAACAAAAGGGGTTGGAGAGGGCTGGGGAAAGCAGCAGCGGATCCGCTCGGAGGAGAGACTCGGGCGGGATGGCGCGAGAGAGCAGGAGACGGGCGAGCCGGAGGAGGAGGGGACGTGGGCGAGGCGCGCCGGGGAAAGAAAAGTTCTCCCTCCGAAGGCGAGCCTGGGCGAGGGGCAGCGCCGGCTGGGCTGGGCTGGGCTGGCCTCTGCGCCGGGCTGGTGCCTCCCTCCGGCGGGTACCGGGCCAAGGGGGAGCAGGTGGCCCGCCAGCCCCCAAGCCGTTGCCAGGGCGACGCGGGGATGCTGCCGCGGAGCATCCCACGCCGGCCGGCCGGCCAGAGGGACCAGGCGCTGTCGCTGTCCGCGGTGCTGAAGCCGAACGCGGTCGCTGTCCGCGGTACTGAAACCAGGGCTGCTGGCCGCCTGCCGCAGGAACAAGATGCTCGGCGCGCAGGGCGAGACAGGGCGGCCCGCTGCGGAAGGGCAACTTTACCGGCAGACGAGCAGCCCTCGGAGGACCCCCTGGGTTTGCCAAAGGGAGGGGTCTGAGCGTCTCCGGGGCTAATTTAGTACTTATGCTGCTTTAAAAAAAATATTTTTGCAAGAGATGGTTGGGTGACTGGAGGCCTGGAAGGGCAAAGAGCAAGGCTGGGTCTTTTGAGTCAGGTTCTGCTCTACGTTTCTTCCGAGATTGGCTAGTGAAATTGGGAAGATATGAAGGAGAGCATGCAAAAGACTTCACTGGATGCTACAACGTCTTCAAGTCCAAATGATACTTGGCATTGAAAGAGTAAATTATGAATTAGAGAGTGTGGAAAAGTTAGAACAAGAACATCCCACCCCCCCACCCAGAGTGGAGCTAGCCTTTTCTATATACTCTATACATTTATTGATTATTTGCATTATTTATAGTCTGCCTTTCTCACTGAGACGCAAGGTGGATTACATAGAGTAAGTCAATATGATCAAAAACTGGGACGTTCAATAAGACAATAGGGCATGGATAGTGGAAATTTCAAAACAAGCAGAAATCTGATATAGAGCTGAAGCAATGATGAAAGAAATCATAAGCATTTAAACGTGACATGTTAAACAATGCAACCCCCCTACCTATTAAGCATATACTTACAGCAACAGACAGTGCACAGTAGTATAGTCTACAGTCCTATCCCTTCACCAAAGCCTATCTCTGAACCATTTCCTAACAGCACAGCCTTCTTCCCCATTTAAAAAAGCCCTCCTGAATAATGAACACATGGGAAGTGCCAGAATGTGCAGAAAAAAATGACAATTGAGTAGTGTGGAACCAAAGAATTTTGTTGAAATATAAATGATTCCCCCCCCCCCACAAATGGTGGGCATGGCAACAAGTGTTTATATTAAGGAAATTTCTCTTTGCTGCTTTTGTGCCCTCTTATGCAAAACAGACTGAAATAATTAGTTTTGTCCATCTGTCCTGGCCTGGAGGCACCAATAAAATCAGCATTATAAAATATGCTAAAACTGCAACAAGGGTCTGCAGAGGAAAATGACCGCAGGACTCATCCTCGCGGCACCATTTCATACTATTCACTGCAACTGTCAAACTTACATCCAACTGTGTACATGTCTCAAAACTTTGGCAGGCTTTAACAGCTTGCAGAGGGAAGTTGGCTCCGTTCCATGTGACCTCTTTGTTTCTGTAAATATTCCAAATTTCACAGCACAGACTAATAAATACATCCCTTCAAACACTGATCACCCCTGCCTTACATTTTGAAATCCTAGCCAACCGAATACACAGCAATAAATGCCATCGGCTTTGCAGTTTCCAAATGTACAGAACTGTGACTTACAGACACATTACTGTGCCACCCTTCCAAAAGCTCCAGAGGCATTAATTGGAACCTCTGCAATGCAAACGCTCGTCTCTGCCACAGCTTAGATCTTCTCTGCTTAGCTCATGTAGGCAGAAAAAGCTGGTTTTCCCAGGGCTCAAAACTGACACCCTTTTCTTTGATGACACAGACCCGCTGTTTCATGAAGCTAGATAATGAAAACGGAGGAGAGCACTGGTTTTCAGTACTATGAAGCTTTCATTTAGGAAGCAGCGCCTATGGTTTGGCCAGCTCTGGGGGCTAACGGCCCCTCTGGTCCTTTGCGTTCCCAGACTTTCATCTACTGTGGGAGGCAAATGGGAGAACAAGGTCTTCTGTAAAGGACAGAACTTTGCATATCAGGGGGGTGCTCTAGTAAATTTTAAATTTTATTTTAGGTCATTTATACACCACCTTTCTCAAAAGATCAGAATGGATCCAAATTGATATAAAGGATACTTTTCAGAGAAGAGCCCTGTGTTAATCTAATGCTTGCTTACCTGTCCAGAAGGCATGTACACTACACTTGGATCTTAAACACCATCCTCTCCTTCCCACCCCCGTTAAACACACCTTCTGTCTTAATTTCTGAGGGCCCCACTCAACATAAGGCATTGTGACTGCAAGCCAATTCAGAAGTTACATTTTGCAGCTATTAGAGTGACTCTTATGAGAAAAAATGCAACTTCTGAAGCAGAGGCATGCTCACACCACTACAGGTAGCTACTATTGACTCCAAAAGCCACGCTCATAGATCCAGAGGAGTTAGCTGTGTCAGTTTGCAGTTGCAAAATAGTAAAAAGTCCAGTAGCACCTTTAAGACTAACCAACTTTATTGAGGCATAAGCTTTCGAGAGCCACAGCTCTCTTCATCAGATGCAACTCTCTTCACCATGCAGCTCTCTTTGCCATGCTGACATTTATATTTTACATTTGTGCAAACACCTTGAGTGGGTCTGTATTCTGTACCGCTGTGGTCTGGAGGATGTGGCATTTAGATGTGGTGTGCCAGAGCCTCAAGTTTACCCTCTACTTGGCCAGTTGGCTTCAGGAGAGGTTTAGCTGAAACTTCCTTGTGGGAGAAGAGCAAGATTTGAATTCTTAAAGCACCTTAAAGATTAATCAGATTTCCAGGTGCTTGCTAGATTCGCTTGTCTACCAAAATTTTGCCCTTCTACTCAGATCTTGCTCTTCCACTGCAGACCAACAAGGCTACACACCTGAAACTATCTTCCTGGTGAGAATGGCATTGGGACAACATTGGGTTATGATCCCATGGGCCTGTTCTGCTAACGGCTTTCCTCTGGTGCAGGGGGCTGATATAGCCCATCTGGTTTGCAGAAGACTCCTTGTTGAAGCAGTTATGTCAATGGGAAGGCTCCTTGCTCTAGAGGAAAGCTCAACACATAGAAGAATATACATGCCAATGATCCAGTGTAGTCAGTCCTTGAAGCAAAGTGAGAAATATTTCTAAAGAATGCTGTTAATGAACTGGGCCCCGCATATGTCTTTCTCTCCGAAAACCAACATGCGCTCATAGCCCCAGAGTACCCGCCCAGGCAGGGAGTGTTCCCCGTCTACTCGGCAGGACGGTTTGTTGTGTGTCTGATTAGCAGGGTCCTTGCTCTCCTGGGTCCCTTCTCCTGCCTGTTTGCCACTGTGATATACACCACCCTCTGTCAACAACACCCTGCTAACATTTGCATAGACCGCATAGCAAAATAAACAGGCACGAAGAAGACATCAGCTAGGGGTGCTATTCGGCTGCTGACCTTAGTTATCATACTCCTTACAAAAAAAGCCTGCGGAGTAAGAATTCATTAGCAAATCCAATACAGTGCAACTTGGATTCAGCATTGATTGGGGATGGCTCTTTCAGTACAGGAAGGGTCTCACTGAAGATGTGTATATTACTTATCTGCAGGGCTCATTTCGAGGGGGAACGCACAGGAACGCAGTTCCGGCAGTTCCCCAAAGAGGTCACGTCAGGTGGCCCCACCCACCTGACTTGGCCATTTTGGGCCAATTTTGGCCTGGATTGGGGCTGAAATGGCCTGGATCGTGCCTCTGACAGGAGATGGCTCACTCTCCCGCTCATCAGCGGCCCAATCCTGACCATTTTGGGCCCATTTTCAGGCATTTTCAGCTCCTTTTTGCCATTTTGGGCCCAATTTCGGTCCTGAATGGCCAGGATTGGGTCCAAAACAGCCAGGATAGGTGATGTCAGGGGGTGTGGCATATGCAAATCAGCTATACTAATGACACACTTCCAGTGATGGCAAGAGGCGTGGCATATGCTAATGAGTTATGCTAATGAGTTAAGCTAATGAGTTCCTCCAGCTCTTTTTCTACGAAATGACCCCTACTTATCTGGCTTTACTGGTTTGCCACCAGTCAGTGGCTGCTAGATAGGGAGTGGGCCACACCCATTCTGATGATGATGATGACGATGACGATGACGACGACAACGACAACGACTCTGCTTTTCTCACTGAGATCCAAGGCAGATTATAACAGTGCAAGTGAAAATACCACATAATCAACAGCAAGGACATTTATAATGAACAGCAGTTAGGACATTCAGCGAAAGAGATGCATTGGGGCATAGTAGAAAAAGATTTGAAAAGCAAGCATAAAGCCAAGCACAGAGACGAAATCTTTCTGAAACAAAACATAACTAATTTACATGGCATGGTTAGCAATGTGCAAAAACTTTCTAGTTAGGTGCATGTCTACATCAGCAGACAGTACCCAACAGAGCAGCGAATAGTCTCTGTCCCTACCAAGGCATCTCGCTGAGCTACTTCTTACGACACAGCTCTATCACCTGGTTAGAAAGCCCTCCTGAATAATTCAGTTTTGCATAATTTGAGGAAGGCCAGGAGAGAGGGAGCTTTCCTGACCACCTCAGGCAGGCCATTCCATGTGGGGGCCACCACAGAGAAAGCAGTGTGTGGTAGCTGTTGATTTTGCTGAACTGCAGGGCGGTATATGCAGAAGACCCTGTTCAGAGGAGTGAAGCTGCCATGGCAGAACATGGAGAGAGAGGCGGTTGCACAGATATGAGGGGCGGAGGCCATGAAGGGCTTTGAATGTGATCGTCATGTCCTTGAATTGAGCCCGGTAACTGAGATAGCCAATGGAGTGATTGCAGAATGGGAGTAAGATGCACGCTCCCTCTATCTCCTGAGAGTAAACAAGCTGCTTTGCCATCAGTCACGTTGCATCTATTGTTCTTTGAATTCTGCACAGGAATGTCTTAGAGCTGTTGTAGCACAGCGGTTAAGTGGTTCGGCTGCAGATCAGCACTCTACTGGTTCGAATCTCACTCCTGCCATGTGCTCAGCAGGTGGCCTTGGGGAAGCCACTCTGCTCAGCCCCAGCTGCTCAGCTGAATTGTGAGGATAATAATAATAAAAAACTTGTTCACCTCTCTGAGTGGGGCACTAATCTGCCCCAGCTGCTCAGCTGAATGGTGGGGATAACAACAACAACAACAACAAGTGGGGCACTAATTTGTCTAGAAGAGCGGTATATAAGTGCAGTTATTTATTGTTGTTGTTGTTGTTGTTGTTGTTGCTTCTGAACACATGCACCTGCCTTTTACTGAGTCAGGCTCTAGTTCCATCTAGGTTAGGATTGTCTAGTCTGACCGGCAGGGACCCTCCAAGTCTCCGCAGGAGGTCTTTCACATCAGCTGCTGCCAGAAATTTTTAGCTGGAGATTCTGAGGACTGAATCTGGGACCTTCTGCAAGCCAAGCAGATGCTCTGCCCCTGAACCATATCCCCTTTCTTGCATTCCTTGCTCCTGTGGCAGCATGTTGCAAAGGTTTCCTTCTTCCAATGTATCTATAACATTCAGATCTCAGAAGCTAAGCAGGGTCGGTACTCGGATGGGAGACCACTGAGGAAGACTCTGCAGAGGAAGACCATGCCAAACCACCTCTGCATCTTGCTTGCCCTGAAGGCCCCTTATTGAGGGTGCCATAAGTTAGCTGCGACTTGATGCACATATGTACGTATGTATAGCACATATATCTTTTAGGAACCTCTCAAAGTGGGCTCTGGACCTTTAAAACACATGCTACCAAGAGTGAGCGCACACTGTCTTACGATAATAACAAAAAACTACATTCAAAATTATGGATTAATAGATACCCATCTATCTATCTATCTATCTATCTATCTATCTATCTATCTATCTATCTATCTATCTATCTATCTATCTATCTATCTATCTATCTATCTATCTATCTATCTATCTATCTATCTATCTATCTATCTATCTATCCGCCTTTCTCACTGAGACTCAAGGCAGATTACACAGTGCAAGTCAATATGGTCAACATTTAGGAGATTCACTGAGTTCACAAACTGTGGCAGTCAGTTCCACCATAGAGCATTTCCCAAGGAAAATTCTAAATGTGTTCAATATAACAGATCTGCTTAATTTAATTAAAAGTGCCAAACAAGTTCCACTGTTTCAGACATGTTTCAGACTTCAATGGCCATTCTAAAAGACAACAATCTTTTGGAAACAGTATCAATAGCAACAATAAACACGGTTATATCTCAGAATTATAAAGTGTCTGGCCCCATTGAAATCTGTTCCTATACAGCCTAGAGAAACCCTTCTTTCAGTGACATCAGTCTTGTACTGCAGACCAGTTGGGTCCCTGTACGTGGCACTTCCAGATTCTGAATTTGCCCAGGGCCTCCCTTCTTGTTAGCAGCTACGGAGGCAGAGTCTCCAAAAGAGGACTCAACTGAACCTCTTTTGGACAACCTGCCTGCGTCCCTGTGGGCCTCTGGTCCACATGATGTGGGAAGCCTGTGGTCTGTGGACCCAATCAAGATCTGAATTTGGCCAAATTTCCAGTTTCGGAACATTCCACAGTATCCATTAACAAGAGAACCGACTGAGGGCATTGCTCCGGTGACTGAAGCTCTATTGGAGCAGCATGTCCTAGTGGAACTACCACAGGGTTCTCCGTGTAATACGCCCATCCTCCCAATTAAGGAGGAGGGAAAGTTTGATGAAGAGGGACATCTTCTTTATTGATTTATACAGGACATGAGGGCTATTAATTGTGTTGTCATCTGCTGCCATAACTTAGTCCCCAATCTACAGACAGTCCTTTCCCAGGTACGACGTGGCAGTCTTTGCTTCAGTGTTTTCGACTTAAGCCAGGCGTTCTTTGTGGTCTCACTTCACCGTGAGTCGAGGTTCTTGTTTGCATTCAGATTTGGAAGATGGGCTTATACGTGGTGTCCCCCCCCCCCCAGGGTTATTGTGAGTCACCTACTATTTTCTCTCAGACGCTTTTGAGTGATTTGACTGGCTTTCTCCCTGGTCCTGATTTTGCACTGGTTGTTTACATTGATGACATCCTCCTCACGAGTAGGATGTGTGAGGCTTGTACAGCTGACACGCCGTCCCTTCTTTCCTATTTGGCTCATGCAGGATACGAGGTTTCAAAACCTAAACTGCAATTTTGCAAGCTATCTTGGCCACTTGTACAGATGCATTCCCACAGATGCAGTCCACAAACAGCACCGCCTTCCCCAGGGCAAGAAGTCTTCTTGGAAGCAAGAGATTTCTTATACTGCAGTCTGTGGAATAGATCCATGGGAACTAATCCTAAAAATCTTAAGCATCTGCTCTACGGCATAAGGACACTCCAATATATTCTGAAATTTTACTACGTAACTGTTGAGGAAAGCATGATCTTCCCTGAGATCTTTTCGAACAGGAATGAAGAAAAAGTTTGGCTGGAATATGATAAGCTGATCTACTATATTGGGCGTGCTTGGAATTTCCTTGGGAGACGTTCTATGATGGATCTGACAGCCACAGTTCATTAATTTAACTGAACGTATTGTGGGAGAAAGATGGTAATAAATTGTTTTGACTGTAGGAAGAGTGTTTAAATAATATTAATTGTTAGCAACCAACTTCCTGGTTTTTTTTTGCTAATCTTCAAGATGAGACAATCTCAGGCATGTCTGCTTGGAATAAGTTCCCTACCGCAGTTGTGGCTGCATCTCTGCCATAGCAGGTGGGCGGGGGGCCTTTGGAAGCGTCCCCCCTCTCTCCTTCGTCTTGCTTGGCTTCGGGAGCTGGAGGGAGAGCCTGTCAAGAGGGCTCCGCGGGACAGGGTGTTGCTGGCATATCGGTGTACGTGGCATGATTAAAGCAAGGAGTGGAATATCAAGGCAGCATATCATGTATTTATGCAGCACGGAGGCGCATGTTATCAGAGCAATTATGCTTAATAAATGAGTTGCAAGACAACAGGAGCCCCAGTGGAATAAGTGCCTTATTAGAGCATACCAAAAGCCAAGTCTGGGCCCAATTGCTTTTATACCTTGTTAACAGAATGAATCCACTGCCAGGTAAAAAATCTCATGCAATTGGTGCGATGGAGGAACATGTCCCTAAAGACCAGCTTTGGGAAGGGATGAGGCAGTGTGCAGCTACTCAGAGGAAAAATAGAGAAAATGGTGAGGTGGATGAAAAAAAAAAAGATTTTCCCCCGCCCTGAAAAATGGCAAAAGCAAAACTCGGCTGATCATTTCCACTCATTTGAATCTGCAACGTGGCTCTGAGGGGGGAGGGGGTGTGACAGACCCTTGACGCATGAGGCTCGGTGGCAATGTGGCAACATGGAAGTGACTTTCCATACCAGGAATCAGCCCTGATTCAAGGCATCGCGTTGCCCCAAGGAAGGGACAGCCATTGCTTCCTCATGAGTCCAGAGGCAATGCCTCTCCCCCCCAGCCATGCTGCTTATGGCCAGGAGAGAGGCCCACCTCGGCAGCTTGTCATTCTGCTGCCCCAAGCAGTCACTGGGGTGGCTTGACCACAAAACAGGACCTACCGAGAATGGAACGCCTGCCGGTAGAGGCATAGCCTAGCCCAGAGTCCCTGCTGGAGAATTTACTGGTCTATCTATCTATCTATCTATCTATCTATCTATCTATCTATCTATCTATCTATCTATCTATCTATCTATCTATCTATCTATCTATCTATCTATCTATCTATCTATCTATCTATCTATCTATCTATCTGTCTGTCTGTCTGTCTGTCTGTCTGTCTGTCTGTCTGTCTGTCTGTCTGTCTGTCTGTCTGTCTGTCTGTCTGTCTGTCTGTCTGTCTGTCTAAAAAACAACAACAACAACAACAACAACAACAACAACAACAACATTTGATTTATATACTGCCCTTCAGGACAACTTAACGCCCACTCAGAGTGGTTTACAAGTATGTTATTATTATCCCCACAACAAAACACCCTGTGAGGTGGGTGGGGCTGAGAGAGCTCTGAGAGAGCTGTGACTGACCCAAGGTCACCCAATTGGCTTCAAGTGGAGGAGGGGGGAATCAAACCTGGCTCTCCAGATTAGAGTCCTGCTGCTCTTATGCACTACACCAAACTGGGCACCTCTGGGCATGGGATAGCCTGGTTCTGGCTGGTTTTGTTGAGTTTCTTTTACACTGAATATATCTGAACGCATAAAGCTGCCGTCTGCAGTATGTGGTTCTCTCCATCCTGGGTGCTGTCTGCTCTGACAGGCAGTGGCTCTCCAGGGTCTCACGTGGAGGGAGGTCTTTCTTGAGACATGAGATCTTTCTGGATGTTGCCTATTTCCCAGGATACAGGGCACCCAATAAGCCTATTTGACTGGACAGTCAGATCTCACTGTAATATAAACACCTCAATGCTGAAATCATACTTTGGTTATGGGTTCGAAATGCTTCTGGGAAGTAATACATTCAAGGCTAAAATCTTAGTTACAGAACGAAAACAGTGAAAAGTGTTTACAGCTGAAAGGAACTCTCTCGCCTCACTGTAAGATCAGGTTGACCTACAGTTTAATCCCTAAAGTGAAGGAGAAAGAATCCGCCTACCGAGGCAGACTTGCCTCTTCTGTAGGTGTCCAGCTTAAATAATGCTCTCATAGGATTTTAGGAGAGGGGTCCTCTGAAAAATCCCTTAACAGTTACCCAGCAAGTTTCCATGGTGCAGGTGGGATTTGAACCCTGGGTCTCCCAGATGATAGTCTGGAATTCTAACCAATGTACAGTCTTGGTTCTTTTGGAGGGCTTTCTGCCTCTTCTTGGGAGAGGCGCGATGGAGGTCCTTTTGGAACTACTAAATTCAAGGAGGGCAAAAATATATCCGTTTAAAGACGGAGATGGTTATTTCCAAGTGGGATTTGTTGTCATTGCTTTCCCTGCTTTGTAGGCAACCAGAGTTTCTGGTCCTCAGCAGTCCCTGCCTTGTAGCAGAGTTGAGGTTCTGTCTAGGGTTGCCAGGTCCAGGTTGGAAAATTCCTGGAGATTTTAGAGGTGGCACCTGGAGAGGTGGAGTTTAGGGAGGTGAGGGGCTTCAGTGGGGTATAATTAGGCTTGCCAGCCTCCAGGTGGTGGCTGGAGAGCTCCCGGAATTACAACTGCTCTCCAGGCAA
This sequence comes from Eublepharis macularius, assembly GCF_028583425.1. Taxonomy (NCBI): domain Eukaryota; kingdom Metazoa; phylum Chordata; class Lepidosauria; order Squamata; family Eublepharidae; genus Eublepharis; species Eublepharis macularius. The sequence continues at coordinate 185,886,532 of NC_072792.1, forward strand.
CATAGACAAGTTCCCCTGGAGAAAATGGCTGCTTTGAAGGGTGAACACTATGGAATTACACCCCACTGAGGCCCTCCCCCTCCCCAAACTCCACCCTCTTCAGGAATTTCCCAACCTGGACTTGGTTACCATAAGTGTAATGCCATAGAGTCTACCCTGCAAGGCAGCCATTTTCTCCAGGGGAACGGATCTTTATCACCTGGACATCAGTTGTAATTCTGGGAGATCTCCAGCCACTACCTGGAGGCTGGCAACCCTAGTTCTGTCCCGCGTATGTCAGGGCTTCATGGCCCTAATTTCATAAACAAACGTATGGTATTGCCTCTTCTGAAAGTTGGAAGCTGTTGCAAATTCGTCTTTCTCTGTTGCAAGGGCTGATTTGCATCTTAAAGCAATAAGCCAGGTGCATGGGGGGGGGGGGAGGGGGATGCTTCTGCACACACCCTTATGCTGTCAACTCCACAATAGGGTGATTTTATGAAACAAAGAAGTCGATTGTCTGCTCCAGTCTCATGACAATAAAGTTGTCATTTCTCTGCTTCTGCCATCAGTGGTGAATGCCAACAGATGACTGCTCTCAAAGTGTGTGTGTGTGTGTGTGTGTGTGAGGAGAAGCTGCTGCTGCCGAACCGTAGGAACTGACTGCCACAAGTCCTTCTGCATTGACCTTTGCCCCGAAGTCATACCTTCCTATCCCCCTTCCCTTTTCAACCCAGCACTGGCATCTCGCCCTCTGCAAAACAAGATGGACTAAATGCCTAGGGGCAGGGCCTTCTCAGCCATGGCCCCAGCCTTGAGCTCTTTTGAAGATAGGAGGGATAAAAATCCAGCAAATACTATTTACATGGCCATCTTGGAGAGTCCAAAGCATTTTGCGTCCATCAGTCCAGTCATTTGACTGGGGAGCCTCCAGACTCATGGTCCATAACCAAGGTACTGTACAACTCTCCCTCCTAGGGTTGCCAGCTCTAAGTTGGGAAATTCCTGGAGATTTGGGGGGGTGAAACCTGGAGAAACCTGGAGAAAGTGGGGTTTGGGGAGGGGAAGGACCTTGGCATGGCATAATTCCATAGAGTCCATCCGCCAAAGTAGCCATTTTCTCCAGGTGAACTGATCTCTGTGGCCTGGAGACCAGTTGTAATTCCGGGAGATCTCCAGCCACTACCTGGAGGCTGGCAACCCTACTCCCTCCCAAAAGGAAAGGGCCCATATCTAAGATTCTTAACTTGCTGGAGACAAGCTGGACTCTCGTTATTTATTTAGCCATGCCTTACAGATAATGCCTTCCCTTTTCAAATTATTAACTTTTTCCTGTTTTGCTTGATATTTTATTTGATTATGCTTTTTTTAAAAAAGATCATTTTCTTTTAAAATAAACAATTTACACAAAGTTGCCTTTAGAATGGAGTTTGAAGAGAAACAGTTTTTTTTTAAAAAAAACTGATTAAACAAATCCCCCGCCCCACCCCCCAGTTGATTCCTTCCTGCATTTACATTTAAGATTTCATTCTTAGATCTCTTGCCATTGCTGTTTGCCCAGATTCTTCCCTTGGGCTTGGCTTCCAGCCCTGTAACATTTGGAAGTGCTGTGCGTCGTCCTGAACTCATTCAGACTTCTGACAACTGCTGTCAGTACAACCGTAACAAAGCAATTCACTGAATGTACAAACAAATACATCCAGCAATGGCTCAATCCACTATTATTCTCATTACAAATGAGTGAAAGAGATCAGCAGACACGTGGCTCAGTTGCAATCGAGGACTCGAAGAACAGAGGTCTGCTTCTTAGAACCAGTGAAGGCACTGGGCCAGCTTGAGGTACAGTGGTGCCCCTTCTGGCTGTATCTGAAGAAGTGAGCTGTGATTCAGGAAAGCTCATACCTTACCACAAATGTTGTTAGTCTTAGAGGTGCTACTGCACTCTTGCTCTTTTCTACTGTGTTGCCCCATCCTTTCCTGTAACTACACCCATGCCAATCCCTGGGGCATTGCTAGTGGCATTACAGGCCTAGCAGCAGACAGTGGCCACAGCCTGCCCTGCTGATATCCAGCAGCTAGCCAAGTCCCCAAGATACTGGGACATCCTCTGCTTCGTCCCCCAGAATCTGGCTCTTTGGTATCCTCGCTGGGCAACTGGACCTGATTTAGGGTCAGATCAGATGTGACCGGGGAAGACCCTGAATTGTGCATCTGGCCTGCTTCACATATTTCCATTGAAAATAGCAGCTGCTGGAAGACCAAATTCAGATCAAGTGGTGTGGACAGCGTTACCAACCTCCCGGTGGGACCTGGTGGAGCTATGTAATTACAACTTATCTCCAGACCAGTTTGGCTGGGGACCCTGATGGTGTTTTGCCATCTTCTGGGCATAGAGTAGGGGTCACTGGATGTGTGTGTGTGTGTGTGTGTGGGGGAGAGTTAGTTGTGAATTTCCTGCATTGTGCAGGGGGTTGGACTAGATGACCCTAGAGGTACCTTCCAACCCTATGATTCTATGATTCTATTCTACGACTACAGGGATAAGTTGCCCAGTAGAAAACGGCTGCTTTGGAAGGTGGATTCCATGGCATTATACCCCTGTGGCCCCTCTCCTCCCCAAACCCTGCCTTCCCCAGACATCACTCCAAAATCTCCAGGCATTTAACAACCCTGAGTTGGCAACCCTAAGAGGTCCCCCCTCCCCACACCATTATCCCAGCCTCAAACAGCCGCATTGTGGGAAATATAGAGGCACTATAAAGAAACTTTGATATCCCCCAAAGGGGCTAAGAGCACAGGGTGGGTGGGGAGAGGATAGGTTGGGCAAATGGCACAGGACGAAAGAAGTCAACCTGCTCTCCCACCCGTAGCAGCCCCGATTTGAATGGGTGTCTCCCCCTGCTCCTGTCCCCAAAGAAAAGCTGTGTGTTTATAAAAGAATGACTCATGGATCTCACACAAGGGCCTCCATTTTGCTCCCTGTTGCACGCAGTGATTGCACGTGTTCTTCTGGCTCCAGAACGTGTGCAAATGCCGAAACCACATGTGTGGGGCTAATTATGTGGATCTTTCTTAACCCAGCTAGAGCCGTTCCTCCCAGCAGGCTGGAGAAATAACATGGAGGAAGAGCCCTGCAATCGATCCTGCCGTGGAGTTGTGGGCTAAATATGGCCTGATGCAGTGACTGTCAGAACGGAAACAGCAACCTTAATCCGAGATCAGAAAATGCTCTCTGATTCTTTTTAAAAAAAATTACCTACGTATATTTCTTTGTCAAGAGATTTCTTTAGATCCACAAAGAGCATGTGAAAAATTCAGTGCAAGGGAACTTAAAATAAGGCCAAACTGCAGAATTATACGTTCCGTTTGCACAAGAGACATGCAGTTAAAATGTTTGTCTTGAAAGAGCAGGGATGGGAATTTTGAAATCCTTTCTACCCTAGAAAACTCACATGCCATCTTGAAAAGCCGCCAGCCTTGGTTTAGCTAGTGACATCCAGAGAGCACGCTCAAATATCCGGCAAGAAAGGAATCGCAAAGAAAGTGCTGAGAATATTTCTGTTGCACCTGGTACAGCCTGTGCTGGTACAGCCACCATCTGTGCCGCTGCATATATCTACAGAATCAGGGTGTGGCTCTCTACAGAACTGGACCCCACCTATTTCTGCCTTGTGCCAGACAATGCCTTCCGTGTTGCTTCAAAGCTCGCCTGCATTTTGCACCAAGAGAAAGAGACCCCATCAAAAACGATTGCTGTCCCCAAGACCTCTCTCCCTAGTAAACCAAAGCACTGCTTAGATGATGAATCTAGGTTCTTCTCAGAGGTTGGAGGTGAGGTGAACAGGCACGATCCCTCACCTACCACTCAGTGCGAATAGATTTGCTCTCATGTGAGCAAAGCTGGAGCTTCAAGACTGTAGTATAGTTGTTAAAGGTGACATCTGAATTCCAGCCACAAGACTGCCTCTGACCAGGCCTCAGCATGGGAACATGCAGGGCTCATTTCGAGGGGGAACGCGGAGGAACGCAGTTCTGGCAGTTCCCCAAAGAGGTCACATGACAGGTGGCCTCACCCACCTGACTCTCAGCCATTTTGGGCCTGTTTCGGCCAGGACTGGGACCAAAATGGCCCAGATCGGGCCTCTGATGGGTGCTGGATCACTCTCCCGCTCAGCAGTGGCCCAATCCTGACCATTTTGGGCCCCCTTTCAGCCATTTTCATCCCCTTTTTGCCATTTTGGGCCCAATTTCGGCCCTGAATGGCCAGGATAGGTGATGTCAGGGGGTGTGGCATATGCAAATCAGTTATGCCAATGCCACACTTCTGGTGCTGTCAAGGGGCGTGGCATATGCTAATGAGTTATACTAATACGTTCCTCTACGAAATGACCCCTGGGAACGTGCAAATGACCAACAGAGAGAAATACCTCCGTGTGTGGGCTGGTCTATCAGCACTCTTAGGGTTGCCAATCTTCAGCTGGGGCCTGGAGATTTCCTGGAACTGTAGCTGATCTCCAGACTACAGAAGGTATCATCCCGCCGGCCGCTAATATGTGGTGTGCCACAGGGGGCGATACTCTCTCCATTATTGTTCAACGTCTATATGCACCCCCTCGCCCAGCTGGTGCGACGTTTTAGGCTTGGGTGTCACCAATATGTGGATGACACCCAACTATATCTGTTGATGGACGGCCAGCCTGGATTGGCCCCGGATGTCCTGGAGCATGCTTTTGAAGCCGTGGTCGGATGGTTGAGGCAAAGTTGGCTGAAGTTAAACTCTGTGAAGGCAGAAATCCTGTACTTCAGTAGCGGAAATGTGGATTTGAGACCCCGGCTCCCTGCACTCGATGGGGCAGTGGTCACACCGGCTCCAAGAATTAAGGGTCTGGGGGTGATCTTGGATTCCTCCTTGACAATGGAGGTCTAGATCTCTGCGGTTGCTACATCCTCTTTTTTCCACCTTAGGTCCTCTTTTTTCCACCTCTGATGAACCAAGCAACTCGCCCCTTATCTTTCGCCCCGCGACTTGACTACAGTGGTCCAGGCAATCAATTATTTAATGTGTTTTAATTGTACGTGGTTGTAATCCGCCCTGAGCCTGCTGGTGTGGGGAGGCGGAATATGAATCGAACAAACAAACAAACAAACAAACAAACAAACAAACAAACAAACAAACAAACAAACAAACAAACAAACAAACAAACAAACAAACAAACAAACAAACAAACAAACAAACAAACAAACAAACAGTTCCCCCGGGGGGGGGAATGGCTGCTTTGAAGGGTGCATGCTATGGCATTATACCGTGCTGAGGTCCCTTCCCCCCAAACCCCACCCTCTACAGTGTCCACTCCGTAATTTCCAAGCCAGAATCGGCAACCCTACCTCAACGTTATATGCAATTAGCAGAAGTAATGCTTGGTATTCATGTTTGAACATCCCAATCGATTCACATCATTTATGATAGAATCGTAGGGGTCCCTCCAGGGTCATCTAGTCCAATCCCTTGCACAGCTGGAAATTCACAACTCCTTCCCGTCAACACACACCCAGTGTCCCCTGCTCCATGCCCAAAAGATGGCCTGGGGAAAATTACTACCTGGCCCCAAGGTGGTGATCGGCATTACCCTGGGCATATAAGAAGGGGCCACAAGAACTAACCACTATCCTTAAACAGCCCTTTAAGACAGGGCAGTATGTATCACTCCCTTATTTAAAAAATACTGGATGAGGATGTTGGAGACCTGGGTTCAAATTCTGCTCTGCCACGAATTAACTGGAGTGACCGTTGGCCAGCCGCTCCCCCTCTGCTTGAACTACCTCAGTTGTGAGGTTAAAACGAGAACAGGAGAACCACATGGGCTGCTCTCAGCTCCTTGGAGGAAAGGCTGGAGGGAGATGCATTAGACAGACGCAGGGCTCATTGCGAGGGGAACGTGCGGGAACGCAGTTCCGGCAGTTCCCCAAAGAGGTCACATGACAGGTGGCCCCGCCCACCTGACTCTCGGCCATTTTGGGCCCGTTTCAGCCTGGATTGGGGCCGAAATGGCCCAGATCGGGCCTCTGACGGGTGGTGGATCACTCTCCCACTCAGCAGCGGCCTGAACCTGCCCATTTTCAGCCCCTTTTTGCCATTTTGGGCCCAATTTCGGCCCTGAATGGCCAGGATTAGGTCCAAAACAGCCAGGATAGGTGATGTCAGGGGGTGTGGCATATGCAAATCAGTTATGCCAATGACACACTTCTGGTGATGTCAAGGGGTGTGGCATATGCTAATGAGTTATGCTAATGAGTTCCTCCAGCTCTTTTTCTACGAAATGACCCCTGGACAGACGGGACTCTCCTTCCTGTTTTTGGAATTGCCAGACCCTCCCCCACCCATCCTGAAATGGCTGCAGGATTCCTGCTAAGGAAAAGGCCATTTGATCCGGGGCAATTCATTTGTTACTTGTTTTAATCTGGGCCTTTGGATGTTTTTAAACGTCTTTGGCATTTGAGCATTGTCTCTTCTTTCTGAGTAATGGATCACATGCCATCTGGTACTTTTGAATAAGGACGAGTGTAAATTTTCAAATTAATGTGTGCATTGCGGGAAAGGGGGAGAGAAACGCCACTGTGTGTCCCTGGCTCAAAAGCTGACGGCTTCTACATGGGCTGTAGCCCAGGCAGACCCTCTCCCCTTACAACTAGGGTTGCCAGCTCTGGATTAGGAAATACCTGGAGATTTCGGGGGTAGAGCCTGGGGAGGACAGTATTTGGAGAAAACCGGGTGTTTAGCAGGGAAGCGAGGCCTTAGAATCCACCCTCCAAAGCACCCATTTTCTCCAGGTCCAGAGGAGATAGCCCTGTTAGTCTGTAGTTGCAAAACAGTAAAGAGTCCAGTCGCACCTTTAAGACTAACCAACTTTATTGTAGCATACGCTTTCGAGAGCCACAGCTCTCTTCCTCAGATGCCATGCTCTTTTAGTCTTAAAGGTGCGACTGGACTCTTTACTATTTTCTCCAGGGGAACTGATCTCAGTCGTTTGGAGGCCAGTTGTAATTCCGAGAGATCTCCGGGCTCCTCCTGGAAGTTGGCAATCCTACTTAGAATACGAGCCAAAAACAGGAGGGTTCTTCAGACCACGGGTGTGCTATCAGAGGCAGCTCCCCGCAGTCTCTTAAAATATAGACCAAACTTTCAGAAGATGGTTTATTTTAAAAAAAAGACACATCTGGCAGGTTTTTATCCTCCCTGGTTTATTAAACCTTCTTGTAATGGCGGCTCCGCGATCTCCCTCGAGGACTCTTGGAGGCAGGGACATAACTTAAGTCTGGCGTGTTGCAATTTAAAACAATTCCTCGCAGCTTTCTCAGGGTTGCTATGGAGAATGTTAGTAGCACAGGCACTCGCGCAGCACTGGTCCAATATCTACAGAACTGTGGGTTTGGAAAGAACCCTAGAGGTCATTCAGTCCAGCCGCAGACCCTGGTGGGCTACCTTGTGTCTAAAGCACCGCTAAGGGGACCCCTGGCCTTCTTTATTGACAGCCCTGCTCTTTCCCCTTTAACATACAAAAGGTAAGAGGAAGATGTTTTTCCTATTGCTTTATCTCTACGCCAGGACAAATTTCACCACGTGAATTTCTCAGCGAGATTGCTTTTAAAGGCACAGGAACAGAGCCAGCGAAAAATATTTAGCAACCCTACTAAGGATACCATACCCCTGGTGGGGACAGGGGGGTACACCTTCTGTGCACGCTCCCCTGCGGCGCTGTGCACTCCTGTGCGCACCAGCCACCTGGATCGGCCCAGTTTGGCTTGCACTCTGCAGCAGCTCAAAATGGGCCCGATCTGCGCCAAAATGGGCCCAAAACGAGCCCATTTTGGCATGGATCGGGTCCGTTTTGGGCCACTGCGGAGGGCAGGAGTGCTCCTGCACTCCACAGCAGCCCTGATCCAAACCACTGCGGAGCGTGGGCACAGTCTGGGGGGGGGGGGGCGCTGCGTGATGACATCCCCCTGCCAGGAGGTTGAGGGGGCCTGGCAACCCTAAATCCTACTTTGTTGGCACCCTGACCTGGATAGCCCAGGTGAGCCTGATCTCTTCAGATCTCAAAAGCTAAGCAGGGTGGACCTTGGTCAGTGATTGGATGGGAGACCTCCAAGGAAGACCAGGGCTGCAGAGGCAGGCAATGGCAAACCACCTCTGTTAGTCTCTTGCCATGAAAACCTCACCAGGGGGGGTCGCCATAAGTCAGCTATGACTTGAGGGCACTCTCCACCACCACCACTCTGTCGGCAGCTGCTTTCCCGGGTCTCAGCTGAGATCTTCCACTTCACCTGCTAGCTTATGTGTTGGAAATTTAGCAGAGTAAATAACGCACAGCAGAATAATGCATAGACATGTATGTGCTTAGCTTCTAATTAAAAGTTTACTACAAAATAATTCAGGGAAAAAAGGGCTACGTGGAAAACAAAACAAACACCGTCTAACTAACTCTGAAATTCCCCATCTTGTTTCTTTGTTCCCTTTCTCTTTCTGCCTATTTGCAGGATAGCTCGGGCTCTCTCCAGTATATTGATCAGCCAATAGTCCATCTTAGGGTCACCCCATTAAGAATAAAACCTCCCCTTCTTTGGCGGGAAGAGTCTACTCTACACTTAATGGGCTCTCTGCTTAAACTTGCCATCATTAGCTTACAAAAACTTCAGCTTAACCTTTTCATGACAGAAGAGGTGACGCTTGCAAGATGCAAAACACGTGCGAGCAGATCCTTCTCAGTCAAGCTACAAGTGACGCCTGACACAGGTTGGACGCTTGTCAGCTTCCCTCAAGTTTTGATGGGGAATGTAGGCATCCTGGTCTTGCAGCTGTAATGCAGAGCCAAGCTGCAAGACCAGGATGCCTACATTCCCCATCAAAACTTGAGAGAAGCTGACAAGTGTCCAACCTGTGTCAGGCGTCACTTGTAGCTTGGCTTTTGGGACTTTTGGCATGCAAAACAGGGGCTCTACCAACAATCCAACAATCCTGATATTGGGTTGGATCCAGATTAGATCAGCAGGTTTCTGCTGCTTCCCTCTTCTTGCTGCAGCCCCCGGGGTCATTCCTTAGCATTCCCTGTCCCCCAGCAGCATTTATTTATTTATTTATTTATTTATTTATTTATTTATTTATTTATTTATTTAATTCGATTTATATTCCGCCCTCCCCGCAATAGCAGGCTCAGGGCGGATTATATATATATATGCACACTTAAAAACAGAATTAAAATCACATATGTATTAAAAATATTTGTTTGGATCAGAGGGCTGCAGTGGGAAGGCGGAGGCAGGAAAGTTCCCTTCTGCCCTTGGGGAATTTTACAGTGCAATCCTAAGCAAAGTTATGGGCATAAGTCTCCTTAGGATTGTACTGTTAGTCTGGCTCCAATATGCAGCCTCAAACATTCAGAATGCAGGACAAAAAGGACCTAGGTGTGTGTGTGGACATCAAGGACATCTAGGTGTGTGTGGACATCTCACAACCGTGTGTCTTCCATGCAGTAAATGACTGATTAAATGCTGGGCACTGTATGCCTATTGTAGGATGTAAACGATCCCGAAGCTTTTGCACCGCCTCCATGAATCGCCACAGACAGGGTCGGCTCTCCACCGAAGCCAGCCAAGCAACTGCTTGGCCGGGTCCAATGAGGACGGTTCTGTCGCACTTCACTTTTCTCTCTTGCTGTGCTGGAGCAATGATTGTATTTCCCCAGATCTTGTTGTCATCAAACAGCCAAGTTTCAGCTGCTGGACCCAGGTCCGATATCGGTGGTGTCTGGGTTACCTTCATGGAACATCAAGGCATAACTACCATGTTTTCCTTCCAGGAGCTCAAGCTGTGGCATGTGGCTCTCCTCTCCTGCATTTCCTTGGGTTAGACCAACAGAGAGCCGCTGGCCCCCGGCTGCCCAGCAAGGTTCGTGGCTGAGCAGGGATTTGAACCTGGGTCTCCCTGGTTCTTAGTCCAACACGACACCACACCAGTTTGCACTTCAGGCTCTGTCCCAGATGTCTTGAGCAGCTCCCTGTTCTTAGCTTCCACTTTGGAACCTTTCTGCATTGACTACGTTCTGAAAACCAGCAGGCAGCCCCAATGATGCAGTAACTCCCCCAGTGCTCTGGCACCTGCCACTTGCAGAAAGGAAACCGAGCGCTTTGCAAAGCCTTAGCCTCTCTGCATCTACCTGCATTTCTTGCAAGGGCTCCTCTGGAAACCTCATCCCCTGCACAGCCCGTGGGAGCCCCCGTCCATCTGCTGTGTGTGTTCACCGCACAGCAGAACCGGTAGACCAGCATGGTTGGACACCAGGGGCTTGGATTAATATACTTGTCGAGAAAAGCACACGGCGGGAGGGGGGAGTCGGGCTGCTCCCTCGGCTGTTTGCTGCAAAGACTTTCCCATCCTGTCATCAAAGACAAGCAAAGTGGGGCTCTTCTTCTGAGCAGCTGCTTATTATTCCAGCTCAGGGGAAGCGTTGGATGAAATTAGGGCTTGCCACGTTGTGCCAACTCCACGGACCACAGAGCACACGTCCCCAATTTGGCCACAGGCAGAGGCAACTGCAACTGGGAGCCGAGCTGGGTGACAGATGCACCTCCAGGGAGCCAAAGGGAAGAGCCAGCCAGTTGCTGGCCAGCCAGCCAGCCAGGCCAGGCCGCGTCCTGTTGATTAGGGAAATTTACAACTACTGCAAGCGGCATCCCGAGCCACACATGTATCTGCAATACATTACTTTTTTTGTTAAAAGAAAAGAAAACACACTTGAGTTAATATCGCACATAAGATGGGGGAACAATGCATTTTTAACGTGAACTCTAGTCTTTTTTAATATGCTTATTTATAAAGTGCCTAGGAAAGAACTGGCACGGTGCTGTACTAGGTAAAAATAAAAGGCGGCTCTGCCCGCAGGCTTGCAACGGAAAAGTCCCTGGAATATGGCTATTAAAATGCAAGCAGTCTGGTCAGCATCTTAACAGACGGCGTCTGAGTGGGGCAGAATATCAGCCGCCGGTCAGCCTCTTCACTATGGAGAAACTTGCAACGCCTGGGAGAGTGTTATATGGTGGCCTCGCTCATGTGAGTTGATGGCAGAATGTTTCTAACAGCTTGGCCCTCCTTAGCATCAGCAACGGCTGAACCCAGAGATTTCCCCGGATGTCAGCAGGCTCCGCTCTACAAGGCCGAAAAATCCCCCCAAAGTGAATGACTGAACTTGTGTGACATAAGCTGGCGCTGTGTGCAAAAGTGGCAATGTTCTTTTGTGCAACTGTCTAAGGCATTCTGATAGTGGATAAAGTTGCAGAGTTTAATATTAGCGCAGTGGAAATAAGTAGACAGACTTTTGTGGTTTTAGCTCTAGAAAAAATGCTTTTACTGCATGTCAGGGAAAAGGGTACATTGGCTGGAAAATAAAGAATAGCTATTATCTACGTCTTGACGGTTGACTGGAACAGGATAGACTAAAACTGCAGACTGAAGACGAGACAAAGAGAGAGTGCACAAAGAGCAATAAAACCATAATATATGTTGCTAGTTAATTGCTCTCCAATAAACTGGCTCATCCAATAGGCAATACTAGATCCCTACATTAACACTAAAGACTCTCCTTTCTATGGCAGGAACTTTTACTCAAGGCCTAAGTGCTTCTATGCTAACTAGCTATCGGAATAAACAAACAGAACAACAATTTAACTCTTTCATGAACATAGGACTGAACTTGCTAAAATCCCAACACATACCACTCCAGAGATTCCTACGTACAGCATAGAACCAAACAGCTACATCCCTCAGAAAAGCTGGTTGGCACAGCCAGTTCCGACTGCCTTGACCACCCATTCAGGGAAGGCGAGAGAAGCAGCCTCTGGGTTCCGTTCTCCCTTGGAAGAAATGACAAATTAAGCGTCTCTCTCTGTGACCCGATCTTGCATATATCAAGGATGGAACGGGGTTGGTTGGTTTGTGCCGCACGTTAGGTGTGTTGTTTCAGCTTTCAGCAAGGAGGAGTAAAGAGATTTTTTTTTTTGTCTGTGTGGCGGAAGGGTGCAAGATTCCTGACAAGATTCCAAGGACTGACCTTGGATGCATTCAGGATTCATTTGCCCCGGAGCAGCGTCTCTGGTGAGCATGTGTTGCGGTTCCTTTTTATTCCTCACCTCTGCGTAGTAAGACGTTCCAGGGGCAGCTCTGTAGGGTACCCTTTGCCTGGGAAGAGATGGAGCCCTCAGTCTTGCCAGTCTCCAGAATATTTGCTTTATTTACAAAGATCCATGCTCGCTACAGGCCACGGGTGACACAGGAGACGACGGGCACTCCCTCCTGGACCTACGTTCCCAATGGCCAGATCTGAGCAGAGCCAGTTGAGGACAGAGAAAGCCAAGGAGGAGGTCCTGGATGGACTTTGCTTGGAAAAGCACGACTCCCCGAACCAGCCCTGAATAGCACAAAGCTCTCAGGTCCACCAGAACCCTTGTTGGTGCTGTCTGGCTCCATCCTGGAATGACCAGCAGTATCTGAGGGCGCATGCCCAGGTTGTGTGTGATCAAAAACATTTACTAATAACAACGATCTGGTGCTTTGCAGAACAACATAAGCAAAAATGACAAGTCCTTGCCCTGAGGGGCTCCTCGGCGTCTAAATTTAGAGAGGGAGAGACCAGTGGAGGGACAGCTGGTTGCAGAGCGATGGGGTGAAAGCCACTATTAGGAGTGAAAAGAGCACGAAGCGAAGGGTTATTCCAGATGGAGATGAGGCCAAAGGGCCCAGCCTGTGAAGGCACTCAGAGAAAGAGGTCGGTGCCAACATGGCAGAGGCAGTTCTGGGCACCAGGGGCAGCAAAGGAGGAAGGGTGCGGTCAGTTAAGAACAGGAGACTTGGGGGCAGCTGAGGGTGAGGGGCGGGGCAGGGGGCAAGTTCAGGAGCAGGGCAGCTGCTTTTGCTTGCAGAAGTTCCATCTCTGACCTCTTCAACTTAAAGAAGGATCTCGGGGACTAATGAAGCCCCTGCTCTGCTTGAGCCCCCAGAGAGCCCCCGCCACTCAAAACAGACACTGCCATGGAGTTAGATGAGTCACTGCTGTGACTTTTTTTAGTCGGGCCCCTGCTCAGCCTGTGGAAGAGGTCAAGATCAGCCCCTGGCGAGGTTGTCATCAACTCCAACCTGGGAAATTCCTGGAGACTTGGGAGCTGTGCTTGCAGAGAGGGGAAATTGGGGAAGGGTTTCACCTAAAATCTATGGTATACCATAGATTCTGCCTTTGGAAGCTGCCATTTTCTGCAGAGGCAACTGGTCTCTGTAGCCTGTAGATCTGTTGCAACTCCAAGAGAACTCCAGGCCTCGCTTGGAAGATAGAATACAAACAAGAGGCTCCTCCAGGAAGCAACAGTGGTGCTGTTCCCACCTGGACGACAGCAACCAGCGGGTGGCACTAAAAGTGGCGAATGACACTTGCCTGGCAAGTGAACAGACTCACGTGTCTTCCCCTCTGTTCACTTGCCATTCACTTGCTCTCCACTTGATCAAATGGAGCACAAGTGAATGGCAAGTGAACAGGAAGGAATACACATGAGTCTGTTCACTTGCCAGGCAAGTGTCATTCGTCACTTGTAGTGCGACCCCTAGTCTTTGGGCCAGGGCCTCTCAGGAAGAAAGTGGTGGTGAAGGACTTTCTCAGCTTATGTGGGCCAATCAGAGCAGAGCACACTGAGAGCCAGCTTGTTGTAGGGGTTAAGAGCGTGGGACTCTACCCTGGAGAGCTGGGTTTGATTCCCCACTCCTCCGCTTGAAGCCAGCTGGGTGACCTTGGGTCAGTCACAGCTCTCTCAGAGCTCTCTCAACCATACCCACCTCACAGGGTGTTTGTTGTGGGGAAAATAATTCCAGGAGATCTCCAGCCACCACCTGGAGGCTGCAGAAACAAAGAAAACGCAATTTTTTTGAAAACGAAAAAAGAGTTCGGAACAGATTGACTTCAGAAAAAAGAAAGGATTGAAGGTTTATTTTGCAAGCGTATTGTTCTACAATTTGGAACATAAAAGCTGGATTTGGTTGTCGTGGTCCCTGCATTTTCTTTGTTTCTGCATTGACTTTGGGACGACCCCTCATTTTTTCTTTCTTACCACCTGGAGGCTGGCAACTCTGGATCATGCTGGGCTAGATGGACAGACTCTTTTACTAAAGCTGCTCCTGGCTAAGGGGTCAGCAGGCCAGCCCCTATTTTGCATATAGGATAACAACAACAAGAGTAGTAGTAGTAACAACAACAACATTTGATTTATATACCACCCTTCAAGACAACTTAATGCCCACTCAGAACAGTTTTACAAAGTATATTATTATTATCCCCGCAACAACAATCACTCTGTGAGGCGGGGTGGGTGGGTGGGGCTGAGAGAGCTCTGAGAAGCTGTGACTGATCCAAGATCACCCATCTGGCTTCAAGCGGAGGAGTGGGGAATCAAACCTGGCTCTCCAGATTAGAGTCCTGCCGCTCTTAACTGCTACAGCAAACTGGATCTGGGGCAATCCTTGGTAGCAGCAAGGCTTGATGACTGATCCCCTGATCATAGAGATCAGATCCTCTGGAGAAAAAGGCAACGTCAGAGGGCAAACTCTTCCATAGAGTCTAGGTAAAATCCTGCCCCAATCCCCCCCCTACAGGCCCCACCCCCCAATCTTCAGGAATTCCCAAGGCAGGAGTTGGCAACCCTACTGGCACCTTTGAACTGCTGGCTCTCCCTGCCCCTCGGAGGAGACAATACTGGGATCAGAGGAGCGGCTCAGATGAGGTCCAAAGCAGGCATGCAATTTCCTGGCACTTTTCGAGGGCAAGCGTTGTGGAGAGACACTCTGATGCCCGGACACCGGGGTTATTATCACGCGCTTCTGTGATGGCACCCCAGTCTAACTGCTCTTGGCTCTTGAAGGGGAAATGACACTGAAGAGCCAAGCTACAAGTGACACCTTACACAGGTTGGACACTTGTCAGCTTCTCTCAAGTTTTGATGGGAAATGTAGGCATCCTGGTTTTACAGCTTGGCTCTCCGTTACAGCTGCAAGACCAGGATGCCTACATTTCCCATCAAAACTTGAGGGAAGCTGGCAAGTGTCCATCCTGTGTCAGGCGTCACTTATAGCTTATGTGTGTGTCTCCCCGCCCTCATCCCAGGCCTGAAACCACCTTGGGAGAGAGTCAGTTGTGACTGGCAAAACTGCAAGGGGGCAGGGTTCAGTCAATCCCTCTGCCTCCATCCCTGGGTCTCCGCTACCTTTGAGGGTTGGCTGCCTGGGACTCTCTCCTTTGGCCCTAAGGCAGTGTGTGTGTGTGGGGGGTGTCACAGGTTGGGAGAGCCAGGCCTGGAGAGCATGTGGGAGCATGGAGGTGGGGGGGGGAGCCTTCTGCAGGCCCCCTGACTCCAGGCTGCAAGTCAGCGGCAAATGGCTTCTCGTTTCAAGGCGGGAGGAGACTGTCAGGAGGAATGATCTAAGGTTGATTCCAGGAATTTGATTTATTCCTCCCCCCTCCCCTGCTGCTGCCACCACTTTCAGCCTCTACTTTTATGCTGTATTTTCCTCTGCCTCTTTCTCGGCTCCCGCGTGGCCTCCTGATGGGAGTGCTGGGCCTCGGCCAGAACTGGCGACGGTGCGGCAAATGCAAAGAAGCAGCCCTGGGTCTCCCTGGAGCAGCCCAGATGGGCACCGTCGATATCGGGCCCAGGCTGATGGGGCTGCTGCGTGGGGAACAGGGCCGTGCAGAGGGAGGGGGCTGCCTTCTCGGGATCAGGTTGCCCTGGCCGGCTTCCATTGCGCTGCACCATCAGCGAAGGGCCTGCTGACGAACCAATTTATTTGTAGCATCAGCTTTCGAGAACCACAGCTCTCTTCGTCAGATGCATCTGATGAAGAGAGCTGTGGTTCTCAAAAGCTGACAATACATTTGACGAAGAGAGCTGTGGTTCTCGAAAGCTGATGATGCATCTGACAAAGAGAGCTGTGATTCTTGAAAGCTGACGATGTATCTGACAAAGAGAGCTGTGGTTCTTGAAAGCTGATGATGCATCTGATGAAGAGAGCTGTGGTTCTCAAAAGCTGACAATGCATCTGACGAAGAGAGCTGTGGTTCTCGAAAGCTGATGATGCATCTGACAAAGAGAGCTGTGGTTCTCGAAAGCTGACAATGTATCTGACAAAGAGCTGTGGTTCTCGAAAGCTGATGATGCATCTGATGAAAAGAGCTGTGGTTCTCAAAATCTTATGCTACAATAAAGTCGCTTAGTCTTAAAGGTGCTATCTCTTCATTAGAGAATGTGTGGGGAAAGGTGCTCTTGCGTTGTGTGCACAAAGTCCTGGAATCTTCAGCTATTTAGTACCTTTTTATCCATCCTTCCTTCAAGGTGCTCAATCAAGGCATTGTTTCGCCTTCCTCAGTCTTACCCTCACAACAACCCTCTGAGGTAGGTCACGTAGAGAAAGAGAGACAGAGCGACTGACTGCAGATCACCCTTCAAGCTTCAGGATAGAGTAAGGATTCGAACCCGGTGTCCTAGATCTTCCTAGTCCAACACTGACCACACTGGCTCTGTCAAGGGAGACGAGGGCAAGGCAACTCCGCTTTGTGTGTGTGGGGAGGGGCTGTGACTCAGAGGAAGAACTTTGCATGCAAAAAGCCCCAGGTTGAACCTTGGGCTTTAAGGAACAAAGGCGGTGGGACGGATTTTTCTCTGCCCTGGAAGACCCTGGAAGGAAGACACAATAATGCTGGACAATGCTCTGTCTCGGTATAAAGCAGCTTGGCATGTTCCTCTTGCAAAATCTACAGGGGGTGGGGAGAGAGAGAGAGAGAGAGAAGGTGTGTTATATGCCGTCAAGTCACCTCCAACCTATGGCAACCCTATGAAGGGAGGACTTCCTAAATGTCAGATCTTGCTCAGATCCTGCAAACTGGAGGACGTGGCTTCTTTCATTGAGTCCAGCCACCTCGTTTTAGGTCTTCCTCTTTTTCTGCTGCCTTCCACTTTTCCTAGCATTATTGACTCTTCCAGAGAATCTTCTCATGATGTGACCAAAGTACAATAGTCTTAGTTTTATCATTTTGGCAGGAATGATAAATGCAGGAAATTCACAGCTACTTCTCCCCTCCCAGAGACCGCTGCTTTATGCCCACAGGACGGCAAAACCAGTTCCCCTGGAGAAAATGGCTCTTTTAGCATTATACCCTGCTGAGGTCCCTCCCCTCCCCAAACCACACCCCCTTCTAGGCTCGACCTCCCCCCAATCTCCAGAAAGTTCTCAGCTGGAGCTAGCAACCATACCTTACCATAACCCTGTGGGGTAGGCTGAAGGAGCATGACCTGCCCAAGTTCATGCAGTGGGCTCTAACCCTATAACTTCTTCACCACGCCACAGCATGTTCCTCTAGCAAGCATCCTGCCCCGTTCATTGCCCTGGGACAGGCAGCAGTTCAACTGATAGAGCACACTTTAGCAAAGGAAGAAAACTTCCTGTACTGGACTAGTTGCTGTCATGCGCTACTTCAAGGGATAGCCAGCCTGTAAATCGTAACCAGAGACCACCCAAACATACGTTATGCTGCAAACCCGATGGGTGCATAAAGGTGGAGAAAAATCTGGTTTCCTAGGCAGAGACTGCAGGGGTAGGAAAGGAGATTTGGGCAACCAATTAGAATGCAGGGAGGGTGGAGGCAAGGCAGGAAGTCGAGAGCTCATTGGCCTAAGACCTTCCCTGCATCTGTAGATTCTTGGACTGGGTGCTGTAGGGATTACGAGGTACTTGATATGCTCACGCGTAAGAATGTAAGGCTTCCCCCAATTTTAATTTCATTCTACAAATGTTATTTTTCTTATTGCTTTTGAAATAAACAGAGTCAAGGGTGCTCTCTGCCTTTGCAAGCTTCCCTATTTGTTGGAGAGGCTGTTCTATGACAAAGCCCTCTGTACATGTTCAAGGGAATTCTTTGCTTTGATACTTTTTTAAAATGTGGACTAGAGTCTTGGATTTGACAACAGGTGCTGAGCTCTGGCTCAGATTGAAGCTGGCTGAGAAAGTGTAACAACAACAACAACATTCGATTTATATACCGTCCTTCAGGACCACTTAACACACTAATAACAAAGTGTGTTATTAGTTGTGCGTGTAGTTTTGGGTGTGACCCCTGGTTTATTTTTCCAAAAAAGGGAAATGTCAGGTTTTGTCTTCAGCCTGCTGGCTGGTATTGATACAGTCATGTTTGTCCTATTGGTTGCTGTGAGCTTTGGAGAATAATTCCGTGCCGGAGTCTGAACTGTGGCATAAACTGTTTGTTTGAATATGGCAGCTGCTCTTTGGCTCTGTATGTTAAAATATTTGCATTCTGCCTCCTAATTATAACCTTCAAGTAAGTTAAGAAACAAAGCGCAAACGGAAAAAAAACATTTAAAATAGCCAAGAAAGAAGCCAAGGCTGGTCAGAGGAGAACTAAAAAGAGGTAATAATATAGCAGTGAGATGAATGCATTGAAAATTAGGCGCTTCTGTGTGTAACGAGTGGGATGTCTGGAAGGTCTGGGGAGGGGGAATTAAAATTATGCAACAAATTGCAAAAAACGCTTATCTAGTCTGGCGTAACCCTTTCCCCCCCAGTTCTCCCTGTATCCTTTTAGATAAAACAGCAGCAGCTGGCTGTTCATTGAAAAACAGCTGGTGTCCTGTTGAATTGCAGTGCCATAAAGCAGGCTGCTGGGAAATGCAATAAGAATTCATGAATAGCAACAACAGTCCATTCAATGAAGACTTCCCAAAATTCTTCAAAAGGAGCTGGCAGGAAACTTCACAGTTGTGATGTGGATCTGGTGATGTGGGGTGGACATGCAGAGCTGGGCCACTCCCTGTAGACCATACACTGAACATGAGTTAGCAGTGTGATGTGGTAGCTAAAAAGGCAAATGCAGTTTTGGGCTGTATCCACAGAAGCATGGTGTCAAGATCACGCGAAGTGATGGTATTGCTCTACTCTGCTCTGGTTAGACCTCACCTGGGGTATTGTTTTCAGTTTGGAGCACCACAATTTAAGAAGGATATAGACAAGCTGGAAGGTGTCCAGAGGAGGGCAATGAAGATGGTGAGGGGTCTGGAGACCAAGTCCTATGAGGAAAGGATGAAGGAGCTCAGTATGTTTAGCCTGTCGAGGAGAAGACTGAGAGGTGATACGATAACCATCTTCAAGTACTTGAAGGGCTGCCATAGAGAGGATGGCGCGGAGTTGTTTTCCACTGCCCCAGAAGGTCGGACCAGAACCAACGGGCTGAAATTAAAAAGAGTTTTCATCTAAACATTAGGAAGAACTTCCAGACAGTCAGAGTGGTCCCTCAGTGGAACAGGCTTCCTCGGGAGGTGGTGGGCTCTCCTTCTTTGGAGGGTTTTTAAGCAGAGGCTAGATGGCCATCAGACAGCAATGCTGATTCTGTGAACCTGGGCAGATCGTGAGAGGGAGGGCAGGAAGGGTTACATCAGTGCTTAGTTCTCATGGCCCCTTCTTACATGCTCAGGGTAAGGCCGATCGCCACCTTGGAGTCAGGTAGCTATTTTCCCCAGGCCAGTTTGGCTAGGGATCCTGATGGTGTTTTGCCATTTTCTTGGCAGGGAGTAAGGGTCACTGTGTGTGTGTGTGTGTGTGTGTGTGTGTGTGTGTGTGTGAGATATTTGTGAATTTCCAGTGTTGTGCAGGGGGTTGGACTAGATGGCCCCAGAGGTCCCTTCCAACCCTGTGATTTTATGATTCTATGCTTATCTGATGGTTGAGAGTGCCCTCAAGTCACTGCTGACTCATGGCAACCTCTGGTGGAGTTTTCATGGCAAGAGAATAAGAGGGGTGGTTTGACCCCTGACCTATCCAGGTCAGGGCATATGCTTGCCTAGAGACCCCTTTAATACTGGCACAACTTGTGCATTTTAAAAATTACTGTAAGGTCCCAGTGACTTTCCAAACTTATCACATAGGGGCTATACTGAGAATCTCTCTACACAATTACATAACAACAACAACTGCTTTGAATGGTGTTAAGTCATCCTGAAGGGTGGTATATAAATCAAATGTTGTTATTATTATCCCCAAATGTTATAATTATCCCCACAACAAAACACCCTGTGAGGTGACTGAGAGAGCTCCGAGAGAGCTGTGACTAGCCCAAGGTCACCCAGCTGACTTCAAGTGGAGGAGTGGGGAATCAAACCCGGCTCTCCAAATTAGAGTCCCACACTCTTAACCTCTACATCAAACTGGCTCTCAAGTGAATGGGGATGCTCAAGTGAAAGCTCTGACCCTTGTTCTCCCATGGTGGATATACATGCACCGCTAGAGAGACAAAGTACACTTGAATATAAGACCCCACAGAAAATCAGTCACATGAGCGTCCACATGCAAGATGTCTTGTGTAGAGGGACTCTGTGGGACAAAACACATGAAACGCACAGGCGAGTGTTGGATCCTGTAAGGATCCCTGGGAATTATAGTTAAAACAAAAACAAAAGCCCCCGCCGCTCAATGTGAATTGCAGCTTAGCTACGGAGAATTGCAACTGGAGGGACTTTCTCAGACACTCTCTCTTTCAAAAGTCCTCCGGGAGCGAAGGATGGGAGTGGAGGGAGGCTGGGAACAAGAGGCAGGAAAAAAGCCGAGGTGTTTTGCCAGTGAGAGAGAAACCTGTTCTCTCCCATTCTTCTTCTCCCAGCAGGGGCTGGGGTTATGGGGAGAAGCAACGCTTGAGCTTCCTTGAGTGGAAGTAGATCAAGATGGGTAGCTGTATTAATCTGTCTGTAGCAGTGGAAAAGAGCAAGAGTCCAGTAGTCCTTATAAGACGAACAAAATTAGTGGTAGAGTAGGAGCTTTTGTGAGCCACAGCTCACTTCTTCAGAAGTGATCTTTGGGGTACCAAGGACAGTTCCTTATTCTGAACTCCTTATCTGAAGAAGTGAGCTGCGACTCACGAACGCTCATACCCTACCACTAATTTTGTTAGTCTTAAAGGTGCTATTGGAATCTTGCTCTTTTCCACTGTTTGAGTGGAAGGTTTGAGATGTGAGGACTAGAAGCTTTTAGGTAACACAAAGAGAAAGGGGGAAGGGAGTATAGAATGGCTGCTTAGCGGCAGAGCATGGACTTTGCATGACGCTTGGGGTCCTCGGCTAGGTACGACAATGACCTGATGTGGTATAAAGCTTCAGTGCAGGGCTGGTTTGTTGCTTTTTGAAGTGGGGGACAGACTAGATGGCCTTTGGTGTTCCTCTCCTCACCTTGGTAGGCATCCCTAGCCAACTCCTGAATGGGAACAGTCAAAGGAATAAGCAAGAAACTTCAACACAAAGCAAATACTAATTAAATCCTGCAAATTTGCACATGCAAAATGAATTTTCCACTTGTTAACCCCAAAAGTGAGTACTGGCGAAGAGGGTATTAGAAGCTGTGTGAGCGAAGCTCTTGAGGAATTGTGGAAGTCAGAGTTTT
Source organism: Eublepharis macularius (assembly GCF_028583425.1). Lineage (NCBI taxonomy): Eukaryota > Metazoa > Chordata > Lepidosauria > Squamata > Eublepharidae > Eublepharis > Eublepharis macularius. The sequence goes on from NC_072792.1 coordinate 185,908,031, forward strand.
CTGGGTCCTTTAATCTAGCCATTGAACCAAACTGTCTGTCCATGCATCAAGATGGTTATAGGTGTTCCCAGAGGGGCAGTCTACTGAAAGCTATTAGCCACAGTATCTTCAGCTTTGGCCAGTTCCCTGGCAAAGCTTCCCAACCAACTGCTGTGTGGGGGGGGGGGTCATCATGTCTGGGGTGGGGTTTGTTCACTTTTACTCATCAGTAGCAGAAGCAGTCACAGGTCCCTGTTCTCCCCCCCCCCTTGTTGGCTGAAGACTGCGTCAGCTTCCCTGCTTAACCATAGTGAGGTTGTCAATTGCTTGGGGCAGGGGGTCACATTTGGGATGCCGGGAGTCAGGCTTCCTACTTCTGGAGGTAATCCCCAAATCTACCTTTAAAGAGCAGCAGACTGGAAAGAACTGGGCTTAATAGTAAAAAGCCCAATAGCACCTTTAAGGCTAACCAACTTTATTTGTAGCATAAGCTTTCGAGAACCGCAGCTCTCTTTGTCAGATGCATCGTCAGCTTTTGAGAACCACAGCTCTCTTCATCAGATGCATCGTCAGATGCATCTGATGAAGAGAGCTGTGGTTCTCGAAAGCTTATGCTACAATAAAGTTGGATCTGACTAAGAGAGCTGTGGTTCTCGAAAGCTTATGCTACAATAAAGTTGCATCTGACGAAGAGAGCTGTGGTTCTTGAAAACTTATGCTACAGTAAAGTTGGTTAGTCTTAAAGGTGCTACTGGACTCTTTACTATTTTGCTACTACAGACTAACACGGCTAACTCTGCTGGATATATGTGGGCTTAGGAAGCTTTGACTCCCAAAGCACACACCCTAGAAATCTAGTTGGGTCTTTAAGGTGCTACTGGACCCAGATCTTATTCTTAAACTGCAGACCCACACAGCTACCCACCTGAATCCATGTGGGCTTAAAAAACCAAGAGTCCAGGGGCTTCTTAAAGACTAACGTGGCGACTCATAAAAGCTCCTATTGAAGTGTTAGTTTTTAAGGTGCCCTTGGACTTTTGATTTATTTTGCCACAAGAGACTTAAGACGGCTCCCCCTTTGCAATTGTCCATGTGAGCTTTGACTATGTGTGAACTGTGTGGGGCTTGTGAAATGGCCCCCAGGCATGGGGAGCGGAGACGAGAGCAGCTGGGCCTGGTGGCAGGCAGGGCAGACAGAGAGGTGCAAAAATGCCGCTTCTCTGTACGGCTGGCGTCTCCCTTCCCAATGATGAAAGCATCCCAGGCAGAGCCCCGTAAATATCACTGCACATCAGTACATGGAAAGGCTTACGAACGTCCCCCAGGCCGACAGCCGGGGCTTGTCTGCTGGGCTCCCTCTGGAAACCTCACAGCTTTCACAGGCTTCTTGTGTAGCCTCAGGCAGAAGGCTCTTGTAAGTGAATGACTGGTTAACACCAGTTGCCAGCTCGGCTCTAGTCTGCATCTTGGAGATAGCGCAAGAAGCAACCCCAGGAGGCGCATAGGGAGGGATTTTTCTCGGGTAATGAACCGCTTTTTGTCTCCTGACCTCGCTTTGCCCCCTGATTCCCTGTGCACACAGTGATCCAAGCTCTCCTGCTTTTCAAGATTGCTTCTGGAAGGTGGTTACATGGAAGCCCCCTGGCTGGTCTTGATGAATGCTGTTCACTGTGCGCTCTCTCACATTTGACGGGAGAACCCTTGTAAGTACACATCTCTCCCAAGGTGTGCTTAAAACTGGCGTAGCTGCAGGTTGGTGTCAATCTACCTTCCTTGATTTTTTTTTAAATTTAAAAAGCCCCTACAAATGCATTTCTGTCTCGGCTTTGTGCTCCTCAGTAAGGGCAGAGAGTGGAGTGGAGAGTGCCCTCAAGTCAGAGCTGACTGATGGGGACCCCTGGTGGGGTTTTCAAGGCAGGAGACTAACAGAGGTGGGTTGCCATTGCCTGCCTCTGCAGCCCTGGTCTTCCTTGGAGGTCTCCCATCTGATTATTAACCGAGGCCGACTCTGCTTAGCTTCTGAGATCTGACGAGATCAGGCTCACCTGGGCTATCCAGGTCAGGGCAAAGAGCAGCACATGTGAGTTTGGATGTTAGATTGACTTAAGACTCTCCCCTCTTCTTGAGGAACCCTGGAAGCCACCGTTCTGTAGAAGGGGCACAAGGGATGTGTATCTTCCCTAAGCTTTGCAGTATCTGTTGTTTTGATTTATATCTGTTTTTTAATAAGATCCTCCAAGGGTTTGCAAATGGGTGTTCCGCTCTGTGTTGAGTAAGCAACCTTATTTGTTGATGTTAATCGATGATATTTTATAGAGTGGCTTGAGACCCCTCTTCAAGGAGCTTGTAGAGATGGGGGGGGCAGACCTTGCTTGTTAAAGGATTATGAAAAACGGACTTTGAAGTGTATGTGGTTTTCCAACATGGAACCGCTCTCCACCATTCCTTTCCAAAAACTACTTAGCAATATCTCCTGTGTTCCAAATTACCAAGTTCACAATATGAAATTATCCAAATTTAGCTTCCTTTTGCTGAGAAGTTCCCTCTGGCTCCGAACATTCAGTATCGTGTTTTACGTGCATATTCTTGGGAGGTGATAGAAAAGAGCCGATATGACGTATCTGCAGAAGTGAGCTGTGGCTCACGAAAGCTCCTACCTTACCACTAATTTTGTGAGTCTTATAGGTGCTGCTGGACTCTCGCTCTTTTCCGCTGCTATAGACAGACTAACACGGCTGCGCATCTTGATCTATCTCACATGGTCATTGTAAGGGTTAAATGGGGAAGAGAGAGCTATGTACGGAGCTTGAAGCGCTTCGAAGGAAGGGCAGGATAAAAATATACAACACAGGCAGACAGATCGACCCCCTCCCTTCTTAAGCTTTGAAAGCTGGACTGCTCGTGCCATGCTCAAAAATGCCCCCCACACTACTGTTGACTATTGACTGGTTAGGAAGGCCTGTAGGGGCCAAAACGCATATGCTTTATTTAGTTGTACATAGTCCATCCAGTGTTGGTCAATTTAGTTCTACACAGTCCATAAGTGTCTTTTAAAAATATATTTTTAACTGTAGTTTGTATATACACTTCTTAATAAATTTATGCAGTTTTGTTATATTTCTTTTGTTTTAGCTTGACCCTTCTGTCTCACATTTCCATACAGTGTCAAGGACATTTCTATAAACAATGCCATAGATACAAGTTTACAAAGACCTAGCATTAGCAAGGATCCAGTACAGGGTTGAAGAAATGCTGAAACAGAACATAAGCAATTCTAGGGCTGACAGTAGACAACGTGAAGCAGAGGTAGGCAGCATATAGGAGCACATATTTAAAGCAACAGATAGTATGTAAGACAACGTAGTGGTGAAGTCTGTGGTCCCTAACTCATTAGCAAAGCATCTGAGACCCCTCCCTACAATATAGGCCTCCTATCTGAGTAAAAAGCCTTTTTGCATAATTCAGTTTTGCATCATTTGTGGAAAGCTTAGAGAGTGGATATCCCTGATCCTAAAGGTGTTTATGTGTCCAAATAACCCAGAAAAATCTATGGTATGTTCTGTGAGTACAGACTTGCTAATAGCACCTATCAGCTTCTGTTAGGTCTCTGGAGAAGGGTGGCTCTAGGCCCAGGTTTTAGGCTGACTTGTAAGTTACAAATATCTCTAACCTGCATTTGGTGTAAAAGGGAGAAGAATGTCCCCAAAGCAATTTACAGCAAGAATAAAATCTAGATTACAAATTGTGATTGCATCAAAACAGTCAAAAAGGCCACCAGGAATTGGAAGATAAGAATAGAATACCCAAACCGGCAGGAAGCCAAGAAATAAGCACAATTGAATTGCAGAAATAGCCGTGCCGACCCCAAGCTTGGCATCCGTTAACGGAAATCAAAACTCTGTCCAGAAAAACAGTTTGGCTGTTTTCCTAAAGGCAAGAAAGGGCGGCACCAGTTGCTCCTCTTGGGGGAAGGAGCTCCATATTTTCTGTGGTTTGTGTGCGTAAAGTGCTGTCAAGTTGCAACTGACCTACGGCGACCCCTGCTGGGGCTTTCAAGGCAAGTGAGAAGCAGAGGCAGTTTAACTTTGCCTTCCTCTGCAGAGTCTTCCTCGGTGGTCCCCCATCCAAGTATTCACCTTCCAAGATCTGACGAGATCGGGCTATCCCATGCTGCCTTCTCTCCCCTTTTCGGTGGTGCTGCCCCAAATTCTAGAGATTGCCCTGGGGCATATTGGAAGGTTGCTTGTCAGTTGGGAAGAGGTCAGTCCATCACATGAAAGTCTCTGCACCTGCTGAGGTCCTACTCAAGGTAACGCAGCCTGCACGGTCAGTCAGGTGGCAACAAAAAAGGGCATTTTCCTTTCCTTGCAGCCCATTTGTGGATCCCCTTCCTGAGAAAGCTCTGCCTGGTACCTTTGCCAGCATCTTCTAGGCATGTCTACAGCAAAAACGACCACGGTGTTGAATGTGAGACTCACACAGTTAAACAGACTGTGCTACGAAAGTCTACTTAACGGTTTTGGCTTTGTATATTTCAGAAGAACGTTCTGTATGCAGAAAGCCGCTGCTATCTTGAATGTATAAATTGCGAAATAGTGGTAAGGGTCATTTAATACCCTGTGGTTGCAATTGATTGTTAAACTTAACTAGGGGAACAGTTTACCCACTGTGCCTTTTACACTCTCAGAGCACAGTCTACTTAACTGTGAGTTGAAGAAATGCATGAAGAAATGCATGTAATGATGTATTGTCGAAGGCTTTCACGGCCGGAGAACGATGGCTGTTGTGGGTTTTCCGGGCTGTATTGCCGTGGTCTTGGCATTGTAGTTCCTGACGTTTCGCCAGCAGCTGTGGCTGGCATCTTCAGAGGTGTAGCACCAAAAGACAGAGATCTCTCAGTGTCGACCATTACTAACTTTGATCAAGCCATACCTGAAGAAGATGTTTTCATCGAAATGTGGTTTATAACCGGGAACACGTCGATTGTGTGTTATTGTGGATTTGGATATTTGAATTTATATTTAATGTGAATTTTGCCAGTAAATTGTATTTATTTTGGATTGCGTATGGCATTGATTGTATGAACAGTGGATTACACATGCTTCTATGAGACACCGACAGGATAGTTAATAGGCAATTATATGAGTACGTAACTGATGCATTGTTTGTAATTTTTCTTATTACACGGTTGTAGTTTTGGTTAGTCTAGCATCTTCTAGGCGCCTGATAAAATATCTCCTGCCTCCCCCAATATGCATCTACTTAGATATTGCCATCTTCTAGTGAGCACCTAATTTGTGTGCCATCAGTTTGTTCAGTGACGGGGCCTTTGTGAGTGGTGGCACCAAGATTATGAAATCCCCCCCCCCCAGCAGAAGCCTTCAATGCCTGTTTGCAGGGCTTTTTTCGGGGAAAAGAGGTGGTGGAACTCAGTGGGTTGCCCTCGGAGAAAATGGTCACATGGCTGGTGGCCCCGCCCCCTGATCTCCAGACAGAGGGGAGTTTAGATTGAGGGCAATCTCAACTCCCCTCTGCCTGGAGATCAGGGGGCGGGGCCACCAGCCATGTGACCATTTTCAAGAGGTGCCGGAACTCCGTTCCCCCGCGTTCCCCCTGAAAAAAAGCCCTGCCTGTTTGTTCTGCCACACTTTTGACTCTTTCCCAGGAATGGTAACTTTATCTGATGCCTCCAGATCAGGTTTTTTTTAAAAACTCTTTATTTTGGCCTCTTTGCTGGCTGTCAGACTATGGTGTCTGATGACATGTAAGGTGCCTTGAATCCCGTTAAGTTAACATGGGAGAAAGGTAGTGCAGCAAGGATGAAAGCAAGAACCTGAATCCAGCTATGTAGGTTGGAAGACTGAATGACACTACAGCCTTTGGAAGAGGTTCTTCCGACTCCCCCCTCCTATTATGGACCCTCGGTTTGCCCCCACTGCTGTTCTGGAGGATCTGCTCTAGCTGTGAATTTCCTGCATTGTACAGCAGGTTGAACTACATGACCCCTGGGTTCCTTCCAGCTGTCTGGTTCTCCATTTTATGTTTCCCAGAATAAAACAGGGGGAGGGGGACAGCTTCAGTGAGAAACAGAATCATAGAATTAGAAGGTACCTCCAGGGTCATCTAGTCCAACCCTCTGCACAATGCAGGAAATTCTCAACTACCTCCCCTTCCTCCACACACACCCAGTGCCCCCTGCTCCACGCCCAGAAGATGGCAAAACACCGTCAGGATCCCTAGCTGAACTGGCCTAGGGAAAATTGCTTCTTGACCCCAAGGTGGCGATTGGCATTACTCTGAGCATGTAAGAAGGATCCACAAGAACTAAGCACTGATGTAGCCCTTCCTGCCCTCCCTCTCATGATCTGAAGAGTGAGACCTGCTTCTCCAAATCTACAGATGGCAGGATACACCCCAATGTTAGTTGTACCTGCTCCAGCCTTTCCCTCTGCAAATGCTTAAACTCAAATGATGGATGTGGATCTATGCTGCCACTTTGAGGGGTCGGACACCAGGTGCAGACTGTCCTGGCTTCCCACAAAGAATGCTGTGGGTTCAGTGAAGTGGCGACCCTAAGCTTCCCCTTCCATGGCACCCATCAGGAATCCCCCCCCCCCCGGGGTGGGTGCATGCAGGTGTTCCGGAATGCATCTCCGGCTTGTGTTTGTTGCTTGGGGAAAAAACAGTTGAGCTGTGGCAGGCATGATTGGTGCGCGTGTGAAGGGGCTCTGTATCCCAGGCCCTTTCTAGGCCAGCGGCAGCCAAAAGAGCAGCGTCTCAATTGCTGGGCCGTGAGTCACCAGGCGCCATTATCAATTCACAAGAGAGCGCAAATGAGTTTTGTTAATCAAATCTTTATTAGGTATTTGCTCCTGCCCCCCTCCCCCCTTTTGTTCTTTCCATTGTGTTCGTCTCTTGACTCCTCTGGTAGTACATCGGCGAGGCTTTAATTGTGGCGATATCTTTGGAAAGCTGCATGATTACCTCCCATTGTGCTGGGCGATCGGAGCAGCAGCCCTTTCTGAAACGCTGGGCTCCTTCCTCATACGCCTCTTTCTCCTCCGCAACCAACTGCTGATGAGATCAGGGTCCTCTCACCTGGCCCTTGCTTGTAAGATTACAGATAGCAGTGCTAAAAGGCGGCTAATTATGCCACCGCTGGTTTGCGGGCTGTCTTTGCAGAATAGATTGCACAGACATGGGATTCTGCAGGGCGTTTGCATCTCTTTTCTTCCTCTTGCAATGCCTGCTTTCAGACATATATTTGCCCGGCTGTGAGGATTGTACCCATTTGAAGCCAGCAGGGCTCTTCTTATGTTCTTATGAAGCTACATAACCTTGGTGTTTAAAGCCCTTCATGGACTGGGACCTGCATACCTGCGGGACCGCCTCTTCCATTACGTCCCCTGCAGGGTGTTGCACTCTGCAGACAAGCAACTCCTGGTGGTCCCCGGCCCGAAGGACATCCGTCTGGCCTCAACCAGGGCCAGGGCTTTTTCTGCCCTGGCCCCGGCCTGGTGGAACGCTCTCCCGCTGGGGATCCGGGCCCTGCGGGACATGTCACAGTTTCGCAGGGCCTGTAAAACGGAGATGTTCCACTGGGCGCTTCGGCTGAGTGCCAGCGGGTGTCCTCCTTCTTCCATCTAAGACCACCACTTTTTCTGGGGCTGCCCTCGGCCATCTGCTATGCCCGTATAGGTAAAGGTAGTCCCCTGTGCAAGCACTGAGTCATTACTGACCCATGGGGGGATGTCACATCATGACATTTTCTTAGCAGACTTTTTACGAGGTGGTTTGCCATTGCCTTCCCCAGTCATCTACACTTTCCCCCCAGGAAACTGGGAACTCATTTTACCGACCTCGGAAGGATGGAAGGCTGAGTCAACCTTGAGCCGGCTACCTGAACCCAGCTTCCGCCGGGATCGAACTCAGGTCGTGTGCAGAACTTGGACTGCAGTACTGCAGCTTACCACTCTGCGCCACGGGGCTCTTCCCCATGCCCGTATACAGACTCCCAATATTTGTTTAAATAGCCTGCTCCTGGACTATTTTAATGATTTAAAATAAATATTATTGATTTTATGGTTTTGTGACTTTTAATGTATTTTATGAATGTTGTTAGCTGCCCTGAGCCCATTTGTGGGGAGGGCAGGGTATAAATCTAAATAAATAAATAAATAAATAAATAATACACCCTTAAGCTCTTTCTCATCACCCTTATTCTGATTGTCTCTGGGGCTGTCTTGTGCCTACCAACCTAGAAACCCACTTCGGACTAGTCATCCTCTTTTTGGCGCTTGAGGAGGGCATGGCTGTGTGGGTAACTTTAAAATATTAGATTACTCGGATTGCTTCCTTCGTTAAGACCAGATTCTTGAAGCCCCAGATAGGCAATAGCTGCCTCCCCCGTGCTGTAACGGAACTCTAATTGCACACAATGGCTGCTTCCACACACTTTGGATAATCCACTTTCAATACTCTTTAGTGAACATTTGGAACTGCTTTTCCACGTGTGGAACAAAAAATCCACTTCAAAAGGATTGCGAAAGTGCATTGAAAGTGCATTATTCAACGTGTGTGGAAATGGCCAATGTGTGTACACCTGTCGCATGTTCCACTAGCATCTTTGCTCATACCGCCCGGAACAGCGTTTCAAAACCCAGCATCGCCTGTTTGTCTCAAGATGGTGTGTTACTAGAATTGTTGGTTCAACCTAGGAATAAGGGTGGCTTCAGCATACGGCTTTCAATTCTCTAGAAATGTAGGAATTTCTGGATGAAGGCAGTCGTTTCCCCAACCTTGTAGGCTTTCATTGATAAAGCATGATTTCATTCTGTCTCTTAACAATTCCTTTGGAAGGTAATAGATCCAGAGGAGTTGGCCATGTTAGTCTGTAGTAGCAAAATCAAAAAGAGTCCAGTAGCACCTTTAAGACTAACCAACTTTATTGTAGCATAAGCTTTCGAGAATCACACTTTTCAAGAACTGTGATTCTCGAAAGCTTATGCTACAATAAAATTGGTTAGTCTTAAAGGTGCTACTGGACTCTTTTTGATTTTGGAAGGTAAGGTAAAGGTAGGCTGATTCCGCACACATTGGATAATGCACTTTCAATGCACTTTATCAATCGTTTGAGGTGGATTTTTTTGTTCCGCACATGAAAAAATCCATTCCAAATGATCTATAAAGAGGATTGGAAGTGCATTATCCAAGGTGTACGGAATCAGCCGTTGTCTCCTGTGCAAGCACCGAGTCATTACTGACCCATGGGGAGACGTTGCATCACGATGTTTTCTTGGCAGACTTTTTGTTACGGGGTGGTTTGCCATTGCCTTCCCCAGTCATCTACACTTTACCCCCAGGAAACTGGGTACTCATTTCACCGACCTCGGAAGGATGGAAGGCTGAGTCAACCTTGAGCCGGCTACCTGAACCCGGCTTCCGCCAGGATCGAACTCGGGTCGTGAGCAGAGCTTGGGCTGCAGTACTGCCGCTTACCACTCTGCGCCACGGGGCTCTTTCCTTTGGAAGACTTGCCCTTTATTCCGAGGATTCATTTGTGTTGTGCACGTATGTCTTTCTGCTGCTCTCTCATCATCCCCCGTGTCTCATATATTCAACTGTATGCTCCTTGGGCCAGAGACCTGTCACTGCGGGGTACTTACGTAAGGAATAATGGGGTGGGCCACGAATGCTCCGTCCTGTCCTGCATCCCGTTGGCCAGGAACTTCTATGGATGCTTCCGAGAGAAACTCTAGACCAAAAGTAGGACCTTTTTGTGTGTGTGCCCAAAGGGGATGTTTCAGATAAAGTCCTGATGCACAGCCCAGAGAAAGGAGATGTGACTCCCTCCCTGATTATCACAGATATGGGGCATGTGGCTCGAGCACTTAGACAGAATTCAGCGCCAGCGTTCCAGACATGCCGTCTCTGCCTCTTCTGGGCAGCAAATTGCCGTCAACGGGGCTGCTCCCAAGCTTGCATTAATCACGGGGAGAGGCATAGCCATGTGCCGAGCTGAAAACATGATTGCCTAGAAATGGATGCTGTGTGCAGAAATCAGCATCTTCAAGAGCTCTGTATTCTCTGTGGGTTTTTTTTAAGCCCTCAAGGTTTTTACATATATCCTGCCCTTCTCCAAAGACTGTGAAGAGGCAGACCTGCTGTCTGTCCTGGTGTTCCTCTCCATAGCTCTGAGAGCGACTGGTTGAGAATTCAAGCCTCCTCCTTCCTTGGGGAGAAGACAGGTCTGACCCTTGGACACCATTCGGCAGACTTAAGATGCCCTCCAAATGTGTAGGTTCCTTTCCAAAACTAGTAGTCTCTCATCTGACGAAGAGAGCTGTGGTTCTCGAAAGCTACTAACCAACTTGATTGTAGCATAAGCTTTCGAGAACCACCGCTCTCTTCTGACGATGCATCTGACGAAGAGAGCTGTGGTTCTCAAAAGCTTATGCTACAATCAAGTTGGTTAGTTTTAAAGGTGCTACTGGACTCTTTACTATTTTCAAAACTAAGCTCTGAAACTTCGAAGCTGGTTTTCATCTGACCTGGCTGTGCCTGATGCTGATTTCCACCACCACCACCACCACCACCGATTGTCATATTTCCCAGGAACTTTTGGCCTTTTTATTTTGTCTCTTTCCTTTATAATCCGCCTTTCTCCCTGAGAAAGTCAATGCAGTCAATAGGATGAGATGTCTAATGAGCAATGTAATAGGACTAGGATTACAGCCATCTGAAACAAAACATAAAGTATTAGACAAAACATGTTAGAACTGTGCAGAAAATCAGTAGAACACAATACAGTGGGAGCAACATACAGATAATACATACTAAACTCAGTGGTGAAATCCATAGTCCCATTCCTTTTGTAAAATAGAAAAGAGTCCAGTAGCACCTTTAAGACTAACCAACTTTACTGTAGCATAAGCTTTCGAGAACCACAGCTCTCTTCATCCTGCATCTGATGAAGAGAGCTGTGATTCTCGAAAGCTTATGCTACAGTAAAGTTGGTTCGTCTTAAAGGTGCTACTGGACTCTCTACTATCATGTTGAGGAGGAAGCAAGGCATAAATACCTTCATAAATAAGTGAATCAAGTAATATCACGTGGCATGGTTTGATTTCTATCCCATGCTTATCCGCCTCTTCCTCCAAGGTTCTCTCCCCCTTGTTTTAGCCGCACAACAACCCTGTGAAGAGGTTAGGCTGAAACAGCGTGACTAGCCCAAGATAACTCGTTGCAAAATGTCCTTTTGTAAGAACACCTTTCATGCATTTAAAAAAGGGGAGAACAGCCTGCTGGTGCAACAGGAGAGAAGAGTCGGTCTTGGTTTTTTGTTGGTGCGCTTGCCTGCCTGTGGTTGGTTTTGATTGCAGTGCAGCTGTGGGACCCCTGTGAGTCAACTCAGTTCTGCCTCCCTGCTCTGGAGACATTTGGTCATGAGCTTAATTATGTGTCTGATCCCATCTGTCTACTGGTGCACCTCTTTCTCCAAGTCTCGGGTTGGCAACCTCTAGGCTGGCTGGAGGGCCCCTGGAATTACAACTGATCTCCAGGCGACAGAGATCAGATCCCCTGGAGAAAAGGGATGTTTTTGGGAGGTGGACTTTTTGGCATTCTGCCCCATTGAGGTCCTGACTCCCCAAACCCCACCTTCCCCAGGCTCCAACCCCCTCAAACCTCCAGAAATTGCCCATCCTGGAGTTGGTAACCCTATCCCGGCACAATTGTATCATAGAATCATAGGGTTGGAAGGTACCTCTAGGGTCATCTAGTCCAACCCCTGCACAACCCCTTCACAACTACCTCCCCCCCACACACCCAATGACCCCCTGCTCCATGCCCAGAAGATGGCAAAACACCATCAGGATCCATATAACAGCAACAGCAACATTAGATTTATATACTGCCCTTCAGGATGACTTAACACCCACTCAGAGCAGTTTACAAAGTATGTCTTTATTATCCCCACAACAAAACACCCTGTGAGGTGGGTGGGGCTGCGAGAGCTAGAAGCTGTGACTAGCCCAAGGTCACCCAGCTGGCTTCAAGTGGAGGAATCAAACCGGGCTCTCCAGATTAGAGTCCTGCGCTCTTAACCACTACACCAAACTGGCTCTCAAACAGGTAGAGCGGTCCCTCAGTGGGACAGGCTTCCTCAGGAGGTGGCTTTCTACCTAGCTAAACTGGCCTGGAGGAAATTGCTACCTGACCCCAAGGTGAATCGGCCTTACCCTGGGCATGTAAGAAGGGGCCACGAGAACTAAGCACTGATGCAACCCTTCCTGCCCTCCCTCTCCTGATCTGCCCAGGTTCCCAGAATCAGCATTGCTGTCAGGTGGCCATCCAGCCCCTGCTTAAAAACCTCCAAAGAAGGAGAGCCCAACACCTCCCGAGGAAGCCTGTCCCACTGAGGGACCGCTCTAACTGTCCGGAAGTTCTTGTCTAAGGAGTGCTGGGCACTCCGCTCCATTTTGTCCCCAAAGCAGCCCTATGGGTTAGCTCAAACTAGGAGGTTGTGTGAATCACCCAGTGAGCTTCATGGCAAAGTGGGGAATTGAAGCCCAGGTCCCATACCTACAGCTGCAACTGTTTCCCCTGTGCAAGCAGGCTGTCGTTCACTATGCAAAGCGGAAGTGCTGTGTTTTGGGGCTTTAGCCTTTTGCCGTTGTCTACCGAGCCGAGTCAGGCGAGCCGCGTAATCCAGCAGGTAAGTTGCCGGTTGGTGGCAATGCTGGACGGCTTGGATGGGGACAGCAGTGGGGGTCACAGGGCGGAGGTGTGTGCTTGCCAGGTGTCCCCTCTCATGTCGCTAGTGGTTGTGTAGGAGGCAGCAACAGGCCTGGTGCAGGTCTGAGCCGATCAGCCCCTGCGGCACTGTTGGTACCATTGGAATTCGGCTCTTTTTGTTCCTGGGCCCTTTTGCTGTTTCCGCCTGCCCCGGCCCTGAGCAGAATCAGAGAAGTGCGCTGGGTTTTGTCACTGCACCGGTGGGGAGTTTCTTTTCTTTCTCTTTGAGCCGTAACTGCTGTAGGGTGGGATGAAAAGGGATTAAACGAGGCATTGGTTTTGCGCAGGGGAGTTGCATTCTCCGAGCTGTGTCAACGCCCCCCCCCACCTGTTTACTTCATTCCCTTTTAATCACCATCTCGGGAAGGGCCTGATTTATTCAGCGACAATTCAAGGGGACAAACGGAAAGGTTGGTGCTAATTGCGAGCCGAGCCTTTCTTCGCCGCTGTGAATTCCTGCCATGTGGGGGCTGTTGCTGTTGAAGTTCAGGCAAACGCTTTGGAGGCAGATGGTAATGAAAGGAAACAGCAGCGAACTCTCTTTTCAAAAAAGCCCAGCTGCAGGAGCCTTCCGAAGCGAGGCTTCTCTGCCTTTTGATTTCCAAAAAAGCTGCTTGCTGCAGAAGAGGGCTGAGTTGCCCTGCCAGATGACGGTGGCTGCTTCTTGTCGAAAGAGCATCGGAGCGGGTAGAAGACCCTTCACTGCACAATGCAGGGTGCATTCCAGAATCCCTTGCAGGGGGGATGCTGAGGCATCTGACGAAGAGAGCTGTGGTTCTCGAAAGCTGGCAATGCATCTGACGAAGAGAGCTGTGATTCTCGAAAGCTTATGCTACCATAAAATTGGTTAGTCAAAAAGGTGCTACTGGACTCTTTGATTTTGAGGCAGAGCTGGATCCGATGCAGCCAGAGTTGCAGAATTGCAGCATTGCAAACGGCGTCCCAGGCAGGGGGGCACTTCTTGGGCCATGTGCTGCCTAATTGGCATCTCCAGAAATGGTGCCACTCCCCAGAGAGCTGCTTTCACATAGGAAAAGGTTATCCGGCCAGAGGACCCATTTGACTGACAGACTGAGCGCTAGGGAGAGTCGGTGGGGCCAAACTGCACTCTTTCAGAAGATCCCAGTGGTTCCATTCTTAAACAGTTGCCAACTCTGGATTGGAAAATTCCTGGAGATTTGGGGGTGGATCCTGGGGAGGGTGAGATTGGGGGAGGGCAGGCTGGTGGGGCTGGGCATTGCCCCCTCCCCAGAGCCCCAGTCTAGGTTGGGGGAAGGAGGACAGGGCAGCCCAGCTGGCCATTGGCCTCTCCCTAGAGCCCCTATCTGGGGGGGGGAGGGCAAAGTGGCTCAGATGAGCATTGCCCCCTCCCCAGCGCCCTGATCTGGGGTGAGGGAAGGAGGGCCAGAAGGCCCGGCTGGGCATTGTCCCCTCCACAGAGCCCCTATCTGGGGTGGAGAGAGGAGGGCAAGGCGGCGGGGCTGGCCATTGCTCTGTTCCCAGAGCCCCTATCTAGGGTGGGGGGAGAAGGGCAAAGCGGCCTGGCTGGGGATTGCCCCCTCCCCTGAACCCCTATTTAGGGTGGGGGAGGAGGGCAGGGTGGCCCGGATGGGCATTGCCCCATCCCTAGCGCTCTGATCTGGGGTGGGGGAAGGAGGGCAGGGCGGCCTGATGGCATTGCCCCCTCCCCATTGCCATGATGTGAGGGACAGCGCCAGGCACTCTGGTGGGCTCCTGCACCTGGCAGTGACCACTGTGGGCAGGGAGCGCGCAAGGGGGGCTGCTCCAGCTCCTCCACCCGGCAGCCACCTGGATTGAGGCTTTGGCAGGGGGAGTACGTGAGTGAGGCTTGCCTGCTGCCATGCCCCCCACCCTGGCCCCCGGGATTGCGGCTTGGTGAGGAGAGCAGGCGAGTGGCTTCCCTGCCACTGCGCCCCTTGCCCTCGCTGGGATCGTGGCTGCAACAGAGCAGGATCTGGCTGTGTGGATGGGGAGCACAGAGGCACTGCCAGTTTCCTGATGGGCTCCTGTGCCTGGCAGCGATGCATTCCAGCCCCATTGGCCAACGGAGCAACTCCCCTCTTATCCCGCTAGGAGCGCACTAATGCACCTGCGCTGTGGAATCCCGGTGAGTCGTCAGAAATACGCTTGCAGAATTATGTAGTAGGAAACTGAAAACGCTGGGCATGGTGAAGCCAGGCTGTGTGGTTGATCCGGAGCAAGCAAACGGACGGACAGAGGGGAGCTCTGGGGAACACTGAAGGGCAGAAGTAGACTGGAGTCCAGTTTCAGCCGGGCTGGGGGGCAGAAGGACTAATGCTTCTCCTCTTGCTATGGGGCAGGCAATGTGATAAATCTAAGCTACCAAGTTTGGACAGATGCAGTTACATTTTGTGGGAGTCCAATATTTTGTAATATTTTGAGAGCCCTCATAAAACTGCTCGTTAATTAGCAGGGTATGACCATTTTTGCATCTTAAAATGCATTTGACCATGACTGTATTCTGGGACTTCAGATTTAAGGTTTTGCTTTGCTGATCCCTAAGAAGCATTTTCAAACAAGATCTTTGTCTTTTGGCTCCTCGCCTAGACCCCCACGTCCGTCGCCTGGAGTTTTGCAGGTGCCCTGAGGAGGGAGTCGCTTTCTGCTTAATTAAACTGCCGTTCTGTTTTCATCGGGGCCAGGTGGACTTCTTGGATGCAGATCAGAAAGAGGTGATAGATCTGTTTCCTGGAGCACCAGTGTAGAAAGCAGGAGGGAAAGCATGGAATTCAAGCCCAATTCCCTTGCTTGAAGGCTGAGGAGGACATTTGGCTTGCTAAATAAATAAGGGGAATTAAAAACCCGGAGACCTTGCTTCTTGCTGTGATTTGCGGAGGAAAACCTTCATTTCAGCGGGCAGGGAAGGAGATAGGAGAAGACCGTGTACACTTTTAATTTTATTTATTTACTAGTAACAAAGCCTGTTGTGGGAAAAAATACAACAGGCTCTAGAAAGGGGAGGGCGAGCAGGTGGGCATTGCCTCCTCCTCCGTGACTGATCCTGGCTGGGTGAAGGCGGGAAGGGGCGGGCATTGCTACCCACTCTGTGCCTGATCCCAGCTGGGTGAAGTCAGGGGGCAGACATTGGCACTTGCTCTCTTCCTGATCCCAGCTGGGTGAAGGTGGGGGCGGGCGGGCATCACTACCTGCTCTGCTGCTGATCCCAAATGGATGAAGGTGGGGATCGGGCATTGCCACCTGCTCCACAGCTGATCCCAGCTCGGGGAAAGGGGGTGGGTGGGCATTGCTCCCTGCTCCGTGCCTGATCCGAGCTGGGTGAAGGCAGTGGGTGGGCATTGCCACCTGCTCTGTGCCTGATCCCAGCTGGGTGAAGGGGGGCAGGCATTGCCACCTGTGCTTGATTCTGGCCGGGTGAAGGGGGTGAGTGGGCATTGCCGCCTGCTCCACACCTGATCCCGGCCAGTTGAAGGGGTGGGCGGGCATTGCCACCTGCTCTATTTCTGATCCTGAGTGGGTGAAGGGAGGGCAGGCATTGCCACCTGCTCTGTACCTGTTCCCGGCTGAGTGAAGGAGGAGCAGGCATTGCCCCCTGCTCCGCTGCTGATCCCAGCTGGGTGAAGGCAGGAGGGGGTGGGCATTGCCACCTGCTCCATGCCTGATCCCATCTGGGTGAAGGGGGGGTTGCCACCTGCTCCACTCCTGTCCCCAGCTGGGTGCATGTGGGGGGCGGGCATTGCCACCTGCTTTGCACCTGATCCTGGTCTGGGCTTCCCGTCACAGCATGCTCTCGGAGGGATGGGCTGCCCCTTTTGGTCTTCCCTCCACAGCAGTGTCCTCTGGAGGCGCACCAGGGTAGGAAGTGAGTTGTCTGGAACACAGTTAGCCTTTTATATAGTAGGATTCATTTCATGTATGGCCCATCTTTCTCTGCAACGGGGTCCCTAAGCGGCTTACATCATTCTTCTCTCCTCCATTTTTATCAGCACAACAGCCCTGTGAAGTAGGTCAGGCTGAGTGGTCACCCAGCTATCTTCCATGGCAGAATGGGGATTTGAACTTGGGTCTCCCAGCTTCTGGTCTGATGCTGTAACCCATACACTACTTTGGCTGTCTGCTCACCTCTGCTGTGTGTGTTGGGGGTTTAATAAATACCCGATTTTAGAAATGTGATGCTTCGGATTGCAGTTAACAGATTTATGCCGTGGAAAAGGTGAAGGTGGGAGATGGTATTGTTTGTTTAAGTTCTCTGCTGGGTCTCAGTGGACTGTGCTGGGTTTTCCTCTCTCCCCTCCCTTTCAGGTCAGTGAGTGCGCAGCTATCTTATGGATGCCTTCTTAAAAAATCGGGCGAAAGATGCTCATTATGTCAGCACTAGAGCCATCTTTCCTTGCTCGCCCCTCGACTAACATCAGTCCCTCTGCTCCTTTCTGGACCCACGGCCCACCTCTGATGCCCAGATAGCAGAGCAGGACCCTGGGAGCTGCAGTCCTGCACACCCACACCCACACCCACCCAGAGACAGAATACAGCATCACAACTTCCACGCAAATTTTTCTGTACCTCCCCACCCACCCCCAGTTCAACCTTGTTGTGTAATGTTGCTGCTCTGTCATTTGTCCAGGAGCCGAGCTTCCAAATTCTGTGCAATAATGCAAGTTTGTCTCCTAATTATCCCAGAACAAACAAGAAAGAGACCCGTCAAAAGTGATGCAGCAGATCTAGAACCAGAGCAGATGGAAGACCTGAAGCTCTCAGGTGGGGCCCACTCCTTTGCCTTCCTTGACTGGCAGCTGCTGTCTGGGATCTCCTCTTTTAACATGCTAATGTCAAAGATTTGTCCAGTGTCCTTCTCTGCTCTGCTGCTGGCTAGGAGGACTCTGCCCATGCAACAGACCTTTTTTTAAAAAAGCTTTTTGTTTCTACCCCACCTCTCTCCCCAATGGAGACCCAAAGCGGCTCACATCCTTTTCCTTTCCTCCATTTGATCTTCACAACAACCTTGTGAGGTAAGTTAGGCTGTGAGTGTGTGACTGGCCCACGGTCACTCAGCAAGGTTCCATGGCGAAGTGGGGATTCGAACCTGGCTCTCCCAGATCCTAGTCCAACCCTTTAACCACACTGAGAGTGTCTCTCCACGAGACAACTGATGCGTGAAGAACACGTGTCAGAAGATGCAATGTTAGCTGCAAAGGGTAGTTTAAAAAGACGGAGCCAACGGCAGGACAAAGACTTTGCTGTACACAGGAGCTGTGTGAAGGGGCTGTGAAATGCCAGAAGGGAAACGTCAGCCCATTCTAACCTCACCAGGTCCAAGCCCAGTTCTGGAAGGCAGCTCCAGCCCATTTCCATTCCTTGCTGCCCTCTGGTTGGGATCCTACAGTTTTCGACTGGAGAGCTGAAATTGACAGAGTCTTTGGGAAGGCGGAGATGAAATTAACAAACCGTCTGAGGAGCAATCACCGCCAGCTCTGTCTTTTTAAACTACGCTTCCCGGTACAGTTCTAAACTAGAGAGGTGAAATTGACAGAGCCTTTGGGGAGGCGAAGATGAAATTAACAAACCCTCTGAGGAGTGATCTCTGCCTGCTCTGTCTTTTTAAACTATGCTTCCCGGCTAGCATTGCATCTCCCGACACTTGACAAACATGCCCCGAGGCTTCTTGTGTAGAGAAACTCTAAGTCAGACCACTAGATTTCATCCAGCTCAATGCTGCTTCCTCTGACAGGCACCAGCTATTTAACTGGAGGTGCTGGAAACTGAACCTGCGTTCAAAGCAGATGCTCCCCACTTCCACATTGAGCCCTGAAGTTGGATGTTCTTGGGAAGAAGGAGGGTGTCTGCCAAAGTGTGAAACCATGTCAATTCCGCCATGATTTGGCCTTGGTACTTGATACAGCTGCTTTCTTCCCGGGGGGGCTTTCTTCTTGCTCATCAGTGAGTGGCGAGGCCTGCTGCCAAGTCTTCTTTTGGTGTGATTCAGACTCTGGCTGTTTCCACACGACTTACTGGCCTCTGTAGTGTTGTAGAAAACACGCAGAAGATAGCGTCTTCTCGCATGAAATCGCACCAGGAAGACGCGATGTCGTGCACACAGATAGTGTCTTCCTCGTGCGGTTTCACGTGAGAAGACGTTATCTTCCACATGTTTTGCGCAACGCTCTGGAGGCCGGTAAGTCGTGTGGAAACAGCCTCTGCTCGGCAACTTTTGACTGTTTCACTGAGGAGTGGGCGTGGAAGCCAATGGGCTGGGCTTCCTGAGCCTGGGCTGAGGGGACATCCCGCAGGCCCCAAGGTTAGGGGACATTGCTGCTGTACTTGTCCATGTAAATGCCATTGGGAGCGTGTGACGTCTGCACCGAGTCCCTTATCCTGACCCCGCAAATTCTCCGGATTTTGGTACTAAAGCGAGCTGTTTCAGAAAACAGAGGGCAGCTGGATATTCTGCAAAGGCTCGTTTTTGTGTGTGTGTGGGGGGAAGGAAGCTGCAAAGATCTGCCTTCGAGCCCACCTAGATCTCTCTGTCCGGCATCAGCTTCGTCTCTTCCCAATTCTGATTATAGCCACCTTCTTGCAAGCCCTTGCTCTCGCTATGCCGATCACATCCCAGGGAGATCCTGACATAAATTTGCGGCCCCGAATGGAAAGAAGCCATCTCCCCCCTCCTCCACCTTCCCTACATACATGATCAGAATGACGGCAAATATTCAGATTCCTGACCTACTTTTTCCTGGGTTTGCTTTCAGCAAGAGGCAGGGGGAGAATACAGAATCTGCTCGTCTTGGAGTTTTGAAACTTTGACAGTTCTGAGCTGTGCAAACTGAGATAATTGCATGGAGAAGGCTTGAAATATGCATAGCACTGGCTTGCCTGCACCAACAATAAGCCTGGCATTATAAAAGCCGTTGTTACTTCTTGTAGGGGGAAGACAGCCAACAGCAAAGATTGTGGGACCAGTTCCCGGAGGTGAATAAGCCTCCCTGGAGTTATTGGCCTGGATGCTTAAATGGGGCCCTTCCTGCCTTGTTGACGAGTTCCCCAAACAACCACTTGGCTGCTGTGGGGAGCAGATGCTGGATTAAATAGTCTGATCTGGCACAGTGGGTGAAGAGTGCCCTCAAGTCAGAGTTGACTTATAGCGACCCCTGGTGGGGTTTTCATGGCAAGAGACTAACTGGGGTGGTTTGCTGTTGCCTGCCTCTGCAACCCTAGAAGTCTCCCATCCAATTACTAACCAAGGCGAACCCTGGTTAGATTTTGAGATCTGATAAGATCAGGCTCACCTGGCCTATCCAGGTCAGGGCATATGCTTGCCTAGGGACCCCTTTAATACTGGCCCAATTTGTACACTTTAAATATTACTATAAGGTCACAGTGACTTTCCACCTTGGCCTGTATTTTAAGTCCCATCTGTGAATTGGGTTTTTGGTGGGGCTGCAGAGAGGAACTTTTAGCTGCAAGATGTTCAAAAGCAGTGGAAAGATGATAATTTGCACTATGCTACTTTATTGGTTTTACCAATTGTACCATATTTATGATTGTAACCTGCCCTGAGCCTGCTTGTGGGGAGGGAGGGCTAACCAACCAACCAACCAACCAACCAACCAACCAACCAACCAACCAACCAACCAACCAACCAACCAATTTGAAGATGGGGTCCAGTCCAGGACTGGATGTTTGTCATATTCATGTAACACAAAGATGCAGCCTATATGTTTACCTGATGGTGGAGAGTGCCCTCTGGTCATAGCTGACTTAGGGTGACCCCTGGAGGGGTTTTCATGGCAAGAGACTAAGAGAGGTGGTTTGCCATCGCCTGCCTCTGCAACCCTGTTCTTCCTTGGAGGTCTCCCATCCAATTACTAACCAAGGCTGACCCTGCTTAGCTTCTGAAATCTGACAAGATCAGGATCTATCCAGGTCAGGGCCCAGCACAGCTACGCATCTTAATTTTTTTTTGCAGGAGAGATGAAGACAGAGGAGTGTTGTGGCTGAGTGGTAGAGCATCCGCTTGGCATGCAGAAAGTCACCAGTTCAATCCCCGGCATCTCCAGTTAAAAGGATCTGGTAGCAGGTGATGTGAAAGGCCTCAGATCTTGGCGAGCTTCTGCCAGTTTGAGTAGGCAATGCTGGCCTCGATGGACTGAAGGTCTGATTCAGTATAAGGCCACCTTCATATGTACATATATGGCTAGATGGCCATCTGACAGCAATGCTGATTCTGTGAACCTGGGCAGATCATGAGAGGGAGGGCAGGAAGGGTTACATCAGTGCTTAGTTCTCGTGGCCCCTTCTTAACATGCCCAGGGGAAGGCCAATCACCACCTTGGGGTCAGGGAGCAATTTCCCCCAGGCCAGTTCGTCCAGGGATCCTGATGATGTTTTGCCATCTTCTGGGGATGCAGTAAGGGTAATTCTGTGTGTGTGTGGGGGGGGGGAAGGTAACTGAATTCCCTGCGTGTACAGGGGGTTGGACTAGATGACCCTAAAGGTCCCTCCCAACCCTATGATTCTATCATTCTATTTAGACTGTACATATATGTACAGAGGAGACTGAAGACCACTTTCTCAACTAGGCTACTCTATTTATTTATTTATTTATTTATTTATTTACTTCGCATTTCTATTCCGCCCTCCCCCCGAAGGGCTCAGGGCGGATTACAAGTTAAAAACACATTAAATGTTTCATTTATACAATATAAAAACAATCAAAATTTAAAAACACACAATCATAAATATACATTAATATACAATAAATATTTATGTACTTATACATTTATCACCCGCCTGTCTTTTGCGTGCTCGGGTTGAGGTCATGCACAGCTCTGACAGTAAACTCTTCAACATTTCGGGCAGGAGTTTCGTTGGAGAGAATGCTGCTTCTTCTTTTTTTAAAAAGAATTGTTTCAAAATATTTTCTTCCATACAGACAGTGAAGATCCCTGTGCTGTGGCAGCAGCTGCTGCCCAAAATAATGTTTTTATAATGATAACACTGCCGGTTCGCTGCTCTGAGTGGAGCACTGATCTGCCTAGAAGAGTGGTGGTACGTAAGTGTGGTTGTCGTTAAAAATCTGCTCAGCCCGGCACATCTCCAGTTGCCAGTCAGAAGCCCCACCTGGCCCCGCTCACTTGGTAGGTGTTGGCAAAGTTGTCGGTGGGTACCACAATGCCCACGAGTGCCATGCTGTGGACCCCTGCTATAGTGTAGCTCCCAGAGAAGCCTGCTGTTGCCCTACAGACTGGGGGGGGGGATAAAACCTGCTCTTGCAGCAGGTCTGTGGAGAGGCAGCATTCAAAATCTCTAAGTAATTAAAAATGGGAGAAGGCCCACGCTTAGGATCAGAATGCACACCCCTTTGCCTGCAAAAATCTCGGGTTCATGGTCTGGCATCTCTGTCTGCTTCTGTAGAACCCCTCTCTGCCTGAGATCTGGAGAGCAGCTGGGCTAGAAAGCAACTTTGCCTGTTTGTCAGTTTTCTTTTTTAAATTATTATTACTATTTTATTGATTTCAAAAAGAATACATACGTATACATACATACAAAGAATACATACATCCAGTGGGGTGCCGCAGGGCTCGGTTTTGGGCCCGGTACTTTTCAATATTTGTATCAATGATCTGGATGAAGGAGTGGAAGGGCTGCTCATTAAATTTGCTGATGATACCAAATTGGGAGGGGTAGCAAACACCCAAGAAGATAGAATTAAAATTCAACAAGACCTGAATACTCTGGAGAAGTGGGCAGCTGTGAATAGGATGCAATTCAACAAAGACAAGTGCACAGTATTACATCTGGGCCACAAAAATGGGAAGCACAAATACTGGATGGGGGATACACTTCTGGGCAATGGTATATGTGAAAGGGATCTTGGGGTAAGAGTGGACTGTAAACTAAATATGAGCAGTCAGTGTGATGCGGTGGCAAAAAAGGCTAATTCAGTCTTGGGTTGTATCAAAGGGGCCATAGCATCGAAATCGCAGGAGGTCATAGCCCCTCTCTATACTGCCTTGGTCAGGCCGCACCTGGAGTATTGTGTGCAGTTCTGGAGGCCTCACTTCAAAAAAGATGTGGACAAACTCGAAAGGGTGCAGAGGAGAGCAACGAGGATGATCAGGGGTCTGGAGACTGAGCCCTACGAGGAAAGGCTGAGGGCCTTGGGAATGTTTAGTTTGGAGAAGAGGAGGTTGAGGGGGGACGTGATTGCTCTCTTGAAATATTTGAAAGGCTGTCATTTGGAGGAGGGCAAGGAGCTGTTCCAGTTGGCAGCAGAGGGTAGGACCCGAAGCAATGGGCTTAAATTACATGCACAAAGGTACTGGCTGGATATGAGGAAAAACTTTTTCACCGTCAGAGTAGTTCAAAAGTAGAATCAGCTGCCTAGGGTGGTGTGGTGAGCTCCCCCTCACTGGCAGTTTTCAAGAAGAGGCTGGATGAATACTTGTCAGAGATGCTTTAGGCTGATCCTGCACTGGGCAGGGGGTTGGACTAGATGGTCTGTATGGCCCCTTCCAACTCTTCTATGATTCTATATACACATAGACATCACATCAGGGGATATCAAGAACAACTTTGTAAGAAATCAACAGCGATGATAACAACAATGTATTATACTCATCTTCCATCTCTAGAGTTCCTTCCTCTTTATATCTTGTTTTCCTTATCCAAAACCTAATTTACCTGTAAGTCTACCCTGCTTATTTCCTGTAAATATTCTCTCCTATCTTCATATCCTATACTTAATTTCTTGTTCCATAATTTGATTTAACCCACCTATGAAAGGGTGACCATCTTTTCTGCAGATCGCCCCTACTTTATTCTTTTATCAAGTCTGTTAAGACATCCATTTCTGCTGTTTCTAAGATTTTTCCTATCGCTTCTCCTTTCAATGGTATCTCTAGCTTCTTCCAATACCTGTTTGTCAGTTTTCATCTCATTTCCCTTTGGGCCAAAATCTGTGGCGTCTCCATCCTCCGAGCGGCAGGAGATGCAACCTGCAGAGACGCAATCAGGAGAGAGGGGGACGAGAGCGGAGAAGGCTGAAATCTGACGGAACGTGGAACTGTCACGGAGGACCCCTCTTGCTGCTGATTGACGTGGGAGGCCAGCCCAACTCACCGTGCAGGTCTTTGCAAAGCCCGAGGGAGACGCCTCCCCCCCCCTCTCTCTCTCTCTCTTTCTCCCCCAATTGAAGCTGACCCTTGAAGGCTGCCCTCGAGCCCCCTTTGGAGGGAAGGGCAGCAAGACTAAGTCGGCTGCAAATCCTTTGCAAATCCCTGGTGTGTTGACTTGCGCCTGCCTCTTGAGAATGAAAGCAGCAAGTTGTGTCCTCCGGTCAAGGGCCTTTTAATGCTCCCGAAGAGCCTCTCGGGCCTTGCTCGGATCACCCATTGATCTACTTTGAGCCCAGGAGAGATGGGGAGGGGGGGGGAGATGTTGGGTTTCTCTGCTCTGTCGCGTCCTCATTGTTCCATGTCAAAGGCTTGGGAGCGTTTTGTGATGGAGGCTGTCTGGTCTCTATACCCTCCTGTTGGAAGGGGGGGAGGGAGAGCTGACACTTACCTTGAGATCAAATCCTAGTAGTGCTGTTATCGCTCCAACAGTGGGTTTGCTCTGACGCTTTGCATGGGACCAATTCAGCCTGTTGGAAGCCCAAATTGACCCCTGCATAGCGCAGGAGCAAGCCCACCACCGGGCATGATGACGCCAGTTGAAGAAGTGACGTTGCCATGCTCGCTAAGAGTGCACCCGCTGCACACTTGCTCAGGAAGTTCCTTACCCCCCCCCCAGGCCCATTCCCCGTGCCTTTCCCCCCCACCAGCCAGGTAAGCTGTGATGGGGAGTAGGGGATCCCCCACCTCTACCGGGAAACTGACAGCCCTTATTGTGACTAGAGTCCAGTAGCACCTGTCAGGGCTTGTCGCTGCCACCACTGGGCGGGGCCCCAGCTGGGCCGGCCCTGATGTCAGAGGGGCACCAGGGATACTGCAGGACCCTGCTCTGTGGAAGGGGGTGCGGTATACATCACCCAGACTCCCTCTCAGTCCACTCGCTGGCCTGCTCAACCTGGCCTGCTTACCCTCTGCATCCTCCATTATCTCCTCCTTCCAGAACTCTCCTCCAAGCCTCCACTCTCACACTGCTCTACTCTCACTCCACACCATCACTCCTTACTCACACCCACCACCTCAGGGCTCTTCCTAGCCACCTTATATAGGGCTTCCTTTCCCCGCCCCGCCCTCCTTCTAGGCTTGTTCCCTCTCCTGACTTGGCCCAGCTGTGCCTTCCCTCAGGTGTTTCCCTCCTACCATTAATCCCTTCTTGGCTTCCTTGCCTTGCTGGCAGGGTGGGGTTGAGTGCGAGCCATCCCCAGCTGAGGTCTCCTTGGCCTTGCTCACGAGGAGCTGCCCCAGTAGCCCTTTGAACTGCTGAGCTTGCCTGGCCTTGCTCACGAGGAGCTGCCCTGGCCAGCTTCTGGGCTGCCTGCTCATTGATGCCGGGCGGAGCTACCCATCTCCTCCCCCAGAATGCCTGTGGCAGCTCCACCTGGAGGGGCTTGGCTCCTAGCCACTCCTGAGCCAGGCTGCTGTCCTCTAGCCAGGGTGTGGCTCTGGGCTGTAGTGGCTGCTTCTCCTCCTTGGCAGGTAAGGGCTCTGTTTGGGCTGTTGCTGGGTCCCTATTCCCCCTGCCTTGGCCCTTTTCCTCTAGCCTGCTTAGCTCCCTCTCTTCCCCCTGGGGGGGTGGGACTAGCTGGCTTCTCCCTGCTCCCTCCAGCCTTCTGAGGCTTTGGCCTTTCGCCCCTTCCCCCTGGAGTAGGCAGGTTCAGGCTCTGTTTGCCAGACAGAGCGGTTGAACTGCTGTCTCCCGGCTGCCCCCTGCCGCTGCCTGTCAGCAAGTCGGGGGCTGGGCTGCTGACCCCGGACAGCACCTTTAAGACTAACCAACTTTATTGTAGCATAAGCTTTCAAGAACCACAGTTCTCTTCACCAAATGCATCGAGAACTGTGGTTCTCGAAAGCTTATGCTACAGTAAAGTTGATTAGTCTTAAAGGTGCTACTGGAATCTTTACTATTTTGCGACTACAGACTAACACGGCTAACTCCTCTGGATCTTGTTGTGACTGTCTGTCCCCAGAGCCCCAGGCCTGATTGACGCTTGACTGGCAGGTGTACTTGCCCAGATGGACTTGCCTACTCCCTCTAGTACCAGAGGATGTATTCCTCTTTCTACCTGTTTCTGGGGAAGATGCTCTTGCAGTCACCCTGCTTACAGGCTTCCTAGAGGCAGCTAGTTGGCCAGTGTGTGAACAAAGTGCTGGACTGGATGGGTCTCTGGTCCGATCCAGAGTGGTTCCTCTTACGTTCTTATGGGTTTATGAAGATGGGTGTGGCAGCGGGAGGGAGTGATTTCTCACCACACTAACATTGACGATCAGAGGGCAACATCCTTTATTCTGATCCCAGACTCCAAGACCACGAAACATCTGCCGAATACTGGAAAATCTACAAGATTCGGGTCCAGTAGCATCTTAAAGACCAAATCTTGCTCTTCTATTACAGACCTACACAGATACCCACCTGAAAATCTACAGTAGCAGAGGCCATGTTTTATTTATTAATTTGACCCATTGGAAACCGTTTGCATAAAACTAAAATGCTAGGGTCGCAATCTGTGGCTTGGGTCATACAGCTCCTCCGAGTATTGAGCTCTGGAGAGTTGCCATTGTTTTTGGGAGGCATGTGTTGCTCCTGTGCATGCACAGAGAGCAGGGAGACTACATCGCCTGCTTTGCATGCATGCAAAGAGGAGCAACAGGACAGCAAGGTGGGTTCACTCGCTGGAGCAGAGGATTTCTCTGTGGCTCTGATCAGTTCCACACTGCAGTCTCTCACTTGGTGCTCAGCCTGTACTTCCTGTCCTCGGTTCGCTGGCTTAGCTGCCCACAGTCCTGGCCTTGACAGAGTGATGTCATAACTCTAACTCCACCTCTTCCTGTTGCGTCACTCACTCTGATGTCACAGGGCTGGGATGCCACAAGGAGTCTCTCATGGACTTCAAGCTTCGTGCGTCCCATGTAGCTGCCTGCTGGTTCAAGATGGGTCCCAGATCTGGAAAGCTTCGAGACCACTGATCTAAACAATATAGTGAAAAGGCAGGAGGCAAACAAGCTGGTGAGCTTTGCCAAAAAAGCCAGCTGCATAGCTGCCACTGGAAACTGCAGCTCTGAGTTGACATTTCTGCTGTAGCCGGTTGCTCCTCTCTCATGCAGAAGCCTCTAGTGGGATAAGAGTGCTGCAGTTTTCTGATGCTGCCGGGTTTGTTTTCTCTGCCAGTGGCTGGTGCTGAAGTGGAATAGGGCCAGGGAAACCCACCGAGCAAGAATGTTGCCTGAAAGTGCTCATTCTAGGCAGTCTAGTCAGTGCTGGGGAGATCAAGGGCTGCCATTTTCAGTGGCACTCATGCATCTCCTGTGGCATTCTAGGCAGTTCTAGGCACTATTGGGGAGGAGGAGATCAAGGGCTGCCATTTTAAGTGGCATTCATGCATCTCTTGTGTCATTCTAGGCAGTTCTAGGCATTGCTGGGGAGGAGGAGATCAAGGGCTGCCATTTTCAGTGGCACTCTTGCATCTCCTGTGGCATTCTAGGCAGTTCTAGGCATTGCTGGGGAGGAGGAGATCAAGGGCTGCCATTTTAAGTGGCACTCATGCGTCTCCTGTGTCATTCTAGGCAGTTCTAGGCATTGCTGGGGAGGAGGAGATCAAGGGCTGCCATTTTCAGTGGCACTCATGCATCTCCTGTGGCATTCTAGGCAGTTCTAGGCACTATTGGGGAGGAGGAGATCAAGGGCTGCCATTTTAAGTGGCATTCATGCATCTCTTGTGTCATTCTAGGCAGTTCTAGGCATTGCTGGGGAGGAGGAGATCAAGGGCTGCCATTTTCAGTGGCACTCTTGCATCTCCTGTGGCATTCTAGGCAGTTCTAGGCATTGCTGGGGAGGAGGAGATCAAGGGCTGCCATTTTAAGTGGCACTCTTGCGTCTCCTGTGTCATTCTAGGCAGTTCTAGGCATTGCTGGGGAGGAGGAGATCAAGGGCTGCCATTTTCAGTGGCACTCATGCGTCTCCTGTGGCATGCTAGGCAGTTCTAGGCATTGCTGGGGAGGAGGAGATTAAGGGCTGCCATTTTCAGTGGCACTCTTGCATCTCCTGTGTCATTCTAGGCAGTTCTAGGCATTGCTGGGGAGGAGGAGAGCAAGGGCTGCCATTTTAAGTGGCACTCTTGCATCTCCTGTGGCATTCTAGGCAGTTCTAGGCATTGCTGGGGAGGAGGAGATTAAGGGCTGCCATTTTCAGTGGCGCTCTTGCGTCTCCTGTGGCATTCTAGGCAGTTCTAGGCATTGCTGGGGAGGAGGAGAGCAAGGGCTGCCATTTTAAGTGGCACTCTTGCGTCTCCTGTGGCATTCTAGGCAGTTCTAGGCATTGCTGGGGAGGAGGAGATCAAGGGCTGCCATTTTAAGTGGCACTCTTGCGTCTCCTGTGGCATTCTAGGCAGTTCTAGGCATTGCTGGGGAGGAGGAGATCAAGGGCTGCCATTTTCAGTGGCACTCTTGCGTCTCCTGTGGCATTCTAGGCAGTTCTAGGCATTGCTGGGGAGGAGGAGAGCAAGGGCTGCCATTTTCAGTGGCACTCTTGCGTCTCCTGTGGCATTCTAGGCAGTTCTAGGCATTGCTGGGGAGGAGGAGAGCAAGGGCTGCCATTTTGAGTGGCACTCTTGCGTCTCCTGTGACATTCTAGGCAGTTCTAGGCATTGCTGGGGAGGAGGAGAGCAAGGGCTGCCATTTTCAGTGGCACTCTTGCGTCTCCTGTGACATTCTAGGCAGTTCTAGGCATTGCTGGGGAGGAGGAGAGCAAGGGCTGCCATTTTCAGTGGCACTCTTGCGTCTCCTGTGACATTCTAGGCAGTTCTAGGCATTGCTGGGGAGGAGGAGATCAAGGGCTGCCATTTTCAGTGGCACTCATGCGTCTTCTGTGGCATTCTAGGCAGTTCTAGGCATTGCTGGGGAGGAGGAGATCAAGGGCTGCCATTTTGAGTGGCACTCATGCCTCTCCTGTGCCATTCTAGGCAGTTCTCCCATACATCTCCTGTGGCATCTATGTTTGCCCTCTTCAGGGAGTAGCAACATCAGCTCAGAAGGAAAACTTAACAGTTTACACTTGTGGGTGCAAAAGCCCCGAGGGACTTGCCTCATCCGGTGAGGTTGGCAGTCCCTGCTGTGGATGCTCCACTGAGATGTTTTGCCTTTCCTGCTGTTGTCATTCCCAGCTGTTTTATGGAGACCCTGGCATGCAAGGCTGTCTCCTCACTGATCGAGGACTGCCGATCTAGAAGATCTTGGGCGG
Source organism: Eublepharis macularius (assembly GCF_028583425.1). Classification (NCBI taxonomy): domain Eukaryota; kingdom Metazoa; phylum Chordata; class Lepidosauria; order Squamata; family Eublepharidae; genus Eublepharis; species Eublepharis macularius. The sequence goes on from NC_072792.1 coordinate 185,937,206, forward strand.
CTTTTGACTTTTGCTATGCATAGTTGGCCACCAACTTCCATCAAAGCCGTGCAGTGAATGAACCGTACAATGTCGCCTGCGTAGTTCTGCCTTATTGGGGTGGCAAGCAGCAGAAAGATCGAGGTGCTTCTGTTGTGGAAGGACAAAAGCCAGGCTTGTTCTCGTCCTCTCTCCCTGCCTCCGGCTTCCCATAACACAAAGGGTACGTGCTTTCATACTCGGCATATCGTCGCAAGCGCACAAAAAAGTACGGGCCACTAAATGCCGTAATTGCAGCTAAGCTTTAATTAACATAATTACATTTCTGCGCAAATAAAACATTCAGCCTAGTAATTCCTAGGCTGCAAATACGAACTGGCAGATTTTCGCCTCCAACTTTGGAGTTACCAGCATTATCGGTATCAAAGCAAATAGTCAGATTGTAAGTAAATACAATCGAAATGGGGGTGAAGGAAGGCTGTGTGTGTACCATGTGGCTGTCAGCCAAACTGAATTGGAGCTGCTTGGCTGGATCTCATTAAAGACTGTGTGTTCTGCACTAATTCCAAGGGAGGGAGCCTGCCTTTTGCAATTGCTGCCTGGAGCCAGAGCGGCCCCTCTTGCGGTGGCTGCCCTGCGCAACTGCGCCACCTGTCCAATCCATGGGCCCTACTTACTTCCTGTGCCCGAAGAAGGGAGGTCTGAATCACCCTGAAAATCTTAAAAAGATAGATAGTTCTGATGCATCTGACGAAGAGAGCTGTGGCTCTCAAAAGCTTATGCTACAGTAAAGTTGGTTAGTCTTAAAGGTGCTACTGGGCTCTTTTCTATTTTGCTACTACAGACTAACACGGCGAGCTCCTCTGCATCTATGACCCTAAAAATCTTAGATGCAGAGGAGTTAGCTGTGTTAGTCTGTAGTAGCAAAATCAAAAAGAGTCCAGTAGCACCTTTAAGACTAACCAACTTTATTGTAGCATAAGCTTTCGAGAATCGAAGAGAACTTGATTCTCGAAAGCTTATGCTACAATAAAATTGGTTAGTCTTAAAGGTGCTACTGGACTCTTTTTGATTTTCCTAAAAATCTTGCTGGTTTCTAAGATGCCACTGGACGAAAATCCTACTTTTATACTGCAGACTGACATGGCTGCCGGAGGCCAGCATCCAAGCCTGTGTCTTCCTGCTTCTAAGGTTTTCTAGCTGGATGCCAGCAGCGTTGGGGGCAGGAACTCTCGGAGGGCACTGGAGACCCACAAGTGACCCTCTCTTCCAGTCAATGGTTCTTAAAGGCCCTCAAGTTGTTTAACAGATTTTCAGGAGCATCACCGGAGAGGACCCTATGCCACAGTTCAGGCCAGCAGGCCGGTGCTTCTGATAATCTGTTTAGCATCTTGAGAACCAGAAAAAAAACTCCCACGGTCCTTCCCATCCTGCAGTCACTCCACCGGCTACCTAACTGTTACTGTGCTCAGTTCAAGGTATTGGCTATCACATACAAAGCTCTTCATGGCTTTGGACTGACATACCTACGGGATCATCTCTCTCCCTGTGTCCCTCCACAGCAGCTTCGCTCATCCGAACAGGGGCTCTTGCAGGTGCCAGCCTGTACATGGGCGAAATCAACAGCAGCCCATACACGGGCTTTTTCTGTAGTAGCCCCTGTCCTGTGGAACAGCCCGCCTGAGGAGGTCAGGAGAACCCCCACTCTCCTAGCTTTCCACAAACAATGCAAAACTGAATTATTCAAAAGGCTTTTGTATTGTAAGGAGGGGCTCTCAGATGCTTCGCTAATGAGTTAGGAACCATAGACAGGGCCGGCGCGCCCATTGAGGCCAGGTAGGCAGTGGCCTCAGGGCGTGGGGTGCCGGAGAGGGTGCCGAAGGAGGCGCGGGGGCGGGAGTGCGCACCATGGACCTGCAGCCTCCTAGCCCTCCCACCCTGAGCTGCCGCCGCCACCAGAACACTTCCCCAGTTGGGTTCAGCAGCGGCGGGCAGGCGTCTGCGGTGGCACAGGGAAACGGAGCGGGAGAGCTCGGAGGCCACCTGCACGCTGTCCCAGCCGCCCGCCACAGCAATCAGGCTGGCGGCGTGCCTGCGTGCCCGTGATGACATCACACAAGACATCATCACGCAGGCCAGTGCGCATGCAGGCGCGGGCACAGGCGCTCAGCTGGCTGCAAGCGCCGAAAACCCTGGCGTCACTGCTGACCATAGACTTCACCACTATGTTGCATTGGATTTCTGCTAATGCTATGTTTTTGTGAATTTGTATCTATTTACCCTATGGCATTGTTTATGGAAATGTTCGTGATATTGACTGTACTAATCTCACACCGGGTAATCCACCTTGAGTCTCCATGAGACAGGTGGATTATAAATGGCACAAATAAATAAATAAATAAATATGTATTGTCGAAGGCTTTCACGGCTGGAGAACGACGGTTGTTGTGGGTTTTCCGGGCTGTATTGCCGTGGTCTTGGCATTGTAGTTCCTGACGTTTCGCCAGCAGCTGTGGCTGGCATCTTCAGAGGTGTAGCACCAAAAAACAGAGATCTCTGTCTTTTGGTGCTACACCTGTCTGTGACACTGAGAGATCTCTCTTTTGGTGCTACACCTCTGAAGATGCCAGTCACAGCTGCTGGCGAAACGTCAGGAACTACAATGCCAAGACCATGGCAATACAGCTCGGAAAACCCACAACAATCAAATAAATAAATAAATAAATAAATAAATAAATAAATAAATAAATAAATAAATAAATAAATAAATAAATAAAATAGGAACCCATGAGAAAGGTGGACTATAAACAAACAAACAACAAACAAGAAATAAGAAACAAACAAATAAATAAAATAGGAACTCCGAGGTCTTGATAATTTGCCCACCTCTGCTTTAACAACTTGAACAAACACTCTTCCAGCCCCTGGACTTAGTGCTGAGAAAGCTTCCATTATAGAATTTCTACCTGTGGAGCAGCCATTAAATTTCCCACAAAGAATATTTTGGAAGTTTTTTGCTTGTGGAAGGGAGTGGTGCTATTGAAATAAAGTGAATTAAGTTCAAACATTTTATTTTTGCACAGAAGGTTTCACGGAGTTCCTTGAATTTTTAAAATGGACTCGTGCAGGAAGTAGAATATTTCAGGGCGTAAAAAGCATCCTGCCTCAAGAGCTGGGATAATATTATTATGTTGTAAATAATATTAAATCAATAACATGACTAGATCTCCATTAACATATAGATCTTGCCGGCCTCTTGCGAAAATATTCTGCAGAGTGTACAAAGTTTAAAAAAAGAAAACCACTATACTATGTTGGTTAGCTAGCACATGTGGGGTTGGGTGTCACCTTAAACTGGAATAATATTTTATCCCAGTTCAATATGTACCAGCTTTTGGCCTAAAAGGTTTTTAAAAAAATTCTGCACCTTGGTCTGTAGGATTTTTGGAGGGTGTTAATTCAAATGCATCTCTGGGAAACCAGCCTCAAAGATGTTTCCGGTACAGATTGGTAATGGTGACTGCTTCCTTTTGGTTAATATATGGAAAATTTTAAAGGAGGTACACTAGTAGGTTTTTGTTGAGCTCTAAATGCTGGAGAAAACAGATTTCTACTTCCCTTTTCTTATGCAAGAGTAAGAGACTCTCTGGAGCCTCCATGTTCAGAGGCAGTTTCAGGTAGGTGACCATGTCGGTCTGCAGTAGAACAGCAGGATTTGAGTCTTGGGGCACCTTAGAGCCAAGCTACAAGTGACGCCTGACACAGGTTGGACACTTGTCCGCTTCCCTCAAGTTTTGATGGGGAATGTAGGCATCCTGGTCTTGCAGCTGTAATGGAGGGCCAAGCTGTAAAACCAGGACGCCTACATTTCCCATCAAAACTTGAGGGAAGCTGACAAGTGTCCAACCTGTGTAAGGCGTCACTTGTAGCTTGGCTCTTAGAGACCCACAAGATTTTCAGGGCGTAAGCTTTTGAGTATCAAGGCTCCCTTCTCCGGATATCTGAAGATCCAGAGGAGTTAGCCGTGTTAGTCTGTAGTAGCAAAATCAAAAAGAGTCCAGTAGCACCTTTAGGCTTATACTACATAGGAATTGGATGCTTATACTGCTACAAACTAACACGGCAAACTGACTCCACACCAAAAGGAGATGTTTACATTTACTAGCAAAGGAATGTTTTGGTTGCCTCCCCGCTAATTGCATCTTGTCCCCTTCTGATATATGTCCTCTTCTCTCCCCTCTCCCTCCTTCTCTTCTGTATTTGCCCAGTTTGTATCATGCATCTGACGAAGAGAACTTGATTCTCGAAAGCTTATGCTACAATAAAATTGGTTAGTCTTAAAGGTGCTACTGGACTCTTTTTGATTTCGGATATCTGAAGAATCTTGTTGGTCTCTAAGGTGCCACTGGATTCCAATCTCTTTGAATGTCTCTGTGCCGTGCCTGGGGGCTTCTAGATGTCACTAAGTGAAACGGGGTGTTGGTCAACCTGACTTTGGATTTGATCGGTACAGCTATTCTCACGTTTGTGTGTGTATGAATGCAGCTGATCAAAAGAAGGCCTGTTTAACGTATGAAATTCATTATTATAAGATGTGCTGGTGGCTCTTAGCTTAGCTGGGAAAAGTCATAGAGGAGGGGTCAATGGTGGTTGATAGCTAGACTGAACCTTCATGTTAAGAGCCTCCGAGTCCCGAATAGATGCTGGGAGGCAAATGTGGGAGAATCTTCCCTTTCGTGCCTTTGTGGGCTTCTAAAGCATCTGGCTGGCAGTTGTTGAACAGAGAACTTTGGTTTGACGCTGCAAAGCAGCTCGATGCATCAAGCAAATCAGTATTTGATTTGAACAGTTGCTGCTCCAGGCAAGAGAGGACAAGTGCTAGAGAGACGGGGAAGGGGGGGCTCCCTTTCTTCTCCCCCTCTTCTTCCCAGCAGGGCGCTCTCTCCACAGCAGGGGGACATCCTGTCCGTTCAGCGTCTCCAAACTTCAGGAGTTCAGCCTGGCTAATTAATGTTACATGTGGCCTTTTTTCTTTATTGATGAGAGGCATAAAAGGATTTTTAAATGAGTTTCCAACTCTTAGGACCAAACCTTTTAAAAATAAGCAACCCACTTTACCGTTAAATGGAAACAAGGTGGATCGCGCCGTTTTTGTCTCCGTTTGCGATCCTACTTTGATTAACGACCATAGGACTTGCTTTTGGTTAAATGTGGATTGTAAGTTGCCAGGTATCTTCTATGTTGTACCAGTTCTGAAGTTGCAACCGGAATAATTTTGTTAGCCCCAAATTAAGACTGTATTGATCTGTGTACATGCTTTTAAAAGCTTTTTAGCAGCTACCTGACAAAACCTCCGCAGGTGAAGCTTTCTTAGCATTCAAATGCAGTGATGGGAAGGCTTCACCAGATGAACTTCTGCCTGCCACAAACCTGTCAAAGGCAAAAGGATCCATGCTGGGAAGAAGGTGGGAACTCTGGGAAGTTCATGTTTAGCAAGGTCTCCCTGGATCTCTTTCTTCTGCTCCTCCTCCTTTACAGAAATGAGGTTGTCTGACACAGAGCACTTCTTTGGGGAAGGGGCAGAATTTCATAGCAAGCAAAAAGCAATCAGTAGGGCTGTTTCTGGAATGGAGAGACAATATTTGGAGAGCACTTTACCTCTTGATCTGAAGCTCTTAAAGTTCTGTGTTTGTAAGAAAAGGTGGACGGAAGCTGATTTTGAGTTTATTTCTCCCCCTTGTGCAGATAAGATTGTAATGTGTAAAGGATTTTTTTTTATGACCCCCTAGTCTAAAGACTTATGTATGAGCATTAGAGATGGGCATGAACTGGAAAAAAACCCGAACCATGCAGTTCGTGGTTCATCGCATTTCACAAACCATGAACCACGAACTTTCACAAACCTGCCCCTGGTTCACGAACTGGTTTGTTTGGTTCGTGAAAACATCACATCCGGGTCAGCAAATTGTCACTTCCGGGCCAGCAGAAGGTCTACAGGAAGTCCATCCCTGTTGCCTAGGAAACTCCAGGCTGTCTGCAGTGACGAACCAAAAAATGAACCAAACGAACCAGCCTAAAGTTTATGGCAGTTTGTCAGAAATGGGCTCTGACGAACCGCCAGTTTGTGAACCATGAACTAGCCTGGTTCATGCCGAACTTTGGTTCGTATTTCGGTTTCTTGCTGATCTCTAATGAGCATTATTACAGCTGCCCTCTTGCACAGCAGGCAAAAGCTTTTCTTTGTAAGCAGATTCCTTCTGACACATTTTAAAACTGAACACTGCAGGTCAGGAAGCTCTATAGTAAGGAGACAATATCTCTCTTGTTTTCACTTTGTGCTCAAGAATTAACCTTGGATAAGCAGTCTCTCAGGAAGATACCCAAAACTCCTGTGTGGCACCAAACATTTAGCATGTTTATATTACAGAGAGATTTTACTGTCTTGTCACTCAGGACTGTTTTGGTGCCATGTCTGCGGAAGAATTTGATTCTAAAGAATTGTTTGTATTTGGTTTTGTATAACAATTTTATCTTTTGGTCCACCATACCTATGGGACCGCCTCTCTCCCTATGTCCCTCCACCGCAGCTTTGCTCATCTGAACAGGGTCACTTGCAGGTGCCAGACTGTACATGGGCAAAATCAACAGCAGCCCATACACGGACTTTCTCTGTGGTGGCCCCTACGCTATGGAATGGCCGGCCTGAGGAGGTCAGGAGAGCCCCCATGATCCTGGCTTTCCGCAAACAACGCAAAACTGAATTATTCAAAAAGGTCTTTTTCTCAGCTAAGAGGGCGGTATTGTAGGAAAGGGGTCCCAGATGTTTCGCTAATGTATTAGAAACCATAGATTTCACCATGATGTTGCCGTACATATTATCTGTTGCTTCAAATAATCCTACCTGTGCTTTATGTTGTTCAATGTAAGTCCTAGAATTGATTATGTTCTGTTTCAGCAATTCCTCAACCTCATACTGGATCCTTGCTAATACTATATCTTTGTAAACTTATATTCTTTCCCCCCATGACATTGTTTATGGAAATGTCCTTGACACTGTATGGAAATGCCTGCCCTTGTCCTTTCCACTAATTATACTAATCTCACACTATGTAATCTGCCTTGAGTCTCAGTGAGAAAGGCGGAATATAAATAACATCAAACAAAACAAACAATTAGCTTTGAAAGTATATAAGATTCTCTGCTATGGCTGATCTTTATGCTTATGTCCTAACAAGACAAAACATCTGGGTTTTATTCATGAAATAAAGCTCATATTTCTTCATTGATCACAGTTTGGGGCATTAATTAATGGAGGGTGGAGACTGTTAAGGAAAATAAAATCAAAGCAGAGTACTTTAAAAAAAAAAATTCCGTAACGTAACGTAAGGCTTGGCTGTAGACAACCGTTCAAGTAGTATGTTTGGGGTGCTAGCTGGAGACATGTAGATATGAGTATCGTTTGGTGGGTTTCCAGTATAAGGTGGTATTTATCTGTCCATTACGTAGTTGTACAGTGGTGTCCCAGAAGTGTACCTGTTGTGTAGAGTGGTCCATGCTCAGGTTGATGGTGGGGTGAAAGTTGTTGAAGTCCTGGTGAAATCTCTCAAGGGCTTCCTTCCCATGGGTCCAAATGATGAAGATGTCATCCAGGAATCTTAAGTATAGTAGTGGTTCCAGTGGATGGGAGCTGAGGAAGCGTTGCTCAAAGTCTGCCATAAATATGTTAGCATACTGTGGTGTCATGCGCGTGCCCAAGGCTGTGCTGTTGACATGTAGATATAGGTTGTACCAAATTCGAAGTAATTGTGAGTCAGCACGAAGTGGCAAAGTTCAGGGGTGAGGTGTGCTGTGGTTTTGTCTGGAATAATATTCCTGATGGCTTGCAGCCCATCCGAATGTGGGATGTTGGTGTACAGAGCCTCAACATCCATAGTTGCTAGGATGGTGTCATCTAATAGGTTGTCAATGGACTGTATTTTCCTGAGAAAGTCAGTAGTGTCTCTCATGCCTCTGATGAAGAGAGCTGTGGTTCTCAAAAGCTTATGCTGCAATAAAGTTGGTTAGTCGTAAAGGTGCTATTGGACACTTTACTATTTTGCAACTACAGACTAACACGGCTAACTCCTCTTGGTCTATCCTCCTTGTGCATAATGTTTCTTTTGGTTTTTTTGTCCCGCCAACTCCTACCCACCTCCAACCCACTTTTATTAGACTTCATCCATTACACCTCCCCTTGTATTGCCACCCCTGGTTTTGTTTTGTTTTAATAGACAATTTCATATTGATATATCAACCTACTGTTGTAATAATACATGCAGCATGTTGTCTGAATTCCTAGATTTCATTTTTAAAAGAAAATAAGTCTCTACCCCCTCCCGTGACGGAGATATGGCTTTTTGTTATATCTTGGGAAGGAATTACAGCGGCTTTCCCCCCAAGTAATCTTATTTATTGTGCTTCGTACTTTGGGATTGCTTGTGTGTGTGTGTGTGTGTGTGTGTGTGTATGGTTTGCTAACCTGTGATTCTTTACTTGTTGGAAGTAAACTTGTCACCTCAAATGCTATTTGTGGAGAATTGTAGGATACAGGTTTAAAAAAAAATACAGAGGTGAGGTGAGGAGGTAGGAAGTTGTACAAAGAGCAATCCAATGGGAACGGTGGGCTGGAGAAGATTTGGTCGGGGCAGGGCTGTGGCTCAGTGGCTGGATGCTTTAATTGGCAAGCAGAAGGTCCCAGGTTCAATCCCCAGCATCTGCGGATTAAAAGGCTCTAGTAGAAGGGTGAGGCGAAAGATCTCAGCCTGAGAACCTGGAGAGGTCAGAGCAGAAAACACTGACTTTGATAGAAGAACAAATCCATGCAGTGTAAGGCAGCTGTGCATGTTCAACGTGGCTCATCTTGCCCTTATGCAAACACTGGTGGCACATCTCTACTGCACAGCAGTGCCCTGGTGCTACCAAGTGCACAGCACTGCCAACTGTAGCTAGCCCCATCTACCACACTGAGACACTCCCCCCCCCCCCCGCTGTTCCTGGGGTTTCCCAAACTGGAAGCCAGGAGGGGTGTGTGAGTGACTCAAGTATTTTTCTCCACGCTCATCTCCCGCACTCGGTATCCTTTCTGTGCCCTCAAAGTTGTTTCCCAAGTCAGTAAGTGTGGAAACCAGTCTTTCCTGCTGAGGATGCCCATCACGTGTGTGTAAGTAGACTAGGTTTTCCAGCTTCAGGCTGGGAAATTCCTGGAGATTTGGCGTTGGAATTTGGAGAGGGTTTGGGGATGGGAGGCCACTCAGCAGGGATGTGATTCCATAGAGTCCACCCTTCAAAGCAACCATTTCTTCCAGGGGAACGGATCTCTGTAGTCTGAAAATCAGTTGGAATTTGGGGAGGACTCCAAGTAGGGTTTCCACGGCTGGACTGGGAAGTTCCTAGAGATTTGGGGGTGGAGCCTGGAGAGGGTGAGGTTTGGAAAGGGGAGGGACCTCAGTGGAGTATAATGCTATAGAGTCAAACTAGACCAGACACCCGACAAGTGAAGGGCACATGTCGGTTTCCTGCAAGTTTCCATGGGAAGTGTAGTGAGAAAGAACCTTGTCGCGACTGCCACCGGTGTGCTCAGCTCCCTCTTACCACCGTTGCTGCGCTCGGCTCCCTCTGGTGCTCTGTCGGGCACTCCCTCTGTTGTGCTCGGCTCCCTCTGGCTGCATTTAGGGGAACAAGAGGAGCATGTTAGCAGCAGCAAGAGGGAATGCGCTTCCCTTTAAATGCACTCAGTAGCTGGAGGGAGCTGAGCATGCCAGCGGCAGTGAGAGGGAGCTGAGTGGACTAGACAAGATTATGAGAGAAAGAACCTCTGCCGAAGAGGGATTCTTTCCCTCGTCTCTCTAGCAGAGGTTCCTTTTACTACCCTTTCTGTGGAAACTTGTGGGAAACAGACACGCGTCCTCCACGTGTCAGGCATCTCATCTAGTTTGACTCATTGAGTCTACCCTCCAAAGCAGCCATTTTCTCCATAGGAACCATCATTGTACTCTGGACATAATTCCCTCATCTGGAGGTTGGCAACCCTGGATCCCTCCAGAAAGAAGCACCTGTAAACAGCCCAAGTCGGAGGATGAGCTTGCACAAGTGGATTAAAGTGAAATGCAGCAACCCTCAACTTTTGTTGCAGGTCCTCAATAACTTTTATTTCTGAATGTCGTTCCCCACCCCTGCCCCAATGAGCCCTTTTAGGCCCAGAGTGGGTTAAAAATCCAAGCAAACAGCAGGGCTCTGGGCCTCAGCAGCATTAAATCACAGGAGTATTTTTGCTGCTGCAGTAGGCACAGGGCAAAGACTTTAGCTGGTGGCGACATTCGCCCTTGGCCGCCTGCCGTGGGCCCGCCAAAGATGGTTTAATTTCCTCCTGAGATGGTTGCCCTGAATTCTACCCTGTGCTTTTTTTTTAAAAACATTATCGCTGCTTGTCTTGTGATGAACTACAACCGCTGGGAAGGTATGTGTTTGGGGGACTGGGGAGGGGAGACATTGGCTGTATCTCACCAGGTTCTGCAGTCATCATTACTCAGGCTTGGAAGCCAGCAGCCTTGGCTGGGCTGTCAGCCGGATGTTCTATTGCTCCCTGGCGAGTGACACTTTCCTGGGAAATGCAGCTGCTCCACAGCCGCTGCTCCCGGGACTTCTGTCCGTGCTGACAGGGCCAGGCGTGCTGTGAAATGTGACAGCTCTGCAGAGGAGAGACAGGGATTGCCCCGGCTCATCTTTAGGAGACCTGGGCAGAAATCAGAGAGGGATTTGCAGCTCCTTCTGTGGGCCAAGCTACAAGTGATGAATGACACTTGAATGGCAGGTGAACAGACTCACATGTATTCCTCCCTGTTCACGAGCTCTCCACTTGCACATAGTGATCAAGTGGAGCGCAAGTGAACAGGGAGGAATACATGTGAGTCTGTTCATTTGCCGTTCAAGTGCCATTCGTCACTTGTAGCTTGGCCCTGTTATACATACCTCAAACTAAGCCCTGGGTTTGAAAGGCTGAAGTGGAGAAATGCCTGGCGAGGGGCCGTGGGTGGGTGGTAGTGATGGCAACTGGTAGTATAAATGGTAGCCCAAGAAACTCATGCCTCTTAGCCACTGGAGTGGAATGTCTCCATGTGCTGGAGGTGCTTGTGTTGACGTCCCACTTGGTGGCTTCCTAGAATCATAGGTTGGAAGGCACCTCCAAGGTCGTCTAGTCCAACCCCCTGCACAGTGCAGGAAATTCATAACTATCTCCCCCGCCCCCCAGTGACCCCTGCTCCATGCCCAGAGATGGCAAACCACCATCATGATCCCTAGCCAAACTGGCCTGGGGAAAATTGCTACCTGACCCCAGAGTGGCAATTGGCCTTACCCAGGGCATGTAAGAAAGAGCCACGAAAACTAAGCACTGATGTAACCCTTCCTGCCCCCTCCCTCTCATGATCTGCGCAGGTTCCCAGAATCAGCATAGCTGTCAGATGGCCATCTAGCCTCTGCTTAAAAACCTCCAAAGAACGAGAGCCCACCACCTCCTGAGGAAGCCTGTCCCACTGAGGGACTGCTCTAACTGTCCGGAAGTTTTTCCTAATGTTTAGCCGAAAACTCTTTTGATTTAATTTCAGCCCGTATGTTCTGGTCCAACCTTCTTGGACAGCGGAAAACAACTCCGCACCATCTTCTATATGACAACCCTTCAAGTACTTGAAGATGGTTATCCTATCACCTCTCAGTTATCTCCTCTCCAGCTAACCATCCTAAGCTCCTTCAACCTTTCCTCGTAGGACTTGGTCTCCAGACCCCTCACCATCTTCATTGCCCTCCTCTGGACACCTTCCAGCTTGTCTATATCCTTCTGAAAATGTGGTGTCCAAAACTGAACACAGCACTCCAGGTGAAGTCTAACCAGAGCAGAGTAGAGCGATACCATCACTTCTCGTGATCTGGACACTCTGCTTCTGTGGATACAGCCCAAAACCACATTTGCCTTTTTAGCTACCACATCAGACTGCTGACACACGTTCAGTGTATAGTCTACTAAGACCCCTAGATCCTTTTCGCACATACTACTGCCAAGACAAGTCTCCCCCATCCTATAATTATGCATTTGATTTTTCCTACCTAAATGCAGAACTTTTATCTCTTCTGAAATTCGTTTTATTTGTTTTAGCCTGGGGGCATCTGGTTTTTTCGGTCTGATTGAGAATTAAATGTTGGAAATGAGTGTTCAAGTCATTTAACTCCTGCATCCTGTTTCACCAGTACACAGACATACACAAAGCTGCCTTATCAGACCTTTGGTCCATCGGGGTCAGAATTGTCGGCTCAGACAGGCATCAATTCTCCTGGGTCTCAGGCGGAGGTCTTTCGCCTCATCTGATCGTTTTAGTTGGAGGTGTTGAGGACTGAACCTGGGAGCATCTGCATGCCAAGCACATGCTCTAACATTGAGTCACACCCCCTCCCCTAAACCAGATGGAAATTGACCTCTCAACAGGCCCAGGCCTGCAGCCCCAGTTGCCCCTTAGCTCTGGTATTTGTTCCTCTCATCCTAGGACAAAGCAGCAAGCTTGGTGGTAGGGCCTCCAGCTGCCTTACTGAGGCATCCTGGGGAGAGCCCCCACCAGGGCTTTTATCTAGCAGGAATGTGGTGGAAGGGAGTTCCGGCACCTCTTAAAAATGGTCACATGGCCGGTGGCCCTGCCCCCTGATCTCCAGACAGAGGGGAGTTTAGATGGCCCTCCGCGCCGCTCCAGCGGCACAGAGGGCAATCTAAACTCCCCTCTGTCTGGAGATCAGGGGGCGGGGCCACCGGCCATGTGACCATTTTCGCCAAGGGCAATTTAAACTTTAAAAAACTCCTCCCTTGTTCCAGCTGACCCGAAGTGACGTCATTGTGCGGTCTCGAGTTCCACCACATCTTTTCCCAGAAAAAAAGCCCTAGTCCCCACCAAAGAATAGCAGCAATATCTGGCCACTTTTCTAGGGTCAGCATGGAGAGCAGGCCCATCCGACATCACCCTGGGGGACGCTGGCTGGCTTTTCATCTCAGAGAATCTTCACCCATTTTGTGTCTCCCTCCAGAAGGAAGCATCCATGGGCAGTCGCCATGGCGATCGTGGAGAACTGGCTAGGTGGGGTTACCATAGAGATGGGAGGCAGCCTTGAAAGCTGGGGTCACCAGCGGGTGCAACAATGTTTGCTGGTTGCCATAGAGACACGAGGAAGCCTTCTAAAGAAGAGACAACAGGTTCGCGTTCCAGGGAAAGAAGAGACACGGGAAGCATTCGCTGAGTTCTTGCAAGCCAAGGGCCCCCCCCCCCCCCAAGTCCTTTGCACTGGTACTAAAGGATGTTGATTTGTGGCGGAATTTTGCACTTTTATTTCTTAAAAGCTTTTGCTGCGCCCTGTCCAATAGCTCGGGATAGCTTACAGTAAAGGTGTAAGATAATCAGCAAAGTAACTTAGTTATTGTGCATTGGAAGTAATGAGAATTGACACAGACTCCAGCGTAGCTCAGTAAAATTACTTTACTAAGAGGATAAAAATAGGGTATTTATTTATTTACTAGCAACAAAGCCCATTGTGGAAAAAAATACAACGGGCTCTAGAAAGGGCAGGGCATGCTGGCTGGGCATCGTCCCCTCCAGAATGCCTGATCAGGGCAGGGGGAGGACAGGGCGGCCAGGTGGGCATTTCCCCCTCCCCCATGCCCAGATCTGGGCAGGGAGAGGGCAGGGCGGCCGGGCAGGCATTTCCCCCTTCCTCGTGCCCAGATCTGGGCGGGGGAAGGGCCGGGCAGCCAGGCCAGGCTGGGCAGCAATGCCAGGGGGAGTGGAAGGGACTCCAAGAGCTCCTGTGCCTTGCAGCCGCCCCATTTAACCCTGAATGGGGCAGCTGCAGGGCCTGGGAGTGCTTCCCCCTACGCCTCCCCTTGCGGCATCAGTCGAGGAAGGATCAGGAAAGGATGGGGGGCTCCTTTCTTCTCCTCCTGCCCATTGGCCGCGATTCCCAAGGCTCCTTAGAGGCAGAGGGGAGCCCCACCCCCCTGGCCACTGCGGGACCTTGGGAGGGCTCAATGCAGCAGCGGGCTCCTCGGAAGCCCCAAGGCAGCGGGAAGACTTGGCGCCACGGCTGGGCCTTCCTAATGCTAGGCTGGGCCTTCCTGCTACTGTGATGGGCCTTTCTGGGCCTCTGGAGGCCCCAAGGAGGCAGTGGGGAGGCAAACCGTGTTGCCCTCATTTGCTTCTTATCCCCATGGACTGTGCCTGTGCAGGGATAAGAGGTGAGTTGTTGGCAACACAGTTTGCCGTTTATGTTTAAGGTTGTCACTTATAGTCCGCCTTTCTCACTGAGACTCAAGGTGGATTACACAGTGTGAGATTAACACAGTCAATGTCAGGAACATTTCCATAAACAATGTCATAAGGTAAATAGATACAAGTTCCCAAAGACACAGAATTAGCAGGAATCCAGTACAACATAGTGGTGAAGCCTAACTAGCCCCAGTAAGAAGAGGTAGCTAATGTTGACTAATTGAAGCTTCTGAATTGTTGGTTGTCGTGGGTTTTCTAGGCTGTATTGCCGTGGTCTTGGCATTGTAGTTCCTGATGTTTCACCAGCAGCTGTGGCTGGCATCTTCAGAGGTGTAGCACCAAACCTTTTGGTGCTACACCTCTGAAGATGCCAGCCACAGCTGCTGGCGAAACGTCAGGAACTACAATGCCAAGACCACGGCAATACAGCCCGGAAAACCCACAACAACCATCGTTCTCTGGCCGTGAAAGCCTTCGACAATACTTCTGAATTGTCTTCAGGGGCTGCCCAACATAGGGTGTGTTATAGTAGTCCAGTCTCAAGGCTACAGAATCAATGTGGCTTAGTTAAAAAGGGAAGATGGTGATGGGGGGAAAGGCATTTCTAGCAACTTCTTCAACCTGCTTCTCTATTGGTTGAGCTGGCTCCAAGAGCATCCTTAGACATATTGCACGAACGGTTAAATAGAGCTGAATCCTGGTTCATGTTCCTTCTCTTCCCTTCCCTTCCTCTTCCCTTCTTTCTCCGGAGTTTCTCTGACTTTGACTCCTTCTACCGCGGCTTCTCCAGTCGGCTTCAAGGGGGGGCGGGGTGCATAAGACTCTGGGAGCATGGAGAAGTCCTAAGGAGATGATGGGATGGTTGGGTGTGAAAGGGAACCCAGCTCTATCATCTCCTAGAAAGTCCAGGGCATAGTTGCAGCTTACAGGGTAAAGGATGCAGAAAGGAACAACACTTTGATCCTAGAAAGAAAATTTGAGAAGAGCGTCAAGAGACTGAGGAGGAGGAGAACAGAGGATTTATGCTGGATCAGGCAGGGGAACCCCACCCTATCTTCCAAGCACCAAGCATACATACACCCGGGCTTCCCACGAAATAAAAGCCACTGTATACAGGCTTCTACTGTAGGGCTGGTGTCCACTGTACTTCCTTGGCAGAGCCCTTGATTCCCAACAGACTGGCAGATATAGTTCCCAGGTGCCTGCTGGTGGTGGGCAAACTCCCGGGGACTTACTCCCTTGTTAACTGATCACCAGGTGATCAGTGGGAGGGGGCAAGTTCCCGGAGGTTGCCTGCCACTAGCAGGCATCTCAGGAGCGCGTGCCGTGCACACACTCCCAACCGACATGGTGACATCACATCCGGAAGTGACATTGTTGCACTGCCCACGGGAGCATTCCTGCACTAGGTTTGGGGCCAATTTGGGCCCCAAATGGGCCGAATTGGCCCCGTGTGGAGTGCAGGAGTGCTCGCGCAGCTGAAATGGTGACGTCACTTCCGGAAGTGATGTCCTCACGCTGGATCCGGGGTGTGCGTGCGCTTTGCACGGGTGCAAAACAGGACCTGGTGCAGCACATGAGGTAAGTGCCAGGGATGCCACCCTCCCGACAGGAGGTGAGAGGTACTTAGCAACCCTACTTGCAGATGCTAAGTGGGGGGGAGTCTCCCACCACAAGTTATTTCTGTTAAATTAATAAGGTTGAGCAGTTGCCCTATGACCTGAATGTTTTCTTGGAACGCTCCAAAAATGGAACCTTCAACCTCCCCACAACATTTCATTTAATTCAGTGTTTCCCAAAGTAGGTGACGGGATTATCTAGAGGGTGCTAAGAGGGAAGCGGGTGGCAGGGGAGTGCTGGAGGTTGGCTCCTCCAAGCCCATTGTTTACTTATTTACAATTGACCAGGCTACAGCCTAGAGCAAAATGCCTTCCTCGCTTCAAGCTTTTCTGCCTTTGCACGCTGCTGAAATCTGGTGGAAACTATTGGAATTTTTAGTAAATGTGCTGCCAGAGCGCTAGTCAGACCAGTATAGCACGTAGAATGCATTTTATAGGGTAGAGTAGGGGGCACTGGCGATGAGTGTATGGAACCGAGGGAGCAGTGGCCCCCCAAAGTTTGGGAACCACTGATTAAATGGAATCTGTATTCATATAGATACACGGGGGAGGATTTGGGTTAGTTCCCCCAGCAACTATTTTGTGGTGGTATCGCCTTTTCTGGAAATTTTAAAAGGTTGGGGGCCTCTGGTATAAAATGCTGGGAAAATCCCCTCCTTCTGGGAAATTGGGCTGAGTGGCTGAGCCTGTGGGGTCCTGATTTGAGGGGAAATACATCTGTAATTAATTCTGCTGTTTACTAATTCCTGGTGGAGTTCTAGCTTCCAGTAACAACAGCAATGTGAAAAACTGTTAAGGACATCTTAAATACACCCTAGAACTGGAGCAACAGACCAGAGATGAATCAGGTTCCAGCAGCATCAAATTTGACACCTTATATTATATATTCCAACGCCAGGGACTAGGGTTCCCATCCTATTCTGGCCTTATTGTTCTGCTCTCTGTTAAGTCTATTAGGAGAGTCAGTGGTAGGGTTGCCAACCTCCAGGTCATGGCTGGCAGTCTCCTGGAATTATAACTGATCTCCATTCTCCTGCAGAAAATGGTTACTTTGGAACATGGCATCATACCCTGCTGAGGCCTTTCTTCTGCCCAAACCCTGCCCTCCCCAAGCTCTACTCACCCCCCCCCCCAATGAATTCTTGCCTGACCTCGGCTGAGTCCTACACCAGCTAGGAAGAATTTCTGTTTTAACGTGAGCAGAAGCTACGTTACTAATGACAGACTCTTGCTCTGCTCACTGTTAGATCTGGCACCGTTAGGCTGCTTTCGAAAGGTATTTTTTCCTCATTTATTTTTTAAAAGTCTATTTAGTATCAGAAAAAGTGAGAAAGCATGCAATTATTATTTTGATGGAAAATTTACCAAATTGCCTTTTAAAGGTTTTTCCTCTCCCCCCACCCCCTTTTTTAATTCAGCCCCCCTCTTTTTTTGGCACTGCATATTAAAGCAGCAATTATGTAACTTGCAATAAATTACTTTAACGGGATGACTCATTACAGCACGTACAGAAAAGTCACCCGGTATTTTTAGATGGCACACCGAACCCTGGGTGTGTGTGCTTTAACCCATCGGTGGCAACGTGGTTATAAAAAAGAAGGAAGAGACCTCCAGTTAGGCCCCGCAGCCGTGTCCCTAGAGTGTGGGGAATAAAAACATCGGAGCCAATCAGTTATGGGATGGGCAATGCTGCCTTTCTGGTACATTTAGACCAGCATTTCGGGGGGGGGGGCTATCACCTGGATGGACTTTGGCCCGATAAAGTAGACCAGGCGTTTGGGCTCTCGTTCTTGAGAGGAGAATGGCTTCCTTGCCCCTTCTTCCGTAAGGATGGGGAACTGGCACATGGCACCAACAGAGCTGCCTCATTGCTGCCTAGCTGTTTGCCAAGGTGTCTGTGTGAATATTGTTCCTGCCTCCAAAACACTCTGCCAAAGCACATCACCACGGCTCTGGATGCTCCTGACTCTCGCAGTTATGTTCTCCCTGCGTCTGTCAATTTTAGTACAAAACAGAAGTGGGTCCATAATGTGTCACTGGTAAGGGAAAGCATTGTGAAGATGCCTAGGTGCAGGGCTTTTTTTCAGTGGGAACGCAGTGGAATGGAGTTCCGGCACCTCTTGAAAATGGTCACATGGCCGGTGGCCCCGCCTCTGATCTCCAGATAGAGAGGAGTTTAGATTGCCCTCCACGCCACTCCAGCCATGTGACCATTTTCGCCGAGGGCAATTTGAACTTTTTAAAACTCCCCCCTTGTTTCAGCTGACCCGAAGTGACGTCATTGTGCAGCCTTGAGTTCCACCACTGAGTTCCACCACCTCTTTTCCCAGAAAAAAAGCCCTACCTAGGTATACTTTCTTGTCAACGTACATCACTTGTGCTGGAAACCTCTTTTGGGGTAACACCTCTGCCGTTAGGCCCTGCGGGGCCGTGTATTGTGTCAACAGCTGCTGGAAGGGGGTGCTGTTAGGGGAATGGATCCACGGGGACAGCCCGTGCCTACCTGCAGGAACTCCTAGGTGCTGTTCTTGTGTGTCTACATACTGCATGTTTCTTCGACACAAGTATTTCTTTCCTTTCTGGATCTCTGTTACGTGCACCCCATCGAGTGCAATGCTTCCTTTTTGGCTTCCTGCTGCTCTGCCTATGACACCCTTGGAAATTTGAGGTCTACTACAGCAGAACCTTGAGTGGATCACAGAGCTGTACCTTCTGGGGCGGTGAGGCTCCAGAGAGCTGCCATTTATTCATTTAATTTTGCTGTCTTTGGGAAAGGGCTGCTAGCCTGCACGTGATCAAGGGCCCCCAGGCTCCGGTGTCTTGCCATGCATGCTGAGAAGCGTGGCAGGATGGCAGCGAGGAGGCGATCCAACCTTTGGCTTACTCCTCACCACAGAGCTTGGGGTTCCTGACCTGGCTTTCTTGGGTTGCATCTAGAGATGGGCACGAACCTAAATATGACCCAAAAAAACCCACGAACCAGGCTGGTTTGGGGTTCATGAACCAGTGTTCATGGAAGCTCCTTTTCACGGAACTTCCACGAACTGTAAACTGGTTCGTTGGGTCATATTTACGGGCCTGCAGGGCGGCAGAAGAGGCCGAAAATGGCCTTACCGCCCCTCCTGGGAGGAGAGGGTTTGGGCAGTTTAAAGGGCCCTGCTACCGGCAGGTCCCTTTAAACTATCAGCTGATCGTTTAAAGGGACCTTCTGCTTGCACGGCAGGGAAAGGCCCTTTAAACTGTTAAATGCCCCTTTCCTGGCCGCTGTTAAGGCCAGAAAGGGGCATTTAAACCCCACAAACCACGAACCGGTTTGTAACTGGTCCAGTTCTGTCATTCGTGGTTCGTGAAACCCACGAACCACGAACCTGCTGATTCGTTTTTTGTTGTTGTTCTGTGCCCATCTCTAGTTGCATCCACACAGTGTTGGATATTGTGCTATCGGTATATTATAGCACAGTTCTCAGCAACTGGATTTTCCTTTGTGAAATGAGAATCCTGGAAGCGAATGATCACTGCAATGCCACTGTTTGTGGAGATAACCTTAGTCTGCTTTACGAGATCTTGGCCATGACATCAGTGAGTTCTCTCCCCTGCTATGAAAATGGCTGGCCGGCCTTGTGTTACTCTTGCTCTCTTGCTCGGCATTGCCTACCTCTTTGGGTTGTTGCAAAGATAAAATGGGGGAGAGGTGCCGATATAGACCACCCTGGGCTCAGCAGAGAAAGGGGCAGGATAAGACAGTGTTAAATAAATAACTTGGTCCCCCACTGTTCTTGCCACATGGCTCTGATGTCTGCTGTTTTGTAGCTTAGGGGGATCCGGCTCTGAAGCAAATGAAGTCCCTGCCACTGCAGGCCGAAGGTATTTGTAAGTGGACGTTGACGCTTGGGTTTTACTAGCTTGCTTACCGGCCATCAAAATCCTTAGAGTCAGAGATGGAAAGTTGAAATTTGGTACATGTGTAGTCTAAGACACCCCGACAGCTTGGAAAGAAATAATGATATCTTGTGGGCAGGTGGGATGGCAGTATTCATCCAAAGTGTACTGTATGCACACCATGTAGGGTGGAGGGTTGCCAGCCTCCAGGTGGTGGCTGGAGATCTCCCGAAATTACAACTGATCTCCAGGCAACAGATTTCAATTGCCCTGGAGAAAATGGCTGCCTTGGAAGGTGGACTGTATTGCATTATACCCAGCTGAGGTCCCTCTGCTTCCCAAGCTCCACCCCCCAAATCTCCAGGAATTTCCCTACCTGGAGATAGCATCCCTAAATTGTGGGACTTGTCTGGGAGAACCGCTTGGATGAAGCCAAATAGCTGCTGTGCTTCTCAGAACGATGTCTGCTTTCTGTCCCTTCTGTCAGGGCAAGCAGAACGAATTTGGACCATTTGTAGGCTTCTTCGATGGTATTTCTGACCCCATGGAATGGATTTCTGCCGGAGGTCCCAAGCCTGCCATCCTTCTGGGAGGCACACAAGGGAGTTTTTTAAATATATATATATATATATTATTTTCTAAACAACAAAAGGGATACAAAACAAAAATGGAACAGGAATGCAAATTATACTAAAGGAAAATTAAGGTACCCATTACAAAGATTGTCTAGAATACAATAATCACATATCATTTAGATATCATAGTTGGATTGATAACAAGCAGAAAGGCTTCCTCTCTCTTTTACTATATCTCGCTTTGAAGATACAGTTTTTGAAGAAAGGGCCTGTCCTGTCTGTACCCCTGCATCCATGCCCTTGTTCTCTGTGTTGAACCATTGCTAACGCTGTGCCTTGATTTCATTTTGGCAATGCTCTAACCATCGCTTTTGTTTCTCCAGCAGCCTGAGAACCCGGCTGTCTTCTCTTTTTTCTTTGAAGCTCACAGAAGTGACCTTGCGCTGTCTGAAATGCTACAGTTTACTCTCATGCATTCCCAGACCGTTTCCTGCACAAACCTGTGGTCTAGGTGGGAGGGGGGAAATGAGTGGGTATTTAGAGTTGTACTTTTTTCAAGTCTCTATTCCTATCAAGGAAGCGTGTACTGCTTAGATGCTTTCTTGCCTCTGAGTAATTATATGGACATATATATGGAAATGATTGGATTTCTGAATAAAAGCATTTAACCAAGAGCTTGGACTTCTTGTTGCAATGGTCCAGAGACCTCTCTGCCATATCCTGTCATCCATAGCCTGACAGGCCCTTTGTTCTGATGGCTGGCCATGCAGCTGCATTGATTTTTCTTTTGGATGTCCGCTTTTCTTTTGGATTGTCTGCTTGTTGTGGTTGGCAACTTTTCTTTGTAAGTTGTTCCTAGCTTTGATTTATTAGCATGTTGGGGGCTGCCTTGGGCCCCTCTTTTTACAGAAGAATTTGCCCAGGACACAATGTATATCACAGGGCACAGATGCCAACACAGGGTGAGATTGCCAACACTTTTTCTGGTTCTGCTCCTATGCCTTGAATAGACCAGCTTGCATTCCTTTTGGCTTTGACATGAGGATTAAAATGGCAGGAAAGAATTGCTTTGTTTTGTATGCTGGGAAGATGCAGGGCATATGTGCCTTTCCTTTGGCCATTCTCCAAAATCTATCCCATTTATATGATCTTCTGAAAGTAAAAAAATACTAAAAATACTCAGCTCAACCCCACCCCTCCTGAGTAGATATAAATGACCTGCCAACATCTTTTCCACACTGTGACACCGAGAGATCTCTGTCTTTTGGTGCTACACCTCTGAAGATGCCAGCCACAGCTGCTGGCGAAACGTCAGGAACTACAATGCCAAGACCACGGCCACACAGCCCGGAAAACCCACAACAGCCATCGTTCTCCGGCCGTGAAAGCCTTCGACAATACTATTTCATTGCTGGTAAATAGATAATGGCCATTTCTACACATCTTTAAAGGGATGGCCCACTCACCGAATGCTGACAGCTTTCCCCCTTCACTCCAGACATCTCTGTTTTCAAAACAGTTGCATGCTGTTTGGCTTCCATTTTTTCTGGGTGTCAGGATCTAATATGTTGTGTGGTTCCTTGGTCAGAGTTACGCCATGTTTAATCTGTAGTTGCTAGCTTTTTTCTCCCTCCAGGTCCAGGTGTTATTTTGACCGTGCTTTCCATGGGAGAGAATACTCTTATCTGTTTCTATAGCCGGAGACCTTGATGGGCCGAGCCTTCCCACAGCAAAGTTCCCATCGCCCTGGAAGATGGGGGGGGGGGGGAGGCTGGGAGTGAAGGGTTTGATGTATCACAAGTTTCATTTTCTTTTCTCATTCTCAACAATGCCTATGTTCAGCCAAGATCCTTTCTAGGCCTTGGAATATGGATACTTGTGTCAGAGCCTAGTCTTTCAATAAACCTTTTGAAATCAAGAAATTGTGCTTCTTGCAGAAGGGGGAGACGAACTGTAGATAACAGGGATTCCATAGTCTGACACTGGGAACACACTTTCCCGCAGTCCCCCAAAAGGCACCAAAAAAAAGGAAACGTTTTGAAAACGGAGATGTCTGGTGCGAAGGGGAAAAGCTGCCAGCATTTGGTGAGTGGGCTGTTCCTTTAAGGATGTGTGGAAACAGGTAAGATCATGGAAGTGGCACCACCTGGGCTCCAACGGAGTGTACCTGTTTCCCACCCTGCAATGTTTGAGCCCTGGGTTGACGTTAAAGTCACAAAAGCAAGAAAGTCGGCAACCTCATAACGATGATCATACCGGTCGAGGGGATGAAGTTGGTAGATGGGGAAAGGAAAGGAAAGAAGTGACAGGGGGAGGCTTGGTCTGGATGCAGATGTCTCCATTTTATTATTATTTATTATTATATTGGATTTCTAGTCCTCCCTCCCTGCCAGGCGGGCTCAGGGCGGAGTACAACATTTCAATTTACATAAATGACAGTTAAAAACAGATAAAACATTATACAAATAACATTAAAACAACATTTGGACTCTTCTGTGTCTTGACCCAGCAGCAGGCAGCCACGCACCACCACCCAAACGGTGGCCACGTGGAACGGAAAAATTGTCTGCCTGTCGCTGGCAAAGTCGCTGCTCCTCTGTTCCATTTTGAGAGCTTTCCAGTTGGTCTAATTAAACATGATCCCTTTCTACAGCTCCTCTCGGCATGAGGTCCTGGCAAATTAATTTGGAAATATAAATATTGAATGAATTAATTGGACAGAAATGATCCCGTTTTAATCCAGGTTGAATTGCTTGGCAAGGCTTTAGCAGAGAATTGGAGGAGGAGGAGGAGGAGGAGGAGGAGGAGAGCTGGCAGAGTCCGGAGAGGAAAGAACAAGTGATCGGGGCACTTAAATGACTGGAGCTTTTTGTTGCCCTGAGGTAGGTAACCCACCCCTCCTGGGCTCATGTAATCGTTGCCCGGATTCAAGAGAACCCCCTGCGGCAGCCGCCTCTCTGTTGCTGGGTGGCCTGAGCTGAGCCCCTGTGGAGGATTCGACAGCATCCTTGTTCTGCCACCCCAGGCAGTTGCTGGAGGACCAACCCTTCCCGTGATGGAAGAATACATCCCAGAAGGGCCAAATCCTCCTGTAGAGCAAAGTCAGAGGGCCACTTACAAAGATGTCACTTCCTTAGGATGCCCTGGAGGGCATATGGGGGCATTGGTTTAGGGATGGGCGCTTGGGTGGTCAAAATGGATTTGGTGACCTGATGGGTCAAATAGTTTAAAAACGTTTTATTAGAGTGATGGAAAAGAATACTTGAAGTGCCATCAGCTTTCACAGGTGGGCTAAATGGAAATCCCAGATGGTATGCTAGTTGCAGTGTTGGATATGCACCAGACAAACCTGGATTCAGACCCCCATTTTGCCCCAAATGTAATCCCTGTAAGTAGAAGACGGGCGCATCATGGACACAGCTGGGTTCTCAGCCATCTTGCTCCCTTATGAGCTTGGTTTCTGCTTGCAGTGCTTTTTGCATGAGGCCCAGGCATATGGATTTGGAAATACAAATGCTGAGTAAAGTAGCCAGAAATGGCCTTCTACTAATGAGCATTAAGGGAGGGGGGGATGCACTTGCCCCTCAGTTGAATCCTGGAGTGGCTCCAGACTCTTACCACATGGCTCCCCCCTTTAGTCTGCTGGCCGTGAACAATGAGCTGCTCCTGAGTTAACAGAATCACAGGGTTGGAAGGGACCTCCAGGGTCATCTAGTCCAACCTCTGCACAATGCAGGAAATCCACAACTACCTCCCCACCCCCCACACCCAGTGACCCCTGCTCCATGCCCAGAAGATGGCAAAAAAAAAAACCCTCCAGGATCCCTACTCAAATTGGCCTGGGGGAAATTGCTTCCTTTTAATTTTTTTTAAATTTTCTAAACAGCAAAGGAGATAAAGAAAAAAAAGATATGGAAAAACAGAAATACCCATTGCACTGGGGGAAAATTAAGATACCCTTAACAGAGATTATCTAGAGCACGATCACTATACATCATTTGAATATTATGTTCAAGCCCACAACAACCATTCTCAAAGACATTTCCTCTCTCTCCCACTGTCTTGCTATTAAACCAAATCCTACTACATAATTCTGTAAACGGGTTTCCGACGACTCACTGGGATTCCACAGCACAAGCGTGTTAGTGCGCCCCTAGTGGGAGAAGAGGGGAGTCACTCCGAGGGCCAATAGGGTGGAACGAGTTGCTGCTGGGTGCAGGAGCTGGAGCCGCCCACCTCACGCACTCCCCGCCCGCAGCGGCCCCGATCTGGGTGGCTGCTGGGTGCAGGAGCTGGAGCCACACCACTCGCATGCTCCCTGCCTGCAGCAGTCACTACCAGGTGCAGGTGCCCATTAGGGCGCCTGGTGCCATCCTTCTCACTGCAGCACTGGGGAGGGGGCAATGCCGTCAGGCCGCCCTGCCCTCCTTTCTCACCCCAGATCAAGGTGCTAGGGAGGGGGCAATGCCATCCGGGCCATCCTAACCTTCTCCCCACTGCTCCACATAGGGGTTCTGGGGAGAGGAAGATTGCCAGTCAGGCCACCATGACTTCCTCCTCACCCCAGCTCAGGGTATTGTGGAGGGGGCAATTCCCCGCCCCGTGGCCCTGCCCCCCTCACTATGCCCGAGATAGGGGCTCTGGAGGGGCAATGCCCAGCCAGGCCCTCCTGCCCTCCTTCCCCCACTCCAGATCAGGGTGCTGGGGAGGGGGCAATGCCCAGCCGGGCTCCTTTCCCCTCCTCCCCACCCCCAGATAGGGGCTCTGGGGAGAGGACAATGGCCAGCTGGGCTGGGCTGGGCTGCCCTCCTTCCCCCAACCCAGACTGCGGCTCTAGGGAGGGGGCAATGCCCAGCCCCACTGCCCTGCCCTCCTTCCCCTACCCCAGATCAGGGCACTGGGGAGGGGGCAATGCCCAGCCCCACCACCCTGCCCTCCTTCCCCCCGATCGGGTTGCTGGGGAGGGGGCAATGGCCAGCCCGCTCCCCTGGCCCTTTCTAGAGCCCATTGTGATTTTTGCTTCAACAGGCTTTGTTGCTAGTATTATTATAAAGTGTTTAACAATATTTACCACTATACCCCTTCCACCTCCAAATCAATAACTTAGAACACACCCAGAGGAGTTAGCAATGTTAGTCTGTAGTAGCAAAATAGTAGAGTCCAGTAGCACCTTTAAGACTAACCAACTTTATTGTAGCATAAGCTACAATAATGTGGCTCTTGAAAGCTTATGCTAAAATAAAGTTGGTTAGTCTTAAAGGTGCTACTAGATTCTTTACTGTTTTTCAGAACACACCATGATCTATACATTACTATACTACAATGCACCAAACTATACTAAATATACTAAACTAATCGAGTTAAATAATATATTTTTCCATTTCGGAAAATTGCTTCCTGACCCCAAGGTGGCAATCGGCTTTACCCTGGGCATGTAAGAAGGGGCCACATGAACTAAGCACTGATGTAACTCTTCCTGCCCTCCCTCTCATAATTAGACATGGGCACGAATGGAAAAAAAAACCCCGAACACCCTGTTTGTCATTCGGTGCCATCC
The DNA here is from genome assembly GCF_028583425.1 of Eublepharis macularius. Classification (NCBI taxonomy): domain Eukaryota; kingdom Metazoa; phylum Chordata; class Lepidosauria; order Squamata; family Eublepharidae; genus Eublepharis; species Eublepharis macularius. The sequence goes on from NC_072792.1 coordinate 185,963,148, forward strand.
AAGAACAATGAACAACGAACATGGACGAACATGGACTGTTTCCGGACATGTTCATTGTTTGTTGTTCATGGGGGCCAGAACCCCCCCCCCCCACGCCCCACGTAGCCCCCCTCCCCTCAAACCCACTTACCTGGCCCTTTAAAGATCCCTTTAAACTATCAGCTGGCAGGCGGCAGGGGGGGGCCCTTTCCTGCCACGTGCAAGGATCAGGGCCATTTAAACATCCCACAAACTGACCTTCCCAATGTCCAATACCCACCAAATTTGCAGGGGACATAGTCCTCACTGTCCTCTGAAGACCCCCCCCCCCCCCCAGTTTCAGAGAGATTGCACCCTGGGAAAGGCATGATGCATGGGCTCCCCGTTGGCTGTCATTTTCTCTTCACAGTGGCAAAAACGGGACTCTCTGCTGGAAGTACTTTGAAGGGTTAAAGCCAGAAGGAGTTCAGACAGTCCCTTCCTCCCCCCCCCTCCCCGATAGCCAAGGGGATTGATTGCAGCAGGCACTAGACTGTCTGGCTTGTCGAATGGCAGCCGAAGGCAACGAATGACCACCTGTTCATTTAGGATGGGGCCTCACGAACAGCTTGCTCGCAAACAGCAAATTGGGCTGTTCGTTGTTTTTTTCTGTTTGTAATACTGTTTGTGCCCATATCTACTCATGATCTGCCCAGGTTCACAGAATCAGCACTGCTGTCAAATGGCCATCTAGCCTCTGCTTAAAAAACTTCTAAAGAAGGAGAGCCCACCACCACCTGAGGAAGTTCTTCCATTGAGGAACTGCTCTAACTGTCAGGAAGTTCTTCCTAATATTTAGCTGAAAATTTTTTTGATTTAGTTTCAACCCATTGATTTGGGTCCAACCTTCTGTGGCAATGGAAAATAACTCTGTGCCGTCCTCTCTATGGTAGCCCTTCAAGTTCTTGAAGATGGTTATCGTATCACCTCTCAGTCATCTCCTCTCCAGGCTAAACATACTGAGCTCCTTCAACCTTTCCTCGTAGTACTTGGTCTCCCGACCCCTCACCGTCTTCTTTGCCCTCCTCTGGACACGTTCCAGCTTGTCTATATCCTTCTTGTGGTGCCCCAAACGGAACACAATACAGAGTTCTCTGCTCTGGCTGCTGTTAGCCTTTGAGCTCCTATTTATCCAACTTTTTGCAACTGGGTTCCAATATTTGCATTGGATTTGGAGGAGGCTGCAATATTTTCCTTTAAAAATATGAGCAGAGTCCAGGTTTCCCATTTGTTTCTGGTTGTGATGTGCATGCGCTGTTTGTTTTAAAGCCGCCATCGATACATGTATTTGCTCTTCACCCCTGCTGGGACACGGGCACATTTCGCACAGCCCTTTGCAGCGTCACTTGTTTGGACTGGAGAAGGGTTACCAACCTCTAGGTGGGGCCGAGAGATCTCCGGAAATTACAACTTCTTTGCAATCTACAGAGATCAGTTCCGCTGGAGGGTGGAACCGATGTGGATTTTACGGTCTTCCCATCCCCAAACTCCATCCTCCTCTACCCCCAAATATCCAGGAATGTCTGAACTTGGAGTTGGCGCCCCTAGACTGGAGTGGTTTTTCATAGGATTGAGCAGTGATTCTCTGAATTAAATGCCATCCCTTTGTTGCTGGGATCTGTCTTTACATGTGGGGAAATCTTTTTGTGGATCCCATTAATGATCAATCCTACTACATAATTCTGTAATTGGGTTTCTGACGACTCACTGGAATTCCACAGCGCAGGCGTGTTAGTGCGCCCCTAGTGGGAAAAGAGAGGAGTTGCTCCATTGGTCAATGGGGCTAGAATGAATCGCTGCTGGGTGCAGGAACTGGAGCCGCCCCCCTCGCACGCTCCCCACCTGCGGTGGTCACTGCCAGGCTCAGGAGCCTGTCAGGGGGCCTGGTGCTGTCCTTTACATTGCAGCACTGGGGAGGGGGCAATGCCGTCAGGCTGCCCTACCTTCCATCCCCCACCCCAGATCAGGGCACTGGGGAGGGCGCAATGCCCAGCCGGGCCACCTTGCTCTCCTCCCCACCCCCAGATACGGACTCTGAGGAGAGGGCAATGGCCAGCTGGGCCACCCTGCCCTTCTTCCCCCAACCCAGACAGGGTCTCTGGGGAGGGGGCAATGCCGAGCCCCACCACCCTGCCCTCCTTCCCCCACCCCAGATCAGGGTGCTGGGGAGGGGGCAATGCCCAGCCCCACTGCCCTGCCCTCCTTCCCCCAACCAAGATAAGGGCTCAGGGGAGGGGGCAATGCCCAGCCAGGCCACGCTGCCCTCCTTCCCCCAACCCAGACTGGGGCTCTAGGGAGGGGGCTATGCCCAGCCCCACCACCCTGCCCTCCTTCCTCCACCCCAGATCAGGGCATTGGAGAGGGGGCGATGCCCAGCCCCTCTGCCCTGCCCTCCTTCCTCCAACCAAGATTAGGGCTCTGGGGAGGGGGCAATGCCCAGCCCCACCACCCTGCCCTCCTTCCTCCACCCCAGATCAGGGTGTTGGGGAGGGGGCAATGCCCAGCCCCACTGCCCTACCCTCCTTCCTCCACCCCAGATCAGGGCATTGGGGAGGAGGCGATGCCCAGCCCCACTGCCCTGCCCTCCTTCCTCCAACCAAGATTAGGGCTCTGGGGAGGGGGCAATGCCCAGCCCCACCACCCCGCCCTCCTTCCTCCACCCCAGATCAGATTGCTGGGGAGGGGGCAATGGCCAGCCCGCCCCCCTCCCCTTTCTAGAGCCCGTTGTATTTTTTGCTACAATGGGCTGTGTTGCTAGTGAATGTATGATTTAGCTGAACGTTTGCCGCTTGAAATTGGCAATGTGTAGGCACGGGCCCCTGTGCCTGTCTGGAACTCAATGCCCACCCCAAGGTTTTGTGGGAGGGATTTTTTTCTTATGATGTGACTGAAACTGTACAAACTGTGTGGGGGGCATCCACTGTGTAAAAGCAACTTCCCACGTGGAATGGCGCCTATGAAGTGCCACTTGTGAGGAGTTCCTGCATTGCTATAGATCCAGAGGAGTTAGCCGTGTTAGTCTGCAGTTGCAAAATAGCAAAGAGTCCAGTAGCACCTTTAAGACTAACCAACTTTACTGTGGCATAAGCTTTTGAGAACTACAGCTCTCTTCTTCAGATGCATGATGAAGAGAGCTGTAGTTCTTAAAAGCTTACCCTGCATTGCTAGTGAGCAATATTTAAGTTGGACCTCGTAATGAAGAACTGGCTGTAATTTCTTTGATTACCTAGCTCAAAGCTAAGAAAAACTAAGATCATTTAATACAGAAATAGAGTAATCATAACACAGAGACCTTAATGTTGAGTACAAAATATGGAAGAGATTAAAAGCTGATTAAAAACTGTTAACATTATAGTTTAGGTATAAGCAATCAAGGAGAGGGAGAAGAGAACTGTTACATAAGCTAGTTGGGTTGTTTGTCACATATTTCAAATATACTTTTCTGTTGTAGCTTAAATGTAGCTCAAATGTAGTACTTTGTATTCTGTATAAGTTTCTATGCACTTTCTATTGTCATTTTGATTTCTTTTTTGAAATAAAACTTTATTTTTTTACAAAAGAATTTGTTGGGATGAGGAAAAATATGGGTGTTTTCTCCAGAAGTGGAAGGGACAAAGCGAGGGGCATCGGTATTTAATTTAAAATAGGGGCAGAGGCTTAACCTTGTCCAGAAGGATACATATGAATCCAAGAAACCCAACTGTTGCTCTTTGTGGGTCTGCAATGTCTGCTCTGAGTAGTGTCTTGGTGAGAGTGATGAGGAGTAAGCACAGGATAGTTCCCCAGCAGCTGGCTGCCTGCCCAGCCTGTCTATAAAACCCAGCCACAGAAGAATAAAACCCAGCCACAGAGGACCAGCAGGCGTGGAAGCAACATGTCGGAATCCTGCTCCTGTTGTAACCACTTGGCTGAACCTGGCCTTGCCCTTGCAGTACTATTGCGACCTTTGGACTGTGCCTTGATTCTGCCTTTGCCTAGCCCTCGGAACTTGCTGTTCACTGATCTTTGGACTGCCCGACCTTGCTGTCTGGACTCTGGAATGGACTCAGACCTCGCCACTGGACCAGCCCTCGACACCATCCTCCAAAGCAACCATTTTCTCCAAGGGAACTTATTTCTGTAGTTTGGACATCAGTTGTCATTCCTTGAGAAGGCAACCTGGTTGCAGCAGAATCAAAAAACTGTCTTGTGGCACCTTGAAGAACAGATTTATTGTGGCAGAAGCTGCGAAGTGGGCTCTCGTCTACAGAAACGCATGCCATAATAAAATCTGTTCATGCTGAAGGTGTGTAAGAAGGCTCCCTCTAATGCAGAAATTCCCCCTCCTTCCAAATCAGGCTCCCAAATGAGTGCAACACTCATTTAAAAGTTTAAACAAGGCATAATTACTTATTGTGATTTGCATTGCGTGCAGCTTTGAGTTCATGAAGTACAAAACCTGCTGAGAAAAGCAGTAATGAAAACTGTGTGTGGGCTGGTTGTGGCTGGTCAGTGGTGAAGGGACTTGCATTCTCAGAGGTACGCTTGGCCTCACCTGTTCCTGGAGTTAGTGGTGGAATTCAGTACAAATTCCAGAACTCAAATTAACTGTGTGCCTCTACTACTCAGGTCTGGGAAATTCCAGGAGGGGAGGGACCTCAGCAGGGTATAATACCATAGACTTCACCCTCTGAAACAACGGTTTCTTCTATGGGAACTGAGCTCTGTAGTTATAATTAGGGATAGGCACGAACCAGAAGAAAAATGAACCATGTGGTTTGTCATGTTTCACAAACCACAAACCATGAAGTTTCATGAACCTGCCCCAGTTCACAAATTGGTTCATTTTGGTTCATGAAAATGTCACTCCTGGGCCAGCAAATTACCACTTCTGGGTCAGCAGATGGTCACTTCCGGGTCAGCAGAAGGTCTGCAGGAAGTCCATCCCCTGTTTCCTAGGAAACTGATTGATCGGCGCCAGGCTGTCTGCAGTGATGAACTGAAAAATGAACCAAACGAACCAGCCTAAAGTTCGTGGTGGTTCGTCAGAAATGGGATCTGACAAACCGCTGGTTCATGAACCACGAACTGGCCTGGTTCATCACGGATTTTGGTTCGTATTTCGGTTCGTGCCCATCTCTCGTTATAATCATAATCAGTTATAATTTTGGAAGATTTCCAGGCTCTGCGTGGACGTTGGTAACCCCTGCCTCTACTATGTGTCCAGAAAGTGTTCTTGCTGCCACTGAAATCCTGTTTGTCTAGCTCAACCCCCCCCCAAATCAATCTTAATTCTCAGACAAGGATCTACACATTCTGATCTATGCTGTGGGATGTCTTTTTTGCATAATAGTTTTCGGAGTTTTGGGGTCTTGAATTGCTAGATCTTTGCAGAAATCCTGTGCAGAGGCCCCCCCCCCCACTTGTTCTCACTTTACAGATGTGGATGAGGCTCGGAAGAGCTTGCCGAGACATCTGGAGGGGTGATGAACGTGGCTTCACCAGTAGTGTACTGGGCTGCCTGTGTATGCCTCTGTGGAAAGGCTTTCCTTTGCCCATCTGCAGCATGTGCTTTGGGAAGGCTTGCCAATAAACTGACAAAACTTTCTAACCTGCCCCAGTGTCTAGTTCCCTGCCTACTAATCAAGCACGGATTAAAACCCCTCTCTTTAGAGGGAAAAATTCACCACTCTTAATCTTTAGAAAATACAGATTTAAAGCAACCCAGCTGCTTTGGGATTGCAATGTTTTTTTCCAAAGAAGAAAAGAAAATGCAAGGGAAATAAATACTCAAAGATGTTAATCTTTGTTTTTTGTAGTTGTTACTTTGAAGTTGCATCAAAGGAGCGCGAAGGAACTGATAGAAAAATCATGGCTGTGGCTGCAAAAGAGCCTTTCATGGCAGGACTCGTTCACAGATTCTATCTGACCGAAGTCCATCAGAAAAAAATGTCTGGGGGCTGTTTGCGGCAAAACTATGGAGTTGTTTATCCAGCGACAAACGTGCATACGTGATCCGGGTCCTCAAGTGCACTCTTTTGCTGGGGAGGGGTGTATACTGCAAACGGCTCAAGCACCCAACAAGATATCTCTGTGGATCCTTTGATTCAGACCCAAACTGGGATTTCCAACACGTTGTTAATAATTCCTGGGGACTGCTAAGCATCCAGACTCCAATTGGTGCAAAATGCTGGGGCTCGACTGTTATCAGGAGCGAGCCAGAGCATGAACATCACTCCCATCCTGCAGTCACTCTACTGGCTACCCATCAGTTACTGTGCTAAGTTCAAGGTATTGATTATCACTTACAAAGTTCTTCACAGCCTCGGTCCGGCATATCTACGGGACTGCCTCCCTCCCTATGTTCCTCCATGGCAGCTTCGCTCATCTGAACAGGGTCTCTTGCAGGTGCTGGCCTGTACATGGGCGAAATCAACAGCAGCCCATACACGGGCTTTCTCTGTGGTGGCCCCTACCCTGTGGAACGGCCTGCCTGAGGAGGTCAGGAGAGCCCCCACTCTCCTGGCTTTTCGTAAACCATGCAAAACTGAATTATGCAAAAAGGCTTTTTACGCAGATAGGAGGGAAGTATTGTAAGGAGGGGATCTCAGATGATCCGCTAATTAGGAACCATAGAACTCACCCCTATGTTGTACTGGACTCCCGCAAATGTCTTTGTGAACTTGTATCTATTTACCCTATGGCATTGTTTATGGAAATGTTCCTGATACTGACTGTACTCATCTCACACTGTGTAATTGTTGGGATTTAGCGAGTGTTGTGTTACCAATTTCCTTGCCAAATTGAAAGGAGCAAAGGAGAGAATCTTTAATAATTGGGCACCCCTACAAGTTTCGCATACGGCTTCGTCAGGGGGAGTCTTCCTTTCAGTGAATTTCCCGTATATGCCCTTTAGCAATTTCCTTGCCGCCATATCCCTTCCCCGCCCGTCAGAGGACTTTATTTTTATACTTAAAAAAAATCAGGAATCATTATATTATACCCTCTTATTGCAACAATTTATGAGTTCCCAGGAAATGGTAGATGCAAGAGACTAATGCCAAGAAAGTACTTAGGGAAGTGCTATTTGAATACTCCTTTACTGCTGCAAATGTCTTTGCCATCATGACCTCCTTTGCAGGGTTGTTGTAATGATTTTAGCATAAGTATTATGCGTTTATTGATGAATTTTATATGACAGTTGTGCCATGTAGAAACTTGTGCAATTTTGGTTTGGGGTATTAGTTTCTAAAATACCTACATTCAATGGTAAGGTTAAAAAGAAAGATTTGAACAGATAGGCTTGCAGTCTGAGATTTTTGCAATCCACTTTAAATCAAAAGACATCCCTTGAGGAGTCTCCCTCCAATTCTGCTCTATACTGAAGAATATATTGTTTCTTGCAGTCAAGTGGGTAAAGAAAAACACATTGATTTTTGCCTTGTATTTATTTATTTTATTGGATTTCTATTCCACCCTCCCTGCAAGCGGGCTCAGGGCAGATCACATCATTTAAGAACCCAGTAACAAAATTACATACAATCATTAAAAACATTATAAAAACTTTATAAAAATCATAAAAAGCATTATAGATGTTGGGCTTTGCCCGGCAGCCACCCAGATCGGGGCTGCTGCGGGCGGGGAGTGTGCGAGGGGGGCGGCTCCAGCTCCTGCACCCGGCAGCAACTCATTCCGGCCCCATTGGCCGATGGAGCGACTCCCTCTTCTCTTGCTAGGGGCGCACTAATGCACCTGCGCTGTGGAATCCCAGTGAGTTGTTGGAAACCTGCTTACAGTATTATGTCGTAGGATAATTTCCCAGTTGGCGGAAATCATTGCTTAACTCAGGGGTGGGCAAATTGCGGCCCGAGGGCCACATGCGGCCCCCTACAGAGTTTTTTGTGGCCCGCCAAGACAGTCAGAAAAATCCGCCTTGAACCGAGATTTCCTTCCCGTGCGCGACCGAAGATTCGTCTCGTATTTTCCACTAGGATGGCTACGTCAATACGCATGAGCAGTGTAGATACGCGCTTTTCCGGTTGATCAGGTTAATTTGAATTTTGTCTTTGCAACAGTAAATCTATAAATTTCCAACTTTAGTGAAACCATGGACCCTCCGAAAAAACGTAAAATCGGTGATGAATGTCGTGTGTTTAATGAAGAATGGACAAACGAATATTTCTTTGCAGCCCTCCGCTAAAAGGTGCGGCCCTCCGCTAACCTCTGCTCCCACAAAGTGGCCCCCGAGCCAAAACAATTGCCCACCCCTGGCTTAGCTAATTAAAAAAAGGGGGGGCAGATCTGATCATTCACCTCCTCTTCCTACAAGGCCTGGCCTAGCCTCAACCATATGCCTGGTGGAACATCTCTCTCTTACAGGCCCAGTGGAAAGTAGCAAATCCTTCTGGATAGCAAATCTGTCAACAGACAGAGAGTTCCACCAGGTCGGAGCCAGGACCGAAAAGGACCTGGCTCTGGTTGTGGAAAGGAGGCAGCAGGCTGGCTAAATCGGATGGTGTAATGCCTTCCTTTATGTTTCCTATCACCAAAGCTACTGGACAGGAGAAAGAGGCTGCAGTTCAAATACTGGATGGGATTTCCCAAACTGAAATGTACACCCTGAACTCTACCCACTGAGAAGTTCTCATATCTTGCTGGACGCTGGGCTTGCTTGCCAGGAAAATTCCCTAAACAACAGTAACAAAATGTTTTCTTTCTAACACAGATGATAGACTCTCTCCACATTCACAATTCCCATCTGCCAAAAGAGCTCCATGGCCCTTTGTCCCCCTTGTGCCCTCTTAGCAAACACACACACACAATAATATAACTATTCGGATTAAATATAAAACTTTAATGATAACCTTTTAAATTGCCAGAGTACCTCTGAGGCTGTAGGGGTGTCTCTGCCCACCACGGCTAACTTTTACTTCCCTGTCTGTCTTGCCACCCACTTTATGCCGCCTGCTATGCCTACTTTATTGTAGCATAAACTTTCGAGAATCACAGCTCTCTTCGTCAGATGCATCGTCAGAGAGCTGTGGTTTTTCAAAGCTTATGCTACAATAAAGTTGGTTACTTCCCTGTCTGTCTTGCCGCCCGCTCCCTAGCTTGAAGCATGGCTGCTCAGGTCAGAGAGCCAGAGGAGTCAGCCGTGTTAATCTGTAGATGCAAAATAGTCAAGAGTCCAGTAGCACCTTTAAGACTAACCAGTTTTATTGTAGCATAAACTTCACAGCTCTCTTCATCAGATGCATCGTCAGAGAGCTGTGGTTTTTGAAAGCTTATGCTACAATAAAGATGGTTAGTCTTAAAGGTGCTACTGGACTCTTTGCCGGACAGAGGAAATTGCTCAAGTGACAAGAGGCGAGCAAGCTGGCTGTGGAGAAAGTGGGTACTCACTGGTACAGAGTACCAGCACCCCTTGAACTGCTGTAGCATAGTGGCTAAGTGGTTGGGTTGCTAATCAGCATTCTGCTGGTTCGAATCCTACTACTGCCATAAGCTCAGTAGGTGGCCTTAGGTAAGTTGCTCCTCCCAGACCCAGTTCCCCAGCTGTATCATGGGTACAATAATAACACTGACTTTTTTCACCACTTTGAGTGGGGTACTGATCTATCCAGAAGAGCGATATATAAGTGCACAGTTATGTAAGTGGCTGTAACAGTGGTTGGGCTGCGAATCAGCACTCTGCTGGTTCAACCCTCACTACTGTCATGAGCTTGGTGGGTGGCCTTGGGTAAGTCACTCCTCTCAGCCTCAGCTCTCCAGCTGTATTGTGGGGATACGACCACCACTGACTTTGTTCACCGTTCTGAGTGGGGCACTGGTATGTCCAGAAGGGTGAATCCTAGAATCCTAGAGTTGGAAGGGGCCTTACAGGCCATCTAGTCCAACCCCCTGCCCAACGCAGGAACAGCCTAAAGCATCCCTGATAAGGATTCATCCAGCCGCTCCTTGAAGACTGCCAATGAGGGGGAACCCACCACATCCCCAGGCAGCTGATTCCACTGAGTGGTATACAAATGAACTATTATTATTTATGCAGTACCAGCACCTCTTGGGCTGAGAGGGGAGAAATTCATGTGTGTCAGCACCTCTTATTTTAAGGGGGAAAAAGCACTGATTGTGAGGCTAAAAAAAATGAAGGAGAAGAGAAGCCCTGAGTTCCTTTGAGAAAGAAAAATGTAACAGGTCACGCATCAGCGCTAATCCCTTTGTTCTTTTACACCTCGTAATAGCTATGAAAATATCAGCCAAAAATAAACAGGCATCCCTTGACTGAAGCAGCCGCTTGAAATATACACTGCTGCTGCTTTATGCTTTAACCTTGAAAGTGTCTTCCCCGGCCCTACTGAATGGCATCCTGAAAAACAGGCCAGGACTTTCCGGCAGTTTTGCAGTTTGCAGCCCAAAATATCCCGTGCTTTTCTATCCCTCTGTCCCGTGCCCTTGACCGAGTGGATGTGATGTTATGGAATGTTCATGTACATTCCAAAGTGGACAAGTCATTGCAGTTGCTTTATGAGAAGCGAAAGGTTAATGTGCTGTAGGATTGCCAACTTGGAAATTTATGGAGATTTGGTGGCGGGGCCTGGAGAAGGTAGAGTTTTGGGGAGTGGAGTGAGCTCAGCAGGGATGCGGAAACATGGAGCCCACCACCCAAAGCTGCCCTTTCCTCCAAGGGAACAGAGCTCTCTAGTCTGGAGTAGAAATGGTCACGAACCAAAATACGAACCAAAATTAATCACGAACCAGGTCGGTTTGTGGTTTGCGAACCGTGGTTTGTCAGATTCCATTTCTGACGAACTGCCACAAACTTTAGGTTGGTTCGTTTGGTTCATTTTTTGGTTCGTGACTGCAGACAGCCTGGTGCCAATCAATCAGTTTCCAAGGCAACAGGGGATGGACTTCCTGCAGACCTTCTGCTGACCCGGAAGTGACCTTCTGCTGACCTGGAAGTGATGATTTTCTGACCCGGATGTGATGTTTTCACGAACCAAACGAATCAGTTCACGATCCAGGGGCAGGTTCGTAAAAGCTCGTGGTTCGTGAAATATGACGAACCACGAACCACATGGTTCGGTTTTTTTCCGGTTTGTGCCCATCTCTAGTCTGGAGACAGGTTGTAATTCTGTGAGAACTCCATTCCTCACCTAGAACTTGGCAACCCTCACATGCAGGCAAGAGAAAGTTCGGGAGATCAAGGAAATCTGGTTTTCACGAGATCTGTAGCTAATCTATAGCTGCAGCTCTTTGGTTGCCCGAGCAGCAGGCAAGAGTTTAGTGTCATTTGCTGCGTGCTTGCGGGAATTTTCCCTGGTGGTAGTGCAGCAAGAGGTAGTGTGTAATTTTAAGTGATAGATTTTCAGCGCGCAACTTGCATTTTATAAAGGAGCTGGTGGTTCTCCTTCTCTGCCTCATTTTATTCAGGCCCCGTTTCCATCTTCCTCAGCATTAATGCCTTGGTTCCAGAATGGCCTCCCTTGGTACCAGTACCTGGTGTAATTATAGTTTAGTATTATTTGTGCTATCGCTAATGTTATAACGATTTGCATAAGCAGCTCTGAAAGTGCAGGCCCAGGGGTGGCCTCGAATGCTAATGTACGTCCCCCTGGTGGCCTACAGAAGGAGAGTTTGTAATGCCGGTGTGTCTGGGCCCGGCGAGGGGAGGGGAGGGGAGAGATCAAATTTAGGATGCTTACAAAACTCACTTATCCACAGTCTGGCATTTCCCCAGGCCTTCCTCCCTCGCAATTCAGGTACCCTGCCTGGACAAAAGCTTGTACGCTGGTGACCTCATGGCGAAGAGTTTTGAAACAGGAATTCCTCACTTTATTTTATTGCTAAGGTTAGTACCCCTTCCTCCCATTTAGGGCAGCTGAGAGTCAACTAAATAACATTTACCTAAAAAAAAAAAAAGCAGCTGTTTGCTTGGGTGGCTTGCCTTTGTTTTCGGACTTGAAACTTTATAGGATGTCTATGAGCTGATGTGGTTTGGAAGCCATGCGGGGTCCCCTGGTGTCAGCCACTCAACTTGGGGCCCCTGCAAATACCTGCCTTGCCATACTTTGGAGCCATATCTGCTGAGAGCCAGTTCGGTGTAGTGGTTAAGAGCGGCAGGACTCTAATCTGGAGAGCCGGGGTTGATTCCCCTCTCCTCCACTTGAAGCCAGCTGGGTCAGTCACAGCTCTTTCAAAGCTCTCTCAGCCCCACCCACCTCACAGGGTGATCGTTGTTGTGGGGATAATAATAACACCCTTTGTAAACTGCTCTGAGCGTGTGTTAAGTTGTCCTGAAGGGCAGTATATAAACCGAATGTGGTTGTTGTTGAGACCCTCCCATTCAAATGGGGCTTTGATTGCAAGACCTGTCTGCATGACTGTCGCGGGATTGCATGACCACTCCGGCACTTTTGGATCCAGGTTGCCACAACTGCACAAATGGCTGGGGCTTTCCGGTTCACACCAAAGGGCACTTCTGTGGCTGTGGAAGCCCTGCATGAACACAAGTGTTTGTATCCGGGTTGCTGGCCAGTGAGAATCGACTCTTGAGAGGATGGTGAACCCCAACAGCCCCTTCATTCAGAATCCATGCAAGAAATACGGCGTCCTGCCATCAAAGTGCCCCAAAGGAGCAGGAGCCATGAGCCCTCTCACGGAGTCTTTTTCATCATCTCCCTGGGAACAGCTGGACCACAGATGCCTAACTGGGTCAATTTAGATTTCAGCAAGTGATTAGCTTCTAATTTCCATCCCAAATTAGCATTTAGGAATCACTTGCCAAGTCCCATTACTTCCCTGCTGCCAGCGTCAAGGGCATTGGTTAAAATTAGATTTGCAGGTCAGTCCGTCACCCGCGAGGCAAATGAGCCAATGGAGACCAGCTGACCAGCCAGGGATTGGCCCAGCAATGGGGGGCGATAGAGCCCTGTGAAAGTGGTGGACTGTTCCCCTTCAGTCTGAAAATGAGGACTGTAACACACACGCCCCATTAAAATATCCCTGCAAGAAGACAACGTGGTGTAGTGGTTAGAGTACAGTGGGTTTTTTAAGGACTTGTTTTTAATATTGTGACGTGGATTTAATTCAAGATGGGTAGCCGTGTTTGTCTGTCTGCAGCAGTAGAAAAGAGCAAGAGTCCAGTAGCACCTAGAAGACTAACAAAATTTGTGGTGGGGTATGAGCTTTTGTGAGTCACAGCTCACTTCTTCAGTAGAAAAGAGCAAGAGCCCGGTGGCACCTATAAGACTAACAAAATTTGTGGTGGGGTATGAGCTTTTGTGAGTCACAGCTCACTTCTTCAGTAGAAAAGAGCAAGAGCCCGGTGGCACCTATAAGACTAACAAAATTTGTGGTAGGGTATGAGATTTCGTGAGTTAAGTATCTGAAAAAGTGACCTGTGACTCTTGAAAACTCATATCCTATCACAAATTTTGTTAGTCTTATAGGTGGCTTTAATTGTAAGACACATCAGGTAGGACTCCAAAGACACAGCATAGAAATATAACAGATAAGAGTGTAGAACGACCATCTGAGAGACTCAAGTTCAAATCCCCTTTTGTTGTTAAATGGTTGTCTTTTTTTCTTTTGTGGGGAGAGGGTTTGTTTTGAATTTTATGTGATTTATCCTAGTTTTCCCTAGTTAATTCTTGTCCGTTGCTCAGTTCATAATCTTTCGTGCATGGGTGGGATTTGTTTTTAGTTTGTTTCTTTTGTGGGTTTGGGGATGAACTTGTCTCGCACACTCTCAGCCTAACCTACCTCGCAGGGTTGTTGTGAGGATAAAGTGGAGAAAGGGAGAATGTTTTGTTGGGTAGCCGTGTTGGTCTGCAGTAGAACAGCAGGATTTTCATCCGGTGGCACCTTAGAGACGAACAAGATTTTCAGAGTGTAAGCTTTTGAGAGGCAGAGCTCCCTTCTTCAGACAGGGAAGAAAGCTGTACGCCATTTTGGGTCCCCTTCAGAGAGAAAAGTGCGGTGTAAATGAAGTAAATAATAAAGAAGGAAGCTATGACAAGAGAGGGAGGTGTTCCAGCCTCTTTTCTTGTTGATTGATGTATTCTACTAATCCTACTACATAATTCTCTAAGCGGGTTTCCAACGACACACTGGGATTCCACAGTGCAGGTGCGTTAGTGTGCCCCTAGAGGGAGAAGAGGGGAGTTGCTCTATGGGCCAATGGGGCCGGAACAAGTCACGGCCGGGTGCAGGAGCTGGAGCCGCCCCCTCACACGCTCCCCACTGGCAGCAGCCCCGATCTGGGTGGCTGCTGGGTGGAAGAGCTGGGGCCGTCCCCCTCGCACACTCCTCACCTGCAGTGGCCCCGATCTGAGACCATTGCATTTTTTGCTACAACGGGCTTTGTTGCTAGTCTATATATATAAAGACAAGTGTCCTCATCAACACCCAGCCCAAACTCCTGGACCTGGATATTTGTGGAAAACATTCCTTTTATGATGTAAACATCTACTAAGAAGGGATTTTAAGAAATTCGCCCCCTAAGGAGGTAAAAAAGGGTCAAATGTGTTTTCCCAAAATGATACAGCTTCCCTGTGTGGCTGGCAGGCTGCTGCCTGCTTGTGCCCCCTTCCACTGCCAACTCAGCCACTGTTCCCTGATTGGGCCAGCCTTTCAAGGTCATTTGCATATGCATCCTGATTGGGACTCACAACATTCCACACCTCATTCCCCCTCCCGAGACAGTTGGAACACAGAGTTCATTTGCATATGTGGCCTAATTGGTCCTCACCCCCCACATTCTAAAAAGTCTGCAGTTGCTATTGGGAGTAACTGAATGTATCCTGAGGTAAAATGCTCATCCCAATCTTCCCCTCAAAGTTCACCTGGGTTGCCAATCTCCCAGTGAGGTTTGGCTTTCCTGTGTGGCTGGCAGGCTGCTGCCTGCTTGCACCTCCCTCTCTCTGATTGGTCAGCTATGGAACTCTGTATTCTGAGGTAAAAATCAGGTCAAGGAAACTGCAGACAGTAGAAAAAAGACAGTACAAGACTCCTGAATAGGGATTTTAGATAAAAGTCAGTATGCCAACTGAGTTTTTAAATGTTCATGGGTAGATGGTGCACGACCTTTCTAGGGACCATTTTGATGTGACCCTCTCATACGAACCTGTTGAAGTGCCCACCACACCACCTCTCCCTCAATCCAATGCCTCACACCTCGCTCTTCTTGCAGCCATCACCTCTTACTGCCCCCAAGATGCCTCCTCACAGACATAGTGCAAGGCTGCCATAATTAATGATACACTATTATTTATTTATTATTTAATTATAATCTGGTCTCCCTACAGCAGGCTCAGAGTGGAGTACAACATAAAACACAGTAGCATAAAACAAGATAAAAATACCTACAATACAGAATTACTTAAAAACAGCAGTCCACATAACTACACAATCCACTGATGCAGAACTGGCGGGACTGAGATGGACAGTTAGCATGGCAGCATGACAGCATATGCCTGGTGGAACATCTCTGTCTTGCAGGCCTGGCAGAAAGATAGCAAATCCTGCTGGGCCCAGGTCTCCACAGATGGAGAGTTCCACCAGGTTGGAGCCAGGACCAGGGCCGGCATCAGCGTTTCTGGTGCCTGAGGCTGGGGGGCAGCTTCAGGTCTGCTCTGGCCCGTTGTGCATGTGTGCGCGCAAAGAGCATGTACGCAACCAGACTGTGGGGCGGCGGGCGGCTGAGTGGGAGGGCTGCCCACTCAGACTGCCTCACGCTGCCGCCGCTGGCATATGCTCCCAGCCAGGCACGGCGAGTGGCTGGGGAAGCACACGTGCGTCCTCCCAGCCCTCCTGCTCTGTTGCTCCACGCGCCACCCCAGATGCCTGCCATGCCTGGCCTGTGGCTGCTGCTCCCGACTGGGTGTGTGTGCTGGCAGTGGCGGCAGCGTGGGAGGGCTGGGAGGCTGCAGTAGCTGCGGGCCAGACATGGCAGACGGCCGGGGCAGCGCGCGGGTGGCTTCCCATCCCTCCTGCTCAGCCACTCGCGTGCTGCTGCCACCAGCTCTGCAGTGTGTGCCCTTGCCCCTGGTACCCCCTCTGGCGCCTCAGTGCCGGAGGGGGTTGCTGGACCTGCCTCAGTGGAGGTGCCGGCCCTGGCAAGGACCAAGAAGACTCTGGACCTGAGTGAGGCAAGGTGAACCTCTTTGGAGCCGGGAACCATCAGTCGATGTTTGCCTGCCGAACGGAGCATCTTCCAGGGAATATATGGTGAGAGGCAGTCTGGCAGAATCTCACTCTGGTTCCACCAGTCATGATTATCAAAAGAGACCAGAAGTTGGCAGGGAGGCTGCTATTTGTCTCCCATGGGATCATGTGTCTTTGTGCTCATTTCTGTAAATGAAGATGCTATGAAGGCACAAGAGCAAGCCGGGCCATTTCCCCTTAGCAGCCGGCAATCCTAGTTGATGGACAGGAGTTCAGGGATATACCCATTGCCGCTCACGTGCAAGTTCTGTGGGCTGATAATCCATGGCCGAAGGATCCATTCTAGCTTCCTTGCTTTCCTTAGCACCAAATTTCTCTGTGCAGCTACGTTAAGCTAAATGATGAGCTGCAATTCAACCTCATGGTAGTGGTTCAGAGAAATCCGGTGCTAGGGGAAGGAGAGAATGTGTATCAGCTGCCTCCTAGCACTGCAGTTTAACTCGTTTCTTTTTTATTTACTTTAGTTTTTAAGCCACATTTAAAAACCATTTAGTGGTTCTTAAGTTTTCTCTGATTTCCTGCTTTGCCACCTGCAGAGAGCCAGAGTGCTGTCTTTTAACAGTTGCATAACAGGCCAAAATCAACCTGGATATGCTCTGGTGAGAGTCACTTCACCAGGTGGCTTTCTGTTCAATTGTTAAAATTGCCAAGGCCGTGTCAGCGGGGAGCCCTAGGTACAATTTTCTGCCGTTCTGGAATTTATATCTTTATTCCACTGACTTAAAATTCCCTTTTGGTGACTTCCATGGAGGCATCATTTAAATACACTTTTTAGTTAAAGTTGACCTGGAGGGATCTGATCGACTTTGAGAATTGGGAGGGTGGCAGTTTGTGGGGCAAGTGACTTCCCTGGCTCGCTGGTGCCATTTTCACCCTATGCCTCACTAACACTGGGTCTGGCTGAGCTCCTTGGCTCTTCGTCTCCACCCTCGCCTCGCAAATTTACACTGTTGCTGGCACCAATATTGTGGTTCATCCTTGGCAGTGTGGCATGTGACTCTGATTTGCGGGTTAGCTTAGGAGGGTGGAAATCAGAGACAATGAGTCATTGTGTGAAAAGATTATGCTCATTATCCATTCTGCTTATCTGCATTTTTCTTTGAGTTGGTTCCCCCACTCCCCAAAAAATGCACACGGAGTTTGTTTGCAGAGAATTGCCTAAACGGGAGTTGAAAAGTGACAGAGCATTGACTAGAATTCCAGGAAGCTGACAGCTTCCCAAGATGGAGTAGCTGAATGCCGCAGCTGAAGAAGACAGGGGTCCTGGAGTTGGTGGGAGCTGTCTCTTTAACCTCCTGCATACGTGGCTGATGCTCGTGGTCTGAGACCTGCTGTGGCCCAGTTCACTTCAAGGAGCCACTGCTCATCAGTCAAGGCTTCTATCTTTGTTCTTGTTGGTTTGGGGTAGGATCTGTCCCTGTCAGAGGCAGTGAGTAACCACTCTCTGACCACATAAAGTCCCATTTCCTCATCAGAAAGATGCTGAAGGGGTTGGAGCAGCAGCATCCTGTAACCCACTGGGACAGTGCCAAAGCCCTCTAGTTCACGCATCTCATTCTTTTCTCTCCTCCACCGCCCCAGCAGCTATGTCTCCTTAATCCCCACAGTTATGGGCCCTTGAAGTTGCTCAAAGGTCCTCCAAAAGTGGAGCTACCTATCTGCTGGTGTCCTGCTCTTCTGAAATCCCGTTTTTCCCACATTTGGCAGGAGCCAGGGTGACTAGATAGCAGATAACTTTGGGCTAGGCTTGGTAGCTGGGGGCTGCTGCTGGATCCTGGCCTACAGTTTGAGGCCCAGATCTTCTCTGTGGCACATAATGTGTTTTATTAGCTTTGGCTGATATGCCACATACGTCCATTCCTCAAACAAGTATGGTTTGGCTACAGTGATGTATGCTGTGGTTACATCTTGCTTAAACGGGGCTATCTTTGAAAAAGGCCTGGAAACTTCAACTCGTCCAAAAGGCAGCAGGCAGACTATTGTCTGGGGTGGGATATAGGGATTGTACCACCTCTGTGCTGAAAACCTACACTGGCTGCCCATCTGCTTCTGGCCACAATCCAAAGCACAGTTCATTATCTTTAAAGCCCTCAATGGCTTAGGGACAAGATACTTGAAGGACCACCTCCTCTCCTTTTCCCAGCCTGCCCCAGTCTGCCTTGAAAGCTACTCTCTGTACCCCTGCCTTCAGAGGTAAAATGGGTAGAAACTAGAGAAAGGGCTTGTTCAGAAGTGGCACCTCACTTGTGGAATGTCCTCCCCATGAGGCTCACCTGGCACCTACACTGCTTTCTTCTAGGCATTGGGCTGAAACATTTCTGTTCACCTGAGCTTTTAATTAAGGAGTTGATCCTTTAATACCATTTTAGTCTGGCAACTGTTGTTTTAAGCTGTCAGCAGTCTGTTTTTATGGTCTGTATTTTTATGCTTGATTCTTCTAAATATCTTTTAATGCTTTATTCATGGTGTGATGGAATGGGATTTTAAATGAAAGGTTTACTAAGTGCAGCACCCAGAGAGTGGTAGGGAAAGGGTCAAATCTAGTTAAATCTAACAGTCAAAGCCTTAAAGAGTCAACTTGCAATGCAAAGGATAAAATACCTAGGTTACATACTTGGAGGTGGATTAATACAACTGGACTGGAGTAAGGTACAAACGATACAGGAGTGATCGAGAACCACAACTAAGAGACAAATTAGAGTGTTCATTGGGGTCATAGGTTACAATATGAGGTTCATTCCTCACTTCAGTTCCATCGCTGCTCCTTTGTTTGAATGCACTAAAAATCCTTACCAGACAAGGTAAATTGGACACCAGTAGGGTTGCTGGATCCCCTTACAGTACTAGCAGGAGGCTGAGGACCTGGCACTTACCTTTCTTGTGGTCCTGCATGCTTCAGTCATGCCCCATGCCCGCACAATGACATCACTTCCAGGTGATGTCATCACATGGGTGCAGGAGCAATTGGCCAATTGAACGGACCCAAAGCGGCCCACTGCAAAGCGCACAAATGCTTTTGGGAGTGAGATTGTTGCACTGCCCCCATGAGCAGGACCAGGAGGTCTGTTCTCCCCCGCTGGTCAGGTGAGTGGTGGCGGGGGGTGAAGGGTGAAAGCAGGGGATCCCCCACCAGAGGTATAGGATCCCTAGACACCAGAGTGCCAAACTGCTTTTGAACATCTTAAGACTGTGCTAACAACTGAGCCAGTTTAGAGGACACCTAACTTTATTCACAAATGCTTCAACCGTAGGTATTGGTGCAGTGTTAAGTCAGTGTGGGGAAGATGGACAGCAGAATCCCATCCTATACCTCGACAGGAAGCTGGTAGACAGAGAGCAACATCTTGCTGTCATTCAGAAGGAGTGCTTAGCCATTTTATGGGCAATAGGTAAACTAAAGCCATATCCGTGGGGAAGAAAATTCACTTTGTGCACGGATCTCTTGCCTTTGTGGTGGTTGAACCAAGTAAAGAGCACCAATAGTAAATTGATTAGGTGGTGCTTACTACTCCAGGATTACAATTTCGACATTGTACACATTCAAGGAAAGGAGACTATCATAGCAGATGCACTCTCTAGGAACCTCTGAAAGGTTAAAGTTTTGATGAACCTATGTAAAAGTTTGAATTTTATTATTGTGAGTGTAAAATCCTGAAATGTTAATGGTGTTTAATATTTTTCACACATACTTCACCCTATTGCTGCAATGTTCTTTAAGGGTGGGACATGAGACGGAATGGGCGTTTAAATGAAAGCTTTACTAAGTGCAACACCCAGAGAGTGGAAGGGGAAGGGTTAAAATAGTGCCTGAAGGGAGAATGATTGACAGGCTGCTCCCCACTCTCTGTAATGGGCCTGGGAGAAGGTAACAACTGGTGTTGACAATTGTTGGAGGGAGTTGAAGGTGGAGTCTGACAAGGAGGGTCAGATTAGTAATCTGTAGGGATGTGCGTTTCGGCATTCAGAATGCCGAAAGAATGCCGAAACAAAAGTGTTTCGGCTTCTTTCGGGGAATGCCGAAACGTTTCGGGGAATGCCGAAACGTTTCGGGTAGCCGAAAGAAAAAAGCCGAAACGTTTCGGGATTCTTTCGGCTTTCTTTCGGCTTTTCAATGGGAAAATGCCTCCGTCTTCCCGGACGTCTGGGGGAGGCATTTTCCCACCTAATAAGCCCAAAATTGGGCTTTGTTCCCTATGCTGGGAACTTCTAAACTCTCTTTCCCTGGGCAATTCTGCACAGCCCAGGGGTGCCACAATGGTGGGCACACTTCTGAGTGCCAGCTGGTCCCTGTGAAAGAGCACCTGAACCACAGACACCCTCCCTCAAATTCCCCCACCACCTACAGAGATGGCTGGCCAGCCAGCCCCATTGTTCCCTATGATGGGAACCAACTGCACAACAAAGAATAAAACAAGAACAACACAAAATAAAGTTTTAAATTTTTTTTTCTCCCTTCCAAAGTACAAGTAGGCAAAGCATTATGACACATTACACCAGCAGTCCCCCACACAGAAAAATAACACAACTCACTTAACATCAGAGAATCACAAAGCACAATTCCTGTCAAAAACACTTTATTTCTTGAACAGCTTTAGGTTACACAGCAGGGGGGAACACCAAAGGGCATGGCAGCACTATCTTACACAAAAATAACACAACTCACTTAACATCAGAGAATCACAAAAACACAATTCCTGGCAAAAACACTTTATTTCTTGAACAGCTTTAGGTTACACAGTAGGAGGGCACAACAGGGCATGATAGCAATGTACTACAAAAAATAATACAACCCACTTCACCGTTTTTGACAGCAATTGTGTTTGTGTGATTCTCTGATGTGAAGTGAGTTGTGTTATTTTTGTGTAGTACACTGCTTTCCTGCTCTGTGGTGCCTTCCTACTGTGTAACCTAAAGCAGTTACAGAAATAAAGTGCTTTTGACAGCAATTTTTTGGGGTGATTCTTTAATGTGAAGTGAGTTGTGTTATTTTTGTGTAAGATACTGCTTTCATGCCCTTTGGTGTCCCCCCCTGCTGTGTAGCCTAAAGCTGTTCAAGAAATAAAGTGTTTTTGACAGGAATTGTGCTTTTGTGATTCTCTGATGTTAAGTGAGTTGTGTTATTTTTGTGTAAGATAGTGCTGCCATGCCCTTTGGTGTTCCCCCCTGCTGTGTAACCTAAAGCTGTTCAAGAAATAAAGTGTTTTTGACAGGAATCGTGTTTTGTGATTCTCTGATGTTAAGTGAGTTTTGTTTTAATTTTTCTGTGTGGGGGACTGCTGGTGTAATGTGTCATAATGCTTTGCCTACTTGTACTTTGGAAGGGAGAAAATAATTTTTTTAAAACTTTATTTTGTGTTGTTCTTGTTTTATTCTTTGTTGTGCAGTTGGTTCCCATCATAGGGAACAATGGGGCTGGCTGGCCAGCCATCTCTGTAGGTGGTGGGGGAATTTGAGGGAGGGTGTCTGTGGTTCAGGTGCTCTTTCACAGGGACCAGCTGGCACTCAGAAGTGTGCCCACCATTGTGGCACCCCTGGGCTGTGCAGAATTGCCCAGGGAAAGAGAGTTTAGAAGTTCCCAGCATAGGGAACAAAGGGAGAGGGCTGGCCTTTGCCAGCCTGTTCCTGGGGTTATGGGTGTGGGGCAGGTGGGGGTGGATTTGGGTCTGTGAGGGGCTAATGTGGGGATTTGGGTCTGTGTGTGGCAGCTGGGGGGGAATTGGGTTTGTGTGGGGCTGTAAGGGGTGGACTTTAGGGGCTGAGAGGACCTACTTGGGGAGGCCATGAAATGCCCCCCCCCAAGTGGGAGCAGTCTGAGCCTTGGTGGGGGGTGGGAGGAGGGGTGGGAGAAGGGCCCCAGAGGGTTGGGGGGCATTTTGCATGCAAAATGCCACCCCTGGCAACACAAGCCTCCCCCAGCTGTCAGTGGTAGAGATTAGAGCACCTACTTGGGGAGGCCATGAAATGCCCCCCCCCAAGTGGGAGCAGGCTGAGCCTTGGTGGGGGGTGGGAGGAGGGGTGGGAGAAGGGCCCCTGAGGGCTGGGGGGCATTTTGCATGCAAAATGCCACCCCTGGCAAAGGAAGCCTGCCTCTTCATTTTTTCCCCATAGGAAATAATGAAGAAAGATGAGCAGCAGCATGCTAACAATATGCTGCTCCTTCGCTTTCTTATGGGAGGATGGGGGGACCTGCTTTGGGGGGCCATAACATAGCCCCCCAAAGTTCAATCTGTCTGAAACCTGGGTGGTTGTTAGAGAAGGGTTAGCGGAAGGTCCCCACCAATTTTGGGCTTATTCGGTGGGAAAATGCCTCCTCCAGGCGTCCTGGAAGACAGAGGCATTTTCCCATAGAAAAAAGCCGAAAGAATGCCGAAATAATGCCGAAAGAATCCCGAAAGCCGAAAGCCGAAAGAGATTCTTGTTTCGGCTTTCGGCTTTAACGATAGAGAATCTTCTTTCGGCTTTCTACTTTCGGCTATAGCCGAAAATTTTTGGCTTGCACACCCCTAGTAATCTGTGTAAGGAAAAGGGAAAGTTTGCCCTAACTGGAATAGCTTTAGGTTTAAAGAAGATTTTAGTTAAGGAACTAAAGTGCGAAAGCTAGCACTAATTTACACAGACAAGATAGAGCTTGGGGGGGTGTTGTTGGCAGAGGAAGTGGGTAGAGAAAGGAGACTCCCCTGCAGCCAAGTGAACAAGGTTATGTCTTTTGGAGAAGAATAATTCCTGCCCTGTGTTTAAAAAGGGGTTTGGGGGTCTGAGGAGGACCCTGGGTCTGGCATAAAGGGAAAAGAGCGCTCTGTTGATGTCAGAACACCTAAGCTGTGAAGTTAAATTTATGAAGGAACCTTGTGAATGTAACCTATGTCTGAAACTATCAACCTCTCACTGTTAAGATCTGTAACCACTGAAACTAAGCTTTAAGAAGATTATTGCGCCTAATGCTTATGAAGTATTCTGCTCTACAATCAAAATTTACCTCAGCTTTTCTTTCCCTGCCTAGCTATCTGTTCAGTAAACCTGCTGTTTCCTTTTGAACTTTACTCAGCCTCTAGTACCATTTCATTTAAAGAAGACATTGACTCTTGCTTCTCCCCTTACCAAATGTTTAGGCTGGGATATAAACCCAAAATATATGTTTTAAAGTGTGGGGCGAAAGGAACTTAAGATTATACTCAGAGACACACTACCAGAGGCTGCCTAGCCAAAGCAAGCACTCTTGACTGTTTTGGAGGGAAAATCTGCCTCACAGTGGGGGAGTGAGTGGGCTGCACGTCATTCATGGGGAAGGTAGTTACTGTGGCTCATTTGATTCTTGAAAGCCATCTATTTAGTAAAGATGGAGATAGATAACTCTGTTGTTAGAGAAGAATAAGTTTATGAGTAATGACCAAAGGTTATCTTTTCTTTTGCTCGATATTGACCCAAATATTACTAAGTCTTTGGCTGCCTATTTGCTAGTAACCCAGCATAAAATAAAATTTTAAAAAGTTTATAATTAGAGTGGGCCTAGAAGGAAAAGGGATTTTAAAAAAAATAGTATGGTTGGGCCAATAGAGCCACACTATTAAAGGAATGGAAGGAAAGGAAATACTTTGTTTTTCTTTCCTTAAAAAAAAAAAGTAATCTGCTTTGGGCAGGTTCCTGGAGAGACAGCATATATATATATATATATATTCTAAATAAATAAATATATAGTTAGATGAGACAAAAATCAAACATCTCTCTTTTTCCATAAAAATGTAGAGTGCAAGGCTGTGTAGCCTCAATTTGCTAGGGAGATATGCAAAGAAGTGAGAGAGAGGTGAGAGAGAGATTAACCCTTTAACCTCCACCGGGTTTCTCACTCCTAAACCACTCTCCCTACTTTGTTATTAGCAATTTATAGGAGAAAAACCTCGAATTTACAGGACACCTCTTTTCACCTTTAAACCACTTAAAGCAAAGCAAGAAGCCCAGTTTTAAGTAGTGAAATGGAATTTAATACCCGCCTACCCTCTCTTCCCTGCATGGTCCCCAGGCAAAGCGAGGCAGTTGCCCAAACATTCTCTTTATCTCATCCAAGCCTCACTTGCCCCTCAAGAGTGTTTTTGCTTAAGATGCATTTTCTGAGAAAGATTTGTTTGGCTCATCTTTATGCAGATGAGAAAACGGAAGGCATGGCTATCTTCATTAAAATTCCTCTCTTAACATCCCGGTAGGCCTTGCACCAGGATTAGTTTAAGGGGATTTGCATTCCCTTCCCCCTGGTTAGGATACGGTCGAGCCAGTGAGGCACCATGAGAAAGAGAGAGCAAATGAGTTAAATGGCATCTTCTAAGAGGGACACATTTTTAGTCTAGGATAAGCTTCTGTAGATGGGAGGGCTCACACTCCAATCTCTGGTGCAGAAGTCAATGAGAATTAAAATGCTTCCTTTGGACTGCATTGTCCTCTAATAGCATGTTAACAGGTTTTTTCTTAAAGCCCTTTAATTAAGGACATCTTGGCATTTTGAGAGGGCGAGTCAATCCTGGCTGAAGACCTTAATCTGATGACTGGTCCCCTCTTAGAGCGGCAAGCTTTTGATTTGTTGGTTGTGGCTATCATGAATACTGTTTTAAAAAAATGGCTAGGGGACTAGAAAATTAATGCTTGAAGATGTTTTCAAGTCCCAGAGCGAGGAGCGGTAGTTATTACACAGAATTTTTACTCTGGGATAGATGATATTTGGTGTCGACACGTATCCGAGGCAAAGTCATTTCCATAGATACCGGCAATACTGTCTGATCATGCAGCTGCTTCTTTGCACTGTTGTATAAATGGAGGTCGGAGGAAGGGGAAAAGTTGGCGTTTAAGCTCATTATCTTTTTCTAAACTTCACAGAACTGTCATAAAGGGAAGACTCGCAAAGAGAAATTGACTGTTAAAATGGAGGAGGGAATTCTGATTCGGTGGGATGCAATCGAGCCTGCTGCTAGAGGCTTACTTACGAACGGTTTATCCTGTAAGGGAATCTGGGGTCTGTCTTCTGTCTGGTGGGTTTGTCAGAAATGGGGTTTCTCAGATTTGGTTGTGGAACTCTTTGCTGCAGTATTGTTAGGATGGTTTCAGGTGGGTAGCCATGTTGGTCTGTAGTGGAAGAGCAAGAACTGGGTCCAGTAACACCTTAAAGACCAACTCGATTTCCAGAGTATGAGCTTTGACTCTCTAGTTGATTATTAGGATGGGAAGATACTTTTTCTTTGGCAACTGAAAGCAAATTTTAGAATTTTAGGTGTGTGCATGTGTGGTTCCCTCAAGTCATAGCTGTCTTATGGTGACCCCTGGTGTGTGTAAACAGTACTTTTTTATTTTTTAAAAGTGCAGGTACTTGTAACTTACTTGTCTCTCAGACTAAGTCCCCAATCCCCAAGAAGTGCCAGAACTCCATAAAGAGGTGCCAGAAGTCTACAGATGGGGCCGGGTCCTATGTTTTGGAGGAGCCTCAGCTGGCTGTCGGTGCTGCCACCCTCACCTGCACCACCCCCGGTTCGTGCCCTCTTCCAGCATTCACTCGGGAGCCTGCCCACTGGTGCACATGACCACACTTCAGTTGTTAGTGTGCCCTTGCACTGCCAAGCAAACGGTGCACAGACAGTGAGTGTGCAGCGGAAGGGGATTACTGGGCTATGCCCCTTTCCTGCAGTGGGAGAAGGGAGCATCAGCAAGGTGCGAATGAGTGAGCATGTCGTGGCAAAACCCCCAGGCCCTGGCAGCTGGCCCACCTCAAGCTACGCTGCCACCAGCCCCGTCTCCAGTGCCCACACAGCTGTGCCTCATCCATTCCAGCCCCCTTCTCCCCGCCCTCCAAACCTTGCCTGCTTTCATTCTTCTCTGGAGTTCTCGGGTAGGGCTGAAGGGAGCTGCTGGGTTGCTGCTCCGATCACCAACTGAGAAATGGGAAATTTGCTCCGAAAGACCCCCTGGGAGTTGATAAGATGCTGGCGCAATCGGAACAGTCTCCAGTTTCCTTGCTGGAGTGGGCTTGTTGTGGAAGGCAGCAGGATGGGAATTCTCTTGTGTGAATACAGTCCTGCCTCCCCAGGGCATTACAAAATGTGAGCTCACACCACATTGGCCCGTTTCTTGGTAGGAGTGAGGGGCTCACCCGTCTCTGGTGGGCCTTGGTAGGTGCTTTGCCGTGCTGGGCCTGGGGCCCACATTGGTGCCATGATGTGGTGTCTTTTCTATGTTGGGGGCCATCTCCAAATTCTGTATGAGCCCCCCCCCCTCCATTCCATTCGGTACTGCAAAGTAATGAGCAAATGTAAGCAGTCCAGTCTAATCACGTAAGAAGGTGGTAGAGAAGGCTGTGCCATTTCAGATTGCAAGTGGGACGGATACCCAGGGCTTTTTTTCAGCTGGAACACGGTGGAACAGAGTTCTGGCACATCTTGAAAATGGTCACATGGCCGGTGGCCCTGCCCCCTGATCTCCAGGCAGAGGGGAGTTTAGATTGCCCTCCGCGCCGCGCCGCGCCATACATGGCAACAGGGAATCCCATAGTTTGGATTATCTTGATCTTGGTTCCCAGAGAGACGTCTTTATCTTTGAGGATCTTATCTTGCACCCAGGGCCGGCGCGCCCATGGAGGCCAGGTAGGCGGTGGCCTCGGGCGCGCGGGCGCTGGAGGGGCACTGGAGGGGGTGTTGGGGGTGGAGGCGCACGCAGTGAAGCTGGCATGACTGGGCTGCAGCTACTGCTGCAGCCAGCCAGCCCGCCCCTTGCTGCTGCCACCGCCGCCACACGCCCCAGCCGGGCGCAGCCTCCGCGCACCGCCCCAGCAGTGGCTCGCAGCTTCTACTCCCGGCTGGGGCGCGTGGCGGTGGCGGCGGCAGTGGAAGCACGGGGCTGTCTGGCTGGCTGCAGCTACTGCTGCATCCAGCCACCCCAGCTCCGCTGCACACTCCTCCGCCCCAGCCGGGCGTAGAAGCCGTGAGCTGCTGCTGGGGCGGCGCACGGAGCGGGCGGCGCACGGAGCGGGCGGCGCACGGAGCAGCCTCGCCGTGCCGCTCCAGCAGCAGCTCGCAGCTTCTGCGCTCAGCAGTCCTCCGTGCGCCGCCCAGCCCCTCTGCGGCGCGTGATGACGTCTGCGATGACGTCATCACACAGTCCGTGGCGCGCGCGTGCACAGAGCGTGCACACGCCGCCGCAGGCCCCAAAACCTCTGGCACCAGCCCTGCTTGCACCCTCACAGCTGCACTTCCAACTCTCAATCTTCTTCTGATTTCTTCATTGCAGTAACCCTTTTGGTTAATGATTGAGCCAAGGAATAGAAAATCTTGGACAATTTCAGTTTCCTTATTGTCAAATTTAAAATTGTGTAACTCTTCAGTAGTCATTACTTTTGTCTTCTTGATGTTCAGTTGTAATCCTGCTTTGGTACTTTCCCCTTTAACCTTCATTTAATAGTCATTTCAGGTCTTCACTATTTTCTGCTAGTAATGTGATGTCATGCATACCTCAAATTGTTATGTTCCTCCCACCAATTTTCACTCCACCTTCTCCTAGATCGAATCCATCTTTCCTTATGATATACTCTGCATAGAGGTTGAACAGGTAGGGAGATAATTGGACACCCTTGCCAATTGGAAACCATTCTTTCCCCCCATATTCTGTCCTGACAGTAGCCTCTTGTCCAGAGTACAGGTTGTGCATCAAAACAATCAGACGTTGTGGCACCCCACAAAAGCTAAAAGGAGCTATTCTTGGTTCCTTGTATGTGGAGGGGGAATAATTAGAGCAGGATTGAAGGTTCTGTTTTTTTCCATTTTCTCCAGGTAACCTTAGTCTTGTATCTTCCCTTTGGCTCTTCAGCAAAGCAAATGCATTTCATACTCTTCCCTCCCAGATGGATGTCCGAGCTGTCACGAGAGTGCTGCAAATTTTCCAACCAAGTGGGCAAGGGTTGTACGAGAAAACCAAATTACATCCCAGCAGGCAGCAGTTGAAAACGCCAGCTTGTTGTAGTTGGAACCATTTTCCCAGTGAAAATTGTCCAGTCCCTCCCCGAACACACCTGCCATCTTCCCACAATCCCTCTCTTTGCCTATCCATGTGGATTGTGTTGCCAACCTCCAGGTGAGGCCTGGAGTTCTCCAAGAATTACAACTGATCTCCCGTAGAAAAGAGCAACTGTCCAGTAGCACCTATAAGACTAACAAAATTTGTTGTAGGGTAGGAGCTTTTTGAGCCACAGCTCACTTCCTGAGTGCCTCACGAAAGCTCCTACCCCACCCCAAATTTCGTTAGGGGCTACTGGCTCTTTTCTACTGCTACAGACAAACGTGGCTACTCATCTTGAACTGATCTCCAGACGTCAGAGACTGGTTCCCCTGGAGCAATTGGCAGCTTCGAAGTGCAGACTTTATGGTAGATCATAGGTTCTAGGTGAAATCCCACCCTAACCTCTCCCCCCGCACAGGCCTTGCCCCCAAATCTCCACAAATTTCCCAGGCCAAAGGTAGTAGTAGTAGTAGTAGTAGTCATAGTAGAGTTTATTGTCTATGGCCAAAGGCTGTTACAGTCCAAACAATCTGACATAAATAGGTGAATAATGTACACAAGTATCAACAATCATATATACAAATAACAACAATAATCTAACCAGGAAATGCTGATTAAATAAAAGCATTGCTTTCTCTGGATTATGCTCTAGCCCAGATTCTTTTGGGCTGTGAAACCCAAGCCAGAGATGGCTACCTTCAGACCATTGTGGGGTTCACTCAGAGGGAGGGGCATCTTCTGGGGCCTGAAATTGCCGGGCAGGGCTGGCAAGACGTGGCTGTTCCTCATTGCTAACAACAAGGGGGAAGCACCCCCTTTCATTATAGGGGCAGCCTAGGGAGCCAGAAGGCAGGGAATGCCAAGGCACCAAAAGCAGGCATCCCTGGGGTGCGCTGGCCCTTGCCCCAGTTGGCCTGGGGTGACTGGAAGCATGCCCCCCTCCCCCCACACACTCTGTTTGCATCAATTACGGAAGGACCAGCCCACACGGAGGCAGTTTCCCCCCTGCAAAAGTCACGTTTGCATCCAGGCTAGTCTTGGCTAAAGACGGTCTTCTCAGAGCCAGTATAGTTGAGTAATTTAAGCAATAGTCATTAGAGCGTTGGTGTCATATTTGGAAAAGCTGGGTCCAACTCCAAATGTCTCTTCGGAAGCTGGTGGATGACTTTGGGCCATTCGCTCTCTCTCAGTCTCATGTACCTTGCAAGGTTGTTATGAGAATCAAATGAGAATGGGGGAAAAAAACAACGTGCTGCCTCCATTTGACTCGGGGACGTGCAGGGAAAGGAGAATGGGTTTAACCCTCTAAACTCCCCCTCAGTTGGTTTTGTCAGTTGAAGCAGGACTACCTGCTTTTCTAGTATTTTGAAGGTGTGTGTGTGTGTGTGGGGGGGGGAATGTTTTCAAAAGATATGTCCTTGCTCCTTAATAGAATCTAAGACAAAGCAGTCAGCCCAAATAGTGAAATCTGGTAGACACTGAAGGGTAACCCCTCTTCTCTCTTCTCTGAATGTCTCTGGGGCAAATGGAGGCTGCAGGAGCTGACATTTGGCGTTTTATGAATGGGTCAGGACCCGTGGTCTGCACTGTCTATGTTTGGAGCCTTCGGTTGCTCAGATTGGGTCCCATTTGGCTCCTTGTGTCACCTGACTGCGCTGGGCTGGGAGTTGCAGTGCTGCACTCTGGCCAGGTGCATTTCTGGCAGCATGGAGCAGCAATGCTCTGAGGAACAATCTTCTGCTTGCCGAGCGCCCCCGTGGCATGGGCCGTGAAGCGCCAGGAGCCCAGCTGCCACAGTGGCTGTTGTGAGGCCCCTGGCCTCTTCAACCCGGTTTCCCCTTGGTCCTAAAAGGATGTGGCAGCCTGGGTGCATTGTTACCTCCTGCTCTGCACACTCTCTGCCTCGCAGCAGGGCTGCCACACTCCCTAAAAGCTATCATGTTCAAGGGTTTCATTGCCGGTGCTAATTGCTGGCCACCCCCAAGGGGACAGTAGGCGGCTGATGAACCACTCCAAAGAGAGAGGAATCGGTGCGGCAGGAGGGAGTCGGCTGCTCTGAAGCCGTTCTGGCCCCATGGCTGCTAACGAGGCAATCAAAAATCCATTATAAATCTTAACGAAGGGGCCCGCGCTGCGCATGCAGTGCAACACGTTGCATTCCTGCATATAGGGGAAGCCGAATGCAGTCTGGGTATGTGCCTAGGCAACGTGTGGAGCAGCCCCGGTGGGAAGGAAGAGCCTCTTGCTAAAAGGCCATGTATTGATCTGGAGCTGCAAAACTGGCAGGCGGGGCGGGGGAGACAGAGGCTCGGGGGTGGTTTGTGTAACTAGAGGCCCCCACCACTACGGCTGTAGGCAAGTGTAGCATGCGGGAGTGTTCCTCTGAAGATGTCCCCTTGGCATGGAAGGGCTGCACATTAGGGGAATGCCACTCCTTCACATGTGTGTGTGCGTATGTGAGAAAGGGAGAGAGATGCAGGGAGTTTGTGTGTGTGCACACGTGCAAGGAATGATTTTACTTTAGGGAGTGCATGAGGCCCTGGGGTCTAATCCAGGTTGATATTTGACAAGAGAGGTCTGGAGTGGAACTGCCGGGGCAGAGTCCCGACATCCAGTCTGAGGTGCAGCTTTGCGCAGAATGCGCTGGCTTCTTTCATGGCCAGATCAGCCGGGCTTGTGGAGGCCTCCAGCAGGCCCCTTTCATCTCTTCTCACAGCTATGAGGCAGTTCTGGCCCCATCTGTCAGCTTTCAAATTGGGGATAAAAAAGAGATGAAAGTGTGTCTGGAAAACAAAGCCGTTTTCTCCCTTTCCCCTTGGCCATACCTCTGCAATTAGTCCAACAAGTCCAGCCTTTGAGTTAACCAGGGTCGAGCCCTCTGACTTATTTGGGAATGCCAGAATTCTGGTAGTGCCTTTGAGCATGTACAAAGTGCCTTTCCTACCCTGCCAAGAATCCATAATCCATTCAGTTCCCAGCTGTGGCAAAGTCAGAAGAAGTCTATGCTACGTTTCCTCCTCTGCGTTAGTCTCTTTGTCCTTCCATGGTCCTGGCAGCTCCCCTTCTCTGCTCCTCAGATCTTTCCCCCACGATCCTGCTGTTGATTGCAGATTCCTTGGGGCAGGGACCTGACTTTTGACCTGTGCTGCAGAGGGAAACGGCTTCTATGCAGAGGGTGTCTCCACCAGAAAGTCTTGAGACTCGCTGCCTCCCTGTTTAGATATCATCCTTGTGCCGGGAAGAGCAGCGCGCCGGTGTGGAAGAAAGTCCAAGGCTCAGCTCTATTGATTACCCTCTTCTTGGGCTGCTGGTAGCTAAGCAACAGGAGAATCCGACTCGGTGGCCTTCCTGGCAGTTTATCACTTCTGATTTAATGGAGAAGCCCGTGACTGAGTACAGATGCCCCTCGTTGGCATCAGCCCGGGGAAGTTTGTTTGCCTTATGCTTTGAGCTGCAAATTTGCAACCGCTTCTTGAGTGTTGGGGACCACCCAAGCCACCCAAACCAGGGGGTTTTTGTGTTAGAGTTGAAGGGTGACAATGTTTTAGGGGTGCTATCGTAGGCTTGCCAGGTCTGGATTGGGAAATTCCTGGAGATTTGATTGACTGATTAAATGTATAGCCCGTCCTCCCTGCTAGCGGGCTCAGGGCTGGTTACAGCAATTAGTAAATTACAGCAAATGAAACAATAAAATCACATCTCAACACAGTAGCATAAATTTCAATATCCCAGATGGGCCCCCTTCCCCTTTTCCCTGCACACCATACACAAGGGAAGAAAAAGGTGGAGGTGTGAGTTGGTAACTCTAACTCCCCAAACATGGAGGGGCGGATGGACCATATACCGCCCCCCACTGGCAGGGAGGCTAATTAGATGGATCCAGTGCTGCCTGGCAGAACATCTTTGTCTTATAGGCCGAGATCTTAGCGGGCCCGAGTGTCTTCCGACAGAGAGTTCCACCAGGTCGGGGCCAGGACAGAAAATGCCCTGGCCCTAGTTGAGGCCAGCCAAGCCTCCCTGGGGCCGGGGACCACCCACAAGTATTTACCTGCAGATCTAAGTGCTCCTTGGGGTACATATGGGGGGTGGAGCCTGTAAAGGGTGGGGTTTGAGAAGGGAGGGACATCATTGGGTTATAATGCCATAGAGTCCCCCTCCCCGCCCAAAGCAATCATTTTCTCGAGGGGAACTGACCTTTTCCAGGTCCTGCGTTCCAGTTTCTTGTTTGACCTTCAGACCACTTACGGCCAGCGAGCTGCCTGTGTCCTCTCCCCCCTCCGCCCTGCCCCGGCTTTCATTCTTTCAAATCAACTTAGCAATTCTAGTTTCAGCGATGGGTGAAATGACGCCCATTGAGAGGCTACCCATTTCGGTGCGAAAGAAAGGCCTTATCGAAATGTGATTTATTAGCATGCTCCTGCAAAAAGCATCATGTACCGAGCAGGCTG
Organism: Eublepharis macularius; assembly: GCF_028583425.1. NCBI lineage: Eukaryota > Metazoa > Chordata > Lepidosauria > Squamata > Eublepharidae > Eublepharis > Eublepharis macularius. The sequence continues at coordinate 185,995,844 of NC_072792.1, forward strand.
GGATTAATGTCCGCCTGTCTTCCACAGGAAGCCGCAGGATGGATATTGATTTGCAACGGCCGGTTCACCTGCTGGTGGCTGAGATTGCTATCTCTGTCACTCGCCAGGCATGGAAGTGGCTGGCGGAGCAGAATGGAAATGCGTTCCCGTTGCAATCTCGAGCCTTCTTTCAAAAGGAACATCTCTGTGGATCTATACGGGCAAGAAAATCTCTCCCGTCTTGGTTCCTCTGACTTCGTATCAGGGCTTTTTTTCAGGGGGAATGCGAGGGAATGGAGTTCCGGCACCTCTTGAAAATACTCAGCGATAGTCCTTGAAAATAATATGATTTCAAAGAATCCCGTGTGTTTCTTCCTCATTTCCCTCTTGAGAGTTCCGCCACCTCTTTTCCTAGAAAAAAAACCTCTGCTTTGTATTATTTAATTTTTTTTAAAAACGTGTACCCTGCTCTCTCCGGTGGCTTATGAAAGTCATATGAAAACAACGACAATGCCATTGTATCCCAAAAATGTACAATGGCTGGCCACGAATTGAAATTAAACCCTTTGAAAACTAATGGCAGCATTTTGCAGGCCCAGAAAGTGTATATACTGGACTAGAAGAAAGTGCTAGAGATTAAAAATCCACAATAACCCCGGGAGGATAATTGTGTTTTCATCTGGCACTTTAGACTCCTAAGGTGTGAGAGTCAGTTTGCTGTACTGGTTAAGACAAGCAGTGGGACTCTAATCTGGAGAACCGGATTTGATTCCTCACTCCTCCGCTTGAAGCCAGCTGGGTGACCTTGGATCAGCCACAGCTCTCTCAGAGCTCTCTCAGCCTCACCCACTTCACAGGGTGATTGTTGTGGGGATAATAATAACTTACTTTGTAAACCTCTCTGAGCAGGTATTAAGTTGTCCTGAAGGGAAGTATATAAATTCAATGTTATTGCTATTATTATTATTAAACTTGCTGTCCGTAAAATCTCTGTGAGGAGGGAGTTTCGTGGTAATGGTGCCAGGGTGGAGAAGACTCTTGTCTTGTGCACTTTTCAGTATCCAGCATAGAGGACTATCCTCAGGGTGGATCGTAGGTGTTTAGCCAGATTCGTTAGATCTAACTACAGTGATCCATGCCTGAGTTACATATCAACTAGACTATTGCAATGCACTCTACTTGGGGTTACCCTTGAAGACTGTTTGGAAGTGGCAGCTAGTGCAGAATGCTGCAGTAATCTAATCTAGAGTAGAGATGGGCATGAACTGGGGAAAAAACGAACCATGCGGTTCGTGGTTCGTTGCATTTCACGAACCACGAACCACAAACTTTCACGAACCTGCCCCGGTTCGCGAACTGGTTCATTTGGTTCATGAAAATGTCACATCCAGGTCAGTAAATCATCACTTCCAGGCCAGCAGAACGCCGCTTCCGGGTCAGCAGAAGGTCTGCAGGAAGTCCATCACCTGTTGCCTAGGAAACTGATTGATTGGCGCCAGGGCCATTTCCACACGGTTTACCTTATTCTGCAAAATAGTGAAATCTTGCATGAAATCTCGCGAGAAGATGCTGTTATTGCGTCTTCTCGCGTGACAACAGCATCTTCTCGTGAGATTTTGTGCGAGATTTCGCTATTTTGCAGAATAAGGTAAGCCGTGTGGAAACGGCCCAGGCTGTCTGCAGTGATGAACCAAAAAATGAACCAAATGAACCAGCCTAAAGTTCGTGGCGCTTCGTCAGAAATGGGCTCTGACGAACCACTGGTTCGCGAACCTCAAACTGGCCTGGTTTGTCACGGACTTTGGTTCGTATTTCAGTTTGTGCCCATCCCAAATCTAGAGGTCACCAGGACATGTACTACAAGGGCAAGATCTTTCCTGCCCAGGAAGGGCCGCAGCTGGCTTACCAGCCAAAGCTGGTCAAAGGCACCCCTGGCAACCATTGCCACCTGTTTGTCCAACAAGAGGCTTAGGTCCAGCAGTACCCCAAAGCTACAAATCTGCTCCTTTAGGTGGAGTGCAGACCCATCTACAACAAGAGATACCCCATTTCCTGGGTCAGAACTCCCTCCTAGCAGTAGCATCTCTGTTTTGCCGGGATTAATTTTCAGCTTATTAGCCCTCATCCATCCTCAAACTGACCCCAGGAACCTGATCACAGTTTTGACAGTCCCCCTGGGATCTTCTGGCAGTGTGAGATAGAGCTGAGAGTAATCTGCGTATTGACCACAACTCTGCCCAAATTTCCAGATGACCTCTCCCAGCAGCCATACACAGCTGCTGAAGAGTGTGGGGGACAACATGTAATTTAAGGTTCTCCATGAGGATACTGAGATGGATAGTACCAAAAGCCACCTAGAGGTCCAGAAGAATCAACAGGGTTGCACTTCATCTGTCCGTTTCGTCGTGCGTGTCATCCACTAGGGTCACCAAGGCTGTTTCAGTCCCATAAGTAGACCTGAAGCCAGATTGGAATGGATCCAAACCACCAGCTTCATTCAGGAATCCCCGGAGCTGGCCAGCCACCACTCGTTCCATCCCCTTGCTCAGGAATGGTCCATTTGAGATTGAAATGAAATCCTGCTCTCAAGTCATTGTTGATTTATGGTGACCCCTGGTGGGGCTTTCGTGGCAAGAGACTAACAGAGGTGGTTTGCCATTGCCTGCCTTTGCAACCTTGGTCTTCTTTGGAGGTCTCCTATCCAATTACTAACCAAGGCTGACCCTGCTTAGCTTCTGAGATCTGACAAGATCAGATTGTTCTGGGCTATCCAAATCAGGGGTACATTGGATGGTCATTATTCAAGTCTCCTTGGTCCAGAGTAGGTTTCATTAGGAGTGGATGTGCTACTGCCCTCTTCAAGGCAGGAAAAACCACACCCCCTGCTTCTTCAGAGGAAGGGACCATTGATATAACAACTTGCACAAGGAGCGCTGTAGACAATTGACTTCTGGGAGGTCAATGAGCATAAGGGAAGCAGGCGGGCAGGAGGGTCAAGAAGCAAAGCTGTGGCAGGTCAAAGAAGAGTGACCTCGATTATCCAGTTTTAATAGACTGATTGCAGGATTGTCAAATGCAGAGGGAGCAAAAATACACGGTTTTCTGGCCTCGATGGGTCCTCTCTCCCACCTCGCTTTACTGTTGCAAATAAATACATTTGGCAGGCAGACAATATTGCTCTAGATCCCAGGAAGTCAGTGGTGTGCGCTGTCAGCACACCGAAAGGCAGTGGCATATGTGAACATGACTGCAACATACACAAGAATGATTCCAACTGGAATCTATCTACCAATAGTGGTTTTTTTTGGCGGGTGTGTGTGTGTTTGCAGCAGTGTAGCATAATGTTAAGACTGGAATGTGAAATCCCTGTTCAAGCTCACTTGCTGCCTTGAAGAAAGCTGCAGTTACCCCCGGTTCTCCCTACCTTACTGTTTTGGTCTTTTAAAAAAAAAATATAGAAATTTTATTTAAAAAGAAAAGATTTCTATCTTTTCTTACTGGGTTGTTGTGCGGATTGCAGAGCCAATATATGTGAACTGGCTGGAGTGTTCAAAGCAAGCGGTAGTATTATTTTTCCCCATTGTGTACTACCCAGCTTGCTTGGGCCGCTAGTAAACAATACAGAACAAACAAGGAGGGTTGTGGGCAACGAAATGCAGAGCGTTCAGTGCAACAGTGTGCATCTTCATTGCAAAAATGGTAGTTGTGCTTTTGCAGATACGTGTCCCAATTTAATTTGCCGAAGCATAGGAAGGGAGGCAGAATCACTAGCAGGCAGAAAGGGGAAGGGTTTGTATGTCTGCCGCTATACCCACTAGAAATGCCTGCATTGTCAACAAGCTCTGTATAGAAACAGAATACTTATTCATGTATTTACTCATTCATAGAATTTATATTCCACTTTTCTGCCCCATCTGGGCAGAATACTGGGGAGCCTTCCTCTCTGTCGTTTAGGAAGCTGACATTAGAATCAGGGCTGGTGTGTCCACGGAGGAGGGTCCGGCAGCTGCCTTGAGCGCTGAGGCGCCAGAGGGGGCGCTGGGGGCATGGGTGTGTGCCATGGAGCTGGCAGTGGCAGCACTGGCAGTTGAGTGGAAGGGCTGGGAAGCCGCCTGTGCACCGCCCTGGCCACCTGCTGCACCTGGCCCGCAGCTGCTGTGTCTGGCCAGGAGTGCGTGCTGGCAGCGGCAGCGCGGGGCAGTCTGAGTGGGCAGCCTCCCAGCCCTTCTGCTCAGTTGCCCCATACTGTCGCCACTGCCTGCACGTAGCTTTGGGCCAGGTGCAGCAGGCGGCCAGGGCGGCACAGGGCAACTGAGCGGGAGGGTTGGGAGGCCACCCACACGATGTCCCAGCTGCCTGCTGCGCCAATAGGGCTGGCTCGCAGTGGCATGCTGCGTGATGACATCACACGCAGTGATGTCATCACGCAGTCTGGGTGCGAGCGCACGTGGGGGCAGCAACAGCCCTGAAGCTGTCCCCGGCCTCAGGCGCCAGAAACTCTGGCACTGGCCCTGCTCAGAATCCTGAGGAGATCTGACCCAAACTCCTGAGAAGGATCAAGGAACAGGGAGCAAGGTGCTAGAGTGATTGCCTCTTGGTGGCCCCGCAGCCTGTGCTTTTCCACACCCCAACAGGACTCTCCCCGTCAGAGGGGTAACGTGAAGGGTCCTTCTCCTCTGAGGCAAGGGGGACATCTTGCCCTCCGTGGGTCTTCGTCCTCCTCTACCCTGCTGCCTCATTCTTCTACCTCCTCCGGGTTATGCTTTATTTACAGTACATGTTGACACAACAAGTGTTTTTTCTCTCGGTATTGACAGTTGCTGAATGATAAATTCAATGTTACTGCTTTGTGGAGTCACCTGAACTGAAGAGAGAGGGTGTCCCACATGCCAGACAGGAAGAAGAAGAAAATTAGTTCCTGCCTCCCTGACTGGACGGTGGGAATCACCTCAGGGCTGCAAAGTCACCTAGCAATTAAAAGCAGAACATTAGAAAACACATCATAAACTCAATTAAAACCAAAAAACACACATAAAAAAATACAGACTCAGCAATTAACACATAAATTGTTCTGGAAGCCAGACAAAATAAAAGTTCTTCACCTACTGGTGGATGGAAGGGGACAGATGAATATCCCTGGGGACTGAGTTCCATACTTTTTGTCCCATGACCAAGAAAGCCATTTTTCAGGTTGCCACTAGACTGAACTCAGTCGGTGATGGCACCAGAAGCAGGGCCTCAGATGGTCATAGCGGTTGGGTACATTCCTAAGGGAGTAACAAAATAGAAAAGAGTCCAGTTGCACCTTTAAGACTAACCAACTTTACTGTAGCATAAGTGTTCGAGAATCACATTTCTCTTCATCAGATGCATCTGACAAAGAGAGCTATGGCTCTTGAAAGCTGATGCTACAGTAAAGTTGGTTAGTCTTAAAAGTGCTACTGGACTCTTTTCTATTTTGCTACTACATACTAACATGGCGAACTCCTCTGGATCTAAGGGAGTAAGTGGTCCTTAGAGTATGCTGGTCCCAAGCTGTGTAGGGCTTTCAAGATCATCACCTTGAATTGGGTCCAGAACAGATTGGGGGCCAGTATAGATGGGCCAACATATAGCCCCTGAGACCCACTCCAGTCAACATCCTGGATGCGGTATTCTATACCAACAAAAGTTTCCAAGCACTTTTCAAGGGCAGCCCCACAAACAGCCCGTAGCAGTAGTCTATTCTACATGTTACTGGGAAAGGCTGCAGCTGGCTAACCAGTTGAAACTGGTAAAAGACATCCTGGACACAGTTGCCACCTGCTTATCCAGCAGTGCCCCCAAGCTACAGGCCTGTTCCTTCAGAGGGAGCTCAGCCCCATGCAGATCAAGAGACACCTTAAATCCAAGGTCCTTCCAATTAATGTCTGCCACAGTTCAGCAAGGTTTTGGCTGAGGATTTGTATTTGCCTCTGGGTGTATTGAGAGTGCTAAGTAAGTTTCACTAATTGGCAGGGTTTTTTTCTGGGAAAAGAGGTGGTGGAACTCAGTGGTGGAACTCAAGATCGCACAATGACGTCACTTTGGGTCAGCTGGAACAAGGGGGCGGGGTTTAAAGTTTAAATTGCCCTTGGCGAAAATGGTCACATGGCCGGTGGCCCCGCCCCCTGATCTCCAGACAGAGGGGAGTTTAGATTGCCCTCTGTGCCGCTGCACGGAGGGCAATCTAAACTCCCGTCTGTCTGGAGATCAGGGGTGGGGCCATCAGCCATGTGACCATTTTCAAGAGGTGCCGGAACTCCGTTCCACCACGTTCCTGCTGAAAAAAAGCCCTGCTAATTGCTAAACCCCTGGAAGAGGGAAGAGCTTCTGTGTCAGAAGATGCAACCTCAAAGCAAGGCTTAGCCAGCTGTTTCCCCTCTGGTAAACAAAGCATTGTACGTTGTGGGTATTCACTTGGGGATAGTTGCAACTCACCTAAGGTGAGCAAGCAGGCAGCTGACCACACATCTCTCACTACTTTGGATTTCCACGAGGAGTGAACCAAAGCTGACAGCCATTTCCCCAAGGGCCCCTGCATCAGTCTAAGGCTGATTTTGGGTCTGAGCCCAGCCCCGGCGACTCTAGTGTTTCCTGCTTTTTCAGCAAGCCCCACTTGGAGTCTCTTTTTCACCTGTATGTTGAACAGAATTGAATAGATCTTAGTTGCCAGGGAACAATCCGTTGCCCCAACAGCGGGTTGCTGGTTGGGACCCAGCGTAGGCGAGGGTTGGGGGCAGCAGCCAAATGTGGAAAAATCACTCACTGAGTCCTGTGAGCCACAGCCACTGCCGTTGCGTGCTCCAGCCTTATTGGAGCTTCGTTGATCCGACATGAGTTACAGGCCGACGCTGCCAGCGCTGGTAATTGCTGTGCCGTCTTCCTTGTGTCAGCCTGGCAAGGCTTGCCAGGAATTGGAGAAGCTTTTCTGTGCCAACCTCAGTTGTTCTGTGAAGGGGGAGACACAAACTCGCCAGCTCCAGTGTGTCTGGCTGCAGAGAAGATGAGGACTCTGTGAAGCTCCCTTACGTAGGCTTGGACGAGTGATTCCTTTACCTCTGAGCTGTGGCCCTTAACTGTGCCGGAGAAGGTCCCCTCCCAAATCATACCATCGGCCTAAAGTGAACCTTGGGGGGAAAAGGTGCCAGTGCTGATAAACGGAGTCAACTTTTTTTAAAAAGTGGCAATACTCATATATGTCAACCTTTAAAACAAAGAGGCAAGTACTCATGTATAAGGTCAAATTTAGGAGTGGAGGCTGGGAGAAGTGCCTGTACTCCTATACAAGGTCACATCCACGTCCACCAATTTCCCTCCTCAGGATCTGGGAGAGCTCCCTCAAAAAACCTATTGAGCCTATTGAGCTCAGGGTTCTCAATGTGCAGTGTGATGGTGGCACAGCAGTGGGCATCGTGGCCGGTGTGGCTTGCATGACCTAGCACTGCAGGGGGTGGGTGAATGCAGCTGCAGCAGTCCCAGTTCTCATTTAGCAACTCTTTAAAGGCGCAGACCTTCTGCAGCCTCTGTGTACAGCCGATAGCTTCTTGCAGGGCTTTTTTTTCTGGGAAAAGAGGTAGTAGAACTCAGTGGTGGAACTCAGGACCGCACGGGTGAGCTGGAACAAGGGGAGAGTTTTTAGAAGTTTAAATCGCCTTTGGTGAAAATGGTCACATGGCTGGTGGCCCCATCCCCTGATCTCCAGACAGAGGGAGTTTAGATTGCCCTCCATGCAAGCGGTGCGAAGGGCAATCTAAACTCCCCTCGGTCTGGAGATCAGGGGGCGGGGCCACCAGCCATGTGACCATTTTCAAGAGGTGATAGAACTCTGTTCCACTGCGTTCTGGCTGCAAAAAAAGCCCTGGCTTCTTGCATTGAACCACTTAAACAGAGGAGGGGAAATGTAGAAGGGGGGAGGAGAGAGTAGGATCAAAGCCCCCCCCCAGAAGGTGGCAGTGTCAGAGGAGCAAAGATCTTTGCCCCAAGAAGCTTGCAGTCTTGATGGAGCCAGTAAGTCGGCCTATGATTACCTAGAAGTCACTGCAGGGCTCTTGCAGTCAGGTGTGCCAGTTTTTTGGGGGGGGGGGGGAGCACTCTGGTTCAATGTCAGGGGTGGGCCCCTTGACAGTCAAAGGGTGGGGAGACATGGGGGTGTGTGGAGAGAGCTGCTCAGCCCTCAGATCCCTGAAGTGGCCTCAGGCCAGTCACTCTGGGGAGCTCCCACTAGCTACAGGAGGCAAAAACCCCACCGTCTGTACCTGGGGTTATAATGTCATTGCGGTCTTTGTTCTCCTGTTTGTTCCTCGTTGCGGTTTTGCTTTTTTTCTAGGAGGGGATTTGTCATGTGTGTGTTTTTGCTTTGATGCAGAACGGAAGCGCAATCTCTGTGGCGCGTGGGTGGATTTTGCACTGCTATTTTGCCATGCGCTCGGGATGTGGCGTGTTGGAAGGCACAGCGGTTGGCCCCTGAACTCTTTGCTGCAGTTGCTATGCTAAAACCGAAATTGAGATTGGTGCTAATCTGGTACTTCCAAAGAGGTACTTGTATAGGACTGCTTGGCTCGGGTGTAGGAAAAGGTGGCAGAGGTCTCTTTCTACTGGTGTCATTTCACAGAGGGGGCCGCAGTGGCCGTCCTCTTTGGCGGTCCAGGATATTTTTGCATTGCCAATGTGTAATATCCACAGATGTGTGGAGCCTTCATTGTACTTCTTTGTGCAGGAACAGCAGTGTGGTGGTAAACAGCTGCGGTGTGGACCCCCTCCCCCTTTCACTCCATCTAACCTGCTTCGCAGGGTGGTTGTGAGGGTACAAGGGGAGGAGCCCCGAAGTATGTTGCATCATGGCTGTGCCTGCAGTCTTTGATATTGCGGTTTTTATTTCCTGATGTTTGACGCTTTCATTTATGGATTTCTGTGACTTTTTAAAGTTCTGTGTTTAAAATTGTATTATTCTTTCATTGTTGTGAGCTGCCCTGAGCCTGCTCGCGGAGAGGGCCGGATATAATAACAACAACAGCAGCAGCAGCAGCAACAACAATAATAACTGTGCTTATATACCACTCTTCTAGACAGATTAGTGCCTCACCCAGAATGGTGAACAAGTTAGTGTTGTTATTATCCCCACAACACAGCTGGGGAGCTGGGCTAGGAGGAGTGGCTGACCCAAGGCCACCTACCGAGCTCATTGGGATTTGAACCAGTAGAGTGCTGATTCATAGCCAAACCACTTAACCACTGTGCTACAGCAGCATATATACATATGATAAAATAAATAAGGCCCTGAGCTCCTTGCAGGAAAAGGATGGGATAGTGGTATATAGTGGTTAGAGCTTCAGACTAGTGTTTGGGAGAGCTGGATTTGAATCCCTGTTCTGCCCTGGATGCTTGCTGGGTGACCTTGAGTTAGTGCTTCACTCAGAACAGTGAACAAGTTAGTGTTATTATTATACCCACAATACAGCTGGGGCTGAGAGGAGTAGCTTGCCCAAAGCCATCTACTGAGCTCATGGCAGAAGTGGGATTCGAACCAGCAGAGTACTGATTAGCAGCCGAACCACTTAACTACTGTGCCACAGCAGCTCCCACAATCCCGGGTTCTGTGTAAGGGCCACACAAGCCTTTGCCTCTTGTAGGCTTGCCAGCTTCTAGGTGAGACCTGGACGTTCTCCCAGAATTACAACTGATATCCAGACTACAGAGATCAGTTCCCCTTGATAAAATGGCTGCTTTGGAGGGTGCAACTCTGTGGCCTTCTACCCCTCTGAGGTCCTTCCTGCTTCCCAAGTCCCACCCTTCCTGGTCTCCACCCCCAAATCAACAGAAATGTTCCAATCCGGAGTTGGCAACCATGGCTTCTTGCATTTTGCTTGACGAACTCTGTGTTTAGTGCCATCCAGGAGCCACATTTCAAGCCGGCGTTTTAAGTTCTGCTCTGCACGTTGCCAGAGGAAACGCCTGCTCTGCTCCGCTCCGCTCCTCTCTCCCCTCTGGGCCGTTGCTGAAAAGTGCTTATTTAGGCAGCAGGAATGCTATATTTTACCTGCCAGGGGTCTGTCATTACCAGTGCGGGAAATTGTCGCAGCACAGCTATTACAGTGCAGGATAATCACAGCAGCTGGCACGGCCATGGGACATTTTGCATCAAGATGGGCTCAAGGAGGGTTGACAGGGAGGGAGGAAAGGGCCCTTCAAAGGGCGCGGGTGCAACTTGGTGTCTGCCTCTCATCGGGCTGGACAGATCCCTTCCCGAAATCTCCTTGCAGCCTCGGTTCCTTTTGCCTGCCTACTGGCCTAGCAGCCAGAGAGCTTGCAGCATCTAATAGCTAAATGTTGCCAGGCAGTGTGTGAAAGGGCCAGAAACCTCCCGGTTTGCGCAAATGAAGAATAATTAACATTTATTTATGCAGCAACATCACTCTTTACACAGCACCGTTTATTTATTTAGAATATTTCTATCCAGCCTCTCCAAAAACCTTGCCTGAGGCCACTAACGGAAATAAAACAGTAGATGCAATTAGTTTAAAATGGCTGATATAAGTCCAACAATAACATTATCAGCAATAAAACAACCACCAATAAAATACCTTCCGACAGTGGGCAGGTTGTAGAGAGTGGGTTAATACCAAAAGTGGGTAAAAATTATCTGAAAATGCAGTGAAAATTCTTTGCCTGGTACTTCAAAGCCCACAAAGTAAGACAGGGTGAGCTTCCAAGATAAGGCTATTCCACAACGAGGGAGTCACCACTGAAAAAGCCCTGCTTGCCATTTGTCTCCCTTTGGTAACTGTGGGCACTGCTAGCAGGGTGTGTGGCAAAGGTTTTAACTGGCAGGCAGTACTGTAGGGAATCTTTCAGCTCTGAGCTACTGTAAAGATGAGTGAAAGGGGATTTATTTTAGAGTACTCTGCCTACCACTTCAACCCCCCCCCTTCAGTCAATAACCTCACACAGAATTAAGACACCAACTATAAAGAGATAATGAGCTTTATTTGCCAATAAAACCCAGATGCATACTCTCTCTAGGATATATGCATAAAGGCCAGTTACATCAGAGAACCTTATATACTTTTAGTGCCCATTGTTTACAGAATAAGAGATCAAGAGGGTTAATACAAACAGTTCTTCCGAATTACGTTTCCCAGGATATATGACACTGAGTGACAGGCCAGTCAGATCTTATTGTAATAGAAACATCTTAAACGCTTGGAGCCACACTTCTGTTATAGGCTCGAGGCCTCCCTGGGAAACCGTTCATCCAAGGCTAAATCTTAGTTGCAAAGTGAAAACAAGAAAAATGTTTACAGTTAAAAGGAACTTTCTCACCTCACGGTAAGACTAAGTTGACCTGCAGCTTAATCTCTAAACTGTGGGGGAAAGAATCTGCCTACCAAGGCAAACTTGGCTCTTGTGAAGGTGCCTTGAGAGAATGAATGCTCACATATGGGACCCCTGGGACGCCATCACCTAGGACCCCCATCATAGCTGGAAAAATAGAGAACTACAGGAAATGAGTGAGAATGGTTAGTGCGGGATTTGGGATCTGGGAAACCCAAGTTCAAATTGCCGCTTTGCCATAGAAACTGGCTGGATGACCTGGGGCTGGCCGCCGCTCCGGATGTTCTTTGTCCGGAGAATAAATCAACACGTCATCCAGGTAAACAACCACACCTTTGTGCAGGTATTCATGCAATACTTCATTAATTGAGTTTATAAAGACCCCTGGGGCCCCTTGCAATCCGAACAGCATCACAAGATATTCGAAATGCTCCAGGGGGGTATTGAATGCGGTTTTCCATCCGTCCTCCAAGCCCTCCCTCTCATGATCTGCCCAGGTTTACAGAATCAGCATTACTGTCAAATGGCCATCCAGCCTCTGCTTCCGAAAGCTCACTAGGTGGCCTTTGGAAAGGGATGCTTCTCTCAGCCTCAGCATCCTTGCAAAATAGGGAAAATGTTGCCCTACCTTGCAAGCATGTCGTGAAGGCCTACCTTGCAAGGTTGTTGTAACATAGGTTTGCACTCTGACGCATGAAGCTGAACGCATCATGAGCAGGATTGCAACTGGTTGTTCCATTCATCCTAATTTAATCTATACATTAATAGACAAAAGCTCAGAGCACAGAGTTCTCCAAAGCTTAGTTATGCAAATAGGTCGGGCCAGAGTAAGAGCAAAGGTTTGACATCTCACACCATGCCATCACGCTTAAAGGGACAGAGGCTGGGGCAGCCAAAACAAATTTCATCCGCTTCAGGAAGGAAGATAGATCAGGACTGCCACAGAGGGGGGTCCGGGGTGTGTGTGTGGATTCCTAAGGGAGACTGTAAATTCTTAAAACAGGAGGAAGAACCTCTCTTATCTTTTGGACTTTGGCCAGGGAGGCATAAGCCACGGAGGAACAGCAACAACATTCAATTTATATACTACCCTTCAGGATGACTTTACACTCACTCAGAGCGGTTTACAACGTATGTTATTATTATCCCCACACCCTGTGAAGTGGGTGGGGCTGAGAGAGCTAGAAGCTGTGACTGACCCAAGGTCACCCAGCTGGCTTCAAATGGAGGAGTGGGGAATCAAACCTGGCTCTCCAGATTAGGTCCTGCCACTCTTAAGTAACTGTCCCAAGGTCACCCAGCTGGCTTCAAGCAGAGGAGTGGGGAATCAAACCTGGCTCTCCAGATTAGAGTCCTGCCACTCCTAAGTGACTGTCCCAAGGTCACCCAGCTGGCTTCAAGCAGAGGAGTGGGGAATCAAACCTGGTTCTCCAGATTAGAGTCCTGCCGCTCTTAACCACTACACCAAACTTGTCTTTACCTAGGGACTCCATCTTGACCATGTGTTGAGGGACAATGGGAGAAGTCCCGACTGTAAGTATCAAGGTAATGATGGACACTAAGTAATGATGACATCTTCTGGGCATGGAGCAGGGGGTCACTGGGTGTGTTTGGGGAAGGGAAGGTAGTTGTGAATTTCCTGCATTGTGCAGGGGGTGGACTAGATGACCCTGGAGATCCCTTCCTATCCTCTGATTCAATGATTCTAGGAGATGGGGCTTGCGAGTCTGTTCCTTCATGCCCTTAAGCCAGTGGCCAATTGCTACATCCTGGGTGAGTGAGTTTTGCAAGTGAATTGCTCTTTGAGTCCTTCTAAAGCTGAGCCGCACCTGGAACGCCTGCCAGGTAGTTTGAACTGGGACCTCAAGTATGTGGAGTCTGCCTTGCTCAGGCACGTGCAAGAGCAGGTCTTAGCCCCAAGGAGCTTTCAGGTAGAAAAAAAAGGCTGTATTGGGGGAGATGATGGAAGCAGGTGTGATCTCACACATTTGGCGTAATTTCTGCGTGGCACGAGGACTGGCCGCTTGAAAGAAACACTTTGTGGTTTTGAGATAGGATTGGAAAGGTGAGGGAAACAGAGAAGGAGAGATGGACAGAAAGGGAACCGTAGGTGTTCTGGGAAGAGTCAGGAGCAAGAAGGGCGATGCAGTGTTTTAAGAGGGCAGACTGGACCTTTGACTTAGCAGGAAAGGCCCTGGCGGTGGCCTGCTGCTATAGTGGGCCACTGGGGCCGGAGACAAGGAGAGCAGGCCTGGCAGCCTTTCAGGGCTGTTTGGCTCAGACCTGAGAAGCCCCATTGCCGCGGGCCAGATCTGAGTCGAGTGGCCCCTGGAAGGATGCCAGCACCACTGGGGGGCTCGTGACTTGCTCCAGAGCCATTTCGGCTGCCCAACGGGAGACAGCGGTGAAGTCCCAAGAGCCAGTTCTGTGCATGGCCGTGCAGGGAGAGGTGACCTTGCTTGCACACCGAGGGGACGTGCATAAATCTTTGCCTCTGCACTAATATATGTTGTGTGTCCGAATGAGAATTATTTGGACACACAACGTAGTAAAAGTCAATTTAATAAGCATTTTTGAATTAACCCAGATATAAATTTTAAGTGGACTCATCGTTTAAAACCAGAGTTACTATTCGCTTTTGTTGCAAGAGAGCGAGAATGGAGGGGGCAGAGCCAAGCTGAAATTCTCGGGTGCTGCTTTCTGATGGGGACAGTGGGAGCCAGCTGGCATGGCCTGCCATCGTTTTACCTCCCTGCCATGTGAGGGTCTGCCCCAACTGGTCCCGTCGCACCTGCTGGGCTTACAAAAGAGCTATTTGTGGGTGGACGTGAAGCCAGCCCCGTGCCTCTTGAGAGCCAAGTCGGATGGGCAGACGGAGGAGCATCCTTTGGCCGCAGTGCCTGGTGTACAGCTGGCAAGAGTACGTGGCTTACAGTGCCAAGGAAACCATGTCCTACAGATGTTCCCTCATTACCAAACGATGCTTTGGCTCTACCGCTTGATTCGGTCCTCCTCCTCCACACAGAGGGTGCCAAGGCTGGGAGCAAATGTTACTGTTGTCTTGCTGCCACTTTCCTGAGACTGGCTGCTGGACCAGGACGCTATTCTCAGATTGGATGATGCTTAGTAGCTGCATCCAGAGGAGCCGCTGAGCATGTGGGATGGAAGGCTTCTGAATTAGTCCAGTGTCTCCCCCTTGCCCCTGTCCTGGCCAATGCGGCTGGTAGTGGAGAAGGTCCGCTGCTCCCCTGCAGGAGAATGAAATGGCAGCATGGGGGGGGGGCGTGGGGGGGTGGATAAAAAGGGCAGGGACTGAAGGGGGCAAGACCCAGCGGGGCTGTAAATGCTGGCCAGCCCGGGCTGAAGAGGACTCAGAGCCAAGCTAGAAGTGACGAATTACACTCCAAGGGCAAGTGAACAGACGCACATGTATGTCTCCCTGTTCACTTGCACTCTGGAGTGCAAGTGAACAGGGAGGAATACATGTGCTTCTGTTCACTTGGCCTTCGAGTGTTAATTTGTCACTTCTGGCTTGGCTCTCACTCCATGCATGCTGAGATATCCAGGGCAAGGGGTGGAGAAGCTGCTATAACCCCTCTGTCATGGACCAACCTGGCCCAGCGGAGCAGAGAGACTCAGAGGACTCTTCTGGTGAACCTGACCCAGATCCACAGCCAGTGGCAGAGGCACTGCAGGAGGAGGCAGGCTCTGAAGGCTCAGATATTGATCCACAGCCAGGTCCCAGCACATCGGTCCCTCAGCTTCCCAGCCCCGGGCAGGCAACAGAAAGCCAGGTGCAGGCCAGCTCTCCCCCTTCCTCACCAGAGCCTCGGGAGCGCTGCCAGAGGAGGGCTAGGAGAGCCCTCCAAGCCAGAAGGCGCAGTGCCAGGCTAGCAGCACAGCACCAGCCCAGCATCATTAGTGATGATGAGTGCTCGCAGGAGCAGGACTGAGACAGCTGGCAGGTGCTTGCTGTAGCACAGGCAGCTGAGCACTGTGAGGGTTAAAAGCAGCCGAAGAGGGAGTGGCTGCGTGGAAGCAACGAGTCCGCTCACTACTGACCTTGCTGCTGTTTGGAACTGATTCTCTTGTCCCTGACCTTGGCCTGTTCCTGTGGATGTGCTTCTGGAAGCCCCCTTTGGACTTGAAGCTGTGAGTGTGCCCAGTTGGTGCCTGAACCTTGGAACTGGGTGCTGCCCTGCTCGGACAACTTGGGAGCTATCCCTTGCCTGCTGCCAGTGTGAGTCTGCATCGGGACACCCTCACTCACAATCTGAGACCAGCCAGGGGGTGGGTAGAGCAAACAATTGGGTACAGATCCCTGGGGCAGAAGAAGATTGAGACTTGGAAGAGCATCCGTGAGGGAGCTGGAAAAGACCCTTAAAGGTAAAGATGTCTCTCTAGGGACTAGGGATGTGCGTTTCGGCATTCAGAATGCCGAAAGAATGCCGAAACAAAAGTGTTTCGGCTTCTTTCGGGGAATGCCGAAACGTTTCGGGGAATGCCGAAACGTTTCGGGTAGCCGAAAGAAAAAAGCCGAAACGTTTCGGGATTCTTTCGGCTTTCTTTCGGCTTTTCAATGGGAAAATGCCTCCGTCTTCCCGGACGTCTGGGGGAGGCATTTTCCCACCGAATAAGCCCAAAATTGGTGGGGACCTTCCTCTAACCCTTCTCTAACAACCACCCAAGTTTCAGACAGATTGGACTTTGGGGGGCCATGTTATGGCCCCCCAAAGCAGGTCCCCCCATCCTCCCATAAGAAAGCGAAGGAGCAGCATATTGTTAGCATGCTGCTGCTCATCTTTCTTCATTATTTCCTATGGGGAAAAATGAAGAGGCAGGCTTCCTTTGCCAGGGGTGGCATTTTGCATGCAAAATGCCCCCCAGCCCTCAGGGGCCCTTCTACCACCCCTCCTCCCACCCCCCACCAAGGCTCAGCCTGCTCCCACTTGGGGGGGCCATTTCATGGCCTCCCCAAGTAGGTGCTCTAATCTCTACCACTGACAGCTGGGGGAGGCTTGTCTTGCCAGGGGTGGCATTTTGCATGCAAAATGCCCCCAAGCCCTCAGGGGCCCTTCTCCCACCCTTCCCCCCACCCCCCACCCAGGCTCAGACTGCTCCCACTTGGGGGGGCATTTCATGGCCTCCCCAAGTAGGTGCTCTAATCTCTACCACTGACAGCTGGGGGAGGCTTGTCTTGCCAGGGGTGGCATTTTGCATGCAAAATGCCCCCAAGCCCTCAGGGGCCCTTCTCCCACCCTTCCCCCCACCCCCCACCCAGGCTCAGACTGCTCCCACTTGGGGGGGCATTTCATGGCCTCCCCAAGTAGGTCCTCTCAGCCCCTAAAGTCCACCCCTTACAGCCCCACACAAACCCAATTCCCCCCCAGCTGCCACACACAGACCCAAATCCCCACATTAGCCCCTCACAGACCCAAATCCACCCCCACCTGCCCCACACCCATAACCCCAGGAACAGGCTGGCAAAGGCCAGCCCTCTCCCTTTGTTCCCTATGCTGGGAACTTCTAAACTCTCTTTCCCTGGGCAATTCTGCACAGCCCAGGGGTGCCACAATGGTGGGCACACTTCTGAGTGCCAGCTGGTCCCTGTGAAAGAGCACCTGAACCACAGACACCCTCCCTCAAATTCCCCCACCACCTACAGAGATGGCTGGCCAGCCAGCCCCATTGTTCCCTATGATGGGAACCAACTGCACAACAAAGAATAAAACAAGAACAACACAAAATAAAGTTTAAATTTTTTTTTCTCCCTTCCAAAGTACAAGTAGGCAAAGCATTATGACACATTACACCAGCAGTCCCCCACACAGAAAAATTAAAACAAAACTCACTTAACATCAGAGAATCACAAAGCACGATTCCTGTCAAAAACACTTTATTTCTTGAACAGCTTTAGGTTACACAGCAGGGGGGAACACCAAAGGGCATGGCAGCACTATCTTACAAAAAAATAACACAACTCACTTAACATCAGAGAATCACAAAAACACAATTCCTGGCAAAAACACTTTATTTCTTGAACAGCTTTAGGTTACACAGTAGGAGGGCACAACAGGACATGATAGCAATGTACTACAAAAAATAATACAACCCACTTCACCGTTTTTGACAGCAATTCTGTTTGTGTGATTCTCTGATGTGAAGTGAGTTGTGTTATTTTTGTGTAGTACACTGCTTTCCTTCTCTGTGGTGCCTTCCTACTGTGTAACCTAAAGCAGTTACAGAAATAAAGTGCTTTTGACAGCATTTTTTTGGGGTGATTCTTTAATGTGAAGTGAGTTGTTATTTTTGTGTAAGATACTGCTTCCATGCCCTTTGGTGTTCCCCCCCTGCTGTGTAGCCTAAAGCTGTTCAAGAAATAAAGTGTTTTTGACAGGAATTGTGCTTTTGTGATTCTCTGATGTTAAGTGAGTTGTGTTATTTTTGTGTAAGATAGTGCTGCCATGCCCTTTGGTGTTCCCCCCTGCTGTGTAACCTAAAGCTGTTCAAGAAATAAAGTGTTTTTGACAGGAATCGTGCTTTGTGATTCTCTGATGTTAAGTGAGTTTTGTTTTAATTTTTCTGTGTGGGGGACTGCTGGTGTAATGTGTCATAATGCTTTGCCTACTTGTACTTTGGAAGGGAGAAAATAATTTTTTTAAAACTTTATTTTGTGTTGTTCTTGTTTTATTCTTTGTTGTGCAGTTGGTTCCCATCATAGGGAACAATGGGGCTGGCTGGCCAGCCATCTCTGTAGGTGGTGGGGGAATTTGAGGGAGGGTGTCTGTGGTTCAGGTGCTCTTTCACAGGGACCAGCTGGCACTCAGAAGTGTGCCCACCATTGTGGCACCCCTGGGCTGTGCAGAATTGCCCAGGGAAAGAGAGTTTAGAAGTTCCCAGCATAGGGAACAAAGGGAGAGGGCTGGCCTTTGCCAGCCTGTTCCTGGGGTTATGGGTGTGGGGCAGGTGGGGGTGGATTTGGGTCTGTGAGGGGCTAATGTGGGGATTTGGGTCTGTGTGTGGCAGCTGGGGGGGAATTGGGTTTGTGTGGGGCTGTAAGGGGTGGACTTTAGGGGCTGAGAGGACCTACTTGGGGAGGCCATGAAATGCCCCCCCCAAGTGGGAGCAGTCTGAGCCTTGGTGGGGGGTGGGAGGAGGGGTGGGAGAAGGGCCCCAGAGGGCTGGGGGGCATTTTGCATGCAAAATGCCACCCCTGGCAAGACAAGCCTCCCCCAGCTGTCAGTGGTAGAGATGAGAGCAGAGCACCTACTTGGGGAGGCCATGAAATGCCCCCCCCAAGTGGGAGCAGGCTGAGCCTTGGTGGGGGGTGGGAGGAGGGGTGGGAGAAGGGCCCCAGAGGGTTGGGGGGCATTTTGCATGCAAAATGCCACCCCTGGCAAGACAAGCCTCCCCCAGCTGTCAGTGGGAGAGATTAGAGCACCTACTTGGGGAGGCCATGAAATGGCCCCCCCAAGTGGGAGCAGGCTGAGCCTTGGTGGGGGGTGGGAGGAGGGGTGGGAGAAGGGCCCCTGAGGGTGAGGGGGCATTTTGCATGCAAAATGCCACCCCTGGCAACACAAGCCTCCCCCAGCTGTCAGTGGTAGAGATTAGAGCACCTACTTGGGGAGGCCATGAAATGCCCCCCCCAAGTGGGAGCAGGCTGAGCCTTGGTGGGGGGTGGGAGGAGGGGTGGGAGAAGGGCCCCTGAGGGTGAGGGGGCATTTTGCATGCAAAATGCCACCCCTGGCAAAGGAAGCCTGCCTCTTCATTTTTTCCCCATAGGAAATAATGAAGAAAGATGAGCAGCAGCATGCTAACAATATGCTGCTCCTTCGCTTTCTTATGGGAGGATGGGGGGACCTGCTTTGGGGGGCCATAACATGGCCCCCCCAAAGTTCAATCTGTCTGAAACTTGGGTGGTTGTTAGAGAAGGGTTAGAGGAAGGTCCCCACCAATTTTGGGCTTATTCGGTGGGAAAATGCCTCCTCCAGGCGTCCTGGAAGACGGAGGCATTTTCCCATAGAAAAAAGCCGAAAGAATGCCGAAATAATGCCGAAAGAATCCCGAAAGTCGAAAGCCGAAAGAGATTCTTGTTTCGGCTTTCGGCTTTAACGATAGAGAATCTTCTTTCGGCTTTCTACTTTCGGCTATAGCCGAAAATTTTTGGCTTGCACACCCCTACTAGGGACCAAGGTAATCCACGCTATGGTATCCCCCATTACGATGTATGGATGTGAAAGTTGGACAGTGAAGAAAATTGACAGGAAGAAAACTGATTCATTTGAAATGTGGTGCTGGAGGAGAGTTTTGTGGGTACCATGGACAGCCCAAAAGACAAATAAGTGGGTACTAGATCAAATCAAGCCTGAATTCTCCCTAGAAGCTAAAACGACAAGACTAAGGCTATCGTACTTTGGTCACGTCATGAGAAGACAAGATTCTCTGGAAAAGTCATTAATGCTAGGAATAATGGAAGGCAGAGATGACTTGATAGCACATAACACACACACTGGGGCAAGGTTGCGCTTTGCTAAAAGTCTGCTCCCACCTACCTGCTTTCTTCATCTTGGCTCATGCCGGCTGGGGAGGCACAGCACCGGTAGGTCATCTTAAGACTTCAGCAGGCTCGCACGAGTGAATCCTAAGCCCTAAAGGCCAAAACCAGCCCTTTGAATTGGAATGGGAACAAATACGCCGCCAGTGTTGGGCCCAAATCCTATTTTATAAAGGTGAGCCGTATTAGCGACGACTCACCTCTTATCCCAGCACTGATATACTCGCACGTCTCTCCGCGGGGATGAAAGGTGAACCTGCGGCAACAGGGCTTGCCAATGAGGTCCTGAGCAGGCTGCCGCAGGCGGCGGGAAGGCCCAGCATGGTGGAGCAGCCAAGGCCTATGCTGGGTCTCCCTGCCACCTCAGATAGCATTGCCAGTCCCCCGCTCCCACCCTCCATCCCTACTAGGCCAATTTTGGCCTCGCACTAGGCTGATTTTTGTCCTTTCCGCTTCCCCGCGCTTCTGGACCCTCAGCGGCCCGATCCAGCCCAATCCAGCCCAACTGGTTATCGTGGGGAAACTGAATTCTGGACTAGTTAGAGGGACACGACTAAGGTAGGTTCTTCTAATGGTGGGCAGCTCTCCCTTTGGGCAAGAAGCGTTCTACCTTTAAATCTGAAGAAGGCATTCATGGGAGAAGGTGTCCTAAAGGCATCCAGACCTTTCAGGGCGATAACTGGAACCTCAACTTGAACCCAGAAGCAAACTGGCAGCTGACGTGAGTCCATCTAAGCAGGCGCTGCGTCCCATCCCCACCCAGAGACGGGCGGCTGCGTTTTGTACCTGCTGAAGTGTGCCAAAAATTCCCTTCGTGAAAAGTGAGTTCTCTTTAGCACTTTGTTCAGCACCCTAGGAACGATTGGGCTGGTTGTTCTGGCTGCCTGAAGTCTCTGAAGAAGAGCCTTGCGTGGACTTTTAAGGCCCTGGAGATAAAATATACGCAAGGGGCTCTCTGGCTGTGACGTGAAGTCCAACAAAATGAAGATTTAGTTGCACGAAGGCGACCCTAACAGTCGGGGTGTGTGTTAAGAGGATTCTGCATGGAAGGGAGGGCTAAATATAGAAGCAGCAGCAGCAAGAGCTGACAGGAGATCCAAAATTAGATGGAGGGCCGTTCCCCAAGGGACAGGCTGTCTGCCGAGTATCTGGGGAGCATCTCTTCAAGGAAGATCTGGGTGGAAATGGATTCAAGGACTCTCGAGCGAGACAAGGGCCCACTCTCAAGCTGTGAGGGGGTGGGCCTCCGTAGGTGAGCAGGAAGGTCGGAGGCAATCCGGCTGGCGTGGATCAATAGGTGGTGGAGCGGACAGAGTGTCAGACTAGGATCGGAGGTCTCAGGGTTTGGTCTGGAGTTTCCAGGGCTTCTAGCTCTTCTCAGGTAGGGTTGCCAGTCCCCTGCTGGGGGCGGGGGATTCCCCGCTCCCACCCTCCACCCCCCACCCCCACTCACCTGGCTGGCAGAGGAGACACGGGCCTCCCGGGCACACTCCTGGGCCGCGTGGCGCGCTTGTGGGTGGCATGACGTGCTCCTGCGGGCCTTAAACTGACTGGATCGGGCCCAAATTGGCCTGAAACAGGCCGCTGCCGGTCAGAGAGCACTCCCCTGCACAGCAGCGGCCTGTTCCAGGCCAATTCGGGCCCAATCCGGGCCGAATTCGACCAAATTCGAGCCTGAATTGGGCCCCCTGTGAAGCGTGGGAGAGCTCCTGGGGTGGCCACGCCAGTGTGATGACATCACTTCCCGTAAGTGACATCATTGCACAGGCCCAGGGGTGCACGTGCTTTGTGCATGCGCGACTGAGACACGCAGAAGGTAGGTGCCAGGCCCTCACCTCCCACCGGGAGTACAGGGGGACCTGGCAACCCTACAGGTTCTCCATGGGAAAGAGTTAAGATGCCAGGGTGAGATGAGTGTAGGCAAAGTCCATTCCTTGCGACCCATCAATAAACATCTCTCCCGGATGCCAACTGTAAGTCACTGTGTTTTTTCTGCACATTCTTGGATTCTTAATAGGGTTGCCAGCCTCCAGGTGGTGGCTGGAGTTCTCCCAGAATTGCAACTCATCACCAGGCCATAGAGATCAGTTCCCCTGGAGCAAATGTCTCATTTGGAGGGTAGACTCTATGGCATTATACCCTGCTGAAGTCCCTGTCCCCCCACCCAAACCCTGCCTTCTTCAGGCTACAGCCCCCAAATCTCCAGGAATTTCCCAACCTGAATCTGGCAACTCCAGTTCTTAATATCTTTCTCTCCTTTTCCTCTTGGGGAGAGGAGGCAGAGAGAAGACACCGCGGCAGGCCTAATAGATCACTTAGATAGCGCATGGGAAAGAACCACTAGAAGGAGAGGGCTGAGATTTTTTTTAATTGCCCCTGTGATGCCTGGTTTCACCCCCATGCTGGGGGCCTTGTGATACCTGCCTCTCGGCATCTGCAAAAGCTGTGAAGACGCATGGAGCCCCTCTATTAATTCAAAGCACAAAGTGTGTAAGTACAGGAGGATTTTAGCCACTTTGTTTGGAGGGTTTCTTATTTGGTTCCTGCAGATAACTAAGTACAGAACTAGAGATGGGCACGAATCGAATTACGACCCAAAAAAGTCATGAACCAGGCCGGTTTGTGGTTCGCAAACCAGTGGTTCATGGAAGCTCGTTTCCACACCTGCCAGCTACTTTGGGGGGTGGACTCTATGGAATTATGCCATGCCAAGGTCCTTTCCCTCCCCAAACCCCACTTTCTCCAGGTTTCTCCAGGTTTCACCCCCCAGATCTCCAGGAATTTCCCAACTTGGAGCTGGCAACCCAATGCGGTCCACTGGCTACAACTGGCCAGCCTCGGCTCTAGCAGTGGGGTTAGGCTCCTGATCCCCCCCCCACGTTGTGTTCCTTTCTGCAGAACTGGAGGGGGGTATTGGAATTTGCCCCCTACATGGTCTCTTGGGAAGGGAAGGCGGCATGGTAGAGCCCGGTCTCGTCAGATCTCAGAAGCTAAGCAGGGTCAGTACTCGGACGGGAGACCACCAAGGAAGACGTTGCAGAGGAAGGCGCCCCTGCTTCTCGTTTCCCTTGGAAACCCCTTGCTGGAATTGCTGTAAGTAGGGCCGGTGCCAGCATAGCTGGCACCTGAGGCAGCTTAAGGGCTGCTGCTGTGCACGTGCACGCACACGCGCCCGGACTACATGATGATGTCACTGTGTGTGATGTCATCACGCAGGGCTGGGCGGCGCATGGGGGGGCCTTCCAGCCCTCCCGCTCAGTTGCTCTGTAGGCCAGGCGCAGCCAGCCACCCTGGCTGCCGGCTGCACCTGGCCTGCAGAGCAACTGAACGTGAGGCTGCCCGCTCAGCTGCCCCATGCTGCCGCCACGAGCACACGCTCCTGACCAGGTGCAGTAGCTGTGGGCCAGGTGTGGCAGGTGGAAGGGGTGGTGCGTGGGCGCATGCATCCTCCAGCCCTCTGGCTCAGTTGCTCCGTGCAGCACCCCGGCCGCCTGCTGCACCTGGCCTGCAGTTGTGTGCCAGTGGTGGCAGCACAGAGCAACTGGGTGGGAGGCCTGGGAGGCTGTCCCCTCAGTTGCCCTGTGCTGCCGCCGCCTGGCTGCCTGACCGGGCACAGCAGCACGGGGCAATTGAGCTCCGTGGTGCATGCCTCTGCCCCCAGGCCAACGCCCCTCTGGCGCCTTAGCGCTCAAGGCAGCTGCCGACCTGGCCTCAATGGACGTGCCAGCCCTGGCTGTAAGTGGATTGTGACTTGACAGCACATACATATACACACATGGCCATGTCCGTTGTCTCTATCATTCCCATCCGGTGATGTGGAACGCATCCTTGTTTCTGTGGCACTGTCGCTCCAGGCCCCGGAGGCGTTTTTATGTGGGTCCTTTGCCGGGCAGTCTAATTTTATCACTGCGTGGATTGACTCACTGCCGGCAGTGACACTCCTACACGGGAATGGATCGTTTCCCTTGCAGGGTGAGTAATGCCGGGTGTCACACCTGCCATATTCAAAGTGGGGAGGGGATGGACGGTCCTCTCTTGATCCTGCGATTTTAATCGCTTGAAGGGCAAGAAAACTCAGGGTGGCATTTTCCAGAACTGCTTTGCTGGAGCCATCTGGGTGCCTCCCCCAGGGACTAACAAACAGCCTGGGAAAATCACACACAAGGCATGATGGAGAGAACTATATTTTGTCCTTTATCCCCAACATCTAAAGTTGATTGCCTCTGCCTATGGAGGTTCCATTCTTAGTCCTTGATGTTTATACCTATCCTTTCTGCATGTGCCAATTCCTTTGTTTGTTTGAAGCCAACGTTTGTAGCAACAGACGAGTTCTGTAAACAGATTAAGCTTTTTAGGAAATGCTTCCTTCAGATGGAGGGATTCTTCTTCCTTCCCAACTTTTCCAGCTTCTTTTGCCGCCCCCCCCCCCAACTCTTGAGTGGCAACTGGCAGCCAAGTTACATTGCCAAGTTGCCAGATTGCGTTTCCAAAGCCCAGAGGGTGTTCCTCTGCACCCAAGCCAGGCCTTGGTTTTAAACATGCAACAGACAAGGCAAAAGTTGCGCTTGTGGGACGTTACACTTGCCTAGCGTCCCACGCAGCTGCTTTGCAAGAACGGTCACCCAGTTTAAACAAGGCACCCTGCGAATGAGAAATCCCCACGTAAATGCTTTTACATCAGGGCGGATGTAGGAAGGTTTTGGGGGGCAAGAGCGCTGCTGGCCCCTAAGGAGGTAAGAGGATAATTTTAGGTACAAAGTGTTATGTGCTTGGTTTCACACTGTTTTTACTCCCACAGTCGTTTTTTACTGGCTTGTTTTAGCTGAAAGGCACCTCAAACAGGTCTCTGGAGAAGCGGCATGTAATTTTTCGAAATAAATAAATAGATGTACTACCGCCCCCCCCCCCCCCCCCGCAATTCCACAGTGCACACAAGGTGCATATCTTGGTGAGATCTGAGAGTTCTATAGCTATGCAAGAGAGCCCGAGGGTACCCCTAAAACATAGCGACCTAGAGCAAATCCTTGAGGAGTTTGCTCTGTGCCCTAATATTGTGCACAGATAGTAACTTGCAAAGGAAGTCTTGAGTTAAGGTTAGGGCTGCCAGCCTCCAGGTAGTGGCTGGAGATCTCCCGGAATTACAACTGGTCTCCAGGCCACAGAGATCAGTTCACCGGGAGAAAATGGCTACTTTTGGGGGTGGATTCTATGGAATTATTCCATGCCAAGGTCCTTTCCCTCCCCAAACCCCACTTTCTCCAGGTTTCTCCAGGTTTTACTCCCCAGATCTCCAGGAATTTCCCAACTTGGAGCTGGCTAGTTAAGTTTCAATGTTGAATTTCACTCCTCACTGCCCCTCCACTAAGTACTTTACATACCTTGCCTCTAAAGTGCATTGGACAGCCCTGCAAAGTGCACTATCTTTATTATCCCAGGCTAGGCAAGTAGTCGTGGGAGAGAGGGATGCTTTGCAAGAGAGCCACTGCGCCAGCACTGGGCAAAGATTTAAATGACGGACTTCCTGGTTTATAATTTAGTAGCCAGAATCCTTTGCTCCTCTTTTCCATGTTTCTAACACGCGTGCACACACAGCCCTGTGAAGGTGTTCAGAGTGCATACAGACAATGAGGAGGGGGCACCTGTGTGCCCGTCTTCTGGCCCCCATATTCTCAAGGTCCTGTTTGCACAAAGGCCTGTGTTCAAATTTATTTCATTATTTATTTATGTCATTTATAGTTCGCCTTTTTCACTGGGACTCAAGGTGGAATACATCGTGTGAAATGAGGGCAGTCCGTATCAAGGACGTTTCCATAAACAATGCCATAGGGGAAATAAAGGCAAGTTTACAAAGGCATAACATGAGCAAAAATCTGATATGGAGTTGAAGAAATGCTGAAACAGAACATAACCAATTCTAGGACTGACACTAGACATCACAGATACCCACAGGGGTCATTTTGTAGAAAAAGAGCTGCAGGAACTCATTAGCACAGCTCATTAGCATATGCCACGCCCCCTGACCTCACCTATCCTGGTTGTTTTGTGCCCAATCCTGGCCATTCAGGGCCGAAATTGGGCCCAAAATGACAAAAGGGGCTGAAAATGGCTGAAAAGGGGCCCAAAATGGTCAGAATTGGGCCACTGCTGAGCAGGAGAGTGATCCACCACCCGTCAGAGGCCCAATCCTGGCAGTTTGGGGACCAATCCTGGCTGTTTTAGGCCCAATCCTGGCCATTTGGGGCCCAATCCGGGCCCCAAATGGCCAAAAATCAGGTGGGCGGGGCCACCTGACATGTGACCTCTTTGGAGGACTACCGGAACTGCGTTCCTGCGCGTTCCCCCTCAAAATGAGCCCTGGATACCCACTAGGGTCATACTTAAGGCAACAGATAGCACATAGGAGCACATGCTGAAAGCAACATACTTAAACCACATACTATGGTCCCTAACTCATTAGTGAAGTATCTTTTTGAGATCATCTCTCTACAATAAAGGCCTCCGATCTGTGGGAAAAGCCCTTTTGAATAATTCAGTTATCGTGAATCATATAGCCCTGCACCCAAGCAGTCTGTTTCCTCCTTTTCACACAGGAGAGATGGTGCAGCCAGAATGGCCCTCTATATGTGTGGTGTAGACCCCAGTTTTAAGGACATGGAGAAACAAGCAGAGGACATCCTGATGTGTCTGTCTGTACGCGCTTCAGATGTCTGCAGAGTTTTCAGTGTCTGCAATGGGATATAGACAAATATCCATAGAAGGGTTGCTAATCATTAGGGACAGGGGTGTGCGCATCGGGTCCTTTAGAGGTTCCTTCCCGGTACACCCTTGCAGCCCCCCCCCATGTGCACTGCGCATACATAGGTACACACTCTTTAGGGCCAGTGTGTTAGTGATTCCGCACACGTTGGATAATGCACTTCCAATCCTCTTTATAGATCATTTGGAATGGATTTTTTTGTGTGCGGAACAAAAAATCCACCTCAAAAGATTGATAAAGTGCATTGAAAGTGCATTATCCAACATGTGCGGAATCAGCCTGTATCTTCTCTGTAAAGCAAGTGGAAGGCAGAAAGTGGTGGAACAGGCGGCAGAGACTAACAGTGGAAGGACTCATGCAAAGAATCCTGGATTAGGTAGCGCTTGGCCTAATCTAGCAAAATTACTACCCATCTTCTTGAACAATACTCAGTTAGGTCTTAACTGTTAAGAGATCTTGAACATATGGGTATCTGGCTTGTACATTTTAACACAAATCTGTGGACCAAGAAGCTACTAGGAAGGGTTACATCAGTGCTTAGTTTTTGTGGCCCCTTCTTACTTACCCAGGGTAAGGCTGATCGCCACCTTGGGGTCAGGTAGCAATTTTCCCAAGGCCAGTTTGGCTAGGGATCCTGACGGTGTTTTGCCATCTTCTGGGCATGGAGTAAGGGTCACTGTGTGTGGGGGGGGCGGGGCGGGGGGAGGTATTCGTGAATTTCCTGCATTATGCAGGGGGTTGGACTAGATGTCCCTGGAGGTCCCTTTCAGCCCTATGATTCTATAATAAGAAAAGCAGAATGGCTATTGGAGAGCATTGCTTCTTTCCAGATACACTGAACTTCCCAATGGTCTTTGGAAAATCCCAAAACAAAGATGATTGGTTGTTTATCCAGTGATGTTTTTAGGGACTACTTGCATTTACCAAACAAACACAAAAACATTGCCCTTCCTGACATCCGTTGAGATGGTGGGGGGACTGAAGGAAGATTGATCTGAAAAATCAGGTGCCGGTCTTGGGGGCCCAGAGGGGAGAGCCACAACGTCAGAGTGGGGCGCTTGTATGGCCAGCCCCCCCCCCCACTCCATCTCTGTAAAAAGAGACAGGGCTGAAATTGTCTCGTGTAGCAATCTGTGAGATTCCACCGTGCCCCTTGAAAGTGAATTCCGTGCCCCTCCGTCTTTCACATGGGTGCCCATCCATGGAGAATCACGGAGAAGAAAAATAAAGCATTACTCTTCATTGGCTGCCTTCCTAGGGATCTAAACTTGCAGCTCATTCAAATTGACAGACAGCTCAAAGAGCCAAAAAAGTAACAAAAAAAACCCCTGATGGATGGAAAACCCTGTTTGAGCAAACATTCCCCACCCTCTCCCACAGTCCCTTTTCGACAGCCAAGTGACTAGTGAGAGCCACTCAAAGCTAATTGGAGTCACTGTAATATTTGACCTCTTTGCTCCCCCCTCCCCAGCCAGTGGTCCCTGGAAGACTGGTGGGAGGGAGAGAGCAGTCTCTGATAAAATTGCCACTTGTGGAGATAAAAGGCAAGGCCGAAGTGGCTCATGAGAGGCCCAGAAGTACAGCGGCATAAATTAGAGGGAATCTCAAAGACTCCTGAAAGATGAAAGCCTTGCTGGCCGAGCAAAGGACCTGAGCATCCCAAGCCACCACAAGCAGGCAAGGACAGCATGGGCTTGTCACAGGCTGATCTGCAGGCCCTGCTTGCTGTGGTCGTCTCGCTTGTGGTCAGGCCCTTCTGAGGTCCAGAGTTCAGGCATTGCTAGTTTGCTAACATCTATCAATGTGGGGAACAGTGGAGGAGGGGGATATCCAATGTGGTGGGGCTGAGCTGATGTGAGAACAGCCCCGCAGAGGCTGTGTGGTATAGCCTCTCAATATAGGGGAAACTAATTGAAGCCCCATGGCACAGAGTGGTAAGCGGCAGTACTGCAGCCCAAGCTCTGCTCACGACCTGAGTTCGATCCTGGCAGAAGCCAAGTTCAGGTAGTCGGCTCAAGGTTGACTCAGCCTTCCATCCTTCCGAGGTTGGTAAAATGAGTACCCAGTTTCCTGGGGGTAAAGTGTAGATGACTGGGGAAGGCAATGGCAAACCACCCCTTGAAAAGTCTGCCAAGAAATAATAATAACATTCGATTTATATACCGCCCTTCAGGACAACCTAATGCCCACTCAGAGCGGTTTACAAAGTGTTATTATTACCCCACAACAATCACCCTGTGAGGTGGGTGGGGCTGAGAGAGCTCCAGAGAACTATGACTCGCCCAAGGTCACCCAGGTGACTTCGTGGAGGAGTGGGGAATCAAACCCGGCTCTCCAGATTAGAGTCCTGTGCTCTTAACCACTACACCAAACTGGCTCTCATGATGCGACGTCCCCCCCATGGTGCTTGCACAGGGGACCACCTTTACCTTAATTGTAGAGTTATCACTGAAGGCTGCAACTGTTGTAAAAACACTAAGCACTGGGATTCTCAGAGCCAAGCTACAAGTGATGCCTGACACAGGTTGGACACTTTTCAGCTTCCCTCAAGTTTTGATGGGAAATGTAGGCGTCCTGGTTTTACAGCTTGGCTCTCCATTACAGCTGCAAGACCAGGATGCCTACATTTCCCATCAAAACTTGAGGGAAGCTGACAAGTGTCCAACTCGTGTCAGGCATCACTTGTAGCGTGGCTCTCAGTGTCGAGTGCCTGGATTAAGATGGAGCTACTCTGCAGTGGTTGGAGGGTAGCAAATGCAGAGACACCCCCGTGCACCTCTTGCAGGCCCCAAGAGCTCCAGCCAGCCACTCTGCGCCCCGTATTGTTGCAAATTTTCCTGTGAGATGGCTCAGTTTAGGAGAAGGCGGCCCCTTATGAAGCCTATCGATTGAGAGGGGGGCGGGGATGCTCTGAGCTTGCAAATCCTTGTGGAGTTGGGGAGCTGGCTCCAGCCCGTTGTTAAGCTTCATCCGTCCTGAAGCTGGTAGGAGGTTTTGCTGTAAGCAGCAGGGTCAAAGGAAATACTGAGATGTAATGATATAAAATGCAAATATAATCAAGGAAAGTATAGAGTGTGTATAAAGGAGAGCCCTTTTCGGCCACAAGGGGGCACTCTGGGACAGTCAGAGGGGGACAGCAGGGCCTTCTGGGGTATGTGCAGCTTTCTAAGTTTGACATGCAAGAATTCCAAGCAGGGTGGTTTAAAAAAAAAAACTCCACTCTTGCAGGCTCCGTGTCTCAAAAGAGAAGAAGGGCTGTACTGGCTCTCCCTTGTTCCTCCCGCAATTTCCCCATGACTCTGTGGGCAGCAGTTTGCTTTTCCTGCCTCTGTCAACTAAATGTAAAGCCTGCATAGGCTAGAATGCATGTTGAGTTTTAAGCGGCTTCTCTTCCAACCTGCACCCGGCGCAAAATTGCATTCACAAGTGACACAGTCCAGAGCAGCGATGGATTCTGTGAAAGAGCTGCTTTCAGGAGAGGGTGAGGGAGAATGGTGAAATGGTGAGATGGCCTTTCTCTGTGAGAGCCTTGAATTGGGTGGATCTCCTCCACTTGAAGCCAGCTGGGTGACCGTGGGTCAGTCACAGCTCTCTCAGAACTCTCTCAGCCCCACTCACCTCACAGGGTGATTACTGTTGTGGGGATAATAACAACATACTTTGTAAACTGCTCTGAGTGGGCGTTAAGTTGTCCTGAAGGGCGGTATATAAATCAAATGTTGTTGTTATTGTCATTATTATTATAGGGGCATGGCTTCTGAGGATGTACAGACTGGTGATAGTCAAGTTTTGCAAGGATGTGTCTCAGATGCTTGCTGGAGATTTTGGGCCAGTCATGCTCACTTAACTGAGCCTGTCTTACAGGGACGTTGTGAGGATAAAACAGGGAAGGGAAAGTGATATAAGCCACCCCTGAACTCCTTGCAGGTTGGCGGGAGGGACTGAAACACACGAGTTGAGAGGGGCAGGAATGTGCAAAAAAGGCCCTTGGCCCTGCAGCGGGAAGCCAGTTGAGCTGGCTGGAGGAGGGAAAGGGGCAAGATGGAGTTTTACTTTTAAAAGCAAGTTTCAGGTGGATACTCTATTGGTCTGCAGTAGAAGAACAAGATTCGAGTCCAGTTGCACCTTAAGAGACCAATTAAATTTCCAGAGTATGAGCTTTTGAGACTTAGAGCCTCGCTACAAGTGACATCTTCCACGCGAAGGGCACTTGATCATTTTCGCAAGTCTTTCTGGGTACTGAAGTCCCTCTCCCACACCCCTTTTCCTTCTGTTCCTTCCCGTCTCCGTTAGCACGGCTGGCTGAAGAGACGGAGAAAGCCTACGAGAGCAGCTTTCTAAGCTTTCTCTAGAGTATTTCCCCCCCTCCCCGAGCAAGACGATTAGCAAAGTTGCAGCGGGCAGCTCGGGGAGGGGGGAATACTCTAGAGAAAGCTTAGAAAGTTGCAGCTGCCCGCCCCCAAAGATCATTGAGAGCAGGCTTGCGACTAGAGAAACGATTTGCAAACGCAGGCTTTCTCTGACTTTTAAGGCAGCAATCCTAACAGTTCTAACAGAGAGGGGAGGACTTCACATGTCAGCTTTCTCTAGAGCATTCCCCACCCCCCAGCAAGACGATTTGCAAAAGCTGCTCTCGTAGGCTTTCTCCGTCTCTTCAGCCAGCCATGCTAACGGAGAGGGGGAGGAACAGAAGGAAAAGGGGTGTGGGAGAGGGACTTCAGTACCCAGAAAGACTTGCGAAAATGATCAAGTGCCCTTCGCGTGGAAGATGTCACTTGTAGCGAGGCTCTCAGATAACCCAGTTTTGACTCTTGAAGTCTTATAACCTGGCATTCGAGTTGGTCTCGAAGGTGCTGCTGGACTTGAATCTTGCTCTTTAAAGAGAAAAAAAAAACATGCCAGAATTTCACTAGATTTGTTGCCGAATGCTCTTCACTTTGGTTCTTTAACTTCTGGGAAAGCAGGATAGATGCTTGGAAAACAGGTTTGATGTTAGGTGCCACTGAAGTCTTGGCAGATCTGCATGGTGAGTTCTGCCCCCTCCCTCCATTCTCCAGTCACCATTGCATGGGGGTGGGGCATGTCTCAGAGTGCAGAGTGCAGCTGCTCAGGGCACCAAAATGTCCCCTAGGCCTGGGCCAGAGGCCATGCAAATGGGGGTGGGGGGCAGTGGCCTTCCCCTATAGATGTACTGTCACACCTCTGTCCTAGATATTGCCCTTCTGTACTATTCAAACGAGGATAACCGCAGAGCAGCTGGAGGAGGAAACTGTTTTTCTTCCAGCCCCCTGAATCCCAGAGCCCAGATAGGCAAGCAATTGGCAAGAGAACCTTTACAGCAATCTCCCAGCTGGGCACCTCAGGTGGGAGATCAGCCTGCCAGTGCCGCAGAAGGTGGCTTTTTGGGTAGCAGTTCAGCAGGGCTCGATCCTGGAACCGACATTCAGTGACGCCCTTCAGTCTTGGAACATATGTACTGTGTTTCCTCTGAGAGTAGCTTTCTCCACTCCATACGCAGCAGATCTGGCTTGGCGTGCAATTTGGTAATGGGTGCAGCCCGGGCTTTTTTTCTGGGAAAAGAGGTGGTGGAACTCGGGACCGCCCAATGATGTCACTTTGGGTCAGCTGGAACAAGGGGGGAGTTTTTAAATCACCCTAGGTGAAAATGGTCACATGGCTGGTGGCCCTGCCCCCTGATCTCCAGACAGAGGAAAGTTTAGATTGCCATCTGCGCCCCTGGCACAGAGGGCGATCTAAACTCCCCTCTGTCTGGAGATCAGGGGGCGGGGCCACCAGCCATGTGACCATTTTCAAGAGGTGCCGGAAGTCCGTTCCACTGCATTCCCGCTGAAAAAAAGCCCTGGGTGCAGCTGAGACTCTCAGCTTTTATTAAATAAAAAGGCAAGTTTCTAGCCCTTAGGGATGTGGTTATTGGCTTGAAATGTGGAACAAATACCTGGTGAAATCTCAGAAACCAAAACGGGATCAAGGAGGATTTGGGGTGGTCAGATCAGGAGGTGGGTCCTGACATACAAGAGAGTGCAGAATCCATTGTGCATCCCCCCCACACATACACAAACTTGCCACGGGGGAAGAGGGTTGTGGCCACCACGCCCGGTCTATGGGCTTCTTCAAAGCCTTTGGCTGGCCCTGGTTGGGATCAGGGGCCTAGACTTGAATGGGTCCAGGTTTGACCAGCACAGTCTGCTTACACTCTCTGTGCTGATATGGGTCACGGGACCTGGCTGCTTTCCTTGGAGTGGGTTTGGTTTGCTTTTTTTTTTCTCAGCCAAAGCTCTTGAGGAAGTTTAGAAAGATCATTTAAACCCAAAATATTAATCAGGTGAAAACTAAAATCAGCTGCTAATTGATTACCTGGCTGTGCCCCTGCCTGGGTGAGAGTTGGTTTGGAGTGTGCGGAAGCCGCCATCGCCCACGGGGTGGGCTTTAAAGCAAACTCAGGCAAAGTAGCCCTGACTGTCCAAGTCCTCAGAGCAGCGGAGAAAAGAGAACGCATCTGGAGAAGTCTAGGAAGCTGGGGTGAAGTTTACAGCTGTGACCAGCAGCCCCAGGAAGGGTTGCCAACTCAGAGTTACAAAATTCCTGGAGATTTGGGGCAGAACCTGGGGAAGGCAAAGCTTCATGAAGTGGGGGGAGCTCAGCAGAGATATCATTTCATACAGTCTAGCTTGTCGAGCTGCCATTTTCTCCAGGGGAACTGGTCTCTGTAGTCTGGAGATCAGCTGTAATTCTGGGAGAACAGAGGAGAGAGGGATTTTTTCATGCAACGCAAGAAGGAGAAGAATAGCAGTGGCAACTCTATCCATGGGGAAGTCCACCCAAAAGAAAAGCAGAGAGAGCTTGCCATTGATACACCTGCAAATGAAGATGAATAGTATAACTTATGTAAGCCATTTGTAAAAACTAAGAACTAACTCAGGCTTGCTTGAAGTTATTGTGGACACAGTGTAATCAATTAACTTTTGAGGTCTCTGTGCCACACTTAAAGAAAATAGAAGCTGGAGGCATCAGCCACTCTTTTGGAAACTCCACGGCCTTTTATTATTGAAAAGAAGGGTGCATTTTTTAAATCTTCTCCTGGGAAGGAATGCATCTGGGTTGCATTTAGCATGTGAAAGGTGCAGTTAAATTTGTAGTATTCGTGTGAGATGTGGACGCCAGAATACACCCCCTTTGGGTTTTTCCTCTTGTTGGTTGGTTGCACAGTCCCATACAAGTGGTGTATAATTGGGCAATTGACCTTTAGAAGAAAGATGACTGGATAGCCATCCGCTTGATGGATCCTGCATCTTTTGAAGGGTTGGAGCACTGATCCACAAACTATTACGTCATTCAAACTCCAGGAACAAATTCAGAAGAGGAACATTTCAGAAGCACATCTACTTTCTAGGCAAATGTATGTGCTGTGATGCCATCCAGAGAGAGAGAGAGAGAGAGAGAGAGAGAGAGAGAGAGAAATGCTGATGGGCATTTGCCTAGAAAGTAGATGTGCTCTTTGCTGTAGCAATCCCTCCCATCTGCCCATTTGCATCTCCCCCACTCCCTGCCCCATGTTACCACTCTGTGTGTGTTTATTGATCAGACTCCCAGAAATCTACCTCTATCTGATTGTGTCAAAATAGCAGAGAGTCCTGCAGCACCTTTAAGACTAGCCAACTTTCCAGTAGCATAAGCTTTCGAGAACCACAGCTCTCTTTGTCAGATGTATCTGATTGTGTGTCCACCTGTCGCTGGATTCTTTGGGGTGGTGTTCCGCCAACGCATCAAAATGCCCCCTGCTACTGATATCATCTACACAGTAAAGGCAAGCTTGCTATTTTGCAGAGGGGTTTTTAATCAAAGCGCATATTTGCCTCCTTTTCACGTAGATGGGAGGAACAGCCGCAACTGAGTGGAAGGGGTGGACAGCAGGGGCAGACTATGCATGCTCCCAGAGTTTAATTTTAGAAATTATGCTGGTGAAACCACAATTAAGGAGGAACAGGGCACAGCCCAGGGAAATTCTAAGTGGAGCAAGAGAAGCCCACCCCTGCGAGAATACACACTCCCGTTCCTTAAACTGATTGTGTAAAGGGGTGGCCTGGATGCCCTGGTGTCATATGGGCAGGCGGCAAGAAGGGCATCTCTCTGCCCCTTGCGCTGGGAACCGATCAAGAAAATGCCCTCAAATGGCTGCAAGACTGCGGAACATCCCCGACTCCTCAGGCATCTAAAGTTTTGGGAAACACGAAACTGGTGCTTGTTTGAACCCCATTCTCCTTGGTGAGTGCAGAAGTTGCTTTGAGTACAGAAGTCGCTTTGAGATCGATCAGGCTAGCTCAACTGTACGGAGAGCTCCCTTTGTTAAGACTGGCAAAATGATGAGAATTTGCTATACTGGTCTGTTAACCCATAAGAGCTCTGTTGTTAGATGAAGTCGGTAAGACCAACAAATTTTGAGATGTTTCTTTGCTGGGCCAAAAAATAACGCAGGCTGTAGCTGTGTACTTAGCTCCCCCCCCCTTTTTTTAAAATTAAATTGGTTTTGTCTGCTCAAAGCGATTCGGTTTTATTTTCTTGTTCGATCCAAATGGTGTAAACAGAAAGGGAAACTCACCGTGAACTCAACCCAGGATGTGATGGCTGACCAAGCTACAAGTGACATTTTTCACGTGAAGGACACTTGATCGTTTTTTGCAAGTTTTTCTGGGAACTGAAGTCCCTCTCCCCCACACCTTTTCCTTCTGTTCCTTCCCCTCTCTGTTAGAATCGTTGCCTGAAGAGACAGAGAAGGCCTGCGGCAGCAGCAGCTTTTGCAAATCGTTCCTCCAGTCACAAGCCTGCTCTCAACGATCTTTGGGGGAGGGCAGCTGCAACTTTCTCCCTTCCCTGGCGTCCTGCTCAGCTTCACCGACATGTCAGCTTTCTCCAGAGCAGCTCCCCGGAAGCAAGATGATTTGCAAAAGCTGCTGCTACCGCTGGCTTTCTCTGGCTCTTCAGGCAGCGATTCTAACAGAGAGGGGAAGGAACAGAAGGAAAAGGGGCGGGGGAGAGGGACTTCAGTTCCCAGAAAAACTTGCGAAAACGATCAAGTGTCCTTCACGTGCAAAATGTCACTTGTAGCTTGGCTCTCAGGGTGAAGGGGGCCCACTTTGGAAGTGTTCAGCTGCTCCCCTGTGAATCATGGGCTGTGCCCTCCCCAAGGCAGAGGCAGCTTTTATCCAGGACATGAATTGTAGTATTAAAAATTGTCCCACTTGTTGAATGAACCATGTTGGGTATAGCTGGATGTCCAGCTATGCCACCCGAACAACTGCGTTCAGGCGACACACTGTGAATGGGGCATGGATGCCCTGCAGGCACTCAGCTCACTCCCAGAATCCAGCAGAAGGGGAAGGGACTGGCACCCCTTCTTGGGTTGGTGGCCACACTGGCCCAGGTCACGATGGATGTAGCTTGCTTGCTTGCTTGCTTATATCCTGCCCTTCCCGCAAGTGGGCTCAGGGCGGCTTCCAACAAGAATATACAATTAAAACATACAATAAAACCTCATAATCATATAAATCAGATAACATGAAAAGAATCCAGGCACCACTAAACAATCAGGCTATTGTAAAACACCGTAGACCACGGGCACCGCCATGATATAAATCCAGGCAGCTGCAGAGAGAGGGCATGGTGGTCAGAGAGAGGGACAAAGCGCTGGCTCCTTATCAAAGGCCTGGTGGAACATCTCTGTCTTGCAAGCCCTGCGGAACTGTAAAAGGTCACGCAGGGCCTGGATCTCCATTGGGAGAGCGTTCAGCCAGGCCGGGGCTGGGCAGAAAGGGCCCTGGCTGTTGTCAAGGCCTGCTGAATGTCCCTTGGGCTGGGCTCAGGTTCCTCCTAGAGGAGTGCTGATATCTTCTCAAAGGAAGGGAAAGACAATTCTTCCTGCTCACTTCTACATGGCAAAACAGGACTGCTGGCAGGTGGCAGCATC
Source organism: Eublepharis macularius (assembly GCF_028583425.1). Lineage (NCBI taxonomy): Eukaryota > Metazoa > Chordata > Lepidosauria > Squamata > Eublepharidae > Eublepharis > Eublepharis macularius. The sequence continues at coordinate 186,032,468 of NC_072792.1, forward strand.
TCGTGTTCTCCTAAAGCAAATGATTTATTTAGATGTTCTTCCTCTGAAGTCTTAGGAGGCTAGCCATCATTTACACATGATGCGACCTCTTAAAACCTGCTTTTTTCCATCCTTGGTTGATGTCCAAAAGTGCTGAGGGTGCTATCGGAGAGGTGCTGTGGGTCACATTTGCTGGGTGCACAGAAACTCCCAGATTCAGTCTCCAATATCTCTGGCTAAAAGGATCATGTGGCAACTGATGGGAAGGACATCCACTGTGGCTCACTGCAAAGCGCTACCAGTCAGAGTAGGCAACGCTGACTTGGATAGACCCGTCCTACGCTTCAGCAGAGGAGAGCTTCTTGTATTCATTGCATGCAACACAATATTGTTATGGAAGCTGGGGGCCAGTGCTTGAGGGTCTTTCCCTGCTGGGTAGCTGCTGGCTGTTCTCTCTCCATGATGAGGGAAAGGCACTCTGTACGGGGTCAGAGTTGCTCTCTTTGCGCTTATGAGGATGATAAATGGGGCAGTCCTCACCTGTAGAAGAAAAGAAAAAACAGGTGCAAAGTGAAAACTTTTATTCAAGTTTTTTAGATCTACAAAACTTTGTAGTTTGGGATCTATAAAACTTGAATAATTTTCTTCACCTTGCACCTGGTTCTTCTTTTCTTCTGCGTACCGGTGCGGCCTTTGTATCTCCTTACAGGACCCACCTGGAACAGAATTCTCTGCGGTGGGGCTTATGGTTCTGCAGAAGACGAGGCAATGTGGGAAGGGATCTTGGTATGGGTATGTGCTTTTGTTCCACTGGGTGGATTGCTCCAGTGGGTCCTGGGCTCCATTCTGGCTCCATAGGCACTGAGAATGGAATTGCTGTGTGGTTTTCAGTCTGAATCTGATAATGAGCGTGCTCACCTGATGGATGCAGGGACAAGAAAGCATTCTAATATTGCAGGGGGGGGGGGGCTGTTGGCTGCCCGGTCAGGCTCAACATAGACTGATGGTTTGTGGATTGGTTGTCTCCAATAATTAACCCACCAATTTTGCACTCTGTAGAAAAATTCCACTAAAGAGATTTAGAGATGTGGTGCAAAAATTTCAAATTGGACCAGGCCTAGATAGCCTCAGACTGGGTTTATACCTGAACTGCAAACAAATATTTGCCTCTGAGCAGGTTAATAATAATAATAACAACAACAACAACATAATAAGTGTGCTTATATACCACTCTTCTAGACAGATTATTGTGGTGAACAAGGTTGGTGTTGTTATTATCCCCACAATACAGCTGGGGAGCTGGGGCTGAGAGGAGTGGCTGACCCAAGGCTGCCTGCTGAGCTCATGGCAAGAATATGAGTCAAACCAGCAGAGTGCAGACTTGCAACCCAACCAATTCTTTGCACGGCTATTTGGAAGTCAGCTCTAGTGATTGCAGCAGGACTTCTTGATGGTAAGCCCTGAGAGAAACTGAAGTATAGCGTGAAGTATAGCAATGACCATGTGGAGATCTGGGTTCGAATTGTCACATAGCAATGAACTTCATCTCAACCTCAGATCTCTTGATTCTTGGGATGCACCCTCAAACCCTGACCAGAGCCTATTGGAAGAAGGGCACGATAAATATGTAAGGAATAAAAATAAATACAGCATTTGCCTGGAAGGGACTTAGGTTTGCCAACTTTTTTCTCGCCCGCTGTTCCTGTGCCTTTAACAAAAGCCGGATCTTGCAGGCATTACCAAGGACAGGGTTTCTCTCCATGGAGATCAAAGTTTCATCGGCTGATTTCTGTAGCTGAAGCTGCTTGTAGAGGCACAGGAGAGGGCCTGCTTGCGTCCTTTTCGGTTAGTTGACAACCCCACAGGGAAACTTGTATTGTGTAGTCTGGCTCTGTTGTTTTTTTGTTTCTGTAGTTCTCTATTGAAACTCAAAATACACACAGAAAGCATTCACGGAGCTGACAACAGATTTTATGGACAATTATGCTGTCTCGAGTAGACGTTCCAAGATTGTATAGAGAGGGGTTTTTTTTAACTAGAAAATTATATCTCAGGCCTCCTTTTCTAGCTTTAATTAGGCTTGTTAATTTGACTAGTTTGGCTGCATGTCAGCTTTTCAGTATCCGGCCATCAACTGCTTGTATTTCAGAGGCTTTCTATTCAGCACCTAATTCTAGCCTGGCTTCGCTTGGCATATCACCCAATAATTCCTCTTCAGATATCCTTACGTAGATTTGCAGGTTCAATACAGAACTTTGACTTCAGAGCTTTGCATGTTCCTACCTGGGAGAAAGTCCTGCTGAAATCACTAGAGCTGAGACTTCCAAATAACCATGCAAAGGCTAGGGGCTAGGGCCAAGACCCTTTTGCTGGACGAAGACAAATTGTCATCTCATCCAGCGTTTTGGATAGCACTATAAGTGTATTCCTGTTCTACTTGGGAGATTTGTGGAAGAACTTCCCCGCCCCCCCCCCCCAGCTGTTTCCACTGTTTTATTCCACTGCATGTGTGAGTGTCTCTACACGAGACATTTTACACGGGAATGCTCAAGTGTAGGGAGACGCAGTGTTAGGCAAGAAGCGTATTTTAAAAAGAAAGAGCCGGCAGAGATCGCTCCTCAGAGGGTTTGTTAATTTCATCTTCCTCTCTGGAAGGCTGTGTCAATTTCACCTCCCCTTCCTAGAGATGAAGATGAAATTAACAAACCCTCTGAGAAGCCACTGCTCTGCCTTGTTAAACTACACTTCCTGGCTAATGTTGCGTCTCCCTGCCTCTGGGACATCTGCATTAAAGTGCAGATGGCCCTTTAACCTACCAAGAACATTTCTGATGTCATGGAAGGCCATTGGTGGCCAAGAGCAAACTTGATGTATTTATTTATTTTAAACATTTATATGCCGCCTTTTCAGAGAGATGATTTTGGTGGCTCACAAAATTAAAGATAAAATCCTAAACACATAAAATAATTAAAACAGACTTTACTACTTTTGCTAAATATTGATGGACCATAGACTCTGCTACTATTTCTATAAATATGATCCTACTGGATAGTTCCTATGTTGTCTAGTCAGTCATAGAATTATGCTCTGTTTCAGCATTTCTTCAACTCTGTATTGAATTTCTGTGGGTTTTTTAAATATAATCTTTGCAAATTTGCATGTTTATACTCATGACATGTTTTACTTGAAATGTCTTTGACTGTATTGACTGTATTGTCTCACACTGTGTGATTCACCTTGGGTCTCGGTGAGAAAGGCAGACTATAAGTAACATAAATAAATAATAAATAAATTAAAATTAACAACCATTAAAAACTGTCCAATAAAACTGAGCAGCATAAAAGCACATAAAAACCCGAAGAGGAACCAAGTGGTCGTTAGCACCTGGCAGTGACGCGGAGTGTGCTCAGCTCAGCTTTCTCCGGGGGCTATTTTAACATCCCAGAAATGCCCTCTTCCTCTGTGTGTGCACGCATCTGGCATCCTGGTGTAAACTGTTCTAGCAAGCCTTCTGACTTTGGAGTAGATCCTGGTGAACTGTGTGGCATTTACTTCCAAGTGAACACGCCCAGAATTCTGAATTCCAGTGGTGTGCCAGTTTTCCTCGCAGTCCAGGAAAGCGGGTCGGGTAACAGGTTTCATGCATCCCTTTGCACCAGGAGGGAGAGAGGAAGAATAGGAACAGGGTTCTCTTGAGCTTGGCAATCCTAGATTTCCTCTTGCTTTCCTCTCCTCGCTTCTCGCACCAGTGGTGGGGAGGGAACCAAGCTCCTGTGGTGTGTCGCTGCCCCCCTTATGGTGGGTTTTGCCAGAGTACCAGCCCAGTGGGTGGCCAGGGGTTTACAGCTCCAATCACCTTGAGGATGCTTTTACATTTCTAAGAACTGGAGAGGCTTGTGCTGCAAATGCTTTCTTTCTCATTTTAACTCCGCGTGCTCTTTCCGTCCATTCTCTGTTGCCAGAGCCTGGGAGGCGCTTTCTGGTTGGAGGCTTCTAGAGATGCCAATAAACGGAGTTGTTTACTAAGTGGGATGTCCGAGTGGTTTCATGAATATCCTTCACGCCCTGGGCGGATACAATGATATTTCTATGCCCCATATCAGTCTGTCTCCTCTCTCTTCTGAGCCTCTTTAATTTTCCTTCCTTTTCACATTCATTGCCCCACATGGGTGAGTTTTTTTCTGGACCCCTAAATACACCTTCGCCCTGACTTGGATAGCCCAGGTGAGCCTGATCTCATCAGATCTCAGAAGCTAAGCAGGGTGGGCCTTGGTTAGTGATCGCATGGGAGGCCTCCAAGGAAGACCAGGGCTTCAGAGGCAGGCAATGGCAAACCACTTCTGTTAGTCTCTTACCATGAAAACCCCACCAGGGGTCGTCATAAGTCAGCTATGGCCTGAGGGCAGGATTTCATTTCAGATGCACCTTCTCTTCTATTTCTCCCACCCCCATCTCTGATGCCCCTCCCCCCTTTTCCCTCATCTCTGACCTCTCTGCAGTGCAGCCCACTTTTCCCATATGTATCTGAGCCCATCTTCTCTCTACTCCTTACCTGGTTTCTCCCATCCGTTACTTCTCCCATCTGTTTCTTCACCTCCATCTTTTAGTTCCCTCCCTGCTTTCTTTTGACCCAGGCTTTTTGGGGCACTCTTTTTCTATTTACTTATTTACAATTTATTCACAAAGTCAAAACCCTAGCTTTCTGCCCTCGTCAGTGCCACCAAGTCTCACCGGACCTGCGATATCAGCATGCGGGACACTCTGCCCAGTTAGAAATAATAAACTGTGCTTATATACCACCCTTCTAGGCAGATCAGTGCCCCACTCAGTGTGGTGACAAGCTCAGTGTTGTTATTATCCCAACAATACCACCGGGGTGCTGGAGCTGAGAGGAGTGGCTTATCCAAGGACACCCGCCTGAGCTCATGGCGGTCCTGGGATTCGAACCAGCAGAGTGTTGATTTGCAACCGTGTGCATATGGCGGGTTCTTTTCAAGCTGAGGCACCAGGGAAGAGATGGGACTCCAGCGTGCTTTGAAAACTAAGCTGCAGCTTTACTGAAGGCAAAACATGCCCTAGTATCAAGCAGGCGCCACACTCACCCACAGGCTGGCCGGGCCCTTTGGTGCTGTATTGACTGCCCCTCTTCTGCAAAAGTGGGGAAAACCTTCTCAGTCAGAAGAGATCCTTAGAGGAGGCTCTCTGTCTTTTCTCAGGCATCTCACAGTTCCTTTCTCTTTCCGCTTTGCCTTCCTGTCAGGGGGTCTCGTCATGTACCCACCAACTCAGGTCTGTGGTTTGCTGACATTCTGCCAAAATGTCAGTCCTAGGGTGTCCGTCCCTGGCAATAAGATCCTCAAGCCCTCACAGCAAGCAAGCAGGTGCATTGGTTGAAGAAACGTTATTTAGAGATCTATTCAGTTCAGGTATTCACTCATAGGTAGAAGTTGGTAGAAGTGATTATTTCAAACAATAGGACTGCTGATTATAGAGGAATGTTCTCCCACCTCTTTGCATTCAGGCATGAAACCTAAAAAGTTACATGGGAACACAGCAGTTTAGTCTAGACAAAGTACAGAGTGGAATCATTCCCTTCTGTGAAAAGACACATTTCAGTACGCAGCTGCAGCTTCGGCCCAAAGCCACTCAGAACTGAAAGCGCATGTTTCTTAGAGACAACAAAGGGTCCAGTGGCTCCTCTAGAAATTAGTATTAGCAATCTAGACACCTTCAGATGAATTATATAAAATGCATAAGATACAGTATTGAACGTTGGTGTTATAGCAGTATGAGTTTAAGATGTAGCGTAAGATGCACAACACAATGGATGCCTGCAGAACACAATAATGGCATGGATGCTGGCATACATGGCATACACCCTGGGGTACTCTTACATTCCGGGGTACTCTTTCTGCCAACAGATGGGGCTGCCTTTGTCCTCAGCAGCTTGAAACGTGTGCTGACACACTTCTTTGCCCACAGCTCAGTTCCTTCCCCTTTTTCTTCAATAGGGAGCTGTTGGTGACACTTTTGCGTCACGAGGGTAGAGATCCCTTGCGTCCAGAGACCTTCCACTGGAGGCCTCTTTACTCTTGCTGTCCCAGGTCTTCTCCTTGCCTGAGTCTTCGCTCATGCCTTCATGCTTTCTCATTCACTCAGGTCCTGGATTTATACGTTATACAAGGCAGCTCTGTAAGTTCACTCTATAAGCCGTTAGCTGAACTTTATGGGTTGCAAAATTTTCTTGTCTTGTTAATTTCGGCAGGAAGCTGAAACCAATGGCCAGTTTTGCGGGCTGCTGCATGACAGAACTTCTGCTTTTACATGTTTTGTTTAAAGGCTTGGCAAAGGTTAACTACAGCCTGTCCGCATGGTAGAGAGATGAATTTTATCTCTCCCACCATCAGTTGAGGGCACCTCTGGGGTAGGTCGTCTGTGTGGCATGGCTGGTTGGCTGCAGCAAGTGGAAAAGCTGGCATCACCCCCACGAGGTGCTTCTGAATTTAGGTAGTGGAAGAGCAGTGCTGGGGGGGCATGCTGGGGGGGCATGCGGGGGGGGGGCTGCCGGTAACTTCCCAGACTTCCTGTGTATGGGTCTGGTCAGATTATGGAAGTTTCCACAAAGAGATGTGAAAAGGATTCCCGAGAAGGCTATTTGGCATGGTGGCGGGGGGCGGGGGGCACAACTGGCCCCTGTGCAGACTGGCAACTTCTTTGCTTCTCTCAGTGGTCCCTGTTTCGTTGTTGCCTGTACTTTATTCTTTGAGATTCTGTTGATTTCTGAATGTTTTCCCCCGGGGGGCACCTAACTGCTGGGAAGGCAATTTTTGACCAGGGAAATAGCTTGAAGGGCTGGGTGGCTCTGTCATGATTTCCCCCTGCCATGCTCTTTCTTTTGACCTTTTGTTACTTTTAAAGGGAGGTTGGATTACAGCTCTCCTGCCATCTAGTTTGGTGCATGTGTCTTGTGGCAGTGAGTTCCACAAGTGCGGCGTGGAAAAAAAACAAGCTTTGTTTGTCCTGAACTTACTGCCTATGAGTTTTGTTGGCTGCAGTATTCTCGGCAAAGGCACACAATACTCAGTTTGTAATGTTCCCGGAGTTAGAAATCTGTTGCCCCCACCCCAGTTTAACCTTTCCCCATCAGTGAGGGACTCCCGCGCCTGGAGCAGCGGAGGTGCTCTTTTTGCGTTCTCCTTCTTGAGATGCAGCGATCCCAGTTGCCTGCAGCGTCCTGGCACTGAGTTGCATGCGGGTCTCTAGGCACAGGTTCGTTCCTGGTGGGCAGGGCTTCCTCCGTGGGTGCCAAGGCCCGAGGGCTTCTTGGTTCGCACGCCTGCCCCCAGGAGGGTGTTCCAGAGCCCAGCCCAGAAAGCTGCCCCTTGGTGTTGGCGGGGTGGGGTGGGGTGGGGTGGGGGGCTCCAGAGCCCGGCCCCTCCAGGGGCTTCGGACCCAGGGCTGCCCCTCTCTCTGCTGGCTGCAGCGCTGGGCCCGGGCCCGGAGGGAGGGATGCCCCGCCGCTCTCGGGGGCAGGTGCGGCTGACAGCAGCGGCAGCGGCAGCAGCAGCGGGAGGGAGGCAGAAGGAGGGCTCGGGCGAGAGGCGGCTGGCTGGCTGGCTGGCTGGCACAGGCTCCCTGGCGGAGAGCGGAGAGGCAGGGCTGAGCATGGTCCTCATCCTGCACCACATACTCATTGCTGCCGTTCAATTTTTCAGACGGGGCCAGCAGGTCTTCCTGAAGGCTGAGGACGCGCCCGCCGGCTCCGACACGCTACAGGTGAGTCCCTCTCTTGGCCCTTCGCGGGCTCCCAAAGGTCCTCCTGGGCTCGCAATTCCCCCCCCTTCCCTTTTCTGCCCTCCGAGCGACTCTTTCTTTGGTGACTCCGCACCCCCCCCCCCCCCGTCTTTCTTCCCCTGCAACTTTGGCTTCTCGCTTTCGTTTTGCTTTTCCTTCTTTCTGGCTACCCCCCCCCGCCCGCCCTCTGGCTTTCGCTGCTCTCCCGTGGCAATCTTTCTTCCCCGTCTCTCTCCCCGGTCTCTTTGCGGGGCAAGAAGCGGCGCGCTCGCTCCTGCTTGCCTGCGTCCCTCGCCCTGCCTTGAAAAGATCGCCGGCCGTGTCTAGCCGCGGCTACCTGCCTCTGCCAAAGGCTTCCCGGTTCTTTGGCAAGTGGGTGCGCGTCCCCGCAGGGTCGGAGGCCCTCCTGATCCCGGGGCGGGATGGCTCCCCGAGGCAGCTGCCTGCCCTTCTCACAGGCAGGACGCAGCGGCTGCTCTCTCCGCTGCAATGCAGACGTCTTCGGCAGAACACCAAAGACGGCCCTTGGGCAGGCTGGAAGTTCCGGGCTGGTGCAAAGCGGGTCCAGATCCCGAAACTTCTCAGTACCTCAAGTGAGATGCTGCGTGCTAGATCTCCGAGGCATGGACACGCAGCGCCCCTCCTCTCCCCTCCTGCCATGGGCCAGCGAGCAGGAGTGGACCAGCCATTTAACTTATTGGGAAGTTCCAGCAACCCCCGGGGTAGTGCCAGAGGGGCTGCTGGGCTTGTTCCCACCCGGCAGCGGAAGCAGTGAGCATAAATACCCCTATTACCTCCCCTTGGATTGTGGTCAGCCGGCAGCTGCCCCGGAGGTGGCAAGAGGCAAACCTGTGCCTATCCCCACGGTTTGGCTCCGCTTGCCCCAGGGCCGTTTTAACTCCCAAGACCACCCCTGGCAACAAGCGTCAGGCTTGGAGCTCTCTCTTTGACACACCACGTCTGATGTGCCAGTACCAAGCGGCAGAGCGGCGCTGGTGCTTCTGGACCCAGCAGAATGGGCACGGCACGGCAAGATCCTGGTTCCACTTCTTCAGCAACTTATTCTCTGCAGCTGTTTCTCAACCTGAGGCCTGGCTGTTACAAGAGCTAAAACCAGGGGGAAGGATAGCTTTGTCCAAAGCAGCATGATTTGGGGTCGGAACGCGGGAGCTTCTGCATTTCACAGAGTTCTTCAGCAGGCAGGATACAAATGTGGTCTAAATCTGCTTGAAGGAGAGTTGTGTGAAAGCTGCAATAAAATTAATGGTGCAAAGCAACTTTAGGTTGTTCTCTCTCTTCTGTTAGGACTGGCACATGTGCTACTTTGGGTCCAGTAGCACCTTAAAGATCAACTAGATTTGCAGGGCACGAGCTTTTGAGAGTGAGAGCTCCCCATTTCACTGCACTGGCTGTGACAGGTCTGTTTTACCACAGTTACTCCTTCGTGCTGTGTATTTCCTTACACCTTTAAACATATTCTTCTCTCCTGAAATATTTACTATCTGAGACTGGGATGCTGCAGAACTGAAGTTTGCAGGCTTTTCACGTTCACAAGACCTCCAACCCTGAACCAAACCTCACCTCTCACTTCTTAAAGGGGTTTTTGTACACACACACACACACACACACAGTTTGGCTCAAGGTCTTAGGCATTCCGCCTCTCTCTTACTGTGTCATTTACTCCAAAGAGAGAACAGCAAAGTTTGAGCGCTTCCTGGATAAATTCTCTCTGTTCATCAAGGCGGGGAGAAGAGAACTCTCTCTTCGCATCAAGGTGGTGTTTGTGTGAAATCTCTGGACGGAGTGTGACATTTGGCTGTGGCGGTCGATTGACGATTAACCTCTTCTTGTCCAGGAGTTGTGCTTTGAAGTCACCCCATGGTGTCAGTGGAGTGGGGCTCGGCGGGTAGCTTGCTGGTCCCTGAAGCTTTTGGAATGGTTTGAAAAATAAGAAGTACGCACTTGAACATCCAGTGAGGGATCGAGTTAAATGAAATATATGAGAGCCTGAGGGTGGAACATGTATTATGAACCAACGTTATTAGCTTCGTAATGTTAATGCTGGGAAAGAAAAAAAGGGGGGGGGTGTTACAGGAGAATAAGTAAGAGATTGATTAACCCTTTCCTCACTGGGGGGACTCTGCCTTAGGAATCCTTTTGAAGTTGCTATTTCTTCCCAGCTGGGCTCTGCGACCAAAAGTTTGTGCGGGGAGGAGCAGGAGGGGGGAGAGGTTTGCAGAAGAGAATCAGCAGGTGCAGGAAAAGCACAGCAACCCCCCCCCCCCTCAGCTTGCCAGTTCTAAAAATGCTCCACCGCTACTCTTGCATTACCTTGGAAAATGCAAGCTTGGGACTGCGTTGGCTGAAGTAAGACGTCCCTCCATGTCTGTCTGAGGCAACCTTAAAGACCAACTAGATGTCCAAGGTAGTTTTAGGAGGGTAGCTGTGTTGGTCTGCACTAGAACATCAGGATTTGAGTCCAATGACACCTTAAAGACCAACAAAATTTCAAGAGTGTAAGCTTTCGAGAGTCAGAGCTCTCTGAAGAAGAACGGAGTGCTGTTGACTCTCAAAAGCTTACACTGAACATTTTGTTGGTCCCTTAGGTTTCCAGGGTAGGAGCTTTTGAGAGCCAGAGCTCCTTTTGTGAGATAACCTGACAAAGTATCAGATGAAGGGAGCTCTGAAAACACCTACTCTGGAAATCGAGTTGGTCTTTAAGGTGCTACTGGACCCAAATCTTGCTCTTCTACTACAGACCAAATGGCTACCCCCTGGGATGCTTCTACTAAATGCTGAGTTTTGGGTTTCATTATTTAACAGTACCGTAGAGTTCCACAAGCTGGGGACAAAACACTGCTTTAGGTGTCACCACTCAAAGTTGGGCTGCAACATTTCTGGCTACACTCACGGCCGGTCAGAGAGATCTCAATGGGATTGGGCCGAGGTGGGTGGGTGGTTTAGTTCCTCGGTTTGCAAGTGTCCTCCAGGAATGAATCAAAGGAGCTTCTCAGGGGCCCTTCCATGATTTCCTGGTAATCCCCAAATCCATCCTGCAGGCTGCATTGAACAGTGTGGCTAGGGAAAGGGGCCGAGGTTGTGCCTGGATGTGTGTTTGTAAAGGGTTTTGTGCCCCGCAACTGAAGTCTGTGGTCCTTATGTATAATGTGGCTGTGCAGCCCATTCTCAAACACACACACACACACACACACACGCACACACACAATTAGATCTTAACTGCTGCATTGCTTTTCTTACTCTTATTTGAAGTGGTTGGTCCTGTGGTTGGATTCCTACACCTGTGGAATTCAGAAAGCAAAGAATGAATTGGACCAATCTTTCTTTTTCTTACAAAGGTGTGTGTGTGTGTGTGTGTGTGTGTGTGTATGAAAATCCATGACATGTCAGTCACCTGCTGCCCCAGAAACTGATGTGCAGTACCTGGGAATGCTGATTGGGTTGTGCGGACAGGACAGAAGTGGGCAGGAGAGAAACCCGACCCTGGTGTCTGGGCAGCAGCTGGGCACGAGCTACTCAGACAGGAGGGGCTTCCCACAGCAGAGGTGAGCAGGCACTCGGCCCCTCTTCAGATGTGGCTTCTGCTGACAGGTGTCAGTTTCACAGAACGGTGTCTCTTTCACAGGAGGATGCCAATGTGCAAGGGTTTGAGGCCCACAGAGGCCTTTGAGGCCTCTCTTCCCCCCTCTTGTTAGGAGATGTTTCTGGTATGCCATCGTTCAGGGATTCCCCACCCCTCATATTTGCAAACAAAGAAGGGGATTGCTATGACAGCGGGAGCAAGAGGCAGTGGCCCGTGCCTGGGCTTTGGGCTGGCTTGCCTTGCACCCTTCATGGCTTGCAATGGAAATGGGAAAAGCCACCGGGGCTGCTGCTTCCTTTACTAGAGCACTGTGGTGGGGGGAAAACAGCACTGGGGGTGAAATTCTTGGTTCTGCAGGAAGTGCCAGGCCCCCTTTTTCCCTAGCAGAATTTGGAGGGACCAGCCAAACTCTGTGTGTGTGTCTGTGGACAGAGCGCTACTAGTCAGAAAGGGCAATCCTGGGCTACCATTACTTATTAATGGGACTCCATCTGAAACTGGCACACTGAACATTTGCTGCCAAGTTGCAACGGATTTGGGGCATGCTTCAGATTGCCCCCCCTCCCCATATTGCCCTGTCCAAGCATGCACGTGAAGGTCCACCAGGCAAAGCAAGTGCCCCCCTTCTGCGCAAAGAGTAGCTCCAGGAGGACGACTTGAGACTAGGAAAATGGCCACAGCAGATCCAGTGGAACCATCTGTGACTGCTTGGGCTGCAGAAATGCCCCCTGAGAGGGGGTTCCGAGGCCTGCCTCTTCCCGGGGCTCCTTCCTTCCTTGAGTCTCCCTGGAGCGGGTCAGGGGGCTCTTGGTCTCAGTTTGCAAATGAAGATAATTGGCAATCCACGTGCAAAGGATTGCAAAATGCTTTGCCCATTAAAAACGGGGAATTGTCGTGCCCCCGCCTCCTATGACAGGCAGATGTACATCTGGGAAGGGGAGTTTTGTGTCAGTCAGTTGGGAAGGTCAAGCAGCCACTGACCCCCATCTGCAAATCTATTTTTTATCCTCCCCTCCCCGCTTCTTGCTTCACTCTGGATCCAAAGGGCACAGGAGCTGGGGACATTCGGCCCCCTCAATTGCCAAGGATTCCGTTCTATTCTAGCAACCAGCACGCTGCTGCTGCCGCTGGGGAAAGGCGCATGAACCACGGGAAGCTGGCACGGTCAGAAGACAGACAATGGCAGCCGCCTTCGGGGCGGTCTGTTTGTTTTCCTTCCCGCAACGATTTTATGGCCCTGGGAGGGCTGTGGAATAGAGAGGGCTGCATACCAAGGGGGCCCAGCAAGCCACCTCTGGGCAAGTCCAGAATGCAGAGATGCTGAGGGAGAAGAGAGGGGGCCAAGGCACTTTTTGCAAAAAGGGGAATCGGTTGTAGACCACATTGCATTCAGGAAACGCGGTGAGCAGTTGAGGCATGAAGTGGCCTCTCCTGTTTTCATCTGTTGATGGTGTCGCAGGGATAACTCCTGTTGATTTGCTAGCAAAATAACTGTCCTCCTGACAGAAGAGAAGAGGGGAGGGTTTGTATATTGCAAGGGAGGTGGGATGAAGCATTTTGCTCACAGAGACCACTGGGATCCTATTTGGGGCATCTGGGGCAGCTTCCCTGGGCCCCGACTGCCCACCAGAGGGGAAGACCAGGGTCCTCTGCTGTGCATGCCTCTCCAGAACTCAAGCTGCCAGCTTGCTGGCAGCCGTAGGGGCCTGCACCCTCCCAGCTGGCTTGAGGGCCACCGCTTGCTTGGTCCTGGGGTGACCTATATGGAGTGGTTGGTTGGCAGCAGGGGTGGGTCCCAGTGGGGGGGGGAGGTGGGGGTGCAGTCATTCTGGGGCCTCATTCTGGACTTTTGCCCGAGGGCCCAGAATCTCCAAGATTTGGCCTTAGTTCCTATTGCAGATTCCTTGCAGTGATGCTCGGTGCTTTCTCCTGTCATTCAGGAGGTTGTTGGAGGTGGAGGCTGGGAGTGTCCCCCAGGGGCAGTTGCAAAGGCTAGCTCCCATCCCAGATGTCAGCGATGCGGGAGGTGGATCTCCCACCTCCATCTGAGAGGGTCCTTGCAATCCCCCCTACCTGTTAACTTAGAGGGCATGGTGTGTGCTACGGGGCTGAGACATTAGGCTTGAGAAGAGCCAGTTAAGCTCTGGTTGCTTCGGGGCCAAGGGAACCTTTAGGCTGTCCCTGCTTCACTTTCCCTCCCCGAGGAGATGGTGCCAGGGGCCACTGCTGGGAAACTGCCACACAGCAGGCCTTGGGGGTTCCTGGAGCCTGTCCACGGCTTTGGCTGTCTTCTTCCCAGTGGAATGAAAGTCATGTTAACTGTCTGTCTGGCCACTTCTATCCCACCCTTTCCCCAAGAAGCTTGGCCCTCACAACATCCCTGTGGGGTGGGCCAGGCTAAGAGAGCGTGATGGCCTGAGATCATCCAGTGAGTCTCATGGTAGAGGGGACTCTGTCTCTGAGATACTTGTCTGATACTCTAACCACTGCACTTGCTGGCTGTCCTGTGACTAGCAGCGCTGCACTCCTTTTTGCTCTGTGATCTTGAGAATCGTCTAGGTGAAGCAAAAGCCCGCTTTTTGAATCGTCTGTTCAAGACAGCTAGCGGTTGAGTGTAATGTTTTTAAAATACTCTGCGGTTTAAAGTTTTTCTGGAGGAGTCTGTGATCAAAATCTTCTAGCCGTAGATACGAGCTTGGAGAAATAGCTAATCACGTAACAGCCCAGTCTCCAGGGGCTTCTTCCAGGTTCCCCCAAGAGAAAGTTTTGGCTGCTTCAGCTCAGACTTAGGTGGACCGATGAAAAGCCCTGGATACAGAGGCAGGCGCTGGCACGGTGTTCTTGGCAGCTGGGTCGGAGTGCAGCCGAGCCATCTCCAGTTCTCAGCTGTACACATCAGTGCAAACAACATTTTGCCATTTGTCTCGCTAGGAGGCAGTGTGGTTCTGTGCCTGTTGCTGTTAGCGTAGCAAGCAGGAGAAGTGTGGTTGTGTGTGTTGGTTGTGTGTGTGGGGAGGGGGGAGCCAAGCAGATCTCAGCTGGGCTCCAGGGTCTTGGAAGAGCCGAATGCTCCCTCCCTTTGTAAACTGAAGGCCAGTGGCCTTCAGGACTCTCACCAAAGTGGTATTTACGCACTTCTGCGCATGGAACGGTGGGGTTCAGGGGCCTCTGAAGGATGAGATGATGGAAAGTCTCAGCAAGAGAGAAGAAGCTGGGCAGCAGTTTGAATTTCTCAGGGTGCTGTCAGGGTGTCCTGCACTTGCACTGCCGAAGACTTTGTCCAGTCTTGCCCATTTCACATCTGGGGAGAGGCCATGAGCTCCTCCACAGAGTGGAGATCCTGCATCCCTCCCATGGGAATCAGCAGGCGTATCCGAACTCTCTTTGTTTGTACGGGCTGGAAAATACCCCTCTGTCCGATCCCTTGAATGAAAATGCAAGGCTGCCAGGGAGCTTTGTTCGGGTTTTCCTTGACTTCCCTTTGCATGTCCTGTCCGTGAAAGTCAAAAGGTTTTTTAAAAAGCCGCTCCCTAGCATGACAACCGCCGAGTGACCTTGGGCCTGTCGCGCTCTCTCAGCTTAGCCTACCTCAAAAAGTAGTTGTGAGGATAAAATGTACGTTGCTCTGAGCTCCTTGGAGCAATAATAGGGTAGGATGCATTGGATGGACATAAAGTGGTGGGTTTGCTTTATTTTGTGCAAGCCACGCATCTGACGAAGAGAACTGTGATGCTCGAAAGCTTATGCTACAGTAAAGTTGGTTGGTCTTAAAGGTGCTACTGGACTCTTTTCGATTTTGCTTTATTTTGGACTCCCCAGTATTTGTCCTTCAGCTTCTCTGCTGTGGCAGAACCGTTTCTTGAACGACTGTCATCCTGTGGCGCTTGTTTCGCTGCTGGTTGGGTCGTTTGCTTTTACGATCTTTGTGAAATGATCGTTTCAAAACAGACATCTCTTCACTGCCTAGGAAAATGCGCACCCCTGACTTTTGCATGCCCCGCAGACACACCCGTCTGACCCTTTTCTACATTTGTGCGTCAGTTGCTCAGCGCAGATCTTGGCTAGAGATGGCAGCACTTCCAGCATGCCTGGCTTCATTTTTTGTCTCTGAGAAGGAAGTTTCTAGCTCTCATGAGCACAAAGATAATATCTGGAAATAATGTGTGGGATTCCTGATTAAGATCTCAGAGCGCGCTAGGCCGAGGATGGGTGTGTGTGAAGTAGTATGAGAAGGGAGTCCGCAGCGGTGTGGTTGGGGAGGGGGGGGCAGCGCCCCCTGCACTCACTGTTTCCTTCTCTGTGACTTGCACAATCGCAATATATATTGTACAAAAGACGGAAATGTTTTCCAGAATCCTGAACTGGTGCAAATATATTCAGCTGAATGCATATATGTTTTTAGGGATGCAGGAGGGGGGCTTACTTTCCCACTCACTGGGCTGCACAGATTTCCATGGCCCCCAAGATATGTGTAAGAGGGGTATATGAGGAGCTCTGCCTCTATCCCTGTTGCTCAGGATCTGACCCACCCACTCAAGAGCTTCCGTTTGGGGTACAAAGGGCAGCTCCTTATTCTGAACTCTTTATTCTTAAGATAACCCCGTGGGCTTTGGAGGAGGTAGCTCCAGGTTCTTTATCCTCATTTCTCCCAGGGGCACCCCGCTTTGGGGGAGTTAGCACAAAACCCCAGCTTTGAACCAGGTCCCCTTGTAAGGCAGAACCTCTTGAACGTGAAGGTATATGATTTGTGGTGGTCAGTAGCCTATTTTGGGCTGGAGAGCTTTCAGAGTATCGTCAGGGTTTGCGGCTGGATTCAACAACAAGGACCTAGGAAATGCGAATATGGATCGGGGAACCAACTTCATCTGGTATCCAAAGAGAGGCTCCGGGCACAAGGAGGAGGGCACCAGAGTGCTGATTTCTGGAGCTCAGTGTGTTCCCCTGAGAGGGCATCGCCTCCCGGGACTGCCCACCAGCCACACCTAAGCCAGCCCCCGCCCCAAGATGTCTCATGGGCTTGGCTGGGACCCAGGCAGGAGCAGCAGGGACCAGGAGGTGACAGTGGAGTGACAAAATACCTTGAATCAGCCCTGGGTGTAGACTGCCCTTGGATGAGGGGGTTCTGCTTAGTTGCCGCAGCGAATGGTTCTTGTTCGGGAATTTCTTTTTACAAAGTTATCTAAACTGGTGCCCGTAATCACCCCACATGGCAATAAATCCCATAATTAGAGCCTGTGTAGAAACTGGAGGCCGTGAGCCCCACAAGTCTCCAGTTCAAATTTCCCCTCGGCCACAGTATCTGGCTTTAGACAGGCCTCTCTCCTGCAGCCTCGTGAGAATAATGCTGGCCTACCTGGCAGGGTTGCTGTCAGGATTACACAGATCAAAATGGCTAGCCGTATTAGTCTATCTGTCGCAGTCGAAAAGAGCAAGAGTCCTAGAAGACTGTCACAATTTGCGGTAGGGTAGGAGTTTTCGGGAGTCACAGCTCACGTCTTCAGAAGTGAGCTGTGGGGTACAAAGGGCAATTCCTTATTCTGAGCTCCTTATCTGAAGAAGTGAGCTGTGGCTCAGGAAAGCTCATACCCTACCGCAAATTGTGCCAGTCTTAGAGCTGCTACTGGGCTCTCGCTCTTTTCTCGGATTACACAGAGACACAAAGTATGAAATGTATGGAACCTTTGACGGTAGTGTTGATTCTGCCTTGTGTGAAACAGTGCTTTTTTACTTCTGTTTTGAATCTGCCACCCATCAGTTTTACTAAGTAAATCCAAAATCCCAGCTTTGCAAGGGATGGAGACAAATCTTTTTCTCGGTCTCTGCTTTCTCTTGGATTTTATATGTGGATTTTCATTCTTGGCTCTCATGGCTGATAGATCTGTCCTCTGCACATTTCCCTGTCTCTCCTAGACTGACATGGCCAATGGCCACACTAATTTCTAGTGGAAATGAGTTCCATAGGCTTATTATTTATTTATGTCATTTATAGTTCACCTTTCTCACTGAAGCTCAAGGTGGATTACAGAGCAGTGTTTCTTATAGGGACATTGGACATATACCCTTATGTATGGGCCTGGGAAACATTTGAATGGTTTCGTTGCCTTTTGGGGAATATCTTTGCACAAGCAGATTGGAGCACAGGGTTCTAAGCTTGCAAAACAAAGCTTTCTCTGCACCTCGGGCAGTCCTGATCTGCTTGCTGGGATTTCTTAGGTGCTGGAGCAGCATGAGGGGGTGGGAGATGTGTAGGTGTTTAACGCTTTCCTCACCCCAGGCAGCCCTCCATAATGGGTGTTTTGAACCCAAGAAGGGGGGGGGGTCCCTTTTGTCCCAGTGGAGCTACTGCAGGAGAACAGATTTGGAAGGAGGAGAGATGCCCCTGCCAGCTGCCCCAGGCAACTGCCCCCCTGGAGGAGATAGGTTGCTGCCTTGCCCCTCAGAGGAGATGGATGGGAGGGCACCTCCCTGCTGGTGCCCCTTCCTCGCCTGCCTGCCAAACATGCATCAGAGCGGAGGCAGCCGCTGCTCTTTGAGTGGAAATGGTCTTGCAGACGACAGAGATTCTGGCTGGAGACTGGAGGAAATGGGCAGGACGAGTCTCTTGCGCTGGCAAGCGGAGCTCAGCTCTTCTTCTCTGCAGGCTGAGCACTTTCCAGGATTCCACTAGGCGGGCTGGATCGCAGGGGATGGGCTCCAGAGATGGACGACTGTCCCGCAAGCGTAAGGGGCTTTGATTTCTAAGGGGTGTGTGTGTGTCTTCTGGCCGAAGAGCAGGCACTCGGTGCATCTTGAAACTGTCTTGACCCTCTGACTCAAATGCTCCGCAGTTTCCTTGCTTTGGAGTTTCTTTTATATGTTAAAAAAGTCTGAACATATTTTAAAATATCTTTGCTTTTCCTCCCTCCTCCTTTCCTTATCTTCCTTGCTTATTGTTTCATCTTGCAGATGGCTTGATTCAAATGTTTTTTCTGTGTTCTTTGGGGGGGAGGGCGTATATTTACAAGCGCAGTCAGCCACAAAACAGTGGCATGGGGTGCTTTATTTCGTTGGGAATGCTTAGCGTAGGATCATGGACGGAATAATTCCTTAGTCGCCGGGATTCCTGCTCATGGTGTAGAATTGTTTCTGTGTTACCCCTCACATCATTTCTTCCCCTCATTCTTGGCCTGACTGAGGGGTCCAAGGGAGAAAGTGTGTGCCTCAGAGTCAATGTGTCTTTGAGCCTCTGGGGTCCCCAGATACGGTGTACATTTCTGAGAAATTCTGGATACCGGCTCAGAGTTTGTGTGGTTCTGTGAGGCACCTATTGAAGTCGGATGCTCACAGCAAAGCTTTCCCACTGTGAGTCTAGATGGCTGCTGGGGTGTGTCAAATGGGCAAAGTTTTGACTCTTGATGCGGTCTTTTTGCTTCACGCTCTGGGTCTTACCAACTGCTGTTATTTAGGGTTATAATGGAATATGGGTTTCTTGGTTGACCAGCTGGTGACTGGAAGGGAGGGAGAGGCTTGCGCAGCTTGGCTGGCTGGCTCGAGTGATCTGCCCTGGTGGCACCTTAACATATTGTCCCAGGAGAACTTCTGCTTTCTACATAATAACCTGGACAGATTGGAAGCAGGGATGAAATCACTTCCTGTTCAAGTTTTCCTACCCAAGGCACCTTCTGGACTTGAATGTTGTGTCTCTTACCAAGATGTGCAGTTGTTCATCTCTGAATGCCGTGCACATGTGTGTGTGTGGAGGGTCCAGTGGCGTATGCTGGATACCACGGCATGAGGCAGAGTCAGTGAAATTTTCCCATGGGAGGGGAGCTTGTGACAGGCCCTGCTGGTGAGTGACAGCTCATCTGGGCAGATCACCTGGACTCCCAGGGTGAGCCATTTGCCAGAAAGGAGTGGCGAAAAATTAAATAGAGATCTGCTGGGGTCTTACCCCTAGGGCAAAAAATAGCTGGGGTGGGGGAGATCTGTACTTGCGGAACGCCGTTGAACACTCCTCCCCATATGTGTGCATGTGTGAGAACACACACACACACACTCAGAAACGGCTTCTCATTTAAAGGAGGAAGAGCCCTGGGATCTTCATTTCCATGTGTTTGCATGTAAGATGGCACTTGCGTCTCAGCTCACAAAGGGTGCTTTATGCCCTAAAGAGGCGCTTTGCCCTTTGCAAGGCTGCCTGGGTACAGTGGCATTTGCCAAAGCAAGCAGGTAATGTGTGAGGGGTGGATGCTCAGCCTCACACACCGGCCAACTGGTTGGGGTGTGTGTGTGTGTGCGTGCTCAGTGGGCATTCTCTGTTCTTCCTCCTTGCTATTTTTCATGTGTACCTTGGTAAAGACCAATATGTCTATCCCTCTCTTGCTGTCCTGCTCGCCCTCCTTCCTTTCAACCTTGCAACAACACGGCATCAAAGGTTAAGCAGGCTGGGTACAACTGGCCCAAGGTCACCCAGAGAGCTTCATGGCTGAGCGGAGATTTGAACCCGGCACCTCCCCAGCCCCTAACGGAGAGGGGCTCCCGTGTGTTCGACCACTTCAGAGGACAAGCGGGGGGGGGGTCACATGTGTGTGCGAAAGAAATTATAACCAACCCCCCCTCTCCCCACAGAAACTTATGTGCCAGAGAGCAGGTGAAGTGAGCACTCTTTCCCCTTGCTTCAGGTGGGTAGCCAGGTTGATCTGTAGTTAGAAGAGCAAGATTCAGGACCAACAGCACTTTCAAGACCTTGGAAATCTAGTTAGTCTTTAAGGCACTACTTCTCCCCCCCCCTTGTGTTTACTTTTGCATGCCAGGAGCTCTTAAGCATGGGGGAATATTGAGTTATGCGAGGGTGCGATGTGGAGCATGTAGTCCAGAGACGTGTTTACTGCCTCAGTAAAAACGAGGCTTTCGGTGGAGGTGGCCAAATGGAGATTTTTATACACAATTTACAGGCAAGGGGAGCGGATAATGGACGTGTCACCGCTGGCCCCCGCAGGGGACTCTTTCGGAGCATGCAGAGGGAAGTCCGACAGGTGGGAGATGAAGGATTGCAGGTGAGAGGCGCCGCTGAAGGATGCGTCCCCCGACAGTGGGACCCGTGTGTCCTGCTTGCTTCCCGTTTCCACGCTTCTCGGTCGCATTCCCGCGGTGCCTTGGATGGTCCTGTGTCTCAGCAGCAGAAACATGGAGCCGTGGAACAGCTCTGTGCTTGGTCCCTCTGTCTGCTGGTCCTCCAGATTTTCAAATCCCCTCGGAGGTTAAACTCTGTTGCACTTGGAAATAGCCAATGGCCTGGAAGGCTGTGTGGCTGTCATCGCAACTGGAGAACCTCCGATGCAGAGGCCGTTTGGTATTGTGGCTAGGGTTGGTAGATGGGGAGGCCCAGGTTCCAGTTGCCATGAAATTCACCAAGTGACCGCTGGCCCCAGCCATATTCTCCCAAGCTGATCTACACCACAGGGCTGTTAGGAGGATAAACGGAAGAAACCGGAATAATGCATCCCTCATCTCCTTGGAGGAAAGTGGGGGGTAAAAGGTGGTCGGCAGGTTGGCAGAGGTGGGATCTAACTGCCCCTCAGGTATCCTGAACGTCTAGGCTTAAAATAACCCTAATTTCTCATCCTTTTGGGTGTGGAAGAAGACCTGATATTGTCCTGACCTGGGTAGCCCAGGTGAGCCCAATCTCATGAGATCTCAGAAGCTCAGCAGGGTCGGCCTTGGTTAGTAGTAATTGGATGGGAGACCTCCAACAAAGACTGGGGCTGCAGAGGCAGGCAATGGCAAACCACTTCTGTCAGTCTCTTGCCATGAAAACCCCAGCAGGGGTCGCCATTAGTCAGCTATGACTTGAGGTCACTGTCTACCACCACCGTGCACAGAAGGACTGAAGTTTTCATAGCAGGAGGCAGACTTGAAGCTGGAGAGATCCTCCCCCCCCCCCAATTTGGTACAAGAGTAGGAGTTCGCACCATTATTGGGTGAATTCAGAAGGCAGCTGGTTACAAACTTTTTGCAAGGTATGGAAAGAGAATTAGATGTAGTGAAGAATACTACTTGGCATTGGTATAGAGACTGTCCGGAACAAAGCACTTATATTGCTATAGCATGGTGATTAGAACGTCAGCCTAACGCAGAGGAGACCAAGGTCCCGTCCTCAACTCTGGAACTGACCGTGTTACCTTGACACAGTCTCACTCGTTTCTCTTTCAGTCTTCCCTGCCCCACAGGGTTGTTGTTAAGATATAGTGGAGGAACAGGGAATCCAACCTGTGCTCTCCAGATTAGAATATGATTGTCATTACAACAATCTGGTAAGGTAGGCCAGCATCAGTATGTCCTTACTGCTTAAGGCTCCTCTAATGAATTCCCAGCACAGGTGAGATTTGAACTGGGGGCTTTGTGAGTCAGGCCACGGCACTGCAGGGCACTAGCCGTCCCGTGCAGCCCCTCTCCTGCCTGCCCTGAGCCTCCCCCCCCCTCTCTGAGGAAGGAAGAGCCAAGCCGTAATGGCCGCTGAACACATCGGGCGATGGGCTCCTTGTGTTAGGATCCACCAGAAGGGCGAACGGCGCTGAAGGCGCTCCCACTTCTAGCTCCTGGTGGAGCTGTTTGCAGGGACCAATCTTTCTCGTTCAGTGTTGTGCGGGCAGCAAAGGGCCGGCCTGTGGCTACGGCTGTCTCAGCTGTTGGCTGGATTTCTCTGCTGGCCGCTCAATGCAATTATAGGCTGACACTCCTATAAATCAACGCCTAATTGATACGTGTTAGCAGCCTGGCTAAATGAGGGCTAATCTGATTGGAAGGCTGTTTTCGCCAGGGAGTCTCGGGCCGCAGGAAGGGCAGCGGAAGAGGCAGGCGGCCTTCCTCTCCTAGAGGTGAGCCAAAGAACGCCGCCCAGCGCTGCTGTCTCCCAACGGGAATACAAATCACTCGGGCAGACTGTCCAGTTTGCACAGCCCAGTTTCCCGTGTCCAAAGGTCTGGGGGAAGTGTCCCACCCAAGAGGCCCGAGGCATCTTTCCTATTACTCCTGAGCATATGGCTGTCCAGCCAGCCCTCAATCGTTATTGTTTTAATTAGTTGCGTTTGGGACCCCGGCCAGGAGGCTGAGCTGAAATCCCATCGTCTGGCCACGCAGAGAAGGAACTTGGCGGCCTCCCTTGGCACTGTTGTCCAGCGAGGAGGACGTGGGCAGATCTTGGAACTTTATATTGACCGACAGTGCCCAGTAGGCCACTGCTGCCACCTGGCTTCCCTGGCCCAGAGGATTCTGGGATGTGAAGGGTCCAGGCACGGCTGCCTGCAGGTGGGAGCCGATCAGCAGTGAACCAAAGCCTCATTTTTTGTTTTTGGCCAGGCGATGCCTCCTGGGCCATATGCATGCTGCCCCCCACCCCAACAACCATCCCCTTTCATCCTAGCCCATGAGGTTGGGTAGGCGACTCGCTCCTCATCGCCCAGTAAACTGCATGGCCTACTACGCCATTTAACACTCTGTAGTGGGTAGGGTTGCCAGCCTCCAGGTAGTGGCTGGAGATCTCCCGGAATTACAGCTGGTCTCCAGGCCACAGAGATCAGTTCACCTGGAGAAAATGGCTACTTTTGGGAGTGGACTCTATGGAATTATGCCATGCCAAGGTCCTTTCCCTCCCCAAACCCCACTTTCTCCAGGTTTCTCCCCCCAGATCTCCAGGAATTTCCCAACTTGGAGCTGGCAACCCTAGTAGTGGAGGGTTTGCTTAGGCTAGCAGGCTTCCCTTTGAAACATGTGCCCAAAAGAAGGGAATGCAGACAAATACTTTGCAGTGGTAAAGCAATTCACCGGGATCCATCCCATCCAATTGACAGGGAAGAAGATTGGCGGAAGCATGATTTATTTGATTGATTTGATTTATACCCCACCCTCCCCACAAATGGGCTCAGGGCGGCTAACAACGTTCATGAGAGGGAAGCTCTGGAAGAAAAGACTCCTGGGTGGAAATCCCAGCTCCAGGGAGTGACAGGGCAGCCAAGCAACCCGAATGACTGCATAGGGTGGCCCAATTAAGCGGGTACTGATATACTTTGTGGCCTGGCTGGGCCCCAGTGGGGCAGGCGAAAGAGGGTGTACTTTTTATGAGGATGAACCTACCTTGAGTTTCTGACACAGGTTGTCCCTGTTCGGAACAAAGCTGCAGCCCCCCCCCCCCCACAACACTAATGAAATTTGATAGAAATCATCTTGTTTTTACATTAAAGCAATATGAAAAAAATCCATACAAGAGCATAACAGAATGGGGGGGGGGGGCGGAAAAGAAACTAGGTTGGAGGAAAACAGCCAGTGGGTAAGACTGAAAAAACCCTCACACACATGCACACAGAAGAACCATGGAATTTTTAAGATGTCCCTGTAGATGGGTGATGGTGGGTTCACACATGACAGTCGTCGCGTAATGTTGCCCTATTCAAGCAATTCGTTGCCCGAGTGAATGAACAGCCTAACCAAACCACCAGGCAGTCTGAATGGAAAACCTGAAATGCCTAAAAGCAGGAAGAGTCTGATTTTGTGTTTGCACAACGTTCGCTGTCTGGCCTTTAGCTGCTGTGCCGTTCCCTGTGTTCTTTCTCTGGCTCTGCCACATGGGCTCCAGAACGGCCATGTGGTGTGTGTTAATTCCAGGCAGTGAAACTGGTCCATCGGAGACTCGAAACTCCCCCTTTGCAAGCATGCATTGTGCACGAGGCGAGCCCACCGAAGCCCAGCATGGGTGCAGGAAGAAGGCAGGCAATCACCCACCGCAAAAGCCCTCCAAAAAGCTGTCAACATGTTTCTGTGGAATGACTAATAACGTCAGATGTGGCCGTGCCTGCTTGCCTCCTCCCCCTCCCCTCCCTGCTTTTTACAAATGTGCTTCCTTAGCAAATCTAATTATCGTAGTCAGTTGCCGCTTGCCTTGATAATTAGCCGTCCTGCCAATATGGCATGGATTGTGAACAGTCGCCCAAGGAGTGCGATGGCACCAGATTGAAGGAAGCAGGGTGGGGGAGCTGTGGAAGACAGGATGCCCGGACTGAATTCCTGGCTCCAGAGCGATGGGGCTGCAGAGAAGTCTTCCTTAACATATTTGATCTCCCGCCGCCCCCGTCACCCACAGCCTCAACCAAGAACCCATGGCTCTGGATTACCTAAAGGAAATTTAAGACCCAAATGTCCACTCTATTGTCATGCAGCTAGGTGGACACAGGTTTCTATTAACAACCGCAAGGACAAGATTCGATTTATATACCACCCACTCAGAGCAGTTTACAAAGTATGTTATTATTATCCCCACAATAAAACACCCTGTGAGGTGGATGGGGCTGAGAGAGCTCTGAGAGAGCTGTGACTAGGCCAAGGCCATCCAGCTGGCTTCAAGCGGAGGAGTGGGGAATCAAACTTGCCTCTCCAGATGAGAGTCCTGCCGTTCTTAACCACTACACCAGACTGGCTAGGTGGCCAACCTCTTGATTGCCAGTTTGGTGTAGTGGTTAAGAGCACGGGACTCTAATCTGGAGAGCCGGGTTTGATTCCCCATTCCTCCACTTGAAGCCGGCTGGGTGACCTTGGGCTACTCACGGCTCTCTGGAGCTCTCTCAGCCCCACCCACCTCACAGGGTGTTTTGTTGTGGGGATAATAGTAGCATACTTTGTAAACTGCTCCGAGTGGGTGTTAAGTCATCCTGAAAAGCGGTGTATAAATCGAATGTTGTTGTTGTTGTTGTTGTTGATGGAGGGCTGGAGTCCTCCCAGAATTATAACTAATCTCCAGCCTACAGGGATCAGCACCCTTGGAGAAAATGACAGATTCAGAGGGCAAACTCTATGGTATACCATCAATTCTATGCGAAGTCCCTTCCCAGATTGCCTCCTCCAGAGGCATGCTCCCCCCACCCCCGATCTTCAGGAATTTCCCAGGCTGGAGGCAGTCCTATTTCTCTATCCACTTTCCTCGCTTTCTATTCACTTTCCTCTGCAGTCCTACAGATAGTGCATGTGGTGCGGCTAAACATTTTGGCCGGGTTTCAGAACATGAACCCGAATGTGAGAACCGTGGCCCCGGCCAACTTTCACTTTTGGCTTAAAAGGATGAAAAAGAGAACCTCAGGTGGCCAGTCCACATGATGCCTCCCCCTCTTTCGAGAAACCCTTCCCCAAAACTGACCCTGAAAGAAGGGGATTTATTGATACCTCCCTGCTTGCAGGTTTTCTGTGTCTTGCCGCCTGGCTGCCTTCATCCAGCTTTCCTTCCCCTCCTCGGAAGAGGGGAGAATCCACACACCCTCTTCCGGGGAAGGTGGGGAGGAAGCCAGCTGCGTTTCCCCCACCCGCATAAGAAAGCTGGATCAGCATTGTGTGAAAAGCAGCAGTTCTCCTCGGCCCTTTCCTCTCGTTTATTACTCGGTGAATGTGTTTGTTGAGTCACAGGCAGGAAACGATGCTCCAGAGGTGACAAAGGCCCTCCGAGGAGCCAACGGCGAGCCCGCCCTCTGATCTTGGCGAGGTCACTTGGGGATACCGCTGTGCTAAAACCGCAGGGTTTGTGGCAAGAGGAAAGCGTGGCAGGCAGAATGCCTAGAGAGCAAAGCAGCCGTGTTAGGCTGTCATAGCAAAAGAAAGCCAAAGTCCAGGAAAGTAGTAAAGAGTCCAGTAGCACCTTTAAGACTAACCAACTTTATTGTAGCATAAGCTTCCGAGAGCCACAGCTCTCTTTGTCGGATGCATCCGACAAAGAGAGCTGTGGTTCTCGAAAGCTTATGCTACAATAAAGTTGGTTAGTCTTAAAAGTGCTATTGGACTTTTTACTATTTTGCTACTACAGACTAACATGGCTAACTCCTCTGGATCTATGACCAAAGTCCAGGAGCGCTTTAGAGACTAAAGTCATGTATTTCAATGGGAGCTTCTACAAATCACCACATAGGACATACATTACGCCTATCTTGCTGCAGCTTCACTGGCTCCCAGTAGGATTCCGGATCTGGTTCAAGGTGTTGGTTCTGATCTATAAAGCCCTAAACGGACTGGGACCAGCATACCTGAGGCACCATCTCTCCCCGTATGTGCCCCAGAGAGTGCTTTGTTCAACCGGAAAGCATCTACTGGTGGTCCCTGGCCCTACGGAGGCTCAGCTGGCCTCTACCAGGGCCAGGGCCTTTTCGGTCCTGGCCCCAACTTAGTGGAACTCTCTGTCTGAGGACACTCGGGCCCACCAGGATCTTGTATCATTTAGATGGGCCTGAAAGACACAGATGTTCCGCCAGGCATATGGTGGAGGCTAATTTTAGTCCATCAGTGCCGAGCCTTCCACCAGTCTTCCCACCAGTGGAGGGTCCACTGCTGGCTGCCCCGAAAAGGGATACCGTGTTCTATTTGTCCGCTACTACCTCCCTTTTTTGTATGCTGACGGGCAGGAGTGCAGGACTGCCCCGTCTTGGAATGGTTTTATTGATTGCTGTTTTTATGCTGTGGTGATTGTTTTTATGTTGTATTTTAATCAATGTTGTACCTTGCCCTGAGCCCGCTTGCAGGGAGGGCGGGTTAAAAATATAATGAATGAATGAATGAATGAATGAATGAATGAATGAATGAATGAATGAATGAATGAATGAATGAATACTTCTTCAGAGAGATCTATCTGAAGAAAAGCAAGATTCAAGTCCAAATCTAGTTGGTCTCTAAGACGCAACTGGACTCGAATCTTGCGCTTCTACTGCAGACCAAAAAGGCTTCTCACATGAAACTATCTGAAGAAAGTTTCAAGTGGGTAGCCGTGTTGCTTCTTCTGAAGCAGAGAGCAGTGACTCACGTAAGTTCGTATTGAAATAAGTGTTGTGTTAGTCGTTAGTAAGTCCTAGGCTCAGGCTTCATGCTCTGTGTATGTGTGTGTGTGTGTGTGTGTGTGTGTGTTAGAAAACAGAAACATGGAGCTGGAAGGGACACCAAAGTCATCTAACTTCTTTAGAAATGTCTGTGGAGTTTTGATTTGAATATTGCCCTCTTCCCCAGCAATGATTCCGATTCATAATTCAGGAGCTTTGATGTAGTTTGGTCAATAAATCCAAATAAAACGGGGCTGCTGTCATCTCCGATCACCTGCAACAATCTGCAGTATGGCAGCTGCCACTTTCCCAAAAGGTCAACAGTCAGCCTGCAGAAAACCTTCTTCCGACTTCCACAAATGGCCGCTTGTCACAAAAGATCTCCGAATCACCAGACTGGCATACGTTAGACTTCTAATGCCATTCCAGAGCGGAAGGAGAGAAGGAATCCAGAGGTTGCCCCATGAAGGGCAGTTTGTGCGGCCATTCCTGGCTCAGGGAGCTCTCCTTTCCAAAGAAGTTTGAAGTTTGTGAGTTTCTTGCTCCTCTGGAGGACATTGGTGAGTTTCTTGTTTCTCTGGAGGAAATCTGGTGAACCGGATCAAAGGGGTTTTTAAACTGTATCCCATTCGGGATGGAGACCCACGCCCAGAAAGGGTTATAACAGGGTTTTTTTCTGGGAAAAGAGGTGGTGGAACTCTCAAGAGGGAAATGAGGAAGAAAAATATGGGATTCTTTGAAATAATATTATTTTCATGCACTATTGCGGAGTATTTTCAAGAGGTGCCAGAACTCCATTCCACCATGTTCCTGCTGAAAAAAAGCCCTGGTTATAAAAGTAAGTACTAAAGATGGGGACTTTGGTGCCTCAGGAGGAACTGGGGGCAACAATAAAATAACAAGATGAGGCTTTCAATGTCGATACATTAATGCTCAGAACATGGGAAACAGGTAAGATCATAGAATCATAGAGTTGGAAGGTGCCTTAGAGACCATCTAGTCCAACCCCCTGCCCAAAGTAGGAACAGCCTAAAGCATCCCCGAGAAGGGTTCATCCAGCCGTTCCTTGAAGATTGCCAATGAGGGGGAACCCACCACATCCCCAGGAAACCAATTCCATTGATGTGAATTCCTAGTGCAAGATGGAAAATACAACATCAGATATAACTGAAACTTGGTAGTATGACTTACAGAGCTGGAAAGTAGCCACAGAAGGACAGAACTTGACTGATCCAAGGTCACCCAGCGGAGGAGTGAAGAATCAAACCTGGCTCTCCAGATTTAGAGTCCTGCTGCTCTTTACCACTACTCCAAAACAAGGACAGGGGGTGACCAATGCATTCTCCAAACTAATTACGGGTGTTTCAAGGAACCAAGAATTAGTAATAATGGGAGAATTCTTTTACGGATCTTCGAAAAGGGGTAAACGAAGAAACTACAGATGAGTCCCTCTGACTTCAAGACCAGAGAAAATGCTCAAATGCATTGAATATTCACAGTCTTCTTGATAGGTTGGAAAGCAGGACTGAAATATACTCCATGAAATGCAACAGAGACAAATGTGAAGTTTTGCATTTAGGGAAAAGAATCAAATGTATAGGTAAAGGATGGGGTTGCCTGGCCTGGCAGAGATACACACGAAAAAGATCTGGGAACTGCTCTCAATCGCAAGCTGAACATGGTTTGGCAGTGTGATGCAACTGCAAAAAAGGCAAACGTCATTTTTAGGCGGCATTAACCAAAGTCTGCTCTCAGAACCAAAGTCCTGAGTACCTCCCTTTAAGGAACCAGAGGAGTTAGCCGTGCGGGTCTGTAGTTGCAAAAGAGTAAAAAGTCCAGTAGCACCTTAAGATTAACCAACTCTATTGAAGCATAAGCGTTCGAGAACCACAGCTCTCTTCGTAAGATACATGGAGAGGACCCTCCATGCATGTGATGAAGAGAGCTGTGGTTCTTGAAAGCTTATGCCTCAATAAAGTTGGTTAGTCTTAAAGGTGCTACTGGACTTTTTTCTATTTCCCTTTAAGGAAGGCTCAGTCAAATTGGATCCACTTCAGAAGAGGGCCGTGAAGATTACTAGGGATCTGCAAAACCAGTCCTACAAGGAAAGATCCCAACAGTGTACATGGCTTTATAAAACAACATTGTTTACTTTATAAAACTTTAAAACAAATAGTATCAGTCTATTAATCTGTGAATTAAGGCCTTGACTACTCTGTTTAAAAAGGAATTAATTAAAGCACCTTCATCAACTACACTGAACAAATTCTAAGTATTTTCCATCCAACTACACATTAATTATTTAAAGGTCATTTGTACTAGGAAATATAACTCTGTGACCTCCGAAGGGTCCGGCTTCCCACTGGGAGCAGGGGACCTCCCACCCTTTGTGCATTGCGTTGCCTGCCACCACTCAGCCGGGCAGCAGGAGGAACTTCTCCAGCAAAACGTTGAGGCGTATGATTTGCATCCCATGTGTGATGATATCTTTTCCTGTCACTAGGATTTGTGTAATGTTCTATGCTTAAATCATAGAGTTTTGGATGAATGCTAGAGTGTCACCCCTGGTATGATGACATCACATCTGGGGTGTACCCGAAGTGACATTATTATGCAAACAGTAAGCCTCTACCTTCGCCATCTCCTGCTGGCTGCCAGACCATGCCTAGCAACCCTAGTCCACAGCTCAGTGGTCCATCCGTGTTCTCTTTGACCCAGCAGCCAAAACCGTTGCCCTGGAGGGCTAGCCAACAGGGCATAGGGGCTAAGAATGCCTTCTCCTTGCCTCCAAAGCAGTCACATTCAGAGGTTTACTTCCTCTGAACATGGAGCTTACCTTGAGTCACACCGGCTAGTAACCGTTGATGGATTATCCTCTTCCATGAACCTGTATAATCCCCTTGGAAAGCCGCCTGTGTTCACGGCCATCACTAGGCTGAAGAGCCTGAACCCTGGGCAGGAGAAGATGGAGAGAGATGTGGTGGTGGCCATTTCCAGACACATTAAATAATGCACTTTCAATGCCCTTTAACAATCCTTTGGAAGTGGATTTTTTGGCTGATTCCGCACACGTTGGATAATGCACTTTCAATGCACTTTAGCTATCGTTTGGAAGTGGATTTTTTGTTTCACACTAAAAAAAAATCCAGTTCCAAATGATCTCTAAAGAGGATTGGAAGTGCATTATCCAACGCGTGCGGAACTAGCATTTGTTTCACACACAAAAACCCAGTTCCAAATAATCACTAAAAAGCATTGAAAGCGCATTATCCAACGTGTGTGGAAGCAGCCTGTGTTCTTCAGATACATGAAGAAAGAGGGCATGGACTTCTCTGCTTCTCCACAAGGCCAGACTGGTCTCCCATTCCCAAGAGTAAACTTCAGTTGTGCATAAGAAGTAATTTCTTAATGGTGAGAGCGGTTTGACTACGGGACCCTTTAGCTAGCAGGGTGGTGGACTGTCCCTCTTTGGAGGTTTTCTGGCAGAAGCCGGACAAACACTTGCTGGCAATGCTCTAGCTTTTGATTTCCTGCAAAGAGCCAGGAAGCTGGACTGGATGACCTCTAAGGCTAGGATGGACTCTACTTTTCAGTTGCAAAGATTCCTTCAGTTCCTTTTAGTCCCTGAGGGCTTCTTCTCCCTTTCAGAATCACTTAGAGAGCATGGACTCACTGATGGAGAGATCAGCCCCCTCCTGCCCTGATCATGTGTTCCCCCCTTTTCCTTCTGCACTGGCCACAGGGTCCATGCACCTTCGTTCACGGTTCTCTGCTTTCCAGCCTCAAAGGCCGGCGGAGAGGGGAGCTGGGATGGGCAGTTTCCTGTTTTTCCAGTGGAAAAGGCCTCTGTATCCTGGGAAAGCTCTGCATAGGGAATGGGAATGGTGGTTAGGAAGAGGCACTCTGCTGCCGGCCCGACACATTGACCTGCTCCCTGGCACACAAAGCAGCTTCTGGAATATGCTGGCACATGAGTGCGCGCGTGGGGGGAAGGCGCACCCGGGATGCATTCAGGCGCAGGGATGCTTCTCTATCACACTTAGACAAGCTCAGCAACTTTTCACACTCCAGTGGATCATTCTGAATTTCAAAACATGAAGTGTTTTTTTTGGA
Source organism: Eublepharis macularius (assembly GCF_028583425.1). NCBI lineage: Eukaryota > Metazoa > Chordata > Lepidosauria > Squamata > Eublepharidae > Eublepharis > Eublepharis macularius. Next base: position 186,063,773 of record NC_072792.1, read on the forward strand.
TTTGGCCAGCATTTGTTTGGGTCGGCATGGAAACGCTTCATTGGGCTCATGTGTGCAATGAGCGGCGATTAACCCCTTCTCCTCCCATTGCATCCTGTGACCTTGTCGTCGGGTTTTAAAATGTGGATGCTGTTGCAGAGGGATAGCCAGAATCTTCAGATGGGTGGGTAGGGTTGCCAGCCTCCAGGTGGCGGCTGGAGATCTCCTGGAATGACAACTGATCGCCAGACTAAAGAGATCAGTTCGCCTGGAGAAAACGGCTGCTTTGGAGGGTGGAATCTATGGGATTATACTAAAACCCTACCATCTCCAGCCTTCACCCCTCAAATCTCCAGGAATTTTCCAACTGGGAAACCCTAGGTAGCAGGGGGGGCACACTCCTTGGTCAAGCTGCTTGGAGGCTGCCCCCCCAGATGTGATTCAATTCCTGTCCCCCTATATCTTACCAGAGGAAGGGGAGCCACCCCACACATGCCCCCTGAAGAACCTATCAAGTATCTTGCTAAAGAAAGAGGACAAGATGTCCCAGAAGTCTTTGCATCATAGACCCTTTGGGGGATGTCTGTTCCTGGACAGCCTTTTCAGAATGCTTCGTTTGAAGTCTGCCCTGTGCGAGGCAGGCTTTTTTAATGATCCTGCACCGGGCAGGGGGTTGGGTTCGATGGTCTGTATGGCCCCTTCCAACTCTATGATTCTATGAATGTGGGAGAGGAAGGGGAGGAGGCTGGGGGCCGCATTCTGCCGGCTGCCTACCAGTTTACCCCAAATCCGGACTTCTGCAGTGACATATCTCCATCTGCCAATTACAAATGGTGGCTGGCAAAAAAAGAGAAGTATATAAGGAATGTATGAAGGTATTTTTGCAGGAACTTGGGAAGTTCCCAAATACTGAGTGACTTTGGATGAATGTAGCAGGACAAAGCACTTAGCTGACAGGAAGAGAACACCCACCTTGCCCTGGGTTGCCATGGGGACGCCGTGGCTACTGGCGCCTCTGCAGCCGTGGGGATAGATCCACCCTAGTCTTGTATCCCCACTCCCAAAAATTCAGCTCTGGCTCATGCCCAAGATCCATGGTGTATTGTAGCCCTGTAAATCACTCGATGCCTCGTTCACACGTAGGACAACTCTAGAATGGAGAATGGCCAGATGGCTTATCTGCTCCGTGCTCCGTATATGTCTCCCCATACATACCCCAGAGGGTGCTGCTGAGGTCTGCAGGGAAACACCTCCTGGTGGTCCTTGGCCCCCGGGATGCTCAACTGGCCTCGACCAGGGCCAGGGCGTTTTTGGTCCTGGCCCCAACCTGGTGGAACTCTCGGTCTGAGGACACTCGGGCCCAGCAGCAGCGCCAGGGTTTTTGGTGGTCGCAGCCGGCCGGCCGCCCCCACGCGCATGTACGCACATGCACCAGCCTGCGTGATGACGTCACATGTGACATCATCACGGATGCGCGTGCCGCCGCCGGCCCAATTGCTGCAGCGGGCGGCTGGGATGGCACATGGGTGGCCTCCGAGCTCTCCCGCTTGGTTGCCCTGCGCTGCCGCAGATGCCTGCCTGCGGCTGCTGCGCCCGGCCGGGGGCGTGGGCTGGCAGCAACGGCGGTGCTGCGTGGGAAGGCTAGAAGGCTGCAGCTCTGTGGCGCGCACTCCCACCCCCTGCACCTCCTCCGGCGCTCCCTCCGGCACCCCGTGCCCTGAGGCCACCGCCTACCTGGCCTCAATGGGCGCGCCGGCCCTGCTCAGGCCCTCCAAGGTCTTCTATCCTTTCGGCGGGCCTGCAAGACAGAGATGTTCCGCCAGGCATTTGGTTGAGGCCAACATTCAATCCATCAATGAGTCTCCCTGCTGGTCTCCCACCTGTGGGGGGGCCATATGGTCACCTGCGCTCTGCGTATGAGCAGCCGCAGGATATCAACCCACACCTTCACCCTTTTTATACATGATGAGCAGGTGAATTGCCGAGGTGCTGTATTGTAAGATTTGCGATTTTATTGTTATGCCTGTATTTCTTGTTATTATTGTAACCCTCCCTGATGCTAATTGTGGGGAAGGCGGGCTATAAATTAAATAACAACAACAACAATAATCCCTTTCTATGAGTGAATTGGTAGCTTTTTCTCCCTTAATGCTTACAAGGAGAGATCTAGGGAAGAATGGGATTTGTTTGTAAGTAACCTCAAACATTTGAGGTGCTTTTATGGAGTAAGCAAGCCAAAGAGGTCTCTGTCCTGAGGAGCATGCAGTCTAAACTCCTGCCATGGTTTATGACAACAGGAGTTCCTTTCTGGGTAACTGCTCTGACAACAACTTCTTTTGAAAAGCAATGTACAAATAGCGTGAATAAATAAACACACAACTTGTTTTTCAAATTGGCATTGCAAGCTGCTCGGAGACCTTTTAATGAAGATAATTTTTACCACTTCAGCAGCTGTTCCCCACCCACAATCAAGTACATGAGCAATGCAGCCATGAGGGCTAGCAACTTACCGCGCAACCCTAAACAGAGTTCCTCCAGTCTAAGCCCATCGACATCAATGGCCTTAGACGCGGTTTAGGATTGCACTTCAAGTCCCTGCTTTCATCCAGAAACTCTCTTCTGCCCCACTGCCCACCTCTTCTGCAGTAATTGAATTGTGGCTTCCAGACAGCCTTGCTTTTGAGTAACACAATCCCACCACACTTTAAAGAAGACCCTAGTTTCTCTGTGCTGCTGCTCAGAGAAGGGAGCTTTAGCACTTCCCCTCAGTGGGAGGAGACTGGGAGCCAAGCTACAAGTGACGCCTGACCCAGGTTGGACACTTGTCAGCTTCCCTCAAGTTTTGATGGGAAATGTAGGCATCCTGGTCTTGCAGCTCTAATGGAGAGCCAAGCTGCAAGACCAGGATGCCTACATTTCCCATCAAAACTTGAGGGAAGCTGACAAGTGTCCAACCTGGGTCAGGCGTCACTTGTAGCTTGGCTCTGGGTCATGGAAGCCTCTCGGATTCCTCTTGGGGCTCTGAGAGCTCGCCAGGTGGTTCTGCTATTTCATACGGAGCTGTGGCATTTCTTACCCCAGTGGCAGCACTGCCAGTCTGCCCGCTCCCCCTGGACCGCAAACAATGGGCCTGGTTCCTTGGCGTCTGGGACTCTCATCAGACCCAAAGGAAATGGCGTCTCACTGGTGGCGTTGAGTGTTGCTGAGGCCTCCCACTCGGTCTGTACGACTGCCCTGTAAGATCTGACCAACACTCTACCCTAGGCAAGCATTCTGGGTTCAATATAGTAGAAAAGAGCAAGAGTCCAGTCGCACCTGTAAGACTAACAAAACTTGTGGTAGGGTATGAGCTTTCTTGGAATCTTGGTATCTGAAGAAGTGAGCTGTGACTCACGAAAGCTCATACCCTCCCACAAATTTTGTTAGTCTTGTAGGGGAGACTGAATGCTTGTTCTTTTCTACCACTACAGACAGACTAACGTGGCTACCCATCATGATCTGGTTTCAATACAGCCAGTCAAATGCCTTTTCGAAGCCCCCGTTTGTTTCTCCCTGGCATTGTGCATTCAGAGGTACGCTGCTTTTGGTCATGGAGGTTCCTCTCAGTTGTCATGGCTCGCAGCCATTGACAGACTTCTGCTTCACAAACTGAAAAGGGGTGAGATAAAGCCAGCCAGTGACATCTTGTGGGAGTGAAATCCACGTGCCCGTGTGGCGTGGGGAAAGTGCTTTCATTTTGCGGCAGTGAGCCGCGCAGAGAAAATAAAAACTGGGATGGGCTGAGAACGGAGAAGGAAGCAGGCAACTATACATGAAAGTCTTTTATTTCTTCTAAATATTTATATCGCACTTTCTTGAGAAGTCTCCCAGGGAGCTCATAATCAAACGGAGCCAGCAGTTCAAAGCATCGAAAGATAACAAAAGTATGCAAAAATCGGACAAATGAGAACGACGCCCGCTTTACAGGCACCCCAGAAGTGGGGGCCATCTGCTGCTCGCACCAGGATGAACTGAGGTCCTCTCTTAAGAGAAAGGAGGTTTGCTAGGCTCCTATTTGGGGTCCCCAGTTAATGCCAGGGGCCTCTTTCCTACATATGAACAGAGCCCGTGTCGTGGATCGCTTTGAGTTGTGTGCTCCACCGTTCCCCTTCTCAGCCCTGGATTTCTCATGAGCAGGGCTTTTTTTCTGGGAAAAGATGTGGTGGAACTCAGGACCGCACAGTGATGTCACTTTGGGTCAGCTGGAACAAGGGTGGAGTTTTTAAAAGTTTGAATCGCCCTTGGCGAAAATGGTCACATGGCTGGTGGCCCCACCCCCTGATCTCCAGACAGAGGGGAGTTGAGATTGCCCTCCGTGCTGCCAAGCCAAGGAGGGCAATCTCAACTCCCCTCTGTCTGGAGATCAGGGGGCGGGGCCACCGGCCATGTGACCATTCTCAAGAGGTGCCGGAACTCTGTTCCACTGCGTTCCGGCTGAAAAAAAGCCCTGCTCAAAAGCGAGGTTTGAGACAGTTTGCAGTAGGAGGCAAGGGAGTTGTTCAGTGCTGTGGCTGCAGGCTTTGGCAATGTCTTCATCCAAGGCTGATTTAGCAGTTGTTCTGTGGCTGGGCTATGGGAAGGGGGAGTGCCTGGCTGGCATAAAGGGCTGCCACTGGAAAACGAGGGCAGGAGCATTTCCACCTTTTCTCTGGCTGCAGCTTTCCAGCAGATGGGATGCATCTTTTGCTGTAGGCACAAGCCCTGGATCTGTTGGGTTTTGTGTCCACTCTTATTTCAGCAGTGGAATCAGCTGCCTGGGGACGTGGTGGGCTCCCCCTCACTGGCAGTCTTCAAGGAACAGTTGGACGAATCCTTGTCGGGGATGCTTTAGGCCGTTCCCGCACTGGGCAGGGGGTTGGACAAGAGGGTCTCTAAGGCCCTTTCCAACTCTAGGATTCTATTATCCTCCTTTTAAAAACGGCTGCAAAGGAAAGATGAGTGTAGCATTGCCAACTCTGGCTTGGGAGATTCCTGGAGGGTTTTGGAGAAGAGGGACCTCAGTGGTGTATAATGCCCTAGACGATGCCCTCCAAAGCAGCCATTTTCTCCATGGGTGCTGATCTGTGTAGTCATGAGATCAGTTGATTCCAGGAGATCTCCAAGGCCCAATCTGGAGGTTGGCAACCCCAGCTGGGTGGGAACAGCTGCTCCAGGGCTCCTGCCTTGCACACCTGGCTGAAGAACAGCTTTGCTGACTCTGCCCTTCCGCATTCAGTGAGCAGAGGACATGATTTGTCTCCAGGCCGCTTGCCTGTATTCCCAGCAGCTGCACCCCGGCTTTTCTTTCAGTGGCGGGAGCCTCTCCTCTTGGATGAAGGAGTGCTGCTGAGCCAGGGTGCAGGCAATTCCCACGGAAAAAAGGCTTTTTACTCAGAGAGGAGGGTGGTATTGTAGGGATGAAGTCTCAGGTGCTTCACTAATGAATTAGGGACCACCATGTTGCCTTACATACTATCTGCTGCTTCAGATATGTACTCCTATGCACTACTGTGCTTCATGTTGTCAAATGTTGTTCTGTTTCGGCTTCATGTTGTCTATTATCAGTCCTAGAATTCATTATGTTCCATTTCAGCATTTCTTCTACTCTGTGTTGGATCCTTGCTAATGCTATGCCTTTGTAAACTTGTGTTTATTTACCCTGTGGCATTGTTTATGGAAATGTCCGTGATACTGATTGTACTAATCTCATACTGTGTAATCCGCCTTGAGTCTCAGTGAGAAAGGCAGACTACCAACCAACCAGCCAACCCACCAACCCACCAACTAACCAATTCACAAAAATCAAAGGCCCACGCATGGCCCATAGTCTAAACCACAGCTCCACTGCTTGGCACAAGGCGTTCTTATTTGGTTCCAGAGCTTCCTTTGAGGAAACCTGGCTGCTGCTTGGCTCAAGGGGAGGGTTTGAAAGAGGTCCAAAGGGCACGAGATTCATAAAAAATAGAAACATGGAGCTGGAAGGGATCCCAAGGGCCATCTAGTCCAGTCCCCTGCACAATGTAGGAAATTCACAGGTCCCCCCTCCCCACTCCCCATTGACTCTGCTCAATGTTGAGCGGAAGGCAAAAACCTCCACGATCCCTGGCCAATCTGGCCTGGAGGAAAATTCCTTCCCGGCCCCAAAATGGCAATCAGTATTACCCTGGGTGAATTAGAACGGGCCATGACAGCCTAGCAGGGACCCATCCCTTCCTGCCCTCCCTCTCATGATCTCCCTAAATTCCCCTTTGCTGAAGCCAGATCAGTTTTTTGAGCTGTCTCAACTTCTTCACCAGGGCCTAATCCAAATCTGTCTCTTTTGCCTGCAACGTTTATATCCTGCCCTTCCTCTGATAAGCTCAGGGTGCCGTGCTTAATTCTCCCTCCATTTTTTACCTCACAACAACCCTGTGAGGTAGGTTAGGCTGAGAATGTGTGTCTGGCCCAAGGTCACCCAGTGAGCTTCCATGTCAGAGAGGGGATTCGAACCTGAGTCTCCTCGGGCCCTAGTCCAGCATCTTAAATGTTACACCAAACCAGTTTTCTGCCTTGCTGTGTTCAATGACAATAGAAAAGGAAGTTTCATGCTGGTGCCAGCCTGCACATGAGCGAAATCAACAGCAGCCCGTACACGGGCTTTCTCTGTGGTGGCCCCTACCCTGTGGAACGGCCTGCCTAAAGAGGTCAGGAGAGCCCCCACCCTCCTGGCTTTCCTCAAACGATGCAAAACCGAATTATTCAAAAGGCTTTTGCATTGTAGAGAGGGGCTCTTGGCTACTTTGCTAATGAGTTAGGAACAGGGTTCATTTCAAGGGGGAACACGCAGGAACGCAGTTCCGGCAGTTCACCCAAGAGGTCACATGACAGGTGGCCCCTCCCACCTGACGGCCATTTTGGGCCCGTTTTGGCCTGGATTGGGGCCGAAATGGCCCGGATCGGGCCTCTGACGGGTGGTGGATCACTCTCCCTCTCAGCAGCAGCCTGAGGACCATTTTGGGCCCTTTTTCAGCCATTTTCAGCCCCTTTTTGCTATTTTGGGCCCAGTTTCGGCCCTGAATGGCCAGGATTGGGTCCAAAACAGCCAGGATAGGTGATGTCAGGGGGTGTGCCATATGCAAATCAGTTATGCCAATGACACACTTCCGGTGATGGCAAGGGGTGTGGCATATGCTAATGAGTTATGATAATGAGTTCCTCCAGCTCTTTTTCTACAAAATGACCCCTGGTTAGGAACCATAGACTTCAGCACTATGGGCCAAGCTACAAGTGACGAATGACACTTGAACGGCAAGTGTATTTCTCCCTGTTCACTTGCCCTCCACTCAATCCACTTGCCGTTCAGGTGTCATTCGTCACTTGTAGCTTGGCCCTCTGTTGTATTGGATTCCTGCTAATGCTGTGTCTTGGTGAACTTGTATCTATTTACCCTATGGCATCATTTATTGAAATGTCCTTGATACTGACTGTACTAATCTCACTGTGGAATCTGCCTTGAGTCTCAGTGAGAAAGGTGGACTATAAATGACATAAATAAACAAAGAAACAAACCAAGTGAGCAGACCTTTCAGTTGGTCTGATTAGAGACAGAAACTTGAGTCCAAGTGCTTCTCAAAATAACATCTGCGTGTGCCTGGTGATTCCAGTGATAATTCGTAGAGTGCCTGTGTGCTATAGCCATTAAGTAGAGCGCCTGTGTGCTATTGCCATTAAGTAGAGCGCCTGTGTGCTATAGCCATTAAGTAGAGCGCCTGTGTGCTATTGCCATTAAGTAGAGTGCCTGTGTGCTATAGCCATTAAGTCAGGCTACAGTCTGGGAGACCCAGGTTCAAATCCCCAATCTGCCATGAAGCTTTCTGGGTGGCCTTGGGTGGTTGGGTGGACAAAGGGGGGGCACCCATGGAGGAGGGCAAGACTGAAATATATAGAGAGGTATAGGTTGGCCAGGCTCCCGGCCTCTGCACTGCTTCTTCTGTACGATGCTGGAGAATGAACGGAAAGTGGTGCCGTTTGCGTCTCTGTCTTCAAATTCCACCGAGCCTTATTTCAGTGACTTGTTAATGGCGTCATCAAGAGCTCATTTTCGGAGCCTGTTCTTTGACAACCTGCCTTTCATATGTTTCTGAACGATAGTTTTATTTCTAAGCCCTACAAACCTTCCTTTTTGTTTATCACTGCATGGATGGCTTCTATTTTCAGCTGTTGTTTCTCCCCCCCCCCCCCCCCCACCAATTGCCAACTGGCACTCGTCCCCGTGAAAATATCTTCACAGATACTCTCATTTTTCAAAGCAGGTATCTTCTGTTTTTTTTGAAAATCAGAAACAAAGGCTATGAGCGATGCGTCACTAAATAGACTCCCTGTCCCGACCCGACCCTCGTTGCACTTACAGAAGTTATTGATTGTGCTGGAATGCAGATGTCCCTGTGTGTTTGAATGTGCATTGCATTGAAAGCAATGCTTTTTGGAGGGGGGCTACTAGGGTTGCCAGCCCCCAGGTGGTAGCTGGAGATCTCCTGGAATTACCACTGATCTCCAGGCCACAGAGATCAGTTCACCTGGAGAAAATGGCTGCTTTGGAGGGTGGACTGTATGGCATTATACCCTGCTGAGGTCCTTTCCCTCCCCAACCCCTGCTTTCTCCTTGTTTCACTCCCCAAATCTCCAGGAATTTCCCAACTTGGAGTTGGCAGCCCTAGGGGGGGGTCTATGCACATTTGGCTCAACTGATCATGGCGATCAGACCCATAACTGTGGCTCCTGACACGGGACACACATGCACAGGCCTCCTTGGCTGGGTCAAGGCAGACTGGCAAATAGATCCAAGGGGACTATGTCGCATGCGAAATTCTTCAATGGATTTTCATAGCCCTCCAGCTTCAGGGGTGGAGCCTGGCAGATAAAGGAAACATTTCTCTGATCCTGTGGAAGTCTAGCAAATGCCCACTCTGAGATGAGCTGGCCCCAACATATTTTACTGGGTGGGCTCTCGGCACTTGGTGCATTAAGATGTCTCAGAATCCAGGCGGATCAGCTGTTCACTTCATTGGCCGCAGAGGAGCTTTGGGGCTGCTATGAGCCAGTTCCATCCTAGGTCCAGCCAAGCCCTTACAGGAAAAAAGTTGCCTGTTGAAATTGACAGGTGACCCTAGGTAGGGTAGCACTAAATCTGAGTGTTGGGTTGGATCCGGCAGCCTTCTTCCTCTAGTGGCACGGCAGCACCTTCTGCTGGCCCAAGGAACCTTCCAGCGCAGAAGGGACTGAGGAAAGGGGTGCCATTGGCAAAACGGATGCATAGGGTCCATCCCATTTAGGTAGGGTAGCCAGCTCTGGGTTGGGATATTCCTGGAGAGTTGGGGGTGGAGCCTGAAGAAGGCGGGGTTTGGGGAGGGGCCTCAGTGGGGTATAATGCTGTAGAGTCCACCCTCCAAAGCAGCCATTTTCTCCAGGGGAACGGCTCTCAGTAGCCTGGAGATGAGTTGTAAATCTGGGAAATGTCCAGGCCTCACCAGGGAGTTGGCAACCTTATGTGGAAACTCTGGGTTGGGTGTGATGGTAGCAAGGGAGAATGAGACTTCTGGCAGTTCAGATCAGCAACCGAGCCTTGCTCAAGAGATTGTTACACGACCCATTCTGGCCAGCCGCGGAAGGCAGCGGCAGAGGAGACGAAAGATTTTCAGAGTGTAAGCTTTCGAAAGCCAAAGCTCCCTGATTCTGAAAATCTTGTTGGTCTCTAAGGTGCCACTGGACTCAAATCCTGCAGTTCTACTGCAGACCTAAACTATCTATATGGGGCAGGGCCTTTTCTGTGGGGGCACCCTGTGGGCTCCCCGTCCATTACTATTGCATTGGCACACTTCTTGCACATTTGTAGGCATTACAGGAAACATTTTAATTTCCTCAAGGTTTTTTGTTGTTAATTCTTATGTGTACGGTTCCCTTGTTTCTTTTTTAACTGCTTGATAATATTTCTACTCGACGGGTTTTGATTGCTATGTTGGTACGCTGCTGCTGCACAATTCCATGTTTTAATAGGTATCTTTTAATGGCCGAGTTTACTGCTGCTAAAATGTTATTTTAATTGCAGCAGAGTTCAACTGTTTTTAAAAAATTAAACTGTTGCTGTCTCCTATTTTAACTGGTTTAAATTGTTTTATCCATTGCATTGAGGATCCTAGTTATGAAGTAGTGCGTGCATGTCAAGTAAAAAAGCCAGTATGCCTTTGAACATGTGCAGAGTGCAGTGGGTAGCCTTGGGGATCGTGAGTTGGGCGGAAAGGCATCATAGAAATGTTTTGTGTTTTGTTCTTCAAGTTGCTATAAGGGAGCATCTCAGTTGGGATCTGTAGAAGGAAAAGGACGTTTTTAAAGCTAGAAAGGAAACTGTGAGAACCCCCCCCCCCCTGGAGTGATCGTAGCAGTCTTTGTAGCGTGTGCTGGCAGCTGTGTGCACATCTGCTTAGTGTGACAGGAGGGACTCAGCTGGAGGCAATTAGGACTCTCCAGAGGCGAGCAAGCAAGCCGCTATTTATAAAGCCGGGTGCATTCTTCCTCTTTCCCTGCAATGGTGGAGATGTAGCAGAGAGAAGGCTGTCTTCATCCTTGCGGGTCCCCAAGAGTGAGCTGAATGAGTCCGTTCCTCTGCCATTTCTCTTTGAAGCATTTTACAACCGGACCCGTTTTTTTTCTTCGCACCTGCTTGCAAACCAGCTTGTGCATCTTCTGGGGAAATTAATACACTCCATCAGAGTGGACAGTCAAGTAAGCTCCGAGAAGCTCATTTCTTGGGCAAAAGTGGCCCCTTTCCTCCCATTAACTGCAGGGTCCTGTCCTTTGGGTTATTTATAACACAGATAGTTGGGCTCTTGAACTGTAGTAAACCTCGTATAAAGGGCCAATCCCTCCTTGACAGAAAAGAAAAAAACCGTGCTCTGTCAGATCTTTGAATAACAGTAAGGCTATTCCCCCCTACCCTCTTTTGCTAAGAGGAAGTTTTTTTTTTTTATTAAATGCAAACCTCCCTCTCCGAGCATGTTCTGCATCCCGACCTCTGGCCCATCCCTTAGTGCTTTGGAGAAGTGTTTGTTTCCTGAAGAGAGGGGAGGTCAGGCAGCCTTCCGCTCGCTTCTCCATCAGAGTTGCTGAAACCGGCCTTTTTGTTTTAATTAGAGAACTACAGGAGAAAACAGGCCGAACGTGCACAGAGAGACGTGGGGCCGATCATGAAGCGCCTTCGATGCATTCAGGCCAAATGTATTTTGTCTCTCCCTTACATTAGGCTCTGGGAGAATTCTTCTGCCTCTTCAAAGCGGAGACTGGCTGAAGAGGGTGCTGATTGGTTGGCCTGCTGTGAGGTCACCAAGAATCCTTCCTTCCATCCAGGGCTTTTTTTCTGGGAAAAGAGGTGGTGGAACTCAGTGGTGGAACTCAAGACTGGACAATGACGTCACTTTGGGTCAGCTGGAACAAGGGGGGAGTTTTTTAAAGTTTAAATAGCCCTTGGTGAAAATGGTCACATGGCTGGAGGCCCCGCCCCCTGATCTCCAGACAGAGGGGAGTTTAGATTGCCCTCCGCGCCGCTCCAGCGGCGCGGAGGTCAATCTCAACTCTCCTCTGTCTGGAGATCAGGGGGCGGGGCCTCCGGCCATGTGACCATTTTTAAGAGGTGCCGGAACTCCGTTCCCCCATGTTCCTGATGAAAAAAAGCCCTGCTTCCATCTATCCCTAGAGCTGTTTGCAGGAGTGAGGCTTTTAAATAAGTTGATGAATAGATGGATACATGCATGCCAAAAAAAAAATTAACACACAGTCTTCTTGAAACATGGGAGGGAGAAGAAGGAAAGTGATGCCTGTGCCGATGTTTGGTTTGTTGGTGCACATTGTCGCTTTGTTGGTGAAGGCTGGCTTGGGATTGTGTGGTAAGAAGACGGCATTTCTCAAAAGCAGCTTGTTCTCCTATGAAATTCACCATGCATCTTCCTCTTGGGGTGGAGCTATTTGGGCATGGATTTATTTTTATTTCATCTATTTACTTTATTTATTACACTTGTGTTCTTCTCTCCCTGTGAAACAGGCTCAGAGCAGATCACATCAAAATATAAAACAAGATAATTAATTAATAGATAATTTAAAACAATTTCAGTTCATAAGACATAACAGTATTCCTATTCCATTGATTTCCTACTGTCTGCATTTATGTATTTATTTCCTTTGTAGCCCACCTTTCTCCCCTATGGAGACACAAAGTGGCTCACATCGTTCTCCGACATTTTGTCCTCACAACAGCCCTGTGAGGCAGGATAAGCAGAGATTATGTGCCTGGCCCAAGATTACCCAGTGAGCTTCCATGGCAGACTGGGGGTTGGAACTGAGGTCTCCCAGGTTCTAGCTTGGCCCCTAACCACTGCAGCACACTGGTATGCCAAAGGTCTTGCACCACTCCATGCCACCTCCACCACAGGTGAGAGAGGTATGATGTGAGCCCAGTGGCACGTTAGAGACCAACAAGGTTATCAGAGTAAAAGTTTTCAAGAGAGCTCCCTTCTTCAGGTACCTTCCTCAGGTGAGAGAGGCAGCTGCCAAGGGACTTCTGTGAGCGTAGGTCAGTGGTAGAGCACATGTGTGTTTGTCTAAGCCTCCACATTCAACCCCTTAAATCTCCAATGAAAAGGGTCTCTGATAGAAGCTCTTTGGAAAACTGCCAGTCACAGTATTGTTATATTGACAAAATAGTAAAGAGTCCAGTAGCATGTTTAAGACTAATCAACTTTATTGTAGCGTAAGCTTTCGAGAACCACAGCTCTCTTCGTCAGATGCGTCAGTCGTAAAGGTGCTACTGGACTCTACTATTTTGCAACTACAGACTAACATGGCTAACTCATCTGGTTATATTGACAAAGAGTCTTGGGGCACCTTCAAGATTTACCAGTTTTATTGTGACCTGTTTTTGAACTGGTGCCCCCTTTCATGGGATACATAGTTGCCCCGTCTTCAAGGGCAGCTGATATGGGTTTGCCCAGTTATCCCTACAGCAACTCTGCAAGAATGCCTGGCCTTAAAATCACCCAGTGAGCTTGCGGCCTCAGTCTGGATTTCAATTCAGGCCGCCCTGTTGTAAGTTTAGCTCTGGGCTCCCTCCACTGCACTGGCCGGGGAAACCAAGTTTTCTGGCAGCCATTTTTTAAAAGTATGTTATTTATAGCCCACCTTCCCCACGGAGACCCAAGACAGATTACACAGAGTAAGTCAATATGATCCACGACTGGGACATTCAATAAACAAGACAATAAAAGTTGGAAACAAGCAGAAATCTGATACAGAGCTGGAAAAAAAATAAGCAAATTGACACGACATATTAAATGATGCAAAGAGTCTATCCAGTAGGAGCGTAATTAAAGCAAAAGAGTAAGCCGAAGAATAGTCCTTGTCCCTTTACAAAAACACCTCTCGGAACCATTTCCTTTACAGTACAGCCCTCCTACCTGTGCAAGAAAGCCCTCCTGAACAATTCCATTTTGCATAGGTTGTGGAAAGCCAGGAGATTGGGAACCCTCCGTACCTCATCAGGTAAGCCATTCCATAAGATGGAATGGCCCTGTTCAGATGAGTGAAGCTGCCATGGTGGGGCATAGGGAGAGAGGTGTTCTTGAACACATGGGTGACCAAAGCCATGAACGGGTTTGTATGTGGTAGCCAGAACTTTGAATTGAGCCCAGTAACCAATGAGAAGCCGATGGAGTGACTGCAGAATGCTTCATCTAATGCCTGTAATAACCGAGCTGCGGCATTTTGCACCGACTGGAGTATCTGAGTTGATGGTGAGGGGAGACTTGTGTAGAGCGCATTACAGTAGTCTAGTCTTGAAGTCGCCATCATCACCTGGATCAGCCGTGTCAAGGTAGGGGGGGTTCATCTTCTGAGCTAAGCTGAGTTTTCCAAACATCTCTTGAGAGTCTCTCTACATGAGATATCTTACATAGGGACACGCAAGCATAGGGAGATGCAATGTTAGCTAGGAAGCGTAGTTTAAAAAGACAGAGCCAGTGGAGATTGCTCCTCAGAGGTGAAGATGAAATTAATGAACCCTCTGAGGAGCGATCTCCGCCGGCTCTGTCTTTTAAAACTATGCTCCCTGGCTAACATTGTGTCTCCCTACACTTGAGCATCCCCGTGTAAGATGTCTTGTGTAGAGAGACTCTTAGTCTGTTGAAGCAAAAGTAAAGGCTGAAGTCTTGGATGGGGACTCCCTGAGAGTCTTTCTATATGAGACAGCTGGCATGCGAAGAACACGTGTCGGGAGATGCAATGTTACCCAGAAAGGATAGTTTAAAAAGACAGAGGTGGCAGCAGGGCAAAGGCTTTGCTATACACTGGAGCTGTGTGAAGGGGCTGTGAAATGCCAGAAGGGAAACTTCAGCCCATTATAACCTCTCCAGGTCCAAGCCTGGCTCTGGAAGGCAGCTCCAGCCCATTTCCATTCCTGGCTGCCCTCTGGTTGCCATCCCACACAGTTTTAGACTGGAGAGGTGAAATTGACAGAGCCTTCGGGGAGGCGAAGGTAAAATTAACAAACCCTCTGAGGAGCGATCTCTGCTCCTTTTTAAACTACGCTTCCCGGCTACCATTGTGTCTCCCTACACTTGAGCGTCCCTGTGTAAGATGTCTCGTGTAGAGGGACTCTGAGTCTCCATTGGAGAGAGAGGCAGAGTTAATAAACAAATAAATATGTATGAAGAGAAGGGCACAGTCTGGATAGCAGTGGCCCAAGAGGGATAGCCCCCTTGGAATATTTGAGGCTTTCCTGGTGAACGATAAAGATAAGTTTATTCTGGCAAGCCTTTGGCTAAGTCCCGAATGATGGATTTGAACTGCTTGTTACTCTAACTTGTTAGAGTAACTGTGTTACTCATTAGGATTTTTGAGTCGATAGTTGTATATTTGATTTTTCTTGCGGTCAGACGTCTGGTAGGAAAACAAGGAAGAAGCCTGTCTCGGGAACAGGAATCAGACTAGCCTCTTTTGGAAGCAAAATGTGGAATCAAATGAAATTCTGGTCCAATGGGGGCAGCTATGGTGCTGAATCTGGGCCCTTCTTTTTCTCTTTTTATTTCCCCCAGCCCTTCGCCCAGTTCAGTCTGCCAGTGCCCACGGGAACATCCAGTCTAGCACGGCATTTACAGTATCCCGAAACAGGCAGGGAGGAGTTAATGTTATTCTTTCTCTTCAACACAATGGCTGCAGCCGAACGATTTCTCATATTCCTGAAATTTCCAGTGTGTGCGTCTTTATAATCACTGTGATTAAACCCCCTGCCGAGAGCTAGGTCCACATGGAAAATTAGCTTTGAAACACTCAAAATTCCCTGGGCCGTGCTATTGTTCCTGCGCGAGGGAAGGCAGACAGGGTGAAAGATATTCCGCAAGTGTATGGCTGGAAGGGTTGCGGGGGGGGGTGGCATTTTGCCTGCTGCTTGTGAAATGCAGCCACCTCTGGGGTGGAACAACGCCTCCAGTTTCTGTTCTGCAGGTAGAATCAAAACCAGAAACTTGTCCTGGCTGGATATTGGACTCTCTCAGGGTGTCGTTTGGGACTAAAGAGGACATCTAGAAGCGTCTCTGAATTGGGAATATCCCACGGATGCACTGTGGGTGACCTTCTGAAGATTAGCTAAGGGCGTTCTCCTCCGATTGACTCAGAACTGACTCAGAAGCGACAGGCTTTCTCAGCAGGCATTCTGAAATATCTGTTTTCTGACTACCCTCTGAACACTCGGCATGTGTGTGCTGCCCTTCTTCTCACTGCCCTTTGAGAGCCATAGTTCAGTTTCCTCTCCCGGCATCCATCCCACAGCTCCAGAAACACTTGAAAAATTGGGGTGGTGGGATGGTGGTGGTGGTGGAGAGGTTGTGGCTCTGAGGTGGATCTCCTACTTTGCACGGGGAAGGTCCCAGGTTCGGTTCCTGCCATCTCCTGCCAGAGGGTGTTGAGAAAGACCGGTCTCTCTTTGCGATGGCTCGGTCGGATTAATGCACGACGAGCAACTACCCGGATTGATTAAATTAATTAAAATCCACAAAAACAGGGGTGCATCAAGGAGCTGACTCTGGGAACTGGATCTTGCAAAGGTCAGTATGAATTCTGAGATTCCAAATGTTTAACCATTGGAGGAATGAGTTGTGCTTAGCAATGTAAAAATGATGTTCAGAGTTCTGAACGAGGGCAACGAAGACGGTGAGAGGTCTGGCGACTAAGTCCTATGAGGAAAGGTTGAAGGAGCTTGGAATGTTTACCCTGGAGAGGAAACGACTGACGGGTGACATGATGATAACCATCTTCAAATACTTGAAGGGCTGCCATGTACAGGGTGGTGTGGAGTTGTTTTCTGCTGCCCCAGAAGGTTGGGCCGGCCTGGAACCAACTGGTTGAAATTAAATCAAAAGAGTTTTTGGCTAAACTTTAGGAAGAACTTCCTGACAGTGAGAGCGGTCCCTCAGTGGAACAGGCTTCCTCGGGAGGTGGTGGGCTCTCCTTCTTTGGAGGTGTTTAAGCAGAGGCTAGGGGGCCACCTGACAGCAAGGCTGATTCTGTACACCTGTGCAGATCATGAGAGGGAGGGCAGGAAGGGTTGCATCAGTGCTTAGTTCTCGTGGCCCCTTCTTACATGCCCAGGGTAAGGCAATCGCCACTTTGGGGTCAGGTAGCAATTTTCCCCAGGCCAGTTTGGCTAGAGATCCAGATGGTGTTTTTCCATCTTCTGGGCATGGAGCAGGGGTCACTGGGGCAGTCAGGGGGCAAGATAGTTGTGAATTTCTTGCATTGTGCAGGGGGCTGGACTAGATGACCCTGTAGGTCCCTTCCAACCCTAAGATTCTATGCTCTCGAGGGGTGCAAACATGGCTGCCAGGGTGGGGGTCAGTTTACTGGAGTTTAGGAGTTCCAGCCTAGCCTCTAAGCCCATAACTCTGACAGAATCACTTCTGGAATTTATTTCATGTATTCCACATAGGGTTGCCATCTCCGGGTTGGGAAATTCCTGGAGATTTGGGGATGGAGCCTGGAGGCGGAGCTTGGGGGATTCCCTTGGGGAGGGACCTCAGCGGGGTATAATGCCACAGAGTCTATGCAGCAAAGCAGCCCGTTTCTCCAGGGGAACTGATCTCAGTTGTCTGAAGATCAGTTGTAATTCTGGGAGATCTCCAGGCTTCACCTGGAGAGTTGCAATGCTAACTTACCCCTCCTTCATCCCCAGTGGGGACCCACAACAGTTTGTGTCATTCTCCTTTCCTCTATTTTATTCTCACAACAGCCCTGTGAGGTAGGTTAGACTGAGTGTATGACTGTTCCAAGCTGTAATTCCGGGAGATCTCCAGCCACTACCTGGAGGCTGGCAACCCTAGAGGTGGTCCTGCAGATCTGAGAGTCCAAGGTCATAAAGAGCTTTGAGATGCTGCTAAAGGCAGCGGCTGAAAGATAACGGGTTGATGACATATTGTTCTGTTACACTGAAACATTCCCTGTTTAACCCCAGTATATTTACAAGTTTAAAACCATTTACTCCAATGCTTCATCTCGTAAATAAAGTCTGTTTTTTGTTTTGTTTAACCCTGGCTGGCTTGTGGTTAGGGGATGAGCTTTCCTGAGCCACAGCTCACTTCTTCAGATACCTGAGGCTCACAAAACCTCAACCCCTACCACAAAATTTTGTCAGTCGCGTAGGTGCTGTTGGTCTCTTGCTCTTTTCTGTTACTGCAGACAGACTAACAAGGCTATCCATCTTGACCTGGCTGGCTTGTTGGCAGAAGGGAATTAAGGCACAAACCTCTGACACTCTGGTCATGCGTCGACTCACGAGCCAGTATAGTTAATTAATTAATTTAGGACTTGCTCATCCATATGACAAAACTGAGGCTATCGTACTTGGGTCACATCATGAGAAGACAAGATTCTCTGGAAAAGTCAATAATGCTAGGAAAAGCGGAAGGCAATAGGAAAAGAGGAAGACCCAAAACGAGGTGGCTGGACTCCATAAAGTAATCCACGTCCTCCAGTTTGCAGGATCTGAGCAAGTCTGTTAATGACAGGACGGTTTGGAGGTCTTTCCTTCATAGGGTCGCCATAGGTCGGAGGCGACTTCACACACACATGCATATGTATGGGGTCAGGGTAGAAATTCGATCGGAGCTCAGAAGAGAGATGACTTGGCCTGGATCTTGAATAGCAGGGAAATGTGTTTTGAAGCGAAGATCTCCCTGGATCTTGTGTCCCCGCCCCCTGACTAACAAACAGAGCATGGCTTACGTGAGCCGGAGCCCACTTCGTCAGAGGCATTGTTTGGAAGCCACAACACCAGACCTCTGGGGAGCAGCCGGGTCATTCTCCTCTGAAAGCTCACTACCTCGCCAAACAAGTGCACCGATTGTCTTCTCTTGGATCTTGGCATGAGGGCTTCCCGGAAGCATCTGGCTGGCAACCACTGGAAACGGGAAGCCGGACTAGGTGCCCTCTGGGACTGATCCAGCACGCTTAGCATTGTCATGTTCAGCTAAGAGGTTCACAATTGGCTGGCCCTCGGTCAGATTTGGCCCCTTGGAGCGGTGGCACATGACCTGTGTGTATGTTATGTGTCGTCAAGTCGCCACCAACCTATGGCGACTCTATGAAGGAAAGACCTCCAAAACATCCTATCATTAACAGACTTGCTCAGATCTTGCAAACTGGAGGACGTGGCTTCTTTTATAGAGTCCAGCCATCTCGTTTTAGGTCTTCCTCTTTTCCTGCTGCCTTCCACTTTTCTTAGCATTATTGACTTTTCCAGAGATTCTTGTCTTCTCGTGATGTGACCCAAGTACGATAGCCTTAGCCTTGTCATTTTAGCTTCTAGGGAGAATTCAGGCTTGATTTGATCTAGAACCCACTTATCGGTCTTTTTGGCTGTCCATGGTATCGCAAAACTCTCTGCCAGCACCACATTGTAAATGAATCCATTTTCTTCCTGTCCGCTTTCTTCACCGTCCATCTTCCACATCCATACGTAGTAGTATCTCTTACCTTGAAAACTCTAAAAGCGACGTAGAGTATGACCTGCGTATTGTGAACTTAATCCCCCGCCCCCAGGCTGCCTGTCTGTCTCATTTCTCCTGCCTCTTCCAAGGAATTCAGAATGACATCCGTACTTCTTCTGCCCCCATGCACTTTCAGTGCAATTCATGAACAATCGCTAACGTGCATCGAAAGCACATTATGCAAAGTGTTTGAAAGCCGCTGCAAACGAATTGCTAGACAGAGCTGCAGCAACAGGTGTAGCCTCCAAAGCCTGACGCAGCGTTTTGGTCCCCTGTGCTCTTGGGCTGGCTTCTCAGCATTGCTGCAAATCAAAATAACAGCATTACGGGCCCCTGCTGCGAAAATCCATCTCTCCTCAAGCTCACCCACCTCCTTTTATTTCTCTCCCTGTCTTTTGCACGCAGAATCAGGGCAGCCCTTCCGTGGAGCAGAACAGTAGCTGTAAGCCAGGGAATGATTTGTCAGCGATCTGTAGCCACCCTGGAATGATGTGTGGAGATGGGCTCTAATTGCATTGTGCATTAGAGCCTAAAGAGCATATACCCGGGCAGAGAGGCAAGGGGCGTTGCAGGGGGGGGGCAGCCCTGGGCTTCTAGCAGAGCGACTGGCCTTGAGCTAAGAGCCCGGGGCCACACTCTATAGAATTCATGGGCTGGGAAACTCGTGCTGGAACGTTGTTTGCTTGCTGTACTTAAAAGTTAGTTTTGTAATTTAGTTCATTTATTATTTACTCCACCTTCTTGAAAAAGCCCACAGTGGCTTATCATCAAATTAATAATGCAAACAATTAAGGGAATAAGATGCCCCTTTATTAAACAAAAACTTACAATAGAATGAGCACAGCCCGTGGCAGATCTTTGTCGGCATTGGCTTCCTAAAAAGGGGCCAACACGGGCTCAGGCAAGATTGGGAAGGAGTGCGGCAAAAACAGAAATGTTACCAGAACTGCTCTTTATTATAATGGGGAATTAGCTGTAGCAGTCTGTAACTATTAATATTAAGCGAGGATCATAACCTATGTATACGGAGGTCCTGATCCCAGACACTCTAGTGAAAAAGAGGCAGACAACGAGTCAGGTCCAAACACGTGTATTGAGTGTAGCGTAAGCCTAGCTTGCACAACCATACAAAGAACATACAAGGTCTAAGAAATACAGAGTAGGAAATACAGAGACGTTCGCATTAGCTGGTTCCCAACGATGATAAGGGAAATACTCACTTATCCTGGAGCGAAGCAGAGACACAACAGCGAGGTGGCCCAATGCCAGCACTGGGACCACAGACGGACAGCAAGGAGGTCTGGATAGGGAATGGCCGAGGCACCGAGTGGTCTGAGAGACCAGCTTAAATACCCCAAAACGTACCCTGGGGCTGGTGCTTTACTTGGTGGTTCTCACAGATTAAAACAAAGGGTCTAATGGGCTACTGAATGGCTTGGATGGGCCACTTTGGTAATCAGATTGCGATAAGTGACACCTCAGGAAGAGGGGACAAAAGAGGGAGGGGGAAATCCAAGTGGGCTGAAAGGATGTTCCAGCGGACAGGGCTTGTCCTGATGTCATCAGCTCTGGAATGCGGAGGTTTCTTTGAGATGCATTCTCTAAGTGCTTGGGATGGTCGGCACTTAGTTCCTTCTCCGGGGCGGCTCCTAAGATATGCAGAGCGGGGCGAGGGGCTCTCGCTGCGGACGTGGTGTGCCCGCTTCGCCGAAATGGCTTCTCAAAGCAGTCTTCTTCCCAGGGTCTTCTGGCTGCCTGAGAACATGGATGCCGGCTGGGCATAGCTGGGGCTGGATAGCAGGCTGCCCGGTAGCGAGGGCAAGCTCGGCGACCGGCTCGCGGGAGGCTCCAGGCGGGAACTGACCAGGGAGCGCCTAGCCAGGCTCGCTGGAGGTTTCCCCGGCAGGCGCCCAGCTGCTAGCAGCGGCTTGGGCCCATATGAGGCAGGCTTCCATGGAGGCAGCGGGAACAACACTTTAAAACACAGTCCAAGGCAGGGAACAGGCACGGTCCGTGGCAGATGGCAATGCAGGCACGGGGCACACTTGTAACACAGTCCAAACACACACTGGGAAGTCCAGATACAGGTCGGGGCAGGGCTGCCCAGAAAGAGAGTCCTTTTGTGCAGTTACCCAAACATGGAGTCAGTAAACTACACAGTCTATAGCAGCAGCAAGGTAATTGACACGCAGGCAGGAAACTGACACGTGTATCAGAACACACACATGTGCAAAGCAGTCTTTGGAGTAGCAGTAAAACAGCAACGCAGGAAACTTTAGCACAGTTCATAGCAGGCTTCAAAGCAGGGGAGGGGGCCTACTTGGCAACAATTCCCCCCCTCGGAGACCCCGGGACGTCAGGCGCGCGGGTCTCCGAACTTGGCTTCAAAGACGAGGTGGTCGGCAATGTCCGGTGGTCGAGCTTCGAGCGGAAAAGGAGTGGGAAGGGAAGGGGGAGGAGGCGTCACTCAAAATTTAGTTTGGAGAACCACCTAACCGAATAAGTGCAATTTAGATCAGCCAATGGGCTGCAGGTCTCTGGGTTCACACCAGGGGGTGTGCTAAGTGCAATTGTCAGAATAAATAGCAATAATTCATAAGTAATAGCAATTCATAGTAGTATAGGCAGCAATGAGCAATTCATGCATATAAATAGCAATAATTCATATTTGGGTACATTGATCAATTCATGGCGGGAGGTAATTCATACAGAATTCATGGTGGGTTAAAAGCATTAAAAACCAGGGGCAATTCATATACATGGATTAATTCATAAGCAGAAGATTTAAAAGCAAGGACAATTCATGGTTCAATTCATGAATGCAGGGTTAAAAGCAATTCATACAAGGTAAAGTGAAATGTGCAAGCAAGGCATAATTCATTGAGGGTAGGCTAATTCATAAATGGTTAAAATCATAAATACATAGATACATAGGGTTTAAAATGATAATTCAGGAAGTTAAAACCGATTTCATAGATGATAGCAGCAATAGTAAAAGCAAGTGCGGAGAAATAATTCATGGGGGGGTAAGCGGCGGAAGGGTTCATGGGGGCCAGAAAAATACACTCTGCAATTAAAAGACCAACTCATATAGTCAGATTAAAACCAAATTCATCGAGCTTAAAATCAGAAATAAAATAACCTTTAAAAGAGACCGTTCAGGAGGGGTCCCGGTTAAAACCAAATTCATACAATAATAGATATGCTAGAATTACCTCGGCGGAGGGAGTCGGGTTAAAAAGGCATTCCTGAGGTTAAAATCAAATTCATAGGGATAAAGTTCATGGGCGCACTTGCAATAGATAGAGAGAGGGACTAGTTCGGGGCTAAATTCATGGGAGTTAAAATTCATAAAAGCAGTGGAGGGAAATTCATAAAACCATAGAGTAACAAAGATCACAGACGGCTCAGTCCGCAGTACAGCTGCTGGACTGGGTTGCATATTTACAAGAACAAGCGAACTTAGTCCATGTGTTCCAAAACACACTTCCACCCCCCCTTGCTGTCTGCGTCAATCCGCAGAGCAGGGTCGGCAGGCGGCGAGAAGGGCTTCAGGCACACAGTTCTAGTCCTCATGGAGGTGGCGCTGCTGGCGGTCGTTTGGAGACGGGCCGTGGGCTGGGAGGCAGAGAAACATGTCCCCCCCTAGTCCACAAGAGGGCCTCGGAGCGGAGTCCGGCAGCAAAGCGTCCATGGGGCTGGTTCAGGATCCGTACACATAATAAAACATAGTCATAGTTCATAACAACATAAGCAACTACACAAACAAGGGTTAAAGGAGGGCGCCAAGAATAACCATTAGGGCAGGAGGAGGTCGGGGTTGTAATGATCCAAACGGTAAGACAGCTGGAGTTGCTGGAGCTGTCGGCGGCTCCAACAGCCCAAATAAAGTAATGAGGCACATAATAAAACTTGAAAGGCCAAAATCACAACGATCGGGTGCAGAGCCAAATTGTAAATTCCAGTGGCAGTGGGGCTCCAGCCAAAGAGGGTCTCCCACCACGAATGCTCGCCGGTGGTCTTAATCCGCTGGACTAGATCCAAAATCTCCTTTCCGTTGTGGGACACAACCAAAGCAGCAGTATCCCCGTCCCTCTGGATGCTCTGGAGGGTGCGGTGGAGCTGCGGGTGGGCCAGGAGCTCGTGGATCAATTCCAGACCGATGCCAAGGGCGACAGGCTTCACATGCCGATAGATGGAGGGTGCCACCAGGATCTCTTCTTGGGTCCAGACCGGTACCGTGTAGGTGAAGTCGCAGGCTGCTACCGAAGACAGGTTGCAAAAGCAGCGGTTGACTCCCGGGATCACGGGCTTCAGCTGGAACGAGTTCAGGACCACGAAGTCGCAGGCCGTTCGCACGCAGGCACATCCTTTCCCAAGGTAGACCACAGCGGAGCTGTTCTCCCGGACGACCTCGAAAGAGCACTCATTGAGGGCGTCGACTTGCGGGGCTACACAGGGGTGATGAGGTGCAAAGGCTTGGTCCTGGCAAATGAAGCCGGTCTGGTCTCGATGCTGGCACCCTTGGAGGCTGACGAGCTGCCATCCGGTCGGGGTGAAGCGGGCCCAATGGTCGGGGTGTCTGGCGTAGAGGACCTCGGTGTCGCTGACTTGGAGTCCCAGAGGCACGACTGGATACACGTGGAATGACTCGTGCGCACTGGCCGTTAATAAAAATAATTTAAGCTCCTGGGTGGTCGGTGAGAACGAGGAATTTACAAGAGACCACCAGGATTCAAGCTCCAGTTTTATGGGTGACAATTTGGGCGTGATCAATCTTTTAATTTCCAGGGGCAAGTGCCCATCCGTGGCTTGCCGAATTAGCCCCATGGCCACAGCCTGATTTAATTGTTGGGCTTGCATACATGCCATGGCTATTGACACGTTGCGTTCCAAAGACTGTGTCCCTTTGAGCAGCAGAGAAAAATCTCTTTCAATTTGACTCTCCCAGTTAACTAAAATGGAGCTGATCTCGTGTTGCCCATTCGAAATGGAATTTAGAGACTGCACCACCGGTTTACCTAAGTCAGAGATGCTAGTCGTAACATGGGCAAACTTATTAGCGAGAGTCTCAATGTTGACCGAATCCATGATTGCTAAGCCTCCGGCTGCTGGAGCAGTCCAGTCGGCAATGCTTCGTCTGGCACGCGAGAGAGAGGGGGAGGGATCGATCCACAGTTGTAGCCATGCATTCCAACCCTTGCTACCGGCCTCCAGATAGGGAGCGCACTGCGGCAGCCTCTGGGTTACATTTAGCTCAGCTAAGTCTATGCGGATCTCTTTTAAAGACATTTGCGGGCGGACTAGAACTCTCTCTCGAATGTCAGTTTTCAAAACATGGGAGCCCACTATATGCGTGCCGCCTTGGCTTAATTGCTTATTGCTAACAATCAAAGGGTCAATTTGGATGGTGTGGGTCTCCTGGGTCCGGATCAGCAGGGAATAATTGCCTGGTTCGTGAGTCAAATTTACGAAGAGCAGCCCAAGCCGGTGAAATTTCTCTACTAGGGGCTTGGTTTGGCATTCGGGCGTCTGTTGAACCAGAATCCAATCGGGTGGGCCGTGTTTGGCTAGGTCTTCCTCTTTTACAATCCAGGTCAGGTTCTCCCAGCGTTCTATAGCAAAGGAGAGAACTGCACCTGAAGGGGGCGTGATAGTGACTGATGCAGTTTCAGTGGTAGTGGTGCCTAGTAGGATGGTCATTCTAAAGGGGTCTCCTGCCTTCCATACTGCGGCCGACACTAAGATAACTTCACAGTATGGTCCGAAAGCCTCAGTGACAAATGGCGAGGTTTCGAAGTTGGCAGGGGTGGTATTTTTGTCTACCACCGGGACTGCGGTGGGGGCTGGCCTGATACGGGGAAGGAACATACAAGGAATCGGAGCAAGTGGTGACACTGTGTCAGTAGGCGAGTAGCATACTAATTCTTGGGACATAGTTTTTACTCCCCCACATAAAATAACAAGCTCTGGGGGTCGGATCCACTGCTCTTCACAACTGCGGAAGTTAGTGCGATCCGTGGGGGTGGTCATATTGCTCTGCTGCACAACCTTGCAGACCATCATTTCGTTCCCTGCCAGGGTATTGATACATCTCCAATGGGGGTAGGGCATTAATTTGGACGGGCGTCCCTCTATTAGGGTGCCTGCCAGCACGAGCAAACACAGAGTAGCCAGGTGCCTCATCTCCTGGCCTTCTTTTTCCTTTTGTGGTGAAAATATCCTGGGGAGACCTGCGGATATAAGTACAGGCTCCCTGAGTTTATTGCAGCAAAATAAATGAAGTAAAGCGGGGAAAAAGAAGGGTGTATTTCTGCCAGCACTGTATGTTAAGCGGGGTTCGAACGAGAAGTCCCAGAGCACTAAGCGAGCCTTCCAGCTTGTTGCTCTGGGGAACTCCTGTGCGAAGGTTTCTTTCTAAAGCGTGTATATTTCAGGGGGGACGTCTTTGCGTCGGGCAAGGGTCGGCTGCGCGTTAGGCGGGATTATGCAAACTCGCCCCGGGGGTCCCTGGGTGCCTGGACTATGTGGCCTCCAGGTGCCCCTTGCTCAGTGGCGGGCTACTTTTATCTTGCGGGCTGAGAGCTATCGGTCCGGCTCGGCCTGTCCTTGCCGTTTTAAAAAGAAAAGAAAACTAAAGAGCGGTTTACATTAACTATAAGGGTTGCTGCAGACGGGGGCCCTCGTTTTAATTTTTCAAAAATAGGCCTTCGTCATATGTTTGCAGGACAACCAATTTTTGGGGGGGGACTCCCTCGGGAGGCCCCATCTTCTAGTTAAGAGAAAAACGATACACCGGGCAAAAAGGAAAAATACACTGAGCAAAAGAAAAATGCACTGAGCCGAAAGAAAAATACACGGAGCAAGAGGCATACGGGTATGGGGTACTTTCGGGTTGCCCTCACTTGGAAGGCCTGGCAGGGCTTCATTATAACTTCAATATGTCTCCCCCCCTTCTTTTCCTTTGTACGGTACGGGCAAGGGAAAAGATTACGTGGGGCGGGCGGCTGCTGGCGGAAAGGGCCGAAGTGGAGCCGAGGGCGCTCGGCGGCGTTTATCGAAAAGCGGCGGAGGCGGCCGAGATCTGCCGGCGCCACTGGGTCTGGGTTGTTCGAGGGTCATCTTGGCGCAGGGGATTCTGGCTATGTAAATGAGGTACGCTGCCCCTTGTACGTGGCGAACGCACCCCAATAACACATTCCAGGGGTAACATATTTACAAAATACTGGCGGGTCTTTTACTTTTGCACTAAAGCGTACTAAGTGGTGGCGCCGTACAGCAACTCACCATGACGAATATGAACATTAGTAAAAGAGGGATGTTGGGCTATCTGGGGGACCTTTTCCAGGGGAGGCACGGCCCTCAAAGCCAAAGCCGACCATCATGCGAAAGCGTGGGTCTGGCAGGTGAGACCCCGAATCTACGTAGATGCGGGATCTTCACCAGCACGGCGGGTGAAATGTTTTCAAACAAAGAAATCACCTTATTTGGTGGTTTCAACGTTGGAAGACTGCATTCACTTCTGGGCTAAAGCCTCTCCAACCACTTTCACACACAGCAAATCTCTTTTGCCTGTGCAATTTTTTTCCGAACATGCGGCTTAAAATCCAATTAAGAATCACTTTCGGTGGTGGTCCTATTTGGCTTTGATTGCCGTGTCTTCTCCCAAGGGTCCCAACTGTGGGGCCCGCCTAATGAGGTCAAAGAATAGAACTGGAAAAACTTTTAACACTTACACCGATATCTACATATTCTATTGTTTCTTTTATTCTAAAGCTACAAAAGTCTGATCTAAGGGGACACACGGTATCTCTGGCCCAGGGTGGAGTGATATCTGGCGAATCACTGGGCAGAGGGGGGCTGGGCTGGTGGTGGTTCCCCCAGGGTCATACACAGGAGGGGCGGTTTGCAGCGGCTTCCCTTTCCATTCTTTTAATTGAGAGGCATGAAAGTATTTTAGCCACGTTCCTCCTGTCTTTCTTTGGATGGCTACCTGATAGACGGCTGGGGAGACTCTTTTTGTGATAGGGACTGGGCCTTGCCATTTGGCTGCTAGTGAATGCGCCTTTTGCGAAAACTTCCTGTACAGAACGAGCTGTCCTTCCTCCCACTGCCTGGGGTTCCTGACCCATCCCAATTTGCGGTCCATATCCTTCTGAGCTGTGCCCAACTTCTGGGCCACTTGCATGTGGACGGCGTGTATGGATGAGAGCAGGTCCTGGACCCAAGCATCATTAATCACTACAGGCTGCATATCGGAAGGGAGCTGCGTATCTAGCCAGAAGGCTTCCGGGAGTTGCATTCTTCGCCCTGTCATTACCATATGAGGTGTGAGCCCGTGAACTGCGGTAGTGCCTCTAATGGCCATTAGGATTATGGGGAGTTTTTCATCCCAGTCTCTCCCGGAGGAGCGAACCATTTTGCGGAGAGCCTCCTTGAGGGTCCGGTTGGTTCTTTCTATTGCGCCTGAAGCTTGAGGGTGGCCTGCTATGTGGAAGCGTTGCTGGATGCCCAGTGCTTTACAAAGCTCCTGTGTTACTTCTCCGATAAAGTGTGAGCCTAAATCGGAGTCCATGACTCGCACAATGCCCCATCTTGAAAAGACATTGTTGAACAGTAGTTTGGCGGTGGTGACTGCATTGTTGCGCTTGCACGGAAACGCTTCGACCCATTTGCTAAAGGGGTCAATGACAGTGAGACAGTAGCGATTGCCGCGAGCAGTGGGGGGAAGGGGGCCGATAAAGTCAATCTGTATGCGAGCCCAGGGTCCGTCAATTCTCTGATGCTGGAGGGGAGCTCTAGGTCCGGTGGGGTCTGCATTAACCATAGCGCAGGACAGACAGTTGTCTACCCATTGCGCTACTTCGGTGCGCATGCCAGGCCACCAACCAACCTCTTTTACCCTTTCCAGAGTCAGATCCTTGCCTCGGTGTCCCTGCTCGTGGACAAACTGAATTAAGTCAGCCCTAACTTCCAATGGCACTACCCAATGGCGTTCGCCGGCTGCATCTACTGCCCAAACTACGTCTTCCTCTTCTCTGATCATGAGTCTCCCTGTCTGATCCCTTCCTGCGGCTAGGAGGTCAGTTATTTCTGGGTCAGATAGTTGCAGTCGTGCTAGGTCTAGTGTTCCTGCGGTTCCCTGAGCTTGGCTGCGGGCTTGTGCCCGAGTGGTGACAGGGCGGAGGGGACAGTCGGTGGCTGATTCCGGTAGGGGAGCATTTTCAGTGGCGGCTGCCTTGGCTGCAAGGTCTGCCTGGTCGTTCCAATAAGCGGTCTCTGAATTTGTCTTCTGGTGTCCCTTGACATGGGTCACCTGTGTTGGGCCTGAGCGGGACTGGAGGAGTGCTGCTACCTGCTGCCATAGCTGTAGGTGGGCTACGGGTTTCCCATCGCTGGCTCTCCACCCCTGATTCTGCCATACCGGGAGCCAGACCGTGGCGGCTTTGGCCGTCCAATCCGAGTCTGTGTAAATGGCAAGTGGGCTTTCTGGGGGCTCAAACTCAAGCACTGCCAGAAGCGCTTGCACCTCGGCCGCTTGGCTGGAATGGGGGCGGGCTGGACCTTTGAGAGTATGGGCGTCGCTCACTCGCACGGCGCCGTAGCCTGTCCGAGGGGAGCCTCCAACGTGAAAGGAGGAGCCGTCACAGAACCAGCATGTGAAGCCGTTCTGTCGGGCTTCCTCTAGCGGGACTCCCCAAGTAACTGGCCAGACAACCTGTGGTGGCGGGTCCAGGGGGCACTCGTGCTCGGTCCCGGTTACCAATAGGCCATAGGGGGCTGGTGGCTCAGTGGTTTCCTTTTTGAATTCTACTCCGCGGTTGACCAGGGCCAGGGTCCACTGTGCTATGCGGGCGTTTGAAACTTGTCCGTCTTGTATTTTTCCCGACAGGATATATTTGAGAGGCGTGTGGGTAGTTTGAACTATTGTGCGGGAGCCTCCTATGATAAATTCCCAATGGGTCAGACTCCAAACTAGAGCAAGGCATGTCTTCTCGCAGGGGCTGAACTTAGTTTCTACTGCGGTTAGGTTGCGAGAGGCATAGGCTACTACTCTAGCGGTCCCCGCTTGCTGCTGGGTGAGTGTGGCTCCTATGCTCTTGTCGGATACTGCTAACTGGATAAAGAATGGCTGAGTTACATCTGGATGGGCTAGGGCCGGGGCTGCGGCCAGGCTGCGCTTTAGCTCGGCTAAGGCTGTCTGTTGCTCCGGTCCCCACTCCCAGGGAGTGTTCTTCTTGAGGAGAGCATAAAGGGGACGAGCTTTGTCTGCAAAGGACTCGATGAAGTCTCGGGAAAAGTTGAAAGTTCCTAGAAGGGCTCTGAGGGAGGGGACATCGGTGGGTGCAGGCAGCTTGGAAATGACCTCCATTCGCTGGGCGTCCGGGGTGCGACCCTCGGGTCCCAGGGTCAGACCCAGGTACTTGACGCTGGTCTGAACCAATTGGGCCTTTTCCCTGCTTGCCTTGAACCCAGTCTCGCGGAGGAGTTCCAGGACTTCCCTGGTGATTTGGCGGGCTAATCCTTCCGTGGGGGCGTGGACTAAAATGTCATCCACGTAGCTCAGTACGTGGGGCCTCGAGGAGGGTTGGAGGCGTTCCCACATCTGGACTACATGGGCATGACAAATGCTGGGGCTGGAGTGGAATCCCTGGGGTGTCCGCTTGAATGCGTATTGCTGGCCGCGGAAAGTGAACGCGAACTTGTACCAGCAAGACTCATGCAACCGGATGGAGTGGAAAGCATTGGCCAGGTCTATGACCGAGTAGAACCGTGACCCAGCGGCAATGGCCGTTAGGATCTCATTATACTTGGCCACAACCGGGGCAACTGGAGGGGTGGTGGCATTCAGGGCACGGAAGTCGACCGTCATTCTCCAGGTCACTCCATCTGCTTTCAGAACTGGCCACAATGGGGCGTTGCAGATGGACTGCATCGGGAGTATGACGTCCCACTCAAGGAGTCCTTCTATAGTCTTGGCTATCCCTGCCTCAGCTTCCGCTGGGTACTTGTACTGTCTTTGGGGAGGGGGGTCCTTTCCTTCAATCAGGACGCAGGCGCCCTTCACTATCCCACACTCGGCCTTGTCTGTCACCCACACTTCGGGAAAGTCCTGAACCCAGGGGTCTCCTGTGATGGGGGCGAGAGGAAGGGGGGCCTTGAGGGCTGCGCATCGATGGACTGCATTAACAAAGTCTGGGCCTCCCGGGATGCGCCACAGGAGCCCGTTCGCTAAGTCAATGGTCAGTCCCTCGGCACGGAAAAATGGCATGCCCAAAAGTCCATCGTCTTCTCCCCGGTTTGCGCACGCCGAAATCCGGGTGGCCAGGTTCCCAACGGAGAGGGGGATATCCTGCCAGACCAGGGATTCCTGCGTGCCGCCTCCAAAACCGGCGAGCTGCATGGTTGTGGGGGTCTGGGTGCCCTTTGCAACTAAGGTGGGCCGGAGTATATTAAGAGAAGCTCCGGTGTCTATAAGGAGAGTGGCAGGCTTCTTCTTTTCCCCGGGAGTCCCGATCCCTGCCTTTACTGTCGGTCTCCCCCATGTGTCCGGCTTTAGTTTGGCAACTATGCCCACGGAAGGAGACTGGGACTCGGGGCAACCCTATGCTGATCCTGCACTCTGGTCGGTGGAAGCGGCGCTTCCTCTAAAGGGGTTGTTGGGGCTCGGGCGCTCCCGAACCGCAGCTATCGGGGGACTCGAGAAGGGAGGGTCTGGCGGCAAAGGGGGCGCCGACGGAGGTACTGGGGGCTGCTGCTGGTCTTCCCATTCCATGATCGCCTTCATTAGAACGGACGTGGGCTTTCCGTCGAAGAGCTCCATGTTCGCTCCAAGGTTTTTGAGGCGCATCCAAAGTTCCCAACGGAGGGAGTCCCTGGACTGGGGCGTGCTGCCTCGGTCCCGGTAGCCCTCGTGGTCGCCCTGCGATGCTCCCCAAGCATTAGACTGATCTGGAGGCGGGTAGACCTGATGGTGGTACGGGTGCGATGCTCGCGAGTGAGAAGGGGCTATGGGTGCATCCTGTGGTCGGGGCTCGTGGGGTCCTTGCTGGGAGGAGGAACTGTAACTCGGGGTAGGCGCAAAGGAAACTCCCGGACGGTAGTCCCTTGGTCCTCTTCCCCGGTTAAAGCTATTGCTCCTTCCCCTCAGGATTCCTCCCCTTGCCTCCGGATACGGGCTGCGTCCCTGTGGTCGGTACTGAGAGTGAGGGCCATGATTGGCGTAGGTGACTGCACTTATCGGCTCGCTCTCCTTCCTACGAGAGGCCGGGGGCTTCACATGGCGGATGGCGCCGGTTTCTCGCAACAGGCCAGCAATGCTTCTGATGCGAGCTTCCAGGTCTCCCCATGAGATGCTCCCGGGCTCTACTCCTGCTAGCGCTAGGCGGGTGGTACTATTGAGTCCATCTAAGACTGCCCTTCTGAATTCTAACTCGTCAAAGTCGGGTACATCGCTTGCATCTAGGTCCACTTCGTCTGCTAGCTCAGCAAGAAGCTGTTTTCTAGCTAAATATGCCTCTGGGTCCTCTCCGGGTTTCTGGGACTCTGCAATATACAGGGCTTTTAAGCTTTTGGTGGGCCACAGGAATGCACAAATTTCTTTAATTGCTCCATACTGGCTGCGTGTGGCTAGCCGTCGGTTAGAAATATAGGCATTGAGGGCCGACACTATCTCAGGGGCGGCGCATTGGCGAGCCAGTTGGGCTACATCGGAACCACTAGCGGAGGGCTGGGAGGTGGTCACATGGGTGAACCACTGGATGGCCGTGTCTCGGTTTAGGGGTCCCATGCGATCTGCTATGGCTTGGAGCTCATCGGGCCTCCAATTGCGGGTTTCTTTAACGACCCGGTCTGTCTTCCTACCGTCCTCATCCATGGATACAATTTCCTTGGTAGCTATCGGATGGAGGGGCTGTGGAGCTTCCTCGGGCTGGGGCGAAGGAGGTGACCAACTGTCGGTACTACCTTCGGGGAGGGCCAAGAGGGCTGCGGGATGCACGGCGGAGATTACGGCCTGCTGCATCCCCAGGTGCTGTTTTAGGGCCTCTAGCTCCCTCTTACAAGCGGAATGATCAGCGGAGGTTACCTTGGAGTGATTGTGCTCTGCCATGAACTGGGCGGCATGGGTTAGCTTAGCGATTCTTTCCTGTCCCTCGATTACTGCATGCTCCGCCATGTCGGCACGAGCGGTGGCCGCCTCAGCCTTGTGCTGGGCGTCCTGGAGGGCGGTAGTTAATCCTTGTTTTTCCAATATGAAATTAACGCGTTCAGCGCGCCACTCAACTGCCTTTTCCTCATGGTCTCTTTCCTGTTCGGCTAGTTTGGCCCTGAGACTCTGGATTTCTAGGTGCAGGGCGTCCTGTTCTCGCTTTGCTTTTTCCTCTAGCTCCTTCCTTTCTTTGTCCTGGGTTATTCTGAGCCTCTCTATTTCCTGCTCGCTATCTTCCTGCGCTATATATAATTTATTTATCAGGGACACGCTGTCCTGTAAGGCAGTAAAAAGTGCCCAAGCTCCGTATCTGTCCTTCTTGCTCGACTTGGGTTTCTCTTTCTCACAAAAATCTTGGAAGGCACTTCTAACTATCTGGAGTGGGTCGGGTCCCTTGAAGGAACCGGCTTCCCAAGGGCAATCTCCCTTCTTCACTAGCCACTTCTCCAGGCGGGGCACGGTGGGGTTTGCCCGGTACATTTTTCCTTTCGTTTAAGGCTGATCTCGGGGGAGGTTAAAGAGTAGATCAGCAACACCAGGGGTGGGGCGATTAAAGCTGCTCAAGGGTTTTAACAACTTCTTCCTCTCTATGTTCCTTTTGGGAGGTTTATCCTTCCCTCAGGTCCTCAAGGGTTTTTACCAGGGGGTTTTAAGGTTCTACTTTTAGGGTTCACAAGGGTATTTTAAGGGTCCTACACTCGGCTCTTCTCCACCGGGGGAGAAGGAAAATTCCTATTCCCGTTTCAAGCTTGCCTACAAGCCACGGGACCAGGAAAAGTTTACTGGCTCAGAGGGTGCTCTCAAGCTCTCTAAGCCCAAGAACCAAAAACGCTCAGTGCTTCCAAGCCTCTGCCTAGAAGCCAAAGCTCAGGGGTCTCCCAAGCCTATGTGCTCAGAAAACCAAAAAGTGTTCCCAAGCCTCTGCTCAGGAACTGCAATTAAGGGGTCTCCCAAGCCTCTGCTCAGGCAACCAGAAATGCTCCCAAGCCTCTGCTCAGGAACTGAAGTGCTTCCAAGCCTCTGCTCAGAAGCCAACAATGCTCTCAAGCTCTCTGCCCAAGAACTATACTCAAAGTGTTCCCAGGCCTCGTGCTCAGAGACAAACGGTTAAACTGTCTCCGAGCCTCGACCAAAAGACTGAAGCGCTCAAGGACTGCCTCTGCAAGTCCCCAAGCGAAAGTGCTCAGGAGTAAAACTACGGTACTCCCAAGCGGAAAAGCGCTCAAGAGTTCTAACAACTCCCAAGCAGGGTGCGCCCAAGAGTCCCACTGACTCCCAAGCGAGGTGTGCTCACGAGTCTAACTTAAAACTCGCAAGCGGAAAGGCGCCCAAGAGTCTAACTTAAAACTCTCAAGCACGGTGCGGCAGGCTGCCGCGGGGCTTCAGGAACCTGGCTTCAGATTCCCAAAGCTAAACTGACTGAACAACCAAACGGACTAACGATCCCTTCACGTTTCCTCCGGAGCGGGGATTGAAGCCTAAGTGCTGGCAGGAACGGGGTTTGGACGGACTTAGGAGAGACGGGGGAGGGCGGAAAAGAATTTTATATGTGCTGCTTCAGGATGTGTATATATCTATAGAGCCTACTTCTGGGATCCCACCCACATAGACGCGTTTAGGCGGCCCGGAAGGTGGCCAGGAACTTCACCAGTTCAAAGGTCCTCACCCACAGTACACCGGTTATAACGGCTGGAGGGCCTCGCGGTGCACCACAAAAGGCAAGTAGTCCAAAGCTGGCTGAAGGAGGAAATGGGGAAAAGCCAACCCACAAGATAGAAATGCTCACTAGAGCCACACACACTCACACTTTTAATTCCCTGAGCTAAAATTGCGCTCTTTACACTGAGGTCTGGAAAATTTTCCTCTAAGTCAGTTCGCTGAAGACACGCGTGTCGACTCACGTGTATTCACACGAACTGGGTTATGCCCGCATTCTCCACCAGTAAACTGTTACCAGAACTGCTCTTTATTATAATGGGGAATTAGCTGTAGCAGTCTGTAACTATTAATATTAAGCGAGGATCATAACCTATGTATACGGAGGTCCTGATCCCAGACACTCTAGTGAAAAAGAGGCAGACAACGAGTCAGGTCCAAACACGTGTATTGAGTGTAGCGTAAGCCTAGCTTGCACAACCATACAAAGAACATACAAGGTCTAAGAAATACAGAGTAGGAAATACAGAGACGTTCGCATTAGCTGGTTCCCAACGATGATAAGGGAAATACTCACTTATCCTGGAGCGAAGCAGAGACACAACAGCGAGGTGGCCCAATGCCAGCACTGGGACCACAGACGGACAGCAAGGAGGTCTGGATAGGGAATGGCCGAGGCACCGAGTGGTCTGAGAGACCAGCTTAAATACCCCAAAACGTACCCTGGGGCTGGTGCTTTACTTGGTGGTTCTCACAGATTAAAACAAAGGGTCTAATGGGCTACTGAATGGCTTGGATGGGCCACTTTGGTAATCAGATTGCGATAAGTGACACCTCAGGAAGAGGGGACAAAAGAGGGAGGGGGAAATCCAAGTGGGCTGAAAGGATGTTCCAGCGGACAGGGCTTGTCCTGATGTCATCAGCTCTGGAATGCGGAGGTTTCTTTGAGATGCATTCTCTAAGTGCTTGGGATGGTCGGCACTTAGTTCCTTCTCCGGGGCGGCTCCTAAGATATGCAGAGCGGGGCGAGGGGCTCTCGCTGCGGACGTGGTGTGCCCGCTTCGCCGAAATGGCTTCTCAAAGCAGTCTTCTTCCCAGGGTCTTCTGGCTGCCTGAGAACATGGATGCCGGCTGGGCATAGCTGGGGCTGGATAGCAGGCTGCCCGGTAGCGAGGGCAAGCTCGGCGACCGGCTCGCGGGAGGCTCCAGGCGGGAACTGACCAGGGAGCGCCTAGCCAGGCTCGCTGGAGGTTTCCCCGGCAGGCGCCCAGCTGCTAGCAGCGGCTTGGGCCCATATGAGGCAGGCTTCCATGGAGGCAGCGGGAACAACACTTTAAAACACAGTCCAAGGCAGGGAACAGGCACGGTCCGTGGCAGATGGCAATGCAGGCACGGGGCACACTTGTAACACAGTCCAAACACACACTGGGAAGTCCAGATACAGGTCGGGGCAGGGCTGCCCAGAAAGAGAGTCCTTTTGTGCAGTTACCCAAACATGGAGTCAGTAAACTACACAGTCTATAGCAGCAGCAAGGTAATTGACACGCAGGCAGGAAACTGACACGTGTATCAGAACACACACATGTGCAAAGCAGTCTTTGGAGTAGCAGTAAAACAGCAACGCAGGAAACTTTAGCACAGTTCATAGCAGGCTTCAAAGCAGGGGAGGGGGCCTACTTGGCAACAGAAAGTCCCATGGCAGAGAGCTACCATGCACGCTCCTTTTAGCTGTGCGCCTGAGATGTATTTGGGTGTGTACCCCTGACCAGCAAAGTATAAATACCACATGCTTTGTCTCCTTGTGGAGCTTACAACTGATGGTAAACTTAGGTTTGCCTCATTCTAATGCTTTGAAAAAGGCCCTGTGGGATGACTCCCCCACCCCACCCCCCAGTTCCTTTCTCTTACAAAAAAAAAGGGAGTTTTAAGAAGCATGATGAGAACAGGGACTCACTAATGTATATCTGATCTTCAGGTCATCATGAGTAAAAACAGCATTCTGAATTGAGCCTAGAAGCTAATGGGGAGCCAGTAGAGTGGCTGTGTGGCTCTGCGGAAGAGCCTCTGCTTGGCTTGTGGAAGGCCCCAGGTTCCCATCTCTGGCATCTCCAGCTAAAAGGAACAGGTGATAGGTGACCTGAAGGGCCTCTGCCTGAGACCCTGGAGAGCAACTGCTAGTCTGAGAAAACAAAACTGACCTAATGGTGAAGCAAGTGCTGGATAAAATTCCCAGACTGTCATCAAGGGACACTCCATGTAAAATGCAATAAAGTAGTCTATCTGTCAGGTGACGAATGTGTGCATGATGGTTTCCAGGTCTGGACATTTTTCCACTTAAGACTTCCTCCAGCCTCCCTACCTCTCTGTCCCCCCTCCCTACTCAGGGAGCCAGAGGGGCTAATTTCTGTAGCTTCCTCACTCGGTCCAGCCTCTTTAAAACTGGCCACGCATGCCCAATGGGATTTGTCAAACACTTGTGTGATTCTTTCCTCCCACGACAGGAGAGCCATTATGTTGATCCCTCCCTCTTGTGAGAATTTAGGAGTCCCCTCTTGCAAGCATTCAGGAAGCCCTGCAGGGTTTGCCAAGCTAGTTTTAGAGAGGAGATGAGGACCGTTAACTTCTCTGGTTCTGGGGATTGGAGGAGGCCGCCTAGTGAGGTAGGACCAAGAGCGGTGTGCGTGTGTCTGTGTGTCTGTGTCTGTGTGACAGGCATGTGGGTTGCCACTCCCCAAATCTGCCCCTAGGACATTTGCCTCCATCATGTCTTCAGGCCCTGTGCTCCAGGGGAGGCAGTGACTTGTGCTTTCCTTCCTGGCCAGATCAGATTTGTGAAAGGGCCAAGTGACAGAGAAGAGCCCCTTAGAAAGGGAAGGAAGGCGGCTCAAGATTTGAGTTGGGACAGCACCGCTGCTGCAAAGAGAAGCAGGATTATTGGGGGCCTGGAGTGTGAGCTCCCCCCGTTCATCCAATGCCTTTTTTATAATGAAAAATGAGATGTTTTCAGGCAACCAAAAGAAGCCTGGAAGGTGGAGGGCTTCTGGGGACTGGGGGCTCCTCCCCAAGGCAAGGCCTGCTCTAGTCTCTCTGCTGGAGATCTAAGAAAAGATGGTCCTGGGCGTCTTTTCTCAAAGCACATGGAGAAG
Source organism: Eublepharis macularius (assembly GCF_028583425.1). NCBI lineage: Eukaryota > Metazoa > Chordata > Lepidosauria > Squamata > Eublepharidae > Eublepharis > Eublepharis macularius. The sequence continues at coordinate 186,100,840 of NC_072792.1, forward strand.
CTAAGAACCATCTTAGAGAGACGCTGAAAATTGCTTGTGATCGAGGCAAATTTATGCTTGATTTTTTGGAGCTGGTTTTAAATTTGTCTTCTTTTCTTACTCTATCTACCCTTGTCTTTGGCTGCTCCATGAGAAATGGAATCTCGTCCCTGCCATAGAGAGACAGTGCAGTCTAATGGTTAGAGCGCTGGACTAGGGAGGCGGTACACAGCGTGGAGCTTCCTTGGGGGACCTTGGAATCGATCCTTCGTTCTCAGCCTAACATAAGAACACCAGAAGAGCCCTGCTGAATCAACCCAGCGGCCCGTCTAGTCCAACGTCTTGTTCCATTCGACAGCCTCCAGGTGGGGGCTGGAGATCTCCTGGAATTACAGCTGATCTCCAGGCCATACAGATCAGTTCCCCTGGAGAAAATAGAACCAGAGGAGTCAGCCATATTAGTCTGTTGCTGCAAAATAGTAAAGATTCCCGTAGCAGCTTTAAGACTAACAAATTTTATTGTAGCATAAACTTTTGAGAACCACAGCTCTCTTCATCAGATGCATCTAATGAAGAGAGCTGTGTTTCTCGAAAGCTTATGCTACAATAAAATTTGTTAGTCTTAAAGCTGCTACTGGACTCTTTACTATCCTGGAGAAAATGGCCACTTTGGAGGACGGGTTCTATGAGGTTTTATCCTGCAGAGATCCCTCCCCACCCCAAACCCTGCCCTCTCCAGGCTCCACGCCCCAAATCTCCAGGAATTTCTCACCTTGGAGCTGGCAAGCCTAGCAGCCAACCAGTTGACCTGGAGGGCCAAAAACAAGGCCTTCCCCTGATGTTGTCTCCTGGCACTGTTATTCGGAGGTTTCCTGCCAGAGAGCCAAGCTACAAGTGACGCCTGACCCAGGTTGGACACTCGTCAGCTTCCCTCAAGTTTTGATGGGAAATGTAGGCGTCCTGGTTTTACAGCTTGGCTCTCCATTACAGCTGCAAGACCAGGATGCCTACATTTCCCATCAAAACTTGAGGGAAGCTGACAAGTGTCCAACCTGTGTCAGGCGTCACTGGTAGCTTGGCTCTCAGAATATGAAGTTCCCTTTACTCACCATGGCTAGTAGCTGCGGAGGGACTTCTCCATAAATCTGTCACATCCATCTATCCTTGCGGTCCTCACTACACACCAAATTCCACAGCTGAACTGATCGTTGAGCTAAAAAGTATTTCCTTTTGCCCGTCCTGAATCTCCTTCACTGGATGTCCCTGAGTTCTGGTATGACACAAGAGGGAGAAAAGGCTTTCCCCGCTTTCTTTATCCTTCTGCGTTGCCCTGGGGCTTCTGCTCAGAGGACAGAGAAGAAGGCCTGGTCTGAATGCACCAAGAACCAGAAGCCTTCCTGCTGTCTTGAGCTGGCCCCCGCGACAGCCTGAATCCCAGAGCCATCTTTTCCATGCCCGTTCTTTGTAGACGAGCGACTGGGCCATATCACCATGGTGATGGACCACGCAGCGCCGAGGGGAGTGTAAGGGAAGAAGCCTTGCCTTTTCCATCATGCGGAGAATCTGCAAGGCGGATTTAGAGAAAGCTCTGAGGCACCCTCGTGCTTTCCACGCAGATAGTGCTCGCTTCGCAAGAGTGACGGACTAGCGACCTTTTGGGGTTGGCTTACAGCTGTCTCCCAATGCTCTGCCAGCACCAGGGAGGCAAAGGAAGTGACAAGCACCCAGGAGCGCTCGAGTCTACCGGGCTTGGATTCAAATCTCCCTCCCTCGCTTCACTTTCTGCCAGAGATTTGCCAGCTATGGAACAAAAGGGGGACTTCCTTCTGTGGCTAGCTTTGTTGTACGGTTGTATGATGCTGTTTTTCAAGCCACCGATGGCTTAACTCTGCAAAAAGCGATCATGCCAGGGCCACCTGCGACCCGAAAAGTATGCAGGATTTCTAGGGTATGCAGAGAGCAGGAAGGGTTGACTGGCAGGCCAATGGAGACTCCGGTCTCAAGCAGTTCAGAGCAGCTACTTCTAAGTAGAAATAGCAGCCGTTTTCGAAAGAAGCCATCCACCCTCAAAGAGACTTTCTCCCATACAACCGTCTCCACTGAAATGTCACCAGAACTGTAATGTGCTTTTACTCTCGAAGTAAAGCAGCTGCCGTTTGAAATGGCAAGTGGGAAGGGTTGCATTTGCCTGGAGCTTAATGAGCGTTGCTGAGCTGGAATTGCCAGCACAGGTGATGATTTGTAGGTGTGAAAGTGGTTGTGCGTTGGCATCAAAGTGGGAATGTGACTAACAAACTTGGCAAGGGGTATGGATCTGGGCTGTCCTTTGAAGGCCAGAAATATGCCTGTCTCCAGACCTGCCAGGGAGGAGCACTTTCTCCCACAAATAGCATGCCACGTATCAGCTCCGTGCTCTCTTCCACAAGTGAAAACCACCCCTCGGTATCTTCCATGCCTTTTGCGCAACAGCTGCCTTTAATGCTCCGCATGCCACAGCAACTGTTTCCTTTGGTGCATTAATCTTTCCTGCCCAAAATAAACGCCCGGGGCAGATACTCTTACATCTGAACGTGGTGTTGGCTAGATTCGGTAATTTGTTTGAGTTAGGTTAGCAGCGCTGTACTCGTCTGCTCTCTTCCCTCCTCCTCATCTCCCAACTGTTTTTGCTTCTTCAAAAAACATACCTCTGCCCCTAAAAAGTTTCCTGGTGTTTGCATCTGGGGATGGATCCAGAGGAGTTAGCCGTGTTAGTCTGTAGTAGCAAAATCGAAAAGAGTCCAGTAGCACCTTTAAGACTAACTAACTTTACTGTAGCATCAGCTTTCGAGAACCACAGCTCTCTTCATCAGATGACGAAGAGAGCTGTGATTCTCGAAAGCTTATGCTACAGTAAAGTTACTTAGTCTTAAAGTTGCTACTGGACTCTTTTCGATTTTCCATCTGGGGATGGACTCCTTCCACCCACAGGGCCATGGCAAGGGATTATATGACCCAACGTGAGATACACCGAGGGCGCTTTGTTACAGGAGAGTGAAATACCTAAACTTCATTTAGTCGGGCAAAGTCTTTTTGGCAGCCGAACCGGCACATTGGCATTCTCTCCCTCTGCCCCTGCATGCGATCCCCTCACCGTACAATTCTTTTGGCATCAGTTAAAGACTTTTAAAACCCAAAAGGCCTTTGTGTAATTGATTTCCCACCCTGGCTGTGCTTGGCTCATGGTTTTGTAGATGGAGAGATTTTTATTCTTTCCCCTGTCTTTGAAACTGCTCTGAGCCACCGTGAGTATTTTTAATAGAAGAGCAACACATGAACGGACTAAATAAACGACTGCTTTTAGAAACTTGAGGCCTCCTGCAAGGATTAATCCGCTAAATTAATCAACTGAAGCTTTTGTTGATTCACCGGTGGGAGACAGTTTTATTCGGTGAGGGCCAAAAGCTGTTGGCAAAGTTTTGATTGTGGTGCTGTTCTGAATCCAGTGGGATTAACATGGCTTGTTTTGAGGGGGCGTTGCTGTGGTGGGTGGCGGGAAGGTGGCATGGAATAGCCTGATCTTGCCAGGTCTCAGAAGCTAAGCAGGGTCGGCCCTGGTCTGAACTTGGATGGGAGGCCACCAGGGAAGACTTGGGTTGCTTTGCCAAGGAAGGCACTGGCAAACCGCCTCTGCCTCCCACTTGCCTTGAAAGCCACTTGCTGTGGTCATCATAAGTCAGCTGTGACTTATCAACAAATACGTATGTGTGTTCTACAGGAGGTAACAAGCAGCTCCCCAGGGTCTTGGGCAGACGTCTTCCACGTCATCTATTCCCTGACCCTTTTCACTGGAGATGCCCAGGACGGAGCCTGCATCTCTGGCCATCTGCATGCCAAGAAGGCAGGCCGCTGAGCCACTGCCCCTCCTCAATTCCCCTCCTCTGTTAAGCAGGGGAGGAAGAAGGGAGGAGTTCCTATTGCCATTTAAAGGATCCTGTGAAGGTACATATGGGAATGGGGGCGGGGGGAGTGAGGATGTGTTGGAGGAAGTATCCCTGCAGTGCACATCCTTTAAATCAACTCCCCTCTCCAAGATGAAGCCTGGCTTGAGGAATGATTCTCGCTCAAAGCACAGCCACAAGTTCAACACCCACTTTTTAAATATATATCCAGAGGAGTTAGCTGTGTTGGTCTGTAGTTGCAAAACAGTAAGGAGTCCAGTAGCAGATGCATGCATGTGACGAAGAGAGCTGTGGTTCTCGAAAGCTTATGCTACAATAAAGTTGATTAGTCTTAAAGGTGCTACTGGACTCTACTATTTCTTAATATAGGGCAGTGGTTCTGTATCAGTGGTTCACGACTCTCTTGTGGGGTGGGATACAAGATCAGCAGGCAGGAGAAGGGATAGGCAGAGATGGCAGAGTTGGTCCTTGGAGGCTTATTGGGAAATTTGGGTTTGCTGTTAAGGGATTTATGAGGGTGTCCACCTTGTTAGGTCTGTACTTTGGCTGAATTTATTTAAAGTGCATCAACTTACTTGAGTGTTTTCTCTAATAATAAGCTTTAATTCCCAGTTCATATTAAAGTTCATATTGGTTCATATTAAAGGCTGAAGTCTTGGGGACTCCCTGAGAGTCTCTCTACACGAGGCATCTGACACGTGAAGAACACGTGTCGGGAGATGCAATGTTAGCCGGGAAGGGTAGTTTAAAAAGACAGAGCCAACGGCAGGATAAAGGCTTTGCTATACACTGGAGCTGTGTGAAGGCGCTGTGAAATGCCAGAAGGGAAACTTCAGCCCATGATAATCTCTTCATTCCTGGCTGCCCCCTGGTTGTGATCCCACACAGTTTCAGACTGGAGAGGTGAAATTGACAGCCTTGGGGGAGGCGAAGATGAAATTGACAAACCCTCTGCGGAGTGATCTCTGCTGGCTCTGTCTTTTTAAACTACGCTTCCTGGATAACAGTCTATCTCGTTACAGTTAACAAACACACACCGAGGCATCTCGTGTAGAGAGACTCTTGATTTGGGTGACTTAGTGGGCGATTTCCCTCCCACAATGGGCAAAATTGCCCATTAATGCTCTTTATTTATGAATGCTAGACATGACAAATAAAATATACACTTGTTCAGTGTCAACTGTTGTGAGATTCCTTTTTTAAGCCGAGGAACGAGAAACCAGCAGGGAGTTCCTTTGCAAGCAAAATGAGTTTAGATCCCCTGCAAAAACGGGGAGAATGATTGTGGTAGGGAACCAAAGTAATTTCTTGCAAGCGGCTGCAGATTTCTGTTCATTTAATACAGCAGAGGGCCTCTCTGTCTTCTCCTGTCTCACGATGTCACATTTTTATTTTATTTTATTTATATTTCAATTTATGTACCGCCCATCCTCAGGGGCTCCGGGCAGTGAACAAGTGAAAATCAATAAAAACAAGAAAACAACAATACTCAAATCAACATACAAAACAATAATGAAATAAATTAAGCAAGTGCAATGGTGGGAAGAACCCCTACCCCACCCCAAAGGTGGGAGGCCAACGTGGCACATATATGGAGGTTTTGATGACATGCAAACGGACTGCTGTTTACTTAAACAATCATCACGTAATTGGTTACAAAGCAAGAGATTTATTGGTGGAAAGGGTTTTAATCAGTCGGCAGCCCCAAACACTTGATCTCTTGAATGAGTAGCTACTTGTCCTTGTCTCTACAAAGAGTAACCAGATTCCCCCCTCCCCCCACACACACTCTTCAGATCTCGGGGGGGGGCATGTTCTCATACTGTTAATTTTGTTGGGCCAGATGGGCAAATTGACTTCATTTGCATAATATATTTTGCTCAGAGGCATTCTTCGCTTGGCCACAGAATAGATGATGCAGAATGCTGCTGGTATTTGTGGGGGGCTTAGGGAAAGAATCCCCCACCCACGGAAAGCAGAACCTGTGTCGGAACGGGCCCTGGCTCAAGGCTAACACACACACACAAATCTCCAGCCAAATGAATCTTGGGCTCAAGGTGTTGGAAAGACCCCTCCATACTCAAGAACCTGGAATTCCATTTCCTGCCAGAGTGGAAGATTTTAAGCTGGGTGGACCACTGGCTGACACCACGCCACCGTGGTGTGGTGGTTAGAGTGTCAGACTAGGATCTAGGAGGCCCGAGTTCGAATTCCCGCTCTGTCATGGAAGCTTGCTGGGTGACTTTGGGCCAGCCACTCAGCCTAACCTATCTCAAAGGGTTGTTGTGAGGATAAACTGGAGGAGAGTCAGTTTGGTGTAGTGGTTAAGAGCGGCAGGCCTCTAATCTGGAAAACTGGATTTGATTCCCCACTCCTCCGCTTGAAGACAGCTGGGTGACCTTGGGTCAGTCACAGCTCTTTCAAAGCTCTCTCAGCCCCACCCACCTCACAGGGTGATTATTGTTGTGGAGATAATCCTACTACATAATTCTGTAAGTGGGTTTCCGACTCAGCCGGCCAGGCCACCCTGCTTTCCTCCCCACCCCAGTTCAGGGCGCTGGGGAGGGGACAATGTCCAACCTCGTGGCCCTTCCCTCCTCACTCTGCCCCAGATAGGGGCTCTGGGGAGGGGGCAATGCCCAGCCCCACCTCACTGCCCTCGTTCCCCCACACCAGATCAGGGTGCTGGGGAGGGGGCAATGCCCAGCCCGCTGCCCTACCCTCCTTCCCCCAAACCCAGATTGGGTTGCTGGGGAGGGGACAATGGGGAGGGGACAATGGCCATCCTGACACCCACCCACCCCCGCCCCTTCTAGATCCCATTGCATTTTTTTGCTAAAACGGGCTTTGTTGCTAGTAATAACATACTTTGTAAACTGCTCTGAATGGGTGTTAAATTGTCCTGAAGGGCGGTATATATATTATTAGAGAATGATAAATGTTGCTTTAGGTCCTCATGGGGGAGAGAGGCAGGAATTACGGTTGCCAACATCCAAGTGAGATCTCCTAGAATTTCAACTTATCTCCAGGCGACAGAGACCAGTTCTCCTGGAGAAAATGGCTGGTTTAGTAGGAGGATTCTATGGCATTATACCCCACTAAGGTCCCCGTCATCCCCCAAACCCTGTTTTCCTTTGGCTGTACCCCCCAAATCACTAGGAATTCCCCAGCCCATAGTTGGCAACCCTAAAAGGTACAAATGAAATAGTTAAATAAATTCTGGAAGTGACTGTCATAGGGATGGGCTTGGAGGCGAGGCTGGAACTCCCAGACTCGGGTGGAGTAAATCTCTCTTTCCCCTTCAGCCACGTTAGGATCATTGGGAAGAAAAGTGGGGTATAAATGGGGTAAAGAAATAAGTCAGGCATCTTCAGGTGTTGTTTTATTTATTCATTTACATTATTTACAGCCCCGCCTTTCTCACTGAAACTCAAGGCAGTTTACACAGTATAAAATGTCATAGATCCAAAGATCAACCCCCAAATCAAAATGTACCGCCAACCAGCATGTTCTGCCCGGGATCAGCCGGAGCTGTTTTGGTGCCTAGGCAACTCACCGCATAGGGAGAGAAGAGCCACTGGAAAGGATACACTGTGCTGGGACGGGACACGGCAACTGGACCCAGAATCTTGCTCTGTAATGTCACGGGAGGTTCTTGGACACTACCTCTGTTGTGGGCTGGCCCCCTTAGCAACCTATATGTCATCCATGTGGCACCTAAAGAAGCAGAAAAGAGCAAGAGTCCAGTAGCACCTATAAGACTAACAACATTTGAGGTAGGGTAGGAGCTTTCGGGAGTCAGATATCTGGAGAAGTGAGCTGTGACTCACGAAAGCTCCTACCCTACCACAAATGATGTTAGTCTTATAGGTGCTACTGGACTCTTGCTCTTTTCTACTGATACAGACAGACTAAAGCAGCTACCCATCTTGACCAGCTAAAGAAAGCTGACTATAGAGTTGTGCAGTCCTTGTTTGTGCACGCAGCCAGTAGAAGACAAGCTGCTCAGGGTCTAGCCTTATTGCCTCGTTTTACACCCTGCTCCAGTTTTTCATTCCCTCCAGATTGTTTTTGTTTCCCTCACCAAGACTGCAGCCGCTGCCTATTGGAGTCTCTTAGTTTGACTGACAGCTTCTAATTCAGCTGAGTACTGGGAATGCAGTGGGTTCGAATCTCTTCCCGGAGGGATGGCTTGTCTTTATCGGTGTGGCTTTGCTTCTTCAACTCGGGTCTTCAGCTTCCAGGCAGGGTGTACATTTGTGCTTTTTGGCTGCCAGCAGTACCAGCAGCTTTGCCTGACACTCCCGGGCCCCTTCCCCATCTGTCTCCTTTGTGTGCTATCCAAAGAGGGAGCCTCTCGAACTCATACTAACGTCTTGTGCCCAAGTGTGGCAGTGGGGACTTCTTGGTTTTGAATCATGTAAAAGTGGCAATTAGCCATTAGCCCATTCTTCAGGGACTAGGAGCCATTTTTGCTGAGCTAGTGGAAAAATTGAAGTTCCTTTTTGCCTCCCAGTCATGGGACATTTCCATATTTCCCATCCAAGCTGTTTCGATCTCCAAATCGCCTGTCCAGTTCTGCTTCTCTCCTGTACGAAAAGAAGCTGTAATTCTTTATTTCCATGTCGTTTGCTGTTTCCTGGCACAAAACGTTCCCCATAAAAGGTGCACAATTGCAACATAATTTGACATCGATAAATCAGCATTGTGCAGTATTATGTATAAGTGGCATGTCATGTGCATAAATTGCATATACGAATGCAGTGCATACATAGTCCGGTATATACAAAATCAAACAAAATGAAATAAGGAATGTTTGTCCATCCCTGTAATTCTCCTCCCATCTAAAGTCATATGACTAAGGTTGTTTCTCATTTCCAGACAGCCTCTCCATCTCCCACTGCCTAATTTTCTGTGATGGTTATAAAGATAAAGCATTGCACGGGATAACTACTTTTTATTTTGCTTTATTTATTTCATTTATACCCTGCCTTTCTCTCCAGTGGGGACCTAAATCAACTTTCATCATTCACCCCTCCTCCATTTATCCTCACAACAACCCTTTCAGATAGTTTGTTGTGGTGCCTAAGCTTCCATAGCACAGTGGAACTTTGTAAAAGAGGGGAATAGGGTTGCCAGCTCCAAGTGGGGAAATTCCTGGAGATCTGGGGCGGTGAAACCTGGAGAAACCTGGAGAAAGTGGGGTTTGGGGAGGGAAAGGACCTCGGCATGGCATAATTCCATAGAGTCCACCCCCCAAAGTGGCCATTTTCTCCAGGTGAACTGTTCTTGGTGGCCTGGAGACCAGTTGTAATTCCAGGAGATCTCTAGCCACTACCTGGAGGCTGGTAACCCTAGAGGGGAAGGATAAAAAATGGGACAGGCAGAATTTATTTGCTTAAGCAAATAGGTCCCGGCCGACCCCAAAATTATTACAAAATGAATGAATACAGAATATAACAGTGCTATGAAGAGCAATGCGGTCTTATCATTGAAACTCTGGCTAGAAATCCATCAAAGCCTGAGCCGAGGTGTTATTTGGGGAAATGTTTAGAGGGATGTTGATTAGAAATCTCAATTTTGTATCTCAAATGCCTTTTTAAAACCAAATTGCTTGGAATATTGTAATCATTTTCGAATGTTTATGGGTAAATTGGGGCTGGAGATGGGATGCCAGGAGCCTGAGGGTGGGGGGAGGAAAAGGAGTTTAAAAAATCCCAGCTCAGCCGTAATATTCACCGAATCACCGGATAGACTCGGCGAATCACTCTCTTTCTGTCTCACCTACCTCACAGGATTGTTGTGAGCTTTAAAGGTTGCTGGTTTCAAATTTATTTATGCCCTACCTTTCTCTGCAGTGGAGGCGCAAAATGGCTGATACTGTTCTTGAAATAAATTGCAAATAAAGGAAATTAATTGCACGGGATGGAGGGTGTGCGAAGGAGATTTATGAGGCTTCCCTGGGGGGAGAGAGTTGATTGGCTGTAATTTGCTACAGCTGTCAATCCTGCAGTCTCTCTCTTTTGGCTCTTGGCAAGCGACATGCTCTGCTTCAGCACCCCCCCCCCATGTGCATGTGACAATAGCAGCCTACCTTATAAGGTTGTTGTACGGATTACAGCAAGCCGCTGTCTATGATATGACCTGAGCATTCTGAACTGCTATAGATCAATTTAGTTTTGTTTTTATTGAGATTGTCAGCTGGGGAGACTAAGTGGGGTACAATTCCCCCTTCTTATACGGGGAGTTTGTGACTGTAGTTGCACAGGCATGCTCCTACTGGCTCCTGCCCCGGCTCTTTTTGAAATTTAACAATCTGGGCCTCTCTGAAAGCTGCCCGTGCTGTACAGAGTCTTCGGCTCCACTCGCTAACCTTGCTGCTCAGAATAATTTTCCAACTTCCGTCTGAGAGGCCTCTGTTTGGGACACCGTGCTCTCTTTGATGCGGCCAAGAACTTGAGTCCTCCGGGGAGTTTGCCCACCTGATAAACAACCTCATCTATGGCTTCGCATGGGCCCCATTTCTGCAGAGAGGGGAAGCGAGGCCCATGGAGACATGGGGGGGAAATTTCCTCCATCCCAAGGCGGAAGTGCATGTGAGTTCTTGGCCACATCTGTAAAAGCATTTTAATTTGGCCTGTTGCTGCTTGGTATTAACGGGCAGTATTCCTTCGTCAAGCCCCGGCTAGGATCTGTCTCTGACAAGCCGGATTCAGTGATGTTTTGGAAAAAGCTTGAGTAATAACATGGGATGTGACCAACTTTCAAGACCATGTCATTTGAAGTTTTTTCACGGAGAAATGAGTGAGATTTTACAGTTTCAAATTAATAAGAACCCAGAACTCCTGCTACTAAACTTGGGAATGGAGGGAATCCCAGCCCATCATAGGACGTTGATATTTTACATGACGGCAGCAGCTAGACTTTTGTATGTGCAAAAATGGAAAATACAAGAAGTGCCAACCATTGAAGATTGGATCCACAAATTGCTGTATATGGCAGAAATGGACAAAATGACAAGAAAATTGAGAAACCTGGACTCAGGACAGTTTAACACAGACTGGGAGAAGCTGAAACAATATTTGGAGAAGAAATGGGAGGTGGGAGGAGAACTGTGGCAGTTTGAGAACTACTGAAGTACAATAAAATGTAGAGGGGGGTGACTTTACCGGGGGGGAGAAGAGGTAAAAGAGAATTTCTAAGCAGTTATGATATTAGATTGATATATATAGAATAATAAATAGAATATTGATAGAAAATAATTAATCATAAGGGTTAACTATAAGGATTGATTAACTAATAATATTTTCTTTTTGATTCCGTACAGTGTACCAAACTGAATATGTCTATTTGAAGTTGTATATGAGTCAAATTGATTGATATCATATATAGACTTATGATTGAAGGGGAATAGAAATACTAATGTAAACAAATATAACTAAAATAGAAAGAAGAAGATAGAATGAATAACATATAGAGTATAAGTTAAACTGGCTGATTTATATGAATGTATGGTTTACATAGTTTATGATATATAGAAATATTTGAAAGTGAAATAATGAAAAATGGGATAAATTGTTTATCCATTATGGAAAAAGGGACTCATAGTCAGGGTACAGAGTATTAAAAATAGTTAAAGAAGTATTGCTTAGAATAAAGGGAGAATATATATTTGTTAGATAGAGGAATATATAAAGAGTAAGGGAAAAGGGATAAAGGGTTGGAAAACTGTTGGAAGTCAACAAAATGGGGGGGGGGGAAAGGGAGGGGGTTAGAAATTGGGAAATGGGAATATTGACTGTAATGTGTAAATATTTGATCCTAACCCAATAAAAATTTTTTCAAAAAAAAATGAAGTTTTTTCACGGCTGGAGAATGCCACAGCTCAGTCATTATCAGGAGCCAAGCGGAGCGTGCGTGTCACGCCCATTCTGCATTCACTCTATTGGCTTCTCATCCATTACTGGGCTCAGTTCAAAGTTTTGGGCTGTCACATACAAAACTCTTCATGGCCTCATATCTATGGGAACGCCTCTCTCCCTATGACCCACCATGGCAGCTTTGCTTATCTGAATGGGGCCTTCTGCAGGTGCCACCCTACAAATGGGCAAAATCAACAACTACCTGCACACACGCTGCTGTAGCACAGTAGTTAAGGGGTTGGGTTGCGAATCAGCAGGCTGCTGGTTCGAATCCAACTACTAAGGTCGCCACAGCTTCTTGGAGCTCTCTTAGCCTCACCCACCTCACAGGGCATTTTGTTGGGGGGATAATAATAACACACTTTGTAAATTGCTCTGAGTGGGCGTTAAGTTGTCCCAAAGGATGGTATATAAATCAAATGTTGTTGTTATTATTATTATTGCCATGAGCTCAGCAGGTGGCCATGGGTAAGCCACTCTTCTTAGCCCAATTCCCCAGCTGCGTTGTGGGGATAACAATAAAACTGACTTTGTTGACTGCTCGGAGTGGTCATAGATCCAGAGGAGTTAGCCGTGTTAGTCTGTAGTAGCAAAAGAGTAAAGACTCCGGTAGCACCTTCAAGACGAACCACGCCCCCCACCCCTGCCCCAAGGATTGCGGCTTGGGAGAGAGAGCAGGCGAGCGGGGCTTCCCTGCCTCTGTGCCCCTCACCCCTGCTGGGATTGCAGCCCCAACACGGCCAGATCTGGCCGTGCAGACGGGGAGCATGGGGGTGGCACCAGTTTCCTGATGGGCTCCTGCACCCGGCAGCGACGCGTTCCGGCCCCATTGACTGACGGAGCAACTCCCCTCTTATCCCGCTAGGGGTGCACTGATGCACCTGCGCTGTGGAATTCCGGTGAGTCGTCAGGAATACGCTTACAGAATTATGTAGTAGGATATGCTTTTGAGAGCCACAGTTCTCTTCGTCAGATGCATGGAGGGTCCTCTCCATGCATCTAATGAAGAGAGCTGTGGCTCTCAAAAGCTTATGCTACAATGAAGTTGGTTAGTCTTAAAGGTGCTACTGGACTCTTTACTATTTTGCTCTGAGTAGGGCACTCATCTATCTAGAAGAGGGGTATACAAGCGCACTGTTATGTGAACTGCTGTAGCAGAGTGGTTAAGTGGTTGGCTTGTGAATCAACACTCTGCTGGTTCGAATCCCACTTCTGCCTTGAGTCAGCCACTCCTCTCAGCCCAGCTCCCCAGCTGTATTGTGGGGATAATAACAACGCTGACCTTGTTCACTGCTCTGAGTGGGGCATTTGTCTGTCTAGAAGGGTGGTTTATAAGCACAGTTGTTATTGTTATTGTTATTCTCCTCTGTGGTGGCCCCCATCTTATGGAATGGCTTGGCTGAAGAGGTCAGGAAAACTCCCTCTCTCCTGGCTTTCTAGAAACTATGCTAAACTGACTTATTCAGGAGGGGGTTTTGCACAGATATTAGGACTGTACTGTAAGGAAATGGTTTAGAAAAATGCGTCGATAAAAGGATGGCAACTGACTATACTATTGTGTACTGTGTTTTGCCGCAATGATGCTCCTACTGGATAGTTTCTCCACATCGCTTAATATGTCATGTCAATTTGCTTATGTTTTGTTTCAGCTCTGTATCGGATTTCCTATTATGTTGTTCGTTCATTGCTTATTGAATGTCCCAGCCGTTGATGGCATCAACTTACACCGTGTAATCCCCCTTGATCCTCAGCGAGAAAAGTAGACTATAAATCATGCCATTAACTCAATTTTTAATTATTTAATTAAGATGAGGGCTGCCGGAGAGAGGACTGCCCCTTGATGTTTTTATGAGGCACTTTACTCTTGGGAAGAGGTCTGTCAACAGGTTGTTGGGGTCTGGGCAAGTCACCCATAACTTGGGGCAAAGCGCAGGAGGGCTGTCAAGATCCAAGGCAGCCCATCCCAGGCCTCGGGAGAGATGTGGAATGGGAGGAGGGTTCTTGGAAACAGAGGCTTCGAGCATCCCTATTTTGGGGGGGCATCTGCTTCGAGCATCCCTATTTGCCAGAGACATTCCCTGTTTTCTGTTGTTTAGAGAGCACCAGCAGTTTGGATGCCACTTTACAGCTCAGCTCACAAAAAAGGGGCTCCCTGCCGTTGTCTTGGTCAGGAGAAGTTGCACTGGAGGAAAAGGAAGGAGACAGGGTGGAAAAGGATAATAATGCAAAGCTTTTATATAATGCTTTGGGAGGTCCAAGCGTTTTGTGTACTGTACATTGCCTTGTCACAACCGGTATAACAGCCTGGAAGGTCAGCCTGTCTTCTTCTTCTCCGCCTACTTCCAACTGGGAACTGAGGCTGAGGGAGAGAGACTTGCCTCGGGGCACCCAGTGATTTGCCAGCAGTGTCTGACTTTGAACTGGGGGCTTTCCCGCTCATCGGCTGTGCTGCTGCAGGTCAGACCAAAATGGCTGGGGATTAGGTGCCTAGCTGGGTTCATCATGCCTCGAGGAGCGCTTTGGAACGTTTGCTGCCTGGGGTGCTTTTACCGGCTGCATTCTTTTCCTTGCACAGAAGGATCTATCGGGAATTGTTCGTGGCTTGGGGGCTGCAACGCCTTCTACGGAGGGCTTCCAAAATGGCAGCAGGGCGTGGCTGCCTGGGGCAGATCACTCAGGTTATAGAAGCAGCCAGGCCCACTTCCAGGCGCTGTTGCGGATCCACAGACCTCTCTTAAAGTGTTTGGAAAACAGCAAGGTGGGTAGCCGTGTTGGTCTGCAGTCGGACAGTGGGATTTGAGTCCAGTGGCACCTTAGAGACCACCAAGACCAAAAATGGTGTCTGAAGAAGGAAGCTCTGACTCTCAAAAGCTCACACTCTGAAGACCTTGTTGGTCTCTGAGGTGCCACTGGACAAAAATCTTGAAAACAGCTGAAATTGTGGGATGGGTTTCAGGTGTGCCGAGCACATGACATTCTCAGGAATGCCGAATAGATCGATATGCAGCGATTGGAAACGGTAGCAAGGAATGGATCCTCCATATATAGGGGTAGTATATATCCCACCACCAGATTCTATTGCCTTCCTTCCTGCTTTAAAACTTTTGCAGTCACACGTCTCAGGTCCTGGAACCAGCATGCTGGGGTCAATTAACCTTTAGTCTGACCCCTCCTGCCATGTTTGCTTCCTTGTTCCCTGGGCCTTACGGACTGGAGCTGCTCAGCACTTCCGAAAGCAAAGAGGGACTTGGCTTGCAGTTGGGGGGGGGGGAGAAGCTATCCCAAGCCCTTCAACTTCTCAAGGCCAGACAGTTTTGCTTGGATGGCTGGGGCTCCTGGGAGCGGACGCCTCCTCCTCTGCATCTATGTCCAGAGAGCCTCTCTCTGTTCTTGATCATTTGTTTACCTCTTAAATCAGGGACTCCCCTGACCCACTCCTAGCCCAGAGGAACCCCCACCCTCCCAACTCTCTCTCTTATCAGCATTAGTGGCCAGTATGACCTTTCTCTGCCCAGATTTCTGTCGCTGGCTGGCTGAGCGTTCCAAGAAGAGCGTGATGTTCTAGGCAACGGGAAATCCTTGAAGAGGGTCGGCTGGCGTCCACCGTCCCATTAGTCTTTTCCGACAACAACAGATCAACAGGAAGCGGCCTTGACACTGGCTCCGTGTTCATTGCGACTGTTGACGATATTTTTCCTCCCCACGGCTGTTTCCAGGTGGGGTGGGGCTACAGGAGTTCCAGGAGGGGGGAAGGGCAGAAGCTCCCAAAGCCAGGTGTAAGCCTCTTCGCCTCCGTTCGCCAGCAGTGGCGATGTGCTCTGAAGCCAAAGATTTGCATGATTGTTTCAGACTCCTACGTGTCAGCCAAGCCTCCAGATCGCTCTGCACACCTAGAGCCAGTATGGTGTAGTGGTTAGAGCACTGGACTAGGGATCTGGGAGACCAGGTTCAGATCCCTCCTCTGCCATGGAAGCTGGTATGGTGACCTTGGGCCAGTCATATACTCTCATCCTAATCTAACTCTCAGGAGAAAAGAGCAAGAGCCCAGTCGCACCTGTAAGACTTAACAAAATTTGGGGAAGGGTATGAGCTTTCGGGAGTCACAGCTCACTTCTTCAGATACTCACGAAAACTGTTCTGAAGAAATAGTAAAGAGTCCAGTAGCACCTTTAAGACTGACCAACTTTATTGTAGCATAAGCTTTCGAGAACCACAGCTCTCTTCGTCAGATGCATCTACAAATGCTACAAATAAGTTGGTTAAAGGTGCGACTGGACTCTTTTACTATGTTGCAACTACAGACTAACACGGCTAACTTCTCTGGATCTATGTTCTGAAGAAGTGAGCTGTGACTCACGAAAGCTCATCCCCTATCACCAATTTTGTTAGTCTTAGAAGTGTTACTGGACTCTTGCTTTTCTCTACCACTACAGACAGACTAACATGGCTACCCATCTTGATCTACCTCCCAGGATTGTTGTGTGGACAAAACAGAGGAGAGGAGAATGATGGGAACCACTTTGAGTTTCCACCTAGGAGAAAGATCCAGAGGAGTTAGCCGTGTTAGTCTGTAGTAGCAAAATCAAAAAGAGTCCAATAGCACCTTTAAGACTAACCAATTTTATTGTAGCATAAGCTTTCGAGAATCAAGCTCTCTTCGTCAGATGCATGATCCGAACTGGTCAAATACAGAAGAGGAGGGGAGAGAGGGGAGAAAGAAGGGGACATATATCACAAGGGGACAGGATGCAATTAGCGGGGAGGCAACCCAAACATTCCTTTGCTAGTAAATATAAACATCTCCTTTTGGTGTGGAGTCAGTTTGTCCTGTTAGTTTGCAGCAGTGAAAGCATCCGGTATAAATGAAGTAAATAAATAGACAAATATTCACCAACAGCTTACAGGTCTTCTTAGTGGTTGAACTCCAGGTGATCTCAGCCCCCACCGCTTTCCCACCTGGCTACCCTTTCCCTCTGCTATCTAGCCTCTTAATGCTTCACCCCCATTTCCTTGGCCCTTCCAGGAACTTCATCTCCGCTCCTGGGGCCTCTGTCTGGTCACTTGAAATGTCCACCTTTAATGCAAACCTCTCCTTTCTGAGCTGGCTTTGGCTCTCATTCTCTTACCAGTCGAGGCTGCATTAATAGAAGCATGCTCTCGGGGTCACAAGTAGTTTCGGGTGGGTAGCCTTGTTTGTAGAAAAAGAGCAAGATTCGGGTCCAGTAGCACCGTAAAGACCTACTAGATTTCCGGGGGATGAGCTTTTGAGAGTCAGAATGCTAATAGGGTTGCAAACTCCAGGTTCGGAAATTCCTGGTGATTTTGGGTGCAGATCCTGGAAAGGGCAGGGTTTGGAGCAGGAAACAGCCTCAGCAGGGTATAATGCCATAGAGTCCACCATCCAAAACAGCCATTTTCTCCAGGGGAACTGATCTCGGGAGACCAGTTGTAATTCCGGGAGATTTCCAGCTACCACCTGGAGGCTGGCAACCTTAAGTGCTAGCCATACTATTCTGAAGTATTATGTCTAGTGCGGAGTGCCACTCTTTAAACAAGATTTAGACTAACTGGAACAGGTCCAGATAGGGGTGCCAGCTTCCAGGTAGTGGCTGGAGATCTCCCGGAATTACAACTGGTCCCCAGGCTACAGAGATCAGTTCACCAGGAGAAAATGGCTTCTTTGGCAGGTGGACTCTATGGAATTATACCATGTCGAGGTCCTTTCCCTCCCCAAACCCCACTTTCTCCAGGTTTCACTCCATACATCTCCAGGAATTTTCCAACCTGGAACTGGCAACTCTAGGTCCTGAGAAGGATGGTTGTGGGCCTGGAAAACAAGCCCCAGGGGAAAATTGAATTTGTTTACCCTGGGGAAGAGAAGAGTAAGGAGGATAAGCAGCATGCTCTTTGGTTATCTTAAGGGCTGTCGCTTGAAGATGGCAAAAAGGCTGCTTGATAGAGCAAGAATAGATCACTATTTGGATAAAGCTCTTAATGGTCAAAGGAGTTGAGCATCGCAGCCAATCTCCTGGGGAGGGGACATCTTCGGGCAGAAACTAGACAGCCACCTGCTGGAGCCGCTGGAGCTTTGGATTTCCAGTATGGAGCAGGAGATAGGACTAGATGGGCCTACAATGTTTCTCCATCTCTAGGCCTCTGAGTTAGGAGCCTGGGATCTGGAGAGGTTTGTTTTGCCCAAAGGATCATTTTTGATGGAAGGCTTCTCTTTAAACTCTTTTTCTTCTTTGGAGTGTGGTTGTTTCCTTAGCAATATGCTAGTGCTACATTCTGCCTAGGGTTGCCAGCACCAAGTTGGGAAATTCCTGGAGATATGGGGAGGGGGGAGAAACCTGGAGAAAGTGGGGTTTGGGGAGGGAAAGGACCTTGGCATGGCATAATTCCATAGGGTCCACCCCCAAAGTAGCCATTTTCTCCAGGTGAACTGATCTCTGTGGCCTGGAGACCAGCTGTAATTCCAGGAGATCTCCAGCCACTACCTGGAGGCTGGCAACCCTAATTCTGCCAGTTGGTGTCTCTATATGTCTCGTTGCCCCATTGGACTAGTGGAATGTGGGTTGACTGCTTTAGTCATGGAGTCGCTTACTCACTCACTCTTCCCTTCGAGAGAATTTCAGCACAACACTATATATGCCCAGTTCAACACAACACCAAAGATGGCTCC
Source organism: Eublepharis macularius (assembly GCF_028583425.1). Taxonomy (NCBI): domain Eukaryota; kingdom Metazoa; phylum Chordata; class Lepidosauria; order Squamata; family Eublepharidae; genus Eublepharis; species Eublepharis macularius. The sequence goes on from NC_072792.1 coordinate 186,119,361, forward strand.
TCAAAAACTCTGGCAATCAACCACGGAAATGTCACCACAAATGCTATAATAAAGTCACAGTTATCTTCAGCCTACTTTCCGGCCCAGCAGCAGCATGTTGTCTATATTCCACAGCTGAACTGTCCCCTGATATAGTTTGAATATTTGTGAACATTCTGTGACATCTCACAACAGCTCTATCAAGGGAAGGGGAACAGCCCGTTTTACATGAATACATATTTATTTTCTTTTGCTTTATTTATACTCTGCCTCTCTCCCTGGTGGGGGCCTAAAGCAGCTTCCATCATTCTCCTCCATTTTATCCTTACAACGAACCTGCGAGGCAGGTTAGGCTGAGAATCTATGACTGGCCCAAGGTCACCCAGCAAGTTTTTGTGGCAGAGCAGGGAATCCATCCTGGGGCCCCCAGACCCTAGTCCAACATTCTCGCCAGCCACTGCAGCTGGGCTCTAATGTAAGTAGTTGGAAGGGGCAAGAGGCTCACCATTCCAGGGGCAAAGGAACCTCTGACTGCCTCTGTTTGTGCTCCCCCCCCCCTCCATCTCAGATGCGGAAGGACCCCAGGAGAAAAGAGTCTCCTTGGCTGCAGCCCTTATTATCCAATTATAAGAGAAGATATAATTAAGCACGGTACCTCCAGCTGCCGGCTATTGCGAGCGGATTCAATTACAGCAATCTAATTTACAAACTAAGCTACTTTGGTGGGTCTGTTCTTGCAGGGTCCAGAATGATTATGCTTTTCCAATGCTTGGATTTTTGTTTGTCTGGAGCCTCCGAGAAGGGGAATCGAGACACACAAGAGACACTTATCTTGAACAAGGAAAATCTCAGCTCCTGGAGGGATCGTGCAGACTTTCTTTGGGAAGACTGGGGCGTAGTGCGTCAGCAAGTTACATGCAGACCTCTAGGGCAGAATTGGCAGCGGTCGAGATGTGGCTCGGCATAGTGTAGAAAGCCACAGTCTGAGTTATGGGGCCACAGTCTGAGTTATGCGTATCCTGCTGCTCCATTCGTGTTCCACAAATGCATAGAATGTGGTTCTGCTTACAGAATCCAGGACTGAGAGAATTTGCCGGTGTGTGTGTGTGTGTGCGGCTACCAGATGTTTCTGGGAGGTTCACAAGCTTAGCATGAAGGCAACAGACTTCCCACTAGTAACTAGTACTCAGAGATATACTACCTCTGAACATAGAGGTTCCATTTACCCATCACTGCTCATAGCTGTTGATAGTCGTGGCTTCAAATCTCCTTTAAAAAAACTGAGCTCAGCTAAACTACATCTTGTGGCAGTGAGTTCCACAAGTGTATATGATGTCTGAGAAAAACTTCCCTTTATCTGTTCTGAATCTACTGCCCGTCAACTTCATGGGATGCCCTCGTATTTTGGGAGTGAGTGTTCTTCCTATTCATTTTCTCTGTTCTGCACCATTCATAATGTTATTAACTGACAGCCTCAGTGCCCCAAGTTATTTCTTTTCCTGAACTACAAACCCCCAAAGCTTTAGCCTTGCCTTGTGTACCAATCCCTCTCCTGTTTGAGCTGCCCTCTCCTGCACTTTTCCTAGCTCTGCAATTTCCTTCTTGAGATGACGCTACCCAAAAACTCACACACCGTTCCAAATGCTACACCGTCCCACTGTTGTTGTTCTACCCCTGGTCTAGGAGTTTGCCTCCGCTGCTCTTACTCATCGTTTACTTTTTCTGCATGCATGTTGTCTTAGGAGGTTCAGATTTCATTTTTGAAAAGAACCAAGTTTCTAGCCCACAAGGTAGAGATGACTGCAGCAACTGCTCTCCCATGAGAAAACCTGGCTCCAGTGCTCTGTTGCTGCAAACCTCTCCCATCACAAAATGGGAGGTTGGTCCAGAACCCTCCCCCCCCCCACACATACACTCATGGCAGTGCCTGGGCCTGCAGGTGGGAAGAGATAGCTAGACGTGGCCTTCGGCAGGGCCCTGACCCTCGACTGGAGAGGCAGGCGAGCAGGCTGCAGCACAAAAATGGCAACTCAGAGTGGCCATGTGCTGTTTGATGACAGTGCGCCAAGAGGACAGAGTATGGAGCGTGAAGCTTCTGCACCCTGTGTGTTGGATCGTGTTGTGTGTGTGCAGGGTCCTCTTTTCTGTGGTTCCAAAGACGGGACTTAAGTAAGCCTCACAAGGTCAGCTGCAAGGAACGCCCTTCTGGGAGAGCATGGGTGGCGCAGGCTGTCTCCTGTCCTGTCCCTCACAGACTGCTGCTGTCTGTTTATCTAGTTCTTTTTTCTCCACCCTTCCTCTAGGTTCAGGACAGCTCCTGCGTCCCCAACCCCCAGCATGCCTCGTGTGCTCCATTGGTCAGAGCTGTGGGGCAGCCACGAGGCCTCTGCTAATGGCTCATTTCCTTTCCGCATTCCTGTCAGCTCAGGATGCCCGGAGAAAGCTCTTTCCTGCCAGGACAAAGGCCGGCAGGCCTGTCGCAAGGTGGCTTGGCTCACCCTGCAGAAGCTCTGTCTATTGCCTGGGTGGGGGCTCCAGAGCTAAGCCTTCTTCTTGGGCAGGGCCAAAGAGCTGAGGGGGACAGAAATTAGAGTTGCCAGCTCCAGGTTTGGAAATTCCTGGGGATTTTGGAGGTGGAGTCTGGAGAGGGCAGGGTTTGGGGAGGGGAGAACCATAGTTTGGAGTCCAGGCTACAAATCAGCCATTTTCTCCAGGGGGACTGACTTCTGTGGCCTGGAGGTCAGCAGTAATTCCGGGAGAATTTCCAGGAATAATTCCAGGAGTAATTCCAGAAGAAATTCCAGGAGAAATTCCAGGAGAAATTCCAGGAGTAATTCCAGCAGTAATTCTTGGAGGCTGGCAACTTTACCAGAAAGTCAAACCAAAAAGTCTTCCAAACCCTAGATATGCAAGAACTTGGTCTGTGAAGGACAGGTACGCTGCCCGTGCTCAGAGTCGCTGTCGTTGTTGATATGATAATGATGATGATGATGATGCCACAGTCCACCAGATGTTTGGGCTGAAGTTTTTTTGGACCATCACCAGCTCAGATTTTATCCAAGAACCAGGAGGGATTGCCTTAGTATTTGGCATGTTCCAGGTGGTGCGGCTGTTTGCCACTATCCAGTTGTTCTCCTATCTATGCCAATATCGCCTCGATGCTTACTTAGTCCTTTCGCAATTGCACCGAGCACTCCTATTGCTACCGCAATAACTGTTGTATGTTTCTCCCAGAGATGATGAGCCCTCTGAAAAACGATTGTGTCTTCAGACAGAAACTCAGCTCAAGTATAACGTGGTGCGTTTTCAATCTCTGGTGCTAAAGCTGCACTGAATTGCTCCTTCCATTCTTCCCAGAGACATCCTGAAAGGCCCAAGCAAATGAAAAGCCCCTGCTTGGGGTCACGTTCGTCACTGCTAGTTCCACCAGCAGAGAGATCAGATAATGAATAGAAGGAATCCCGGCACGCTCAGGGCACGGCAGGCCATTGTGCTTGGCCCAGCTTGGAACAAGGGCATGAAAATTGTTTCTGACATGCTCTGAGTTCCCTACTTCTCTTACAGAGCACCAGAAAATTAGCTCCTATGGCACTGAAGACACCCTGGGATGGGTTGCAAAGCAAATCGCAGGTACATTTTGGAAATGCCGGTAGTGGAGGAGCTTTGCTGTGTTTCCGATTCGGGTAGATTCGGTATTTCTGAATCGGCCTCAGCATTGCTGAGCCGATTTGGAAATACTGATGCAAAGCTTTCCAAAAGCTTCGGAGTGTTTCAGAAAGCTTCAGGCAGCAGCCACAGCACTTGTCTTGCTGCTTGCAAACAGCAAGAAAAGTGCTGCTTTGAGCTTCCTGCCTTTTTTTACCTGATGGGAGGGGGGAAGAGGGGGTTGTAGTGACTCCTCCCCCTCCCATCAGGTACAAAAGGTGGCAGGGCGGGAAGCCAGTTGAAAGCAACACTTTTCTTGCTGCTTGCAAGAAGTGCTCCGTAAAAATTCCCGAATCTTTACGGAGCATACCGAAGCAGTTTAAACACCCGAATCTCATAGCGGCTCACCGCTTCGGGATTCGGGTTATCCTGAATTGTTTTTGAATGTTTTTCGGGTGCACACCCTTAGTGGTGACTCCAGTTGCTTCTTGTGTGGAAGGGCAAGGACTACAGATGAGTGAGGCAGAGGCTCCTTGTTCCACAGCAGTTGGGTGCAGTCTGGATCTGCATAGGCAAGACCCGCCCTGTGTTACCGTGGATGTTCCCACCTTGCAGGAGTCTCATGGGTACACGCAGTGCTTATCTGCCAAAGCGGAGATGCATATTTCACAAGGGTATGAAGTCCCAAAAATCCCATGTAAGCTTAGCTCCTTGTGCTTCTATGCGCTTTTCTCCATTTAAAGGTGCTAAGGTCTGGCATAACTGCTATGCTGGAGACACCCAATTGAAAGGACAGCTTGCCGGCACCCGGACGTTTAAGAGAGTTGCCTGCTCAGTGGCCGAGCAGCTCTTTCACATCCATTCAGCCTCAGGAACGTTTACCGCCTTCCTTATTCAAAGCCAGGCCCAAGCAGCTGATGCGTCTGTCCCGTCCACCAAACGCTCCTTGCATCCTTCTTCATAAGCTTGCTGACAGGCTTCCTTGTGCCTTCACTCAATTGCACAACCGCCGCTTTTCTTCTTTTGTGGATAACTGGTCATCAGGGCTTGTGGCTGGAGCCAAATCCCAGATAAGCCAGATTGGAGAGAAGGGGATTGCTTTTGCTTTGGCCATTTTCCAAACCAGCGCGAAAGACCTTACGCTCTGGAAGGGTTCAGAAAGCCTGAAAACTCTAGTTTAGCACACACCCAGTGGCTTGAGACCAAGTTGGTGGGTGCAGGCAGAGCTTGGCACCTGTGTGCTCAGCTGGGCAAGTCCAAGACCCCACCTGTGTTTAATCCCCCAAACCCCCAGGACTGATGGATGGATTTTTGCAGGCTGAGAACCTGATTCGTTGGGGGACTTTTCTAGTTGCTGTCTATCTGCAGCTGCGGATATGCAATTTTTGTTCCCGGAAATGAAAGTTTCATGTAACTTGCAGAACCCCTAATTTTGTTGCTCATCATGATGTTTACGGCAAAAAATCGATTCCGAGCCAGACCAAGTAACACTTATTCTGGCTTTGCACATGACTGGCTCCGTGGACTCATAGAAGCATCTAAAGCAGTTCTCCCCCTTTGTCATGCTCGAGCACTTTTGTCTTCAGCTCCAGGGTGATGGACATGGTGAACTGGCTCGGGGAAGAGGAGGGGGAGGCAGATCTATGCGCCCAGAGCTCCACACACAGCCTTCCTCCAGAGCTCTTTTGCACACACTGGGCTCAGGGAGAGGTGGCAGAGGGGACACTGAGGCCAGAAGTGGGCTTGAAAGCATCCCCCTTGTCAGCTCCCACCAGTCTACAGCTTCTTGGTGGTATCGTCAAGATTCTCCAGGGATGTACCTGGAGGCATATTGGATCTGGTGTGAAGAAGTCACTTGGAATCTTCTGGGTGAGGCATAGCTCGTTCATCTGTTGACCTCCCTAAGTCAGGACCTCAGACTGTGGCCCAGAACCCGTGCAGGCACTCCTTGGTGCCTAACTTCTATTGCCAAACCTTGGTGGCCCTCCTTGGCATCATTGTGCCGCTTCTGGCTCTGTGATTGCTGCTTCTTTGGGGAGGTGGGTGACCAGCTAGGGGCAGACTCGGGAGGTCCAGTGGCCCAGGGCAAGCTGGGTTGGAAGCTGCTGCAGAAGCCACATAGCTCAGGCCTGGGGCGTGGCTCTGCTTGCTCCTGGCTGCAGGGGCCCTCCAGGGCTTTACCCACCAGGACATTAAATAACCAGTGTGTGCTTTTGAGGACCACAGTTCTCTTTGTCAGATGCATCTGGCGGGGAGGACTGTGGTTATCGAAGGCTTGTGCTGCAGTGGAATTGGATAGTCTAGGGGTGCTGCTGAACTCTCTTTGATTTTGCTACTACAGACTAACACGGCAAACTCCTTTGAACCTTTACACAAGCAAACTGATCCCCACACCAAAAGGAGCTGTCTGCATCTGCCGCTGTCTGCGGCGCTAGGGTTTGCCATGCTCGCGGCTGGCCAGCCCCCCCCCCGTGTGCACGAGCACGCGCGCACCTGTCTGCGTGATGACATCATGCGTGACATCATCACGGGAGTGCACGCGCCGCTGCCGGCCCGATCGCTGCGGCGGGCGGCCTCCAAGCTCTCCCGCTCGGTGGCCTCCGCCGCAGCAGATGCCTGCCCGCGGTGGCTGCGCCCGGCTGGGGGCTTGTGCTGGCAGCGGCAGCGGCGCGGGGTGGGAGGAATAGGAGGCTTCTGCTTTGGGGGGCACGCTCTCGCCCCCCGCGCCTCTTCCAGCACTCCCTCCGGCCTGCGGCCACTGCCTACCTGGCCTCAATCGGCGCGCCGCCCCTGTTTACATCCCCCCTCTCCTCCTCCCCCCCTCCCCTCTCCTCCTCTATATTTGACCAGTTTCCTTCTGCCCTCCATACATCTGACGAAGAGAGCTGTGATTCTCGAAAGCTTATGCTACAATAAAATTGGTTAGTCTTAAAGGTGCTACTGGACTCTTTTTGATTTTGCCACTACAGACTAACACGGCTTACTCCTCGGGATCAGTGTGTGCTTGTTACCAAATGGGGAAAGAGTTTGTCTTGTTCAGGAGGATTTCCCCTAGCCGACCTGCACCCCAAATTCGGGATGCCAGCTCTGGGTTGGAAAATTCCTGCAGATCTGGGGGTGGAGACTGGGGGATAGGAGCTTGGGGAGGGGAGGGACAATAGTAGAGTATAATGCCTTCGAGGTCCACCTTCCAAAGCCGGGATTTCCTGCAGGAGAACATCTCAGCTATAATTCCGGGAGATCTCCAGGCTCCACCAGGAGGTTGGCAACACTACCCACCAGTGAAGAATCAATAGCCCCTCATGCAGTCACAAAATCACCACCTCATATGCAATAAAACTGCAGCGTAAAACAATCTGCCTCATGCATCATAAAAATAACAAGCCATAAAAGAAAGGGTTTTTAAATGATGCGATAAAACTTGAAAGAAATGCCTGGATGACCAGAAATGGTGTTTTTTTTCGGGGGTGGGGTGGGGGGTGGGCCTGGTGCCTAAATGAGACCGGACCATTCAAGGGGCAGAGGGGAGTTCCCTCGGCTGCAGACTTAAAGCATCTGTGTAGCTTCCGAAGTGCACTTCTTTGGCTGACTGAAAAGAGAATGCAACCAAATCACACCTGACAAATGCAAGCAAACAGGTCCCATTAAGGGCGCTGCAGATCGGCAGCCCCCAAATGAAGAGGTAAACGCTCTCCTTCGGTTCTGGTAATTTAATCTGCGGCTCGGCTGTTTCTCTCTTGGCTCTTGCTAGGGTGTGTTGGCTCATAGGCTCAGGAGCTGGCTGGGCCATGCTTGAGCTCGGCGTCTCTGCCCAAGATGTGCCCCCACGTTGAAGTTAGCTCTCCCTTGCTTGATTTTCATGGTTTACGGGTGTGTCTGTGATAGGGTTGCCAGCCTCCAGGTAGTGGCTGGAGCTCTCCCGGAATTACAACTGGTCTCCAGGCCACAGAGATCAGTTCACCTGGAGAAAATGGCTACTTGGGGGGTGGGGGTGGACTCTATGGAATTAGGCCATGCCAAGGTCCTTTCCCTCCCCCAAACCCACTTTCTCCAGGTTTCTCCAGGTTTCATCCCCCAGATCTCCAGGAATTTCCCAACTTGGAGCTGGCAACTCTAGTCTGTGAGTGTATCTTGAGCTGTCTTCCAGAATTGGGGCCCTTCTGCCTGTTGCCTAGAAGGCTAAAGTCAAGTGAGGCAGCAAACTTCCTTGGCTGCACCAGTGCAGATGGGCGGGATTGGAGAGAGTTTGGAGATTTAATATTTCTTCACGTTGAGGAAAAAAAGTGAAGGTTTTGCAGGGGGGAAATTCGGAGCCTGTGGTCTTTTATTAAGACTGTCTTGTGAATGTTTTCTTTCTTGGTGAGTCCTATACATTTTTATTCATTACGTGTTATTTATAGTCCACTTTTCTCACTGAGACGTAAGGCGGATCACACAGTGCCAGTCAATACGATGAACGGCTGGGACACTCAATAAACAATATAATAGAGTTTGGTTTGTGTTTTTAATCCTGCCTTGGATCTTTAATTCAGCGCTTCCTTATTTTATTTATTTATTTGATTATTAAATGTATAGTCCGCCCTCCCCACCAGCAGGCTCAGAGCAGATCGCATCCGTTTAAAAACATAAAAGAGATAAAACTGGCATAAAAGAGCAAATACAATTCACAAATCCACCCTCGGCGGCACACATTGCACAGTCCCTTATACCTCAGGAGGGCCCTCCACACACAGAGAACTTCAGGTTTTCTCTATTTTACCCAGGCTTGCACCTTGAGAACACCTCCCCTTTGGGGTTTGAATCCCACTTCTAACCAGTGGTGTACCATGGAGGGGACAGAGGGCCGTTCGTCCTTGGCATAAAATTGTTAGAGGGTGCCGGCCACCGAGGAATGCCTGTGCCACATCCATGGGAGCCAGGAGGCTATCCGCACCACCCTGGCCACCTGCTGCACCAATGGGGCGGGCCAGCTTGCTGGGCACTGAGCTGGCCCTCCACGGCTGCTGTCCAAGGAGCACGCCAAGTGGGCAGTGGCGGCATGGGTGGCTGTGGTGAGCGGCTGCAGCAGAGGGGTAAGGGGCGGGGAGGCAAGCGGCCCTGAATCGTGGGAGCGCTCATGGGGTGTGGGTAAGTGGCTGCAGCAGAGGGGTAAGGGGTGGGGAGGCAAGCTGTCTCAAATCAGGGGAGCGCTTGCGGGGGGAAGCTGCACCCTACATGATGCCATCACTTCCCGGAAGTGATGTTATCACACGGGGGGGCCCAGGCACCACCTCCTGCTGTGAGTCGCCCTGGACGCTTGCAACCCATGCTCCGCCACTGCTTCTAGCACTCCCTTGTGGTGTTTTGCTCTGTTTTTGTGACCTGATTTTGCTGCCTGCCAAAAGGTTTTCTCTGCACTTTCGCCTTAGATCTCTTAAGTTTAACTGTTATTATAGGAAAGCTTGTTATGGATGGCAGTATGACAGAATGGTTAGGGCACGAGGTAAAAAGGGGATCCTTTCTTGCTTAACTAGAAGTAGAATTTATTTATAATTTTTATTTTATTTATTTATTTATGTCATTTATAGTCCGCCTTTCTCACTGAGACTCACTGAAACTCAAGGCGGATTACACAGTGTGAGATGCAGAAATTAGAAAGCAAGCATAAATATGAATATAGAGATGAAACATTGCTAAAAGAAAACAAGTAATTTGACATGACGTATTAAACAATGCAGAAATTCCCAGTAGGAGCATATCTACTCCAACAGGCAGTACTCCGTAGAATAAGCTACAGTTGCTGTCCCATTACAGAGATTCTCTCGGAGTCATTTCTTACAGCAGCACGGCCCTATTATTTGAGTAGAAAGCCCTCCTGAATTTTAATCAATTAATCTGATCCGCTAACATTGCTTAGAGTCTGAAAATGAGGACCCTCCATTTTTAGTGTGTATGTGTGTATTTGAGTCCAGTAGCACCTCTAAGACTAACCAACTTTATTGTAGCATCAGCTTTCGAAAACCACAGCTCTCTTCATCAGATGCATCAGCTTTCGAGAACCACAGCTCTCTTCGACATATGCATCGTGAGATGCTAACTCCTCTGGATCTATGTCTGTGTTTATTATTCTTAAACTGCCTTTTGTCCCAGTCCAGTGTTTGTAACAAAGACGTTGCATAACTTTTATGGAATAGTAGAACTGAGATTCTTAGTCCCAATTGTGTTAGGTGTCACTACCCAGGGCTTTTTTTTCTGGGAAAAGAGGTGGTGGAACTCAGTGGGTTGCCCTCGGAGAAAATGGTCACATGGCCGGTGGCCCCGCCCCCTGATCTCCAGACAGAGGGGAGTTGAGATTGCCTTCCGTGCCGCCAAAGTGCAGAGGGCAATCTCAACTCCCCTCTGCTTGGAGATCAGAGGGCGGGGCCACCAGCTATGTGACCATTTTCAAGAGGTTCCAGAACTCCATTCCACCGCGTTCCGGCTGAAGAAAAGCCCTGTCACTACCTAATGTAGCCAGGGCTCCGTTTGAGCCCACAAGGCATTCTGTCTCTTGAGCTGTGCCTGTCGATTCAAAGCTTGGTTTGGTTTCTTCCAGGTCATTGATAGGCAGCCTTGTCTGGAGTGATGTTCAGGAGCCACTGGCTCGCCCCGAACAGAATCAGTCATCATGTCTTGCCAGGCTGTCTCTTGCTGCCGTTTTGTTTGTCTGGCACACTTCAAGAAACAGGAGTCATGCGATGCTTAAGAGAGGCAGCTGTTGCTCTTCTGTGTGCTTGGACATTGGAGACATCACAGTGAGTGGCCCCTTTTGACAGAAACAAAGGGAAGGGAAGAGAGATGCTCGTGCGTCCCAATATGACTGTGGATAGCCGGTTCACGGGACTGTTTTCACAAGGAATAGCGAGTGTCATTCATGAGGCTGTTTTCACGAGGAAAAGCCCCTCGTAGCACTTGTGAGCAGCCACTGTACAGTCCTGAATTCTGCAGGGAAGTCACTGTACAAATACCTTTTGACTTTCATGCGCTATTTGCATTTGCCCTGAACGGATGTGCAAGCCCTGAAGCACATTAATGAATCATAGAATCATAGAGTTGGAAGGGACCTCCATGGTCATCCAACCCCTTGCAAAATGCGTAGGGTGGCCAGCCCCAAGGAGGAAAATTCCTACAGATTTGGGGGATGAAGTTTGGAGACAGCAGGGTTTGGAGAGGAAAAGGACCCCAGCATAGTATAATTCCAGAGAGTCCACCTGCAAAGTGGCCGGTTTCTCCAGGTGAACTGATCTCTGTGACCTGGAGATCAGTTGTAATTCCGGGAGATCTCCAGCTACCACCTGGAGGCTGGCAACCTGCAGGAAATTCATAACCGCCTAATGATACTCCTTCTGACATTGTGCCAGATCGTAGCAGGCCACAAGGTTTATTGAAAGAGTTGTTGTATTTCTATCACAGTCAGCTTCCAGCGATCCCAAGGTGTCGAAGGCTTTCACGGCCGGAGAACGATGGTTGTTGTGGGTTTTCCGGGATGTATTGCCGTGGTCTTGGCATTGTAGTTCCTGACGTTTCGCCAGCAGCTGTGGCTGGCATCTTCAGAGGTGTAGCACCAAAAGACAGAGATCTCTCAGTGTCACAGTGTGCAAAGATGTGGGTCATTTGTATCTACTCAGGAGGGGTGGGGTTGAGCCGAGTCATCCTGTAAGAGTTTCCCAGGGTGTGGACTGCTAATGGCGGGAGGCTTCACTGTATCCTGAGGAGGTTCTTTTGCATATGGATTGGTGCTTGATGTGCTAATCTTCTCTGCAGGGCTATTGTCGAGTATAGAGTGTTTTGTTAGCCTGGTGTTTTTCAGAACTGGCAACCATGCCCTGTTCATTCTTAAGGTTTCTTCTTTCCTGTTGAAGTTTTGCTTATGCTTGTGAATTTCAATGGCTTCCCTGTGCAGTCTGACAAAGTAGTTGGAAGTGTTGTCCAGTATTTTGGTGTCCTGGAATAAGATACTGTGCCCTGTTTGAGTTAGGCTATGTTCAGCCACTGCTGATTTTTCAGGTTGTCCAAGTCTGCAGTGTCTTTCATGTTCTTTTATTCTTGTCTGGATGCTACGCTTTGTGGTCCCGATGTAAACTTGTCCACAGCTGCAGGGTATACGGTATACTCCTGCAGAGGTGAGGGGGTCTCTGCTGTCTTTTGCTGATCGTAGCATCTGTTGTATTTTTCGGGTGGGTCTGAATACTGCTTGAAGGTTATGCTTTTCCATAAGCTTTCCCATCTGATCAGTAATTCCTTTGATATATGGCAAAAACACTTTTCCTGTAGGAGACTGTTTTTCCTTGGTTGTTTGATTCATCCTGGGTTTGATTGCTCTTCGGATTTCATTTCTGGAGTAGCCATTTGCCTGAAGTGCGTGGTTTAGATGGTTAATTTCCTCATTGAGAAAGTGCGGCTCACATATCCGTCTTGCACGATCCACTAATGTTTTCATTATGCCTCTTTTCTGTCGGGGGTGGTGATTGGAGTTTTTGTGTAAGTACCGATCAGTGTGAGTTGGTTTCCTGTAGACCTTGTGACTTATGAAAAAAGCTTATGAAAAAGCACTGAGAGATCTCTGTCTTTTGGTGCTACACCTCTGAAGATGCCAGCCACAGCTGCTGGCGAAACGTCAGGAACTACAATGCCAAGACCCCGGCAATACAGCCCGGAAAACCCACAACAACCAACAATCCCAAGGTGGTATACATCGGCTGTAGGGGTCGATCCCAAGAGCTCTCCCACCTAGGCACCGACCAGATGCAAGTCTGCATGCACAAGCGTCCAGATTAGCTTTTGTGCGGTGAGATTAAGCCCTGTACCCACCTTCCTTATCTTCGGCAGCAAGGTGACAAGTGTCTTACTTCAAGGCAGCTCAGAGCTAAGCACGTGCCCAAATTACTTGGCAGCTGCCAGGAGCCCGTTCCGAGGCCTACCGTGAGCCTGGACGGCTGCAGAGTTTGGGCTGGCAATGTTTGATCTCCGAGCGAGTCTGTCTCTGAGTGGGTAATCCACCCAGCTCTGCGTATTATCCCCGGCATAAAGAGGTGGCAGCCTTCCCTTATCGTAAGGATGAGCGGGGTAGGGAAGAGAATCTTACTGACTCATTCCTGCTGGGATGGCGTTTTGCAAGCATTACTCAGAGCTGACGTGGGTTTGAGCTTTTGTGGGTTTCTCCTCTGGTTCCGTTTCGAAGCCTGTGTCAGTCTATGGAAAACAGGATAACGCTGAAGTTGACTCCTACCCCCTTGCAGCAAGAAATCCAAGCTCTCTTGAGTCAAAGGTTCTTTAATATCATAGCTTCAGCATATATATGTCCATAGGTTACACAGAGGCAAGTAAAAGCATCTGGCTGTACACAGGTCTCTTGTCGAGAATGATGTACTGAGTGCTTCTTACAATATATCTGTCCCTCTACACAGGCCCCCACCCTCGGTGCCCATCCAGCTGGGTACAGTCAGTGAGAGAGAAGGAAGGAGCTGTCCCAAGGCCGCTGTGGCGAGCCATCCCAGATAAGAGCTCAGCCGTCCCGGGAACTAGACAGCAACTGTGGAAAACAGACACATGAGAACACACTGCAATATACTCAGAGTAGGCAACATGGAGGGACTGTGGGAAACAGACCTGACAGCTTGCTTCCGCAACACAAGGTTCCTCTGTGTTACTTTCTGCGCTGCTGCAGTTGCAGAGGTGTGTGCACTGGTGACGGACCATCCGCACACAAGATTTTTCTGCCCACTTCCGTCTGACGTTTCCCTTACACATCTCCTCCATATTGGCGCTCAGCTTATCATGGCCACCATGGGTGACTCTTCACTCATTTTGATTTCATTTCTTTAGACGTGCATGATAGCTCTATAATGTTTCTATTACGCATTGAAGTACACAAGTGACGATGGAGCAATAGAGGGCTATAACAGTTGCCCTAAAAAAATACTTTCCAATGACACAGCAGGGAAAAATACTGGGAAAGTGAGGGTGGAGGCTGGCAAACCAGGACAGCGATAGGCCACGGCTCAGTGGTAGAGCATCTGCAGAAGGTCTCAGCTCCAACACCCCTGGCATCTCCAGTTAAAAGGGTCTGGCAATAGGTGATGTGAAAGACCTCTGTCTGAGACCCTGGGCAGCTGCTCAAAGAGTGATAGTGTGATTTTTTTTTTGCAAGCATCTGTAGGGAGGACCAGTGGGAGGGGTCACTACCAGTGGATCCTTCTTGAGAAGGGAGGGGCTATGAAGACTGTTCTACAAAAAAATGCTGGGGTGCTGGTTTTCTCAGTTGTAAGTAGAGATGGGCACGGACCGGAAAAAACCCGAACCATGTGGTTCGTCAAATTTCACGAACCACGAACTTTCACGAACCTGCCCCTGGTTCGCGAACTGGTTCATTTGGTTCGTGAAAACGGCACATCCGGGTCAGAAAACAATCACTTCCGGGTCAGCAGAAGGTCACTTCCGGCCCAGCAGAAGTTCACTTCTGGGTCAGCAGAAGGTCTGCAGGAAGTCCATCCCCTGTTGCCTAGGAAACTGATTGATTGGCACCAGGCTGTCTGCAGTCACGAACCAAAAAATGAACCAAACGAACAAGCCTAAAGTTCGGGGTGGTTCATCAGAAATGGGATCTGATGAACCACGGTTTGTGAACCACAAACCGGCCTCATTCGTGCGTAATTTTGGTTCGTATTTCAGTTCGTGCCCATCTTTAGTTGTAAGTAGAACCCACAAAAGCAGGTCTGTGGAAGGAAGCCAAGCCAGAGAAGTGGTTATTTTCCTCTGCTACGTGGTTTGCATCTTGATGGGGTGATTCCAGATGGAATCTTTGCTGAGGGTCTGTGGTAGCTCTTGATAGCTCTGCACAAAAGCGTCATCACCACGCTTTCTGTCCTCAGGAGGAAATGGAGCCTTGGTGTATAGTCTGTCCCTGGAGCTTCCTCATCAGCTCTGGGAAGTGGGAGCCCCAACGCATGAAGCAATCCTGATGCTCAACAGCCTTGTTCACACATTACAGTGGACCAGGGCTTTTTTTCAGGGGGAACGCGGGGGAATGGAGTTCCGGCACCTCTTGAAAATGGCCACATGGCTGGTGGCCCCGCCGCCTGATCTCCAGACAGAGGGGAGTTGAGATTGCCCTCCATGCTGCTCAGCGGCGCGGAGGGCAATCTCAACACCCCTCTGTCTGGAGATCAGGGGGCGGGGCCACCAGCCATGCGACCATTTTCTCTGAGGGCAACCCACTGAGTTCCACCACCTCTTTTCTCAGAACAAAAGCCCTGTAGTGGACGCACATACGATCCGTGTGCAGTAGTCACTTGATTTTTCTTTATGTGTGTGTTGAATAATTTTCATGTGACATTCAATGCATGTGATTGAAACTACATGCTGACCCATGTAATGTCTGTCTAGAAGAGAGGCATGTCAGTGCAGTTGTTATTGTTGTTGTTACTGTTATTACTGGTCCCATTATCATTTGTAAAGTGAATGCACGGTGGAGTTTTCTTACAAACGCAGGGTGTACATGCATCTGCTGTAATGCGTTGAACAGGGCTTGAATCTGGCACGGAAATCTGCATTCCAGGCTGTCAAAAAACACCCCCTAGAAGCATGCTGGTTCCCCCCACATTGCAGCTACTCAGTCTGAGATGACAGGCTCTCAGATAATGAAAAGCCAGAGTACTGATTTTCATCTGGAAGGATAGAAAGTGAGAAGGGGTGGCGTTTCCAGCCAGTGTTGCCCAGGCATTGTTGCAGGCAGGCAGGGGACTCTGGGGCCGTGGCTGGAGAAGGTTATTCCCTTTGCAGGGACATTCAGCACCGCGATAGGTCACAGCAGCAGGACCAGAAGGTCAGGATGCGGCAGAACTGCCTGCATCTGTTTGTTGGGCGTCCTTTGCGGGGAGAGCTTGAGAGTCCCAGCGCTGCAAAACAAAAGTTGTGGCAACCCAGAGCCGTGCAGGGAGAAGACAGTACGAAGCAGTAACAAATTCATCAGGGCCCCTGCGCCTTCCCACTTGTAGAGTTAATGCGTCTTTGTCTCACTGTCAACAAGTCAGGTGGGGCCCCAGTTGCATGGATGAAGGGTGGGGCTGCGTGTGATTATTAGGGCAGTGAGGAAATGCGCCTCCTTGTAACCCATAAGCTGAAATGACTAAACCTGCTTTGTTTTTGGAGGGAGGGAGGAATGCAACTCCACCTCCCCAAGGTTTTTAAAAAAATATTCCCATTTCTTAATATACTCAACAACCATACCGAGCCATAACCATACCAAGTACTAAAGAAAGTCCCCAACTAAGGTTGCCAACCTGCAGGTGTGGTCTGGAGATCTCCCAGAATTACAACTAGCCTACAGAATATAGAGAAGAGTTCCTCTGGAGGAAATGCCTGCTTTGGAGGGAGGCTGTGCTGTAGGGTTGCCAGCTCCAAGCTGAGAAATTCCTGGAGATCTAGGTGGTGAAACCTGGAGAAACCTGGAGAAAGTGGGGTTTGGGGAGGGAAAGGACCTTGGCATGGCATAATTCCATAGAGTTCACCCCCCAAAGTAGCCATTTTCTCCAGGTGAACTGATCTCTGTGGCCTGAAGTTGTAATTCCGGGAGATCTCCAGCTACCACCTGCAGGCTAAAATATAAAGTAAAGTAAAATATAAAGTAAGAAGATACTGCCGTCACCCTCTGGACTGTAGGAACGCTGATCATCTGATTAGGTGGACTGTTATGCCCCTGAGGAAGTGATCTATGAAATCTGCATTGTCGATAGCCGGCCCCAGGTTGGGCGTGGACTTTCAGGATTATCATCTCTCCACCAGTCCGTTTATACAGCAAACAGAAAGAACAAGATGCAGAATGCAACAAAAATTACTTTATCAAATAGTTTATGAACATTACTGTACATCCGTCTTTCCCGGAGTTGTTCCCTTTCGTAAACACATGAGAGTGCTACTTGTCACTTTATGAATCATACAATTGATTTACTGTATTTGTGAATTGTAATAGAATTGTGCATTGTGATACAATTTTAAGAAATAGCACTTTAGCACTTTAAATGTGAAGCAACTATATTGAGTTGAGGGTATTCTTCTCCTGTGGGTTTTTCCTTCTGTATTTGTTTACTACCTGGAGGCTGGCAACCCTACTCTGCTGAGATCCCTCCTCGAACCCTAACCCTCCCCAGGAGGGTTGCCAGCCTCCAGGTGGTGGCTGGAGATCTCCCGGAATTACAACTGGTCTCCAGGCCACAGAGATCAGTTCACCTGGAGAAAATGGCTACTTTGGGGGGTGGACTCTATGGAATTATGCCATGCCAAGGTCCTTCCCCTCCCCAAACCCCACTTTCTCCAGGTTTCTCCAGGCTTTACCGCCCAGATCTCCAGGAATTTCCCAACTTGGAGCTGGCAACCCTACTCCCCAGGTTCCAAGGCCAAATCCCAGAGCTGGCAACCCTCTTCCCCCCCAGAAGCTGTGGCTGGCCCTTGAATGAGGAATCTTGACCAGCCCTGAAGGTCCAAGTCTGGAGAAAGCTCCCATGGTAAGGGAGCCCCCAAACCAAATGGCTCTCTCAAAGCATCCCACCAATTGGGGCGTTTTTGTTCCCTTGCCAGTTGCCACCCATGAAAAGTTTTCTTTTTTGGCTGCCCCTGTCATGTGACTCTGATGCCAGAGGTGTGCGTCAGTGGGTCCCTTGGGGCCGCTTAGGGTTGAAATGTGGTTCCCAGGCCTGGAAGAGCCACCCACAGCATCGTCTCCTTTGGAGCCCCGCAATCCGATTTGCATAGAAATGTCACACTCTGCGCGAGACCTTTCCCCTTCTCTCTTTCCTTCTGCCTGTATGTGTTTTGTGGGATGAGAATCCCTTTTATTCTCCCGAGGACATGGGCTCCAGTCCACCGATGCTGGTGCGTGGGCCCCACAGTAGTTCCCTATAGGGCTGCACGTTCCAGCTGTGTATCTTTGAGGTGCCACCAGATTCCCTTTCGGCTTCTTGCTGCAACAGAGTGTGCCCACGGCTGCCCCACTGGCATTCCTCACCCCTATCAAGGTTGTTCACTTTCTGACAAATTTCTTGGGCAGCTGGTGGAGTGTGTCGAGATGTCCAGCATCAACTGAAAACCTTCTTTCCTTTGTCCTCTGCCTCTTGCTCAGACGGCGTCGCAATGCCTTGCAGAGAAATTCCCAAGCCTTGCTCTTACAAGATTGTGTCATCCTTTCAACAAAGCGAGCTGCTTGGTAATCCGATTAACAGTTCCTGTCTAAACCTCGCTGTTCTCCGTGTTAGCAGCTCAGTGGAAGGCTGGTTAAAATGCAGCACCCTGATTTATTGTGTTTCCATTTGGACGTGACTGTTTAGGTTTGAACTGTTGAAGAGTTCTGTGTAACTTGGAAAACCTGCTCCAGTGCAGTTGTATGCAGAGATTCACCAGAGCACACCTGTAGGTTTAGATTGGAGAAACTGTATTGGATGGCATTGTTAGTTATTCCAAAAATGGGATTTCTTCACTTGGCGCTGGAGTGTTTTGTGCCTAACAGGGCAATCCTATATAGAGTTGCCCTTTTCTAAGCCTCTGGGCTTCAATGGACTTAGAAGGGTGTACTTTGCTTAGGATGGCACTATCTGTTAACCAAACCTGGAACAAAAGAAGCAACTCTACCTGTTCCGTGTCCCAGGTTTTGCAAATTAAGCACTCCCCGGACACAGTCTTTGCAATACGCTGAATCTCATCTAACTAGCAACTTGGATGAAACCATCCTTCTCTTCAAGAATTTGTATATAGGCTAAGATCTTGGAAAGCAGATTTTTGGCCCAGAGGTGGGATGCAGTCAGAGCTGAGCTTACGGGCTTCAGACAAACACGGTGCCCAGTGCTTTCATTGGGACATGCTGGATAATCAAGATGGGTAACCGTGTTAGTCTATCTGTAGTAGTAGAAAAGAGCAAGAGTCCGGTAGTTAAGACTAACAACATTTGTGGTAGGGCATGAGCTTTTGTGAGCCACAGCTCGCTTCTTCAGATACAGCTCGAATGAGAGTCCATCTGTCCTTATATCTTGGAGAGTGGAGTGATTGCAGAAGCCGAATGATAATAGCTGGTGAATGACAATGGCAGATGGGATTGAATAGGGTGGGGTATGCAGAGGGGTGGTTGGTCTGGAGAAATCAGCATTGGCTAGGAGACAGGAAGCCTAGGTCTCGATTCACTCCAGGTGGATGCATTGTCTTGAGTTTTGTTATCAGTTGCAATTCAGCAGTCTCTCTTTCTAATCTTCCTTTGAAATTCCTCTGCAGGATAACTGTAGATAATCAGTGTGCGAAAGCTCTGAGGCTTACGGCAACGCGTGACCAAGGCAGATGGGGCTTTATTTCAAATGTCCCTGGTGTTTGGAGGTGCATGCCTGTCCCAACAGTCTGTGATGGCAGCAGCCTCTCTCTCTGGGTCTCTCTTGGGCCCGGACAGGAAAGCTGCAAAATCATTCACCCAGGTAATGAAGTTAGCAGTGCGGTCCACCAGTTGGAGCCAGTTATACCCCTCTGATTTTAAAGGAAGAGGAGGAGGGCACCAAGCTGAGCATTCACTTCTGTTGTTCTGCAGGGGGGGGGGGGGGCTCTGTTTCTTCACTGTGCCCTTCCTCCTCTCCCCCAAGACTAGCTTTAGCCAGCAGCTGTGGAGATAGGCCCAGCTGGGACACGGGAGATTACTCTGCTCCCCACCAGGAGCAAACTGCCTCCCCCCATCCTTTTGGCACCTGGGAGGAATTTGAATAGATGTTTAATAGAGGGCAGCCTGCTTCCTCCCGGGCCTTTGCAGATAAGAGCCACAATGGGTATTAAAAAGTTCCTCTGGTGTTGGTGGTTTTTTTTTTAAATGCAATCCTCGTACCTTAATTCCGGTCCCTTCGCACAGCATCCAGTCCTGCCTGGCATTCTCCAAGCGCCCGGCTGCCCTTCAAAGGTTCCGATGTTTCATTTTGACAGCCAGAAAAAAGCGTCATCTGTGTCCAAAACCCCTTTTTGGGACCACTTCCAGCCGAGCACCTGAAATTGCTTTTGGCAGCAGTTAATTAACCCTCCCGCTTTTTTAACGGTGGGGGGATTTTCGCCCTCGACAAGGAAACTGAAGCGGTTGCCGGCTGGCTAAAATGGGAACGGTGCATTTTGCCACACCAGCACAAGGGAATCCGGCCCATTCCCAAAGTGGCTGGTGCAGCTCCTCAGATATTTGGAGTCGAGAGGGGAGGGTGGCCCGGATTTTCTTCTCTGGGTGGTCCTTGCATTTCCGATTAGCCACAGTCTGAACCTCCTGGCTACATACTACAACAAAGAGATACAAAGCTGTGTGTTTGGGAGGGGAGGGGAGAGATTTGTGAATCTCCTGCATTGTGCAAGGGGGTTGGACTAGATGACCCTAGAGGTCCCATCCAACCCTTTGATTCTGTGAAAAACAGATGGATCATGGTTTGTCTTTCTTTTCTTAAGTAATAATAATAATAGTAACAGTGTGCTTATATACTGCTCTTCTAGACAGATTAGTGCCCCACTCAGAGCGGTGAACAAAGTCAGTGTTGATACTATTCCCACAGTATCCAGAGGAGTTAGCCGTGTTAGTCTGTAGTAGCAAAATCGAAAAGAGTCCAGTAGCACCTTTAAGACTAACCAACTTTATTGTAGCATAAGCTTTCGAGAACCACAGCTCTGATGCATCTGACGAAGAGAGCTGTGGCTCTCAAAAGCTTATGCTACAATAAAGTTGGTTAGTCTTAAAGGGGCTACTGGACTCTTTTCTATATTCCCACAATATGACTTGGCAGCTGGTGCTGAGAGAAGCAGCTTACCCAGGCCCACCTGCTCATGGCAGAAGCAGGATTTGAACCAGCAGAGTGCTGATTCACAACCCAACCGCTTGCAGCTATAGGTAGTAGACCCATAGGGGGAAATGGCCGTTATCCAGGCAGGGACCCCTGCACATGCTCTGATGCTATGTCCTTACACTGACTTTGTTTTCAGTAATTTTCTGTCAGAAGAGAAAGGTACTCTGCACCTTTGCAGAGCACCTTGCAAAAAAAATGCTTTGCTTATGCTCAGAGGCTTTGCATATGCTCAGAGGCATTCACCAGGAGGTTATGTATTTTTTCAAGCCGATGGGTAGTACCCTCACATTTCCTGGGCCTTGAATGTGTCCCCACTTCCTGCGTGGCAGCGTGCTTACCAAGAGTCTCTTTGCACAAGACAAATAGGATCAAGTGAAAGCTCTGACCCTTGTTCTCCCATGGTGGGTACACATGCACTGCTAGAGAGACAGAGTACATTTGAATATAAGACCACACAGAGTCAGTCACTTGAGCGTCCACATGCAAGATGTCTCGTGTAGGGAGAACTCTGAGTTATCCTTTCCTCCCCCTCTCCCCCAGTTAATCTTTGGATAGCCTGCCACCATCCGGAGACCTCTTTGACATTTCCCTCCATTCTTCTCCTTGGTGCTGTGGTCCTCTGGAAATCTAGTTGGTCTTTTAGGTGCTACCAGACCCAAATCTTGCTCTTCTTCTACAGACGAACAAGGCCACCCACCTGAAGCAAAGAGCCGGGTGGGTATAATCCTCCCCCCAGCCAGCTCTGCTCTTTCAGCGGCTGGCTGCTTCCTGATGTTTTGCATGGTAAAACGTCTTAGGCAAGGCGAGTGCGAAGATCTTTAAGAGAATGCATCTTCAAGAACTAAGCCCCCAAATCCTAGCATAAAGGAAGCACGCACAAGAAGATGGGAAAGAGCCAGAGCACGGCTTGACCTATGGCATGCCACTAGAAAGTAAGCAGGAGGGAATTGTAGGATTTGAGTCCAGTGGCATCTTAGAGACCAACAAGATTTTCCAAGTGTAAGCTTTCGAGTGTCAGAGCTCCCTTTTTCAAACATGAGTAGGAATGGAGATCCAGTTCTCTATTCCTTCTTCTGTTTGGGATATAAAGTCTTGGGGATCTCCATTCCTACTCATATCTGCAGAAGGGAGCTCTGACTCTAGAAAGCTTACACCCTGGAAATCTTGATCTCTAAGGTGCCACCGGAACTGCCGACCGACAGGGCTACCCACCAAAACAGAAGAGAATTGTTGGCCTGTAGTTATAAGAGTCAGGCAGGCCTTACTCCCGGGCACAGACACAAGAAGCAGAGTCTGGTCAAAGACTGTCCCCAGCAAAACAAGGGACTTTTCTGTCCTGCTTCCCTGAACTCTGGGTCTTCTAGTCAGGTAGGGGGCAGTCCACCTGCAGTTTTATTGGACGCTTCCATTGGCCTCATCCTATCTTAAGGGGGGGGGGGTCTGCTGCACTTGCCCCAGGGGGTGAAAAACCGCAGGGGCAGCACTGTGGTTTTGGTTTCTGGTGGATGGGAAGGGAACCGGAGATGGATCAGTTTGCCTACAAATACACACACAGAGGCGGATGGTCTCTTACAAATGGACAGCAGCTTCACAGTTTAGCCCTCTCACTATAGCTCTCTGTGGGCAGAAACTCTTAGAGCTCCCCTCTGTGCCCCAATTTTGTAGGAATTTAGCAAGGGTTTTCATTTCAGTCATGAAAGAGTTAAACTGTTTATGTTTCTACTTAATTAGTAAACATACTTTGAATGTAACCATTAGAGATGGTTGTTGGGGGTTTTCCGGGCTGTATTGCCGTGGTCTTGGCATTGTAGTTCCTGACGTTTCGCCAGCAGCTGTGGCTGGCATCTTCAGAGGTGTAGCACCAAAAGACAGAGATCTCTCAGTGTCACAGTGTGGAAAAGATGTAGGTCATTTGTATCTACTCAGGAGGGGTGGGATTGAGCTGAGTCATTCTGTAAGAGTTTCCCAGGGTGTGGAATGCTAATGGCGGGAGGCTTCACTGTATCCTGAGGAGGGTCTTTTGCATATGGATTGGTGCTTGATGTGCTAATCTTCTCTGCAGGGCTATTGTCGGGTGTGGAGTGTTTTGTTGGCCTGGTGCTTTTCAGAACTGGAAACCATGCTCTGTTCATTCTTAAGGTTTCTTCTTTCCTGTTGAAGTTTTGCTTATGCTTGTGAATTTCAATGGCTTCACAAGCATAAGCAAAACTTCAACAGGAAAGAAGAAACCTTAAGAATGAACAGAGCATGGGCTCCAGTTCTGAAAAACACCAGGCCAACAAAACACTCCACACCCGACAATAGCCCTGCAGAGAAGATTAGCACATCAAGCACCAATCCATATGCAAAAGAACCTCCTCAGGTTACAGTGAAGCCTCCCGCCATTAGCAGTCCACACCCTGGGAAACTCTTACAGGATGACTCGGCTCAACCCCACCCCTCCTGAGTAGATACAAATGACCCACATCTTTGCACACTGTGACACTGAGAGATCTCTGTCTTTTGGTGCTACACCTCTGAAGATGCCAGCCACAGCTGCTGGCGAAACGTCAGGAACTACAATGCCAAGACCACGGCAATACAGCCCGGAAAACCCCCAACAACCATCGTTCTCCGGCCGTGAAAGCCTTCGACAATACATTAACCATTAGAGCTTCGAATAAGATTCCCGCCATAGAAAGGGGTGTCACTAAGCATAATGAAGTAAGACTAGGATTTTCTATTGGGCAGTTTGTTTATTGGGGGCAATTAATTGATGCTATGTACTGCAGTTTTATTGCTCTCTGATCACTCTTACTACTACTCTCCTTGGTCATAGATGCAGAGGAGTTAGCCGTGTTAGTCTGTAGTAGCAAAATCAAAAAGAGTCCAGTAGCACCTTTAAGACTAACCAATTTTATTGTAGCATAAGCTTTCGAGAATCAAGTTCTCTTCGTCAGATGTATCTGTATCTGTATCAGGCATCTGACGAAGAGAACTTGATTCTCGAAAGCTTATGCTACAATAAAATTGGTTAGTCTTAAAGGTGCTACTGGACTCTTTTTGATTTTACTACTCTCCTCTCACTCTCACTCTTACTTACTTCTTATCTAGCAAGATGTAGTCAGCTTAGCAATTTATTATTTTCTCCAAATGTAACCCTAATTTTTATCCTTTAGTAAAGCAATTTTACAGAGCTACACTGGAGTGTGTGTGTGAATCTATTCTCATTACTTCCAATGCGCAATCTTTGCACAAACTCTGCTATATTTTCCTACAAATTTAAAGTCCCCGGGGCTGTTTAACTGTCCCTCTGCTCCTCCTCTCAGATGGAGCGGCGCCTTCTCCAAGCTCTGATGGAGCTCTCATTCAAAACCAACCTCACCAAGAGAGAAAGACCTTTGGGTGCCATTGATGAAATTTGCACTGACCACTGAAGACAATTAGCTACCGTCTGGAGAGCTCTGGCTGTTAAAAGTTCCCAGAAAATCCTCAGTGGACCCCAAGCCTTGGGGTTGGGGTCTGGACTCCCCCCCCCCATCACGGGCTTGTTTCTGCCCTTCCTATGGAATCAACACTAGAGCAACAATGTCATAGATCCAGAGGAGTTAGCCGTGTTAGTCTGTAGTAGCAAAATCAAAAAGAGTCCAGTAGCACCTTTAAGACTAACCAATTTTATTATAGCATAAGCTTTCGAGAATCAAGTTCTCTTCGTCAGATGCCTGATCAAAACTGGTCGAATTTGGTGACAACTTATATCTACAGGTTAATGGCACAGCCATGGGCACATGCATGGCACCACAATATGCTAACATATTCATGGCGGACTTAGAGCAACGCTTCCTCAGCTCCCATCCACTGGAACCACTACTATACTTAAGATTCCTGGATGACATCTTCATCATTTGGACCCATGGGAAGGAAGCCCTTGAGAGATTTCATCAGGACTTCAATAACTTTCACCCTACTATCAACTTAAGCCTGGACCACTCTACACAACAGGTACACTTCCTGGACACCACTGTACAACTACATAATGGACGAATAAATACCACCTTATACCGGAAACCAACAGACCGATACTCATATCTACATGCCTCCAGCTTCCACCCTAAACATACCACTCGGTCTATTGTCTACAGCCAAGCCTTACGTTACAACCGTATCTGCTCCAATGCTCTCGACCGAGACTCACACTTAAGAGATTTACAACAAGCATTTTTGGGACTACAGTACCCACCAAATGAAGTGAAGAAACAAATTAACAGGGCCAGACTAGTACCCAGAAACAGTCTGCTCCAGGACAAACCTAAAGGAACTAACAACAGAACACCACTGGTTGTCACCTATAGCTCCCAGCTCAAACCGATCCAACGTATCATCAGTGAGCTACAACCCATCCTGGAAAATGATACCTCTCTCTCAGAAGCCCTGGGTGGAAGACCTTTCCTTGCCTACAGACAGCCCCCCAATCTTAAACGACTTCTCACTTACAATCATGAATCGGCCAGCAGAGTCACCAGCACAGGTACCAAGCCCTGCAACAGACCCAGATGCCAGCTCTGCCCCTATATCTACCCATGGAATACAATTACAGGACCCAATGGCATCAACTACACTGTCTCTGGCTCTTACAGCTGCTCATCCTCCAACCTGATATATGCCCTCATGTGCCAACAATGTCCCTCTGCTCTGTACATTGGACAAACCAGCCAACCTCTACGCAAAAGAATAAATGGACACAAATCTGACATTAGAAATGGAAATGTCCAGAAACCAGTGGGAGAACACTTCAATCTACCAGGACATTCCACCAAAGACTTAAAGGTCGCTGTGGTTCAACAGAAACCTTTCAAAAACAAAATCCAACGGGAGGCTGCTGAATTGGAATTCATATGCAAATTTGACTCTGTCAAGCGGGGACTGAATAGAGACTATGAATGGTTATCACATTACCACAGGTAACAGATTCTCTTTACAGAGGCATGATCTGGGGGAGCCCAGTGACGCCTGGTGTGGGCTTTCGGGGACCACAGTTCTCTTTGTCAGATGCAGCTGGCAGGGAGAGCTGTGGTCATCGAAGGCTTATACTACATAGGAATTGGATACCTTCACTGCTACAAACTGACTGCACACCAAAAGGAAATGTTTACATTTCCAAGCAAAGGAATGTTTTGATAGCCTCCATGCTAATTGTATTCTGTCTTCTTGTGATTTATGCCCCCTTCTCTCTCTTTCCCCCTCCTCTTCTGCATCTGCCCAGTTTTGATCAGGCATCTGATGAAGAGAACTTGATTCTCGAAAGCTTATGCTATAATAAAATTGGTTAGTCTTAAAGGTGCTACTGGACTCTTTTTGATAGAGCAACAATGTGTCATTGGTTGTTGTGGGTTTTCCGGGCTGTATTGCCGTGGTTTTGGCATTGTAGTTCCTGACGTTTCGCCAGCAGCTGTGGCTGGCATCTTCAGAGGTGTAGCACCGAAAGACAGAGATCTCTCAGTGTCACAGTGACTACAACGCCAAGACCACGGCTATATAGCCCGCAAAATCCGCAACAACCATCGTTCTCCGGCCGTGAAAGCCTTCGACAATACAATGTGTCATTTCCTGAGTGACAGATGTCGGAAAGGGAGAATCTGCATTCCCTAACCAACAGCGATCTGTTCCGTCATGACCTGTCTGAGACACCCCAAGGAAAAGAGACTGCCACGGTGCTATTATGCTCAGCTATTATGCTCCTCTGGGGAGGAAGGGCGAGGGACTCCTTGGCCAGGGGCTGCAGGCATGGCAAGAAAACACAAGCTTTTCCTCTTCGTTTTATAGATAGATGTATTGTTAGTGAGTTATGTTTAGAACTATGTGTTTTTTCTTGTTCTCTGTGTTTGTTGTTTATTGTGTTGTCGTGTGTAGTTTATAGTTTAAATAAAGAAAATTTTAATACAAAAAAACCCCGCAAGCTGTCCCCCTTGACTGGCAGTTCTGCACCTCCTCTTTGTTGATCAGGTTAAGGGGCGGGTGGTTTGATGGCGTCCCTCTCACCACGCCGACACATCCCTGTCCCAGATAATGCTTGTCGCTTCAGTTGATCGTTCTCTCTCAAAGCCATTGATTGACATTCTGCCACACTCTGGAGAATGACCAAGGAATAAGCTCTGGGTGGAGACGGGCAGGAGGCTGCGTGGGCAAGGGCTGGCTGGATCTCGAGGGCTGGGCTTTCCAAGAAGACAGGGTAGGAAGGCGGAGCTCCTCCTGCCCGCCCACCTTGCCCGCTTTCCCTTTGGAGTCCCAGGACTGCCATCTCAAGGTAGGCCCTGGAGATCTCCGGGAATTACAACTGATCTCTCCACTACTGAGATAATTTCATCCAGAGGAAATGGCTGAATTGGAGGGTGGACTCTATAGCATTATGCCCTACTGAGGCCCCTCCCCTCGCCACACCCCACTGCCCTCAGGCTCCATCCCCAAATACCCAGGAATTTAGTAACCAAGAGCAGAGAACTCTAGTTTTCGTAGAATCATAGGGTTGGAAGGGATCTCCAGGGTCATCTAGTCCAACCCCCTGTACAATGCAGGAAATTCACAACCACCTCCCTTCCCCACACCCCCAGTGACCCCCAGCTCCATGCCCAGAAGATGGCGAAACACCGCCCGGATCTCTAGCCAAACTGGCCTGGGGAAAATTGTGTCCTGACCCCAAAGTGACGATCGGCATTACCCTGAGCATGTAAAAAGGGGCCACGAGAAATGCTAGATAGCTGCATTATCCTCTCTGAGTGCTGTTTGTGATGGCAAAACCATCCTGGCCCTTGAAGGCAGGAAATCTGCAGGAGGGGAGGGGGGCACCTTGCATCCCTTTGCACAGAAAGAGGTGCTGCACCCGCACAGCGCCCGCAAAGCAAGCAGACCTTCCCTCCAGAGGCACACACTGCATTCCGCCTGCATTTTATTCAAGCTGTTCTGCTGCTATATGTATGCACTCCATTTCCTGATATTCACATGCAGGGCTTTTTTATGGGAAAAGAGGTGGTGGAACTCAGGAGGACTGCACAGTGATGTCACTTTGGGTCAGCTGGAACAAGGGGGGAGTTTTTTAAAGTTTAAATAGCCCTCGGCGAAAATGATCACGTGGCCGGTGGCCCCACCCCTGACCTCCAGACAGAGGGGAGTTTAGATTGCCCTCCGTGCCACTCCAGCGTGTGCAGAGGGCAATCTCAACTCCCCTGTCTGGAGATCAGGGGGCGGGGCCACCGGCCATGTGACCATTTTCAAGAGGTGCCGGAACTCCGTTCCAACGCGTTCCAGCTGGGAAAAAAGCCCTATTCACATGGATTATTTCAATAAGCTACAGAACAATCTTGCAAGGTAGGCTGTCTCCTCCGTGTTGCAGAAGAGGGAAGAAAGAGTATGGCTGCCCCAAGTCCACTGACTGAGCTTGAGGCATACTTGGGCAAGGTTGCAACCAGGGAGTTATATGTGTTATCTGTTACGTGCGTGGCCGGTGGAGAGTTATTGGCAAGCCTTTTAGCTTTTAGGTGAACTGTAAGTATGTGTTTATGTGTGTGGATGTGTTATTTTCCTGTGCTTTTTAAATAGGTTTCATATTTTTATGTTGCTTGCCTTTTTAAAAAAGTTGTATTGCTTGGCTTATTTAATTTTATTGATTCAAAATTGCATTGAGTGTTTTTTTAAGAGAATGGCGTTTAATTTAGCAAATAAATAAGAGCTTAATTCGCATACAGTGATTGTAAGATTCGGTGCACGGTTGCTTTTATGACCATGTCTTGATTCAGAGAAGCAGTTTGTGCAGCATCATTTCTATGGAGGCGTTTTGTTAGAGCTTATGTAGTGAAAGAGTTACATATTATGAGGTCCTTGGTTTGAATTTTGCCTGGGCAATGAACTTTCCAACTTCTGAAAGCTAAACTAGGCGTGATAGCATCCTTGGGGGCCACCATGAAGACGCCATCTATCAGGCTAGCGCTGCTCTTATCCCCCCTCCCCCAATGCCTTTTCAAGAGCCAAAACAGCTGCGTGGGGTGGGTAGGTGGGAGGGTTGCAGCCATTTTGCCACTTGATGGGGGGGGCAAGAGACCCTCAGCTCACCACACTGCAGACTCGATCAGGACTGGTTCCTTGTGGCATTTTAAAATCACTTTAAAATGGCAACAGCATCCTCAAGGTGGCTACAAGGATGCCGTCCTGTCTAGTTTGGCCCTTGGGATAGTTAACCCCAGTGGGGATAATAGTGCAAGCCTGGTTTACAGGGGTTCGAGGGAGCTAGAGAAGATCCCTAAAGATAAAGCTGTCTTTCTGGGGACCAAGATCAAGATAACCCAAACTGTGGTATTCCCCATTGCCATGGATGGAAGTGAAAGTTGGACAGTGAAGAAAGCGGACAGGAAGAAAATGGGTGACCCTGGGCCAGTCACACGCTCTCGGCCTAACCTACCTCACAGGGTTGCTGTGAGGGGAAAATGGAGGAGAGCAATGTAAGCTGTTTTGGGTCCCGAATTAGAAGAAAGGTAAGGTAAGAGCCCCGTGGTACAGCGTGGTAAGCTGCAGTACTGCAGCCCAAGCTCTGCTCACGACCTGAGTTCGATCCCGGCGGAAGCTGGGTTCAGGTAGCTGGCTCAAGGTTGACTTAGCCTTCCATCCTTCCAAGGTCGGTAAAATGAGTGCCCAGGTTCCTGGGGGCAAAGTGTAGATGACCAGAGAAGGCAATGGCAAACCACCCCGTAAAAAGTCTGCCAAGAAAACATCATGATGCAGCATCCCGTCATGGGTCAGTAATGACTCGGTGCTTGCACAGGGGACTACCTTTACCATTTTTCCTAAGGTATGAATGATATAAATGAGTGAACAAACACCGGCAGCCAACTCCTACCACTCACTAGGTGATCTTGGGCCAGTCTGGTGTAGTGGTTGAGAGCGGCAGAACTCTATTCTGGAGAGCCTCTCCTCTGTTTGAAGCCAGCTGGGTGACCTTGGGCTAGTCACAGCTCTCTCAGAGCTCTCTCAGCCCCACCCACCTCACAGGGTGTTTTGTTGTGGAGATAACAATGACATACTTTGTAAACTGCTCTGAGTGGGCATTTAAGTTGTCCTGAAGGACAATTGAATGTTGTTGTTGTTGTTGTTATAACCAGTCTCTCAGCTTAACCTACCTCACAGGGTTGTTGTGAGGATAAAATAGAAGAGAGGAGAAGGTCGTTTGTGGCTTTGGGCCCCCATTGTGGATTAGGTGGAGTATAAGCGAAGTAAACAACCGAATGCAAGAATCTGGCATTAGGCAACCGCAAATTATTCTGTCTGAGTCTCCTTGCCGACTGGTGGGTAATTTTATTTATTTTACTTCATTTATACCACCCCCTTCTCCCCGGTGGAGGCTGTGCCTATTCCCTCCCCGGGGCCCACGGGTCCCCCTGGGTCGAGCTCTGTCCAGCATCCCACCATGCCTGCAAATCCTTTCTGGGGTTGCCAGCTCCTGGCAGGGCCTGCCCCTCTCTTCCACCGCCCGCTCCGCACAGACCGCTTGGCCCGGCTTGTTCCTGCCGGGGACTTTCCTGTGAGTGAAAAGGCTGCCCTGGATTCCCGCATCCTTGAGCCTGGTTAGCTGCAGCCTCATGTCTGAGCTGAAGATGGAGGGAGACTGGAGTTTAACGGGTTGGGTTGGTAAGCAGGACTGCAAATCTTATTCTGCTCAACACACCACGGGGCATCTTAGTGGATCCCTAGTTGTTCTCTTCATAATGCCTTTAAAAAAAAACATTTTGACCTAATGTGCACAGCTGAAACCAAGGAGAGTAACTTCAAGACTTCATTGGCCTTTGTGTGTGTGCAGGGGGGAGGTGGGGGGGTGTCTTCGATTTGCAAGGGCTTGTAGCAGAAATGTTTCCCTTTGGGGAACTGAATAGTGCTCCTTGCATCCTTTCAATTTTATGATCTGTGGATCAAGAAAATGACATTGAAACAGAAAAACCGTGGGGTATCTGCCTGGAAATTGGGGAGGGGGGGTGTCTGTTCTTATATATTTGGACTCCCCCCTTCTCAAGTTAGGGAAAGAGGAAGGTCTAAAAGAGGAAGGCTTGGCTCAATAAAAGAAGCCAGTTTGCAGGATCTGAGCAAGTTTGTTAATGAGAGGACGTCTTGGAGATCTTTCATTCACAGGGTCACCATAGGTCGGAGGTGACTTGACGGCACATAACACACACATACACACACACACACACACACCCTTCACAAGTGACTTGAGTAACAGATGGATCCCCAAACAGTTCTTTGCTATCACAGAAACCAAGATGGTATGAATAATACCTTTAGAGAAAAGGGTCACAGCTTGAATCATGCAGCCATAGGTTTGGTTAAATGGCTCAAATCGATACAGGAAACCGGACATAGTCTCAGAAGTTGGCGGTGTAGGATACCTAAGGCCGGCTGCCTGGCAGAGGTCTCTCTTCTAATCAGAGAAGACTGGCCCGTGGACTCCAGCCAGGGAATGGGAGATTGCCCCAGTGGCCTTTGGCTCCACCCAAGTCTCTGGGGCAGTGCCCCATTTCTCGAAAAGGAACCCAAAGGGTGGGAGCAGAGACTCTTGGTTTCCACAAACATCCTGCCCGAGTCCCGAAGGGGAGGGTGTGTTGTGGGTCGGGTGGTCTGGAAGAAGGAGGAGCCTGACGGGACAAGTAACTCAAAGAGTTTCTGGCCCAGTCTAACTTGAAGTTAGGGTTGCCAACTTCCGGGTGGTGCCTGGTGGTGATTCCCCAGAATTACAACTGATCTTCAGGCAAATGACTGCTTTGGAGGGTGCGCTCTATGGCTTTATAAGCCGCAGAAGTCCTTCCCCTCCCCAAATCCTGCCCTCCCCAGGGTCCCCTCCCCAGATCTCCAGGAATTTCCCAACCAAGTGTTGGCAACTCTACCCTCTCTTTGCACTTCCCTTGTCCAGAGACTTAAGACAGGGCCAGCATGCCTCCCGCTGAGCACCCTTGCGCACTCCCTTCCTAGGCCCTGTGGGAGTTCACTCCCATTCTCCTTGCCTCCTCACTTCCCCTCCTTTCTCCTTCTCACAATAGTTTGCCCCACAGCAGAGGGAACCATGAGAGAAGATCCATGCACCAAGAGCCATCTCCCCCCCCCCCCATGTTGCCTGGTGCAATCCATGTGGCTCTTCCTGTTGCTTTGGCCTTTCTAGGGCCCTGGAGAACTCCCTTTTCCTGCGCTGTGGTTTTGCTGTTGCGGCACGCGCCCGTTTGCAAGAACAGGCTGGTGACAGACATGTCTCGAGGCTTTGTTTTTCCAGGCCTCCCTGGAGGGAACGGCAATTTTCTTGTTTCCCTTCAGCGCCGGACACTTTATTTCGAGAGTGCTGACAGGGTAGATCAGTAACAATTTCCATCAGGTGGAGCTTGGGAAAAGCAGCCGCTGGCTGGCAACACGCAGAAGTGAGACGGGACAGGTGAGTTCATTTTCCGCAGCGAGCCTTTGACAAGGAAGAGATGAGCTGTAGAAACCCACCACAAATCGGCTCCAGGTCTGAACTGGACGGTTAGGAGGGGCTGTGGCTTGGAGGCAGAGCATCAGGCCCCAGGTTCAATCCCCCGGCAACTCCGGTTAATAGGAATAAGTAGCAGGTGACGTGGAAGATCTCTGAGCCCCTGGAGACCTGCTGCGAGTCTAAATAGACAATACTGATTTTGATGGACAGATTCAGTCTGATTCAGTAGAATCGAATGTTATTATTAGAAGACAGCTTTATGTATTCAAGGCTCAGTTGCCTTCTTGCATAATTTGCAACAGGCTGGAAAGCTGCAGAGAGATTTTTTGAGAGTGTTGCTGGGGGAAGAAGCATCGCCCACCTATATAAGGTGGATTCCCTCTCTGATGTCTCCAGCAAGCAAGCTTTGTGCGTTTTGACCTGTCGTGGATAGAATGGGGAAGGGCTTTCTTCTACCAGCGTGGGATTAGATCCCTTGTGCTAAATGCGAGTTTGATTGGAGGAAACGGCAACTCAACTTGCCTTTAATGTGTGACCCAAAGCTTACCTTTAAAGCATGTATGTGTGTAGAAACTGATTCCTATGCACATGTAGTCTTCATTCCCTCCTCTGCGCTCTCTGCAATTTAACTAGCAGAGAGGGGCCAGGGGAGAAGGCCTATTTGTCTTCCACCCGGTTGGTTCCACACGTCTGCCCAGGATATGCAGACCGCTAATCATGCCTGGCAGACCTGTGGAACTGGCAGTAAGACAAATAGCACCCCCTCTTCTCTGCTAGTTAAAGCCCACATGGGGTGCAAAGGAGGGGATGAAGTGAAGACACTCTGCCTGCCTCCGGGTGGGAGTCAGTTTCTGCCCCCCCCCTCCTGCCATTTCAAAGGTAAGCTTAGGTTCCCACATTACAGGCATGTTGAGTTGGAGTTTCCCTCAATCAAACTCATGTTTAAAGAGAACTTTAATCAGAACAAACTTGGGCATGAGCAGGGGATGAGTGTGCTAAACATGTTGGGGATTTTGCTGGGACCTCAGAAGCAATGTTCGGGGAATGCAACCTGCGTTCCCCCAGGCGGTTGGACTCAAGGATCTCATCCAAGTCAGCGTGGCTCTCTCCGTTGTACTATGTTTTCTTGTTGGACTTAAGTAGCAGAGATGAATCAATGCGCAGTAGAATATAAGAAGACTCAGGGCTTTTTTTCAGCGGGAACGCGGGGGAACGGAGTTCCGGAACCTCTTGAAAGTGGTCACATGGCTGGTGGCCCCGCCCCCTGATCTCCAGACAGAGGGGAGGTTAGATTGCCCTCCGTGCCACCGAGCAGCACGGAGGGCAATTTTCTCCGAGGGCAACCCACTGAATTCCACGGTGGAATTTCCACCACCTCTTTTCCCAGAAAAAAGCCCCGAGAAGACTCCAGTGTTTTAGCTCTAGAAAAATGCTTTACTACATCTTAGAACAAAGGGTACATTTGGAGAGAAAATGAAGAATAGCTGACTGACTCTTACATCTTGATGGTTAGGCTAGAACACAGTCTGAACAAGGACTCTAAACTGAACAAAGAGCAATAAACCCCTAGTAGATGTTGGAAGATAACTGCCCCCCAATAAACCGGTTACCCAAAGTTGTTCTGCATAATACTTCCCTTTTCACTGGCGGGCACTTTCACTCCACAGCGAAGTGATCCCATGCAAACTAGCTGGCTAACTAAACAAGCAGAACAATTTAACTCTTTCATGACTGAACGTAGGACACTTGCTAAAATCCCAGCAGTTCTCCCCCTGGACGTTTGCACCTGCTTGAGACCTGCAGCTGCTGATTTGGCTGGGGGCCTCCAGTCTCTCTGATCGATCAATGGGGCTTGGGCCAAGTAAGTGCTGAGCACTCCAGGCTGCCCAATTGGAGCAACCCAGACAGAAAGGATCCAGGCGAGGCTGCCCTGCTTCTTCCTCACTTGGAGATCTTCCTCACGTGGAGAGGTAGGATGAGGAATACAAGGGTGTTTCTAACTCCTGCCAGGATATTGTTTAGCGCAGACCTTCTATGCACTCAAATGAGACAGCCAGCGATGTGGACTTTGGAAGGGGGACAGGGCGGTTTTATGAGCTGGTGCGGCATGGCAGTGAAGAAAGTGAGCCATGAAAGTCCTGGGTTCAAATGCTGCCCCTCCCAGAAGCTTGTCCAGTCTTAGGAAAGTTGTGCTCTCTTGTCCTCATCCCCCCTCACCCTGACCTATTTCGAGATTGTTGCCAGGATAAAAACATTGTGGGTGCAAAGCCCTTTAAACAGTCGGAAATGCTGTATCAAGGCTGTAAGTGCATAGAGGCAGTGGTGTATAGTGGTTAGCACCTGGGACAACCGACTTCAAATCCCTGCTCAGGCCAGAAAACTTATTCTCTGTATTTCACCTCTTACCAACCTCACAGGGTTGTTGTGCTCCTATGAAGAATGTCTGAGTAAGGAGAAGCAGCAAGTATTTATTTATTTATTTGTGTCATTTATAGTCCGCCTTTCTCACTGAGACTCAAGGCGGATTACATAGTATGGGATTAACACATTCAATATCAAGGACATTTGAATAAACAATGCCATAGGATAAATAAATGCAAGTTTACACAGACATAACATTAGCAAGAATCCAATACAGAGTTGAAGAAATGCTGAGTAACTCAGTTTTGCATTGTTTGCAGAAGGCTAGGAAAGTGGGGGCTCTCCTGACCCCCTCATTCCATAGGACAGGGGCCACCACAGAGAAAGTCCATTTACGGGCTGCTGTTGATTTTGCCCATGTGCAGCCTGGCACCTGCAGGAGACCCTGTTCAGATGAGCGAAGCTGCCACGAAAGGACAGAGAGTGAGGCGGTCCCGTAGGTATGCCGGACTGGGGCCATGAAGATCCTTGTATGTGATATCCAATACTTTGAACTGAGCCCAGTAACTGATGGGTAGCCAATGGAGCGACTGTAGAATGGGAGGGACGTTCATGCTCCTGCTCGCTCCTGATAATAGCCGAGCTGCAGGATTTTGTACCAACTGGAGTCTCCTAGTTAACTTAGACGGGAGACCCATGTATACTACATTACGATGCAATACAACCGACCTCGCAGGCTTGTTGTGAGAGGAAGAATAATATATGTGCTCCTACAATGAATGTCTGGGTAAGGAGAAGTAGCAAGTATGAGTGTGAAAGAGGCCAAAGAGAATGAGAAGCCTGCGGGCATCGGGTAATTTAGGTGCCTGAGATCATTCGGCCCAAAGGCACCTGGCATTTTCGCGGATCCGCAATCTCAGCCAATGGCCAGCGATTGCCCCCTCCCCTGCCACCCACCCCCTTGCAGAGGTAGAGAGGAATCGCATGCCTTCTGCAAATAGTTCCCAGAACTAATTCTGTCGAGGTTGCTAAGCAACCAGCATCACATTGTGGCAACAGAAACTCTATCGGACCTTCATTTTACATCACGCTGTGCACATTGAAGAAGACAGGCTTTGGCAGCTTGAGTTTGGGGGAGGCAGCTGCTTTTCTCAGCAGCATGGAGAAGGGGGGGAGGAAGGTGGCCGGGGGAGGGGAGTGTCCTCTGGAAATCCCCCCCTCCAGTCCCAGAAACTTTGTCCTTGGCAAAACTGAGCGTCTGAGGATTGGGATCAAGATATAGTTCTCTCTAGGGAGGCAGCTCCGTTGCCCTCTTTCTTGAGTGCTGCGGTTTGTGGGTTCTCGGCTCATAGCAAGGGATCATAACCGCATCATTTGATTTGTGTGAGATGGGAGATCCCTGCAGCCAGAGGACGTGGTTTGTGTCCCCCCCCTCAGTTTCTTACAGTTCTCATCTCCTCCCTTCCCTTCCTCACCTCTCAAAGAGGAAATTTCATGCCCCTCCTCAAAGAGCCACGAGTGAAGGTGTCAGAGAGGAAAGGAGGTCTGTCCGTCACTCGTGCATGCTGAAATTGCCCTAGGAAAACGTGGTTAACGGTGATAATGAAAGCCTCAATAGAAATCTGAAAGCAAAGCATCAAGGGATTTTCTATTTCTGGTCTCAGCGGGTGCAGGTTGTGAAAGGCTGTCAGAAAGTCTTTCTTAGGCCTCGGCCGTAATTTGCTCCCTGGGAGACAGGGCCAATTGGAGTTCAAGAGTTCCGTACTCTCCGGAACTGCGCGCAAGCCCGACGCAAATGACACGCTTGTCAGCCAACAAAATATTACACCTCCATTCAATCCATCGGCAACTTCTCTGCCAGATTAGTAAAATACTTCCTCGCCGGCCATCGCGGTGGCATCCTTTGCCAAAACACAAGCAGAGAGTGGCCAGGCAAGAAGGGAATTTGGAGAGAACGGAAAGCTGCCAGTGTGCCCCTCCCTTGAATCACAAACACATGAGAGCTCTACTGGATCGGCTCTGTGGTCCACCTGGTCCAGAATCTTAGCTCAGATTGTGGCCAACCAGGTAGTAGTCTGGCAGCATGGAGGCAAAGCCCCACCCCTCCTAGAACTGGTAACTAACGCAGAGGCTGACTGCCTGCAGCTATGGAGGCTCCCTTCGGTCACTGGGGCCAGTAGCAACTGAGGGATCTCCTCCAGGAATCTGTCTGACCCCCTTTTAACGCCACCTACGCTCATAGCCATCGCTGTGCCATCTGCAGCTCCCAGAGCCAGGGAAACAATGGCCCTGTCAGAGCAAACCAGAAGGCACAGAGTTCAAATGCTGCCGCTTCTGTACTCCAGTGCAGACGTTCTAACACAGGAGCATTGGGAGGTAGCAGGGAAGAGTGGCTGGCTCCACGCAGGCTTGGAGTTAGGCAAGGTGCTCAGTCCAGTAGGAGGGCAGGACCCAAGTTCAAACCTCTGATTGCCACGGAAGTTCCTCTTTTCCTGCTGCCTTCCACTTTTCCTAGCATGATTGACTTTTCCAGAGAATCTTGTGTTCTCATGATGTGACCAAAGTACGATAGCCTCAGTCTTGTCATTTTACCTTCGAGGGAGAATTCAGGCTTGATTTGATCTAGCACCCACTTACTGGTTTTTTTGGCTGTCCATAGGATCCGCAAAACTCTTCTCCAGCACCACATTTCAAATGAATCCATTTTCTTCCTGTCTGCTTTCTTCACTGTCCAAATTTCATATCCATACATAGTAATGGGGGATACCACAGTTTGGATTACCTTGATCTTGGTCCCCAGAGAAACATCTTTATGGATCTTCTGTAGCTCCCTCATAGCTGCTCTTCCAAGTCTTGATCTTCTGATTTCTTCACTGCAGTCTCCCTTTCGGTGGATGATTGAGCCAAGGAATAGAAAATCTTGAACAATTTCAGTTTCCTCATTGTCAGCTTTAAAATTGTGTAATTCTTCATTTTGGATCCTAGTCCAAACCCCTTAATTACTTAGCCACAATGATTGCAATAAAGGGCACAGTTTGTCTAGCCGGGGTTGCCCTTGGCCCTCCCGTTTCTCCTCCCAAGAGAGAGAAAATGGTGGTGGTTCGCTGGGGGGGGGGGATTCTCCAGGGTTTGGAGGACAAGCCTCACCTCCCAGTTGAAGACTGGTGCATTGGCAGCCTACCAGCAGCATGTGACTTAATAAAGACCAGTTTGTTTGCTGGTTTCTATTATTTATAGCCTGGCTTTCTTACTGCGACTTAAGGCAGATCACACAGTTCAAGTCCCTTTGATCAGCCGCTGGGACATAACAACAACATTTGATTTATATACTGCCCTTCAGGACAACTTAAAGAAACAATACAATATGGTTGATTCAGATGATCTTTTTGCCCCCTTGGCTTCACGGTTTGCATCCCTCTTGCTGCAGAAGACAGAGCGGTTAGAGGACCACACACACCCAGGTTCAGATCCTCATGCAGCCATGAAGACCCTAGGTTACCTTGGGCCAATCACTCTGGGAGCCAAGCTACAAGTGACGCCTGACACAGGTTGGACACTTGTCAGCTTCCCTCAAGTTTTGATGGGAAATGTAGGCATCCTGGTCTTGCAGCTGTAATGGAGAGCCAAGCTGTAAAACCAGGACGCCTACATTTCCCATCAAAACTTGAGGGAAGCTGACAAGTGTCCAACCTGTGTCAGGCGTCACTTGTAGCTTGGCTCTGAGCCTGACCTACCTCGCAAGGCTGTTAGGGGGATAAAAGGTGGAACGGAGAGCCAGGGATGCCTCCCTTGAATTCCTTGGAGGGAAAATGAGATTAAAAAATGCACTCAACAGACAGAAGACCTTAGTTTGTCTAGAAGGTCCCGTGCCTGTTCTGATTTTTTTTAATGTACAAAGGGGATGTTATTTGCATGTTGAAAAAGCATGGCCCGGGACTGGAGCAAAACATATCTTTGCAAGAGACTCTTCCAGAAAGGCATTGGCAGGACTCACCCCCTTCCAGGCACAGCCCCCCCCCCCCAGTCAAAATCGCTTGCTGGCTGCCTGACTCCACAGTCTTCTAAGAAACATCCCGTCTTTTCCTCTTGTCAAAGGATGAAGGGTGTGAATGGCAGAGTTGGCAAGGCAGGATGTGTGATCTCGGTCTGGAGCACCAGAAGGTGCTGCCTGGAGCAGCCGGAGAGGGCTGCCGATGCCTTGTGGGGGGTGCACGCACATGCAGCCCCCTACCCCAGGACTGTCACTCATAGCTGGTGGCCTGTTCTGTCTGTGATGCAGGCTTGAAATATGCAAGATTAACTTCCCCTCACTGCCTTTTTTACTTCCCTGTTGTCGCGAAACTTGCCTGGCTCCTCGGCCCTCCTAGTATGTTAACATTATATCTTCCCCCCTTCCCAGTAGCCTGGGCTTTGGTTTCAGCTCATGGGCCACCTCTTTGCCATCTCTCTTTATGGTCTCCCCCATTGTTGACAGTTCAGCTGCAAGCTGTCCAGGGCTTTTATTTCATTATTTATCTATTTAATTCATTTATAGCCTGCCTTTCTCCCTAACAGAGACCCACAGTGGCTTACATTAGCCTCCTCTTCTTCATGTAAGTTCAAACTTGCCCTCAAGAAACCTAATATTTTATTTATGTCATTTATAGTCCGCCTTTCTCACTGAGACTCAAGGCAGATTACACAGTATGAGCTTAGTACAATCAGCATCAAGTACCAGAGGAGTTAGCCGTGTTTGTAGTAGCAAAATTGAAAAGAGTCCAGTAGCACCTTTAAGACTAATCAACTTTACTATAGCATAAGCTTTTGAGAATCACAGCTCTCCTCGTCAGATGGAGAACTGTGATTCTCGAAAGCTTATGCCACAGTAGAGTTGGTTAGTCTTAAAGGTGCTACTGGACTCTTTTCAGTATCAAGTACATTTCGTACAGTATATCAATTACATTTCCATACAGTGTCAAGGACATTTCCCTAAACAGTGCCGTAAGGTAAATATAAATAAGTTTACAAAGACATAGCAATAGCAAGGATCCAATACAGAGTAGAAGAAATGCTGTAATGGAACATAATGAATTCTAGGGCTGATAATAGACAACATGAAGCTGATGAGACGGTTGCTTATTTTAAAGCAGCACTCCTGCTTCCCCTCCCTTTTATACGGCTTTTGGTTTCCTAGATAGCTTCATGCTTGCATTGTTGGCTGTTTTTTATGTGGTGGGGATGTTGGCAGGGAAGGTTTGGTTGCACCCTGCTGATTCCTTGGTGATGATGTTTTCTTTGCACCCTGCGGATTCCTTGGTGATGATGTTTTCTTTGCACCCTGCTGATTCCTTGGTGATGATGTTTTCTTTGCACCTTGCTGATTTGAAGAGGCTTACCTTTTTCCTAGAGAGAATTTCCACCCGGTGGAACTCTCTGTCTGTGGCTACCCGGGCTCCGGCCTCCTGCCATGGGGGGAGCATACATCCCCCCCCCCGACTCTATATCCATCCGTAACCGGCCAGCCTGCCCCTCGGGCTTGTCTAGACTGAACGGGTGGTGCAATATGTGTGTGACTGTTTTAAACATTGTATTGTTATTGCTGATTTTATATTTTTTATGCTGCCAAGTTTTATTATTGTATATTTGTACAGAATAGCAAGTTAATTAATTAAATAAACATTATCATGCTAGTTTCTGGCTAATAGAGAGAACCATTGACTCAGAATCCGTTTGCTTACTGCTCTGAGAGTAAACGGGTCGTCTCCCTTGTGCTCGGGAGTGGGTAGGGTAAGATTCTCCTTCCTGTAAGCTTTCCAAGTGGTAAGGCATGAAAAATTACCTCTTGAGATTGGATTCCGATTCACGTGAGTTATTTGACATGTGGAAGCAGGAAATAGTCAGTCGTCTAGCTTAACTAAAATGGAACAGGGGGGTCAAACTCTGCGTGGCTTGCGGAGGTGTTCTTTGCTTCCATCACTCATCCCACCCCACTAACAGCCTTCACTGAAGCCTCGGGCAGGATGGAGCCATCCCTTGACCCTTTGCCTTTCTGGCTTTGCCTGCACTTATTCTTAATTGAGAAGCTGGGGTGGGGGGAGTGGGGAGGGAAGGACAGAGGTTGATGGGATTGATTGATGCCAACGACTGATCCCTTGAACTGCCAGCAATCTCCATAATCAAAATGGAGCTTGGAGGGAGGGGGGGAGGGCCTGGGGAAGGGGAACGTGCAAGCAAAGGAAAGGCCAGGGCCGATTAAAGAAGTCACCAGGCGGACGCAACAAAGGGAAAGGGACTCTCTGTGACTGGGCTGAATAGCCAAAGATGCCCTTTGGCTTGTGCTCAGGCTTTGTCGGCAGACAGATGTAGGGTTGCCACCTCTGATTTGGGAAATTCCTGGAGGGATCTTGGGGTGAAGTCTGGGAAAGGTCCTCATCTGGGTATAATTCCATAGAGTCCACCCTCCAAGGCTGCCAAGGGAACGGATCTCTGTAGTCTGGAGTTCAGTTGTCATTCAAGGAGATCTCTAGCCCATGCCTGGAAGTTGGCAGCCTTAACAGACGGGCTAGCCAGCAGGCTGGTGCTCGAAGGGAGACCTGCGTGTGGCTTCCCACAGGGGCCAGATGGTGAGGTTGTGGATGGCCACAAGCCTGAGAGACTTTATATATCTGCCAATAGGATCCAATTGGCTCTCCCAAGTCACCTGATTTCATAAGCCAGGAGGATTATGGGATTTTAAGTCTCCTGGCTGGACTTGGTGACAGCCTGGTAGCATGGAGCCGGTGCCTGGTCTTCAAGGGTCTTGGTGGTTGGAGCCTGGAAGTGCCCACCCTGATGGCCACGTTAGGTCTGAGCAGGGCTTTTCTTCTGGGAAAAGAGGTGGTGGAACTCAGTGGTGGAACTCAGGACCGCACGATGATGTCACTTTGGGTCAGCTGGAACAAGGGGGGAGTTTTTTAAAGTTTAAATCGCCCTCGGCGAAAATGGTCACATGGCTGGTGGCCCCACCCCCTGATCTCCAGACAGAGGGGAGTTCAGATTGCCCTCCATGCACAGCGCGGAGGACAATCTCAACTCCCCTCTGTCTGGAGATCAGGGGGCGGGGCCACCAGCCATGTGACCATTTTCAAGAGGTGCCGGAACTCCGCTCTACCGTGTTCCAGCTGAAAAAAAGCCCTGGGTCTGAGTTAGTAGAAGAGATCTGCAGTCTGGGCAGCCTTATTCCTAGCTGGCCTCACCAGCACCCAGACTCTCCATATCAGATTAGGGCCGAGCACACGGCACAACTGAAAAAGGAGGCCCAGATCCTGGGGCAAACTAGGTCTCCAACTTCCAGACATATCTGGTTGGTTATGCAGCCCTCTGTCTAAAGATATTTAAAAGGGCGAACATCCAAGGAAGTG
The DNA here is from genome assembly GCF_028583425.1 of Eublepharis macularius. Lineage (NCBI taxonomy): Eukaryota > Metazoa > Chordata > Lepidosauria > Squamata > Eublepharidae > Eublepharis > Eublepharis macularius. The sequence goes on from NC_072792.1 coordinate 186,161,051, forward strand.
TTGCCTGGCCATGAGCGAGGGCTGGTCCCAAAGTGGGAAGTGAGGAGAAGCCAGGTTTGAGTGTTGCCTCCTCTTCTCCTCCAGCTGAAGTCTCCCAAGAAGCCCTTGCCAATCGGTTCTGTGAGTTCTGAGCAACTTCAAAGTTCATGCTTGGTGACCCACTCAGCCTGAAGCTGCCTTATGCTGGATCTAACCTTTGGTCCATCAAGCTGAGCATTGTCTACTCAGATGGGCAGCAGCTCTTCAGGGTTAGGCTGAGGTCTTTCCCATCTCCTCCTACCTCGTCCTTTTCAACTAAAGATGTCGGAGATTGAACCTGGAACCTTCGCCATGCAAAGCAGATGTTCTGCCTCTGAGCCGCAGTCCCTCCCCCAAAGATCCCGAAGAATGCTGGAGAAAGACGGGCCCGCTTCTGTGGTTCTGGGTGGCCCCTTGACTAAGTCCTCTCCCTTCAGGTCTCAGGGTTCAATCCTGCTTCGGGTTCAAGGGGATCCTAAAGCCAACGAACAAGCATGTGTGTTTGACTCCCAGGTTCTTCAAACTCCCCGAGTCTAGTGGACAAAATGTACCAATATATTGCTCTGGAACGAATTCCTTGCTTTCCTCCCCCTCTCCACCCAGATTGTTAACTGGGCAGGGAGCATCAGAAAACTTTGCACGTTCCGAACTGAAGCAGCCTTTTCTCCTTTTTGGCATCGTGTCCCCTCTAATGAAAGTAGGACCCCATCTTGTCTCTGATAAGGTTGCTATTGTGTCCTCTTATTGGTGCGAAGGACCGCCCGCCACCGTCAACACCATCCTTGGGAGAGGAAAATCAGATAAAGGTTATGAAAGGAAGCGGGCCCCCTTTTCATCGCTCTGCAATCTAGCTGGGAGGCTGATCAGCAGTTGTATTGATGTCGCCGCACTGGCGGGGAAGGCACTGCCAGAGCCCCGCCACGGCCTTGTCCTCCCACCTCCTGGAGGGTGTCTTCCGAGCTGTCACTGACTTTTCTAATTTCCTAAGTGGTTTTCAGGATATAGAGGCATGCACGGAAGGCACAAGCCTCTATGCTTGTTGATGAGCAAGAGCCACAGCCAGAGCTCTTGAGGTGGAAAGGAATTAGCAGGCTGCGGGTATTCACTGCACTATTGACTGACTCTGTGGCCAGGCTACAAGTGACGCCTTACACAGGTTGGACACTTGTCAGCTTCCCTCAAGTTTTGATGGGAAATGTAGGCGTCCTGATTTTACAGCTTGGCTCTCCATTACAGCTGCAAGACCAGTACGCCTACATTCCCCATCAAAACCTGAGGGAAGCTGGCAAGTGTCCAACCTGTGTCAGGCGTCACTTGTAGCTTGGCTCTATTAGAATAACTTTTTGGATTCCTGGCCTGTGAGGATGGTTCCTAATCAGCGGGGACTTTGGGAACAAAGCCTGCCTTTTCAGTGGTTGCGATTGGAGCTTAGCACCCGGCAAGTTCCCCACAGTAACTCACACTTGATTTTGCTTCCCCCCCCCCCCGCCATGTGTGAGTCTTAGTTTATAAGGGCTTAACTACGGTTTGAGTTTTTATCCATGTTTGTTTTGAATGATTTTTTTCCCTTGGCGAATGCAATCACCAAGGTTGCTTTATCATGGAAGAGAAGTGGGATTTTCTTCCCTGCTGTCTTATCACTGGAAAAGGCCACGTTTTAAAAAATCTTGCTGGGAAAAACTTAAGAGTTGCCTCTGTTCCTCCCCATCTCCCAGCAGGGGTAAAAGAAGTTTGGTGGTGGCTTTTTCTTGCAAAAAGTGGCAGGGGAGGAAAGGGTTAAAGTTTCCTTCCTTCCTCTTCATACATAGAGTTGCCAGCCTCCAGGTGGTGGCTGGAGATCTCCTGGAATTACCACTGATCTCCAGCCCTCAGAGATCAGTTCACCTGGAGAAAATGGCTGCTTTGGAAGGTGGACTGTATGGAATTATGCCATGCCGAGGTTCTTTCTCTCCCCAAACTTTGCCTTCTCCAGGCTCCACTCCCCAAATTTCTAGGAATTTCCCAACTTGGAGCTGGCAAGCCTAGTTGTGGAGCCTGCATTTACCCCTCCACGCCAAGGTCATTTAAAATAAATACGGAAAAAAATGAAACATGCAGTTTTGTTCCACGAATGCTAAGCTGTGGAGGAGGCAACAGTGCTGTGAACACCAGGACAAGGTATGGGTGATGCTGGTTGGAGAGGCAGATGTCCCGGAAGGGATTTGGCTGGCAGAGGCCACCTGGGTGGGGCGAGTCTCTCTTTGGCTATTCCATCGAAAGCTGGGGAGTTCTTTTAGACCAGCTTCGCTGTTTAAAAAGTAAGCCAGCACGACGGTGCTCTTTTGTACTCCATCTAGCCTGAAATTTCCTTCTTTTCTTAGACCCTGTTGATCGAGCATTGCTAACCCATGCTCCTGTGACCTCAAGACTAGACTACTGTAATGCACTCCACAGGGGGCTGCCCTTAAAGATAGCTCAGAAACTTTAGTTGGCCCATAATGTGGTGGCTTGGGCTATTATCAAAAGCTGTCCATTTTGTTCATATCATCCCTGTTTTAAACTCATTGTGTCGGTTGCCTTTGTGTTTCTAGGCTCAGTTCAATGGGCAGGTTTTTACCTTTAAAGCCGTTCATAACGCACACACCTGAAGGACCACCTCTCCCGGTATGCACCTGGGTGGCATTCTAGTCTTCTCAGGAGTTCCTAATTGCTATTCCTTCCTGCAGTTGTATTAGAACAGCCACTTCACCGTCTTACAACTTCACTGCATTATAAATTGAGTAGAGAAAATAAGTATAGAGAACTTTTTCTTCTTCTCCCGTAATACGAGAACTTGAGGGCACTCAGTGAAGCTGAAGGGCAATAGATCCAGGAAGGGCTTCTTCACTCAATGAGTGATTAACTTGTGGGACTCACTGCCACATGATTTAGTGACGGGAACTTACGTGGATGGGTTTAAAAGGAGACTGGACAAATTTATGGAGGAAGGCCTGATAATCACTATTGACCAAAATTAGATGGAACTTCTATGTTCAGATGCAGCAACCCTCTAAACATCGGCAAAGGTGGGCTAAAACTGGGGAGACTTTGGCCTCGATGCCCAGCTTGTCAGCCTTCTTTTGGAGTCTGATTGGTCACCGTGTGGAACATAATATTGGTCTAGAGGGACCATTGGGTGGTGAGACGGTATGATATTGCCCAGTCTCATCAGATCACAGAATCATAGGGTTGGAAGGGATCTCCAGGGTCATCTAGTCCAACCCCCTGCAAAATACAGGAAATTCACAACTACCTCCCCTTCCCCACACACCCCCAGTGACCCCTGCTCCCTGCCCAGAAGATGGCAAAACACTGTCAGGATCCCTAGCTGAACTGGCCTGGGGAGAATTGCTACCTGACCCCAAAGTGGCGATTGGCATTACCCTGGGCATGTAAGAAGGGGCCATGAGAACGATGCACTGAACTAAGCAGATCTCAGAAGCTAAGCAGGGCTGGTACTTGGAGGGGCCACCCAAGGAAGTCTCTGCCGAGGAAGGCAATGGCAGACCCCCTCTGCTCCTCCTTTGCCTTGAGAGCTCTCTGCTGGGATCACTGGGAGTCAGTTGTGACTTAACAGCACACTCGCAGGCAAACAATTGGCCAGAGCCAACAGGGGTGCTCTGCTTCAGAGTGGTTGGAGGTGACGGAGATTGCCATTCCGGACCGGACCATGTTTCACGTTGTTGAGACGACACTTTTTCATTCCTTGATTCTTTGTTTTTACAGTCTGCTCTTAGCCACTTTGGGTCCCTTTGGGGGGGAGTGTGTGCGTAAATAAATGAACCAGCTCACTCGGCTTCTCCTGACCAGGACGCTGGGCAAACAGGCCCAGCCATGCTGCACTATCATACTGCAATGATGTTGGAATCGAGCTGAAGTTTCTGCTGCTGGCAGCATGTAGCTTTCTTCTAAAGTATGTAATAGGGTGCGTAAGTGTGTGTGTGAGAGAGAGAGAGAGAGCGAGGGAGGGAGAGAGAGAGAGAGAATTGGGCATGCTTGCTTTGGTTCCCCCACCTCGTGGTGGCAAAGCCTCTGGAGGGACTACCAGGCTCCTCCTGTGTTGCTGAAGGCAGGCAGCATGCTGGCGGCATTGGGAGACCCAAACCGCCTCTCCTGATAATGCTAAAATTCTGCTTTTGCTTGGACACCCCCCCCCATTCCCTCTTGCGCTATTAGAGGTGCAAGAGCTCTGCAATTCTCCTTTGCATCTGGGCAACCTCGGGTTGGGGCAGCGGGATTCTCCCGGCGCCCTTGGAATTGTAGCCTGGGCAGGGGGACTAGCCACTAGCCCAGCCTGCCCTCCTCTGCGGGAAGGAGCCACGCCGGAGCCACACTTCTGCCGTGCCTGTTTTGCTCTCTCGAGCTGTCAACAACGATCCCTCTCTCCGGCAGTGCCAGCACTGTGAGCGAGCAGCTGAGGGGTTGTTGTGTTATTATTATTAATAAACCACAGGGCTTGGGCTTGACGATTTCTTCAAAGCATCTGTCAGCTTTGAAGACATCCTCCACGTCTGGGTTGTTACGCCCCGCCAGCCATGACCTTTCCCCAGCTGATGGGTTCGATGAAGAGGAAAGCTCTTGGTGGAAGCCTGGCCTCTTTTTAATCCTTCAAATTTATGGCTGTCCCTGGAAGGGGGAGTGATGGAAGCCATCTCTGAAGGAGGGCTGGGGGGAGGCCCTGGCCTCCCCCCCCAGTTCCCCTCCAGAGCCCAAACAAAACAGTTGCTCCCCTTCCACCAAGATCAGAGGCTCAGCAACCTTGGCTGAAAGGAACCAGCTTAATTCGGCATGGCCTTAGAGAACTCTGTGTAAAAACCGCAGCTCCGAAAAGGAACTGCTCTGAATGCTTAGAGGTTCACCTTGAGCCATTTTCACACCAAAGGGGATGCATCAGGTTTTGTGGGTTCATCACCACTCATCTGCCTGGGTGTGGAGGACGGCTTTCCAATAGTTGTTCTCTGTGTCTTCAGGATGTATGAAGGGAAAGGACATAGCGCCGTTGTGGAGAATGGATTTGATAGGCGGCCGGTCCCTGGTTCAATCCCAGCATTGCCAGCCGTGGATACCGGGTGGTAATTAGGGACACGTCCAGCTGGCTTTGGTGTGTCAGTGGTTCCATATACGGCACTTTCATCTCTTCCTTTGCATTGTGTGAAATGATCTTCTTTTAGTCTGTGCAAAGGGTGAGACAGAGGGCCCCAGGCACCACTTGCCACCTCGCCCTGAGGTGTTTGAAAAACAAAGATGCGTTTTAGCCCACCTACGATTGGGTTTGTGCTCACCAGAGTGTGGGTTTAGACCCTACAAGGGGTTCTGGCGATCTTGCCAGTGGGACTCAAGGCCAGGAGGGAGGAATCGGGTGCCTGGGAGGGGTAGCCCCGGGAGGCTCTGTGGCCAGTTTGGCTTTGTCTCTGCCAGATGTGCAAACTGGTCAAGGATACAGCTGGCCTTTCATTAATACTGTATGTCTCCAGACACGAAACATGACAGAAATAAAATATGAAGCTCTTCAGTGCTGTCTGATCTGGGATTCTTGTGTTTATGCTGGACAGAGAGAAGGTAGTGTGGAGTTCTTTTGCAAGTACCTGCCCAAAAGTACAGTCAGTTTAGAGGTCAAAAAGGCTGAGAAGAAGCACTGAGCTGGAGCTCGTGTTTTAGAAATGGGAAGTGGGAAAAGGCACTTCAATGATCACGTGTCATTTGTGAATGGAAAAAAAACTTTCAGGGGGCACGTTTGGGACAGACCAGACAACATGGACGTTCTTGAACGTTTTGCAAAACAGGCTGTCCGTGCACGCTTATGCTTCTTGTGGGGAGGTTTTACAATCCTCAAGCGATGATGATTCTGGCTTCACTACCATGGGGTATAAGGCCCAATCAGGCAGCCAATTCAAATAGGAGCTTTGTTACTGCAAATGCCATTGGAGACTAGAACCTGGACAGTCACCCCTCTTATCCAGCAATAGGCCAGATCTCCTCCTCACCATAGAATCGTAGAATCACAACGACATTCACAGCTACTTCCACCCCACACCCCCAGTGGACACCACCCCCCCGTCCATGCTCAGAAGATGGCAAAACACCTCCAGAATCCCTAGCCAAACTGGCCTTGGGAAAATTGCTACCTGACTCCAAGGTGGCGATTGGCATCACCCTAAGCCCTGATGCAACCCTTCCTGCCCTCCCTCTCACGATCTGCCCAGGTTCACAGAATCAGCATTTCCGTCAGATGGCCATCCAGCCGCTGCTTAAAAACCTCCAAAGAAGGAGAGCCCACCACCTCCCAAGGAAGCCTGTCCCACTGAGGGACCGCTCTCGCTGTCAGGAAGTTCTTCCTAATGTTTAGCCGAGAACTCTGTCTGATTTAATTTCAACCCGTTGGTTCTGGTCCAACTTTCTGGAGCAGCGGAACACAACTCCGCGCCATCCTCTATATGACAGCCCTTCAAGTACTTCGATGCTGCAGTGCTCTGCGTGGTGCACAAAATCCCTTCCAAGCCCGGCTTGAGTTATGCAGCCCTGCTGGGTCACAAAGCCCTACAGCTGCTTTTGCAGGCCAGCTGAAACATCTGGTCTCAGGGGAGGTGGCTTGTGCCTGCCAGATGCCAGCTGACCTTCCACAGCAGGCTGGGCTTTCTTTGAGCCCTAAACACCTAATCTGGTGTTTCCCGGGTCCCCCTGTCTTTGGTCCATCTCTGGCCTTACCCTGCTGCCTCGTGTTGCATTTCCCTCTCCTCTGTCAGGGAAGTGGCTTGCCGACTGTACAGCACAAAGTGTCTTTGTCTCGCCATATGCCTGAAAGCATCACTTCCATTTTTCATGCACGAAACAGGAGCCTGAGTGCATGTCCCACGAGGAGCAGAAAAGAGGTAGCACAAGAAAACAGCAGTTGAAAGCAAAACTTCTCTTTTTCAGAACGTTCCTGCTCCTACACAAATTGGCCTCCCTGGCTCAATAAATCCTCTTGCAGCCTGCATCTGCCAAACTCCTCTGAACTCCCTGTTCTTCCTTCCTTCCCCAAACCAAACCCATGGTGCTCCACTCGTTTATTCATAGGAAAGTTTGATGTCTGGCATTGCCTGTCTCATTCTAGTGTCTTTTTTTCCTGGCATCGAGATCATGCAAACGGGCAAATTCCTTAGCAAATCCTTGGCTATTGTGTCCTGTAGCCGTCGCTTGCAACGGGGTTATCTTGTTTGCACAGGAAAATCCAGTTGCAAATAAACGCCGTGGTGTAACAATAGCACGATATCCAACTAGGTGTGCTCGTATCCTCATGCAGGACGTGTGGTTTTGCAGTCTTTTGCAGGAGCCTGCGGCTTCCGCATGTGCTCTGCTTGCATGTTTGTAAAGAAACCAAGCGATTGCTACAGAGAAATCCTGAGATGCTGGTCTTCTCTCGCTCCAAGGAAATTAAATCTGCAGGTAACCACGTAAATGCCAAATGTTCTCATGTGGGTCTTTGATTGTGCTATGAAGGGTCAAGGTGTGGGATTAATGAAGCCGAAGTCTTGGAAGCAATCTCAGGTCCGGATGGCGGCACCAAGGAGCAGCCTGTAAGAAAGGCCTGGCTGTATTCTACAGTGCATGTGTCTCCAGTGTTTCTAAGCAACTGGAGATACAGCCCTGTTGGAATAACAGCCAGAGCCACAAGCGTCCAAAGAAGCCACCCAAAGGAAGCAAACTCTGCAGCATCCGACCGCCGGGGGTAGAGTAGCCAAGAGCAACTGTTCCCAGGGACTGGCCGGCAGGGAATGGGGTCCTGGCAGAAGCACACAAGACAAGGAAGAGAGAGCAACTTGGTGACCTAGGCAGGAGTCTGTGGCTGTGCCAGAAACTGGCTTGTCTGCTCCTTTGAGCCTGCATTTGGCCTAGGGTTGCCAGCCTCCAGGTAGTGGCTGGAGATCTCCCGGAATTACAACTGGTCTCCAGGCCACAGAGATCAGCTCACCTGGAGAAAATGGCTACTTTTGGTAGTGGACTCTGTGGAATTAGGCCATGCCAAGGTCCTTTCCCTCCCCAAACCCCACTTTCTCCAGGTTTCTCCAGGTTTCAACCCCCCAGATCTCCAGGAATTTCCCAACTTGGAGCTGGCAACCCTAATTTGGCCTGTGCCAGAAGATGTACGCCAACACAAGAAGCTGTCAGATTGAATCAGACCGTCGGTCCATCAGGGTTAGCTTTGCCTGCTCAGGTTGGCCGCAGCCCTCCAGGATCTCAGGCGGAAGGTCTTTCACTTCGCCTGATTCTTAACTGGAGAAGCCAGGGATCGAACTTGGGACTTTCTGCATGCCTGGCAGATGCTCTGCCACTGAGCTACCCTTTCGCGGGCCGTTCCTCTGCAGCGTTGCTTTTACGAGCCGGGGCCAATGGTCAGAGCATCTGCTTTCATTGCGGAAGGTCCCCTCTCCAATCTCAGGCCTCTCCAGCTTCAAAAGGGATGCCGAGTGGCAGATGTTGAGGAAGCCTCGAGAGCTGTTGCCAGGGCCCTGGCAGAGAAAGCAAAGTTCCCACCTCTGTGCCCGTGCGTAAAACGTAAACTGCTCAAGCCCCATTTTGCCTGAGTGCTGTGCAGAGAAGGGAAAGGGGGTTTAACTCTTCGGTCTCTGCTTGGTTTCATTATTTGAAGCAAAGAACAAAAAAACAGCGGCGCAGTGGAAAAAGTTGTTTTATTCAAATGTTCTTACACATTTTGGAGTCTATAGAGTAATATCAGGTGCCTTCTGCAGCGACAGTTTCTTTTCATCTTGTAAGCTCATGCCTGAAGGGAGCTCTGACTCTGTCTCGAATGCTTACACCCTGAAAATCTTGTCCGTCTCTAAAGTGCCACTCTGACCTGGATAGCCCAAGTGAACCGGATCTTGTCAGATCTCAGACCCTAAGCAGGGTCAGCCTTGGTTAGTAGATGGATGGGAGAACTCCAGTGAAGACCAGGGTTGCAGAGACAGGCCATGGCAAACCACCTTTGTTAGTCTCTTGCCATGAAAACTTCACCAGGGGTCGGCATAAGCCAGCGATGACTTGATGGCTCCACTACCAGATATAAGCCTTGAGAGTCAAAGAAGGGAGTCAGGATGCAGAGGTACGATGCAAAATGTAATCCGCTTGATTAGATCAGGGAGTTGCCTTAGTACCTTTGCATCCTGACTCCCTTCTTTGCAGCGCTCATCCCATCTCGTGAGTGGGATATAAAGGTTCAGGGATCTCCTGACTTGCATCTGACGAAGGGCGCTTTGACCCTTGAAAGCTTAAACCCTGGAGATCAGGTTGGTCTTTAAAGTGCCACTGGACTTGAATTTATTTATTTAATTCAATTTCTATTCCGCCCTCTCCGCATCAGCAGGCTCAGGGCGGATTACAATCGGTATAGTAATTTAAAATATATATAACGTTAAAACCAATAAAACCACATAAATATTTAAAACACACAGCAGCAGACTTCTCCAATAACCACCACCCAACCATCTCCAAAGTATTTAACAGGCTGGGGGGGGGGGCGGGTAGGGGGGGCATGTTTTCCTCTAGGCCGATGGGGATGCCCAACCAGTGTCAATCATATGCCTGGCAGAACAGCTCTGTCTTGCAGGCCCGGCGGAAGGATAACAAATCTGGCCGGGCCCTAGTCTCTTTAGACAGAGCGTTCCACCAGGTTGGAGCCAAGACCGAAAAGGCCCTGGCCCTGGTCGATGCTAGGCAGGCCTCCCTGGGGCCAGGGGCCATTAACAGTTGTTTGTCGCTGGATCGAAGCGTCCTCTGGGGCTCATATAGGGAGAGGCGGTCCCGCAGATACGCCAGTCCCAGTCCACATAGGGCTTTATAGGTTAATACCAAAACCTTGAATCTGATCCGGTACTCCACCGGAATCTTGCTCTACAATGTAGAAACTGCAGTGATACAGGATAAAACCTAGAATAGTCATTTCAGTGGAGTGCAATCCTATTCCATTATAAAGGCACCCTTTCCATTCCATTCTGTTACTGTTCTAATCCCTTTGCCAAACTGTCCTCCTGAACACGCCTCCTTTGCCTAGTCTGCAGAATGAGAAAAGTGTGGGAGCCTTCTTGGTCATCTCAGCCCAGCCAACCCAGAAGGTGGAGACCACCAGAGAGTGCACCTGAACAGGCCGGGATGACCGGGGCGCAAGGAACGAACGTCCCGTTCATTTGTGGAGAGTTATTGTGAGGTCGCCCAGGCCTCCGATCTCATCCTTCTGCCTTCTTCTCTGCATAGAGAGCTGAGAGGGTGAGCCTGGGCCATGTAGTGACTAGGGTGCTGGGTACAAATCCTTGCCATGAAAATTACTGGGTGACTTTGAGCCAGCGGTTCTCTCCCAGCCTAACCTACCCCACAGGATAGTTTTGAAGATGAAACGGAGAGCCACCCTGAGCGACTCAGAGGAAGAGGTGGATCAAAACACATGCAATAATAACAATCCAAAGTAACGCCAACCATTTCCAGTGTTGAGACCCAATCCCCAGGAAGTGTGAAGTTATTTATCGATATCCTTCCTCACCGCAGTGCCAAATGCTCTCAAGAAATCAGAAAAGAGTGCCTCTGAGCATGTGAAGAATGCCCTGCCCCAATAGCACCTGATCTTCCAGTGCAAGCAATCAGAAAAGAGTGCCTCTGAGCATATGAAGAATGCCCTGCCCCACCACAATAGCACCTGATCTTCCAGTGACTTCCACTCTCATTTTAGGAGCTTAGCTCTGGATCCGTGCCGTCGATCCCTCTCCTTGTAATGGTTCCAAACCATTTGTAGCCCCCCCCCCCCATGTCTCTGCCCCCCTTTTGTTTGTCTGGTTCCCTTTGACACTTCTCAGCAGAGCAACCGTGTGCTTTGGCCGGCTTCCGAGTTCCTCAGTGAGGCATAAACATATTTTAGATATGAAATGTTGCAAAGCATTATTTAATATATCTGGAAGAGATGAGAAACCAGCCAGCAGCTAAACTCAAAAGTGCTTTTGGACGTGCAGATATATTTCTTCTTTTGTTCCGGATATTAAGACCAAGAGAGTCTGTAGGCTTGATTGCCCTTTCCCACCTGCTTTCCTTTCTTCACAAACTGCAGCTGACTCACAGCGCAGCTTGCTGAGGAGGGGGGGGGCATGCTCTGGCACCAAAATGTGGGCCCCTCCCAGGAGAATGAGGCTGTCTTTTGTTTTCATGGGCAGGCTGTCTTAATATGTGATAGATCCAGAGGAGTTAGCCATGGTAGTTCGCAGTCCCAAAATAGTAAAGAAACCAGGAGCACCTTTAAGACTAACCAACTTTACAGTAGCATAAGCTTTCGAGAACCACAGCTCTCTTCGTCAGATGCATAAGCTTTCGAGAACCACAGCTCTCTTTGTCAGATGCCTCGTCGGATGTATCTGACGAAGAGAGCTGTGGTTCTCGACAGCTGATGCATCTGACGAAGAGAGCTGTGGTTCTCGAAAGCTTATGTTACAATAAAGTTGGTTAGTCTTAAAGGTGCCACTGGACTCTTTACTGAATTTGTAATGCCTCACACCAGCTTTCCGTGCAGCTGTACATGTGCTCCTGTTGCCGAAATGAACAATTTGTGGCCAAGAAGACCCTGATCATCTAGAGGCAGAACCAAATCAAACATGATGCAGAAGGTGTCTGAACAGACCTCCCAACAGTTTGCATTTTCCTCGGAAACAATCATGGGGGACTGCTCATTTGATCAAAGAGGAGGTACTGGAGTGGAAGAGGGGTTTACTCTTTCTCTCTACGCTGTTTTCCTAACCTAAATTTGCCTTTCCCAAACCGGCAGTTTGCCTCCTGGGGAAACCAAATGAGCAGTCTTCTCTCTGACCATCTACCTATAGGAGCTTTCAAGCGATCTTAAAACATGAGGAGATCCAAGCAGAGATCTCCTATGTCACTTTTGTTCTTTTGATCCATGGGCACAGGGGAACTGACTGCCACAAGATGGGGTGGCAGCCGCTCACTTAGCTTTGAAAAAAGTTGAAAACAATTCACTGAACAGAGTAGAAATCTTACTGTCAGAGATTGGGACAGCCCAGTTGGGAAATTCCTAGAGATTTAGTAGTGGAGCCTGTGGAAAGGGGAACTGGGGGAGGAATTTCACCTTAAACCTATGATATACCATACAGTCTGCCCTCTGAAGCTGCCATGTTCTCCAAGGGGAATTGATCTCTATAGCCTGGAAAGCAGTTGTAAATTCCAGGAGATCTCCAGGCCTCACCTGGAGGCTGGCAACCCTAGAAAGCATTGTGTGCCCTCTCCCTTTCTCAAATGAAGGCTGAGTCAGTCTGTTGTGCCAGTTAGGAGGATCCTTCTGTACCCCTCTGCTGGGCCAGTGACCAAGGTAGAAACCAGGAAAACCTTCTTGCAAGCGATCACCAAACTGTACTGAAAGTGCATTATCCAACACGTGTGACAGCACCAGCCAGACCAAGAGAAGAAGTACTAGAAGTACTAGGAAATCCCATTTAATCCAGAACTTTCTAGAGTTGACTCTCCAGCCTGTTTGAGCACCATGCCCAAAGAGGGATATTCCCAAGCTGCCATTCGTTGCTGTGAGTGCCTGGCCTTCCTCCAAGGTGGCCAGGTAGGGTTGCCAACTCCAGGTTGGGAATTCCTGGATGGAGCCCAGAGAAGGCAGGGTTTGGGGAGGGACCTCAGCAGAGTATAATGCCATAGGGTCCACCTTCCAAAGCAGCCATTTTCTCCAGGAGAACAGCAGCGATGTGATGCCACCGAGCGCACCATCCCAAATGTGCCTTTCCTCCATGGGAACTGATCCCTCTAGTCAGGAAATCAGTTGTAATTTTAGGGGCACTCCAGGTCTCACCTAGAGGTTGGCATCCCCGTGGACAGGGCTACTCCCCTTCCTCCTCCTCCCCTGGAGGTCCTGGTCACTTCCTGGACTGAGCCACTCCACTAATCTTTAGCAGAGTCACATATGTAGGATGGTTAGCTGTCCTCCCTTCTCCAGATGCCCTGCCGACTTCCTCAGGTTTTTATGACTGTAATAGCTTTTGCTTCATTGTGATGGTTCTGGGCAGATCAAGAGAACTCACGGGCTGGTTGCACCCACCGGTAGTGAACTTGGAAGTCTGTGCTGCCACCAGGAGACGGGAGGCAGAGGCTGGATTAAAGTACTGCTCCGGGCAGAAGGAGGAAAGTAGACAAAGGGGTTGCTGAAGTTGAAGCGGAGCATCAAGGGAATCAGAGAGAGGCAAGGAGGATAGCGGCTTGAAATGCATTGGAATGGCAGCAGAGGTTTGGGATGACTTTACTCGCTTATTTCTTTGCTGAATTTCTACCCTGCCCTTTTAACAAAGCACATAGGGTGGCTTTCAAAATGGGAAACACCTAGAACCACCCCCCCCAAGTGAACAATAAAAGCAGATAGCCAGTTTGGTGTAGGGGTTAAGAAGAGCGCAGGACTCTAATCTGGAGAACCGGGTTTGATTCTCCACTCCTCCGCTTGAAGCCAGCTGGGTGACCTTGGATCAGTCACCGCTCTCTTAGAGCTCTCTCAGCCCCACCCACCTCACAGGGTGTTTTGTTGTGAGGATAATAATAACACATTTTGTAAACCGCTCTGAGTGGGCGTTAAGTTGTCCTGAAAGGTGGTATATAAATTGAATGTTGTTGTTGTTGTTGTTGTGATTCTGGCCATAATGGTCTGCACCAGGTGAACTTTCTGAAATTTTGTCAAAGGTGGTTTCTTCATAGAGAGGCACCACAGGGAGTGAGGAACTGGTTTTAGTTTGGGACTTTATTCTGAATTGAATAAGGGGCAAAAAAAAAGTTTTGTACTGATTATTGTTCCAGAGGAGTTTAGCCGTGTTAGTCTGTAGTTGCAAAATAGTAAGAGTCCAGTATCACCTTTAAGACTAACCAACTTTATTGTAGCATAAGCTTTCAAGAACCACAGCTCTCTGACAATGCATCTGACGAAGAGAGCTGTGGTTCTTGAAAGTTTACGCTATAATAAAGTTGGTTAGTTAAAGGTGCTACTGGACTCTGTACTGATTATTGTCTCTGTGTATTTGATATTTCAGGGCCTGTGGCATCTGGGGAGTGAGGATGTTGGGGTTTGGGGCATTCAACTTTTGGTAGGACTGAAGGGGTGGGAAGCAGAGGTAATGGCTCACAGAGGGAAGGGCCAGATGGCCGTGGTGGAGGCTACCGCCTCCCGAAATCTACCACCTCACTGTAGAACTGGTTCTGTGGTGCATTCTTCGGCAAGGCAGTTCTTGGGGGTAGTTTGCTGACAAAAATCGAATCCCTCCAGGCAGTGGACTGTGCCCCTCCTGCGCTCAGCTGGCCTCTTTTGGCCTCAAAGAGAAACCGAAGACTCTTTTCCATGAAACTTCACGTGAGGGACAAATTAGGCATCTGAGTTCAACCCTGGGGAGCCCCAGTGCACCTGTGGAGCTCCTCGTGAGCAGTTACGTCATAGTGGAGATGTCGATTTGGTATAATCTGGGTGCTCCCTTTTGCACCTCTGTTAGATCAGCTCAACTTGTACATTTGTCAGTGGACATATTTCCATAAGTCCACCCTCAGTCCTCCATGACCTCTTCTACGAAGGAAAGTGGAAGCAGATGGAAAGCAAAGAAGGCAAGACCTGGCAGTTTCTGGGTTTTTAAAATTATTGAACTGTAAGTTGGGGCAGGGCCCTATTATTCATAAGGCTGACTAGGCCAAAGCCTAGGTCAGGGCCATATTATTTATAAGGCTGACCAGGCCAAAGCCAAGGTCAGGGCCGTAATATTCATAAGGCAGACTAGGCCGAAGCCTAGGTCAGGGCTGTATTATTCATAAGTCTGACTAGGTCGAAGCCTAGGTCAGGGCCGTATTATTCATAAGGCTGACTAGGCCGAAGCCTCAATCAGGGCCGTATTATTCATAAGGTTGACTAGGCCAAAGCCTAGGTCAGGGCCATATTATCCCTAAGGCTGACTAGGCCAAAGCCTAGGTCAGGGCTGTATTATTCATAAGTCTGACTAGGTCGAAGCCTAGGTCAGGGCCGTATTATTCATAAGGCTGACTAGGCCGAAACCTCAATCAGGGCCGTATTATTCATAAGGTTGACTAGGCCAAAGCCTAGGTCAGGGCCATATTATCCCTAAGGCTGACTAGGCCAAAGCCTAGGTCAGGGCCATATTATTCATAAGGTTGACCAGGCCAAAGCCTAGGTCAGGGCCATATTATCCCTAAGGCTGACTAGGCCGAAGCCTAGGTCAGGGCCGTATTATTCATAAGTCTGACTAGGTCGAAGCCTAGGTCAGGGCTGTATTATTCATAAAGCTGACTAGGCCAAAGCCTAGGGGCTAGGGCTGCCAGACCCCTGGTGGGGGTGGGAGATCCCCCCCTGCCATCCCCGCCCCTCCCTCCCTGGCCAGCGGGGGGGGGTGCACCTTCCATGCGCGCCCCCCTGCGGTGCTGCACGCCCCCGCGCACAGCAACCGCCAGGATCAGGCCTGTTTTGGCCTGGATCGGGGGCCCTGTGGAGCGCGGGAGCGTTCCTGCGCTCCGCAGGGGCCCCCAACGGGCCCAATCCGCACCGAAATGGGCCCAATCCACGCTGAAACGGACCCAATCCATGCCAAAATGGGAGCGGATCAGGCCCGTTTGGGCGCAGATCGGGCCCGTTGTGGGCCCCTGCAGAGCGCAGGAACGCTCCTGTGCTCCACAGGGGCCCACAACGGGCCCGATCCGCACCCAAACAGGCTGCGTGGTGATGTCACTTCCCAGCAGTGACGTCATCACGCTTGCAGGAGCGCGTGCGCACGCTCCGTGTGAGCGCACCCCCCCCCCCTCCAGGTAAGAGCCCGGTCTCAATCTCCCGCTGGGAGATCGAGGGGGCCTGGCAACCCTACTAGGGGCCCATCAATTTTTTTTCTGAGGCACACCCCCACATAAATTACAATTAATTGATTCTTTTATATAACCTCTATTAATAAGATAATTAACTGCTTCCTTATTGAAATGAAACAAATAGTCTTTTATATTAACACAATTATCCATAAATTAGATATTTTTAATAAATAATAAAAATTGTATTCACTTCAAAATATTACAGTATTGAACAATTATACCCTCGAAATGCGTTGTCCTGAAGAGTTCTACTTGCACAATAAAAATATTTTTTAAAATTCTGAATAGAATTCTTGAGGAAACCCTCAAAATGGATCTAGGGCTATGTACTGAGGTCTAGTGCCTACTGCACCAGGGTCAGGCTGTCAGCTGGAGTGGGGTGAAAGACTGAAGTGCCAGAGAGGGCCCAAATTACCTGAAAGCCTAAGGGCCCAGCCATGGGTTAGTGTTCCCTGACTTGGAGTGCAGAGATTTGGGGAGGGCCTGCTTTGGGAATGCCATTTGCCCAATGCTTGAAGCATCTGCCTGTTGCCAGCAAATGGCCTTGCACCGAATCAAAGGTGTCCCCTTATTTTGTTTTCCCTCCTGCCTCCTGAGATCACCTCTGGGGGCACCCCAGGGGCTCAAATGCTGGACTGCTCTGTTGAGGAAGAGAATGCTCTCCCTTTTCCTCAAATGAGGAGTATCAAGGGAGAGGTTTGCGTAAGAAGCTGAACTCCGAGTCCATCTGGTCCCTGTGAAAGATTCTTCCCCACGTTGGAGAGAAATCCATTCTCTTTCCCTGTCCAACTCTGTTGCTTATGAAAAATGGGAGCAAGCTCTCACAGAAAAAGGCTTTTAGCTTCCAAAGAGGCTCTTGTCCTAAAAAAAGAAAAATAATACTCTTAAAATAGATAGAAGGCTATTGTCCTCCAGAGGCAGAAAAATTGCTTTGAGTCATTTCGAAAAGCTTCTTATTTTTTTTCCCCCTGGGATATCTTTCATTACGGAACTGCGCACCTCCATGCAAACCCCCATTGCGTCACAGCCCTTTTGTGATCTGTATAGGGAGTGCATTGGGAGCAGATTTGATTTATAGACGTTTATAGCGCCATCCGGTGCTACCTTGAGAATCCATGTGCCAGGGAAAGGGTGGATCAGGTCAGCAGTGGGGCCCTTGAGTGAGTTGTGTGGAGCTGCCACATGTGATCGAAACTGGCATGGCACAACAGAGCTGGCGCAGCTGCCTAATGCAGAACCTTTCCTGGGTTAACGGCGCTGTCCAGGTAGGGCATGGCCCTGTTAAGGGTGGCATTACCCATACCAGCCAGACCAGGGACCAGGCCCTTTGCACCATGGAGCTGGAGGAAGTCTAGGAGACCCATTTTGCCATAGAAGCTCACAGTGTGACCTTGGGCCAGTCACACACACACAGCCTACCCAACACCAGAGGATAAGAGGATCAGAGGAGGAAGGGAGAATGATATTGTCAGCTGCATGAGGTCCCTTGTGGAAAGAAAAGTGGGATGTCAATCTCTAAATAAAAATGTACAATAAGCCCAGAAGAATATTATCTACTCTGACAGTAATCCACACAAAGGCCACATACATGTAGCCAGAGCACTGGCCTATTGAGGTCAGCCTTGTCGACTCTGATTGGCAGCTGTCCAGGATCTCAGGTGGAAATTATTCAATCACTGCTCCTTTGAAGCGGAGATGCTGGGGACGGAAGCTGGGACCTTCTGCATTCCAAGCAGCTATCGTACCGCTGAGCCGCAGCCTTTCCGACACCTGGACAGCCGTACAAATGCCAGGGACCGAATCTGAGACCTTTGGCATGTGCACCATGTACTTGGCCACGGAGGTCTTGAAAATCCTAGTGCCACATGTCTAATTCATTGCCTAGATGCTCTACAGGAGGCCAGATAGTGTGCTTTAGGGCCACTTCTGGTGCAGCAGCAATGACTCTCTGCAGGCACTCTTTGCGACATTCGCACCAAAGTTTGTGAAAGATTCCAACAAGCGAGGAGAGTCAGGGTTGTTCATATGAATAGGATGGCAAAGATCTGAGTTTCCTGTGGTTGTTGGGTTTGGATGAAGGAAATATTTGGGTGCAAATTGCAGTGCTAACTGTGAACTGAGTGGATGTGGGCAAGACCTTGAGCCTCTGCTTCCGTTCTCATCGGTCCATCAGAATTGCCTGTAGCCCAGATCTTTGAAGGAAGTGGGGGAATAAACTACGTAGAACCTGTGCACTTGGTAATAAAAGTTGTGGCATCAAACTGTTCCACAGAATGCCATTGCTGTTGCTAACAATGGCAAAATTTCGAAAGTCCCTGAGGATTTTACAAACAGAAGAAAGCATTGCTGGGGGAAGGGGTTATACCCAGGGGTCATTTCGTAGAAAAAGAGCTTGAAGAACTCATTAGCATAACTCATTAGCATATGCCATGCCCCTTGACATCACCGAAAGTGTGTCATTAGCATAACTAATTTGCATATGCCACACCCCCTGACATCACCTATCCTGGCTGTTTTGGACCCAATGCTGGCCATTCAGGGTCAAAATTGGGCTCAAAATGGCAAAAAAGAGCCCTAAATGACCGAAAGTGGCCATTTTGGGGCCTTTTGGGCCTGGTTTGGGGCCAAAATGGCCCAGATCAGGTCAGTGCTGGGCAGGGGAAGTTTCCCTCACCTGGCACCAATCCGATTCAGGCTGTTTCAGCCCCAACCTAGGCCGAAACGGGCCCAAATTGGCTGAAAGTCAGGTGGGCAGGGCCACCTGACGTGTGACCTCTTTGGAGAACTGCCGGAACTGCGTTCCTGTGCATTCCCCCTCGAAATGAGCCCTGGTTATACCAAACGACTGTCTTCTCTGGCACCCTGTCTCTGGTAGTGGCCAACTGAAGGCTCCAGGGAAGCCCACAAGTCAGTCAGATAAAGATGCTCAATTCCTCGAGTTCATCCTCTCCTAGCTGGAGAATCAAAGCTGCCCAGGCTGTAGAGCTAAAGTGGTCTCCCACCGGAGCTGTCACAGCTAAATAACCATTGATAAAGTTATCCTGCACAAATCTGGCTGTTCTTTTAAAAAGCCTCTGGTGCGAGTGGCCATTGCATTATCTGGAAAGGATGGATTTGATAAGCTAATTTGTTAATTCCACATTGACAAGGATGCTTTTTTGTACGTTCTCATGTTGGAGGCCATCAATTCCCCTTGGATTATCCTTAGCGCCAGGAATGTATATATAAGTAGATGTGTGTGAAAAGATTGTTTCCCCCCCTCTTCATTCTCTCCACGCTGTTCTTAATTTGATAAACCTCCACCGTGTACCTCTTTTCTCATCTGAGAAGACCCTAAGAAAGTCACTCCAATTTAGTAGCAGCTGTCCCCAAACAGATGCCCATCTAGGCTCACCAGGACCTGAGCCCAGGGGCACCTGAGAGACCAACAAGATGTTCAGGGTGTGAGCTTCGGAGAGTCAGAGCTCCCTTCTTCAGATAAAGGGGGAAGAATCTCTCCCCGAAATCTCTCCTTGGCAAAGTAAATTGATGGACATGTTCAGTGGGGGCTCGAGTCCAGCGGCACCTGAGAGACCAACAAGATGTTCAGGGTGTAAGCGTTTGAGAGTCAGATGGGTCTGAAGAAGGGAGCTCTGACTCTCAAAAGCTTACACTCTGAAAATCTTGTCGGTCTCTCAGGTGCCGCTGGACGAAAATCCTGCTGTTCAACCTAAGATCCAGCTGCTCTTTGAAAGCTTCATAGATGGAGAGAGGCTTAGATTCACATGCTAACTGGTTGCTTTCCATATCTTCTTTTGATCCGGGAATGGTTCTCCTACTCTCCAGTTTCAACTTCCTGATTTCCATTGAGCCCCCTTTCCTCTCCTGCTTTTTGCAGTAGTCCTTTAACTGTTGCTTCCTGTCTTCTTAGCTAGGTTCTCATGCAGTTTTGTAGAGAAAGCATGCATGCAGTTGTTGGGAGTATTTTTTTTTCTTGATACCTGTAGCCCAACAAAAAAGAGGTGTGTTTCTGTGCATGTGTAAAAAGCACTGCTGTAGCATAGTGGATAAGTGGTTGGGTTGCAGATCAGCACTCTGCTGGTTTGACTCCCACTACTGCCATGAGCTTTGTAAGTGGCTTTGGGGGAGCCACTCCTCTCAGCCCAGCTCCCCAGCTGTACTGTGGGGATAATAACAACATCGACTTTGTTCACCACTCTCAGTGGGGCACTCATCTGTCTAGAAAAACTGCTGTAGCATAGTGGTTAAGTGGTTGGGCTGTGAATCAGCACTCTGCTGGTTCGACTCCCACGATTGCCATAAGCTCAGCAGGTGGCCTTGGGTGAGCCACTCCTCTTGGTCCAGCTCCCCAGCTATACCGTGGGGATAATAATAACACTGATATTGTTCACTGCTCTGAGTAGGGCACTAATCCATCTAGATGAATGGTATATAAGTGCAGTTATTATTATTACTTTCTCTCAGCAGGAAGGAGCCATGCAGTCAGCATTCCTGTATTTTGAATTATGTAGCGAGTCTCTGAGTGTGACTTTCAGGAACAACTAAGCCTTGTTTATTTATTTAAGCATTACAGTTCATGAAAAGGAATTAAACTATGGAAGGGAATTAGGGATCACTGGGCAGACCCTGTTCTTTGAGCACCTGTTTCTTCCAGCTGCGATGACATTTTCAAGGTGGTAGCAACCAGTTTTGCTGCTTGGAAGGAGATGAAGTAGGAGTGTCTGGAGCTCTGTGAAGCTCACAAACCTTGCCAGCTCCTCTCTTGCCAAGGCTTCTGTTCCAGGCATCTGACAGGCTTGCTCATTCATAAACCCGCCAATGCACAGTTATTTTGCATTTGCTGCTTCCTAAGAGAGGAGAAAAGCCTCCCTAGCACTGCAATGCAAAGAGATTCTTGCACGTCCAGGACAGGTAGGGACAACAGGAAGAAAAAATGGGTGCTGTGATCATGGAATGGAGCAAAGGATGAATCTTATCTCACGAAGAAAAAGCAGGTCAGCTCATCTATTGAAAATTTTTGGAAAGAAGCGAGAGCATCGGGACTTCCGACTGGCCACATCTTGAAATCCAAGGAAGTCTCCATGGTGCTGAAATGGCAATCAGCCCGTTACTATTTGGAAATCCCTGGGGCTGAGAAAAGATTCCTGTAAATTTCAGAGCGTGCCTTGTTTCCTTGAATGTTACTGGTACAACTCTGTCAAAATGAACATAAGAACAAAAGAGGTGGCCCATCTTGTCCAGCTGACCAGCATGGAACAGTGATCAGCCTGTTGGGTTTTGCAGGAGGGCTAGATCTCAACTGAACCAGGGATCTAATGAGCCTGGGCTGGGAATGCAGCTCAGCCGCAGAGTGTATATTTTGCATGCAGAAACACCGCATCTTGAATCCCATCTGTACAGTCGTTCGCCGCAATCCAATGTAGATGGCTTGTCCTGGTCAATTGTTCCATATGCATGGAATCAGTTTAGAACAACATCCACCAAGCACAAATTATCCCTGCAGAATGGATCCACAGACAAGCCGGAATGTTGCAAAGGAAGACGATCTGAGGATTTCAGCTTAGCCGGCTGAATGCTGGGCGTTGAAAATGCCAAGATTTCTTGGCTTCAGGAGCATGAAAGCTGTATTCTTACCAGCTCTGATGGATTAACGTCGTCTCTGTTTTATGAATGACATTTTAATGCATGAGCCTTAATATCCCTGATGGACATTTTGGCAGTGTTGAGCATTACAGTTTGGGAGAGTTTGGGCACCTACCGGTCATATATCTCAGAAACCCTACTCAACGGCCAATCTCCCATCCCATCCAGCCTTGCTTATTCCACAATGCTGCTACGATCAATATAGAAGTTATTTTTTTAGAACTATTCTGTCCCTTTGCTGAATTAGACATGTTTGGTTTGAAGGCAAGGCACAGCTTCCTCAGGTGGCAAGGTCATGTATTAGCTATTCTGTACTTTCATTATGTCTTCACTTCATTAAGCATTAATTATCTGGCTGTTCTTTCAGAACCTTTGTCGAGTACCTTGTCCATCTGTCCCGATGAAGTAGAACATGGCCAAAACAGGTGTCAAACATCGAGAAGTTTGAACATGGCAAACTTACAGAGTAGCTTTAAAAAAAACAACTCTAGAAAGAAAAAAAATAGCAATCTGTCCTTGAAAAGACAGAATCTGGAGATCAGGAAGAAGAGAACTGGGGGCAGACAGAATACCAGACAGTTGCAGAGGACGAGGCCCAGTTTATTGGCATGTGACCCCAGAGACTGCCTAGGGTACTGGCAAGGCAGGATTCCAACATGCTTCTGTCCTATCTTATCCCGAGACAAATATTATGCCCAGTTCAAACTCATTTGCAAAGCTGGCAACGTTAACCTGCCCTGTATTAACTTTACATTTTAATTTGTGGGAAATTTTTCACCATCCACCAAACATGGTTGCAAAATAATAAAGAGTCCAGTAGCACCTTTAAGACTAACCAACTTTATTGTAGCATAAGCTTTCGAGAACCACAGCTCTCATCGTCAGAGGCATGGAGGGTATGAAGAAACTGGCCAGAAATAGCCAAACATGGTGTGAGTGTGTGTGAATGTGAGTTTCAGTTACTATAAAAATGATTTTGACATGGTGAGATTAGTAAGTAATAAACACATGTTTTTTATTTTCTCCAATAGGGTGCAAATATATATGTAGATTTACAGGTCATAGTATGCAAACTCTGCAGCTTAAATGCAACTTAAAATAAATCCTGCATCACAGCTGTGAAATGGATGATCCATGCAATTAAAAATAAGATATTCAGACAATGAGTAGCTGGAGAGGGAGAAATGCTGAAGAGGTGCCTTCCCTGGGCCTTCATTTGGTGTGAGTGGGCTTGCGTGCGTCTGTAGGGGCAATACAGGAGTTGCTAGACTGCTGCTGGATGAGTTCTTTTGGCTTAGATATTGTGCAGTATGTGCAGAATACAGCAGGAATCAAGCACTGTTCTATTCACGTTGCCGTGTCGTGCAAGCAGTGTTGCTAGAACAAGCAGTGCTGCCAGTGATACTACCCCAGGTATATGGAACAGAAACAGGGCAAGTGTCACGTCAGATGACAAAATGAAGGTTTCACAGAATCAGAGTTGGAAGGGGCCATACGGACCTTCTAGTCCAACCCCCTGCCCAGTGCAGGATCAGCCTAAAGCATCTCTGACCAATATTCATCCAGCCTCTTCTTGAAAACTGCCAGAGAGGGGGAGCTCACCACCTCCCTAAGCAGCTGGTTCCACTTTTGAACTACTCTGACCGTGAAAAGTTTTCCCTAATATCCAGCCGGTACCTTTGTGCATGTAGTTTTAGCCCATTGCTTCGGGTCCTACCCTCTGCTGCCAACTGGAACAGCTCCTTGCCCTCCTCCAAATGACAGCCTTTCAAATATTTAAAGAGAGCAATCATGTCCCCCCTCAACCTCCTCTTCTCCAAACTAAACATTCCCAAGGCCCTCAGCCTTTCCTCGTAGGGCTCAGTCTCCAGACCCCTGATCATCCTTGTTGCTCTCCTCTGCACCTCTCGAGTTTGTCCACATCCTTTTTGAAGTGTGGCCTCCAGAACTGCACACAATACTCCAGGTGTGGCCTGACCAAGGCAGTATAGAGAGGGGCTATGACCTCCTGCGATTTCGATGCTATGGCCCCTTTGATACAACCCAGGATTGAATTAGCCTTTTTTGCCACCGCGTCACACTGACTGCTCATATTTAGTTTACAGTCCACTCTTACCCCAAGATCCCTTTCACATATACTACTGCCCAGAAGTGTATCCCCCATCCAGTATTTGTGCTTCTCATTTTTGTGGCCCAGATGTAATACTGTGCACTTGTCTTTGTTGAATTGCATCCTATTCACAGCTGCCCACTTCTCCAGAGTATTCAGGTCTTGTTGAATTTTAATTCTATCTTCTTGGGTGTTTGCTACCCCTCCCAATTTGGTATCATCAGTAAATTTAATGAGCAGCCCTTCCACTCCTTCATCCAGATCATTGATAAAAATATTGAAAAGGACCGGGCCCAAAACCGAGCCCTGCGGCACCCCACTGGACACCTCCCTCCAATCTGATGAAACACCATTGACCACCACGCCTAAATTATTAGTATTAGTATTAGTATTAGTATTAGTATTAGTATCAGTATCAGTATCAGTATCAGTATCAGTATCAGTATCAGTATCAGTATCAGTATCAGTATCAGTATCAGTATCAGTATCAGTATCAGTTGTTGTAGTTGTAGTTGTACTACTAACAGTGCAATCTTCGTAGTACCTAGACGTATACAAAGCATGCACATCTCTGTTCAAAACAAGGCTCACAACCTAACTCTGATAAAAGGAAACAACAAGAAATGTGAATTCGGGTACAGAAGATGTTGCAATGGTCTAGCAGATTGTGTGAAGTGGAAACTGGGAGAATAATTTGTGATTAATTGGCCAGAAGTGGCAATCACAGGAAAGCCGTCTGCCTCGAGGAGGAGCAGCCGTACAGCTCTTCCACGGCCAGCCTTCTCTCTGCCTGTAGTGGCTAGATAGGCGCCTCCAGGCAGGATCGCTGTGTCCATCTCCTCTCCTCTGCTTGTAACACGTTGCAATAGAAACAGGCTGCCTGTGAACATGACGGTTCCCTTCTTGGAAGCCTGCCAGTAGCCAGGGCTAGAACCCTCTGTACATTTGCGGCCGATCCTTGTTTTAAAAGTGGCAACTGGTGCAATTCACAGCCAAGTGAGCGCCCCCCCCCCCCGGGCTGCCAGGGGCACTGCTGCAGCTGAGCTTTCTGTGGGGATGCTCCAAGGGCCCCAGCCTTGTGGAGCCCCACTGACGTTCACGAAGAGGTGTCCCTGATCTCTGGCTGGAAGTCAGACAGATAAGCCTCCCTTTCATCGCCAGCTCCAGGGGTTAGGGCAGCCTTTGTTGTTGTGTTTAAAATTCCAAATGTGCTGGAGTCTGCGAGGTCTTGCCATTCGGAGAGGCAACTGCAATCCCAGGTCATGGCTGTTAATAGAAAGGAATTGGCAGCATGTTGGGAGAATAAATACAGCCAACACGGGGGTCACTGCATTTGTTAGACCTAGCAGACAAAGCGCTGCTATAAAAGAGGCAGGCGCATGAGATCATCCATGCTTCACAGGTGGCGCATCAAGTGCAGTCTTGCAGCATGTCTTGGACCAGTCTTATGTAGGGCCCTCTTGCAAACAAGAAATCTGAAATCAGAGTGCTAGAGTTGGAACGGAGTTTGCTTCCCATATTTCTCCTCTGCAACTCTTGATCATAGAATCATAGGGCTGAAAGGTACCTCTAGGTTCATCTAGTCCAACCCCCTGTACAATGCAGGAAATTCACAACTACCTCCCCTCGGCCACACCCCCAGTGCCCCCTGCTCCATGCCCAGAAGATGGCAAAACACTGTCAGGATCCCTAGCCAAACTGACCTGGGGGAAATTGCACCCTGACCCCAAACTGATCCCCAGAGAGAGCAGGGGACTCTATACAATTCTCCCGGGTGCTTGTCTTGCCAGCCACTTCCAGCTTTCCCCTTCGGCCCATTTCAGCCTCTGGCCTTTTTTGCATGGGCAGTTTTTTGCTGCTTTTGAAAATTGGGAGGAGAACCCTTGAAACGCCGCACTGAAATCTGAAGAGAGTGTTAATCATCCAGAATTCAGAAGAAAACCCGAAGAGGTATGGGGCCCAAAGCGGCAAAAATTGTCTACAAAAAAGACCTCTTTTGCACAATAGAAGCTGCTGCTGCTTTAGACGCCTGATCCGTTCCCTCAGCTGGGGTGGAGGGTGTCCCTTCTCCAAGCTCCGATGGGGCCTTCCTGACAGCTAGCGCCCATGTAGGAAACCTCTACAGCCGAAGAGCATTGATCCTTTTTGTGCCAAAGGCCTTGACTCCCTTTGAGCATTGCCTTAGGTGGGCTGTTACCAGCAGAGCCCTTCACAGGAACCGGGCCGTGGGCCTGGAAAAGGATTTCATATCCGGCTAAGTTTGATTGACATGTTGCAATTCATGAGGTCTGGCTAATACACTTTCTTCCTCCGTATTATCCTCACAACAACCCTCCGAGGTGGACTAGGCTGACCGACAATGACTAGTCAGTTTCATGGCCGAGTCGGGATTTGAACCCAGGCCTTTCAGTTCCCAATCCAGCACTCTGACCACTACGCCACATTGGTTAAATGTGCATTCTTGATGCCCGCCAAGATAATGCAGTGAGGCAAAGGAGTTTAGAATAAGCAAAGTGGAAATTCTGGCAGATTCCACATATTCATTTCAGCTTTACTGAATACCTGATTTGTAATCACAACCTACAGTAAGCTGTACAGGGTTAATGGGTTTTAATAGATAAGGGCCGTGGATGGGCAGTATGGAAGCAGCTGCCGGAGCCAGAGAACCAGGGAACAGATGGAGCCCTTGACAAGATGATCAAAGCATGCTGCGTTCCTGGCCTCTGACAACTCACGGCTGGGACCAAAGCAGCCAGCCAAAGCTCTGGGGAACGAGGAGAAGAAAGGGAGTCGTTTTTGTTTCCTATCCTTGGAGTCTCAAAGTGAGTGCCTCAGGCTGGGCTCAGGCACTGGCTCCCTCCGGGGTAGGATGCACGATCTCCCGTGGGTTTGTCCTGCATGGAAATCGCGACTCCCAAACATCCCTAAGAAGACTGATCCATGACTGGATCGAGGGATCACTGAGCCATTTGTCCCGAGTTCGCACGTCTAGCACAGCAGCACCCACAATCAGCTTTCACACATGCATACTGTGTCACACACGTGCACTTCAGCGTTGCATTTTCTCCACTGCTGCTTTCACACCCGGATTTCCTCCCAGCCCCATTTCTGCAGTGGAAAGCTCCCTCCACCAAATGAATTTTTTTCTCATTTGGGGGCTCCATTGCTGCATTGGAAACCCACCCCCCACACTGAATTTCTTGGAAATCCCCGCCCAATTGTCCACCACTTCGTGGCTCTCAGTTCCTGCACTGGAAATCTCCCAGCCACCACCAACCACCCCACCCCCTGCATTTTAAGCATTGGCAATTCTCCTTGTTTACAATGATTAGAAACATTTTCAATGCTGTTTGAGATATGTCCCTCCGCAATATCTCCCTTTCCCAGGAAAGTGGCTCACCCTCCCATAGTGCCATGCAGAAGGCTTCCAAAAAGATTGTGGTACTGGGAAGCAAACAAAAATAAATGCCCCGAAATGGTACGCCCTGCTTCAGGTTTCCACCCCATACACCCTCTCAGATCCAGAATGGCCTCATTTGCCAGGACACCACATCCCATTTCTGAATTATACAAGAAGATAAAAAAAACTAGCAAAAAAACTATAGTGCAATTGCCAACTAGTTTGCAAGGGGATTTGTGATGTTGTCTGTATAAGCAAAGTCATCCTGGGTTCTGTTTTATTTATTTTCAATTTATTTATTTGTCATTTATAGTCCACCTTTCTCACTGAGACTCTAGGCAGATTACACAGTGTGAGGTTAGTACAGTCAATTTCAAGGACATTTCATAAACGATGCCATAGGATTAATACACACAAGTTTACAAAGCTACAGCATTAGCAAGAATTCAATACTGAACAAATGCCAAAACAGAGCATAAGCAATTCTAGGGCTGACGTTAGACCACATGAAGCACAGGTAGCTCATAGGAGCACATATTTAAGACAACAGGTGGTACGTAAGGCAACATTGTGGTGAAGTCTATGGTCCTTAACTCATTAGAGAAGCATTTGAGAGCTCCTCCCTACAATACAAACACCTTTTTGAATAATGCAGTTTTGCATCGTTTGCAGAAAGCTAGGAGAGTGGGGGCTCTCGTGACCTCCTCAGGCAGGCCATTCCACAAGGTAGGGGCCACCACAGAGAAAGCCCATCTACGGGCTCCTGTTGATATTGCCCATGTGCAGGCTGGCACCTGCAAGAGCCCCTGTTCAGATGAGGGAAGCTGCCGTGGTGGAACGTAGGAAGAGAGGCAGTGCCATAGATATGCCAGACCAAGGCCGTGAAGATCAACCAACACCTTGAACTGGACACAGTAGCTGATAGGTAGCCAATGGAGGGACTGCAGAATGTGGGAGATGTTTATGCTCCTGCTTGCGCCTGACAACAGTCGTGCTGCAGCGTTTTGCACCCATTAGTCTCCTAGTTAATTTAGACAGGAGACTTCTGTATAGTGCATTACGATAGTCAAGTCTTAATGTTACCATAGCATGGATCCAGGTGGCCAGGTCAGTCGCAATCAATCTTCATCAAATATGGGAAGTCTGCCTGATGGACTCATTCATGGTAGAGTTTGCAGCATTCCTACTTGTCATGTAGTCCTGCATACCTGCCATTAATGTGTTTTGCATTTTGTGCCGGTCGTAACTGTTTGCTAAGGTTGTATTCTGTATACTGCATAAATCATCTGAGAGTGTGTTAATTGCGAACATGGAATGTACTGGGCCAGTGGGGGCTGACTGTTATCTGTTGAAAGTATTTCCTTTCACTTCTATGGTAAGTGTCCTTGGACGCTCACTGATGTATCTTTTCCCAGAGACTGGGATAATTTCAGTTTGTACTCTGTCTAGCCTAAACTAATCAGTTCCCATGTAACTCTTTGGGGTTTTCGCGCCAGAACGTCAACGGACCAAAAGGGCAGGAGGTTTCCCTATAATTAATAGTGCCCTTTTTGAATAGTCACTTCTGCCAATTGCTACCTTTGTGTGAACACCTTGACCTGTATGGATTTCTAATAAAGTTGCTTCAACTGGAACACCTGTGTGTTAACTGTGGAGAACTTGAGGGACCTAACTGCCGGGGACTGACACTACTCTTGGGCCATGTACCCTTACCCCACAGTCCTCCAGGTCCGGGGAGCCAGGTGCTGTCAGCTGGCCTTGGCCTCCCACCTCCCCTTAGCTGCTGGTGGCAGCCTCCCGCTCTTGCCTCTGTGCAGTTAGGCCTCCTGGGCTGGATGGATCTTGCAGATCTGTTCTGCTCATGGTTGGGCCTTCCTCTGGCGCAAGAACATGAGATACAGTGGCAAGCGAATGGACCCTGGCTGTTGTTCCTTGGCTACTTCTGTCGGTGGGGAAAATTTCCCCTGCTTTTTTATTCCCTGTTACTTCCCCTGCTTTTTTATTCCCTGTTACTTCCCCTGTTTTTTTGTGATGGTGTACTTTGGTTGGTGGTTCAGACAGAAGAATCCGAGTGAAGCCAAGAAAGGGCCCCCTCCACTCTTTCCCGGGGATGTAAATTCAGCTGAGACTGCATGAACCTCTTACCTGGAAGAGGAAGCAAGAAGGGGGGAGGGCCCCTCCTGTGCAGAGCCACCCACTGGCTGTGCTTTGCGCTGTTTGTTTCCTTCATCTTGCTCTGGCCAAGTGCTTTGACCTCTTGCGCGCCCCTCCTGTTCTCTTTCCCTGTTCATGTTTAGCTTTCTGCACCCGGCCTGAGCTCATCTCTGCCTTTGGCCGTGGATCCAGCAGGGGTGCCTACAGCCCGGCTTGCCCCAACAAGTAGAACCCAAAAGCATCACCCTTCACCATTTCCTCCCCTTTTTGAAAAGCCTGGCTCCCCTTTGTCTTCATTCATCCATACTGGATCCTCCCAGGGGCTGCACCACTTGTTTCCACTTAGCTGCTCTTCATTCACACACAGAATCATAGAATCATAGGGTTGGAAGGGACCTCCAGGGTCATCTAGTCCAATCCCCTGCACAGTGCAGGAAATGCACAGTTACCTCCCCCCGCCCACCCACCCACCCAGCGATCCAGTGACATGCATGCCTAAGAACTCTGGGGTCTTGGGGGACAAGCCAGGGGAGCAGCAAGTGGTATGAGAATGAGTTTGAGTTGAGAAGGCATGGGTTATTTTATTTATTACCAGAGATGCCACAGAGTCTGCTCCAAAACTGCCATTTCTTCCACGGAACTCACCTCTGGAGATCAATTGTAATTCTGGGAGAACTCCAGGCTGCACCTGAGGAGAGCAGCCCTCTGAGTCCTGGCCTCTCATGCAAGAGAGTGGTCCCTGGGAGAATCCAGGAGGCCTTTTGCTTCCTGCTTCACAGGGTCCCACCCTAGGAGATGCTGCCGATCAGCCGTAGTGGAGGTGGCAGCTCTTTAAAGCGGGGATCTTTGGGATGCCCCTTGATCGTTCTCTGTTGAGGCCAAAAATCCACCCCACCCCCCAACACCAATGACGTCAATAAAATAGCAAGAGTCCAGTAGCACCCATAAGACTAACAAAATTTGTGGTAGGGTATGAGCTTTCGTGAGTCAGATACCTGAAGAAGTGAACTGTGTAAGCTCATATACTACTTCAAATTTTGTTAGTCTTCTAGGTGCTACTGGTCTCTTGCTCTTTTCTACTGTTACAGACAAACTAACATGCCTACTCGATCTACCACAAATTTTAGTAAAGAGTCCAGTATCACCTTTAAGACTCACCAACTTTATTGTAGCATAAGCTTTCGAGAACCACAGCTCTCTTCGTCAGACGAATACAGACAAACTAACACAGCTACCCATCTTGATCTACCACAAATTTTGTTAGTCTTCTAGATACTACTGGACTCTTGCTCTTTTCTACTGTTACAGACAAACTAACATGCCTACTCGATCTACCACAAATTTTAGTAAAGAGTCCAGTATCACCTTTAAGACTCACCAACTTTATTGTAGCATAAGCTTTCGAGTACCACAGCTCTCTTCGTCAGACACATGAGAGCTGTGGTTCTCGAAAGCTTATGCTACAATAAAGTTGGTGAGTCTTAAAGGTGATACTGGACTCTTTACTCTTTTGCAACTACAGGCTAACATGGCTAACTCCTCTGGATTTACCACAAATGTTGTTAGTCTTCTAGGTGCTACTGGACTCTTGCTCTTTTCTACTGCTATAGACAAACACGGCTAACCATTTCACTAAAATAGACCACCAGGGGACTTTCTTTTAATTCTGTAAGACTCTACAAGTATGCTAAATTCTAAAGTAGTCAGAAATTATGGGTTGGATCCTACAGGTATGAATGTATAAGAAATCTTCCATCAATACAGAGGAAACTGGAGGAAATATTCACTGGTAGAAGAGTGAATCTCTTAGATCCAGGTCCCTGATATTTTTATTTGCAGGTTTCTAGCCTGTTCCGCCCAGCCGCTCACTTAAAAGTTCTGAAAAGAACAGAAGCCAACAGAGCCTGATGGGAGATCTCGGTACTGGTTCTTAGCAGTTCATTCCAAATTCCGGCAGCGGTGAGCACACCAGCTCCCGGCGATGATTGCCGTCTACCAGCACTGCGATCGAGCCAGGCGCCTGCAGTGACATTTTGGAGGGCACAATAGCACAGCATCAATCACAACTGGAGAACAATCAACAACCGCTCCACGCAAAGGGAAAAGGTTGGGACAAGCGGGGACGTAATGGAATGCACTCGGGGCTGCTGGGGGAGCTGCCCCCCCCATGTGCCCTCTGCCTCGTGCTCAGGATGTGTTCTGCTTTGCAAAGTTTCTCAGTCTTTCTCTGTGATGCCTGGTAGCTTTTTTTTTTGCTTGCTGTATTTCACAAAGAAAGCCACCGTCTTGTTTCAAAGGACAACCTCAGTTTGCACCCATTACCCACTTTCTAACTGCAGCTGCTCTTCAAGGGATCAAGATCCAGTGTTGCACCAGTGCGTGTGTGTTATGTGCCATCAAGTCGCCTCTGACCTATGGCGACCCTATGAATGAAAGACCTCCAAAACATCCTATCATTATTCATTAACAAACTTGCTCAGATCCTGCAAACTGGAGGACGTGGCTTCTTTTATTGAGTCCAGCCATCTTGTTTTGGGTCTTCCTCTTTTCCTACTGCCTTCCACTTTTCCTAGCATTATTGACTTTTCCAGAGAGTCTTGTCTTCTCATGATGTGACCCAAGTACGATAGCCTCAGTTTTGTCAGTTTAGCTTCTAAGGAGAATTCAGGCTTGATTTGATCTAGTACCCACAAAACTCTCCTCCAGCACCACATTTCAAATGAATCCATTTTCTTCCCGTCAGCTTTCTTCACTGTCCAACTTTCACATCCATACACAGTCATGGGGAATACCATAGTTTGGATTATCTTGGTCTTGATTCCCAGAGAGACATCTGTTATCTTTAAGGATCTTCTCTCACTCTCTCACAGCTGCTCCTCCAAGTGTCAGTCTGTTTCTCATTTCTTCATTGCAGTCTCCGTGCACCTGTAAACTGTGCCAAATGGTAGCCTGAGCCCACCCTCCTCTTGACCCACCATGTGGTCCTGACTCCTGAGAACTTTCTACTTACAGCTTCCTTTGGACAAAAAGCACTGGCGAGTCATCTTTTGAGGAAACGGTTTAATTGGCACGTGCCTTGCAAGTGCACTGTTTATGCTGGAGTGATAGGATAGAACCCAGTGTCAGGTCTTGCCAGGTATTCTACCCTCCCCGCCCCCCGCAAGCACTTCACTACATCACTTAGGTATATGAGTTAACGTTACTTTATTAAAGAAGAATAGCAGTATCAAGATGGTAAGACAGGATCATTGGCTAGAATGACTCAATGTAGCAAAGCAAGGTTAATTATAGAACAAAGTCCACGCCCCCAGTGAGAAAGAAAGTCTGTTGGGATTTTGGTGCGCTGGATCATGGAGCCAGGAGAAAGGGGAGCTCTGCTCAGTCTCTTAGGAGGTTGGTGCAGTCTCTGCTGGAACTTCAAGGCCACGTTCTCAGGATGGCCAGGAAATGGTAACCAAAACACCTGCAAAATAAGCAGCTAGCAACCAGGCAGCAAAACAGGTTTCCCTCTGCATGTTCTCAGAGGTACACTACACACCGCAGCAAGGAATCCATAACCCATGGCAGATATGCTGGAGGCGTATCTGACGCCCAGCAGCCAACAGCACAGGCAGTATCAATATCACAAGCAGGAAGGAACCCCCTTTCCTCTTCCCTCCTCAGCCCTGGCTAAACATAACCAAAATATATAAACAAACAAAACACAGAGCCATCCTGGTGCAATAATAATAATAATAACATTTGATTTATATACCGCCCTTCAGGACAACTTAATGCCCACTCAGAGCGGTTTACAAAGTGTTATTATTACCCCACAACAATCACCCTGTGAGGTGGGTGGGGCTGAGAGAGTTCCGAGAGAGCTGTGACTGCCCCAGCTGGCTTCGTGGAGGAGTGGGGAATTAAACCTGGCTCTCCAGATTAGAGTCCCGTGCTCTTAACCACTACAACAAACTGGCTCTCTGGCTAGTGTCAGAGTAGGATCTTGGAGAACCAGGTTCGAAGCTCATCTCTAACTAAATAGAAAAAGGCCAAATCTCCGCTCTGCCATGGAAACTCTCGGGGGGACCTTGGGTCAATCACATGTTCTCAGCCTAAACCTTATAGGGTTTTACTGAGGATAAAATGAAGGAGAGGAGAATGATGTAAGCCACTTTGTGTTCCCTTTGGGGTGAAAGGTGGGGTATAAATAGCAAATAAATTGTGGAGCCCACGGGAGAACATTTCAGGTATACTCTGACGTTAAATAGTAAAGAGTCAAGTAGTACCTTTAAGACACATCTGACGAAGAGAGCTGTGGTTCTCGAAAGCTGACAGTGCATCTGATGAAGAGAGCTGTGGTTCTCGAAAGCTTATGCTACAATAAAGTTGGTTAGTCTTAAAGGTGCTACTGGACTCTTGACTATTTTGCTGCTACAGACTAACTCCCCTGGATCCTCTCCTATTAAAGAATCTGAGGTTAGCAAAACTGGGAGGGACCTTTACATGGACTAGGGTTGCTGCAGGGGGTGGAATTTCTTTTCCCTCTTATTCTCTTTTCCTCTTTCAAAAGAGAAATTCTCTTTGACTTCTCATTAATTTATCTTGATTTTTGGGGTTTTTTTAAAGCATGTGATAGTGTAGTTTCTGTTTAAAACACATGGTGGTGCTCTGTGCCTCCTTTTGTAAACTCAGTCTTTCAGCCTTTTCTACCTCACAGGGTTGCTGTGAGGATAAAAATGGAGATAGTGATAAGACTGCTGAATTGGGTTGACTCTTTCCCCTGCCATGGAAGATTCCTGGGTGACTTTGGGTCAGTCACACCCTCTCAACCTAACCAACCTCACAGGGGTGTTGGGAAGATAAAATGGAATAGAAGAGAACAGTATAAACCGCTGGGGTGGGGGGGGGGGGAAGGAAACAGTGAGAAGGAGAGTAGAAAAAAAAATCTCCTCCTTTACATAACCATGGCGGGAATTAAGAACTTCCCTGCACTATCAGAGATAGTGTGGTGTAGTGGTTAGAACCCATTACTTCTTCAAGAGCTAATTTAATCTTCTTCACAAAAGAGGAATTGATTCAAAACTAATTCAAATTCATTTAAAAATGGAGTAGAAACAGATTGCTGGATTTCAGGGAGAAATCTGGCAAAGAGGAACTAAGAGAATTGGACCTCGGCTGCCCGCCAGTTCACATAATGTTGAGTTGCATGGAAAAGTAGTCTGGGGGTGGGAGCACGATTAAGAACTTTCCTAGTAGGTTAAAAGGCCATTCTAGTCCTGGATTTAAGGGTTGTTGTGAGGATAAAATGGAGAACAATGTAAGCTGCTTTGGATTCCCATTGCAGAGAAAAGTGAAAGCTGGACAGTGAAGAAAGCGGACGGGAAGAAAATTCATTCGTTTGAAATGTGGTGCTGGAGGAGAGTTTTGCGAATACCATGTGCAGCCCAAAAGACAAATAAGTGGGTACTAGATCAAAACAAGCCCGAATTCTCCCTAGAAGCTAAAATGACAAGACTGAGGCTATCGTACTTGGGTCACATCATGAGAAGACAAGATTCTCTGGAAAAGTCAATAATGCTAAGAAAAGAGGAAGGCAGCAGGAAAAGAGGGAGACCTAAAACGAGATGGCTGGACTCCATAAAAGAAGCCACGTCTTCCAGTTTGCAGGATCCGAGCAAATCTGTTCAAGATAGGACGTTTTGGAGGTCTTTCCTTCATAGGGTCGCCATAGGTCAGAGGCGACTTGATGGCACATAACATACACACAAATGAAGTAAATAAATAAATCCACGCCTTGCCAGTCAAATATTTGACTTTCCCTGTGGCTTATAAGTGTCTAAGTAAAGGAGTTTTTTAAAAGCCCGTCACCTTCTTGGCCTTTTACGAAGGGCCGAGCGGAAAGGGCCCGCCTGCTCAGCCGTTCGGTTTGTGGTCGGTCCCTCTTCTTTCTCTTGCCTTCACTACTCTTGGGGCAAACGGGTCACTGGAACAAATCACCATCACAACGACAAACAGTTTTGTAGATTCCCCAGCAGGGGGGCTGCAGGCCCCAGCGGTGCCATAAATTGAACTCTAGCAACAATTCAAGCCTCTTCTACCCTCCGCCGCAAGAATAACAAAGCAGTGGATCGGATTCACATTGCAATTGGAGAGGGAGTAGTTGTGGTGGGTGCATTGTGGTTGATTCTTGTAAAACCCTCCGGCTGAGCCAAGAGTGCAAAAGACAAGCGCTTGTTTTGCAGAAAGAGAGAAATCTGGCTACCAGAAGCAATGGTTAGCTGCCAAACCCAGCCAAGATGTATGGCTCCCTGCCTCTCTCCACAGCTGGTCACCCAGATTTCCCTGGGAAAATATGAATTTGCTTGTAAAACTGCAGAGTCTGCTTCTGACCAGCACTTCTGTGAAGCGTGCATAGAATTGCTGTTTTCTCCTGCAACCCACAGTCGACTTTTGAGACTCAGGGCCATGCTAGGTTTGACATCATCTTCAGGGCCACCACAAGGACACTGTTGCTGTTTTAAACAGATTGAAAAATGCCGGACGGACCCAGGGCCTGGTCCAGCAGGACTCTTCTGATATCTGGGTGAGTTATCTGGAGTTGAGCAGGGCTGAAAGAAGCAGCCTGTATGTCTCAGAAACCTGATTATGAGAGCCGACCTGGAGAGGACAGCTTCACAGACCCAGCTTGAATCCTGTTGGCCTTTAGCATCATCACCTGAGCTCTGCTGCAATCATTGTGCAGTACTACCCTCTGGCCTTCTCTTTGGGGGTGCTATAGCATAGCCGAGAGCAGGCCAGCAGCCCCCTCCTCTGGCCAACTGCAAAGGATCCTTTGGGCAAAGTGTGGCTGAGGCCCGGACTCACGTGCTCCAAAGACGGTGCCTGGATGTGCCAGACTTTCTCTTCGGAGCTCCAGTGAAGAGGTTTCCGATGGTGTTTTGATTTCTGTTTTGCAAGCTTGAACAGTTAAGATAAATAATATCAGAACACGGGCTGTGCCGAGGGGCTCTGGGGTTTTGCTGTCTCTCAGCAGCTTTCGCAGCAGATAGCTCTCTTTGCTGCTGGATGCATTCATCAATGAAACATGCTCTGCCGGAGAATGCACCCGTATTATGATTCCTGTCGACTTGCTGATGAGGAGGTCTTTCTCTCTGCAGGCAGCTCTGTGGCCTCCCAGCCTTCAGTCTCGAGAATCAAGTTCTCTTCTTCAAAACCAGGCAGCCCAGCAAAGCATGTTTTCGGTTTGCTTTGTTCTGCTGTTGCAATGAAAACCCAGCAGGCTTTTGCATTCTTGTGGTTTCAAATGCCGGCACCTTAGGAAAAATCGGGAATTACCAGAGATTTGATCTCTGATCACAACGGTCTGACAGCGGCTGGCAAGTTTGCTGCTGGGCACAGAGATGGGGAGGGGGTGTTCACGGAGGTTTGCTACAGAAAGAGTTGTTTGTTGCAGCCTCCTCTCTGGAGAGACTCGTGGGGTGACCTGATGTAAAAAGGCTGCTGGAAGATCCAGCCGTTTCCTGCCCTTCCCTTTACAGCACTTAAAAAAGAGAGAATATGGACCACTCTGCTGCAGAACCTGGGCCAGCCTAAGCAGGGGAGCCAGGGGGGGCTGAAGGTGGCAAGGCTTTTATGGGCCCTCCAAGTAGGGTTGTCAGGCACCCCTCCCCCCCTGTCGAGAGGGTGGAGTACCTGGCATTTACCTTCTGCAGAGCACAAGGTGTTCGCGCGTGCGCACCCCAGAGCCAGCGTGATGACGTTACTTCTGGAAGTGACATCACCATGCCGGCTGCACGAGGGGTCCTGCGCTCTGCACGGGGCCAATTCGGCTCATTTGGGGCCTGAATTGTCCCCAAACAAAGAGCAGAAACGCTCCTGTAGGCAACGCAACAACGTCACTTCCGGAAGTGATGTCACCATCCTGGCTGCACGAGCGCTCCTGTGCTCCACACAGGGCCAATTCAGCCCCAAACAAAGAGCAGAAACGCTCCTGTAGGCAACGCAACAATGTCACTTCCAGAAGTGATGTCACCATGCTGGCTGCACGAGCGCTCCTGTGCTCCACACAGGGCCAATTCAGCCCCAAACAAAGAGCAGAAACGCTCCTGTAGGCAACGCAACAACATCACTTCTGGAAGTGATGTCACCATGCTGGCTGCACGAGCGCTCCTGTGCTCCACACAGGGCCAATTCAGCCCCAAACAAAGAGCAGAAATGCCCCTGCGGGCAATGCAACAATGTCACTTCCGGTAGTGACATCGCCATGCCGGCTGCACGAGCGCTCCTGCGCTCCGCACGGGGTCAATTCGGCCCATTTGGGGACTGAATCAGCCCCAGACAAAGAGTAGAAATGCTCCTGCGGGCAACGCAACAACATCACTTCCAGAAGTGACGTCGCCATGCCGGTTGGGAGGGTGTGCGTAGCATATGCTCCTGAGGTGCCTGCTGGTGGTATGTCCCCTCCCTCTGATCACTAGGCAATCAGTGGACGAGGGGGCAAATCCCCAGGAGTTTGCTCAATGCCGGCAAGCACCTGTGAAGCCTACCTCCAAGTGATGTGACCCAGAAGCATTCTGGGACTGAACAGTGCACTACACTTACCTTGGGGGAAATAGCCTGGTGTAGGGGAAGGCTCGGACCTCTGAGAATTCTGAGATGCCCGACAAAAACAGGCAGGGAACAGTGGAGTGCCTTGTCTGTTGATTGGTTTATTCCGTTTTCATCCAGTCCTCCCTCCAAAGAGCAGGTGACACACTTTGTCCTTGACTTGCCGTAGAGCCTCCGACATCTTGTTCCCTCGCCTAACTCTGCTTCTCTTCCTAGGCTTGTTTTGGCTAGGGATTGGGAGGTGGCGGAGCAGGGACACTCAGAGCCAAGCTACATGTGACGCCTTACACAGGTTGGACACTTGTCAGCTTCCCTCAAGTTTTGATGGGAAATGTAGGCGTCCTGGTTTTACAGCTTGGCTCTCCATTACAGCTGCAAGACCAGGATGCCTACATTTCCCATCAAAACTTGAGGGAAGCTGACAAGTGTCCAACCTGTGTCAGGCGTCACTTGTAGCTTGGCTCTCAATCCCAGCAGCCCAGCTCTCAGATGGTGCAGGAGGCAGCTACGTGGCCGGGCAGGATGTCTTAGCCTTGGAGCAGAGCCCTCAGGTGACTTTAGCCAGAAAGATTTGTTGCGTATTTTTTTTCCAGCTGCGTTGAGGCTGACTGTTGAAAATGCCGGTTTTATGGACTGCTAATAGTTTTCGCTCTTTGTCATTTTCATTAAGTGTTAACCACCTCCAGGTTTTTAGTGCAGGCATAATCTAGATTCATAAATAAGCCGGTCCCATTGAAGCGGCTGAGAAGCCCTTTGCTCCTGAAGAGCAGGTGGGAGGAAATTGCAGCTCTTGGGAAAGATCAGGACGAACGCCCTCAGCCGTGTCAAGCCTTTCCACGCCAGAGAGATGCCAGGGCGTTCTGCGGGGCTGCTTTGAGAGGCTGGCCCTCCATGAAATTACCCATTCCATTTAAAAAGCCATTTTGCTGGGGATAAACACATCATTGCAACAGTTTTAGAAGGAATCCACTTTCTTGCAGCCCAGGCCTTCTTGCTTTGGGACAGGCTGCAACATTGTCCAGGTGCTAGTCCGTAAACTCGCCCCAGTTCGTGCCAGTTCGTGGTTCGTGAAAATCCACGAACCTCATGGTTTGGTTTTTTTGTGGTTCGTGCCCATCTCTATTTGAGACAGGCTGCAACATTATCCAGGTGCTTGTTAAATTAGCACCTCAGAGAATACAGAGATTGTTGGGCAGCATTAGAGACCAAAAGAAAGGAAGAGGTGAGAAATCCGGCTGCAGCTCTGAGAAAACACACCAAGGTCTGAGCTACAAGGATGGGGTCAGAATAGAAGGCCTGAAAATAATAACTCTGCTGATATTACTTCAACATAAATATGCACAAGATTGGGTTCTGATACTTCAGATAAGCTTTGCAAGAGGTTGGCTGTATCTAAAACAAATTAAAGCTTAGAAGTAGTTTTGTGCTCTGCATGCTCGCTCTTCTGAGAATATCGACTGTGCGGTATTCAGTTTAAACTAAATGCACATGAGATTAGGCTCTGCCACTTCAGACAAGCTTTGCAAGAGGTTGGCTGTATCTAACATGAATTAAGACTTAGAATTTACAAGCACTATCAGTTTGGTGTTCTGCAAGCCTAGTCTTAAGAGAATATGAACTGTAAGCAAGTATGCATATGACCGGGTTGCAAGAATTCTGACTGCTGCA
Source organism: Eublepharis macularius (assembly GCF_028583425.1). NCBI lineage: Eukaryota > Metazoa > Chordata > Lepidosauria > Squamata > Eublepharidae > Eublepharis > Eublepharis macularius. The sequence continues at coordinate 186,200,515 of NC_072792.1, forward strand.
ATCCTATGCACATTGACTCAAGAGTGACTGGATTCTGATAAAATATGCGCACTTCTTAAAAAAGAAGGGGAAATTATTCTACTGTGGTCCCACAGCTGGAAGAAAAAGCTACAGGTCTGCTACTTCTGTCCCATATCTCACAGGACGAGCATTTGGGGTTGATATAATAGTCATTTCATGGTCTGTATGAACCCACCTACCTGCCTCATCCATCACTGCCAGAGGTTAATACGGATAGGAAGTGTTATGGACTCACAGACATTTAAACTGCCATTGGTTCAAGACCTGGAACAGTGCCATGTGCCCCAGGAGCATCGATCATGCTTTTGATGACGGAGATGCCAAAACATGGAAAGGGGGCTTTTCATGCACTGCCTAATTTCCCTCTGAGACTCATGGCCATAAGGTATGGAGATGGTCCTAGATGGGGCATTAATAGAAACAATTTGAAAAACTCTCAGAGGAAGAGAGGCCATCAATGGAGGCTAAATGGAACCTCCATTTTCAGCAGCAGTATACCTCTGACGAATGGGACGTAAGAACATAACAGAAGCCATGTTGCATCAGGCCAATGGCCCATCCAGTCCAACACTCTGTGTCACACAGTTGCCAAAAAAACAGGTGTCCTCAGGAGGTCTGCCAGTGGGGAAGGGACACTAGAAGCCCTCCCACTGATTGCCCCCCCCCCCAAACACCAAGAATACAGAGCCTCACTGCCCTAGACAGAGAGTTCCCTCTATACCTTGTGGCTAATAGCCACTGACGGACCTCTGCTCCATATGTTTCTCCAATGCCCTCTTGAAGCTGTCTATGCTTGAAGCTGCCACCACCTCCTGAGGCAGTGAGTTCCATGTGTTAATCACTCTTTGGGTGAAGAAGTACTTCCTTTGATCCGTTCTAACCCAACTGCTCAGCAATTTCATTGAGTGCCCACGAGTTCTTGTATTGTGAGAAAGCGAGAAAAATACTTCTTTCTCTACCTTCTCTATCCCATGCACAATCTTGTAAAGGGTTATTGCCATCCTGTGCTGCTGGCAGACTCCTCAGGGGGCATCTGTTTGGCAGGCATTGCAAACAGGATGCAACCCTCAATGGAACTTTGATTTGACCCAGCAGGGTCCATTTTAAAATGTTTGCAATTTCTAATGTTGAAAGCAGTAACCTATATAAACGGTGATAAGGGACTTAATTGTTTATTAGTCAATGTTTGGTGAATTGTGACAGCCTATGGCTATAGACAATAAACTCTTTTGACTTTGACTAATGTTGAAAGCTCAAGATAATGATTACCTGGCAGCACAGTTAACCCACCCCATATATGCCCACAGAACCTTTCCTCCTCCCCCATCCTGTCAAAACTGATTGATGGTAAAGTCTACATTAACGTTGACCAAGTACAGCCCGTGAGCAGATAGCTAGGGAGGACCAAAGCTGATTTAAAACTGGAGGCGCATTTCACGTTCACAACCAAAGAAGGTTTTACGTTGATGCTGGGAAAGACTGTGAATGACACTTCCTCTGAGGAGCAACATCTACCCTCTGTACTCCGAGTGTGTCACTGTTGTGGAAAGCTTCCTCTCAGAATGGGTGACTTGGCAGTGCGAGAGTGACTGAGTCATTCAATTATACCTGCTGCAGAGATGATGCAGCATTTGCACCCTCCTCCTGTGGCTGATAACTTCAAGGAAGTGTCCACCCTGCATAAATGCTGTGGCCAAGCAGCCCCGCTGACCCTGCGCACACTGCCCCTTCTTGCCCTCTGGAACATCTGGGGCTCACTAGTGGTGGTCCAGCTCTCCACCTGGCATGTGCCACCCATGTGGTGCCCCCCACCCCTCAGACGGGCTTTCACTCCTTCTCTCTTGCACCTACTGCCACCACTTGCCCTTAGTGGGAATTGCCTACAGGGAGGCCGAAGAGACTAGTCCCGACTCCCCTGTGCAGGCTTACCACGCTGAGCCCTGCCTTGTGCCCAGTCTCCTGCCACCCACCACCTGCTTACTGCAGAGACTGCTTACTGCAGTTGTGCAGTAAAAGGGATCAGCCAATTTTCAACAGACCACCCCTTTTCCCCTGGCACCTATTTTAGGTAGCAGTGGGAGTCTATGTGGTACAGATCAAAAAGAGTCCAGTCGCACCTTTAAGACTAACCAATTTTATTGTAGCATAAGCTTTCGAGAATCACAGTTCTCTTCGTCAGATGCATGGAGGGCCAAAAGAAACTGGTCAGATATAGAGGAGGAGAGGGGAGGGCGGGTTAGATGCAAACAACTCCTTCTGATATGTAGATGCAAACTGCTCCTTCTGATATGGAGATCAGTTTGCTTCTGTAAAGGTTCAGAGGAGTTAGAAGTGTTAGTCTGTAGTAGCAAAATCAAAAAGAGTCCAGTAGCACCTCCAAGACCAAGCAATTCCACTGCAGCACAAGCTTGTGCTATGATAAAGTTGGCAAACTGATCTCCATATCAGAAGGAGCTGTTTGCATCTACATATCAGAAGGAGCTGTTTGCATCTACTCCTCCCTCCCCTCTCCTCCTCTATATCTGACCAGTTTCTTTTGGCCCTCCATGCATCTGACGAAGAGAACTGTGATTCTCGAAAGCTTATGGTACAATAAAATTGGTTAGTCTTAAAGGTGCGACTGGACTCTTTTTGATTTTGCCACTACAGACTAACACGGCTAACTCCTCTGGATCTATGTGGTACAGAGAACAGCTACCAGCATTTAAGATTTTTAAAAAGCATTTAGTAAAGAAAAGAGAAAAAAACATTCACACACGTTTAACCACAGCTCTAAAGCAAGCAAGGGAACTCGAAAAGAAATGGGTAAAAACGCAATTCCTCTACCCCTCCCTTTGAACGCGCTTAAGATCTTCTATTTCAGCAGCTCTTAGAAAGTTCCAGCTTACTGAGAAGAGCTCATGCCTCCAGCCTCCAAATGGTCAACGGGCAGCTCCCAGCACCTTCAGTTTCCAGTTCAAGTCAGCCAAAGAGACCCTCCTCTTTGTGCCAGGAGATTTTATTCTCTCCCTTGGCTCGCCTCTTGGGCAGGTGAAATGTGCATGTCCAAGAGGTTTTTCCTTGACATTCCAGAAAGAAACCTTTTTGGCATTTTAGTCCTCCAAGTCTCTCTCCGCCACCCCATCCCTGACGAAGAGAGCTGTGGCTCTCGAAAGCTTATGCTACAATAAAGTTTGTTAGTCTTAAAGGTGCTACTGGACTTTTTACTGTTCCTGGAAGGGTAAGCTTCTAGCAGAAAGCCTTTGGCCACATCTGCCATAACTAAAGCTCAAGGCTAGGTGCAGCTTGGCAAGCACCCGGCTTTCCCTTCCCCCTCCTCCTCGTTCTCAGCTAAGAGACACTTTTTAAACTGGGGGTGAAGGTTTTGACACCGTCCAAAACTACAGATAAAAGCATTTCTCCGCAGATGCAAAAGGCAACCTTCCCCATGTGCTGTGAGTGGGCAATTTAGGTTTGCAGGAACTTTAAAAATCTGTTTTCTTGTGGCACGTTAGCAGCTCTCTCACAGCACTCAGCTCTGCCATGGCTGCTGCTGCAGTCAGTTTCTAAAAATGCTGTTTCGTTTTCCTGATCTGACCAGAAAATTACAAGAATATACGGTGATTCTCCCGGATGCTGTCAAGACCTTCCCTAAAGGCCCTGCTCCATGCCCCTTCAGTCCAGCAAATACAGTGAGGAGCATGGCATATGCAGGAGAGGCCACAGACCTGTGGCATGATCTCTCTCCAGGGTGAAATCTGGTACCTCTTCCTGGCTTTTTTTGTGATTGTGAAAAGCCTGTCAAGTGCAGACGATATTTGGTATTCTGAAATGCTGGTTTGGGGGGGCTGCTGGTGAGCATTCTGTTGTGGGGTGTGTGCGTGCATGGATAGAGTTGTGCATGGTATAGAATTTGCTGATTTCCACTTTGAATTCTAAGCCTTGCACATTTGAGAAAAGGTGAATAAAAATATCTGCAATTGCAATTGCAAAAAAAAAGGGGAAAAGGTTGCAGACAACGAAGATTATTAGCCAAAAAACGTGGTTGCTTCCCTGCTTCCATGTACAGGCCTTTGTTATTTGTCCCCTAAAAGAAAAGAAAAAATCAGTGAGATTTGAAAGGCTTTCCTGACTGGACATCTGGAAGCGATGAGTGGTCCTCAAATGCAAGTGGGCAAGTCGCTGCTTGCAAGCCCGAAATAGGTTATGGAGTGTCACATGCCGTCGCTGTGAACAAAGCAGTTATTGATGCAGGATAACAAGTTGACTTCTCCCTTTCTTTGTTTTTCTCCCAGGATGCTTTGCTCAGCCTGGGCTCCGTTATCGATGTCTCCAGCCTCCGGGAAGTTGTCAAAGACGCCATCGCGTCCGTGCTCCCTAAAGTGGTAAGTGGCAGCCTGTTTTGCTCTGGTTGGGGAGATTCCTGGAGATTTGGGGCTGGCGGCTGGGGGAGGATGGAGTCCACCCTCCAAAGCAGCCATTTTATGCAGGACAACTGATCTCTGTCGTCTGGAGATCAGTTGTAATTCTGGGAGAACAACAGGCCCTTACCTGGAGGTTGGCAACGCTATTTGTTAGGAGGAGATGATCGGGGGGGGGGGCTGCAACTGCTTCTCCTTTCAGCTTAATCTCTGTGGAGATCCAGCAGATTGTCTGCAGCAGGGCTTTTTTTCCGGGAAAAGAGGTGGTGGAACTCAGTGGGTTGCCCTTGGAGAAAATGGTCACATGGTTGGTGGCCCCGCCCCCAGATCTCCAGGCAGAGGGGAGTTGAGATTGCCCTCCGCACCGCTCGGCAGCACGGAGGGCCATCTAAACTCCCCTCTGTCTGGAGATCAGGGGGCGGGGCCACCAGCCATGTGACCATTTTCAAGAAGTTCCGGAACTCCGTTCCACCATGTTCCTGCTGAAAAAAAGCCCTGGTCTGCAGGCAAACAGGACTAAAGAATATGAATTTCAGTGCACGTAGCCAATTGAGAAGATTACCCCAAGACCCCAGGCAGAAAGGGTCCCTATGATGCAACTCATCAGGCATTGCAGCCTCCAAGGCATGGCCTTTTTAGCTGTGGCACCTCAACTTCCCAGTGTCCATTTGCCTGTGAATGAACTTGTCTTTGTGTGTCTTGTTTTGTTTTGCTTGTTTGTTTCATTTTGTTTGTACCGTTTCTCCTGTCCCAGTTTTTAAGGATGCGGGTCTTCGGAAAGCCTTTTAAGGCAGATGATTTTTGATTTATTATTTCCGCATGGGTTTTCTTAGACCGTTTGAGTGGCTGGATGAAAGGGCTTTATTGCTGTGTATGGGATGCTGCCTTGGGAGCTCTTCTCCTCCTTGGCTGAGAGTGCAGATATTCACGCTTTAAATAAAAGCAGCTTAAAACACGTTTCTGAGGCACCCCTGGAAGCTCCTATTCTTATTTTTTCTCTTAAGGCCTAGGGAGTTTCAGGGAGAGGCCGTGGCTTTGTGACGGTTTGCACACAGAGGACCCTGGGTGAATCCGCAGCATCACCTGATATTAAGTAGCAGTTCCTGGGGAAAGCTTGGGAAGGTGCTGTGCTTCTGAGTATCCAGTTCTAGGTTAATGGTGCAGTCCTGACTGAGCAGAGTCCCACCATTCTCAGCCCATGGACTTCGATAGGCTTCGCACTTGGGGCAGCACTGCAAATGTACCCATGGCTTCTGACTGGGTGGAAGACAGCTTTGTATGTTCAAATCCTCCATCGGTAATCAATGAAGAAGGGAGGCTGCATCAAGGCAAAACAAAGATGAAGAGACAATTGGTGCAGAAGAAAAGGGATCTTTAATAACTGTACAGCCCGTATGCGTTTCGTGTGCAGCTTCATCATGGGGAATCTTCCAGATTCTGTTGAGTTCTGTTCCCATACATACGGGGAATCTTCCAGATTCTGTTTAATTCCGTTCCCATACATACAGGGAATCTTCCAGATTCTGTTGCGTTCTGTTCCCGTACATACGGGGAATCTTCCAGATTCTGTTTAGTTCTGTTCCCATACATACGGGGAATCTTCCAGATTCTGTTTAGTTCTGTTCCCGTACATACGGGGAATCTTCCAGATTCTGTTTAGTTCTGTTCCCGTACATACGGGGAATCTTCCAGATTCTATTTAGTTCTGTTCCCATACATACAGGGAATCTTCCAGATTCTGTTTAATTCCGTTCTCATACATACGGGGAATCTTCCAGATTCTGTTTAATTCCGTTCTCATACATACAGGGAATCTTCCAGATTCTGTTTAATTCCGTTCCCATACATACGGGGAATCTTCCAGATTCTGTTACGTTCCGTTCTCATACATACGGGGAATCTTCCAGATTCTGTTTAATTCCGTTCTCATACATACGGGGAATCGTCCAGATTCTGTTTAGTTCTGTTCCCGTACATACGGGGAATCTTTCAGATTCTATTTAGTTCTGTTCCCGTACTTACAGGGAATCTTCCAGATTCTATTTAGTTCCTTTCCCATATATACAGGGAATCTTCCAGATTCTGTTTAGTTCCTTTCCCATATATACAGGGAATCTTCCAGATTCCATTTAGTTCCATTCCTGTATATGCAGGGAATCTTCCAGATTCTGTTCAGTAGAATCTGGAAGAATCTGTTTAATAGAATCTGGAAGATTCCCTCTGACAAAGCCGCACGTGAAACACACAGGGGTTGTACAATTATTAAGGATTCCTTTTCTTCTGCCCCAATTGTCTCTTCATCTTCAAATCCTCCCTCAGTCCACCCACAAGGGCCACAGACCAGCCTGTCCAAGCCACCAGTATGCAGTCTAAAATCCAGACGATGCATCTGGTACAGATTCTTTAATTGTCTGACAGTCGTTTCCTTCACCAAGGAGAAAAGGAGAAAGAAATCCTGCATCCCTGCTATCATAGGGTCCTTTGTAGGGCCTGAAAAGGCTTTCTTGTTGGCACTTGTCTGTGGTGAGCCACACTTACAAAGGCCGCTTGCCCCGTCTTAGAGCTGAGCCATCAAGCAACTGAAATGGACCTCGCAAAAGGTTTCGCTTTGATCCATCAGCCGTGCAGAGAATAGGAGTTCAGCTGGCTGGATCAGAGCAGACCGCTTTGGCACCACAGCTCAGACCCTTCCTGGGCTAATGAGTGCTCTGCGAGGATATTCCTGATTAGGTGTTTGGCCAGCTAATTAGCTTGTAAACACATGAGCCGGGTTGGGAAACCTGCCAGTGGCCAACTTGCTCATGGCCGAAAGCCAAAGCTGGCGTGCTCAGTGCTGGGAAGGAAGCTCTACCTTGCCCAAGATGGTGGTACAAGCAGGTCCTTATTCTCTTTCCGACCTGTGGTCTCCAGAAGGATATGGAATGACGGGACAAAGGCTGAAGTGGCTTTGGTTGCATTTAGATGGCCAAGAAGTCATGGCCTTTTTAGTGCGGGAACGAGACTCAAAAATCTTCTTCTATCCCCCTCTCGTGCCCTGAGCAAAGAATGAGGACTTCCTTGTTTGTTCTGTGATGCAAGTGCCCAACCTGGCCACTTTTAACAAATTCCAGCGTGTCGCTTAACCGAAAATCTGCATTCTGTGCTTGCACAGGGGACTACCTTTACCTTTTAAAACCAGAATTAAACCACAGTTTAGAATCTCACTGGTGTAAGAGGCCCTGTGCGTCAGAGGGAGACATTGGCCGTTTCCACACATCTTACCTGCCTGTGGAACTTTGCATGAAGACCTGGAAGACACCGTCTTCTTGCACAAAATTGCAGCAGGAAGACGCTATTATCCGGGAGCTTTGCACAAAATTGTGCAAAGCTCCCGGATAACAATGTCTTCCTGGTGGGATTTTGCGCAAGAAGATGGTGTCTTCCGGGTCTATCGCATGATGTTCCACAGGCAGGTAAGACGTGTGGAAACGGCCATTGTGAGTGGCAGAAAGTGCCGCCTCTAAAGTGACTCCACAAGATCCCATACCCAGTTTATGGGCAAGGAACCCACCACAGCTGGTTCAAGCACGCAATTTGGACAGCGAGAGAACTTGGAGTAAATCTAAACCCAACAGTCTTATGTCTGGGGTGTGTGATGTGCTTGGGGCAGGGCAGGGGAAAACAGTTTGAACTGGATGACTTCCTGGCTCATTCTCTTCACCAACTAACCATCTGAATGAAGCCTGCAACAAGCATCTAGTGTAGAGGCCTCTGAAAAGAGTTCTTCTGAAACAAATGGCTGATCGGGAACAAGCTCTACGACCCACTGGGGCTCCAGTGCTACCACTTCATTGATACGGATCTTTGCCTCCTCCCCTTCCTCCACCTCTCCTCCCCATCTGTCTTGTCCCTCGAGTCTCCATGTAACAACCACACTTGCAAATGTACTACTAGGAATGTCCCGGAACGATACTCTCGAGTGTGGAAATTCATTACTGGGCCGACTCAACCATGAAAAAGCCACAATGCTCCTTCAAGCACGCTCTGACTTCTCCCTTCTTGCTTATTTCACCCCGTCCCTCTGTGCTTCCCCTCCTCTGTCCAAGCACTCCCTGCAGAAAAGCGCATCAGCAAAGACTCCTCAGTGGGGGAACTGTAAAGTCAATGGCCCTCGCTGTCCTCAGGGCTGGCTACAAGGTTTGCTCGCATCAAGCCTAGGAAGTAGTTTGCTGTTATTGCCAGTTTACACATGGCTGGGTGTAGCCAGGGTTGCTCCCCGTTAAGAACGGATTTGAACTTGGATCTCCTGGGACAAACACTCTGCTCTTGTGAGAGGATGAATGTCTGGGCTGATCGGCTTGGAAAGAGCCCAAAGAAACCACAAGGCGAGTTCATTCTCCACCCAGTAGCTTTTTTGGGCTCATTTGACTCTGCCGCAAGCCCCTCATTCTCTGGGGCACCACTTTGCAGTTAAGCCCACCAGTCTGAGTTTTCCAAGTTTTTTCTGTGATGGACAACTCCAGAGGGGTAGCTGTGTCCATCTGCTGCAGCAGTAACTTTGTGCATCTGATAAAATGGGCTGATTCATAAAACCTTACATGTTTGTTAAGTCTTTAAGGTGGCATGAGACCTCTGCTCACCCTCTGGAAGACCTCGAAATTCATCATGAGAAGCTTGTCTTGCTTTAGAGATGCACAAGCAGGACCCATTTGCCAGTGCGTTCCTTCCTTCCTTTATTCTCCCTCTCTTCTCTCTTCCCTCCTTCCTTCCTTCTCTTCCTTCTCTTTCTTTCTTCCTTCCTTCTCTTCCTTCCTTCTCTTCCTTCCGTCTTCCTTCCTTCCTTCCTTCATTTCCTTCCTTCCTTCTCCCTCTCTTCCTTCCTTCCTTCTTTTCTTCCTTCTTTTCTTCCTTCTCCCTCTCTTCCTTCCTTCTCTTCCTTCCTTCCTTCCTTCTCTCTCTCTCTCTCCCTCCCTCCCTTCCAGCAGCTCCTAGAGGAATTGGGAGGAGCCCAGGAGGGGGAAGCGTTCCCAATCCCCTTCCCCCTTTTATCAATTCAGTCCCCGCCCTGCCCCCCCTGCAATGAATAGATTGGGCTAATCCTAGCTCAAATTCGACCAGGGATCTTTGGGCTTGTTGGGGACTTGTTCTTGGGTCTCCCCAGCTCTGGTCCATTCACAAAACATTGGTGCTTCATGCCACCATCTAGTTTCTGGTTCTGCAGCTCAAAGGGTTTTAGGCGGCAGGGCTAGGAATGTCTGCCCAAGACCTTGGCATGTGGCTACCAATCAGATTAGACTGTGCAGAGCTGGACAGACCCCGTGAACTGAGCTGATGGCAATTCATGTTTGTTCCTCCAGTCCAGGGTGGCAGAAGAGCGGAGGTCACCTTGGAAGTTTCCAGAAGATGTGGTTTGTGCCACTTCGCCTCCCTCCCTGTCCATGTCTGCCCAGTGGGCACACTGCTTTGATGTGCTGTTACTCATTCTGGAACATGAAATCATTCTTTCTGACATTTTGCTAATCGCCTTCGCACGCCCTCCCTCTTTCCCGATAGCGCAGCAGCGAACAATGCTAGATCCCTACTGCTTTCCCAAGCTATTGTGTTCTTAATCTCCCAGCCTTACAGCATTAATGCAGAGGGATAATAACAACATCTTGTGCCCACCCACCCCCGCCCCCTCTGAGAGTCTATTAAGGCTTAATCTCAGCCCTGCGCTCCGCTCCTCTGCTTGCTGGTGTGGGCAGCCATGCCTCTGGAGAGATGGTAGCGCTGGCCCAGTAAATTGTGGCCAGCTGCCCTATGGGTTGTTCTGGCTGGCCGGAATCAGGCTGCCCTTTTTACAGGGGAGGAGGGGGCCCAGGAATTGTGCGCCTCTTGTGAATGGGAAAATTGCTTGCCGATGTGGCCAGGGAGATTAGAAAACACAAGCAGTGGGAACACCTTTCAGTCTTGTTAAGTGCTCGAGGTTGACAGCACTGGCTAAGGCATATCGGAAGAGCCTTGCTGGATCAGTCCAGGGGTCTGTCCCACTGAACATCCTGTGCTTAGCCAGATGGGAAACACACATGTAGAGCATGAAGGCATGAAGCCAGCGGTCGCTCCAACAGACCAGCAACTGCTGCCTCTGAGCATGGAGGTTCCATTAAGCTATCACAGCTAACTGCCTTCCAGAGACCTCTTTTCCACAAAGGAGAAGGGCCTGTTCATGGTGGCCCCCACCTTATCTCAGAAGGTGGAGGGTTCCGGGAGAAGCATCTCTGTAGATGATCTTAACAGCCAGGCAGGTTTGGGAGCAGATGATCTTTCCAAGACTCTAGTCGAAAACCATTCTTAATTTTCCAAGCCAGGAGCAACTCTTCGAATTGTGCCCAAAAATAAATTGAAAGCCAGTGATGCTCTCCCAGAATGGGCAAGGAATGTTCCAATTAACTTAGAGCCAAGCTAGAACTGACGAATTACACTTGCATGGCAAGTGAACAGACTCGAGTGTATTCCTCCCTGTTCACTTGTGCTCCACTTGAGCTTCACTCAATGATGGTGATCGAGTGGAGTGCAAGTGGAATGCAGGTGAACAGGGAGGAATACATGTGAAGACTCACGTAGTGATCGAGTGGCGTGCAAGTGGAGTGCAAGTGAACAGGGAGGAATACACGTGAAGACTCATGTAGTGATCGAGTGGCGTGCAAGTGAACAGGGAGGAATACATGTGAAGACTCACGTATTGATTGAGTGGAGTGCAAGTGGAGTGCAAGTGAACATGGAGGAATACACGTGAAGACCCACGTAATGATCGAGGGGAGTGCAAGTGGAGTGCAAGTGAACAGGGAGGAATACATGTGAAGACTCACATAGAGATCGAGTGGAGTGCAAGTGAATGGCAAGTGAACGGCAAGTGAACAGGGAGGAATACACGTGAGTATGTTCACTTGCCATGCAAGTGTAATTCGTCACTTCTAGCTTGGCTCTTATGCCAACCGATAGTTTTGTTCCTGCATTCTGGACTAGTGGAAGTTTAAGAATAGAGGCGGCCTCATGTGGAGTGCCTGACAGTAGCTGCATCCAATCTTGCTTGCTGCTTAAAGGTGCTATGTGACACCCCTCCTAATGGTTATGGATCCAGAGAAGTTAGCTGTGTTAGTCTGTAGTTGCAAAATAGTAAAGAGTCCAGTAGCACTTTTAAGACTAACCAACTTTATTGTCGCATAAGCTTTCGAGAGCCACAGCGCTCTTCGTCACGAAAGCTTATGCGACAATGAAGTTGGTTAGTCTTAACGGTGCTACTGGAATCTTTCCTAATGGGAGGGTGTTTTGCTCTAATATGAACCCATGCAAAAGGCTATTTCATCGCCATGGAGTCATACCCACCACCAGACATCTGGGGCTGGGATGATGTGGTATTTCAGGCAGCTAGCATGCCTATCAGTGCATCTCACATCAGGGTTTTTTTTTCTGGGAAAAGAGGTGGTGGAACTCACTGAGTACTATACGTGTGCACAATTTGTATGTGCATGCTCCCAAGGCCATGCAATGACATCACTTCTGGGAAGTGACATCATCACACAGGCTGTGGCTGCCCTGGGAGCACTCCTGCACTCCACAGAGGGCTCGATTCCAGGCCCAAATCAGCCTGGAACCCGCCGCTGCCTTGTGGGAGAGCACTCCCCTGTCCAACAGCGGCCCAATCCGGGCTCTTTTGGGCCGGAATTGGGCCAAAATGGGCCCCAAAAGGCTGAAATGGGCCCAAAACGGTCTGGATTGGGCCTGAATCGGCCAGGATCAGACTGCTGCTGGATGGGGGAACTGTCAGTCCCTGGCAGTCGTGTCCCTCAAGCCCTCCACAGTTAACACGCAGGTGTTCCGATTGAAGCAGCTTTATTGAGATCCATACAGTACAGGTGTCCATCCGAAGGTGCAGAAATGGGCAGAAGTGACAATTCAAACAAAGGTCTGGCTATTATGGGAAAACTTCCCGCCCTCCCGGGTCCGTTGGCATTCTTGCGCGAAACCCCGAAGAGGTTGCATGGGAACACAGTAGTAGTTTAGACTACATGAAGTACAAAGGAAATATCCCCGTCTCTGGGAAAGTTACGATGTTTGCTGCTAGCAGCTCTTCTCAAGGACACTTGCTGGAGAACGGAAAGTATGTATTTTCAACTGATAATGGAGGGGGCCCCTGGCTGTCCTGCAATTAACGTCAGCAGCAGTAAGATACTCTCATATGAGTATACAGAATGCAGTACATAACTTTGGCAAACAGCAATGATCAGTACAAAATGCAGAATACAATCATGGCATGTACACTGGCATACATGACATGAACCCTCCCTCACCCAGCAGTGGCCTGATCCTGGCTGTTTCGGGTCCCAGTTGGGCTGAAACAGGCCCCAAATGGCCAAAATAGGCCCCAAACGGCCTGGATCGGGCCCGAATCGGCCAGGATTGGGCCCGAATCAGCCAGCATTGGGCCGCTGCTACACGAGGGAACCCTCTTGCGCCCGGCAGTGGCCTGATCCTGGCTGTTTCAGGCCTGAATTAGGCCAAAACAGGCCCAAAGTGGCCGAAACAGCCATTTTAAAAATTCTTAAAAATGCCCAGCCATGTGGGTATTTTTAAGAGGTACCGGAATGCCAGTCAGGGGTGTTATGGCTGAAAAAAAGCCCTGCATGTGTCTGTTTTAAGAGTAATTCTCCCCCCACAGTAGCAGTAGGTATGTAAGCATGCCTGTGATAATCCCGTATCCTATATATCATACAACTAAAAAATAAAATGGAGATTTGAAAAACCTCACCAAAGTGCTTGCTGAAAGATTAGATAACGATGTGTTGTCGAAGGCTTTCACGGCTGGAGAACGATGGTTGTTGTGGGTTTTCCGGGCTGTATAGCCGTGGTCTTGGCATTGTAGTTCCTGACGTTTCGCCAGCCACTGTGGCTGGCATCTTCAGAGGTGTAGCACCGAAAGACAGAGATCTCTCAGTGTCACAGTCACAGTTGGTGCTACACCTCTGAAGATGCCAGCCACAGCGGCTGGCGAAACGTCAGGAACTGCAATGCCAAGACCACGGCAATACAGCCCGGAAAACCCACAACAACCATAGATTAGATAACCTCGCTCCACTCACCTTTGAGAGATTCGGGGGTCTTTGGGATGTGGTGGCAGTGATGGCCGGGATCAATCAAGGAAGCCGCAGCCTCCAGTTCGCGAGATCGGAGCAAGGTTGTTCATGATAGGACGTTTCGGAGGTCTTTCATTCCTAGGGCTGCCATAGGTCAGAAGTGACTTGACATCACATGACACATGCACACATACCTAATACAGAATCCATGACATGAGATCCATGCGCCCATACCTGCACCCTCTGATTTTTCACTTCTGGTGGCCAGTCGTAAGTTTCTTATGTCGGTTCTGGTCATGTGATTCACCTGGCGCCCACAGCAGTGCAGGGAAGCATCTCTAGCATCATGTCCGCCCTGTCTGAGAAGGCGGTGGTGAAGTAGGAACTCTTGTGGGAGATTGCTAGAAGTGATGCCTGCCAGGTCAACAGCAAATACGATCAGAAATATAAGCCGCTGCCTGCAAGCAAAATTGTCCAGGAAGCAGAATTAATGTTGGGAAAGGAAGTTAGCTGGCGAGTGGCCAGCCAGAACGGTGAGCATTTTGTTACCAGGTTGCGGTATGGCACAGCGAGGAGTGAGTGACCAGGTGAAAGAGACTGTGGCCAGTGCGGTGGGCCTGATTGGTCTTGGGGTTATTTTGGGCTTGGCCACAGTGTTGGTAGTCGCTTCTTGCCCAGCAAGCACGAAGAAGAAGAATGGAAATTCCTTTTGCTTTGACCGCGGATGAACTGTTCCGTCCGGCACTTGGAAATTTCTGCTTCTTCTTTGTTTCTTTCTTTGTCCCTGCATTGAAATAGAGGATCACTTATGCCATTATATAATTAAAATATTTTTTAAAGTAAAAAATAAAAAGATTTCTTTCTTGGAATAGATGTTACAAATCAGTGTAACTCATCCCAAGTTTTCCCTGGATTCTGGAGTTTCAAAAGGTCTGGTCTTGTTTCCAGAATGGAGCCAGTGCTTTAGGAATGCTCCATCGTTTGTGCATTTTTCGTGTCCAGGTGATGTATGTGCCGCTGTGTGCAACTTTCAGCTCCTCCGTATGCATCTGTCTCTCCCTTCCTTCACATGTTACCAAAAAGTAATCTTGATGTGATCATACCTCTGACTGTATCCCGAGCCTTTTTTGTGAGCTGTTTACCAGTGCTCAGGAGCACATGTGCGCAGCGGGAAAAGAATCTGGAGGAAATCATAAAGAAGTGCAAGCACATCGTTCTCTCTCTCTCTCTCTCTCTCTCTCTCTCTCTCTCTCTCTCTCTCTCTCTCTCTGTGCAGTGTTTTATCAATGAACTCCAGCATGCTGGTCATGGGGGAAGGGTATGCAAATGGAATCCACGCAAACTGTGCATGCTTCTCGTTGTAGAATTATAAGACTGGAATTTGGGATGACAGAAAATAAAGGCAGGGGACCAGGGGATGGGGAAGAGGGGACTGAATGGCTCAGCAGTCTCTGCAGTCAGCAAGCATTCGATTTTAAGAAGCCTTTGCTCTAAAGAGGCCGAAGGCCGAAGGTCAGCTTGTTTGTGCCTTTGCAGCAGAGAAGACCTGCCTCCCCGCCATCATCCCGCCTGTAGAATTAACAGGGGAGGGTCCAATCCCCTTAACCTTGTCCAATGAGGTACCCCTCTCCCTTTGTCCTCGTGCCCCAGGGGATGATATCATTCAAGGGTGGGATTTGGCCCTCCAGTTGCCGATCTTGCTCCCCTTCACCGAATGGGGGACGCTCTCTGTTTTATTCAGCCGTGCCCTTCTTCCCCAGCCCTGTTCCTTGAGGTTCTCTGACTGGAGAGTCTTCAAACTGGCCTTGGGGCTTTGTGCATGCAAAGCACCGCCGTGCTGCTCCCCTGCTCCGGTGGGAGGATGGAAGCTCAAAGTTGGCTTTGCAAAATCGGTGGTGCTGCAGCCAGCGTTCGAGGAAAAGCCTTGACGGCTGTTTGGTTCTTCTATCGATCTAAATGCTATTCTTATTCTTTGCTTGTCCATCTGTCTTACTGATATTTCTTAATTAGAAACTGCCTCCAGGAGGGGCTGAGAATGTGGGCTTTAAATGATTTAAATGCATTTGAGGCCGAGTCTACCAGATCCAAGCTCAGCTTGCAGTTCACCTTGGCTGTTTTGGATTGTTCTTGCAGAACAAAGAGCGTTCAGTGACTCGAGCCAGCAAGCCAAGTTCCATGGTGCCTCCAATGTCTCCTTCCCTTGTTCTTGATACCCTACAACCAGGGCTTTTTTTCTGGGAAAAGAGGTGGTAGAACTCAGTGGGTTGCCAGCACGGGGCAACTCCTGGCAGAAGGTGGTGCCCCTGGTACTACATGCGTGCACGCAAAGTGCACACATGCTGGAGATCAGGGGGCGGGGCCACCAGCCATGTGACCATTTTCAAGAGTTGCCAGAACTCCGTTCCACCGCGTTCCAGCTGAAAATACAAATACACACAGCACACATATAATACTAGCTAAGAAAATCAGGGAGGAAAATGAGAGAAAGCAGTTCAGGGAGGGTGATGATAATTAGTCTTGAAGAGGAGAGGTCCGTGGGAGCAGCAGCCAAAGGACTAGCATTTCCTGGGGAGAAGGAGAAGGCTCAAGCAAAGTTGAGGGTGGGTATATGAATTCAGATCATGAGCACACAGCACACAGCTGGGAAGCCCACTTATAGGGCAAAATGTTCCCTGGGGCAAAACTGACATCTTTGCCTCCTAACAATAGCTAAATGATTGTCTCTCCTGGCTTTCCACAAATGATGCAAAACCGAACTATTCAAAAAGGCTTTTTACTCAAATGGGAGGGCTGTATTGTAGGGAGGGGGTCTCAGGTGCTTCACTAATGAGTTAAGGACCATAGACTTCACCACTATGTTGCCTTACATATTATCAGTTGCTTTAAATATGTACTCCTGTGTACTACCTGTGCTTTATGTTTGCTTTATGTTGTCTAATGTCAGTCCTAGATGTGATTATGTTCCGTTTCAGTATTTTCTTCTACTTTGTATTGGATTCTTGCTAATGCTGTGTCTTTTTAAACTTGTATCTATGAACCCTATGGTTTTGTTTATGGAAATATTCTTGATACTGTATGGAAATGTACATGATACGGATTGTACTAATCTCATACTGCATAATCCGCCTTGAGTCTCAGTGAGAATGGTGGACTATAAATGACATAAATAAATAAAAATAAATAACAACATGGTTCTCAGTTAAAACCTGAGTATGAAAATCTACTACATTTCCATTCCGCCCTTCCTGCAAGGAACTCGGGATCGCTTCCGTGGTTCTCTTCTCCTTTTCACAACAACCCTGTGACGTAGGCTAGGCTGAGAGAAAATGACTGGCCCAAGGTCAGCCAGTGAGCTTCAGCCTCACAAACGCCGTATCTCTGTGTTCTGTCGCTGGGCGCTCTTGTCGGAGGGAAGTTAGGCTGCCTTTTGGCCTGTTTTCTGTCCCACTTCTTGCTGTTCAGGATAATGAGAAGGTGGGATCCTGTCAACAGTCATCAGAGTTTATTGTTCCCAGACCTTTACAGCAGTGGAAAAGCAAAGAAGAATCTGACTTTACACAATACAGTTCTTGCTAAGCTGCTGCAAGCAAGGGGCTTTGCGTGTGCTTGTATTTTAATTAATCCTTTTCAACCATCCAAGATCAGAACGAACGTTAGTCTTTTGTCAGCCAGTCGTCCCTGAATTGCAGTTTGGGGAGAGTGCGCAGGAAAGAAAGGATAATTGCCCGGCTGGTTTCCGCAGGGATAATGAGCAGGTGTTGGAGGTGTGCCTGATGCCATCCTTTGGGGCCAGGGCTTAAGAGTAGAGATGGGCACGAACCGAAATACGAACCAAAATCAAGCATGAACCAGGCCAGTTCGTGGTTCGTGAGCCAGCGGCTCCTTCTGCTGACCCGGAAGTGAACTTCTGCTGGCCAGGAAGTGACCTTCTGCTGACCCGGAAGCAGTGATTTTCTGACCTGAATGTGCCATTTTGATGATCTAAACGAACCGGTTCGTGAACCAGGGGCAGGTTCATGAAAGTTCGTGGTTTATGATTCATGAAATTTGACAAACCACGAACTGCATGGTTCATTTTTTTCCCGGTTTGTGCCCATCTCTACTTAAGAGGCACCTTTGAATCCAAACTGCTGTCAAGGTGGCCACAGGTGGCGATACCCAAATCTGACTTGGAAGGGGCATTCCCCAACTGGAGTCAGCAGCTGAATAAACATCAGGCATAATTCATGCTTGTAGCTCACTGCTACAAGCCTTAGGGTGATCATTGGCACTGAGGGGTTTGAAGGAAGGGACAAATTCACCATTTATTAGTGTTTATACGTATTTATACTTGATCTTCTCAGCATGGCAGGTTCCAAGACAGCCGCCAAGCTCTAGTTAAAATAATCACTAAAACAAACAAGCCATCATAAAAAATTGCAATTCAATGAGATAAAAAGAACAGTTAAACAGAACTGAGCTGAAGAAGTGAGCTGTGACTCACGAAAGCTCCTACCCTTCCACAAATGTTGTTAGTCTTATAGGTGCTACTGGACGCTTGCTCTTTTCTCCTGCTACAGACCGACTAACACGGCTACCCATCTTGAGTTAAACAGAACAGCAGCAATAAAGTGCACCAAATGTCTGATAGTATTAAAACCAACAATCATTAACCAGTCAAGCATTAAAATTTAGCACATTTTATGTGTTTGTGTGTGTATGTGAAAAGTGAATGACCACAATGAAAATCAAAATCAGACTCAAAATGAAATTGGAAGTGCATGGAGAGGTCTGCCAATACCATTAGCTTTGATAACTTCATGGAACCTCCCTGTTAAAGAGCAGCATACCTGTGGATATGAATTGCAAGGGAGAGGTGAAACAACAGGGGAAGTTTGTTGTTGTTGCGCCTTGCTTGTGGCTATACAGGAAGCTCAGTTGGCTCAGTTGGAAAAAAGGATGTTGGTCTAGATAGAGATGCTGGTCTGAAGATGTTGGTCTGAAGCCACAGGGCCGGAAGCAGGAAGTTCGTCAGGCAAGATTACCCAAGCAGTAGCTGTCACAGCGCAGCCAAGAACATCCTTAGCAGATGTGGCACCCACCGGTAGAGAGCAGAGTGCAGCCCATGTCTGTCCTTGAGCTGTGTGCTACAGTCTCTCTACATGAGATGCCTTGGTGCACGTTCGTCAAGTGTAGAGAGATGCCGTGTTCGCCGAGAAGCGTAGTTTAAAAAGACAGAGCTGGCGAAGATCACTCCTCAGAGGGTTTGTCAATTTCACCCCTGAAGACACTGTCAATTTCACCTCTCCAGTCTAAAACTGTGTGGGAAACCAACCAGAGGGCAGCCAGGAATGGAAATGGGCTGAAACTGCCTTCCAGAGCCGGGCTTGGACTGGAGAAGTTATAATGGGCTGAAGTTTCCCTTGTGGCATTTCACAGCCCCTTCACACAGCTCCAGTGTACTGCAAAGCCTTTGCCCAGCTGCCAGCTGTCTTTTTAAACTACCCTTCCCAGCTAACGTTGCTTCTCCAAGCCCAAGTTCTTCAAATGTCCCATGTAGAAAGACAGCTAGTCTTGGACTTTTGTTCTCCAGCTCTTTCCACCATCCCATTCCCATGGCCAATCCCCACCTTTGCACCACCTTCTCATATTTTTCACGCCATCACCCCACAACTCCTCAGCTCTCCTTTTCAGAATTTTGCTCCTCTCTCTTGACAGTTCTGTCTTTAATACACTGACTGACGTTCCTTCAAGATGTTGTAGAAATGATTAGTATGGACTGGCTACCTGCCAATCAAAGATCTTTCAATCTGGCCCTGAACCAACGAATAGATTTAATTAACTTAATTTGCATACATTTCCATATTGCAACTCTTCATTCCTTTGAGAATGCTGAATAGAAGTGTCCAATTTTCTTAAATGCAAAGATTTTTTTTAAAAAAAAAACCCCTCTGGTGTTAAGAAAGGAAATCTGTCAGTACAATATTCATTAAGTAATGATTTCCGTATCTTTGCGAGCCAGTGAGACGCAGGCCCTGGGCCTTGAATGTGGAGGGAATGACCTGAGTTCAAATCCCTCCTCAGTCCCTGGATCATTCTCAGCCCAACCTTTCCTCAAAGGGTTGTTGTGAATATAAAATAGCAGAGCAGGGGGAGAAGCGAAGTATGGCGCTCTGTGCTCCTTGGCCAGTTTGGTAGAGTGGTTAAGGGCGGCGGGAGTCTAATCTGGAGAACCAAGTTTACAGTAATATAATAATATTTGATTTATATACCACCAGGATGACTTAACACCCACTCAGAGCGGTTTACAAAGTATGTTATTATTATCTCCACAACAATCATCCTGTGAGGTAGGTCGGGCTGAGAGAGCTCTGAGAGAGCTGTGACTGACCCAAAGTCACCCTGCTGGCTTCCAGCGGAGTGGGGAATCAACCTGGCTCTCCAGATTAGAGTCCCCTGCTCTTAACCACTATACCAACCTGGCTCTCCTACACCAAACTGGAGGAGTTTGATGCCCCACTCTTCCGCTTGAGGCCCGCTGGGTGACTTTGGGTCAGTCACAGCTCTCTCAGAGCTCTCTCAGCCCCACCCACCTCATAGGGTGATTGTCGGGATAATAATAACATACTTTGTAAACTGTAAACTGTTCTGAGTAGATGTTAAATTGTCCTGAAGGGTGGTATATCAATCGGATGGTGGCGGTGGTGGAAAGGTGGGATATTTCTCACCAGTGCTGGTTTTTAAGAGATTTGAAAGTAATTTGAGGGAGGATTTCTTCCAGTCACTTTCACCTCTGATCAAACAGCCTTGGGAAAAGGACCCAAACGCCTCAAACCTGATTACGAGAGGTGAAAACGTACATACCGTAGGTGCTATGGTCATCGTTCCCTCATTCAAAGCACCTTCACCTCTCTTGAAAATCATCTCCCACCTGATTTTTCCCATTTATTGAATTAAAGCTCAATTCATTAATTGCACACATATCTTGATTAAAGCCTTCAGTCCTAATAATGAAAAGAAACCACCTTGGAGGGAGAGGGGGCAAGTTTGAGTGAGGGCTTTTACTCATCAACAGGGCCGGATCTAGGGCTGCCGGCGCCTGGGCCTCGCGCGCGCACACTCCTGGCGCAGCGTGATGACATCATTTGGGTGACGTCATCACGCAGGGCGTCAGAGGCAGCGTGCGGGGCTGGAAAGCCGCCCGCGCCATTCACTTCTCCACAGGCGAATGCCGCGGGCAGCCTTGCAGCCCCCCGCGCTGCCTTTCGCCTGCCCCATGGGACAGGAGGCGGCCGACTTGCCGCACACCACCTGTCCCGCGGGGCAGGCAAAAGGCAGCGCAGGGGGCTGCAAGGCCGCCTGCGCCATGTGCCTGCCCCACAGGACAGGGGGTGGCCAGCTGCCCCCTCTCCTACAGAGCAGGCGAATGGCATGGGCGGCCACACTTCCCTTTGCCTGCCCTGCAGGACAGGGGGTGCGTGGCAAGCCGGCCGCCCCCTGTCCCACTGGGCAGGCGAAAGGCAGCGCAGGGGGCTGCAAGGCCGCCCGTGCCATGTTCCTGCCCCACAAGACAAGGGGCGGCCGGCTGCCCCCTCTCCTACGGATCAGGTGAATGGCATGGGCGGCCACACTGCCCTTTGCCTGCCCTGCAGGACAGGGGGTGCACGGCAAGCCGGCCGCCCCCTGTCCCACTGGGCAGGCGAAAGGCAGCGCAGGGGGCTGCAAGGCCGCCCGTGCCATGTTCCTGCCCCACAAGACAGGGGGCGGCCGGCTGCCCCCTCTCCTACGGATCAGGTGAATGGCATGGGCGGCCACACTGCCCTTTGCCTGCCCTGCAGGACAGGGGGTGCACGGCAAGCCGGCCGCCCCCTGTTGCACTGGGCAGGCGAAAGGCAGCACAGGGGGCTGCAAGGCCGCCTGTGCCATGTTCCTGCCCCACAAGACAGGGGGCGGCCGGCTGCCCCCTCTCCTACGGATCAGGTGAATGGCATGGGCGGCCACACTGCCCTTTGCCTGCCCTGCAGGACAGGGGGTGCACGGCAAGCCGGCCGCCCCCTGTCCCACTGGGCAGGCGAAAGGCAGCGCAGGGGGCTGCAAGGCCGCCCGTGCCATGTTCCTGCCCCACAAGACAGGGGGCGGCCGGCTGCCCCCTCTCCTACGGATCAGGTGAATGGCATGGGCGGCCACACTGCCCTTTGCCTGCCCTGCAGGACAGGGGGTGCACGGCAAGCCGGCCGCCCCCTGTCCCGCGGGGCAGGCGAAAGGCAGCACAGGGGGCTGTGAGGCTGCCCATGCTGCTGCCTGTGCGCTCCAGCAGCTGGCAGCTGCTCCCGGCGCCCCCTCCCTGGTGGTGCCGGGGACAGACTACCCCCCCCAGCCCCTCCTCAATCCAGCCCTGCTCATCAACCTCAGAACTCATTGTTACTACTGCCAGTGAGTCTGTGGAAGTGACGGTGTCGAAATGTGTTAGTTACGGGCAGCAAGAGTGCAAATGTGTCCAGCTGAAAACATCAGGAGCTGAGCATCAGTTTCTCCAGAAGTTCTCCTCCGACTCAGAAGGTTTAGTGGCCTCTATCGGTGGGCGTCACACACCACTACGTTACTCCAGGCGGCATTTAACATTAATTCTTCTTGGACTACAACAGGAAGGTACACAATTGAATCCCCACTCAAGACACGTGTCCCTGAGTAGGGCAGAAAGTGATTGCAAATGAAGTTTTCTGAGCACGTCTCTGCCGTGACTAATTGCTAATGTTGGTCCTGTATTAATTATATTTATTTATTATGGCGTTGTCTAGAGTTACCGTGTAACTCATCTGACGCAGAGAGCTGTGGCTCTCGAAAGCTTATGCTACAATAAAGTTGGTTAGTCTTAATGGTGCTACCGGACTCTTTGCTGTTTTGCTACTGCAGACTAACACGGCTAACTCCTCTGGATCTGTGTAATAACTGTACTTGACCACCAAAGAAGACCATATGGCCAAAACGCATCTGATCAGTGTCGCAAAAGGTTCTGGTTTGAGTTGTTTGTATGATTTTAAGCAGAACTGACGCTGTATTTAGGTCTGCAATAGTTTTGATATTATCTTGTAACAAGTACATGCATTTTTGTGTATTGATATATTTTTGTATATTGATTTACTACTTTTAATACCTGGCCCTTTGATTTGGGCTTTCTTTAACCTTTCTGATTCTTAATTCATGTTTTTGAGTTAAGTTCCCTCCTCCCCTTTCCTTTTTGTCTTTCTTTACTAGCTGCTTTGAAGGTGCAGTCCATATGTACCGAAGCCCTTTAATGTTCACCCTGCATGAACGTGGCAAAGATTTTGATGAGTTACATCACCAATGCCCTGACTTGGATAAACCCAGGGTAGCCTGATCCCATCAGATCTGGGTAGCCTGATCCCTGCTTAGTGCTTGAATGGTGTACCGCCGAGGAAGTCTAGGGTGACTATGAAGAGGCAGGCAATGGCAAACCACCTCTGCTCGTCTCTTGCCTTGAAAACCCTACAGGGTCACCATAAGATGTTCAACTAAACAGCCCTTTCTTTGGTGCATATCTTCTTTATTCAGATCCATTTTCTAAATCATTTCTTGCTAAACATTTATGGGGAATTCGCCCATCAATAGCCTGTGCCTGTAACATGGCTGTCTTCTTCCCAGCATAAAGCTTAGCAACCACACTCAGTGGCTATTGTTCATTAAGCATCTTTAGTTGTTGTCGATTTTCCAGGCTGTATGGCCATGGTCTTGGCATTGTAGTTCCTGACGTTTCGCCAGCAGCTGTGACTGGAATCTTCAGAGGTGTAGCACCGAAAGACAGAGATCTCTCAGTGTCACAGTGTGGAGAAGATGTTGGCAGGTCATTTATATCTACTCAGGAAGGTGGGTTTGGGCTGAGTCATCCTGTAAGAGTTTACCAGGGTGTGGAATGCTACTGAGGGGAAGCTTCACTGTTTGCATATGGATTGGTGCTTGATATGCTAATTTTATCTGCAGGGCTATTGTAAGATGTAGAGTATTTTGTTAGCCTGGTGCTGTACACCATGCTCTATTCATTCTTCAAGTCTCTTCTTTCCTGTTGAAATTGTGCTTATGCTTATGAATTTCAATGGCTTCCCTGTGCAATCTGACAAAGTAGTTGGATGTGTTGTCCAGTAGTTGGATGTGTTGTCCATTAAGCATCTGTTTGCTAAAATTTGCAGACAGATGCTGATACATGTTGAGTATTTGTGCCATGGCAAGCAGAGCCATCTGCATTGGGAACAGCTGTTACTGCACACAACAGGTTGAACTGCAATAATCGCCGCTTTGAGTGGCACCCGTGCTTAAGCTGTAACATATTTGCCATTGAGCCATACCCTGTGAGACGGTGGCTCACATGCTTCCATTCATTGCTTAGTGACTACAGAAATTTGTCACTTAAGGGCTCCGGGTCTTTATGGATGAATGAGCCAGCACAGACTAGATCCAAGGCAGCCAACTTTTTTGCATTGTGCTGGAAGCCAGTTCACACATTTACCTGTAAGCAGGGCTTTTTTTCTGGGAAAAGAGGTGGTGGAACTCAGAACCGCACAATGACGTCACTCTGGGTCAGCTGGAACAAGGGGGGAGTTTTTAAAGTTTAAATCACCCTTGGCGACAATGGTCAGATGGACGGTGGCCGCACCCCCTGATCTCCAGACAGAGGGGAGTTTAGATTGCCCTCCGTGCTGTGGCGCAGAGGGCAATCTAAACTCCCTTCTGTCTGGAGATCAGGGGGCGGGGCCACCGGCCATGTGACCATTTTCAAGAGGTTCCGGAATTCCGTTCCACTGTGTTCCAGCTGAAAAAAAGCCCTGCCTGTGAGTCACATGCTTGAAAGAAAGGAAACGATGTTCGATGCAGTGTGGGGGCTGGTCCCGAGGTGCGCCAATGACACATGGAGATCCTGGTCTTTGCTGCAGGGCAATGCCTGCCATCCATGCTGTAGCACCAGCAACAGTCACGTTCCAAAATGCGGTGGGTGTTGGTTGGGTGTGAGCCACTTTGAGAATGACTTTCTGGGCCGCTTGACAGCAAAGTCTGTCATGAAGTCTCCTAGGAGAATTTTACCAGAGTCAGTTACAAAATAATCACTTATACTTTGCCAACATACTACTTCCCTATGTGACCATCTTCATAAAAGTCTTGCGCTTGGCAGCGAGAAGATTCAAAGACCTCCTTTCTTGACTTGCTCCAGTAAAATAACAACAACAATAACATTCAATGTATATACTTCCCTTCAAGACAACTTAACACCCACTCAGAGCAGTTTACAAAGTATGTTATTATTATATTATACATGATATTCTGATGGGCAAACTGGAAGACTGTGGAGTAGACTATAGGACAGTTCGGTGGATAGGGAACTGGTTGGAGGACTGCACCCAAAGAGTGGTGGTCAAAGGCGTTTCATCAGATTGGAGGGAGGTGTCCAGTGGGGTGCCGCAGGGCTCGGTTTTGGGCCCGGTACTTTTCAATATTTTTATCAATGATCTGGATGAAGGAGTGGAAGGGCTGCTCATTAAATTTGCTGATGATACCAAATTGGGAGGGGTAGCAAACACCCAAGAAGATAGAATTAAAATTCAACAAGACCTGAATACTCTGGAGAAGTGGGCAGCTGTGAATAGGATGCAATTCAACAAAGACAAGTGCACAGTATTACATCTGGGCCACAAAAATGAGAAGCACAAATACTGGATGGGGGATACACTTCTGGGCAGTAGTATATGTGAAAGGGATCTTGGGGTAAGAGTGGACTGTAAACTGAATATGAGCAGTCAGTGTGATGCGGTGGCAAAAAAGGCTAATTCAATCCTGGGTTGTATCAAAGGGGCCATAGCATCGAAATCGCAGGAGGTCATAGCCCCTCTCTATACTGCCTTGGTCAGGCCACACCTGGAGTATTGTGTGCAGTTCTGGAGGCCTCACTTCAAAAAGGATGTGGACAAAATCGAGAGGGTGCAGAGGAGAGCGATGAGGATGATCAGGGGTCCAGAGACTGAGCCCTACGAGGAAAGGCTGAGGGCCTTGGGAATGTTTAGTTTGGAGAAGAGGAGGTTGAGGGGGGACATGATTGCTCTCTTTAAATATTTGAAAGGCTGTCATTTGGAGGAGGGCAGGGAGCTGTTCCAGTTGGCAGCAGAGGGTAGGACCCAAAGCAATGGGCTTAAATTACATGCACAAAGGTAGCGGCTGGATATTAGGAAAAACTTTTCACGGTCAGAGTAGTTCAAAGGTGGAATCAGCTGCCTAGGGAGGTGTGGTGAGCTCCCCTTCACTGGCAGTTTTCAAGAAGAGGCTGGAGGAATACTTGTCAGAGATGCTTTAGGCTGATCCTGCACTGGGCAGGGGGTTGGACTAGATGGTCTGTATGGCCCCTTCCGACTCTTATGATTCTATGATTCTATGATTTTCTATTATCCCCACAACAATCACCCTGTAAGGTAGGTGAGGCTGAGAGAGCTCTGGAAGAGCTGTGACTGAGCCAAGGTTAGCCAGTTGGCTTCAAGCGGAGGAGTGTGGAATCAAACCCAGCTCTCCAGGTTAGAGTCCCACTACACCAAACTGGCTAAAAGAAGGATTGAGGCCAAGAGGGAGGAGAAAATGGGCAGAGGGAAGGTCTGTGAAGGGAGTTGGGAACTTTTTTATTTATTTACTTCATTTATACCCCACCTTTCTCCTCAATGAAGACCCCAAGTGGCTTACAGCATTCTGCTGTCCTCCATGTTATCCTTGTGAGGCTGAATGTGAGACTGGCCTAACGTCGCCTAGAGATCTTCCACGGCCGAGCCGGGATTCGAATCTGGGTCTCCCAGATCCTAGTCTGACACGCTAGCCACTATACCACGGCGGCTTTCTGCCTAGCACAGTGGCCTATGCTCTGAACCATGATGGCCCCAAGACCAGTATTGGAGGCATATATAGAAACTCAAAAGCGTTACTCCTCTCAGAGTGGTAGGGGGGACAATCAGGAGAGGGCTATTGAACTGGCTTTTAGGTTTGCAGACATGCAAAGAGTTCCACGTAAGCTTAGGGCAGGTCAGTTTAGCGAAGTAAAATGTACGAGAAACCACTGATAATGGTATCCCACCAGGCTGGCTTCTTTCAAGATTTGTCAGGGTATAAGCTTTCGAAAGACAATGCTCCCTTCAGACTCTTGAGGGCTTATTGGCCTCTGAGGTGCTACTGGACTCAGCACCTGATGGAATGAGCCGTTCTTGTTCTGGCCTCCAGGGGGCAGTTTTTTCAGGGTGGTGACACTCCATGTCACTTCTAATTCCTGACCTCAGCAGTGATATCATGAGAAGTTCCCCCTCCCCAGCCTGGCACAGTCCCCCAACCCTGCCTGATTTTTATTTCTTTATTTGTTCATCTCTGACGATGCACATCCCTCAGGCTCTTGGGAAAGGGCAGGCTGGTGGGGGTGGAATTCTGTATATGAGAGGATCCAAACTGGTGGTGAGGCCGTGAAAGACTGGCTGTTGCTTAGCGACCACGGGACATCACGCCATGCTCCCGAAACGACCGTTTCTTTCTGGCACGATTTTGCGCGAGAACGGGAAATTGCACCAGGAAGACACTGGCATTCTGAGAGCTTGGTGCGATGTTCCATGGCCAGTAAGCAGTGTGAAAACAGCCACTGTTTGTCAGAGCCGGATTGACGGGGGGGCAGGGGGGTAGTCTGTCCCCGGCGCTGCCAAAAAGGGGGTGCTGGGCACAGCTGCCAACCGCCGGAAGCGCGCTGGTGGCAGCACTGGCAGCTGAGGAGCCGCCTGCGCCATTCGCCTGCCCCGCAGGACAGGGAGTGTGCGGCAAGCTGACCACCCTCATCAGTGAGGCAGGCGAGTGGCATGGACGGCTGGGAGGCTGCCCGTGCCATTCACCTGCCCAGCAGGACAGGAAGCACGCAGCATGCCAGCCACCCCCTCAGCAGGGCAGGTGAATGGCACGGGCGGCCTCCCAGCTGCCCACGCTGCTGCTGCTCTTCTGGAGGCACGCTCCGCCCCTGCGTGATGGGGCCAGACTTGGGTTGCCCTAGGCGCCGGCAACCCTAGATCCGGCCCTGCTGTTTGTAACCACAAACATTTCAAGGAATTTCGCTTCAGTTAAAGTGCCTCAGCCAGGCTTCTCCTGGGTCTGTCTGGAGACCTGGGCTGCTCTTCTGTTCTTTCCAAACCACCTATACATAAATAAATCTCCTTTGCTGTTTTGTTCCATAATCCCTGTACTCTTAAGAATACTTTTTATTTTATTCATAAGATTAAAAGCCCAATAAAAAAGAATAGAGAAATGAGAAAGTAAAGAAAGAGGAATACAAAAAGAGAGAGAAAAAGAACAAAAATTAACGGAAAAGAAACAAAGAAAAATAATATATATTTTATTTTCCATTTTTCTCTACAATACCTGTCATATCTTTACAAACATTTTACTTGTAGTTTTGATACCTCCATAATTTACCTTTTCAATACTGCCCCCCTTCTATTTATTTTCCCCATATTTACCTTCTTCCTTGTACTCTTCAGGTACAACATGAAAATTAGCTCACAGCAGCGAACCCAAAGCCTTTACACTGCCTGCCATGAGAACATCTGTCAACTGAGGGGAAAGTTGGCATTTCAAAACAATCTGGCTCACAAAATTACAGGAGGTTGTGTGGGTTCCCTCAGCTGGAAGAAAAGGCCTGTCACAGAACCTAAATCAGCTTACAATGTTGTTCTTCCCTCCTTCATTTTATCCCCACAACAACCCTGTAGAGTAGGTTAGGCTGAGGGTGTGTCACTAGTTCAAGGTCACCCAGCGAGTTTCCTTAGTGGGGGGGGGGATTTAAAACTGGTTCTCCCAGATTCCACAATGCTAGCGGTCAGCGGTCTTGCCTTGCTGTGCTCCTGCCTTCCTATTTAACCATGTGGGGAAACGTCTTGCTGTTGGGAAGCTCTCTTCCTCCCCAGTGTCTGCTGGAATAATAATAATAATAACTACACTTACATACCGCTCTTTTAGAGAGATCAGTGCCCCACTCAGAGCGGTGAACAAGTTAGTGTTATTATTATATCACAGAGCTGGGGCTGAAATGAGCGGCTTCCCCAAGGCTACCTACTGAGCTTCTGGCAGAAGTGGGATTCGAACCAGCAGAGTGCTGATTTGCAACTCAACCACTTAACCTTTATATAGTTTTTCCAGGACACCCATGTAAGTTCCATTTCCAAGGGTGCTTGGGATGTTGCTTTTGTAGTGTTCCATCAAGTGTTAGGAAGAGAGAAAAGGATTCTCCTGCGACTCAAAATCCAACGGGAAGCTGCTGAATTGGAATTCATATGTAAATTTGACTCTGTCAAGCTGGGACTGAATAGGGACTATGGATGGTTATCTCATAATCACAGGTAACTGATTTCCTTTACAGAAGCAGGATCAAGGGGAGTCCAGTGGCACCTGGCGTGGGCTTTCGGAGATCACAGTTCTCTTCGTCAGTAGCATCTGGCGGGGAGAGCTGCGATTCTCGAAGGCTTGTGCTGCAGTGGAATTGGTTGGTCTTGGAGGTGCTACTGGACTCTTTTTGATTTTGCTACTACAGACTAACACTTCTAACTCCTCTGAACCTTTACAGAAGCAAACTGATCTCCATATCAGAAGGAGCTGTTTGCATCTACCCCGCCCTCCCCTCCCCTCCTCTATATCTGACCAGTTTCTTTTGGCCCTCCATGCATCTGACGAAGAGAACTGTGATTCTCGAAAGCTTATGCTACAATAAAATTGGTTAGTCTTAAAGGTGCTACTGGACTCTTTTTGATTTTGCTACTACAGACTAACACGTCTAACTCCTCTGGATCCTGTGACTTAGATTATAATCTGACTTGGAGCAGAACAGGTAGGTCACTGTGCTAACTTTTGATTGGCAGCCAGCACTGAGGGCCATTATAGATCAAAATATAAACTTCGGTGGCGCCGCTGCTGGAAATCAGGCGGCTCTTCCTTTTTCTTTTTTCATTTTCATTGCTGCATAAAGGCAAATTATAAACGGGAGTCATTTCCCTCACATCCTCTTGTATGCCGAACAGGTATGGTTTCGCTTTAATTAACCCTGCCTCCGTGAGGAGGGAAAGATTAATCGTCTCACGAAGACTTTCCCAACCTTATATTTTGTTGCTTCTGTGAAAGAACTACCTATTTTGAAGCTGGTCAAAGGAAATGTCCTTCCTGCAGATGTCGTAGCCCTTCCAATCTGCACAGCCAGATTGGAGCGTGCTTTGTTAGAAGTGAAAAAGGCAGCGTATATAATTGAGGTGGGGGAGAAACGGGATCGTTGGAAAGAAAGTCAACTTTTGAGCAAATGCGTGATATGATGCCCGGTTAGCCAGCCTTCCTCGTAGTAGATGGAGAACGCTGCGGCCTGCTTGAAACGGAGACAGCGTTTGTGCCCATTTCAAATAGTCTTCATGGCAACCATTTAAAACACATGAATGAAAATCAAATGCAACTCCAAGCAGATGCGATGAATAAGCCTGTGAGTGCGAAGCCAAGGTGACTCACATCTGGGAGCAATGGCTCCAGAAGCTGGTCTAGAGAGTTAGGGCTCGTCTAGAGAGTCAGTAGAGGAATGGCTGGTAAAGATGTTGGAGCCAGCAGAATTGGCTCAATTTATTTCTTTGATTAGAGAAAAGACAGTATCTCTATTTATTACTGACTGGAAATCCCTTCTAGACTTTTTGCATGAAATAGATAGAAATGAATAGATGGTTTTGTGGTTTTGATGATTAGGGGGGGAAATTAGACAATAGAAAAAAGAGAGCTTTGCTTTGTAACTATAGAGTAAGATGATTTTATTATTTGTATTTGTGTGTGTTATGTGCTGTCAAGTCACCTCGGACCTACGGCAGCCCTATGAATGGAAGACCTCCAAAATGTCCTATCATGAACAGACTTACATAGATCCTGCAAACTGGAGGATGTGGCTTCTGTTATTGAGTCCAGCCATCTCGTTTTAGGTCTTCCTCTGTTCCCACTGCCTTCTACTTTTCCTAGCATTATTGACTTTTCCAGAGAATCTTGTCTTCTCATGATGTGACCAAAGTACGATAGCCTCAATTTTATCCTTTTAGCTTCTAGGGAGAATTCAGGCTGGATTTGATCTCGTACCCACTTATTTGATTTTTGGCTGTCCATGGTATCCACAAATCTCTCCTCCGACACCCCATTTCAAATGAATCAATTTTCTTCCTGTCAGCTTTCTTCACTGTCCAACTTTCACATCCATACGTCGTAATGCGGAATACCATAGCTTGCATTATCTTGATTTTGGTCCCCAGAGAGACATCTTTTATCTTTGGCTGATTCCGCACACGTTGGATAATGCACTTTCAATGCACTTTAGCTATCATTTGGAAGTGGATTTTTTGTTCCATGCTCGAAAAATTCAGTTCCAAATGATCTCGAAAGAAGATTGGAAGTGCATTATCCAATGTGTGCGGAATCAGCTTTTAAGCATCTTGTATTTGTTGTGGAGAAAATCAGAAATCTTTTCTTTATATTGTATTTCTTTCATTTTTTCCCCTTTTACTCTTTCCCCCCTTTTATTTCCTTTTAAAATTTACTCTGTGTAAATTTGTTACTTTTATTGTCTTTTTAAAACATAAAAAGAAAAAAAACTTTTACTCTGCTAGAGTTAGGGTGGGGCTTGTCCCACTCCAGGCAGGGCCAAACACAAGTCCAGCATGCTTGGGGTGGGCGGTCAGCTTTGCTTTGTAGGGTGTTCCCAGAAGGCACCTGAAAGCCTAACCCTGAACCACTGGAGTGTGGAAGACCCTGTCCTAGAAATGGTTTCTTCCAAATGAAACTTGGATTTCTGCCTCCGCGCCCTTTCGGGGTGGAGTGCTCCTCCCACTTTAGCTAGCACGACAAAGATGAGACCGGATGCTCTAGAAAGAGGTTTATTGGCAGCTGCGTGTCCTCACCAGACCTGCGGAGAAACTCACAGCAGACTTGCCAGGCAGGTGAATGCGCCGTTCTCAGCAGCTGTGGGCACTCATGAGCTGAGCATCGGACCAGATTGCCTTGCCTCCTCTGAGTTTTAAAAAATTATTTATTTAGACTATAAACAATAACATAAAAGCTATAGGCAACAAACATAGAAGATAAAAGACAACATTCTAAAAAGAAAACACACTAACAATACATAAACAAGTGAAAAAAGAAGAAAAAAGAAAAAAGAAACCCTTAAACTAAACTACAGGTTGAGTTCCGATTTTCTCTGCCACAAATATGGATCATTTTCAAAGTCTCAGTTATTCTAAGTTAAACGTAAGAGCCTTCTTTTTTTCTATTGTTCATGTTTCTTAATCCATAAATCTAGATGTCATCAAGTCCTTATTATCCATTTCATGTAAAAAGTCTATAAACAGTTTCCATTCAGTCAAAAATGTAACTAATGTCTTAAGTAAGTAAGTTTTGCCATTTACCCAAACTCCTTGCCTCCGCTGCTGTCTGTTCAGGTCAAGCACCGTGCCACCAGGCAATGGTGGAGCTTCATTTCCTCCTGCCTGGTGGCCATTTTTTGCACCTGTGCGGTAGTTGAAATCGATTCTCCCCAGTCTCTCCAGTCACGGACGGTGAGGTTTGGTGATTAAATGTTGTGTGGAAGGAAGGAGGAATTGTGGCTCTCTTGAGGTGGTGCAAAAGAGCATGTGAGCAAAATGTTGCAGATCCAAACAGTTTGTCAGCAATTAATGTTGATGTGTGCCCAGCGGACTCGGGACAACACTAAATATTAAGGCGTCTTTACAAGAAAATATACACTGTGTTTGTATGACGCTTTTTCGTCATTCTTCCTTTTGACAATTGGCCGTGGGACGTGGTTGGCTGGCACTGACGGGTGGATGGTTGTTATGCAGTGTTATGTGAGACTGTCTGCACAGAAACCCAATCAACAGGGTTGAGCCGCTTGAAAACAACGCGAACGGCCACCTCCCTGCTCACAACGGGTGAGTGGCATGTCTGTGGCAAACGGGCAGGTCTTCTAGCATCTCTTCAAACTGAGAGCCAGTTTGGTGTAGTGGTTAAGAACACGGGACTGTAATCTGGAGAGCCGGGTTTGATCCCCCACTCCTCCGCTTGAAGCCAGCTGGGTGACCTCGGGTCAGTCACAGCTCTCTGGAGCTCTCTCAGCCCCACCCTTTTCACAGGATAATTGTTGTGGGGATAATAATAACACACTTTGTAAACTGCTCTGAGTGGGCATTAAGTTGTCCTGAAGGGAGGTATATAAATTAAATGTTGTTGTTGTTATTATTACTATTATTCATGCTGATAGAGGAGGATACCAAAGGCAAAGATGCTGAGTTCTTAAGTAGACATTTCCAGGTCCTCAATGGGTTGCACTGCTCAGTCTTCATCAATGGGATGTCCTCCACATCAGCCAGATGTGTTACATCTCCTTCGAACAAGGAATGTCTGGAGGAAATGCAGCTCGCGGCAATGGCTCCGTCTCCCTATTCTGAGGAAGGTCCAGGGCTTTATTTCAGGGGGAACGCGGTGGAATGGAGTTCAGCACCTCTTGAAAATGGTCACATGGCCGGGGGCCCCCGCCCCCTGATCTCCAGACAAAGGAGAGTTTAGATTGCCCTCTGTGCCATGATTTAAACTTTTAAAAAGTACCCCCCTTGTTCCAGCTGACCCAAAGTGACGTCATTGTGTGGTCCTGAGTTCCAACACTGAGTTCCACCACCTCTTTTCCCAGAAAAAAAGTCCTGGGCAGGTTAGATGACGGATGGGGTCATCCTCTGTCCCTCCTTGTGATAGTCTCTGGATCATGTGACTAGCTACTATCAGCAGGCAGTCAGATTGCTTTGGTCCAGCTTGCTCGGGAATTTACAGCGCCAAGTCCTATGGCTCACGGAGGCAGTAAACCTGGGTCCGGACTGGACAAATGGGAGCTCCGTAACAAAACAAAACAGAAAGCTCATCCTCACACATAGAAAGCTAGCTGCCAAGTTTTCTATTTGCATGGGACTTTTTGTACAGAGGAGAGGTGAGTCCTGTGAGCCCCCATCTGCACTCTGAAGACTGACCACGTCAGCGATGGCAAGGTCCAAACAACGACGATTTTTTTAGCAAGGTTACCCACTACATGTGCAAAGGTAGGAATCTATTTCTTCTTCCAAGGGCAATGTCAGACGGTGCACAGGATCCGCAAAATCACTGGCACACACACACACCCCGCCCCGAGTCAGGTTTTCTCTGGGATGCCCCTGCCCGCGCTGATCGGGACGCTTATGGTGCTCCAGTCTATCATCTCCTCCCGTGGGAAGAGGCTGAGAGCTGAGGCCACTATGAGCTCCACTGAGCATGAAATTGAGAGGAAGTCCTTGTCAGCTTCCCAATAAATCAGTCACTCGGATAAGTCGTGCCCTGGACGTGCGCTGCTCGAAGTCATTGCTCTTAACCCTGTCCAACGGCCTTCGAAATCATCATAATAATGACATTGGCATTTGAGAGAGTTCCCAGTAATTCACATACATTTTCTCCGCAATCTTTAGAACATCCTTGTATGGTAGGCCTGTGCTATTTACCTTATGCTGCAGACTGTGGGGAATGGAAGTGAGAGAGGGGAGGCTAGCCTCAAGACCCGACTCGGCATTCAGACCTCCTGCAAAACCAGTTTATAAACCGATTCAGCTGCGCTTTGAGGACACTCGAGCTCAGCATGACATCAGAACGCTGGCCACCCTGCCAACTTGGCTTCACAGGAATCCTCCAAAGTGGGATTCTTAGCTTCTTGCATCCTGCTTTGCAAAACTCTGGTTAGTCATTCCTTCTGAATGCATCACCCCAGGTTGGCGCGGCTGAAGTTGGTCCTCACTTGCAAGTTTTGAAAGCCGTGGTTAGATCAAGAAGACGTGGTTGAAACGAATGGAGATTAATCATGGCATCGGAATGCAGTCATGGGCTGCTGCTGCAGAGGGATTCTCCCCTCCTGCAAAATACGAAAGAGTCCAGTAGCACCTTTAAGACTAACCAACTTTATTGTAACATAAGCTTTTGAGAAACACAGCTCTCTTCGTCAGATGCATCTGACGGTGCATCTGACGAAGAGAGCTGTGTTTCTCGAAAGCTTATGCTACAATAAACGTGGTTAGTCTTAAAGGTGCTACTGGACTCTTTACTATTTTGTGATTACAGACTAACACGGCTAACTCCTCTCGTTCTTCCCCCCTGCAGGGAATTCAACAAGCCCCAGCATCAGGGAATGTCCGCATGATGCCATGCTCTTTCCAAGCATGTCTTGTGGCATTCCTGGGGCTTTCCCCTTTAAACTAGATTTTAAAATAATCTGTGCAGCGGATGCAGGGGACAATCTGTGCGGAGGTTTCTTGGTCACTACTCCGGGAGGGGCTGGAGCTAAGCTACACTTTCAAAATGTCCATTTTCACTCCCACATCCCCTTTAACCTTTTCAAAGGCTTTCTTCCCTTTCCCTGAACTGCTAAGTTGCAGCAGAACTGGGCTGAGAAAGGGAAAATGAGGGGAAAGAGGAGGCCGGGCCGTAGAAGGTCCCAGCACAATTGCCATTCGACTCCCCTGAGGTTTTCTTCCCTCCCGAAACCCTGCTCTCCTCAGGCTCCATCCCCCAATCTCCAGGAATTTCCCAACCCAGAGGTGCCAAACTATGACAAGATTTGAATCAAGTGCGTCCTCCTGGGTCAGAGCTTGCAGTTTCCAGTGGACTTCTGTCTGTCATCACCTCGATGCCAAGATATGAACCCAGAATCTTAGGGACTCATGCTCAACGAGCCAGTTTGGTGTACTGGTTAAGAATACGGGACTCTAATTTGGAGAACTGGGTTTGATTCCCCACTCCTCCGCTTGAAGCCAGCTGGGTGCCCTTGGGCTAGTCACAGCTCTCTCAGAGCTCTCTCAGCCCCACCCACCTCACAGGATGTTCATTGTTGTGGGGATAATAATAACATACTTTGTAAACCACTCTGAGTGGGCGTTAAGTTGTCCTGAAGGGCAGTATATAAATCGAATGTTGTTGTGGTGGTGGTGGTGGTGATGATGATGATGATGATGATGAGCACACCCACATACCTACGGGACCGCCTCCCTCCCTATGTTCCTCCATGGCAGCTTTCCTCATCTGAACAGGGTCTCTTGCAGGTGCCAACCTGCACATGGGCGAAATCAGCAGCAGCCCGCCCACGGGCTTTCTCTGTGGTGGCCCCTACCCTGTGGAATGACCTGCCTGAGGAGGTCAGGAGAGCCCCCACCCTCCTGGCTTTCTGCAAACGATGCAAAACCGAACTATTAAAAAAAGCTTTTTACTCAAATGGGAGGGCTGCATTGTAGGGAGGGGGTCTCAGGTGCTTCACTGACAAGTTGGGGATCAAAGACTTCATCACCATTTTTGCCTCCTATATTACCTGCTGCTTTAAATATGTACTCCTATGTACCACCAGTGCTCCATGTTGTCTAATATCAGTCCTAGAATTAATTATGTTCTGTGTCAGTATTTTTACTACTCTGTACTCTTTAATGACATAAATAAACAAATAAACAAATAAACATGTATTGTCGAAGGCTTTCAAATAAACAAATAAAAATGTAAAAGACCTCTGCCCAAGTCCCAAGAAGATGGAGAGATCAGTGACTTAGCTCAGAAGGCAGCTCCACTTGTTATTGATAAGCAACCAAACATCTGGTTCCTTGGAATCTCTAGGTAGGCAGCAGCTTTGGGGAAAGATGTTTCTCTTCGTGAGTCCCTGGACAACTGCTGCTGGAGTGGATGATGCTGAGCAAGAGGGACCAGCAGCTTGACTCAATGAAAAACTTCACACAGTTAGGAGACACTCCACGGCTCCGTGAATGAGTGCCCACTCTACATGCAGAAGGTCCCAAGTTCAATCCTGAGTGTCTCCAGTTGCAGGGGTTGGGACTGATCTCTTCTTCTACCTGAGACTCTGGAGAGGGTTGGAATTAGTAAGAGGAGACGAGGCATACGAGGGTCCAGTTTGAGATGAAATGAACTCATGCCCTCAAGTCATCGGTGACTTATGGCAACCCCTGGTGGGGTTTTCATGGCAAAAGACTAACAGAGGAGGTTTGCCATTGCCTGCCTCTGCAACCCTGGTCTTTGCAACCCAAGACCACGGCAATACAGCCCGGAAAACCCACAACAACCATCGTTCTCCGGCCGTGAAAGCCTTCGACAATACAACCCTGGTCTTTGTTGGATGTCTCCCCATTACTAACCAAGTTTTTGAGATCTGACGAGATCGGAGGCCACTTTGTGACAAGTTGCTTCCCTCTGCAAACTTTCCCCTCTTCATTCCCCAGGGACCTTTGTACATAGAAGGGGATGAATAGGATAGCCACGTCAGCTGTCCTCAGTGGAAGGTGGGGGGAATGTGCTGTCTGCTGCCCGCTTGCTTTGTCCATGTGAGCAGAGCTAGAGAAACTAAATGGACTCCTCAGACACTGAGATGCTGCACTTTTCCTCTCAAATGCATTCACTCGAGGGTTTCCTTACGAAGAGGTTGGATCAAGCCTCTAGGCACACTTTCAATATCACACCTTGCTGCAGGGGGGGTTGGTAAGACAGGCACCTACACGGATTTTCCTTGTCTTTAGTGTTGTGCATGGTGTGTTAAGCAAAACAAGCCAGGCTCTTGCCCCAAGGGCTTACATGCAGAGAAAACAAAAGGAATGGAGAGGCAAAGGTGACAACGGATCCGAGCTAGTCTAAGCCTGCCTGGGCTGGCAGAATTCCAAGGGCTTCAAGCTAACAGAGCCCCTTGTTCCATTCAGCTGCATAGAGCACCGCTCCTTCAGCCAGCAGGGAAAGGGGCTGCAATTGGAAAAATGCTTAGCAAGGAAGCCCGCTACGTTCACAGCCCTCTTCAATAAGCAACCGAGTTCAGGGAAGGCAATATTCAAGTCCCCAAAGCTGGTATGAGCGAGCTCTGCAAGGGAAGAAAAGCACATGGGCCCATGAAGTTGCTTGGACTGATTCTATCTTTGGTCCATCAAGGGCAGTATTGTCTACTCAGACTGGTAGCTGCTCTCCGGGGTCCCAGGTGGAAAGAGGTCTTTCGTATCACCTGCTCCCTGGTTCTTCTAATGAGATGCTGGCAATTGAACCAGGGACTTTTTGCATGCAGATGTGATGTGACACATACGTGGCTTTTAGAAACATGGAATCATAGAGCTGGAATGGTCCCCCAAGGGTCATGTAGTCCAACCCCCTGCACAATGCAGGAAATTCACAGCTCTCTCTCCCCTCACCTCTCCCAGTGACCCCTGCTCTATGCCCAGGGGAAGACAAAGACCCTCCAGGATCCCTGGCCAATCTGGCCTGGAGGAAAATTCCTTCCTGACCCCAAAGCGGTGACCAGGATTACCCTGGGCATGTAAGAAAGGGCCACGAGAGCCAAGCGTGGGCTCATCCCTTCCTGGCCTCGCTCTCTTGATCTGTGTACATTCCTATTAAGTTAGAGAATCATCACAGGTGTCAGGTGACCATCTGGCCTCTTCTTAAATACCTCCAAGTAAGGAGAGCCCACCACCTCCCAAGGAAGCCTGTTCCACTGAGGAATCGCTTTTGTTGCTGTTGGAAGTGAGGGCAGCAGGAATTAAGACAAAGTCTTCACAGACTCATGGGGCTTGGCTGAGGGGCTGGGTGTTGATCTAAACGAAGACAAATGTTGATGGTCTAAACTAGAGACGGGCACAAACTGGGGTTTGTTGCAGTTCATGGTTCATTTGTTGCATTTCACGAACCATGAACCGGCATGAAATTGCCTGGTTCACGAACTGGTTCAAAGGGTGCAAAGGAGTCTACCAGCTTTCCCATTATCAGAAGCGACTGATTGCATCTACTCCCCCCTCCCCTCTCCACCTATATATCTGACCAGTTTCTTCTTACCCTCCACGCATCTGACGAAGAGAACTATAGTTCTCGAAAGCTTATGCTACAGTAAAGGTGGTTAGTCTTAAAGGTGCTACTGGACTCCTTTCTGTTTTGCTACTACAGACTGTCATGGCTAACTCCTCTAGCTTTATCACGTTTGCTCTTCGCAGGTACAGCCTTGGGCTGTTTTAAATGGGCCCCTGGCCAAGGCAAAACTACGGTCTCCTGGGATGTGGCATTCATGCAGCGTCAACCAGAATCTGGGCTGCCGTCTGCCCAGAGCTGCGTTGCGTGGGTGGCAGCCCACTTTAAGGGCGACGCGGCATGCCTGCAAAGCCCCGTGGGGAAATGTTTTCCCCTTAGCCAGCATTCCATTTCAATCAGGCCTTATTTTTCCCAATTTGACAGATTTGGGGGATCGAGGCTGATTGAAGATCAGTTTGCTGTGGGCTGCCCAGTGTCCTCATGGCTGAGTGGGGATGTGGGACATGGGGCATCGGTCCTCCTAGTGAAAGGGTTTGTCTGAATGTGTTATGGAACGTTGGGGTGTTTATTGTCCCTCTTGCACAAATGGGGGGCTGTGAATCAATCTGGGTCTCATTTTGCAGAGGTGCAAAGAGGGGCATGAAGAAAGAATTTGAATCTGCTTGGCAGAGGTTGGCTTTGTGTAAAGATGCTGAGTTTCTGGCTCGCTGCTTATGTCTTTAAAAGTCTGATCCGTTGGATGACTTTTTATTCTTTGAAAACGGTTTTCAGCTGTTGATGGTGAGCCGCCATGAGAGCTTTTCCCTGCTGGTTTCCGGGGTATAAATGTTGGAATAAAGGAATAGATAAGCGAATCGAGCCGCTCTCCCTAAAAGGCAAGCTCAAGCAGCCCATGTGCTGCAGACCAGCCGACGCGATCCAGGCGGCAGCCTGCACTGCAAGCAGAGAGGAAGCCCAGTGCAGAGGGGCGGATCTTGCAGAGCTCCAGGTGGCTCCAGCAAGTGAGCCACACCACACTTGCCCAAGTCCATGGAATTCTGCGCCTGAAGAAGATTCCGTTTTGCAGATGGAAATTTGAGGGCAGAAGGAATCTCAGAGGAACACAGGAGCAGCCCTGCTGGGTCAGACCTTTCCCCCAACAGTGGCCAGTTGGATGCCAAAGGAAAGGCCACAAGCAGGGCCCACAGGCAACAGCCCTCCTTGGTACCTGCCCATCAGAGACACTCTGCCCTTTGTATCCACCCAAGCGTCCTCAAGGGCAGTGGAGTGAGAGTGGAGCTTCCATGGTGCGAGTCCGGAAACCAGCAGAGTGAACCACCCAGGACTGTGAGCATTCCAACCCCCCGGAGTCCTGTCTGGCCACAGAAGGGAGCAGGAGTGTGGAGCCCTGTCCCAGACCACGGCCAGCAGTGCCCTTGCCTTTTGCTTTGCCCTGGTGCAGAGAACAGTATTTTCTGTCGGTTGCCCTCAGCCCTGACCCCTGCCAGAGCTGGCAACCAAGCTGGGGGAACAAGTCATCGCAAACTACATTCTGTGCATACCACAGGGGCCCACCATCATTTTGTGCTGTTTGCCTGCTGGATACAGTTGCCAGCCTCCAGGTGGTGGCGGGAGATCTCCTGGAATTATAACTGATCTCCAGGCCACAGGGATCAGTTCCCTGGAGAAAATGGCAGCTTTGGAAGGTGGACTCTAGGGCATCATACCCTGCTGATTGTACTCCTCAAACTCCACCCTCCCTAGACTTCACCTCTCAAATATCCAGGAATTTCCCAGCCTGGAGTCGGCAACCCTACAGCTGGAATTCGCGAGCCATTCTGTTTGCTTAGAGGGCCATGTTTGCTAAAGTTTGAGCCAAATCCACCCCTTACCCTTCTGTGGCTTTATCTCGTTCTCCCAGCCCCGTTTCTCCGCTGCGCTGCCTCTCTGAAGCAAAGGGGCTGTTTCCCCCAGCCAAATTAAATGCCGCTCTATTATAGATGTTATTCATGGGCAGTGAGCAAGCAATTTGCAGGCGCTGCTCCCCGCCCAGGAAAAGACCACTGAGCCCGTCATTTGGGCTGGCAAGGATGATTTAGACAAATCAGGGCCTCGGAGATCAGGAGCAGCTGATGCGGAACAAAACAGAGGCATGTTTCTGCCCGCACCATAACATCAAATTACTCAGTGGCGACAGTGCGCATTATTTCCTACATTATCCAGCGATAATGGGTCTGTGGCGCTCTCGAATGCCATGAATTGCCCTTGCTGCCTCTTCATTTCATTTCCTCCAGCAGCCTCCGCACCTGGGGACAGACGATATCTTCTGCCCCGTGCCCTGGCACAGCCAAGAGATGTGGCAGGAAGGGCGCATGACTTTTCAGACCCTGTGGGTAGGAGATCAGAGGAGCAGGAAG
Source organism: Eublepharis macularius (assembly GCF_028583425.1). Classification (NCBI taxonomy): domain Eukaryota; kingdom Metazoa; phylum Chordata; class Lepidosauria; order Squamata; family Eublepharidae; genus Eublepharis; species Eublepharis macularius. The sequence continues at coordinate 186,241,312 of NC_072792.1, forward strand.
GAAAAGACATTTTTGACCCACCTTCTCTTCAATTTATATCCTGCTCTGTTCTGTGAGATGCAGAGGGCTGGCTGGAACTTTTTCAAATGCAAATGCTTTTTGCCATCAGACAGTTTCCGGTTTAAGAATTAAAATGCTTGGTGACGGGTACCAGCAGTAAAATAGGGACGTTTTATAGATATCAAAATCTTAATAATGAAAAACACCCTTCCCGTGCTGAAGATAAACAGTCCCAACAGCTGTCATTTGGGCCAGGTTATTTGCACCATTATTAAATGGTGATTTGTTGAAGAAAGAGGTGGAGTCCCAGGTGGGGTGCTGGTGCGAGTGGCCCTGGCAGGGTACCAGGATGGCTCCTGTCATACTCTGCAAGGCCTGTGTACTGTTTGATTCTGTTTGACTCTGACTTTAGAACTAGCTGAAGCTGCCCGAAACGTGCCTGCTGTTCTCTGCCTAAAATGTGAAAGCCTGCTGTTATCTGTGCGGTTCCCCTTTCGCCTGGGAAGCTGCGCCTCATGGCCTTGGGATTTCTAACACATCATCACTACTTTGTTCTGCTGCTCATCGATTAAATTTAGCTGTTTCTTGAAGCGGGTGGAGACTCTGGGGATTAGGCTGTGCTTAGAATCCCGTATATGTGATGTGCTTGCAGTGAAACGCCATTCCTGGCAAATGTGTTAATAGGGAATGATACTAGTAGCTTATCAATATAATTGCCTTTGTTGTGCCGAAGTCGGCCCCCCTGCGTGATTGCCAATCGCCACGCAGAGGGCAGGGGTAGGCAGAATGATACAGAACTCTGTTGCAGCAACGGAGAGGAGCTCTTAAAAGCAAGCCACCATGCTCCTCTGGTTTGGGTTAGAATATTCAGACCTTTTATAATGCTACTACAATAAGGCCTGCGTGTCTTTTGTGGTTGAATGTTATGCTCCAAAGCCGTGACTTCCCCTTTTCCCATGCATACCTCCTCATGTAGAGCTGGTGGGTTTTGTCATGTCTTATTGCAAAGTCTATTACCATCATCAACCGTTAGCTAAAGTAAGGCTGTTTGTTACTACATATTACTGTTAGCTATGTTGCAAAGCAATGCTGTTTACTATCACATACTGTAATTATTGCCACAGGATTAACTGTAACTATTGCTGCATGGGGTGACTGCTTCTACACACTATTGACTAGTAGAGGATGGGCTATCAAGTCTATCACTTTAACTCATGCAGTTCCTGGACTCGTGCAGTGAAGTCATTGAGAGTAACTTGGCAGAACCTTACACTTATGCCAACTCTGAGCTGGGAAATTCCTGGAGATTTGTGGATGGAACCTCGGGAGGGTGAGGACCTCAGTAGGGTTTAACACTATACAGTCTACCCTCCAAAGCAGCTGCAGTCTGGAGTTCAGTTCTAGTTCTTGGAGAACTCTAGAGCGTACCTGGAGGCTGCCAAATAGTCCTTGGTGCTATGCCCAGCATCACTCTTAGGGTCTGGAATGCTTCCGTTCTGTGAGAAGTGAACAGGGGTGCTGTTGGAAGAGGAGCATTCAGCGCTGTCCCTTTCCTCCGGTTTCAGAAGGGGACAAACCAAAGAGTTAGAAAGATAGAGAGGTCAGGGCACTCTGTTTACTGCTCTGACTGTCCCTTTGATATGCAGATTGCTCTTCTCAGGACTTCCGCCTCCTGACTTCCTCCCTTTCTCTTCTTCGCTTCTTGGCTTTGTTTCAGGCAACGTCTCTCTCCTTTACCTCCCTCCATCTTGGCAGCACGGATGCAGGACTTGTCCTAACATCCCTGTCCATCCTTAGACTAGATAGGTGGTTAGGATCTGTCTCTCTTCCTTTCCTATCAGAGTATGGAGTTCCTACAATAAAGAACTCTTATTACTTTTCTAAATATAAAGCAAGTATATGATTTGTTATTTTCTCTCCTGCACACACAGCAACCAGCAGAACCAGCTCACAGCCACCTATAATCCTGCTTGCTCTGCCAAACAATAGACTCTGTTAAAAGTCCAAACATGGAATCCTTTAATTAGGTTTCGGGGCCTACATATGATTTATGTATCAGGTGCCACCTCAGACCACCCCCCTGCCAGTTGTGCCCACCCAACCCCAGTAGACAGAACAGAGAATGCTCTTTGCCTCCTTGTTCTCCCGGTGTCTCGCAACAGAGCAGCAAGCTATGCCTGTCCAACAGGGCTTTCTGAACTCTCCCAGCAGAGCAGAGAAAAGAGAGAGAATGTGGTGCTATGAAGAAGGAAGGAGCAGTCACGGGAACGGAGAAAGGGGTGCTAGGAAATGCCAGTAGGGAGCGAAACAGTCTCATTTATTCAGCTGTGCTGATGGTGCTCCCTCTAAGGCAAAAGGTGGAAGTACAGACCGTTCAGCACAGCTCCGTTTCTTTCTAAAAGTGACGAGCAATTGGCCACCAGAGCTGTAAAATTTCTGGGTATGCTGCGACAGATTGCAAACCTCCAGGTGGGGTCTGGTGCTCTCCTGAAGTTGCAACTGGTCTCCAAATAACCAGCCTCAGCTCTCATGGAGGTAACAGCTGCCTTAGGGCACCATACCCCACTGAGGTCCCTCCCCTGCCCAAGCTCTGCCCTTTTCAGGCACCGTCTCCAGATCTCCAGGAATTCCCCAACACAGAGTTGGCATCCTGGCTCATGTGCAAATGTTAGCTCATATCCACCTGGCACCCCCCAGTCGCATCAACACCGAGTCAGGAAACCTCCCATCGTTCGATGTCCGTAATGTCCCAGGCCCAGGAAATCCAGAGCAGAAATGAAGGCACCATGAAGGCATCCGCCCTGAGCCTGCGAAAGCAGGGAGGGCGGAATATAAATATAATAAATTAAATTAAATTAAATTAAAGATGGCTGCCATTCCCTCTTCCATGTTGTCACAACACAGTTCCTACTTGGGCCGATTCCGGACGGCCCTCCCCATCCCGAAACGTCGCGCATCGTCGTGCGGAAAACGTGAAATATCGCGTTTTCTCGCGCAAGTTTTGTGTGACGTCGCGCAAAACTCGCGCGAGAAAACGCGGTATTTCGTGTTTTCCACGCGACGATGCGCGATGTTTCAGGATGGGGAGGGCCGTCTGGAATCGGCCTTGGTGTGTGGTAGCGGGATATCTCTGGAGCAGGGGTCAGGGGATCGGTACATGTTGAATCTGGTCAAGAAGTTACATAATTGAGTTCCCATCCATTGGTCTTGCTGGGTGCTTGGTGCAATCACCGGCTACTCCAACACCTCCTCAGATAAGGACAGACGTGTCTTCGCCCTTTCAACAAGTTGAGCGACACCTTCATTATCTGCAATCTTTCTGCGCGAGGCTGGGCTTCACCTCTACAGCCAGTACATCTCTTTTTCTAGTGGGATTTTTATCACCTTCTCTGGAGTTTCATTCGATTGAACACCTTCTTTATCGGGAGAACTAAGCACTTTCTGGGGGACCGGAGAGCACAAATTACAATGAGATCAGGATGGGGATAAATGACAAGTTGTTCCCGCTTCGGGAAGCTTGTCTGATGTGATGAGAATGTTAGGTGGGCGTGTCTGAGCCCACCTATGCCCTACTGTGACAGGTTACTTGTCGCAGTAGCTCACATCAATTTACAGTGAATGCACGTACAATCCATAACAACAACAACAACAACAATAATAACATTCAATTTATATACCATTCTTCAGGATGACTTAACACCCACTCGGAGTGGTTTATAAAGTATGTTATCATTATCCTCACAACAATTGGCTGCTTTGCTAGATTTGTGATAAAAATGTCCCCACCCCAATGACGGAGATCACGTACTTGAGTCGTGGAGGGATGGTTTCGGGACCCTGGCATCCTACACTCGATGGGGCAGTGCTCACACTGGCCCCGAGAGTTAGGAGCCTGGGGGTGATTTTTGATCCCTCCCTGAAAATGGAGGATCAGGTCTCTGCGGTTGCCAGGTCTTCCTTCTACTATCTTCGACAAGCCAGGCAACTTGCTCCCTATCTATCGTCCCGCGACTTGACTACAGTGGTCCAAGCAATGTTCACCTCTAAGCTGGACTACTGTAACACACTCTGTGCTGGGCTTCCCCTGAACCTGATCCAGCAGTTACAACTGGTACAGAATGCAGCAGCCCGGGTCATCATCGGAGCACCGGTATGGGGGCATATTACACCAGTGTTGTGCCAGCTGCATTGGTTGCCGATGGAGTACCGAATCAGGTTCAAGGTTTTGGTACTAACTTATAAAGCCCTACGCGGACTGGGACCAACGTATCTGCCGGACCGTCTCTCCCCATATGAGCCCCAGAGGACCCTTCGCGCATGTAATAAACATCTATTAAAGGTCTCTGGCCCTAGGGAGGCCAGCCTGGCGTCGACCAGGGCCAGGGCCTTCTTGGTCCTGGCCCCAGCCTTATGGAACGCTCTGTCTCATGAGACCAGGGCCCGGCAAGACTTGTTAACATTTCGCCGGGCCTGTAAGACAGAGTTGTTCCGCCAGGCATATGATTGATGCTAGGCAGTGCCCCCCCTAGGTGGGGGGGGATTAAACCATATGCCCTCCCATGCAATCTCGTTGTCCATCTTTTTATAATTTTGTTCTGGGAACAACTGCTGTATGGAACGTCCAAATCAAATTATGTGCTGCCTTGTTTCTTTGCTCTGTATATACATATACATATATATAAATATGTATATGTATATATATATATTATATTTATATAACTGTAATTTTAATGATAAGATGTAGTATTTTTATAATTTTAATGATAGTTAAATATGTTTTAAATTGTGTTGTTATCCGCCCTGAGCCCACTGATGTAGGGAGGGCGGAGGATAAATCTAATAAATTAAATTAAATTAAACAATCACCCTGTGAGGTGAGGTGAGTAGGGCTGAGAGAGCTCTGAGAGAGCTGTGAGTGACCCAAGGTCACCCAGCTGGCTTCAAGTGGAGGAGTAGGGAATCAAACCCGGTTGTCCAGATTAGAGTCCCGCGCTCTTAACTACTACACCAAACTGGCTCTCGTACGAACTGTACGTGATTTTTATTTTATTACATGCATTGAGTAATTTTCCTACTACATTCAATGCATGTACAGCTGTACGTGTGATAGCAACCCCGTATTCCCTGCTTTCAACTGCAATTCTAATGCAGGTTGGCTCCTTCTAAAAAACAGATGCACGCATGTAGATGCAGGATGTACATGCATACACTATAGCATGTGGAAAGGGATACAGTGTATTGGTGACCCCTTGGTAAGTGGCTTGTTCGTATTGTGCAACCAGGTGGTGAAATAAATGCTGTTTGTTACCCGTATTTTCTTCCATTCATTCCCAAGGCAGCCGTCTTATTGCTTATTGGCTGCTTTGCTAGATTTGTGATAAGAATGTCCCCACCCCAATGTCGGAGAAAACAGAAGCCAGTTCGCTAGGTGGCCGCTACCGTGTAGAGTCTCCTCACCTGGCCTTGTCATGTGTGGCTCTGGCGAATGTACGTAGCTAAGGGTGTGAAGACAGCAGCTAAGACATGGCATTTGTCATTCTTTATGTGTGCCATTTGAGTTGGGATATAAAGGCTCAGGGAACTCCATTCCTACTTGTGTCTAAAGGAGGGAGCTCTGACTCTCAAAAGCTTACACCCTGAAAATCACGTTGGTTGCCAAAATGTCACCAGACTCAAATCCAGCTGTTCCACTGCCGACCAACACGGCTACTCCCCTATTTATTTTATTATTTCAGTTTATAAACCGCCCATCCTCAGGGGCTCTGGGTGGTGAACAACAGTTAAAATCAATAAAAACAAGAAAACAATAATTCTAAAATCAACATAGAATAAGCAATAATGAAATAAATTAACCAAGTACATTAAAGTGCAATGGTGGGGAGAACCCCCCACCCCAAATGTGGGAGGCCGACATGGCACCGCCCCCTTCAACCACCGAACACCTGGCGGAACAGCTCTGTCTTACAGGCCCTGCAGAATGATAATACGTCCCGCTTGGCCCGGGTCTCCCTAAGCTATCATTTGAACAAGAAGATCCAAACTTGCCTTAAAAGTTCATCCAAGGTGGCCGTCCTCCCAGGTCTTGCAGAGAATGAAGACTCATGCCTCTGTCACCCTTTCCAGGGCTGATAACGGGGGTCTGGGGGGGGAGAGAGGGGGGCTCAGTTTCAATCAGCACAACGATGTGTGGGTATAAGTGCCGAATCTCTTCTCTGTTGGCCTTTGGGGTCATCCAGTCATGGGCCTACCAGCTTCCCCACCAACACCAGCCAGTGATAGGAGGAAAGGCCTGAAGGGTGAGATGCAGTTTTAGATGGGCAGCCGTGTTGGTCTGCAGTAGAACTGCAGGATTTGAGTCCAGGGGCACCTCAGGCGCCAACGAGATCTTCAGAGGGTAAGCTTTCGAGAGTCAGAGCTCCCTTCTTCAGACGCCAGGCCGAGGTACAGTGAATGACCCAGAAATCCTCTAAATAACCGCTGTGGCGAAATAGTGGCATGTAACCCCCTCTAAGCACTACACCACACTGGCTGTCCGGGGCAGATGTTCTTCAGGGCCATTTCTGGGTCAATACCCTTTTGGAGACAGAAATGAAGCGACCCACACTAGAAAGAAGATCAAATCTCTACGGTCAAACTGCTTCCGTCTTCTGCCCCCTTCGATGCAGGAAGCTGCAGCAGCCCTTCTGGCTAAGCCATCTGGGAATAGATGTAATTGTGAAGCTCGTTAGTGGCGGAGGCGCTGGGAGATAACTAGGGGCCAAATAACATGAAGCCATTCTGGGGGGTTAAGACGTTGGCTAAGCAGCCGGGCACCCGAGCAGTGGGGGATTCATTTGAGCTGTCTTGGGGGGAAGTCGCTGGGCATCGCAGCGTGTCCGTTCTCAGCCACAGGAAAGCAGAGGCACTAATGGCTGGGATTCTCTGCTGGCTGCAAGGACGTACTTAATAGGCTCAGGCTTATGTCTGAACTGGAGTTAATTAAACCAGGAAGCTCTGCTTGCTTGCGGCTAGGCCTGGGCACTGCGGCCGGCTCTCTCGGGTCTGCTGAGCTTCAGGGGCTGGCAGTGAAGTCCACACACTGTAGGAGGGCACAAAATCCTCGCGTAAGGCCCAGGGACACTGAATTTCCAGCATAATAATGGTTCCAGGCTGTCTGCATCATCATCATCATCATCATCATCATCATCATCATCATCATAAACTGCACTTATATACCTGTAGACAGACTGGTGGTGACACACTCAGAGTCTCTCTACATGAGGCATCTGACATGTGAAGAACACGTGTTGAGAGATACAATGGTAGCCGGGAAGGGTAGTTTAAAAAGACAGAGACAGTGGCAGGACAAAAGTTTTGCTAGACACTGGAGCTGTGTGAAGGGGCTGTGAAATGCCAGAAGGGAAACTTCAGCCCATTATCACCTCTCCAGGTCCAAGCCCAGCTCTGGAAGGCAGCTCCAGCCCATTTCTATTCCTGGCTGCCCTCTGGTTGCCATCCCACACAGTTTTAGACTGGAGAGGTGAAATTGAGAGTGCCTTCCGCAAAGATGAAATTGACAAACCCTCTGAGGAGCAATCTCCGCCGGCTCTGCCTTTTGAAACTATGCTTCCCAGCTAACATTGCGTCTCCCGATGCTTGAGGAACACACACTGAAATGTCTCATGTAGAGAGACTTTCAGGGCAGTGAATAAAGTCAGTGCTGTTCCCACAATACAGCAGAGGAGCTGGGCTGAGAGGAGTGGCTTCCCCAAGGCCTCCTGCTGAGCTCAGAGGAGTAGTGGGATTTGAACCAGCAGAGTGCAGATTTGCAGCCCAACCACTCAACCACTATGCTACTGCTGCTCATGGGCCAGAAGTGAGCTATGCACTCTCCACATGTTCAGGGGCACTGTTTTTATTTCTCTCACTCAGCAAGCAACAGGACTTGCTAGCTAACCTAATAGTTTCATCCCGCATCATCCTAATGCATAAATGGAAAATAAAGAAATGCCTCAGACTGAGGCTCGGCTGGGGCCAATCAGGAATGGACCAAATAAGGTTATAAGATTTAAAAATCTGGTAAGGTTTAGATAAGGAAGGACGGGTTGTTTGCCCATTCGAAATCTTTCGATTAGATCGGAATTGCTCACACAATATTGCAGTTTTTAAAAAACGTAACAGATCCGGTGACACGCAGCAAGTCTGAAATGTTGGCGGACTGATTTTCTTTTCTGTTTGGGAGCTGATGTGGCCCAGAAGCCAACAGAGTTGTGATCTGGAAGGTCACCAATTCTCACTTCAGCCCGCAAGTCACGCCAGAGATGCCCCTGTGGCAAGCTGCCTCCTTCTGCCCCAGTTTCCCATCTGTAATACTGGGGATAACTGTAATAAAAATTAATAAATAATGATACTGGCCTACCTTACAGGGTGGTTGTAAAGATTACTATGAGAGTACGCACCATATTTTTAATACTGAAAGTGTTGTGCCGTATTTTATTTTTTGTACCGTATTTTAAATACTGAAAGTGACAAAGAAATGCTGTGTACTGTTATTGTTTTCCCTGCTGTGGATTGTGGCATATGAACGTTGCATCGCACACCTTGCTCTGCATGTCCCATCCTCAGAGAGGATCCCGGTGGCCACTCGATACTCACCTCCCCTATTCACTGACACAATTCTGAGCTCCAGGCACCAGGAGAAAGCGTTTTCCGTGATGGATCGTTATAATTTCTGTCTTTTTTTATAGCCTTATTTTCTCCAGCTGTTGCTACTTTTATGGCTGTTGCTGTCTGAGAGATTGTATATGGTTGAAATTTTAATGCTGTCAGTTTTCATTTTTATTCCGGAGTTGATTTTGTTTGTTTCATTGTGTTTTTTAAAATATTGTACGTTATATCGAGAAGGCTTGGCACGAGGCAGCACATAAATACCTTGAAAGAAGGAGAGGTTGCACCCTCTGAATATTTCATTTTTCTTTATTTGCCGGCTGTATTTTATAATGGCAATCGTTATCCCCCTTGCTTGTTCCGAAGCTGGGTTGTGATGGCACCTGGCCCCCAGCAGGAATGAATGGGAAAGGTCCCTTTTTTTTCACAAGGCTAACTTGTGGTTTGTACCCAACAGGAGAATTTTGATCCAGTTCTTTCTTCTTGCAGAACATGAATCATTGATGGGTCTGAGTACCACAGTTTGCCTTCTGTATGCTATATTTTGTTCATGTTTGAAAATGGAAAATATTCATGCGCTCTCCTGACATCAAAACACCCGAATGTACACTGCATGGTCGGAAAAGGAATGTTTCAGTGGAAGCGTTTCTAAAAATCCTTTTAGCAGGTCAGGATTCCTGAACTGCCGCTGCACCGTGCCAGCGTGGAATTGGTGATTAGAACATAAGCTTTCGTTTCAAAAACAACAACCACCGCAATGTTTCTTGTCTGCAAAGCTGCACAGCTAGGCTTGAGCCTCTTTGGGTGAAAGGTGGCAAAGCAGTGTGTTGAGAGGGCTTAGTAATTAGGAGGCAGGGCTTCGGGGCCACCTATCGCTCTTTGGTTCCTCCCAATAGTAGAAACAGACAAAATTATGGCGAACGAGAAAATACGTGTAGATTTTCGTAATGTGCAAGAGGCACCAAATATCTTTCTGGCTGAAGATTTTGTCATGTGCTGTTCATTCAAGCCATTGGCATGGAGGTTCTAGATGGATAGGCCCTCCTAGGAGGCCCTTCTCCACCCTCCCGATTCCTTACGTTTCAAGTCAGGATTTTAAGCAGTCATGAAGAGACTGGAAACTAATTTTTGTCTAAATCAAATGTAAGAAGGTTGTGTTTGGTGCTTGTCTCACACAACAACCGTAGAGGAGAACTTAAAAGCAGTGCTCTTTACTCCACAGGAAAGGGTGTATGTCTACCTGTTGGATGAAGACGCCCGGCTGACATGCAACGACCCACCTCATGAGTTACCACAGGAGGGAAAACTCAGGTAAACCCAGTTTTATGTTTTTATGTTTCCTTAAAAATTGGTTTGTTTTGAGAGAGAGAGAGAGAGAGAGAGAGAGAGAGAGAGAGAGAGAGAGAGAGAGAGATCTAAAAGGTACAATCATATAACTGAACTATTTTGGCCAGGGAACAATTCCCTCATTTCCCTTCAGCACCTGCCACCACTGAACATTTGGGCTCCAGATAGGGTTGCCAGCTCCAAGTTGGGAAATTCCTGGAGATCTGGGGGGTGAAACCTGGAGAAAATGGGGTTTGGGGAGGGAAAGGACCTTGGCATGGCATAATGCCATAGAGTCCACCCCCCAAAGTAGCCATTTTCTCCAGGTGAACTGATCTGTGTGGCCTGGAGACCAGTTGTAATTCCAGGAGATCTCCAGCCACTACCTGGAGGCTGGCAACCCTAGCTCCAGACCTCACCAGCCATTTGGGAACTGGTGAAGCTCTGACCGTGCACAAGGTGCATAATATGTGGGAAGGTATCTCAAATAATATGGAGGAAGGTATATCACACTAAGGCTTGCCTTCCTTCAGGACGGGTGCACATCTTTTAAGAGGATCACGGGATAGAGGCAAGCAGCTCTTCTGCCTCCCCCTCCAGTTCCAGATGAACAACACAAAAGACTGGAGACCTTTTTAAACCCTTCTTCCTAAAGTTGGATTCCCTCCTCCCCCTTTCTGAGTTAGGACCGGCCTCCTTCCTTGCTCCATAGCACCCCAAACCCTTGTCATGTCACCATGGAGGCCAGGCTAGGAAAACATCCATTTCTTCATCACAAGGTGACAACAGCTGGAACAAATGGCAATGCCCAGGCCTCTTTATTGCTTTTTCTTCCTGAGAAAAGATCAGCTTTCCCAGGGCCTGCATCAGAAGGGGAATTAAAGGCTAGCTTGGTTTCGAAAGTCCTGTTTGATATCTCTTTAGCATGACAAGAACAATTACATTTTCACGGTGCTGTTATTATAATAGCAGGCCTAGATAGAGGGATGTGTGTTGAACTTGTGGATTTCTGAATCTACAGAGAATCTACAGAGTCATAGATTCGTAGAGCCAGAGAATGTGAAGAAGGGCCGTTTCCACACGACTTACCTGCCTGCGGAACATCGTGCAAAAGACCCGGAAGACAGCAGGAAGACGTGATTTCGCGCAAAACTCCTGGATAACAGCGTCTTCGTGGCGCGATTTAGCGTGAGAAGATGCTGTCTTCCAGATCTTTTGCGTGATGTTCCACAGGCAGGTAAGTCATGTGGAAACAGCCAAGGTTTAGAGGCCATTAGCACAAACTACCTAAGAGGGAACCGTCCAACCCCTGCTTGAAGACTTTCAGGGAGGGAGAGCCCAGAGCCCGCCCACCCTGCTTAGATAATTGATTCCCTACTGATCTGCTCTTCTTGTTAGGAAGTTTTTTCAAATGCTCAATCAAAATCAATCAATCAGTCAATTAATTAATTTCAGTTTCTAGCCCACCCATCCCGCAAACAAGCTCAGAGCGGGTTACAGCAATAATAATTATGTTACAATACAAATTAAACATTTAAAATCAAAATATATAAATAAATATATAAGGTAAAACACAGATTAATAACATTAACCAAGTCATCACTAGAGATGGGCACGGACAGCGATACGAATTTAAAAAAACCTACGAACAGCCTGTTCGGCTGTTTGCGAACAAGCTGTTTGTGAGGCCCCATTCTAAACAAACAGGTGGTCGTTGCAAGCCTCCTTCATTGCTGTTTGTTGCTGTTCGTCAAGCCAGACAGTCTGGCACCTGCAATCAATTCCCATGGCAACTTAGGCAGGGATTGTCTGAACTCTGTCTGAACTCCTGCGGTTGCCCTGGAAACCCCAATCTAAGCCCAATTTAGCTTGATAGGCAGGTCTTCCTTCCAAGTGTAGACTGGAGCTCCAAATTTGTTACAAGAGGAAAAGACCAGGGACGAGGGGGGCTTTCAGGGAGAGAGAGCTGCTGTTAGAGAGACAGGGTGAGTGCATTGGAGCTTGAATTGTCTTTGAGCAGAACCACAAGTGACAAAAGGCACAGATTGGACACTTGTCAGCTTCCCTCAAGTTTTGATGGGAAATGTAGGCATCCTGGTCTTGCAGCTTCGCTCTCTGACTGCTGTCCAATGGACTTTTCAACTGTCACTTGTCCAACATTCCACCAAGCTGCCTACATTTCCCATCAAAACTTGAGGGAAGCTGACAAGTGTCCAATCTGTGCCTTTTGTCACTTGTGGTTCTGCTCTTTGTGTGTGGTGGAATAGGGTGCTACCCCTTCAAGTTCCAGGGCTGCTGCCAGGCTCTGGGGCCAAGCTATTATTTATTATTGGTACCTTTCCTGCTGCCTGCTCAGGTAGGGTGTCTGGGAGTGGTGCAGTAGGGATCTTGATGGCTGGAGGAGAGCCTGCTGGCCCTCACAGACAATGAACAACGAACGTGTTTGTGAACAGGATCATGCTCGTTAATGTCCGTTGTTTGTTGTTCATGGATGGCAATAAACAACGAACACCATGTTCGTTTCCCCCCCCTGTTCGTGCCCATGTCTAGTCATGACGTCTAATACAGATCACGTACATAGATGCAGAGAAGTTAGCCGTGTTAGTCTGTGGTAGCAAAATCAAAAAGAGTCCAGTAGCACCTTTAAGACTAACCAATTTTATTTTAGCATAAGCTTTCGAGAATCAAGTTCTCTTCGTCAGATGCCTGATACATCTGACGAAGAGAACTTGATTCTCGAAAGCTTATGCTAAAATAAAATTGGTTAGTCTTAAAGGTGCTACTGGACTCTTTTTGATTTTACAGATCATGTAAGACACTCAAACCTCTGCCGTACCAGACAATAGATAAAATCAGCTGCAATATAAACAGCAGAAAACAAACAGAGCCTAAGCAAAAGTGAGAGCGGAAGCGAGAGTGCTGGAAGGACAATTAGCCAGTGCCTCAACCACCACCATAGGCCTGGAGGAAGAGCTCTGTCTTAAAGGCCCAGCGGAACTGCAATAGATCCCGCAAGGCCTGGACTTCAACGGGAATCTACCCTCCTATAACTGAAGCCTATTAAAGCCCATCCTTCCTGCCCTCTCAGCCTACTTCCATGGACTGGTAGGTGAGGGAAGATGGCAGCCGTGTCTGCCCTCCATCTTCTCCAGGCTAAACTAGCTCCTTCATCCATTCCTGGTATTGCTGGGACCAGCTACCTTCGTTGAGCACATCCGAACTGTACCACTCAGTAGAATATTCTGACTCGGTTTCATAGTAAAACAAAAAGGTTCCATTCAAGTATATAAAAGGCTTCAGCCTGTTTGCTGCTTCCCTTCCTGTTCTGAGTTTTATCAGATGCATAAGTTTATCTTCCTTCATTTCTTCGCAAACTCTATACCCCGCCTTTCTGCCCTCAGCAGGGCTACCAAGGCAACAGATTGAAAACGTGCTTCCTAAAAACTTGTCTTAAAACCCACAAAACCCAAACCAAAACACAATAAGACAATTAAAACCAAACTAAAATACACATTAAAAACATCAAAACAACAAATTAAAACACAGGGCAGGAAGCACGGAGCACTAGACAAAACAAAACAAAATCTTCGGTCACTGGTAGAAGATGGCAACAGAAGGGGGCAGAGGGGTCTCCCTTGGGAGGGAATTCCAGAGATTTGGTGCCATGACAGAGAAGGCCCTTTTCTAGGTCGTCACCTGCCTAATCTCATAAAGCCTGAAGGAGGCTTCAGAAGATAACCGCAGAGTCATCACAGCCCATTTTATTCAGCTTCCAGGAACCTCTGTAGAGTTTCATTCTCTTGTGAGTCCCAGATCAGGACTGAGGTTGCAGGGAGAGCCAACACTCAGACAGTGAGTGGTCAATACAGACAACAGAGAAAAAGAAAGTCAGGGTGGGTTCTAGACCCATGTATTGCACCCCTCTTTGCAATGGATATGATACACATTTTATTAAAAACCAAGCATTATTCTTCCTTCCGCACCCTTTAGGTGTACCATTAACAGTTTTCAATCATTTAAAGTATGACATACATATTTATCAAGATATCTATTCATCATTTTAGAACATGGAAAATTTAAATGCTGTTGTGAATTGGAAAGAAAGGTCTCGCTGGTATCCCATGTGTCCGTGGACTGGTGTGCGCTGCTCAGACAAGTTTGAGCGCAAACTCCCAGAGCTGTTTTTACTTTCACTTTGGCCCTGTAGAGAGAAAAAGGGGCCTTTGTACGGAACTTGATAAAACCGCTTCTTTGGCCAGCCTGCTCCCAATACTATGTCTTTACTCAGAGTCTCAATTTCGAGCAAGGCCGTGGGCTGCTCAGAGGAGAGGGAATGGTGCATCGGATCTGAAACCACCCTGCCAGCTCTTTGGCTGTAGCTCCATCGCTTACAAATTAACTTGCCAGTGTTAACAAACCAATTATGGGGAAAGGAGATGGCTATCTCACAATTGTCATTGGAAATCCCAGTGTGGGTTCCGCTCATGCAGTCACTTTGTTTGCCGGATTTTTCACACTTCTTTGAGCTTTCTGCTTTGGGGCAAAAGCATTTATAACACTGTCGAAATGTCATTGATCCCTGGCTAATGATATAATCTCCATTCAATTCGCTCAATACTTCCTAAGCACTGCAACCCGGCCTCCAGCGGCTCCCGCCTGGAACATTGTCAAGAGGAAACGGGTATAATTTATTATAATAGGCCTCTGAGTGCCAGAAAATAAGGAGCCTGTCGAAATCTGTGGGAGAAACTACCATTATGGCTTGGGTGTTGTGGGCAGGCAGGCTGTGGGTGCCAGTCGATGAATGACCTGATTGGGTGGGGACACAGCTGGGTCAAAAGTAATACTGTACTGCAAACAACTGAGCAAGTATGAAGAAGGCAATGGTGGGGAGACTGAGCAGCAGCTGTTGAAGAGGTATTCCCAGCAGAGCTCCAGAAATCCTTCCCCTTCTTTCGCATGCCAGAGACACACATTTTGGGGGGAATGGCACCCTCCATTTTAAATTGGCTGGCAAAATAGCTTTTGCCAAACCTTGTGAAACAGAATCAAATATAGTTCCACCAGCAAGATCTCCAACCTCTAATCCTGAAGCGTTAAACCAGGATTGGTGCCAAGTGCCATCAAGTCATACCTGACTTATGGCAACCCCTGCTGGGGTTCTCAAGGCAAGAGCCTAGCAGAGGTGGGTTGCCATTGCCTGCCTCTGCAACCCTGGTCTTCCTTGTAGGTCTCCCATCCAGTTACTAACCAAAGCCAATGCTTCTTAGCTTCCAAGATCTGACAAGAGGCTGAAGGAGCTTGGTATGTTTAGGTTGGAGAGGAGATGAGTGAGAGGTGATAGGATAACCATCTTCAAGTACTTGAAGGGCTGCAATATAGAAGATGGCGCAGAGCTGTTTTCCGCTGCCCCAGAAGGTCAGCCCAGAACCAACCGG
Organism: Eublepharis macularius; assembly: GCF_028583425.1. Classification (NCBI taxonomy): domain Eukaryota; kingdom Metazoa; phylum Chordata; class Lepidosauria; order Squamata; family Eublepharidae; genus Eublepharis; species Eublepharis macularius. The sequence continues at coordinate 186,256,722 of NC_072792.1, forward strand.
CTGAAATTAAATCAAAAGAGTTTTTGGCTAAACATTAGGAAGAACTTTCAGACAGTCAGAGCGGTCCCTCAGTGGAACAGGCTTCCTCGGGAGGTGGTGGGCTCTCCTTCCTTGGAGGTTTTTAAGCAGGGGCTAGATGGCCATTGGACAGCAATGCTGATTCTGTGAACCTGGGCAGATCGTGAGAGGGAGGGGGCAGGAAGGGTTCCATCAGTGCTTGTTTTTCATTGCCCCCTCTTATATGCCCAGGGTAATGCTGATCGCCACCTTGGGGACAGGTAGCAATTTTCACCAGGCCAGTTTGGCTAGGATCCTGATAGTGTTTTGCCATCTTCTGGGCATACATCAGAGGTCACTGGGTGTGTGTGTGGTGGGGGGGGGGGGAATGTTACCAAAACTGCACCTTTATGGGGGAAAGTAGCAAGCAGTTCAGTCTGAACTAGCGCGGATCCTTAACCAATGTATACCAGAGTCGGTCTTCCGGGTTACTCAAACAAAAGAGAGGAGGCTAATATTTGAAATAAATAGTGTTTACTAAGAGTGTTGCGTAAGCCTACAGTAGCACTTACATACATCCAACATACAAGGACTAAGAAACAAAGGTCAGAAAGAGTTAAGGCACAATTGCATTAGCAGGTTCCCACTTGAGATCGATGGGAGAGAGGTAATACGTTACTTGATCACAGCGAGAAGCAGAGATTCCAGCAGCAAGGATGGTGGAGTGAAGTATAGTGCCCGCACTATACACGTAGAGGGTCTATCTGGGTACGGAGAGGGAGGGCACGGCGCACACACACCTTGTGTCAGGCAGAGCCTGCTTAAATAGCCGAAATGTGCCCTGAGGCAGGGGCTCTTTGGGGGTTGCCTCATGATGGTTCTCAGGATGTTTTCACAAAAGATATGATGGGTTAATATCAGGAGTTTGATGGGTCACTTTAGAATCTGATTGTGTGATTGTGACACCCTTGGGGACGGGACAAAGGGCAGGGAAGGAGTACCAGGCGGGTTGACTGAATTTGTCAGGAAGCCGGATTGCTCTTGAGGGGATGGGCCCGGAATGTCGATGCTTGGTGGGCATATTGATAAGCGTCCGTTATTCGTCCTGCACAGTCAGCACGTAGGGGTCATCCCGGGGCTTTCGCAAGCAATCTGCAAATCAAGGCAAGGCTTGACCTCGGAACGTGACAGGAGCCTTGTGGCGAGATGGCGGACTTCGGGAACCCTGTCCGCTGTAACTTCCTGCTGCCTGGGAACATGGCTCTCCCCTGGTTCGGTGTCTGTGGGCTCGCCAGCATGTTGCTCTGGGTAGAATGGCGGACCCAGGATCGTCCAGCGGTGGCTTCTCTGTGGGCGCTGACCAGGGGGCTCCTGGCCCATCTTACAAAGAGTCCTGCCAGCTTGTGCGTTGTTGCTAGCTGCCAGGAAGTAAGAGAAAGAGTCCATAGTCCAAGGAGGCAGAGGGCAGGCATTGGTGACAGAGTCCATAAGGCAGGAGACAGGCACAGGTAGCAGAGTCCATAACTCAGAAGGGGGTGGCTGGCAACAGGGGGTAGCTGTGGGGGTAGTTGTGAATTTCCTGCATTGCACAGGGGGTTGGACTAGATGACTCTGGAGGTCCCTTCCAACCCTATGATTCTATGAGACGCAGCTTGACTGGGCTATACAGATCAGTGCAAACGGGGATTAAGAGCTGTTAAAGAATGCCAGATCAAAAGGGCCATGGGAAGGGGTTTAACCCTTCAATCTCTGTTCAGTTTTGCTAATCAAAACCGACCTCCCTGCTTTAATGTTAACATTTTTAAGGGGGAGATGAAGGTATTTAAATGACTCATTCCCCACCGCAAAGGAGCAGCTTTTAATGAGTGAAACCAAGCAGAGGTTGAAGGGTTAAACTCCTTCTCCCCTCTGTAGATGACCCCAAGGCAAATTGAGACTGGTTCTGGCTGGCCTCCAACTTCATGTCCCATTGGAGAAACCCCTTCCATACACATATCAATAAAAAGCAGTTAGCATGCATTTTGATATGTAAAAGATGCTCTCTCCGCCGTGGTTCTAGTCTCTCCTTGTGATAGGCATCTTTCCTCCAAATGTTCTCCTGCCTCTCCCTGCCTTTATTCAGGCTTACCCACTTAGTTTGTGTATGCATGCAATAACTTAGTACTTAAGCAATGATTTACTTAAGAATGGCATGTTTTTCTGCCTCTGTGCTGGCTCCCACCTGGCCCTATAAAGTGTATTCACCTCGATGATTTCCCCTATAAAATAAAAAGAACACAGCTCTCTGTTTGCTTAGATACTAGATACTAGATAATGAGGATTTATTGCCATTTGCAGAAGCTTGCCAAAGCAGGTCTAATCCATCCGCACACAATATCCTTTAGACTGGAAGAAACATGAGCGGCACACAGCAGACTTCCCAGCCTTGGGACAGAAAGACTTGAATAATTCTGCTAGGATGCCCTTCTCTGACATGATTTAAATGCTAGCCCGGCATAGTTATGCTCGTTCACTTGCCAGCTTTGCTCAGTGTCTTTCTACATGTGTCGCCTCGGTGTGTGTTCATCAAGTGAAGGGAGACACAATGTTAGCCGGGAAGAGTAGTTTAAAAAGTCAAAGCCAGCGGAGATCGCACCTCAGAGGATTTAATTTTAACTCTGCCTCCCAGAACTCTCTGTCAATTTCACTTCTCCAGTCTAAAACTGTGTGGGATGGCAACCAGACAGCAGCCAGGATTGGAAATGGGCTGGAGCTGCCTTCCAGAGCCGGGCTCGGACCTGGAGAGGTTATAATGGGCTGAAGTTTCCCATCTGGCATTTCACAGCCCCTTCACACAGCTCCAGTGTCTAGCAAAGCCTTTGCTCTGCTGCTAGCAGACTACCCTTCCCTGCTACCATTGCATCTCCCGACACGTGTTCTTCACGAGTCAGATGTCTTGTGTAGAGAGACTTGCAGTGTCTGCCTGCTAGTTGCACTCAGGGAGCTGTTCATTTGCTCGGCTGTTCAAATGCCTCCTGATGACTTTGGTGGTGTCTGATTAGACTGGGTTCTTGTACAATTAGATTGCTTTCTCACAGCTGCAGAAATCCCACCCCTAGACTACCACTATGCCCAATTGTTTTAAAGGCACATAGTTAAGAGAGAAGAATCTGTTTTAGATTTTTGAGTAGAGACTTACTACTTAGACGTCTCTGTGTGCCTTTGGTGTCTGCCCATATACCTACAGAATCTGGCTATCAGTTTTAGCAATCACTTTATGAATAGATATCATTAACTATGCAGGAGCAAATAGTACACAATGCAGTCTGTCCAATGTGGGTTATTTCAAGGATGTGTCCACCTGTGCAGGTAACAACAGGAGAAGAACTACACACAATTTTGAGCTTGACAAGATCTGACCATGTCCCTAGGGGATATTGCCTTAGCTCCAGTTTGAAGATTTAGTCAGATTGGTTATTTTTGACTCATGACTAAGCCAAGACCCAAGTAGCGAGCGGTTACCGCCCATGCAAAGCTGCTCGATATGTTGCACAAGATGAATTTTGACAAAAAAACATGGAAGCGATGGAGTCAATAACCCACCTTTTGTGTGAGCAAGGAAGTTTGGTCAAGGTAATTTTGCCTGCCAATGTTATTCATGTTGAAGAATGCCCAACTGAGGCTTATCGAGCTCTTCTGTGGGACCTGGTATACTATCTCATGGAAACTGGGCCATTCAGAGCAAAAATTTGTGCTACATGGCAGCCCTGGGAAGAAATTATTGTTCAAAGGCAGGAGACCAAACAGGCATGTTTCTCTCAGGGCTAGAGAAATGAGCAGAGAACATGGCCCTCTGTTAACTTTGCCCTCTGTTCAGGAAGGAGCAGCTCCTTGGCTGATTTCGTATACAGGCACGCCCCAACACACTCCATGCAGTGAGCCGAAAAGTGCTAAAAGGCTTGTGAGCAAACAATGTGAAAAGAGGGACCATAAAACGCATCCAGTTCTGATGTGTGCCAAGCAGTAAAAGGCACCCGAGTACACCAGGAATCCTGGTGAACAAACATTTGTCCAAGGGTGTGGTGCCTGGGCAGCCAGAGGTCTGCTGCTGTCCCTTCCTCCAAGGCTCTCGCCTGTACCGGCAACTTGGTGCTCAGCCTCCATCAATGGATTCTACTGCCACTATCTGCAGGGACCTGGTTGGGTAAAACCAGACTCATGAGATTGGTTGGTGCATTCAAGGCTTTGCTGAGCAGTAAGTAGAGTGCTGGGCCCTGATTTGTGCATATGAGTAGAAATGGGCACGAACTGGGAAAAAATCGAACCATGCGGTTCGCGGTTCGTCAAATATCATGAACCATGAACTTTCATGAACCTACCCCTGGTTCGCGAACCGATTCATTTGGTTTGTGAAAACCAGGTCAGAAAATCGTTACTTCCGGGCCAGCAGAAGGTCACTTCCGGGTGAGCAGAAGGTCTGCAGGAAGTCCATCCCCTGTTGCCTAGGAAACGAATTGATTGGCACCAGGCTGTCTGCAGTCACGAACCAAAAAATGAACCAAACGAACCAGCCTAAAATTTGTGGCGGTTCGTCAGAAATGGGATCTGACAAACTGCGGTTCACAAACCACGAACCGGGCTGGTTCGTACTTAATTTTGGTTCGTATTTCGGTTCATGTCCATCTGTACATATGAGACTCAGGGCCTTCCATCTGTTTGCCTTTATTATCTTCCCCGTGCCCCACTCAGTTGACTGCTTCGGTGTGTATTGGTTTAGCAGACAGTCCAATACCCCAGACATCAGGCTGAGGAACCTGGTAGGAGTCAGTTGCTTTTTAGGACCCAACTGGTTCCTTGTGTTGTTTGATCCATCTGGGCTGCTCGTTGTACTGTCTCTGTCTGACCACCCTGCTGTGATGGTGTTGCAGAACTAGGGTTGCCAGCCTCCAGGTGGTGGCTGGAGACCTCCTGGAATTTCAAGTGCCACAGAGATCAGTTCCCCTGGAGAAAATGGCTGCTTTGGAGGGTGGACTCTATAGCATTATACTCCACTGAGTCCCCTCAGCTCCCCAAACGTTGACCTCCCTAGGCTCCACCCCCAAATCTCCAGGAATTTCCCAGCCTGGAGCTGGCAACCCTAGCTGATAGAGATCAAGAACATCCATTTGATGATGAGAAGGCTTAGTACAATAACCATTTTTCTAACAAATGAACGGAACCTTCTGCTGGTGTTCCTCCTCCCACAAAAATCAGTGGGAGGGGAAAACCATTGACCTTTATCACCTGAAGTGCCAGACTTTAGAACCATCCCCATTTTAGCTTCTGCATACTTCTCTTGGAAGACAGGCCTTTTTTTCTGCCAGAACACTCCAGAACAGCATTCTGGTAGCTGTCGAAAAGGAGCTCTTTAACCCTGGCTCTTCAGCTGGTCATGGGAAGCCCCAAACGGGCTTTAAACTTCAGCTGAGAGGAGGGGGATTACCCCCTCCCAGCTGACGCTTTCTTTCCTCCCTCCCTCCCTTCCTTTCCCTTTCCTTCTTTCCATGTATTTCCTTCTTTCTTCCTTTCCCTTCCTTTCCCTTCCTTCCTTCCTTCCTTTCCTTCCTTCTTTCCTTTCTTTCCCTCCCTCCCTTTCTCTTTCCTTCTTTCCATGCCTTTCCTTCTTCCTTTCCCTTCCTTTCCCTTCCTTTCTCCCAGTGGGACGGCTGCGCTGTGCGTGATGACATCACTTCCCAGAAGTGACATCATTGCGTGGTCCCAGGAGTGTATGCGCACTTTGCGTGCACGCATGTAGTGACAGGGGCCAGCTCCTGCCAGGAGTTGCTCTGGGCAAGAGTTCCCCCACCTCTTTCCCCAGAAAAAGCCCTGCCTGTAATGAATATAGAAAGAGAGGGACACGCTGCAGAAGTATAGCTGCCTGGCTGTTCACACCTATATCTTTTGTTTTTAAATATTAGATGAGCACCCTAGCACAGGAGAAGGGAATTATGTTGGCTCTAAACAATTTAAATAGGAATAAATAATTCCTGCTTACGGCTATTTGCTACATTTGAAAGATAAAAACAAGCAATGAGCAAAGCTCTTCTGTTCCTGAGATGTGTACTAAGAGGGAGAAATAGGAAACTGGATTTTTTAAATAAATAGCATCCTTAAACTACAAATTTTGTCTGGGATTTCCTAATTTAATTCCAGAATTGACCCAGGCTTAGTTCCTGTAGCAGCCTGAATAGCACAGTTTAGCCTGGGCTAATCAGAGCTTGATACCTAATTAGGGTTAACCACACTTAGTACTTGGATGGGCAGCCATCAAGGAAGACTGGAGTTACTATGCAGAGGAAGGCAATGGCAAACCACCCCTCTCATCTCTCACCTGGAACACCCTGTGGTGGTGGTTGCCCTGACATAGTTGTGACTCAGTGGCTCTTCTTCTTCTCCTCCTCCTTCTCCTCCTCTTCCTTCGGCTCATGTATGCCTTCTTTGCTGTCTACATGCTAGAGATGTTTGATCATTGGCAATCCACTGCAAAAAGCAAGTGGTCTTGATATCACAGAACCATCCAATCATAGGGTTGGGAGGGACCTCAATGGTCATCTAGTCCAACCTTCAGCACAATGCAGGAAATTCACAACTACCTCCCCCCCACACACCCCCGGTGGCCCCTGCTCCATGCCCAGAAGATGGCAAAACACCATCAGGGTCCCTAGCCAAACTGGCCTGGAGAAAATCAGCATGACCCTGGGCATGTAACAATGGGCCATGAGAACTAAACACTGATGCAACCCTTCCTGCCCTCCCTCTCATGATCTGCCCAGGTTCACAGAATCAGCATTGCTGTCAGGTGGCCATCTATGATCAAGTGTGGGGTTGTACAGCGTCCACTGGCCGGCTGCCCCACATATGGGTACAGCCTGGGGCTATGTTGTGCCCATTCGTTAGCTGACCCACGTATGGGTTGCAGTACACTATCGGTCCGCTTCCCTCCCCCTGTATGTGGATGGGCAGGAACCTGGAATCGACCCCATCTTGGGACAATTAATATCTGTTTAATTGTTGATTTTATGATATTATGAACCATTGTTTTATATTGTATTGTTTTTTTATAAATGTTGTACCTCGCCCTGCGCTCGCTTGTGGGAATGAATGAATGATAGTGATAATAATAGTGATAATGATAATAATGTGTATTATTGACTCAAGGTTCTTTTTATGCTACATTTTAATGATGTGCTTGTGCGTATTGATAGGGCATTGTGCAAGAAAGATCTTGATGCAGCCAATTGTGCCATCCAAGCAAGATTGCTTTGCAGTGTTTTATCAGCACGAGCCACTGGATGTGCACCTGGGTGAAACCTCACACAAAAGGAATTGTGAAGCAATTGTTTGTACTGTTGCATTGTGAAATAAGCCTGAGATGGGCCCCGGGGGCTCTCAGAGGAAGCAGGAGGCCTGGAGGTCTTCTGAACTGCCACAGGGGCCATGCAAACTCCAGATACATTCTCTCCCTGCTGCTGATTTGTTTGCAGTAGATAACAGCCGGGGGCCATAAACAGCCTGCTGCTGGCCACTGGCACGCTGCCCAGACTAGCTGGCAGGTTAAAGATGCCCAGCCACAATAAAATAACTTGTGTTTAGGAGGGCTCAGTCCTGTAGATCTTTGCCCCTCTTATGCTTATATTTTCTTATGCTTATATTCAGGGGTCATTTCGTAGAAAAAGAGCTGCAGGAACTCATTAGTATAAATAATTAGCATATGCCACGCCCCTTGATTGGGGCAGCAGGAGGGACAATCTGTAGCAGAAAAGCTACCTTTGAAGAAAGGATTTCCGAAGCCCTGTTTCTTGCAGACTTCCCCTGCCAACTGCAAAATTCACACACCGATTTTGTAAAAGCTGAAAACAGTGGGCACGGGGGGGGGGGGCGGAGGGGCTGACCCACAACTGACCATGTGTGGTTTGGCCATGTGTCAATGCCCTGATTTTGGGGAGAACCCATTTAACCACCTGATGAACAGTTCTAAGGGGCATTTATTTCATTGAATGTAAGATTTGGTCCTGGCCTTGTTACACCAACATTCTTTCAGCTACTGTTTATAATTATATGGTTAGGCTGCATGCAGAAAAGTATTTTGCAAATGTCTATATGAGCATGCAAAAAAGCAGGAGCTTTTTTGGGGGTGGGGGGCTGTACCAAAATTGGCCTTAGTCTGTACCTAGTGGAAGCTCATCCAATCTTTTCAACCATGGACATTCAGTTGCTGACTTAAAAGTAGCAGTTCTCCTGCAGAGGAATTTCAAAGGTAGAGTAGAAAGAGAGACTGCTGAATTGCAACTGAAAGTGAAGCTCAAGGCAATGCAGCCACCTGGACTGAATCGAGACCTAGGCTTCCTGTCTCATTACCAATGCTGATTTCTCCACACCCGCCACCCCTCTGTATACCCCCCCCCCCTATCCAATCACGCCTGCTGTTGTTATTCACCAGTTTTTGTCATTCACTGGCTGTTGTCATTCGACATCTGAAATCACTCCACTCTCCAAGATACAAAGACAGATGGACTCACATTCTAGCTGTATCTGTGACTGTGAGCTGTAACTCACAAAAGCTTATCCCCTACAATTTTTTTAGTCTTATAGCCACCATTAGGGAGAAAGGTGGAGTATAAGTGAAGCATATAAATAAATGATGTAAATAAATAGGTTAGCCTAAGAATGGCTAAAGTCCCCCAGCCAGCTTCTATGGCAGAGTGAGGATTCAAACTTGGGTCTCCCATATCCTAGTCTGGCACGCTAACCACTACACCAGCTTTCCTCTTCCTCTTGGCTACTGTTGCTTTCTTCCTCAGAAGGCAGAAAGGCAGCTGTGTCACTCATTATCCTAGCTGAACATCCAGCCTCGAGGGTCCAAAACAAATCAGGCATACAGTAGGGATATCTGGGACCCTCTTGCAAAGCGTTGCTTGCCTTATTGAAACCCCGTACATTCCTCTGGTGGGAGTGGGGGCGGGAGGCTTCCAAACTTGCTGTTTTCACTGGTGGCAGCCCAGGGGCATGCAGAACTCATTGGAAGAGTTTTCTTATTTGGATCTAAATTTTAGCCAAAGATTCAGTGGCATTGCTATTGTGAGGCCACCTCAGCGGTGGGGGCCGCGGCCACAAGCGATTAGGGTTGCCAGGCCCCTCGAGTCTCCCTTGCTGGCTCCTACCCCCTTGTCGCTCTTGGTATTGTGCTCCGTGTGTGCGCACGCTCCAGGTGTGCATGATGATGTCACTTCCAGGAGTTGAAGGCGCCCGTGTGATAATATCATGCATGCCAGGGAGGGCAGAGAGAGTGGGCAGCTCTCTCTCTCACTGCCACTGCCATGCCCCTTGTCCCTGCCAGTGCGGGCAGCACACGGGCAGTGGTGGCTGCGGCGAGAGAGAAAGCAGGCGGCAGTCGCAAGAGCACGCTGCTGTCACCCCCGCCACTGCGGCTACCATGGCTTGCTCTCTCACCACTGCCGCCATGGCTTGCTCTCTCACCACTGCCCTTGTCCCTGCCAGCGCCAGCTGCACAGGGGTGGCGGCGGCCATGGCGAGACAGCAGGCTGTGGTGGCCACAGAGTCAGCGGTGACAACCACCGGCTGCTTTCTCTCTGCTGCTGCTGCCGCCCGCTCTCTCCAGGAAGCGTGCCCCCCCCCGCCAGCCAGGTAAGTGGTCGCGGGGGGAGGGGATGGGATCAGGGGATCACCTGCCCCGAGCGGGGGGATGGTAGCCCTACCAGCTATCGTGCTCTGGGTTGGGAAGAAGGGTACGGTGCTGGCACCAGGGGTGACCGGATTTCCTCAGCTCCATTTCTTTATTGTCCCAGAACTCTGCTCTGCTTATCTTGAATTCCAATAAGCATGGGGACTTTCTAGAAGCATGCTCAGATTCCCACCGTGTCACTCACGGCCGTTCATATCCTTTCCTCCATGACGTTACTAATACGCTTGGACAAAATTCTGCAAAAGTTTACAAAGCAATCACCAAACCTTGATTTGTTTGCATCAAGATGAATGGATTTGATGACATCTGCATTTATGGATTAAGAAACATGAACAATAGAAAAAAAGGGGGGGTTGTGACCAACCTAGAATAAGCGTGACTCTGGAAATGATATATACTTGTTGCGGAGAAAATCGGAACTCAACCTGTAGTGTAATCTAGGTGGGTTTTTGTTTTGTGTTTCCCCCTCTTTTCCTTTTAATTATATAGATAGATGTATTGTTAGTGTGTCATGTTTAGAATTGTTTTTTTTCCTTATTCTCTATATTTATTGCTTATTATGTTATGGCGTATTGTTTATAGTTTAAATAAAGAAAAAAAATTAAAGGCAAAAAAAGAAAGATGAATGAAGTTTTGCTCTCTGGGCAGATGCACTGGTAGAACAACACGTCACAAAATAAACTTTGAGACAGGTTTCTAGTACAAAGCCGCAAGGAAGCCTCTGCCATTTCCCCTCTGTGCGGTCACATCAACACAGGACTGTCTTTTGCAGTGTTTTGTCAATGAGCACATGTGCATTGATCACAAAATCATAGACCCCTAGAGTTGGAAGGGGTCTTACAGACCATCTAGTCCAACCCCCCTGCCCAAAGCGGGAACAGCCTAAAGTATTCCTGACAAGGATTGTCTGGCCACTTCTTGAAGACTGCCAATGAGGGTGAAACCACCACAGCCCCAGGCAATGAAGTCCATATGATACCATGTACGGGGAAAGTTCTAAGGAAACAGAAGAAACTGGCAAACTGCACATGCTTGGATGTCTGTACGAAGTCTGGTTTTCTTTTTTTAAAAAAACACAGCCACCATGGAGATTCCTGATACATAATTTCCAACCAGAAAGAGGCCAGCTGATCCAGAATTCCCAAATCGGAGAACCCACCCTGGGTATGGCAGCTGCCCTACCCCTCTCTACCACTTTGCTCTGCTCCGATTAGACCTCACCTAGAGTATTGTGTTCAGTTTTGAGCACCACAACTTGAGAAGGATATGGACAAGCCGGAACGTGTCCAGATGAGGGCAAGGAAGATGGTGAGGGGTTGGGAGAACAAATCCTATGAGGAAAGGTTGAAGGAGCTCAGTATGTTTAGCCTGTCGAGGAGAAGACTGAGAGGTGATAGGATAACCATCTTCAAGTACTTGAAGGGCTGCCATAGAGAGGATGGCGCGGAGTTGTTTTCCACTGCCCCAGAAGGTTGGACCAGAACCAATGGGTTGAAATTAACAACAACAAAAACAACAACAACAACAACAAACATTTGATGTATATACCGCCCTTCAGGACAACTTAACACTTGTAACTGTTTACAAGGTGTGTTATTATTATCCCCACAACAACAAACACCCTGTGAGGTGGGAGGGGCTGAGAGAGCTCCTAGAAGCTGTGACTGACCCTAGTTCACCCAGCTGGCTTCAAGTGGAGGAGTGGGGAATCAAACCCAGTTCTCCAGATTAAGAGTCCCATGCTCTTAACCACTACACCAAACTGGCTCAAAAGATGGTTGTTGTGGGTTTTCCGGGCTGTATTGCCGTGGTCTTGGCATTGTAGTTCCTGACGTTTCACCAGCAGCTGTGGCTGGCATCTTCAGAGGTGTAGCACCAAAAGACAGAAATCTCTCAGATCTCTCAGAGATCTCTGTCTTTTGGTGCTACACCTCTGAAGATGCCAGCCACAGCTGCTGGTGAAACGTCAGGAACTACAATGCCAAGACCACGGCAATACAGCCCGGAAAACCCACAACTACCATCATTCTCCGGCCGTGAAAGCCTTCGACAATACATGGCTCAAAAGAGTTTTGGGCTAAACATTAGGAAGAACTTCCTGACAGTGAGAGCGGTCCCTCAGTGGAACAGGCTTCCTCGGGAGGTGGTGGGTTCTCCTTCTTTGGAGGTTTTTCAGCAGAGGCTGGATGGCCATCTGACAGCTATGCTGATTCTGTAAATCTGGGCAGATCATGAGAGGGAGGGCAGGAAGGGTTGCATCAGGGCTTAGTTCTCATGGCCCCTTCTTACACGCACAGGGTAATGTTGATCGCCACTTTGGGGTCAGGAAGCAATTTTCTCCAGGCCAGTTTGACTAGGGATCCTGGAGGTTTTTTGTCATCTACTGGGCATGGAGCAGGGGTCGCTGGGGTATGGGGGGGAGGTAGTAGTGAATTTCCCACATTGTGCAGAGGGTTGGCCTAGATGACCCTGGTGAATGGAGATCCCTTCTAGTTCTGTGATTCTATGATCTTGATTCTATTATTCTAATCACTTATAGAGGAAAGATGTATTTCCTTTATTTTGTTCTGAATGTGTTGCCCACCAGCCTCGTTGGATACCCACAAGTTATTTGTGAATTTCCTGCATTGTTCTGGGGGTTGGACTAGATGACCCTGGAGATCCCTTCCAACTCTATGATTCTCTCCCGTGGCTGCAGGAGGGCATGGGCATCATGCCACCAAGAGCGTTGTGGCAGCTGGCTGAGGTCGCAGGAGGCCCCTGTTGCTTGCTTACTCAACCTTGGGTAATTGCCATTCACTGTGGGCAGTCCAGAAAGTGGCTAATTACCCCCCTTGGCAAAGCCACAGGGATCTTTCTGTGCCATACCACAATACGCTCCTGCGGGGAATAACAGAAACAAATTAAAAAGTGAGCGAGATTCAATTTGTTTCTGTCACTTTTGCAGAGCGGGGTGGGCAGGAGGAGGGGGGACGCTGTCTCTGAATTACTCTCAGAAGAACAGTGCCCTGCTTTCGACAGTCACCGCGGCTGGGCACGTGGGCAGGCGATTGCACTTGCCTGACATTCCAGCAGGGTTTGTTCTTCAGCGTGTGGGATGAGGCCGGGCTGGGATGCAAGGGAATGCAAATGCAATAAATACCATTTTGATCACTATCGAAGGTGTTTTTTGTTTAATTGGCGGGGATGATTCATGCCAACCCCACCTCCGCCCCGCCAAGCTGGATCCGTCTCATTGGGCTCCTTAGCGAGCTGTCGTTAATTGCATCAACAAAACCCATCAGATGGAACTGAAGACAAATTGGATCTGGAAAGTGACATGAAAAAATGAACGAAGCTCCCTCCCCATGCCTCGCTCGCTTCCCTTCATGTCTCCGGGCTGGCTTTTTTCTCTACGGAGAGAGCCACCTTCTGGGTCTCCTAAATGGGGATCCTGAATGGTGGCTGGTGATCTTGTTCGGCAGCTCCAGGCCTCTGTTCTGGGTGGCTGCATGCGCCGAACCAGGAAACCTTGGCATGGCCATAGTGTCTGGTGTGCACTGAAGAGCCATTTGGAAAGGGAGCCACGAGGGGCAGGGGAGGTTAGCCAAAACCCCTCTCCAGGAACCCTGCTGAGTAATCTCGTAACATAGTTCCTCCCCTCGCTTTCCCCAAACGGTTGATAATTTTTCTGTTTTACACTGGCGGATTTCTGTTGTCCTTTGCGGTTTTAACATTTGGATGCCCATGAGGTCTCCTTTTGAAATCTCCCATGCAGAGCGCATGCTGGGAAGTGCCGCCTTGGAAATGAGCAGCATCACACACAGTCCCAAATTCGCAATGAAATCTTCCAAGAAAGAAGGAATTGTTTGCATTGATCATTCATGAATCCACAAGGACGCTCAGAAGTGACAAAGATGGAACCGAGTCAGGTTTGATGACTGGTTGCCCAGAATTCTCTGGGATGTCAGGAAGATAGAAGAGTGAGCTTGAGCGAATAAACTTCCACATATCACAAACTGGTGAAAATTTGGTGTGTCTCCAAATGGAAGAATTTGGACACGCACCCAAGAACACACACCCAAGAACATGCTAAAAGCCAGTGACCAAAGACTGGGGATTCGGAAACGAACATACCGGCAGTTTGACAAGAGGTTCCATCTGAGTTCAGCTGTCCACCGACTTCCCTGTGGTTGCATCTATCCTTGGCTGTTTCCACACAGTCCTAATTATAGTGAGAACTTTCGCTCTCCCCCCCGCTAAAACCCGAGAATACCTGTCTTATCCCACTTCCGTTTATTCCATTTATTCCGCGTCGTTCCGCATTATAAGCGGGGGAACTTCTGAAGACGATTCTTAACTTTTGGGAACGTTCTGTGGAAGCCTGCCCCCCCCTTTTCCTGTTCCTTATCTCTGCCAGCGGGCAGTCCAAACAAATATGTTTCTCTCTCTTCCCAGGTGCCTTTAAACAAAGTACAGCAAACTTATTGAGGGTTTTCTAATTTCCTGCAAGAATGTGTTGGGGGGAACTTTCATTACCTCTGTTTACCAGTTATGAGGTCCCCCTTCACTCCTTGTCTGAATAATAAATCAAGGATTCAGGCTTGGTGATCTTAGAAGCAGAAAAGGTTTATTATGAGAAGTTCTCTAACAACAACAACAACATTTGATTTATATACCGCCCTTCAGGACGACTTAACACCCACTCAGAGCAGTTTACAAAGCATGTTATTATTATTCCCACAACAATCACCCTGTGAGGTGGGTGGGGCTGAGAGAGCTCTGAGAGAGCTGTGACTGACCCAAGGTCACTCAGCTGGCTTCAAGTCAAGGAGTGGGGGATCAAACCCGGCTCTCCAGATTAGAGTCCCGCGCTCGTAACCTCTACACCATATTGGCTCTCAAATAAGCCTGATGCACATGCTTTTACAGCAGGGTGCATGCCAACAACCAGGCGGCACCGACATTTATACCATCACACAGGCATGATGCAAGTAAACAACAATTGCTTACAGTACAGAGGATTATTACAAGAATATATAAACAATCAAGTGAAAGTCTCATGATATTTAGTACATGATAGATTGACAGGTCGAGATTTTTTCCTTTCAGGTCATGTAACATAAACTATCAGAAAGCCTCCATGGTTCTCTCTGCTTTGCTGAGGAAGAACATCTCCAAGGCTCAGTTCAGGGCAGGAAGGAAACATCTGTACCCTTCATTTGTTCTCAGAGCGCAAACTGACTGCATAGTGCACACAGCAAGGCCTTCGTTTTATTACAACCAAAATACAGGATGGAATGAGGGGTGATTAGCACACAGGGAGAAGGGTTTTATTCATAAGTTCCTTTGTCAATTTAGATCACAAAGAGTCACACAGAGAAAAGAATAGAGCCCCTCCCCCCACCAAATTCCCTAACAATGTCATTAAATGTTGGCATGATACATGGTTTGCCATGCTGTGTTGAAAGGCAGCTGGAGGAGGGGGGGGAGTTTGAGGGGCAAGGGAGAGGTGACCAGGCAGAGTGGCGAAGAGGCAAGGCTGGGTGGTGGCCCCCCCCAAACCCGCTGCCAGAGACTCTCCCCTTGCCTCTCTTGACTATAGAGCTGTCCCTGCATTCATCTTCTGCTGAGCCAGGGCCATTATCTGTTAATGCCTCCCCAGGAAAGCCGTGCTGCAGAAGCGCAGAACAAACAGTTGGTGAAGAAAAACTAAGAGCCACTTTATCTAATCTCTTAATTGCAGCCCTCCTGAAGTTTGGTGCTTTGTCCCCATTCTCAGTGAAAGGTGTGATTTTCAAGGCCCAGAATTCCTCTTAATGCTTCATTAGAGCAGCGTTGTTCGCATTTAGTGCCGCTCCCTGGGACGCCAAGAGTTGGCAATTACAGCTCGAAAAGTTACAGATTTCTGAACAAAAGAGACTTTAGGAGCAGCCCATCCTCCGGAGCAGAGGGAGACCTCAGCTCCCTGCCTGCTGGTGACTTACGAGAAATTCATTAGGCGCCAAAGCAGCCAAATGAGATGGGGGAATTGGATGGGCTCGGCTCCGTACGCTGAGAAGAGCCAGCTGTAATCAAAGGCGCCAGGTTCTCGAAACCCCTGAGGGTTAATCTACAAGACTCGGACCGCAGCTGGTTATTTGGGGAGAGACTAGCTCTGAGCAATGCAGAATCCTCCAAGAGCCTAAATAAACACTGGGAGGGAGAGGGAGAGAGCTGCTGTGATGGGTCACCCTACAGGGGGCACAACTCAAGATGGCAGCGGTATATCCAAGGAGTCGCATTTTCCAGCTGTACCATCAGGGGAGGGCCATTTGCTCTGTGGCGAAAGTCCTGGGTTCAATTCCTCCCATTAAACATTAAGAGGGACACAAGAGAATCACCATTAGGTCACAAATCTCACTGGCATTCAGAGAACTTTGCGTGGTTTAACCTGCAGCCTTTCCAGCAGCCCAGGAGGGTCAGTCATTACTGTGGAATCTGTATTGTGGAGGGGAAGAAGAGCAGAGTGCCAGTGTGGTATAGTGGTTAGAGTGATGGCCTAGGATCTGAGAGGCCCAGGTTCGATTCCCCACTCTGCCATGGAAGCTTGCTGGGCAACCTTGGGCCAGACGAATGCTCTCAACCTAACCAGCCAACCTAACCAACCCCATGGGGTTGTTGCTGTGAGGATAAACACAAGAACATAGAAACATAGAGCTGGAAGGTAGCTGGAAACGTAGATGATCTTAGAAAAGAGAATGAATAAATGTGTGGCCAGTCCATGCTTACTGTAGCATAGTGGTTAAGTGGTTGGGCTATGAATCAGTACTCTGCTGGTTTGACTTCCACTACTGCCTAGGGTTGCTAACCTCCAGGTGGTGGCCAGAGATCCCCTGGAATCTCCAGGCCACTTGGAGAAAATGGCAGCTTTGAAGGGGGGAGTCTAGGGCATTATACTTTACTGAGCTCTTTCCCCTCCCCAACCCCTGCCCTCTCCAAGCTCCACGCCCCAAAGTCTCCAGAAATTTCCCAACCTGGAGCTGGCAGCCCTACTACTGCCATGACCTCTGCAAATGGCGTTGGATAAACCACTCCTCCCAGCCCAGCTCCCCAGCTGCATTGTAGGGATAATAATAACACTGACCTTGCTCACCTCTCTGATTAGAGCAATAATCTGTCTAGGTCTATAAGGGCAGGTATTATTATTATTATTATTATTATTATTATTATTATTATTATTATTATTACTGCTCCTGATGGCTAAATGGAACCTCCATGCTCAGAGGCAGTGTACCTGTTCCTGGAGTCACAGCTGTGGAGGGCTGTTACCTTCATGTCCTGCTAGCAGACATCACAGAACGGGAAAGAGAAAGCTTTGGCGTCACCCAACAAGCTTCTTCTAATGCTTGCGGCTGTGACTCGTCTCTGATAGTTCCAGCCAGTTCTGTGCATCAGTGAAGGGCTTCCTCCCAGCCTTGACTAGCTAAAGAGAAGCCAGGGCTGGGTCACAGCAACTGGGCACCCAGAAAGCCATTTCTCCCCTCCAGTGAACAGACAAGGGGAGGTTGTGGACCTCTCCTCCACATGGAAGCTTCCTCTCCGTCACTGGCTTAGAATTAGAATCAGCCATGAATGGGATTTTAAAACTTGGAACCAAACTCCGAAATGCAGACCTTAAAAAAGAAAAGAAAAAGCAGACAGCTGAACCCTCTCGCTACTGGATTAGCAGCCATCTGCACTTCTCAATCAATCCCATTTATTATGACAGACAGCAAGCTCTTCACACGATGGAACAACAACAGTTGGTTGGTCTGGATCTGTCTGCGGGCCCAATATGGCTCACTTTGGATGTCGGTGGGTCTGGGATTTGCAGCTCACGCTGTTTGCCAAGCCAAGCTCCTTGGGGGATTAATTGGATGGGTTGAGAACTGAGGCATGTGGCTGGCAAAGCGACTCCAGGAGGGAGGCAAACGAGGAGCCATTCCCGGAGCTGGGCAGAGGGTGCGGAGGCGCTCCGAGTTTCTATAGGGGGCTTCCTGGTATGATCAGCCATTCCACGGGTGCTCAAGTGTCCACGTGCATCCTGCACAGCGATCCCTAAGATACGACAACTGCCAGTGCGTTTACTGGTGTCTGCTTGCTTCTTGCATTTTGTGGGTGAAATCCCAAAGATTTTGAATGGGGCATAAACAAAACAGGGGGCTTCAGGCCACCCCTTGCCAGCTAATTGTCCAGCAAAATGTTGATCTCATGACCTGGGCAGCCGTGCCCCTCTGCTTGGCCATGGAAACCAACATTCTTCGGCCTCTGTGCTTGCCAACCCAACTGCTCCCTGTAGATATGCAGGAAGGAAATCCTGCCCTTTCTTTGGAAGCATCTCTTCCACAAAACGAAGAGACAACTCCAGATTTCCTCTGTCTCCCCTTCGGAAGAGCCAAGGAAGCATCCTCTTTGGATCAGAACCAGCTGCCTCCCGCATTTGGATCTGAACTTCCCAACATTTTGTGGAATCTTCCCGGACTTTCTGCCTTTCATGGCAACCCTATCTGTGACTGATGCATCCCACGATAGGGAGTGGTAGGGGGGTTTGGCTCCTTTTACCCTATCTAAATATTCCAAAAGATCCCGCAGACTCACCTAGACTGAGGATCTCTGCCGCAGCAGATCACTGCGAAAGCTACTAGGTGGAACTGCTGTTCTAGATTCCGGAAAGGTGCGTTTAGGAAATGGTCTTATGGAACTAGCTGCCACAAGATACAACTGAGGCTAAGAATGAGTCGAGGTAAGCCTCACAGCGGCGACTCACTCTCCTTCTGTTGGCTCCTCTGCCTTCCCAGATGCTCTGGAAGCTGCTTCCATCTGAGTATATGTGAGAGCCAGTTTGCTGTCGGGGTTAAGAGTGCGGGGCTGTAATCTGGAGAGCCGGGTTTGATTCCTCACTCCTCCGCTTGAAGCCAGCTGGGTGGCCTTGGGCTAGTCGCAGCTCTTCCAGAGCTCTCTCAGCCCCACCCACCTCACAGGGTGATTGTTGTGGGGATAATAATGACATAATTTGTAAACTGCTCTGAGTGGGTGTTAAGTCGTCCTGAAGGGCAGTGTATAAATCAAATGTTGTTGTTGTGGTGGTGGTGGTGGTTGTTATGCATTTGCTTCTGCCTATCCCCACATCTGGGGAAACCGCTGCAGCCAGAGCACATGGGAAAGGACTGTCGCGGGTGGAGAATTGCAGCTGCAGCAGCTGCGCCTGGAAAGCTCCCCTCCCTTCCCCAAAACAAGAAGCGTGTTTGGAAGCCCACTCTAGACCTGGCCGCTTGTATTGGCTGACAGGCCAAGAGAGCCTGCTGTCTTCCTCCAACGGCCAATATTGGCACAGAGAGGCTTCATTTCACATACTGTCTCCGAAATGACAACAGATGAATCAGCCCTCTAGAAAACTAGGCATAACTCAAAATACCATTGGGTAGCCAAACCCGCAGCTTTCATTTCCTACCCTAACCCCACCAGCACGTAAACACAACCTCGGATGAATCTGCGTCCTGCCTGCCTGACGCTCCTGAAGCCAATTTGAGACTGACATCCCTCTTGCCTCTAGGGTCCTCAGCTCCAGACTGAGACATGCTTAGAGATTTGAGCATGGAGCCTAAGGCAGGGTTTGAGGAGAGGAGGGATCTCCGTGGGATATAATGCCACAGAGTCTACCCTCCAGAGCAGCCATCTCCTCTCTGTAGTCTGGAGATCAATTGTAATTTTGGGAGAACTCAAGGCCCCACCTGGAGGTTGGCAACTCCACTTGCCCCTGTTGAAGCTAAGCTTGAAAATGCAAGGTGGGCTTAGCGTGGTTGTGCCAGATTGTGAGATGTTATTTCATGCATTGTTTTGTTCCTAAACGCACACACACATCAACACATACACACCACTGACAAAATCTCCTCTTCCTGTGTGAAATAAAAATAATTAATTCTTGCTTTTTTTAAAAAAAACACACACGTGTGTTTTGCTTTAGAAGACAGGAGCGTCGGAAATGCAAAATATCGGGAACCCAGGACACATATTTGGAGAAAAAACGAAATCCAGCAAAACGGAGAGCTCACTGCTTGGATGTGCAGAAGCCTGACGTGTTTACAGAGGGGGGGGAGCATTTGCAGCGGGCATCACGGACTTTCATTTCTGTTTCAGAGGCAACCCCAAAGAAGGCACGGGCAAAATGCCGAACACACGAGAGTCGCTGCGCATCCTTCCCCGCGAGCCCAGCCTGGCATCTTCTTGAGTTTGGAGTGCCAGTGATGGGCGTGCTAACCAGAGGAGCGTGGGGGTGCCTGCCGTACTCAGGGGTGTTCAGGCATACCTTGAGAACTGCGAGGCCAAGTTTTGCACACGCAGATGCCCAGCAGAGAAGCAGCCCTGCGTGGCAGACTGTGTGTGTGACTACAAGTGACTTTCTTCACGTGGAGAACACTAGATTTTTCTCGCAAGGTTACCTCGGAAGTGAAGTCCGAGTGGTCCTTCCCTGTTAGAATCACTGCCTGAAGAGCCACAAGAGGGCTTCGTTTGGGGGTGGGCAGCTGCTGCTTTCTCCCAGGGCATCCTACAGGCTGCCTGCTCCCGGGGAGCTGCTCTGGAGAAGGCGACCACGCCGGTGAAGCTTCAGCCGCAGCGACAGTGGCAGGATCTGCTGCAGGTTCTTCCACTGTCGCTGCGGCTGAAGCTTCACCGGTGTGGCCGCCTTCTCCAGAGCAGCTCCCCGGGAGCAGGCAGCAGCTGCCCACCCCCAGACGAAGCCCTCTTGTGGCTCTTCAGGCAGCGATTCTAACAGAGAGGGGAAGGACCACTTGGACTTCACTTCCCAGGTAACCTTGCGAGAAAAATCAAGTGTTCTCCACGTGAAGAAAGTCCCTTGTAGCTTTGCTCTGTGACTCCTGCTTCAAGCCTAGGACCTGCTTCCCCTGCTACTAACTTGCAGGCTAACTAGTCAGGCAGGGAATACAGCCCCGTTGGGTTAGCTGTGATCTGTTCCGTGTTTCCTGCAGCAGAGAATAAATTGAGAAGAGCAGGTGCGCGATGTTACATATCTATGTCCCTGTCGAGCAATTCCCCGTTCAGCATGCTGGTTGGTACCTTTAAAATCCTGGTTGGGCTGGGATTGGGAACCTAAAAGATCCCCTTGGTCCCAAATAGATGAACTTGCTGGGCGGTTAACATCTTTCATCAAGACCCTGCTCTATCAGAGACGGGGCCTTTTCGGTGTGGCACCCGAACCTGCACCTCCTTTGCACTGTTATACGCCTGACGCCGCTTTGCCCAATAAGTATTTGATTCTCTCTCTCTCTCGAGCAATTTTTTTTCCATGCATCCTCCAAGGAGACAGCGTTGCCAAGCTCCAGGTGGAGCCTGGAGTTCTCCTGGAATTACAACAGGTCTCCAGGCTTCAGATATTAAATCTCCTGAAAGAAGTGCCTGCTTTAGAGAGTGGACTCTATGGAATTACATCCCCCTGCTGAGCTCCCCTGCCCCAAATTCTGCCCTTCTAGTCACCACTGCCCAGGAATTTGCCAGGCTGGAGGTCAGAGTAGCACACCTGATTCTCCCTTCCCTGTTTTTATCCTCCTGGCTCTGCTGCGAGGTAGGTTAGCCTGAGAGAGTGTGACTTGCCCAGGGTCACACAGCCATCTTCTAGCAGTGTGGTGATTTGAACCCATCTCCCGGGCCCTAGCCTGACAACCACAACACCACATGGGTGTTTGTTGATATCTCCTTCCTGACAGGGGCAGGGTTAATAATTTGGTGCCCGTGTTCCTTCCAAGGCTCGTTTTCTTCAGTCTATCACTGGCATTAAACACTGTATTAAATATTAAATAGTTACATACTTTGCCTTTATGGCCTTTTAATTATTAACTCCTGCTGGCAGTTTTATTAAGTGTTTTGGGCTGTAGATACATACCCCCTACTCTTGTTATTGTGGGTCTTTAATGTTAATATTTTTATTACAGTTTTACCCTTTTAAGTATGCTGGAAGCCATGTCACTGGGAGCGTGGGTTCGAACCGTTTTGATCATCACAAAATAAGGATGCATTCGGGAGCCACGGCTGGGGTATTAGGACTAGAGATGGGCACGATCTCAAAAAAATTAACGATCCAGCTGATCGTGGATCTGCGCCGACGACAATCCCGAAATAACGATCCACACCGATCATCTCCCACTCCCGAGCCATGGATCGTGGATCGTGGATCGTTGAGGCCAAAGCGGGGCGCGCTGCTATTCCCAGCTATGTGGGAAGGTGGGTGATGGCGGCAGCCGCCAGGCACGGCAGGCACGGGGAGACGGCGACGAGCCGCCTCCCCTCGTCTGTGTTTTGCCATCAGAGCTGCCTATCAGGGTTTGCAGGGATGAGATTGGAGTGCCCATGGGTACAGAACACCCCCTTCCCCCTCCCTCCCCAGGGTGTCTTCTCCCAACTTGTGACTGCTTTGCTGCTCCGTGGTTGGAAGGAAGCCCTGCTGATCAAGGAAAGCTGGGCTTCCATTCGGGTTTCCAGGGCGACAGAAGGAGGGCAAACAGAGCTCAGGCTTTCCCCTGGCTCCGTTGCCAGGGGAATAGATTGCTGGCGCCTGAGCGTCTGGATCTCCAATCCAAGCCCGAACACAACAATCCAGGCCTCTCCTGATCGCTGGATTGTTGGCCACGATCCGCCGGGTCACGATCGCGCGATCGCCATTATTGTGGGATTTTTTCGATCGTAATGTGGATCGTGCCCATCTCTAATTAGGACGCACGTCTGTTGTTCAGAGAGTAACACAACTTGTCTCCTCTGTCCTGATCTGTCATTCTTGCTGTCTCCTTTTTGTCAGCAGCTGTGCCCCTCCCCAGAAGGGGCTGCATTTCCATCACAGTGACTTGGAGTCCAGTTTCTAAAGAGTATTTTAAGGTCCCAGGTGAGGGCCAAGCTACAAGTGACACCTGACACAGGTTGGACACTTGTCAGCTTCCCTCAAGTTTTGATGGGAAATGTAGGCACCCTGGTCTTGCAGCTGTAATGGAGAGACAAGCTGTAAAACCAGGATGCCTACATTTCCCATCAAGCCTTGAGGGAAGCTGACAAGTGTCCAGCCTGTGTCAGGCGTCACTTGTAGCTTGGCTCTCAAAAAGGGCTACTTGCCTGCAAGTGGGAAACGGGTATTTCAGGGAAACAATGCACAGCCGTCTGTGCCTGCTGCAGGGCTGGGTCTTGGGCCAAGTCACGCAAATGAGGAAGAGGAGGACCCAATGCAGCGGATGGCCCTGTTAGGGTTGCCAACCTCCAGGTGAAACCTGGAGATCTCGCAGAATCACAACTGGTCTCCAGACTGCTGAGATCAGTTCCCCTGGAGAAAATGGCTTTAGAGGGGGCTCGTGGCATCACGCCCCACTGAGGTTCCTCCTCTCCCCAAATACCACCATCCCCAGGCCCTACCCCCCAAATCTCCAGGAATTGGCAACCCGGAGCCTTCATTGTTGCTGGAGGTGCCTAGCATGCCCTTCTGGGTTCTTGGCATCCCCTTTGCTGGCAAAGTGCACACGCCAGTCTTGCTACAAAGAAAGCCAAAAGGGAAGCCCCCGGGGGCTACAAGACATGCAACAACAACAACCGGAGGACGCCACAACAGTAATAGTTATATAATAATTTATAATAAAGTGCAAAGGTGCAATGGTGTACAAACAAGGTACAAAAATTCCAAAGATACAATAATTACAATAAATACAAAACCGCAGTCTGTCGCCAAGGTAATTAATTTTAGCAACCATACAATGATGGGCTCAACTGGAGGTGGAGAGTGCAGTAAGGAAGGGTTGGAGAGAAACAGTCCAGACGATCACGCAAAGAGTGAAAGGGACCACGCTAGCCGACGGGCTAAAGCTTCCATTTACAATTCCCGTTTCGGAGCTTCTTCTTCCAGGGCTAGTCTCTAAGGGTTGTTAAATACAATATAATAATAAATAATCACTGGTGAACCACATTCCTACATGTACCCCCCAACTGTAAACATATATAACAATAAATACTCACTATCCGTAACCAACACTCCTCACACACCCACCAGTACAGAGCAGAAATTCAATCGACAGGTGTAAGAGCTCAACGACACACCCCACCATTTATACTCACTCTCCTGAGTCACCGAGTCATACAGAATTAAAGGGCTCGTACTACACTGGACTGCAAGTATACAACCATACAACGAAAATAACGAAAATAAAGCTAGACACGCACAAAAAACTGGACCACCGGTAATTCATTAGCCAAGAAAGCAGGTATAGTCAATAGAGAGGTTCAAACCCCCTGGGCTCATACTCTGGAGGGCGAAGATCCATTTCGACTCGGATCGTAAAAGGTTGGAGGTACAACCAGCATCCAGCACCTCCAGTACCGAGACAGACAACTCCCTGGGATCATTATGGCAGGATATAAAATGTTCAACCAAGGGGGCCTCCCTAACTTGATTTTTAATCCTAGACAGGTGCTCCTGTATCCGGACACGTAGCTGCCGTGTGGTGCTGCCAACATAATTGAGGCCACACCCACATTGAATGATGTATACCACATTGGGAGATTTGCATGTGGAAAATTTAATCGGGGGAGTTCTCCTGGGGGTTATTAAACTCGATAAGTCCACCATCAAATTGCAAACTGAACAGTCGCCACAAGGAAAATGTCCAGATGGAAGAGAACGACCAGGAGTTGGTCTACTAAACTCCGATCTAACCAGAATATCTTTAAGGCTTCTAGTTCTTCTAAGACCCGCTAGGGGGTATTGCTCACAGCCTGGGATCCCGCTCACCAAATGCCAGTGTCTCCTAATGATTTTATTTATGGCACCCGTCATAGAAGTATATTCCATGGACCACTTAATTCTAGGGTCCCGCTGGCGGGGTCTCGGCTGTAAGAGTAATTCACGCGGAGTAGAAGCCGCTCTCCTGATGGCTGGTCGTGTAACCGCTGCTGGGTAGCCTCTTAAAGCAAAACAAGCATCCATTGCTCGGCAATGCAGATTGAAATCGAAGAGATTGGTGGAATTCCGTCTGACTCTTAAAAATTGACCAATGGGGATATTATTTTTCAAACGTCTAGGATGAAACGAGTCATAATGTAAATAGGAATTCCTATCCGTTGGTTTTACAAAAGGCCGCACCCCAAGCGAGCCAGGAGTGCGTTTGTATATGGTGACATCTAAGTAATTAATACAACTCATACTCCCAGCCCAGGAAAACTCAATGTCCGGGTCAAGAGTATTAAGCCAGTGTCCGAATTCTTCCGCGGGGGAGGGGGAATCAAGAATGGCTATGACGTCATCAATGTATCGTTTGTAGAAAACAATGAACTTCTTAAAGGGGTTGGACTCGGAAAAAACATGTTGCTGTTCCAAACGAGACATATAGAGATTGGCAATGCTAGGGGCCGCAGCACACCCCATTGCCACGCCTTTGACCTGGTAATAATATGTATGGTCAAACCTGAAATAATTTTTTTCAAGAATAATATCCAAAAGGCTAAGCAAAGGCTAAGTATGAGTTGTATTAATTACTTAGATGTCACCATATACAAACGCACTCCTGGCTCGCTTGGGGTGCGGCCTTTTGTAAAACCAACGGATAGGAATTCCTATTTACATTATGACTCGTTTCATCCTAGACGTTTGAAAAATAATATCCCCATTGGTCAATTTTTAAGAGTCAGACGGAATTCCACCAATCTCTTCGATTTCAATCTGCATTGCCGAGCAATGGATGCTTGTTTTGCTTTAAGAGGCTACCCAGCAGCGGTTACACGACCAGCCATCAGGAGAGCGGCTTCTACTCCGCGTGAATTACTCTTACAGCCGAGACCCCGCCAGCGGGACCCTAGAATTAAGTGGTCCATGGAATATACTTCTATGACGGGTGCCATAAATAAAATCATTAGGAGACACTGGCATTTGGTGAGCGGGATCCCAGGCTGTGAGCAATACCCCCTAGCGGGTCTTAGAAGAACTAGAAGCCTTAAAGATATTCTGGTTAGATCGGAGTTTAGTAGACCAACTCCTGGTCGTTCTCTTCCATCTGGACATTTTCCTTGTGGCGACTGTTCAGTTTGCAATTTGATGGTGGACTTATCGAGTTTAATAACCCCCAGGAGAACTCCCCCGATTAAATTTTCCACATGCAAATCTCCCAATGTGGTATACATCATTCAATGTGGGTGTGGCCTCAATTATGTTGGCAGCACCACACGGCAGCTACGTGTCCGGATACAGGAGCACCTGTCTAGGATTAAAAATCAAGTTAGGGAGGCCCCCTTGGTTGAACATTTTATATCCTGCCATAATGATCCCAGGGAGTTGTCTGTCTCGGTACTGGAGGTGTTGGATGCTGGTTGTACCTCCAACCTTTTACGATCCGAGTCGAAATGGATCTTCGCCCTCCAGAGTATGAGCCCAGGGGGTTTGAACCTCTCTATTGACTATACCTGCTTTCTTGGCTAATGAATTACCGGTGGTCCAGTTTTTTGTGCGTGTCTAGCTTTATTTTCGTTATTTTCGTTGTATGGTTGTATACTTGCAGTCCAGTGTAGTACGAGCCCTTTAATTCTGTATGACTCGGTGACTCAGGAGAGTGAGTATAAATGGTGGGGTGTGTCGTTGAGCTCTTACACCTGTCGATTGAATTTCTGCTCTGTACTGGTGGGTGTGTGAGGAGTGTTGGTTACGGATAGTGAGTATTTATTGTTATATATGTTTACAGTTGGGGGGTACATGTAGGAATGTGGTTCACCAGTGATTATTTATTATTATATTGTATTTAACAACCCTTAGAGACTAGCCCTGGAAGAAGAAGCTCCGAAACGGGAATTGTAAATGGAAGCTTTAGCCCGTCGGCTAGCGTGGTCCCTTTCACTCTTTGCGTGATCGTCTGGACTGTTTCTCTCCAACCCTTCCTTACTGCACTCTCCACCTCCAGTTGAGCCCATCATTGTATGGTTGCTAAAATTAATTACCTTGGCGACAGACTGCGGTTTTGTATTTATTGTAATTATTGTATCTTTGGAATTTTTGTACCTTGTTTGTACACCATTGCACCTTTGCACTTTATTATAAATTATTATATAACTATTACTGTTGTGGCGTCCTCCGGTTGTTGTTGTTGCAAGTCTTGCTACAAAGCCTTGTCTTGAGCTGGCTGGCGGCTCAGCCAAGAAGAGGTTTGCTTATGGTTGCCAACTCTGGATTTGGGGGTGGGTCCTGGGGAGGATGGGGTTTGGGAGTGGGAGGTACAATGCCTTACAGTCCATTCTGGCAAAGCAGCCATTTTCTACAGGGCCACTTATCTCTAAGGCCTGGAGATCCGTCGCAATCCTGGGAGATCTCCCGCTACCACCTGGAGGTTGGCAACTTGCTGAGGGAACAAAATACCTTGAACCGGCTCTGGTCCGCTGCTCCTCTTGGATGGCGAAGGATGACTGTGCATCAGGGGCACCCAGAGAGCAGCTGGGCACAGAAAGAGCCATCCTCTCTGCTGGCGTGTGTCCGCAGCACGGAGCAGTCTTTTCTCAGAACTGGAGACAGACGATGTATCTGATCTCCAGCGCCGCTTTGATTTATGGCTAGTAAGATTCCCCTCCATAAGACATCTATCAGTTGCCGCTGGCTTATGGACACAGCGTCCCCACAAGATGGTATTTTTCCCCTCTCCTCCCCGATATGCCTCAGGCGAGACCGTTAGTGGAAGAAGGACGAATGCTTCACCTCCAAGCCTCCCACACTAGTCACGCACTTACATATGGCCAAACCCCTCCCCCCATCCTGGGGTTAAAATTTATTTTTATTTTATTTATTTTATTTTATCGTATTTATATTCCACCCTCCCCGCAAGCAGGCTCATGGCGCATAACAGCATTAAAACATTTAAAACATTTCATATATAACATTTAAAAGCATTGTACGAAAATATTTTTTTTAAAAAATAGCATCACTCTAATGTTTTGGGGCTTGTTTAAATTAGATTCCTAAACAAATGCTGAAGAACTCCAGGAGGACATGGGTGGATCGGAGCAAAGGGCCGCCTCGCACATCGTCCCCAGGTCCAACTGTGGCCAATCAAAGAGACTCCTGGGGAAGTTGCAAGCAGGCAATGAAAGCAGCTGTGCCCCCCCCCCTCAACCCCACTGCAGTTCGTCCGCACTGGGACATGCGGTTGCTGCCTTTGCTTGTTTGCAAACTGTCTCTGCCCCTTCTCCAGAGTCCTGCTCAAGGCAGCACGCAAAGCAACAATAAAATCTGGAAATCAACAGCATAAAAATCAACCAAGCCATCGAAACACCCCGTAAAAACCTGGAGGCTCCATTTCATTCTCATAGCAAAGTCTTGGGGAGTCTCCTGCTCTGTAGCTTTTAAAAAAAATCTCTTGTAAAGCCTCGTAAACTGGTAGAGATCCACAGGAGTTAGACGTGTTAGTCTGTAGTTGCAAAACAGTAAAAAGTCCAGTAACATCTTTAAGACTAACCAACTTTATTGCAGCATCAGCTTTCGAGAACCACAGATTTCTTTGTCAGATGCATCTGATGAAGAGAGCTGTGGTTCTCAAAAGCTTGTGCTACAATAAAGTTGCATCTGACGGGGAGCTGGGGTTCTCGAAAGCTTATGCTACAATAAAGTTGGTTAGTCTCAAAGGTGCCACTGGACTTTTTACTATTTCATAAACTGGTGGCTATCACAAAGCATTTTCAAAGGCCCAATGTTTCATACAGCCTTTTAAAAAACTGGCACTTAATTCGCTAATCAAGTACTGATTTTTTTAATAAATCAGCTTTTTCGTCTTTCTGATGATTTGCTGTAGCTGAATTCTAAGCAGACCTTAAGCCATCTGCCTCTTGCACATCTTATCCGACTTATCCCTGTCGAGCTCCGACTTGGAACTCTCTCTGTGGGCGGTTTATTTGGTTTGCTAGAGCTGCCACCACGAGCACCCATTTGATCACTTCCTTTTGCAATGGAAAACCCGGTAAAGAGGACATGGCCAGGGTGACCCATCTGTGCAGGGCTGCTTGGTGCTACTGAAGCGGGTACAGGCAGTTGGATGTCACATCATCACAGCACTCTGGCAGTCGTTTACAACCAGATAGTCTCTCTCATCCACACAGGAACATCCCAGTTGCAGGGATGGAGGGGCAGTTATGTCTGGTGGGTAGCCAAGAGAGGCTGCTCTTTGTGCCTGCATACTTTTAAATTTAACCCAAGTGGTTTTATTGTATATGCCACTTCGAGTCCCACAGTGTGGGGGGAAAAGTGGGATATAAATGTTTCAAGTAAACACGAGAGCACGGTAGCCAACTATGTGCAGATGCAGCCTTAAATAAGAGACTGTCACCTGCCTGGGTGGAAGGAAGGAAGGAAGGAAGGAAGGAAGGTGAACTGGACAGACGGAAGAAAGGGTTGGAAGGGAGGGAGGGAGGTGAATTGGACGGAAGGGAGGGAGAGAGGGAGGAAGGGAGGTGAACTGGACAGAAGGAAGTTAAGTTGGAAGGAAGGGAGGGAGGGAAGGAAGGAATGGAGGGAGGGAAGGGAGGGAGGAAGGTGAATTGGATGGAAGGAAGGAAGGATTGGAAGGGAGGAAGGAAGGAAGGGTGAGTTGGAAGGAAGCCCTTTGTCTGTGACTAATGGTATCTTCAGACTGCTGCACCTCCAGATGCGCTGCCTAATGGGCTTCGTTGCACAGCTCTATGAATAATGATGTTTGAATGGATGTGTCAGATGGTGGTATCAATCACTGCCGGTGCTTCAGGTTCCTGCTTAATGACCCGGGGTCTCCTGGACTCATCCTTCCTTTGAACCTGCTGCAGTTCTCCACCCCTGAGCGATGACAAGGCGCCCTTTTGACAGCTGTGTAGGGGGGGGGGCTGCTCTGCTTGCCCCTCTCTTGTCACCTCCCCACCCAAGGCTTCAGAGGCATGTCTGAATTCAGAATGGGGGAGGCCGAGGCAGGGCTGCGCCCGTCCTCCTTGACCCCCTCCTTGACCCCGCCTTTGCAATGAAGTCTTGGACATGAAAGTGTCACTTTAAACATAGGACATCCCATTCAGGTCTCTTAACAAGAGAGAGGAAGGAACTGAACTGACAGAGAGGTGGGTTGAGTGGAAGAAGCACAATCCATCTGGTGTTCTCTCCCTCCTCGTTCCCCAGGCCTCCTCTGACACAGTGTGACAATGCAGCCCTGTTCAGTAAAGTTTGCTGAACTCTCCCAAGGGACATTATTACTTCAGCTCATGAGCAGTGCAGTGGCACTGTATGGTTGCCAGCCCCCAGGTGAGGCCTGGAGATCTCCTGGAATTACAACTGATCTCAGACTACAGTTCCCCTGGGAAATGGCAGCTTTGGAGGACAGACTGTATGGTATAATGTAGATTCCCGGTGAAATCCCTCCCTGAATTCCCCCCTCCATAAGCTCTGCTCCCAAATCTCCTGGAATTTCCAAACAGAGTTAGTGTTAGCACAGGGGCCAGGGGTGGCAACTTCACATGGCCATTCTTCTTGAGCTGCAATTACAGTCCGCCTTAGTAAATGTTGCACACATTTAACTAAAGATGGATATTGCATCGCCATTACGTTATTGCAGATTTTCATCTCCCGGGTTACTGTAGAGCAAGGAAAGTCCAATAGACACCGATAAGTGAATGCCTTTCCGGTATATTCATTGCACAGTTCTGTCTCCTGTGGCACCACGTTATGAGGTTTTCTGCAGCAAATATTGCACGGTCTCCAAAGAGAAACAGTATAACGGTGAAGCAAAATACAGAACAAGAAAGCCTCCGGGAAACTTGGTAGAGTCGTGCTGCTTTCTAACTGGAACAGATAAGAAAGAAGAAGGGATCATTCAGCCTCCACTTTTTCCTTGAATAGTAGCATTTATTGCATATAGCCCAAGGCCATTACAAGCAATCACACAGGACGTAAAACACAAATCATTAATAGCTTCACTAAAATAACTGGATCTAGAAGTACTTATCATGTTAAAGCATTCCACCCTTCAGATACAGCTTTCGTTGATATTTTCTTGGCTGCCAAAGCAAACGATGGTACTCTGAATGAAATGAGCAAGTCAGTATCCGAGAGAAGAAAAATCAGCTTCTCTGTTTCCGAGTTAAGAGTTTAAGCCCTTCAAAACCGCGGCAGTAAATTTGATTTTTCTAGGCTCTGCGCAAAGTGGGCAAGACGGAATATCGTTCACCCAGCAAGTTCTTCGTACAGCAAGGGAGGAAGCTGACGGGCAGCAAATTCAGGACGGACAAAAGGAAATACTTCTTTATGCAATGAGTGATTCATTGTGCAATCCTAAGAAGAGTTACTCCAGTCTAAGATCATTAATTTTAGACGGGAGTAACTCTGCTTAGGATTGCACTGTAAGAGGTGAAATTCACTGCCATAGGAAGTAGCGATGGCCATAGGAATAGCCTGCTTTCAAAGGGGGTTCAACAGATTCATGGAGGATTCATGGAGCCATGGTGACTGAAGGAAGCCTCCACATCCAGGAGCAGTCAATCTCTGAATCCCAGTGCCAGGAGAACACAACATTAGGGGAAGCCCTCAGCCTTTATGCCCTGTTGTTGGTGTTGGAAGAGGAGGACTCAGCGCTGTCTCTTTCCACAGGTTTCAGAGGGGAGTTAGAAAGATAGAGAGGTCAAGGCACTATATGTAAATTGCTATTCTCAGGACTTTATCCTCCTGACTTCCTCCTTCTTGTTCTTCTCTTCCTGGCTTTGTTCCAGGCACCATCTCTCCCCTTTTCTTCCCTCCATCTTGGAACCATGGATGAAAGACTTGTCCTAGCATCCATGCCCATCCTTAAACTAGATCTGTCTCTCCTTCTTTCCTATCAGAGTATGGAATTCCTACAATAAAGAACTCTTATTTCCTTTCTAAATATAAGCAAGTGTATGCTTTGCTATTTTCTCTCCTGCACGCACACCAGCCAGCAGAACCACCTCACAGCCACCTATAATCCCGCTCGCTCTGCCGAATGATAGACTCTGCTAACAGCCCAAACATGAAACCGTTTAATTAGGTTTCTGAGGCCAACATACGATTTATGATCAGTTGGCTGTTCAGGGCAACTTGCTGGCCACCGAGAGACAGGACAGTGGACTAGATGGACCCAGCAGGGCTCTTCTTATGTTCTTATGAAGAACTCAAT
Source organism: Eublepharis macularius (assembly GCF_028583425.1). Classification (NCBI taxonomy): domain Eukaryota; kingdom Metazoa; phylum Chordata; class Lepidosauria; order Squamata; family Eublepharidae; genus Eublepharis; species Eublepharis macularius. The sequence continues at coordinate 186,288,597 of NC_072792.1, forward strand.
ACATTTCAGCCTGTTGGAGATGCAGATGACAGGGAATAACCAAGCTTTAATTTTCAGAAGTACCCAGAATGACACAAGTTCTTCTGTACTACTTGGAGGGAAGGCCCCTGCGTGACTGGTTGGCTTGCTTACTGGATTCACATGGATTCAAGGCACGTGAGAAGCAGAGAGGACTTGGCTTTGCTTTCCTCTGCAGAATCTTCCTTGGTGGTCCCCCGTCCAAGTACTGACCCGGCTTAGCTCCCAAGATCTGACGAGATCGGGCTCTACCATGCCACCTTCCCTCCCGATTTCTATATAAATTACATTAATTATGTGCATATTTGCTAAAATGAATGCCAGTTAGAACATTAAGATGCTGGCAGGGCCAGCGTGTCCATGGAGGTGGGTCCGGCAGCTACCTCGAGCACTGAGGTGCCGGAGGGGGCGCTGGGAGGCCACCCACGTGCCGTCCCAGCTGGCAGCAGCCAATTCCCACTTGTAACAGCAATCGACGCAATAGAAAGCACACGCTGGGTGGGGGGTGCTTCTGCTTCTTGTTTCAGCGCCCCCCCATGGCGGCAAGTATAGATGCACGCTTACCTCAAAGTAAGCACCTTTAGGAACGAGAGGGGCTTACTTCCAAGTAAACATGCTGCACCGGAGCGTACTGCAGCTGTATTCATTTAGTAAACACCTGCAAGCTTTTCACCTGGGCAAACATGGATGGGGGGGCGCTTTGCTATTGGTCACAGTGTTGCAGCACACAGGGTGGGGCCACATGGGAGTTGGCAATCGAAAGTGTAGCAGCACAGATTGGCTGGCGGGCTCGGCTGAGCGTGTGCACCCGGCACGTGCCACCTCCAGTCTCCCAAATAAATCCAAAGTGGTTTTGTGCGGGAAAGGTGTTTCCTCCCACCCCCTTCCACTTTTCTGCCAGAGCTCTTTGGCCAGCTCCGTTTCCTTTCTTCCCTTCCAGTCTCATCCTTCCATTTTAAAATCTGCCGCGTGCAAACGAAAAAGTGCGCCAGGCTCCCCTCTCCAACATCTGAAGAGCCCTCCCCCTCGTCTCAGTGCCTGCCGTGCCAATAGGACTGGCTCACAGCAGCATGCTGCATGATAACGTCACATGCAATGATGTCATCATGTAGTCCCGGTGCGCGCATGTGTGCGTGCATGAGGCAGCAACAGCCTGAAGCTGCCCTCGGCCTCAGGCGCCAAAAATTCTGGCCCTGGCCCTGGATTCTGGCCTCTCCTTCCCCTCTTTTGTCCTCTCTTTTGAGGGTTCTTGTCCTCTTTTCCTGGTCACCTGTAGATGTTCATTGTATTCATAACCTTAATTGGTATACGGGCTCGTTGAAAGTTGTTAGCGCAAATGTGTGGGTTTGGAGAGTTGTGAATCACTTATTAAAGACCACATGAGGCAGAAAGTCAGACAGACCACGAGCCGGATCACCGAGAGACTGGGTTTAACCTTGGAGCGTGCCGTGGATGTAGGCAGAACAGAGGGAGTGGCAACGCAGCAGTTGAGGAGGCTGCAAGCTGCAGGGGTGCCGGCATATATCTGTAGAGCCAGCCCAAACCCTAAGAAAAGCCTCAAAGCGAAAGAAAAGGCCTGCCACAAGGGTGGCTTCAGAGACATCCTAAACTCTTCTCTGGCATGTGACAACGAATGCAGGACAGGCGATACACTGTGCAAAAAGGTACAGAACTAGAGGGAAACCATCTCAAGACAAACATATGTTGATAAGTGCAGAAACGAGTGAAACCCCATGTGATTTCTTTGTTGGCACACTGAATTATTCATCTCCGGAAGCTGAATGGGTCTTTGCAGAAACGGCCACATGGCTGCCGATCTTAAAAGAGACGCGTGAGCACAAATTAACGCAATGGCCTGAAAACCCGACCCTGCATCGCAAGCCAGGGTCCTTCCGAACAAATGCACTAGAGATTAACAACGGACTTGAGAAAAGGTGGCCGTTCTTTGAACGTCATCCGTATGGCTGCACAGTGGACTTCGATAGCCGTGCCGCAGACAGCGAACCAATTCGGTACAAAGAGTTAATTTAATAGAAACCGGCTCAGGTGCTCAGAGGGAGGCAGTCGCAGATTACAAGGATGCGTTCAAAAGCCTGGATTGCTTTCCCCTGCATGACTCCAGAAAATAAATCCACAGGCACGAGGGGTAATCTCTACACCTCCAGTCAAACTGAACAGTGCTTTCCTTTTTGTGTGTTTCGCCATCTCTCCAGCACGTGACTTGGTTCACTTGCTTGGAGTATCTTCTGCTCTTTCCTTCATCCCGGATTGCCTTATTGGCTGAGTGGCAAGGAGAGGGTGTGTTCTCCTCTGCAGGGTTAGTCTGGGTGGACTTTGGTCTCGGTCTGGTCTGTGCTTTGGTGACTCACCAGGAAATGTCGTCTCCAAAGAGGAGAGCACGGGCGCCGGGTTCTGCCAGTATCTTTAGTGGCTTATTAGCAAATCCTTCGAAATGCCGAGGGGGCTTTGGCAGTAAGCCTGACAGGCAGGGAAAAACATGACAAGCTGTTCCGCCAGCCGAAGGGGGGGAGGAAAGCAACCTCCAGTCCTGCCAGTGGTTAGTTCATAAACGGAGAGGAATTGATGAGTTTGGCCGCTTGGAAACCATGTGTCCTTGCTTCTTAGAGGAAGGGGACAAGCTGTGTAGCTGTGAAAAGCACTCTACGCATATCCAGGAGTTCTCTCACATTCTCCGTTGTTTTTCCAGTGTCCTATGCACTGAGTTTTATTGAAAAAATGTTTAGGAAGGACACCCCTTTCGTGGTTCAATCTACATATGGTTATTCCTGCTCAGATGTCACTGTGGCCATTTCTGCATGTCCTTATAGGGACGGCCCACTCACGGAACACTGGCAGTTTCCCCCCACAATTCCAGATGTCTCCATTTGCAAAACGGTTGCAGGCTGCTTGGTTTCCGTTTCTTCGGCACCTTTTCTGGGACCGCACTTTCCTTGGTCTTTTCTTTTGCCACGGGCTGACGGAGTGCTGCTTCTGCATTCTTGGGCATGTGGATGGCTAAAGTGTTCTGAGGAATCAGCTCCTCCGCCAAAGTTCTCAGCATGCCATCGCACATGTGCAGAGCAAAAAAAAAAAAAAATTGAAAGGGAGGCGGGTGACAAGTGCCAAACCTCCCCTCCCAAACTGCTTTTTCTAAGAACTGTGGAGCCTGTCCTGCGACCTCAAAGTGCAAGGCAAGCGCTTTTGGGGAGTGTGTGTGGAGGCTGAGTTTTCGGAGCGACTCAGCAAAGCACACACAAAAAGCAGGCAAAAGACGGGAAGGACCAGCTGTGTGGAAATGGCCTGTATCTCCTGCCAGCCCAGAGTTTCTATCTGTGAACCGACTACCGATAAGAATGATTCAGTGGGCCCAAGGGCCAGCTGGGCAACCCAAAAGCGCCGGTCCCTTTCCACCATCTCCTGCACAGAATATCATGGGCCAGGGGTCATTTCGTAGAAAAAGAGCTGGAGGAACTCATTAGCATACTTCATTAGCATATGCCACACCCCCTGGCATCACCTATCCTGGCTGCTTTGGACCCAATCCTGGCCATTCAGGGCCTAAATTGGGCCCAAAATGGCAAAAGGGGCTGAAAATGGCTGAAAAGGGGCCCAAAATGATCAGGATTGGGCCACTACAGAGTGGGAGAGTGATCCATCACCCGTCAGAGGCCTGATCCAGGCTGTTTCGGCCCTAATCCAGGCTGAAACGAGCCCAAAATGGCTGAGAGTCAGGTGGGCAGGGCCACCTGACATGTGACCTCTTTGGGGAACTGCCGGAACTGTGTTCCTGTGCGTTCCTCCTCGAAATGACCCCTTATGGGCCCTGCATATCTGAGCAAGAAACAAAGGAAAGGGCGACCTCCTGGACTTGAGGTGATAACGTCGCTGTTGTTCTTATGACATACAGAATGAAAAGAGGTAACAGTATAAAAAAGAAGGGAGCTTGGACTCTCAAAAGCTTGTATCCTGGAAATCCAGTTGGTCGTTAATGTGCTACTGGACCCAAATCTTGCCCTATAAAATGGTTTCACTTAGACTGCCTTTTCTTTTTTGTTTGCAATGTAATCTTGAATATATCCAAAAGAAGACTATTAAATGCATTGAGAATCTTAGCCCCCCCCCCCACCATGCACAAAACACTAAAATCCTCACTCCCCCTTCCCCTGGCTCAGATCTGGCCTCTAGTTTCCAGGTAGGTCGTAATGGCTGAAGCTGTGATATATATGTCATAACTGGCTTTAAATTCACTGCTTTTAAAGGGGGTTAGCTGAATGCTTGATGGAGGGAGAAGAGCCTATCAACAGCTGTTAGCTACGACAGTAAAATGAAGCTTCCAAGTTTAGGGGCAGCCTATCCCTGAATGTCAGAAAAGAAGGGATGTTGCACTTCCTTCCTACGGGCTTCCTGGCAGCGTTTGGCTGGCCACTGTGGGAGACAAGATGAGGGAGAGAAAGGCCGATTCCAGACGGCCCTCCCCATCCCGAAACATCGTGTGTCGTCGTGCGGAAAACGCGAAATATCGCGTTTTCTTGCGCGAGTTTTGCACGTTGTGCAAAACTCGCGTGAGAAAACGTGATATTTCACGTTTTCTGCGCGACGTTTCGGGATGGGGAGAGCCGTCTGGAATCGGCCAAAGACGGACCCTGGGCTTGATCCGGCTGAGCTCTTCTGGTATTCTTGAGGTGTCTTTGCAAATCGTTGGGGTCCCAAATGGACGGATTGAAATAACGCGTCTGTGGTGTCAACCGACTTACTTCCAAGAAAGTGCCTTAGGGATTCTAGTTTGAACTAGATTATATGCCCGATGCATGACTTTTTGTTCCCTTCCACCACCACCAGCAATTCCTTCTCTTGGTACAGTATTGTGGCATCTGATTCATCCTGAGGCCAGATAGGTATCTGAAGAAGGGAGCTTTGACTCTCCAAAATTTTGTTGGTCTTGCTGCCAAATCCTTCTGTTCTACTGAAGACCAATATAGCTACTGACCTGAAGCAATTAAACACTGTACATCCTTTACTATACAGGCACTGTGTTGTCCAAGGTACCCTAAACATAAATTTTTTGCAAAATAAATCACTGCTTAAGCTCCATAGACGTATCTGGTATAGCATTTATCTTATCTCATTGCCTTGGCAAAATTGTGGCAACATGGCAGAGGTTTTGGCTTGGGCCTGACAAATGGAAGTAGCAGTCTGGGCAAAGGTGGGTGGATCTCTTTTTGTGCGGAATGGGCCCCCAGTCCAGAAACTGTTGCCTGCAAGGCTCTTCTGTTTGAAAGGGCTTTCCTCTGTAGGTTCAAAAGCAATCTGCTTTGTCTTGCTTTTGTCTTATTGCATTCGGCATTACAGAATTTGGCTTTATATCATTTAGGATTAGTTTGCCGAGCAAAAGCGATTGTATTGTGTGTCTTATCACTGATTCCTCTAAGCTGCCTGAAGGGTGAGGGCGGGGTAAAAAAATATTTTAATTAAAGGAAGAAAGGGATGCTTTAATTAGTTAAAACTGTACATGCAACAATCGGGCGGCGCAGAACACATCAGAACCCGTATGAAGGAGCACGAGACGGATTTAAAGCCGCAATCTCTAAACCCCTGTAAGAATGCCGCGCCAGGAGAAAATGGGCGGGGACGCCCACGCGTTTGTGCAAATTCAGAAAAGGAGGTGCCTTGCCCAGTGCATGAGAGATGACTACGATGGTACTGACCAGGCAGACTTCTCTTTGGAGGAGACCCTCAGTCATTGTACTACTCTAGGAAGGACCCAGATTCTGGAAGCCCCCTGCTTATCGTCCAATGGTGACCCGAACTGATGGGCAAGCTTACATGGGAGGAGGAGCATCTTCAAGGCCCCAGGGGCCAGTTTGGGGGTTGAGTTTCAGTTGTTCCGCTGGGTCAGGTCTAGGGTTGCCAACCTCCAGGTAGGACGAGATTCTCCTGGAATTACAACCAATCCTAGAACCTGGACAGCCCAGGTGAGCCTGATCTCGTCAGATCTCAGAAGCTTAGCACGGGCGGCCTCAGTTAGTAATTGGATGGGAGTCCAACTATGGAGACGAGGGTTGCAGAAGCAGGCAATGGCAAACCCCTACTTTTGTTGGAATACTAGGATTTATTTAAACCAGGGCTCATTTTGAGGGGGAACACACAGGAACGCAGTTCCGGCAGTTCCCCAAAGAGGTCACATGACAGGTGGCCCCACCCACCTGACTCAGCCATTTGGGGCCTGTTTCGGCCTGGGTTGGGGTTGATGGACCACGGGCCTGATTCGGTACAAGGCAGCTCCATGTGTTCACCTGCCCCCTCTGCTTTTTGTCTTCTCAGAGATGCCATCCTCAAGCAGAAGCGGGTGGAGTGCAATGGCCTGCCAGCGGCTGAGCTGCAGGGCAAGCCGATGGTCAGCTTGGCTGCACCGTTGCCTCCAGACAAGCAAGGTAGGACCGCCCTTGGCAGAAGGCACTGGGAGGGAGGCGGGTGGGAGAAAAAGGTGCTTGCTTGGTATGTGGTCCCCTGTAGATCAGATGGGAGGGCTGCGATGAGCAAGACGGCGCCAGTCAGTTGTTTTCCCTGCTGGTTGCTTTGGGGGGAGGGTGGGCACAGCGGGGCTTTCTGTCTGGGGCCTGGTTCTCCTGCCCCTCCTCCGAGGATCAGGGTGGAGGGCCTGGTTCTTTCCCCATTTTACCTTCATAAGAGAGAGCAAACGGCCCAAGATCACTGAAAGTGATGGTGGAGTGAGGATTCGAACCTGGTCTCCTAGATCATACTGCAGCATGCTAAGTTCTATGGCAAATTGAGAGTCAACCCTTTATGCTCCAGGGGCATGTCTAGCGACCTCTTCCACTGCCTGAGGCCCCCCTCCAGCACTCACACGTGCCCCCCCTCGCCATCTCCCCTCCATGCCGCCTGCAGGCCAAAGGAGGCGACTGTACCCCCCTCCCCCCCAAGCTCCTCCTTATTCCATGGAGCCAGCACAGCTTTAGGGGAGAGGGCAATAAAAAGCAGGACAAGGTGGGCCCCTCTTCTCTCATTGGCAAAATCTGCCTCTTCCTTCTGCTTTTGGAAATTGGAAGGAAAGGAGGAGCGTTTTGTGGCCGGCTACTAGGAGCTGAGCAGGGCGTGCCTCCCCTTCCGGGGCCAAGGCCCCGGCTCCACTCCGCTCACAAGCCTTGGATGCTCACCTCCTTCCCTCTGTCCCAAGCCTGCATGTCCCTGCTCGCTCTGGCTATCCTTCCGTGGCTGCGAGCAGCTCCGTCTTCTCCTCTCGGACTTACAAAGCTCTCTTTCTTTCGTAGTGTTAATAATCCCCTTGGTGGACAAGGATGCCGGGACAGTGGTTTGCGTCATCTTGGTAAGTGAGCTCTTGGGAATTCAAGGCTGAGGAGGAGGGAATGCTGCGTGTGTGTGTGGGGGGGTGGGGTGGGCTTAGGGTTGCCAACCTCCAGGTAGTACCTGGAGTTCTCCCAGAATTACAGCATCTCCAGGCAACAAAGATCAGTTCCCGTGGTGAAAATGGCAGCTTCAGAGGGTGGACTCCATGGCATTATATCTTGTTGAAGTCCCGTCCCTCCCCTCCCCAAACCCCACCCTCTCCAGGCTCCACCCCCAAATCTCCAGGAATTTCCCAACCTGGAGCTGGCAACTCTAATGGGTTGTTAAAACTTTTCTCTTGTATTAAGGGAGGGGGCAATGCCCATCCGGGCCACCCTGTCCTTCCCCCCACCCCAGATAGGGGCTCTGGGGAGAGGGCAATGGCCAGCCGGGCCACCCTGCCTTCCTCCTCACCCCAGCTCAGGGCGCTGGGGAGGGGGCAATGACCAGCCGGGCCCCCCTTCCCTTTCTGGAGCCTGTTGTATTTTTTGCTACAATGGGCTTTGTTGCTAGTAATAATATTTGATTTATATACCGCCCTTCAGGATGACTTAACACCCCCTCAGAGCGGTTTACAAAGTATGTCATTATTATCCCCACAACAAAACACCCTGTGAGGTGGGTGGGGCTGAGAGAGCTCTGAGAGAGCTGTGATTGATCCAAGGTCACCCAGCTGGCTTCAAGTGGAGGAGTGGGGAATCAAACCCGGCTCTCCAGATTAGAGTCCCACGCTCTTAACCACTACACTAAACTGGCTCTCACTGAGTTTCAAAAGTTTGCTGCCTTTGACTGTAGAGGTTCCCTTTAGTTATCATGGTTAGTGGATAAGGCCCACCTAAGGTTTGTTTCAAAATGTTTTTGAAAAGCACCCTGTGAGGTGGGTGGGGCTGAGAGAGCTCTGAGAGAGCTGTGATTGATCCAAGGTCACTCAGCTGGCTTCAAGTGGAGGAGTGGGGAATCAAACCCGGCTCTCCAGATTAAAGTCCCGTGCTCTTAACCGCTACAAACCACTACAAGCCTACAAGCCTGGATCCCTTAGAGGTTCAAGCCCAGTTTTAAATGGGATTGCCCCACCTCAAATCCTGTCGCCAACGATTGCTGTAGTGCATTGGGGGTGCATTATCCAACTGGAGCGAAAGCAGCTGTCGTTTGAAGCTCAGTAGTCATTCGGGGAGAACCCCAGGCCTCGGCTGGAGGTTGGCAAGCCTAATGGAGATGAAATTCAAGCGCGCTTGGTCACCCTGGGGACTCATGGATCCGGGCAAGTTATATGATTTCATATGGTGAGAGCTGGAGGTGGGTGTTTGGGGGCCTGCGGTGGGACTCAGCGGACCTGGCTAAATGTTGCTTTTCTTAGGGGTTTTGGTTTTGAAATACGGATTGGATGGCTTCCATTTCCTGGGTTTTTTTCCTGCTGTTTTTATTTGGCAATGCTAGTCTCCGCAATTTTTTTTCTACTTTAAATTGAATGAAAGTCACAAAACGACTGCAGTCTTTGTGAGCCCAAACAGCGTTGTTAGAAGTGTCGTTTCCGGGGTGGGAAGAAGTCTGCTTCCCTGCCTCAAAGTCAGGTGCAACAATGAATCGTTTTCTCTTGTAGGGGAACAAACCGCAGTCCCTAGATCTTATTCCCACTTTCTGTTGCACAATGGGGAAACATTTGTTTGCAAAAATGCCAAATCCAGAAGGGCTGGAAAAACCCTGATTTTGACCCAGTTTGAACACATCTTTGGAGTCTCTTTTTTAAAAAATGGTCGAGCAGTTCCAAGAACCTCTCCACTCCTTTCCCCCATCATGTGTACCCATTTCCAAGAAAAACACGGGAAAGTTATGTGGACAAAAGAGCTGGTGACTCACAGCCTGTGTGAATGTTCACCTCTCACAGCCACGTGCGAGCAAAGGCCGTTGGAAATGTGAATAGAGGGCTCTTGCTTTTTCAAGGCAGAACAACGGGGCTGTGATTTGTCCTTCTTCCTGGATGGACTGGCAATATACGGACTCTGCAGGGCATGAGGTAATAGGCCAAGGGGGTTGCCATCCAGCGCCCCCTGCGTCTCTTGACACGGCAATTTCCCAAGTGTCCATTAAGTTGCCTCATTAATGTTTGGGGAGTCACGGGCTGAGCCAGAATGGAGCTTCTTCAACATTTTTATTAGCACAACCTCTTTGCAGAGGCGCTGAGGTGAATGGCAAGGTGAGCCAACCCCGCAGCTGTTTGGCTAATTTCGGCACTGCTGGAAAGGTTGCTGTGATGGCATAAGGGAGCTCAGCGTCCGCCGAGCAGCCAATGAGATAAGTGCTTAACTGGATTAACAAGAGACGCGTTCGCACCGGAGCGGTGAAATTCTCGCCAGCGCTTATTAAAAAGGGAATTAAGATGATTAACAGGCACCGGCCTTTCTTGCAAGCGTGGGGAGCGGAGGCCAAACACACCCGCAGTTGTCAGGCTTGTTTGCGCAAACCTTCCGCAGACACACTTGTCTTTCTTTGCACGGCAAATGAAGATCACGTATGTGATACAGCTGGATTGTACCTCTGGATAGGGAGGCCTGCCATGCTTATTAACTGTCTCAGAAGCAAGGAGAAGTGGGTAACGGCTAGATGAAAGCAAGCCAGAATATGCATAATCGGGCTCCTTTCTCCTGCAGGAGAAATCAGAAACAAGGGCCGATTCCAGACGGCCCTCCCCATCCCGAAACGTCGCGCGTTGTCGCGCGAGAAAACACGATATTTCGCGTTTTCCACGCGACGACGCGTGACGTTTCAGGATGGGGAGGGCCATCTGGAATCGGCCAAGGTGAAGAAAAGACCCCTCCTGTGCCATCTCCATCAGCATTAAGCTCGGCTGTCTTTTCCGTTCCTCCCAACAGGAAGTACAACAGTGCCTGTAAAGCAGAGAGCTTTGTGGGTCCCACTTCAGGCAAGAGGGAAGGGCATTTAAGTATCCCCCCCCATGTCTTTTCCTCTTCCTCAGCACAAAGGACCTCCCCCCAACTTAAATAATCTCTGCATCCTGCACTGACTCCCCGAAACTCCCAAACTCTCATGAGGCTTTGAGGTTTCTCCAAGGGGGTGACTGAGCTACGAAGCCCTTCTTTACCTGGGCCATGGAGCCCATGCACCTTCCAGGTATGTCAGGTCACTGGCCACCTGATTGCCCGCTAGCTTGCCTGGGTCACTGCCTTGGCTGGCCACCGCCCTCCGCTTCAGGGTGCACCCCTGGAATATAGGGAAAGACCTCCAGAGAGGGCCATATGATCCAGGGGGGGGCAATCTTGTTCATCCTGTGGACCCTCTGGGAATTTAGAGAACAGGGAGTGGGTGCTGCCATAAAACGGCTGCCACGAGGGCACGTGCATATTTTGGTTTCCGTTGATCATTTTAATGCCACTTTTGACATGAACATTGGGCAAGGTTTTATTTTCTTATGGCAACCCTTGGGAGTAGGTCCCCGATTTGATAAATGGGGAGCTGAGGTTATCCCACCAGTAAAATTCTCCTGGGATGCGATCCCGTTGTCCAATGGACCCCACTGAGTTCAACCGCTGAGAGGAGGAACAGGACAATTATCGTATTGCTACGACGACATGTTACCAAGACATGGACAATGGTGGCAGGATCTTTCCCACCCACGAAAGGCTGCTGTCTCCTGGACTCTACCACCTCCTGCTTACCCAGCTTATAGGGTCGCCAGCTCCAAGTTGGGAAATTCCTGGAGATTTTGGGGGTGGAGCTTGGATAGGGCAGGGTTTGGGGTGGGGAAGGACCTCCGCCGGATATAATCCCATGGAACCCGTCCTCCAAAGCAACTATTTTCCCCAGGGGAACTGATCTCTATGGCCTGGAGATCAGTTGTAATTCTGGGAGATCTCCAGCCACCACCCGGAGGCCCAAGTCTAGCAGCATCCCAAGTTGCAACCCTGCTCCTTTGGGGGTGTGCAGCCCCATCCAGGAGACACCTCAGTCCCCTGTGTCAGTCCTCCTGGCCACCAGTATAGACTGGCTCTCTCTCCAGAGGCCTTTCGTGTTACCCCCTAACTGATGGTTTTAGCTGGGGATTGAACCTGGCACCTTCCGCCTGCCAAGCAGATGCTCTACCTCTGCGCCACGGCCCCTCTCTCAGTAGCACCTCCTTCTTGTTAGGAATAAGCTTCAGTCTTTGAAAGCTGCCAGGTTCTCTGTATGGCAGAGGCTGAAACAACCCAAGCACATATGGATTTCAGCAACAGAACCGTCCCTGGGCAGGCTGGCAGCGTAAGTGAGCCCCTCTGAGAAAGTGCGACGAGTTTCTCTTATGGCAAATGCTCTTGGGTGAATAAGCGGGGTGCATTTTGTGCGCAGCATTTCCTCTTTCCCCTCCAGCTCTTCCCCTGTCAGCCCCCTATGAACCAGAGGCTGGGATTCACAGCCAGACAGAGTCACTTGGGAAACCGAGCAGCACCCGTTTCTCCCGGCAGGCCTTTTGTGATTTGGTACCAAGAGATTCTGTGCATTCTGCTCTGAGAACGGCTGGGTTCTGCAACCTGAATAAATGATGAAACTTAAAACAGTTTAGGATGTTGTTCGCTTATTATGCTTCTGCTCATCACGTGGGCATTAAAGCACCACTGCTGACCCCTTGAAATCAGCTTAATCCTCCTCCTCTTTTAAGATTTTAGCAGGGATTGCCTATCCAAGCTCATCTTTGCAGGCCAGAGGGCTAGAAACTTTTCTTGAAGAAACAAAAGATTTAAAAAATCAAATTCTTTGCCCAAGAATATGCACAACTCTACTCTGCCCCCTGCCCCCAAGTTAATATCAGCATTTTGTCTTATGGTTAAAAACTGATTGTTGATTAGGAATCCCAGATCCCCTGATGGGGGCAGGGAATCCCCTAATCTCACCCTCTGCCCCCTGGCTCCCCACACCTGGCCGGCAGGGTGGAAAGGTGAAGTTACAGGTCTCCTTGGAGTGCGCCCGGGGCTGTGGGATGATGTCACTCCTAGGACATCATCACTGCAACTCATTATACCACCCCGGGAGCACATACACGAAGACACCCAAAAGGGTGAGTGCCAGCCCCCCCCCCCATGGGAGGATAAAAGGACCTGGACACTCTACTGTTGATATAGGGTTCTCAGGTTTCTGCTTATGATGGGCAATCTCCCTCCAAAATAGCAGAGGAGGAAAGGGCAGGAAAAGGCTTGGAGTGCCAAACAAGGGACACTCTGCAATCTCTGAAAAACTCTATGGTAAAACCATAGAGTTTTTGCAAAAAAAGGCATGTTCCCAGTGACACACTGATGTAACTTCCGGGTACATGGGAGTAACATCAGCACATTGCTGGCAATGTGAGCACATCACTGGTGCCATCATGACATTGATAAGGGGGGGGGGACCCAGCAGATCTCTGGTTGCCGAGACGATGGATCGGGCAACTCTATGCTGATATGCATGGAATGTTTATGAACATTCTAACTGATGATGGAGAAGTGGATTAGGTCCATAGCTCCAATGAATGAATCAGTATTCTCATGAAAAGCTTTATACAGGGGATCCAGGAGAGAGGAAGCAATGCTCCGAAAAGGGTAGATGGAGGAGACAGAGGAAAAGAGAGGGGCAAGAGAAGCAAGAGGCTGGGAGGTGGAGGGAGGGTCTGGGAAGACCTCGAGGCAGGGGAGCATTTGCCATTGGTCGGAAGGGGGCAGCTTTGCAAAGAATTGGTGACTTTCATTACTAGCAAATTCAGGGGCAGCCATTCTTTCGAGGGTAGTCGCTATTTCCAGTTTTCCCACCAAGCCCCTATTCTATTTGTTTGTGAAAATTCTATTCCTGTGTTCTGTTCCTTCTCGGCCGGGGGGGTGGGGGTTGGCTCCTTTGGCGCACCGAGCTGGTCTCGTGTAAGAAGAGAGCACTAATTAATTGGGGACGATTGGCAGGGGGCTCTTTGTGCGAAGCAAGAGGAGGAGAAAGAGAGCGCAGAGGTTTCGGTGGCCAGGGATCACCGTGAGGGTATTTTCATGGCAATCAGCCACGTTTTTTATGTTTTCATTTCCTTATTAAAGATTTTTAATATTCAAGCCTAGGGAAAGTGTCTGGGCAGGAACAATGAAAAGAAATACAAATAAGAAAATGTATGCAAAGTATATACAACCTTCCCCTCCCATTGGAAAGACCCACGGTTCAGTGGGAGTGCGCACGAATCGTGTTGAAAAGATCTCAGGTTCAATATTTCCAAAGCTTGTGGCAACAAAGGAAAACAACGAGCGCCTGTTCGGCATGCAGAAGGTCCCTGGTTCTGTCCCTGACATGGCTCATTAAAAAGAATCCCCGGGAGTCGGTGTCGAGCAACAACTACTCTCTGGACCCCGGAGAGCAGCTGCCAGTCAAAGAAGACAACGGAGTCAGATGAAACAATGGTCTGACTTGCGCCTACAAATGAATGCCTGTCTTATACTGGGGACGCTACCTGGGACTGGTGTCTCTAAAGGGCCAGAGCTCTTAGGAAGTATTGTGGAGTACCGAATCAGGTTCAAGGTTTTGGTACTAACCTATAAAACCCTAAGTGGACTGGGACCAGCATACCTGCGGGACTGCTTCTCCCCATATGAGCCCCAGAGGACTCTTTGCTTGAGCGACAAACATCTGTTAAAGATCCCTGGCCCTAGGGAGGCCCGCCTAGCATCGGCCAGGGCCAGGGCGTTTTCGGCCCTGGCCCCAACCTGACGGAACGCTCTGTCTTGCGAGACCAGGGCCCAGCAGGACTTGTTCCGCCAGGCATATGGGTGATGATGGGTGGTGCCCCTCCCCCCTAGTGGGGGGGGTGAGATTCTGTGCCCTCCCGCCCAAAGTCATCTCACATCTTTATACGATCGCTGTAATCTGCTCTATAGACAGTGATAGGTGAATGTATAACATGCTGCTATGTTTTTATTTTTGATGGCTGTATTTACATGGTGCTAATGTATGTTTTAAATGAATGATATGTATTATTTATATTTTTAATGGCCACTGCTGGTGAATTGTGTAGTGTGTTTTAAATTGTTGTGATCCACCCTGAGCCCACTTGGTTGGGGAGGGCGGACTATAAATTTAAGTAAACAAATAAACAAATATTGTGCTGGGGTGGACTAGATGACCCTTGAAGATCCATCCAGCTCTATGTTTCTAATACATCTTTTGCTCAGTCCTTGCAACTCCAGTTAAGGAAAGTCCTGGAGCTGGAAGAACTCTGTGTCGGACACTTGGAGTCAGGGGAAATGGTAGCAGGCCAGGTAGAAGTTTATGTTTTCTTTCTCATACCTAATAGCCAAGGACCAGCCTCCAGGAGGATCAAAATATCTGCAAAATGAGGCCAGCCCGTACTTCAGTTTAAGATCCTGCAATTCAGAGACACCCCCCCACCCCAGTCTCAGTTTTGCAGAACAATCTGATTTAAACCGTGACGGGTAAGCCACCACCCGCACAAATTCATAGTGATGTCGGCACATGCACAGATATCACACGGCAACCCATAATAGCACTTGCAGGAGGGGGAAGTGGAGTCAGTGGGAAAGAAGGTCCAGAGGTGGAGTAAAGAGAGGATATGAAGCCAGAGCTGTTAAGGGAAGCGAAGACGGACTCAGGGCACAGGGAAGTAGGGGTGGAGGGAATGAGGTTTCCCTCTTTCCTCTTCTTGCATAATATAGCTGTATAAATGTAGGCGCAGTAATATACATTCTTACACTTTTTTCTACCCGTTTTTTAAAAAAAATGGTACAGTTCATATCCACGACACTGCTTCCATTCATCTGAAGAGCTCTGTGTTACGTTGGGCTCAGCTTTTATTTATTTGCCATCAGCAACAGCTAAATAAAACCAGAAATGACAACACACACGAGGCACGGAGCCCGCTTCTGATATTACAGATCTTGAAAAATATTCTCTGGGCTAATCCAGATGACAGTAGAGCACATTAATGTGAATCAGATCCCACCACATCTTCAAGGGTGCCAAGGAAGGAGAGGCTATTATCTGTCTGACTTCCCTACAATGATCAGCAAGTAAATAATCTAGCTTTTGAAATATAGACTAATAATTGTGGGGGTTTTTCCCAGCAAACCAAACTTTTTCTGGATGTTGTCAGGCTGTGAAATAAATAGAGTGTTTAATTTTTCTGTGCTCCTAAATCACAAGATAAAATGTTACATCTGAAGAGACATTCTATCTTCTCTCAGGAATGGGGAGGGTGTTTAGGTTAAATGGGAAGCACAAATACTAGATGGAGGGATGCACTTCTGGGTAGAAGTGTATGCGAAAGAGATCTTGGGGTAAGAGTGGAGTGTAAACTAAATATGAGCAGTCAGTGTGATGCAGTGGCAAAAAAGGCCAATTCAATCCTGGGTTGTATCAAAGGGGCCATAGCGTCGAAATCGCAGGAGGTCATAGCCCCTCTCTATACTGCCTTGGTTAGGCCACACCTGGAGTATTGTGTGCAGTTCTGGAGGCCTCACTTCAAAAAGGATGTGGACAAACTCGAGAGGGTGCAGAGGAGAACGACGAGGATGATCAGGGGTCTGGAGACTGAGCCCTACGAGGAAAGGCTGAGGGCCTTGGGAATGTTTAGTTTGGAGAAGAGGAGGTTGAGGGGGGACATGATTGCTCTCTTGAAATATTTGAAAGGCTGTCATTTGGAGGAGGGCAAGGAGCTGTTCCAGTTGGCAGCAGAGGACAGAACTTGAAGCAACGGGCTTAAATTACATGCAGAAAGTTACCGGCTAGATATTAGGAAAAACTTTTTCACGTTCAGAGTAGTTCAAAAGTGGAATCAGCTGCCTAGGGAGGTGGTGAGCTCCCCCTCACTGGCAGTTTTCAAGAAGAGGCTGGACGAATACTTGTCAGAGATGCTTTAGGCTGATCCTGCACTGGGCAGGGGGTTGGACTAGATGGTCTGTATGGCCCCTTTCAACTCTTATGATTCTATGATTTTCTATTATCCCCACAACAATCACCCTGTGAGGTAGGTGAGGCTGAGGAGAGCTCTGGAAGAGCTGTGACTGAGCCAAGGTCAATCAGTTGGCTTCAAGTGGAGGAGTGGGGAATCAAACCCGGCTCTCCAGGTTAGGAGGCAAGACGAATATTTGTCAGGGATGCTTTAGGCTCATCCTGCATGGGGCAGGGGGTTGGACTAGAAGGTCTGTATGGCCCCTTCCAACTCTGGGATTCTGTGAAATGGAGGAAGGGAAAGTGCTTTTATGTTATCAAAGAGAATTTTCATTCTCATCCCTTCTGAAATTGTGCCAGGGAGGGGATCTGTGGCAAGTGTTAATGTGCCTCTCCACCAGGACCCATTTATGAGCTCCCAGATGTTTTTTCTCCTCCTTTGGAAGGCATGGTACATAGAACCCCAATTCACATTAGCACAACAGGGGAGTTGAGTCTTTCCTGTGCCATTTTGCAGATCCAAAAGGATTCTGCACAACTGCAATTTGGCCCGTTGGAGAGTATGCAAGACATTTTTCTCTCTCTCCACGGAGCCTTCAGGCCCTACTGAGCACTGCAGGGCTCGAAAACAAGTCATGTGAAGTGTTTGCATAATGCGTTTCAGCAGGACTTTTTTTCTGGGAAAAGGGTGGTGGAACTCAGTGGGTTGCTGTCAGAGAAAATGGTCAGGTGGCTGGTGGCCCTGCCCCCTGATCTCCAGACAGAGGGCAATCTCAACTCCCCTCTGTCTTGAGATCAGGGGGCGGGGCCACCAGCCACATGACCATTTTCAAGAGGTTCCGGAACTCCATTCCACTGCGTTCCAGCTGAAAAAAAGCCCTGCATTTCAGCCATGCAGAATGCTTCAAAAGCGTCGGCCATCCTTACAACAGCCCTGTAAAGTATAATCCACGTAATATCTTTATTAGGACCAACTGCAATGATAGAAAACAGCCTCCAAGCTTTTGAAGTGTGCTCTTGCTTGTTTTGTGTTATTTTGCTTGGTCCTAATGAAAGATGTTATTTGGACTGTGCTTCGTTTTTGGATTTGGATTTTCAACATGCACGGCTACAGATGACTCCTATAAAGTACGCCTCTGTTATCTCTTCAGGGAAGTTCTCTTGCTTCTGGCCACCTATGGTTTTCTGGAAAAGTCATTTTGTTTGGACCTCTCTGTCACCATAGAGAAGCCGCTTGGCACAGTGACCGCTGGGCATCGAGACCTTGAGGCAAGGGCTTTAGGAGCTGGCACGCGTCCCTCGCTCTGCTCGGAATCTCATTATCCTTATCTTCTGTTAACGGTAGTTATCCGTCCAGACTTTCTCCACATCCGGCTCATTTGTCTCTCTCTCTTCGTCTCTGAGGAATGCTTGTCTCCCTCAGGGCCAGAGGCCGGCTCACTGAGTGCAGCTAAACAGAAAGTTAGTCTTGAGAGAGAACTCACCAGTGTTGGGGGGCTGCTCCAAGGAATGGCTCGGCGTTCTGGGGATACGGCCCCGGAGATATTGCAGAGGAGGGTCCCCGATAGACAGGCAAAGGCAGATGCTTAACTGTTGGTTAATTGGCCATTGTGGGAATACAGAGGCAGCTGAGAGCAGATGAGCGCTGAGCCTAGAGACCCACACGTTGCATCAGAGAGAGTTTGTATTCTTTTCAGTTGTGTTTAGAGAGTTGTCAGTTTGGTGCCTGATTACTCTCTTTTCCCTTGGAGTTTGCCAAGATTGTTGTCCAACTACAGTCAACTGTGGGTTGTTCTAAGATGTAGGAAGTGGAGGCGGTGGCTTGAAGTGGAAAATTTTCTGCCACCACCTTGCTGCCACCACCTTGTTGCTGCCTCTCCCCCCCCCCCCACCCAAGGAAACAGAGCAACTGATGCTCCTTTCCTCCTGGGGTTCTAGTCATCCTCAAAGTTAGCATTGCAAGCTGCTGTTCCAAAAGAAACGGAAAACTTTCTCTCTTCCTTACAACAGAGAATAAGTGAGAAGCCAGGTGTTGTCAAAAGATCTCTCCTTATTTGTTCTACAAAGCAACGCCTTGCGTAATTCTTGCAAGACGCTTATGAACAGCTCTATAGTGACATCTAGCAGCAAGTTACAAATATTACAGAATAACAAAATAGTTAAATGGGAGAGAAGGTAGCCCGGAAGAAGGAAGGTGAAGCAAAAGTTGTCGTATGGCCAGAAATTCCATAGGATACTACAAAATATGTTTTCCAGCTGAATTTCCTGCTGGAATTATGGACTCCAGTAGGGCCAGAACTGGCCGCAGAATGGAGCCAAAGCTTACCACTCTCCATCTGCAGCTCAAGAAGAGTCCATAAAGTCATGGTAAGCCCCATCGGTACTGGACAAAGGTGCCTCAGGCAGGACAAGGATACGATGGCGTCACATTGTCATGCGCATATAGAGACACCAGCGTCATATTGTGAAAGTCAATGGCACCAGCGCAAAGTTAATCAAGCGGGGACAGTGATGGCGATAGCATAGGAGGTGGTTTGCAAAGTTGTGCTGCTCGTGGTGGGGCTGCCACTCCCAAAGTGGTGCAGCCAAGGACTCCCAAGGACTTGACTGCTCAGCTGCCTTGGCCCACTATAAGGATCAGTTCAGTTCAAAGGAGAAGTTCTCTTCCCCTTGGGCTCCTTTCATTCTGTTCGCTTGTCCTCCACAGGTGCACTGCAGCCCTCTCAGTGACTCTGATGAACGGCACTTGCAGGCTTTGGAGAAACATGTGAGTAGCGCCAAGATCTGGCATGGTGTGTGTTTCAGACAGAAGCCCAAAGTCCCATGTGATGCAGTAACCGACTCTCCATCCCGGTGTAAGAACTCTTGTCTGCCCATTTTTTGCAAAGGTGGAGCTTCTTTGGCTCCTGGCATTATTGCTCAGAAGTCCCGTTTCATTGCACACAGTTCCCGGCTGAAAGGTGGAGTGGATATTCAAAGCCTCCAGTCTAGCTAGCACTCTTCATAATTCTCCATGCAGTGCCGAACTAGGTGGTGCTGGTGCTTTCATCCCCATTCAAAGCAAAGGCCAGAAACTCTTCTGTCTGGCCCACCATTCCCCTCCCTCCCTGTCCAATTCAGGTCCGATAGGACCACCCAACATCAGACCTCCAGAAACATTGTGGGCCTGGCGTTGAACAGCCAGTGCGGGTCCATCACAAGAGCATGTGAGCATTGTCCAGGTGAGCCACTGGGAGGCTTGTGCGAAGCTGTGAGCTTTGGAGCTGCCCTCCCTCTCCACCTGTCGGTGTATTGTGGGTGCTGTGGCTATTAGCCGTTTACCTGCCTCTCAGGCACCAGCCTGCTCTGTGTGCTGTGGCTGGGCAGCAGTGCTTCCTGGAGAAGGGCTGTGGCTCAGCGTCTCTTGTAGAAAGTCCTGGGTTCTATTCCCGGCTCAAGATTCTCAGGCAGTTCATGCTAAGGAAGACGTTTCTCTGCTCGAGCCCCTGGAGTAGGGGTGCCAGCCACAGTTGATGGCGCTAAGCTAGATAGACTGGCAGTCTGGATCGCTGTGAGGCAATTTGCTGCATGTTCAGATACGCTATTTCACAATCTGTAGAAAAGAGCAAGAGTTCAGCAGCACCTCTAAGAGCCAAACTACAAGTGACGAATGACATGTGTTGGACACTTGTCAGCTTCCCTCAAGTTTCGATGGGAAATGTAGGCGTCCTGGTCTTGCAGCTTGGCTCTCCGACTGCTGTCCAATGGACTTTTCAACTGTCACTTGTCCAACATTCCGCCAAGCTGCCTACATTTCCCATCAGAACTTGAGGGAAGCTGACAAGTGTCCAACTAGTGTCAGGCATCACTTGTAGTTTGGCTCTAAGACTAATAAAATTTGTGGTAGGGTATGAACTTTCATGAGTCACAGCTCGCTTCTTCAGAAGTGAGCTGTGGGGTACAAAGGGCAATTCCTTATTCTGAGCTCCTTATCTGAAGAAGTGAGCTGTGACTCACAAAAGCTCATACCCTACCGCAAATTTAATTAGTCTTATAGGTGCTCTTTAGAGGGACTCTTGCTCTTTTCTACTGCTACAGACAGGCGAACACAGCTACCCATCTTGATCTATTTCACAACCAGGATTTGTCTTCCTGAGAAGCTGTGCTCTCTGGCCTGGAAAGCTACCCTAAACCTCTCAGGCACATGGGCATGGTTATTGGCGATGAGGAAGAGATGCTGTGCTGATGTTAAGAGGCATGGGCCTCATCCAGACCAGAGACTGACAGCAGGAGGTGTGATTAGACCACACAGAAGATCCTCACATGTTGAATCTTCAGGAATGCAAATAGCCCCCCCCCATGGCCTTTCTCAACTAGGCAAAGCATGGGGGGGGTGAAAGGAGGCAAGGAAGACAGTCCTTCTGCCTCTGCACCTTACAAGAGATTATCCTCCCCCCCTTTAAAGGTACATTTACAGTCACATGTTAAATACAAGGTGGGTTGGGGGTTTGTCCAAAGCAAACTTGAGTTTGTATAATGTGTGAGGAGCTCCTCCATGCCAGCACGCACCCAACAGCAAAGCCCAGCTGAAATAGATCCCTGAAATGGCTTCTTCTGTGGCTCTGGAAAGAAGTGGATGTTTTGAAAATTGCTAGATGTTCCCTTGAATTAGTTCTGTTTTATTGAGTGGGTGGATTGTCTTCTGCAAGAGATTCCTGGCTCTCAGCATTCCATTCCTCTTAGGCAGGGCCTTTTTTCTGGGAAAAGAGGTGGTGGAATTCAGTGGTGGAACTCAGGACCGCACAATGATGTCACTTTGGGTCAGCTGGAACAAAGGAGAAGTTTTTTAACGTTTAAATCACCCTGGGCAAAAATGGTCACATGGCCGGTGGCCCCACCCCCTGATCTCCAGACAGAGGGGAGTTGAGATTGCCCTCCGCGGCTCGGTGGATCAAGCTAAATTGGGCTTAGATTGGGGTTTCCAGGGCAACAGCAGGAGTTCAGACAGAGTTCAGACAATCCCTGCCCAAATTGCCAAGGGAATTGATTGCAGGTGCCAGACTGTCTGGCTTGACGAACAGCAATGAACAGCAACAAACAAGGCTTGCAACAACCAACTGTTCGTTTAGAATGGGGCCTCGCGAACAGCTTGTTCGCGAACAGACGAACGGACTGTCCGTGGCTTTTTTTTTTGGTTCGTATTGCTGTTCTTATTTAGCAGGAGGTACCAGCACATGAGTGCAAACGAGCTCCTATATTTAGCCCCCACCTGGAACACTATTTCCAGGAAAAGCCAAGTACGAGAGGGGGTAAATTATTCTTTTATTGTGCTTATAGTACTTTCCCATGTTATTTCGGGACACAGAGATCTTTCCTACTCCTTGCTGCTGGAGATCTTTAACTGAAGATGCTGGGCAGGGAGAGGCACCTGTCTGCTTTCAGGTGAAGGCTCTGCCGTAGTGTAGCCCCCTTGCTGTTGGGTGGAAAAGCATTCCCCGCCTGCTCTGCCTGTCTCCTCCATTTGCCGGTGTGGGGTTAATTTTTTTTTTTGCAGATCCTGGTGTCCTACAAGCGCCTCCAAGCCCTGAAGAAACGGCAGCCCTGGCCCCAGGTCAACCTCTCCTCCAGCTCCTCGCAGAATTCCTTGGCTAAAGCTGAGAAGGCCCCCAAGAGCAGCTACAATGACCTGGACCGCAAGATCCTCCAACTGTGTGGTAAGGCGGGCGTCCGAACCGTCCCCAGGAGGCCCCGGCAGCCAGTATGATGCTGGCAACCGAGATAGCAGGCAGCGGGAGGGGATCGCTGTGAAGGGAGAGGAAAGACCTTTGAGAGAGACCTTTAAAGGGCACTTGGAGAGATTCAGTCATGTGAACTGTACAGCCTGACCTTTATTCGCCTCTCTCCTGCCTGGCGTATTTTGTATCCTGTCCTAACACAAGAGCTCAGGCCGGGTTACGTTCCCCTTTGTTTCTTTTGCAGGGGAGCTGTATGACCTGGATGCAGCTTCGCTCCAGCTTAAAGTCATTAATTATGTGAGTATTTGGAACCCTGGCTCTGCCGTTAACCCTTCCTGTGTTCCTCTTCTTCTCTCGGTCTCTGCTGGATAAAAAGGAGGACGCTTCTATTCCTGCTGCCCTCCACAAGGCCAAGATTAGCTGTGGAGGCAACGATACCTTTGCACCTTTCAGCCCCCCAGCCTCCTCCCCTTCTTCCCCATTACTCCCAGAAAGCAGCCTTACCGTTGAATTTCAAAGGAGTACTTGCAGCAGCCGGCCACTCCGGCCCCTGCAATGCAGTGAGAGCTGTTTCCACATGGAGACAGTTCTCCGTTTGCCTCTTGTTGCTGCTGTGAATGAAAGCCATCTGCAGCCGCAACGGAGCATCCACAGGGAAGTTTTCCCCTCGCTTTCCTTGCTTCAGCTCTCCAGAGCTGTTTTTCCCCACAGCCACCTTTTGGGGGCTTTTTCAAAGTTTTGTTTTTAATCCAAAACAGCTATAAGATTAGTCTTTCGCAACAGTGCATTACTTATTTTTTTACTTATGTCATTTATAGTCTGCCTTTCTCACTGAGACTCAAGGCGGATTACACAGTGTGAGATTAGTACAGTCAGTATCAAGGACACATCCATAACCAGTGCCATACGGGAAATAAATGCACGTTTACAAAGACAGCCTTAGCAAGAATCCAGTACAGAGTTCAAGAAATGCTGAAACAGAACATGAGCAATTCTAGGACTGACAGTAGACAACATGAAGCACAGGTAGCACATAGGAGCACATATTTAAAGCAACAGTTAATATGTAAGACAACAGTGGTGAAGTCTATGGTCCCTAACTCACTAGTGAAGCATCTGAGACCCCCCCTCCCTATAATACAGCCCTCCGATCTGAGTAAAAAGCCTTTTTGAATAATTCAGTTTCAGCCTTCGTTTTTTAAAAGTCTCTAGCCCTTTTGATTGCAGAGTTATAAGGAGAAATGTGCAGTGATTGTCTTTCTCTTTACAACTTCACATCCAAAAGAGCTAAAAACTTACTTTATAAAATTAAACCTGGGACTAGTACTGTACATAGTTGTAATAACAATAGTAAAATATTATAATAACTTTGTAATAGATTGTAGTAGCGTTGTAGCATTATAGCTATTGCCACTTTAAAAAAAATCTCTCCTGTGGAGGGGAGAAATGGCTGCTGCAGAGATGGAAGTAAGAAAAATGGTGAGCAGAACTTAAAAAGCACTCACTTTCCTGTCCACAAAATGTCCAAAAGCGCTGTGCTGTGGCTGCGATCTTTCCAAAAAGATCACATCAAACCAGATTTGGGAAAGATCACAGCAAAGCAGGAGAAAACATGGAAACTGGACAAGACTCGATGCTGCTGCTGAAAACAACACCGTGGTCAGGAAGCCAAGGCAAAACAAAACATCTGGATGGAAATAGCCTGGGTTGAGCAAAAGAGCTTTCTTGGGCAGTTATAAAACTGCAAGCAGCCTAAGCCACCCAAGTGAGTTAACCCTCACCTACGGAATTTACAAACTGTAAACAAATAAATAAAAGCATAAATTACTAAACAGCTTAAAACGAATTGAATGGTTTTCTAGCTAAGAGCTCTCTATAGAAATGGTACTAAAATATCAACCCCTTAATTAAAAGCAATTTATTGGTTGCATCAAAATGTACTAGTATGCTGAATGTGCTCTAGGCAAGTCATACAGCTGGGTAGCTGTTTTGTATTTAAGCACATGAGCAAAGGACTTAATCCTTTGTTTGCAGGAGCCTCAGCAAATTAGGAGGCTGAGTTTACTCTTGGCTTGCTGGGTGTACGAGCTTTGGATTTCGGAGGAGACGTGGGGTTACAGCCCAGAGAAGCAGTCCACTTTTTAAACTGTCCCTCGGCTGGGGGTGGGAGTAGGCGCCAATCCTTCTTCATTTCTGTCCCCTGCCCACCCACTCTGTTCAACCCTCCTGTGACCAATATTTAAATAATCAATGAACAATAAATAAGTATATCAATGTTTATAATCCATACTGCATAAATGAATCATTTAAATGTATCAATGTATTTATTACTAATGTTGATGGGAGAATCTTTTTAACAATTATGGTTATTTATTGCACGTTAGCACTTTAATAATAATAATAATAACATTCGATTTATATACTGCCCTTCAGGATGACTTAACACCCACTCAGAGCAGTTTACAAAGTATGTCATTGTTATCCCCACAACAAAACACCCTGTGATGTGGGTGAAACTGAGAAAGCTCCGAGAGAGCTGTGACTAGCCCAAGGTCACCCAGCTGGCTTCAAGCGGAGGAGTGGGGAATCAAACCCGGTTCTCCAGGTTAGAGTCCTGCCACCCTTACCCACTACACCAAACTGGCTCTTTAAATGATTATGCACTATGGATTATAAATATTGATATACATATTTATTGTCCGTTGATTATCTAAATATTGGTCATGGGAGGGTTGGAAACCCTTTGGATTGGCTGCAGTTATTCCCGATGCTTCTTCATATACATAACACCCTCCTTGTTCGGCTGTGAGGCGACCCAAGTCCTCTTGGCTCCAACACACAGGAAGGGCTAGCAGGGTTATGGACAGTGGAAAGAAATCTCCTGCGGGGACCCTTGGCCTTGGCGCTCCACCCCCTGCCACATCCATTGGGACGCACCCCTGCCCATCTTGGACTGGGCCTCTGTTTCTAAAGGAACAGATACGAAACAACATATGGAAAGGAAGAGCTCCTGTTGCATGCACAGAGTGCCTTTCCCTCAGCAGTGAGCTGCTTGCACCCAGAGCCTTGGAACTGAGGCCTGGGGCAGATGTCTTTGTAGAAGCTGACCGTTATCTCCTGCTCCCTTGACAGTTTCCGGAGAAAACAGCACGCCGTTTAGTTTTTGTTAAAACTCTTACAGCAGATGGTTTTTGATGGCAGTGCTAAGCCTTATGGGTATACTCCACTGCCGAACAGACTTGCTTTTTTCACGGGAGGGGAGAGCTCAAGCTGTCTCGCATTTGGTTGATGCAATAACAATAACAGTACTAAGAAAAACTGCAATCCAAGTTGGTCAGGATTGCAGAGACTCTGCAGGTCTTTTATTTTCTAATCAGAGAATTATTCTTTCTCCCATGCATGCGCACACACGATCATGGACTCAAGCAGCTGCTATGGTTGCCAGCTCCAGGTTGGAAAATTCCTAGATATTTTGTGGGTGGAGCCTGGAGAGGGTGGGGTTTGGGGAGGGGTCTCAGCAGGGTAGAATGCCATAGAGTCTACCCTCCACTTGAAGCCAGCTGGGTGACCTTGGGTCAGTCACAGCCTCTAGCTCTCTCAGCCCCACCCACCATTATTAATTGTCAATTATTATTAATTATTAATTATTAATTATTATTGTCCAAAGCAGCCCTTTTCTCCAGGGGACTGGACTCTGTAGTCTGGAGATCAGTTGTAATTCTGGGAGACCTCCAGTCCCCACCTGGAGGCTGGCAACCCTAGCTCCCCAGAGTCCAGTGGGCTTATCCTTAAAGTGACGGACAGAAGCCAAATGGGAAGGCAGTGAACCTGGCACAGAAGGGCGTGCTTCCCCCAATCCGCCATTCAGAATATGCAAAAGCGAAACAACTACCCGCTTAACTTTGCTGACCAGTCGGGATGGACCGGTCCTTTCGCTGACCGGGAAACTTCCTCTTGGGCCACTGCCCTGGAGGGCCTCTGGTACTCATAAGCCAGCTGAGCCAACTGATCGCAAAGCCGCAGGGTCTGCCTCACTCAGGCTGGGGCTGAGGCAGTGATGGCACCGGGCGTAGCTTGGCACAGGTGACTCTACGCTGGCTGTCTTCGTTGCTCAGCTCAGATCTGAGCCTTACTGCTCTGGCAAGCGCCGCTTGGCTCAGCTTCCTTTTTAAATGTCCGGAGAGCCCTGGAAACAAGACCTGTGCAACAGATTATCTCAGCTTTCGTGCTCCTAGCAGAGAAACGCTGCCCTCGAGGACAGTGTGGAATGCGGCATTGATCCGTTTCTTGGTGAAGGCATGGAGAGAAATGCCCTGTCCCTTTAACAGAGGCTTAATAGGGTGTTATTTGGTAACCACTGTCCATTTCTACACGTTCCGCCTCTGTTAGGGAGACGGGACGTGTTTCTCTGGGCCCCCTGGCATCGGTATCCCAATCCACTGCTCCCCCCAGAGGGACTGTGGCTCAATGGAAGAGCATCTGCTTGGCATGCAGAAGGTGCCAGGCTCAATCCCCGGCATCTCCAGGGAGCAGGTGATGTAAAAGATCTCTACCTGAGACCCTGGAGGGGCACTGCCAGTCCGAGTAGACAAGACTGACCTGTACAGACTACGGCAGCGCTGTGTGTTCAGTAAAGTTTCTTCCCCTCTGAATCATACCCAGAGAGGGGCAAAGCTGCTCTGCTGTTTCTTTATGGAAGAAATTGCAGTCAACCCAAGGCTCATCAGCACCCTGCAGTCGTGCCCACGTCCTTGCCATCTGCCAGTGCCACGTGAAGCCTTTACAGCCCCCCTTTTAAGA
Organism: Eublepharis macularius; assembly: GCF_028583425.1. Classification (NCBI taxonomy): domain Eukaryota; kingdom Metazoa; phylum Chordata; class Lepidosauria; order Squamata; family Eublepharidae; genus Eublepharis; species Eublepharis macularius. Next base: position 186,315,395 of record NC_072792.1, read on the forward strand.
GCCTCATAAAATGTCCTGGTGTTCTACTCTTTCCTGAACAGTGTCAGACAGCTGCCGTGCGCCTGCCAAAGCGCCCGAGCGCCGTTTTCATTTGCGAGAGATATCAAAACAAGTCAGCCATTAAAGTGAGGACTATCTTTAGGCCATTTTATTTTTTACAACGTTGGAAAAACCATCGCTGTTGACAGGGCTGGCGGAGGCAGCTACAAAGACCCTGCTAGCCTTGCGGCCTTTTCCAGCCCTGCAGCGGGTGACACCACCAGGGTCAAAGAGTTAGCGGAGTTAGCCATGTTAGTCTCTAGCTGCAAAACAGAAAAGAGTCCAGTAGCACCTTTAAGACTAAACAACTTTACTGTAGCATAAGCTTTTGAGAACCACAGCTCTCTACGTCAGATGCATCTCCCAGCTGGGATCTGGCTTCTATATTTCTGCCTGCTTGGGCAGCATTTTGTGTTTGAAACAAATGCAGAGAAAGGGTTTATAGCATGGCCATATTCATAAGTCTTCTTAATATCATGAGGGCAAGTCTGACCGCTAACACAGTGGGTGAGGCCTCCGGGAATTACAGTGGCATCTCCCCCTCCGAGTTTTTTCTTCTGTTTCTTCCTCCCCTCCCGCCCTTTACATGCTCCTCACCTCAGGGGTCTTGGAAATATTTGTATTAGTTTAATTCCACAGAGGTATTTTGTCAGGGGAAGCATGAACCCAAAGTACAGAAATCAATCTTCAGACAATTTAATTGTAGAAATGATAGAACTTACATTTTATTGAGGCAGATACCATTCACGGCATTGTTTTGTAGAAGACAGAAGAAAGAATCCTAGTCTAAAGTGAACTTTCCCTGTTGAGCACGGCCAGCTAATTTGGCATCACACTTGCCTGTGGATATGTGGATCAGGTCAACATGGCAGCAGAGAGATATGGGTGTGTCTTGCACCTTTGCAAGCTGTAAGGAAGAGAGAGCATCACAAGGGACCGAGAAGGAGAAGGAAGAATCAGGGAGGCATTCCCATATTGGACAAAGAGAGGTTTCTTGTTCATCAGGAAAATAACATACACACAGAGAGACATGCAGTGCCCCCCAATTCCAAGCATGTTGAGTCACATATTCCAACAAGAGGCAGTCTTAGCTATCTGGGGCAACTGCCCTGGACCTCCCAGTTTGGGGATCCCCCTGTTGCTCAGCTGTCCTGCCACACTGCCCACTGTTCACTGACACAGCAAGGAGAAAAGGCACCAAGTAACTCCCCACCAGCAGCCGCACAGCTGGCCCACCAGTGGTGGAGGAAAGTGCCATCAAGTCAGAGTTGACTTATGGCAACTCCTGGTGGGGTTTTTATGGCAAGAGACTAACAGAGGTGATTTGCCATGGCCTGCCTCTGCAGCCCTGGTCTTCATTGGACGTCTCCCATCCAATTACTAACCAAGGCCGACCTTGCTTAGCTTTTGAGATCTGATAAGATCAGGCTCATCTGGGCTATCCAGGTCAGGGCAGCTGGCCTGGAAGGGGCTGGCAATCTATGCTATGTAGGGGTGGGAGAAACACCCATGGAGAACCACGCCACCACCAGCTCAGTCCACGGAGAGACAGCAAGGCATTGAGGTAGGGTGTTGGCTTCTCTTCTTCCCAGGGCAGGGAAGGAGTCTAGCCCCAGTGGGCCAAAAGGGGCTAAGTGAGCGTAGGGTGAATGCCTCGCCACGGAGGGGGCTTCTCCTGCCCTCTGCAATGGTGGGAGCTCCTCCCAACCACTCGTTTGCTTTCTCTCTGCAGCAGGAGCTCTTCCCACTTGCCCACTCGCCTTGGCACCGGCCCCTTTGCTCACTACAGCAGGGGCTGCTCGCACACCTGCTGTGCCGAGGCTTGTCTGCCAGCTGTTGGCATCCGCGGCTTGTGCTTGCTCCACATGGGGTAGCAGCAGGAGCCTTTTGCTTGGGGCACAGGGCAGGGCAGAGATTCCGGGGCTCCATCCTGGGCTTTTGCCCAGGGCCCTAGACTCACTTAAGATCTCCCCTGCTTTACCTATTCTTCTCTGCCACTGAAGAGCTCCTTCCCGCTGCCAAATCTCCTATTCTGCAAAAATTAGAGAGCCTGTGTATCATTTTAATAAATTAGAGTTGTGCGCTTTAAGTGCAGCATTTGGATGATGAGGAAGCAGCCTGGGAACTTTCTAACTTATGGCACCTCCTCGCATGTGAAGCCCTCTTCTCTCCCGATGAAATGAGACGTCACATCCAAGGCAGGAGAATGAGGCGCAGTACCCCTGACTATTTCTTCCTTTACTGACTCCTCCTTCTGGAATCCTGCCATGAAGAAAGGCGGGATCTGAATTCTACAAAGAGGAAGGCTGGATGCCAAGATAGCTTGGAAGACTGAGCCGTAGGTGTGGCCCAGGCTCTCTTTGCTATACGCACTATAAGGAAAAGGCATTCTTTACATGCTAAGGAGTAGAGATGGGCACGAACGGGGAAAAACCTGAATAATGCGGTTTGTGGTTCATCAAATTTCATGAACCATGAACCGTGAACTTTCATGAACCTGCCCCTGGTTCGCGAACTGGTTCATTTGGTTTGTGAAAACGTCACATCCAGGTCAGCAGCAGGTCACTTCCAGGCCAGCAGCAGGTCACTTCTGGGTCAGCAGAAGGTCTGCAGGAAGTCCATCCTCTGTTGCCTAGGAAACTAATTGATTGGCACCAGGCTATCTGCAGTCACGAACCAAAAAACGAACCAAATGAACCAGCTTAAAGTTTGTGGCGGTTCGTCAGAAATGGGATCTGACGAAAAGCGGTTTGCGAACAACGAACCGGCCTAGTTCATGCTTAATTTTGGTTTGCATTTTTGTTCGTGCCCATCTCTACTAAGGAGCACTCTTGCCATTGTTGATTGATGATTGGCATTATGTGCTCCAGGGCTGCCTATGAAGAAAGGTCCTGGGGCTAAATCTTGTTCATGACATCTGGAGTTGTCCTTCCCACCCCCTGCCTAAGACTCACTCTGGAAATGGACCAATTTTCTTTCATGTTGTGTTGCTAACAGCCCCCCTTTCTCTCTCTTAGCTGAGGCAGGAAACCCAGTCCCCCTGCTGCTGCCTCCTCTTGGTGTCAGAAGATAACCACCAGCTGTTCTGCCAGGTGGGTTGTGCCAAAGCTTCAAGTCCTGCCTAGGACGTGGGAGAACGATGCACCTTACTTTATTTATTTATTTAAAACATGTATTGGCCCTCTTTTCCTCCACATTTCCAAGCCCCTGCATCTGCTAAGGGATGCCTCCATCTCCGCTCCATGCAATCACTCCTTAAGGCGCATCTGGAGCACGAAAAGCCTGATTTGCGCATGCCGGAGAATGCGGTGGGAAGAAAGGGGCAGAATTCTGAGGAGGTCAAATTCACGGTACCATTTCTGGCTGCGGGTGGAGGATCACAGAAACTCACTTTTTGCAATGTCCTCCTGCCTTAAAAGCTCCCTGCAAACTGAAAACAAGCACAGCATGCAGAGAAGGGTTTTTTTTTTGTCCCCTGCAGGGCTAGCATTCTGTTTTCATTCAACTGCGTATGTAAAGCAACATTCAAACCTGGAATCCCAACACCTGTAGTCCAAAGCATCACTCTGCATTGAACTGCCTTATTCTCCAGGTTGATTGGAGTCCAGTAGCGCCTTAAAGGCCAACACGATTTCCAGAGTTTAAGCTTTTGAGAGTTAAAACTCCCTTCATCAGATACTAGCAACCTCGGATGCAACAATTTGATGAAAGGAGCTTTGACTCTCAAAATTTTAATCCCTGGACATCTTGCTGATCTTTAAGGTTCTACTGGACTCTAATCTTGCTCTTCTGTTGCCGAACAACACGGCAATCCACTTGAAACATTCCCCGGCTTGTGTCAACCAGGCCTCTTAGATATGGTGGTTAAAGTATCACAAAGGATGGGTTTTCCTGCCGTGACTCCTTTGGAAATGTACGTGAGAGTCAGGAATTCTGATCGGTGTTAGATTTATCGGAGGTGTGGTAATTGTTTGCTTCAGTGAGCATGCCGAAATGTGAATGTGTGATGTTACGATGGCAGCCGAGAGGCTGGTTTTCCCTTCCTACCCCTCCTCTACGGCCAGTTCCCTGTAGTCTAGTGGAATTTTCCTCCAGCCCCTTTTTGTTACACGTTTTAAGAAAACTCTGTTCTTTATTTGGGCCGGCTATGTTTTTAATAAACTTTTTTATCTTCACAAAGACCAACAAGCGGAAACTGAGCCCTTCGCATGGAAATCGCCGTCATTTGAACTCGCCCAGTGCCGTTCTCCATTAGACCATAATAAGCGAGTCCAGTCCTTGCCCCCCTCCCATTTGCCATGCGAACGGCCTGAATGAAGAAGCGAGTATTTATTTAGTTGCAACATTTTAATACTGTTTTTATTTTAGCCAAAGGGCTTTCCAAAGCAGCTTACAGATTAAAATCAAACCATAATACCCAAAAGCTAATTCAAATGACAGCTAAAATGCTGTAAAATATTTCATAAATCAGAAACCACGAAAAACAATCAGGCTATCGAAGATTATATTTCAATCCCGAGCGCTTGACAGAATAAAATACGTCTTTGCCTGCCTGTCAAAGAAGACAAGGGAGGAAGAAAGATCAGCCCGTTGGGGGAACTGATTCCCCAGCAAAAGGCTGTCATAGCTTTCCCTCAAGGGGAGGGGATTCTGGCCCCCAGGGCCAGAGGGGAAGCAGGGGGGCCTGGGACCCTGAAGGGCAGCTGGTCGTGGCCCCAACAGTGGCACAAGAGCAGACAATGAGCCAGCCAGCGCCGGGAGTCCCAGCATTGCCAGTCAGACCTGTAGCTGTGCTTTATCCCAGCTGCCCACCAGGAATTTTGCCAGTTAGGAAAAGTGTCAATCTGCATGCTGTTCCATCCACCTGAGATGATACTGAGCACAAGAACCTCAGTGGTGGGTCTCAAATAAAGTGGGAGGGCTCACACAGTATTCCCAGACACTTCAGACCCAGATCCTGGAGAGATTTAACTTAAAAGTCAAAGCCACTCCTTTAAGCTGTGCTCAGCGACGGGGGGGGGGGGGGCAGCCCGCGCAATCGTTAGATCCTGAGCTCATGTGCTCTCTCCTGCTCATTGCTGGTAAAAGATAGTTCGCTGAATCTGAGACTAAGAGCCATTTTCCAGACAGTCTTCAAGGGCCGCCCTGTGTGCAGCCCCATTACAGAAGTCTAACCTAGAAGTCTCAAGGCTTGATAGATTTGGGCTACCTTTTTCATACTCACTGAAGAAGGGTTTGGTGCTATTTCTGTGTATAATCTCTATTCTTTCTGCTTGTCTGATAGAGGCAATGCTTCAAATTATTGTTACTCCCCTCCACCTTCCCACCCCGGCCTTTTGCTGGCATGGCACAGTATGAACTTCAATAGGAAATTAATGCATCCTTTTATCTCAAGGATATAACTTCTCTCTAAAGGTGCACTGCCCTACTTCCTTCAATTCCTTCCTTTTGATGAGTCCAAGCCTTTTAATTTGTCTGTTTTAGCTTATTTCTACAGAGGAATTGCTACCAAGTTTTTATTTATTTGGATTATTTAGATTTTTATTATTTATTTATCTTGAAAACGTTTGCACCCCATCTTTCCACATGGTTCACGACGGCTGGAAAGCTCAAGACATTCTGCAAAGTCCCCTGTGAACTTGGGGTCTGAGGCAGTCTCAGGATGACTTCCAAACGAATAAATGAATGCAGGTTCTCACTTTTCCCTGTTGCTGGTTTCTTGCAGGTTGTTGGGGATAAAGTGCTGGAGGAAGAGATCAGCTTTCCGGTGAGTCGATAAACATCGTCCGTCTGTCAGATCCAGACACTGGGTTACAACCTGCTGACCTTTATAGGACAGGGAGTGCTGACTGACACAGGGGGAGGTGTTGAGGCTGGTGGGGATGTAGCATTCACCAGAACCTCAACCGTGACACGGGATGCCCCCAAGTCTCCTGTGCTCATTTGCACGGAGCCCCTGAGATGTTCAGGAGAAAGGCAGGTATATAAATATTCAAAACAAATAAAAAGGACATGGGAGGCTTCTTCCTGGCTTGTGTGCCCTGCTTTTTTTGAACTGGAGTAGACCCACCAAAGGGCTCAGAGCTCCCAAGTCTTGGACCAGCATGACTCAAACGTCAGGTTTTGTTTGGCCGCTGTCAAAAAACGCCACCACCAGTCCTCGCCTTCCAAGGTCACTTCTGTTTGTCTGCCAGATCAAGAAGGGATTTGGGGGGACAGGGTGCCAGCTTTGCAAACCGAAATGTTTCCGTGGAGAACAAACTAAAGACAGGATAGTCCTTGTCTGATAAAATGATCAGGAAAGACATCTCCTGTGATTCCTTTTTATAAGGCCCGTGCAAGCGAGATCAGATTATTTCGCCTGACAACATCGTGAAGGGTATCTCACCCTGATTCATCCTGCTCTCTCCTTAATGCTCTGGTTAACAATCAACCCTCGACCCTCATAATTTTGGACCGGGGTGTCTGGGACGCAGCTGCCCTCACTATGCAAGAACATAAGCAGAGCCCCGCTGCGTCAGACCAGGGAAGGTCCATCCAGCCCAGCATCCTGTGACTGGTGGTCAACCAGTGACTGTGCAGGGCCAACAACAGGGACTAAAGGCCGAAGTGTTCCCTGATATTGCCTCCTGGCACTAACAACAACAACAACAACAACATTCAATTTATATACTGCCGTTCAGGACAACTTAATGCCAACTCAGAGCGGTTTACAAAGTATGCCATTATTATCCTCACAACAAAACACCCTGTGAGGTGGGTGGGGCTGAGAGAGCTCTGAGAGAGCTGTGACTGGCCCAAGGTCGCCCAGCTGGCTTCCAGTGGAGGAGTGGGGAATCAAACCCGGCTCTTAACCGCTACACTAAACTGGCTCTCACTGAGTTTCAAAAGTTTGCTGCCTTTTGACTGTAGAGGTTCCCTGTAGTTATCATGGTTAGTGGATAAGGCCCACCTAAGGTTTGTTTCAAAATGTTTTTGAAAAGCCCAGAAAGTGCGAGAACTCCAGGGCCGCAGTTCAGCGGGAAGGTGCTCCTGACAAAGCCCGTTGAAAATGAACGGGATCGGTGCAATTGCCCGGTAGAGGTGGCATCGTGGCCTGCTCCAGAGGCAGGCAGTGTGGCGGGGCCTCCAGATGGCTTGATAGAGCGATCGATCTCCGCCAAGCGGATTGCGCCGGTAGATAATAGCGCCGTAATCGGTGACGGCCAGAAGGTTAAGTGATGTTTGTGTACGAGACTTTGCGTTGAGAGCGGAGGAGCGTCTGTCTCCTTGATTTATGTACAGTACATAATCTTCTCCTGCTAAAATATTCAACAGCCTTCAGAAGGTTTCAGTGCAGTTCTGCATGTCACGGTGATAAGGGTGTAGGATGCGGCGTGAATACCAAAATGCGCTGCATGAGGCACAGCTGAGCTCAAGCGGAATGAGGCTGTGTGCCGTTGCCGTAGCCGCATCATTAATAAGGACAAGGGGATCTCTCCTTTCCTGAAGAAGGGAGATCAGACTCACGAAAGCTCACACCCTGGAAATCTTGCTGCTCTCTAAGGAGCCACTAGACTCAAATCCTGCTGTCCTACTGCAGACCGACATGGCTACCCTCTTAAAACTTTCCCTTTCGTGTAATAGGCCTGTGTTTAGTCTCCAACTTAGTGAAGTTCTCCAGACAGAAATGTCATGAGGATTACTTATGTGGAGGAGGGAAAGAACCTTTTCTTAGTAAAACAAGGTCACTGAGAAAGCCGTGTTCCCTAGAACAGCCAGGACGAAATCATGAAGAGCTGCTGTTAGCATAGTGGTGAAGTGAGCGGGCTGCAAATCAACACTCTGCTGGTTTGACTCCCACCCGTGCCCTGATCTCAGCAGTGGCCTTGGATAAGCCACGTCTCTCAGCCCCAGCTCCCCAGCTGTATTGCAGGGATGATAATAACACTATACACTGCTCCGAGTGGAGCACTAATCTGTCCAGAAGAATGGTCTATAAGCACAGTTGTTATTGTTATGATTACCAGGGTAGCCAGCCATCCTGCCTCCTCCAACACCACCACCCTAAATGTCGTAGGATGCACCTAAGAGGATGTACTTAAGAGGAGATACGGAACCATTACATGGTTCCATGTTTCCCCAGGCAATGTTGAGACACCACAGTGCAAAGGCAATGCAACAGAATGTTACAGAGAGGGAGGGCAGAACTACACCCTTGTTAGCTGCCTGGGTTTGGTGGTAGATGTGAGTTGAAAGCAGGGTTACCAGTCCCTTGGTGGGAGTGGGGGATACCCCGCTACCAGCCTCTCCCCCCCTGCCACAACTCACCTGGCCGGCAGAGGGGAAAGCACAGGGAATGGCCCTAGGAGCTCTGAAGTGTGCGGAAGGTCCCCATGCTGTGCCAGGAATGGCATCATTCCCGGTGCACAAGGAAGAGCTCCAGAGCTCCGATAAGTGCCTCCCCTCGTGCCCCCCCATGACCCCCCATCTCTCAAGTTGGGTCCCGGGGGATCTGGCAACCCTAGTTGAAAGGGCCATCAAATTCAGTCCCACAATTGCTGGTTCAAGGCTGGCTCAATCATTATGCAAGCAAGACAGCAGCAGTTCTCGGCATGCGTGTGTGTTACGTGCCGTCAAGTCATTTCCGACCTATGGCGACCCTATGAAGGAAACGTTCTCTCTCCAACAGACCTACTCGGATCCTGCAAACCGGAGGACGTGGCTTCTTTCATTGAGTCCAGCCACCTCGTTTTAGGCCTTCCTCTTTTCCTGCTGCCTTCCACTTTTCCCAGCATTATTGACTTTTCCAGAGAATCTTGTCTTCTCATGATGTGACCAAAGTACGATAGCCTCAGTTTCTAGGGAGAATTCCGGCTTGATTTGATCTAGAACCCACTTATTTGTCTTTTGGGCTGTCCAGGATATCCGCAAATCTCTCCTCCAGCACCGCATTTCAAATGAATCCATTTTTTTCCTGTCCGCTTTCCTTACCGTCCAACTTTCACATCCGTACATGGCAATGAGGAATACCATAGTTTGGATTATCTTGACCTCGGCATGATTACTCCAAATTGACACTTACGGTGATCTTGGGCCTTTGCTCAAGTTCACCAAACAAGGCCTGGCTGCCAATTAATATTGAATTGCCCTGTCAGTGGACAAAAAGGGGGAGCCCAAGATTAGGGGTTCATTTACAGATGACGGAGGCATGGAGAGATCATTTTTAGGGATGTGATTCAATTCTTCGTCTGTCTAGTCGGCTACGGTTCCCCACAACTCTCCCTCTTGTCCCTGCAGCTAACGTTTGGCCGTCTGGGAAAGGTTGTGGAGGAGAAGAAATCCATCACTCTTCAAGATATCAGTGTGGTAAGTTAACAGTGGGGCTTCGCTTGATTTAACTTGTCTTTCTGTGAGCATGGAGGGGAAGAAGTGTTCCAGGAAATTGGGGGAATTATGTTCACTGTTGCCTCCTCTTGTTTGAAGTCGGAATGAGCAAGATATGAGCTTTGGCCTTAAACTGCTTAAATCAGGTCCAATTAGAATGGCTCCTTTTTGACTGTAAACATGAGCAGCTCTTCCAGGGATTCTTTATTTGGTTCAACTAGTAACCATCAAGAGGCCAGCTTGCATACAAATGGGAGGGGGGAAAGACGAAATGAGTTGTCTTAATTAAGCAAGCAAATATTATTTTACTTTCATTATGAAAATGGTGTGTGCCCCAACACTTCCAATGAACAGAAGGCACAAAGGTAAAAGGCCTTGGCTTATAGCTTTGTCATTTACAGGCAATTGTTTATTAAGACAAGAAATCAGTTCAGAAGTACTAGTTTATTCAGTGTCCAAATATCAAGGAAGTCTGACCTGTATCTTCCTATTCTGGTTTGCAAGCCAGGGTTCAAAATGCTTCGCCAGGAGTCTTAACTTAAATGTGTTGACTTAAATAAAAGAGGGGGGCTTTTGACTAGTCTAGGAGGCTACTAGTTATGTTCACTGGCGCTCTGAAGCCATGTTCTTTATGAGACATCCTCTCTGAGCACGGTGTCGTAATATTCCTGCACATGATACCTGGGTAATAGAGTTTTTTATAGAGCTTGGTACTTAGTGGCATGGAATTCTAAGTACCTCTTTCTTTCTTTTTTGTTAGTTTAAAATATTAGTATGCTGCGTTTCAACCCAAATAGGGTCCTCAAGTTCGCGAACACTAAAACATTAAAAAAATTAGAACAGGATTTTAAGCGATTTCAGTCTTTGCCAATTTGCATGTATATACCGTATTGCATGTTTAAAGAAATGTCTTTGAAACGGACTGTACGGAACTGCATGGTGTAATCTGCCTTGAGTCTCAGTGAGAAAGGAGGGCGACGCATAATGTAAATAAATAAATAAAAATAGTCTTGAAATAATTCAATAAAAACACACACAAATGCACAACACCCAGAATTGGGAAGGGGGCCCCAATAACAGTTATTGGGTGTGCATGTAAGTTGCCCTCAAGTCGCACCCAATTTCTGGCAGCCCCAGCAAGGGGCTTTCAAGGCAAGTGGGAAACAGAGGAGGTTTGCCAGTGCCTTCCTCTGCAGAGTCTTCCTTGGCGGTCTCCCATCCAAGTACCGACCCTGCTTAGCTTCTGAGATCTGATGAGATCAGGCTGTACCATGCCGCCTTCCCTCCAGCAGTTATTGGGAGTATGCCCAATGAAACAGGTCAGGTACCAGGGGTCAGGTAGCAATTTTCCCCAGGCCAGTTCAGCTAGCGATCTTGTCTGTGTTCTGGGCATGGAGAAGGGGTCATTGGGTGTGTGGGGAGGGGGTAGTTGTGAATTTCCTGCATTGGGCAGGGGGTTTGGACTAGATGACCCTCGAGGTCCCTTCCAACCCTATGATTGTATGCTTCTGAGTCTTCACCCGCTGGTGGAGGACAGCAGTAGAGGGGGACAGGCGAATCTCCCTTGGGAGGGAGTTCCAAAGTTTTGGCACCACGGCAATGGGATGCTTGAGGATTCAGCTCAGTGGATCCGTTCTGCCAGCTTTCAGAACTTTGCTGCAGTAAGCCTTTGACACTGCAAGAGGCTCTTTCCGTTCCACAAACGCTGCCTGCCACAGCCCTCCGGTGCAAGGAGACATCAACCCGTGCAAGAGGCTCACAGGGCCTCGTGCATGGTCGGAAGACTCCTTACACTGAAGGAAAGCACTAGAATGAGTAAAATGGGTCAGCCCCATGTTGCAGAGAGATGTTGACAAATGTGTGCTTTTGGTGTCAAGAGACTGGGCTTGGTGTGCTGGCAACCCCTGGTGGTAAAGAGCCAGCTGTGACCGAGGGCAGGTGGAAGGGGGGAGGTTTGCCAGCTTTGCACTTTTTTTTAAATGCTATGCAATTTAATCAAGCCCGATCCCAGCCTCTCCCACCAAGTGACGTGCTGTGGATCCTGAGGGGGTTATTTTGCCAGGGCTCTGGAGTAATCCATCACCGGTGTTTGAATCGACAAACAAGCAGGAGGGCTTGTTGAAGGGAAAGTAAGTTAAATATATTCTGGCTAGCAAGTAAATAGGAAGCTGTGTCTGACCAAGTAAATAGGAAGCTGTGTCTGACCACGGTGGGAGGGGGGCAGTCAGTAAGTGCTGATGGCCTCTTTTATTGTGTTTGGAGAAAGCCCGACATTAGGCAGGAGAACTTGGGCTTTCCAAACAGAGGGCTGTGGGTGCAGCCTCTGGCATCTTTAAAGGGTGCCTGGGAAGGCCCTTCTCTAAATGGGCCCCTGGAAGTGTCAAGTATGCCAGCGTACCTGCCAATATTGTGTTATGCATTTTGTGCTGACCATAACTGTATCCTGTATTTTGCATAACTTATCTGAGAGTGTGTAATCTGCTAACTTACAATTCACTGAGCCAGTGGGGGCTGTCTATTATCTATACAAGTATTTACTTTCACTGTTCTAGCAAGTGTCCTTGGAGGAGAGCTGCGAGCAGCGAACGATGCATCTTTTCCCAGAGACTGGGATAATTTCAGTCTGTACTCTGTCTAGCCTAAACTAATCAGTTCCCATGTAACTTCTTTGGGTTTTTGTGCCAGAATGTCAACAGACCCAAAGGGCAGGAAGGTTCCCTATAATTAGTAGTGTCCATTTTTGAATAGTCACTTCTGCCAATTGCTACCTTTGTGTGAACACCTTGAACTGCATGGATCTCTAATAAAATTGCTTCAACTGGAACATCTGTGTGTTAACTGTGGAGAACTTGAAGGGACCTAACTGCCAGGGACTGACGGGAAGGCTGTTGACAATCAGAGCCCCCAATACTCGTCTGTAGGATCCGGTAGTCCAACTTGGTATAGGGCCAAGTCATGTGTCAGTGGCGGGTCTTTATTCTCCTCACTTGAAAAAAATGCTCCCTCTTATATCTAAACGTCTCTCTGTTTTGCTCCTACCCCGGATGATCCCCTAGGATTTCTATATCTTAATTAGCAAAATGGCCAGGGTTAGGATGTATGGATAGACCAGATCTCATCAGATCTCAAAAGCCAAGCAGGGTCTCTCTTGGTTAGTAATTGGATGGGAGACCTCCAACGACGACCAAGGTTGCAGAGGCAGGCAATGGCCAACCACCTCTGATAGCCTCTTGCCATGAAATAGGATCACCATATGACAGCTCTTCCAGCACCAGGATGTATGGGCTAGGTGCAGAGATAGGGTTTTTTGTGGACCAAGGACTCTGAAAGAGGGGTGGGTGGGAATTACTGGCACCAAGCACCAGGGCAGACAGCGTGCTCATATTGTCCCCAAGTTGCAAACCAGTTTCTTCACTCTTGGCTGCACAGAATGTCCATCACAGGAAAATTCGGCCTCGTAAGCCAGGCTGATGAGAATTCTGGAGCTTATCCAGAGACAGACTGGATTGTAGCACTTCAGGTTGCCTTTCTCCCTCTCCACCCTAATGCTTATCTCTTATTTCTTCACTAGCAACAAAACCCATTGTAGCAAAAAATACAACGGGCTCTAAAAAGGGCCGGGAGGATGGGGTGGCCATTGCCCCCTCCCCAGCAACTCGATCTGGGGTGGGGGAAGGAGGGCAGGATGGCCCAGCTGGGCATTGAGAGGGGGGTGGCTCCAGCTCCTCCACCCAGCAGCCACCCAGATTGGGGTTGCTACAGGTGAGGAGCACACGAAGGGAGTGGCTCCAGCTCCTCTGCTCGACAGCTGCCCGGATTGGGGCCGCTGCTGCTGGAGAGTGCGCAAGGGGAGCGGCTCCAGCTCCTCCACCCGGCAGCAACTCCTTCCGGCCTCATTGGCCCATGGAGCGACTCCCCTCTTCTCCCACTAGGGGTGCTCTACTGCGCCTGCGCTGTGGAATCCCAGTGAGTCATCGGAAACCCGTTTACAGAATTATGTAGTAGGATTAGCATCAGTCCAATCCTATACAGAAGTAGATCTTTCTAAATCCAAAGGGCATGACTCTGCTTAGGATTGCAGTGTAAGTGTCCTTGAGAGCTAAGGAGAGGCTGTAGCTCACTGGTACAGTTTTTGCTTTGTGCATAGGAGGTCCCAGGTTCAATTCCTGGCATCTCCAATTGTAAGGATCGGGGAATCAGTACGGTCAAAGATTCACTGCCAAGGAGCGATGTGAATCCAAGGGCCATAAGACTTTTTTTAATGAGTTGGGACTTTTTAAAGGGACCGGACTCCATAAAAAAGTCTCATGTAGTTTGTTCCAAAGAGACAAGTGTAGAAGGTGTGTAGAGGGTATTTCCACAGGTTTGAAACAGAAACATAGATTGACGCTTAGAAAGATCGAGCTGGAAGGGAACCCAAGGATCATCTAGTCCAGCCCCCTGCACAATGCAGGAAATTCACAGCTCTCTCTCTCTCCCTCCCCCCACCTCCCCTAATGACACCTGCTCTTTGCCCAGAGGAAGGCAAAAAAACTCCAGGATCCCTCGCCCATCTGGAGGAAAATTCCTTCCTGACCCCGAAGTGGGGGTGGGCATTGTTCTGAGCATGTAAGAAAGGGCCATGACAGCCAAGCACCTTCTGAACAAATTAGCAAAACATTTCTTTACCTTATTAATAGGTCACCTTTCTGACTAAGACTCCGGGCAAATTACAAATTACAAAATTCAAAACCAGGGCAATCAGCCAGCAGAAGGCCTGTGGAATACAATGCAAAATGTGTGAAGTTTGTCGCAACGAGTGCATTAGACAGCCACACCTGTATAAGGGAGAGAGTAAAGGAGTTCATTGGGGTGGGGGCCCTGCCATGATAGTCCCTTCAAGCCTGCTCTGTTATTGTGAGAGACGGTGGAAGAGAATATTAGGGCAATTAACGAGTAGCAATAATGTGACTTATCGCAGCCTTCCTTGCCAGTTGGTGCTCATTGCACTGTGCATATTGCAATAAATTAACATGAAAATCCAATTAAAATAGACTTTTTAAAAACATGAGAAAAGATAGGAGAGGAAGGGAAAGATACACTAATGGGGAGACAAACTCTGGAACTCCTTAAAGCGCCGGAAAAAATAAGGAAGCAAGGAAGGCTAAAAGGAGACAGTGAAGAAGGTTGTCAGTCCCTGGCAGTTAGGTCCCTCAAGTTCTCCACAGTTAACACACAGGTGTTCCAGTTGAAGCAACTTTATTAGAGATCCATGCAGTTCAAGGTGTTCACACAAAGGTAGCAATTGGCAGAAGTGACTATTCAAAAATGGACACTACTAATTATAGGGAACCTTCCTGCCCTTTGGGTCCATTGACATTCTGGCGCAAAAACCCAAAGAAGTTACACGGGAACTGATTAGTTTAGGCTAGACAGAGTACAAACTGAAATTATCCCAGTCTCTGGGAAAAGGTGCATCGTTCGCTGCTCGCAGCTATTGGCAGAAGTGGCAATTGGCAGAAGTGACTATTCAAAAAAGGGCACTATTAATTATAGGGAAACCTCCTGCCCTTTTGGTCCGTTGACGTTCTGGTGTGAAAACCCCGAAGAGTTACATGGGAACGGATTAGTTTAGGCTAGACAGAGTACAGAATGAAATCATCCCAGACTCTGAAAAAAGATACATCAGTGAGCGTCCAAGGACACTTACCATAGAAGTGAAAGGAAATACTTTCAACAGATAACAGTCAGCCCCCACTGGCCCAGTACATTCCATGTTCGCAATTAACACACTCTCAGATGATTTATGCAGTATACAGAATACAACCTTAGCAAACAGTTATGATCAGCACAAAATGCAAAACACATTTATGGCAGGTATGCAGGAGTACATGACAAAGGTTCGCCAGTAAGGTCCATATTCCAGGGTTCACCACAATTAAGGCTTCCTTAGACCCAATAACAGGATCCCCCAGACTCTTGGCACATGGGGCAAAATTTCAGTAGCCTGAATTGAGAATGTTGCATTTCTCTGCCAAAGGGCACAACCTCATAAGGCATGAGAAGTCCATGATTGGAATGGGCATGATTGGCTGCACCCGAAGGAATTTCCCAAAATCTCGCAATGAATCAGGGTATCTTGAGTCCTGAACTTGGCAGGTATCAGAGGGTGAATTGCGGAAACCCACTGAGGTGCTCACAGAGTACTGGTTTAGACTACAGGGCCTAAGTTCAATTTCACTTGCAATTTGGCATCTCTCTTGACAGATCTCTAGTAGCACCAAAGTTTAAATCTAATGGTTATAACTGTTTTGCCATCTTCTGGGCACGGAGCAGGGGTCGCTGGGAGTGTGTGGGGGGAGGTAGTTATGAATTTCCTGCCTTGTGCAGGGGGTGGACTAGATGACCCTCGGGGGTCCCTTTTAACCCTATGATTCTATAACATGAATTTGCCCAGCTTGTAATACTCATTTCTATTATAAGGTGAGCTCCCTTAATTTACAATTATTACTTTTTGTAGTTTTAAAAATGAACTTTCACGTGCTGCTTTTGGGCTCGCGTGGTCGGCCTGCCACGACCACTAGATGGCGCTGGCTTTAACCCTTTGCTTGTTCTCAGTGAAACTGCCCTAATTATTGCTGAAATTGGCTTGGGCTTTTTGCAAAAGGGAATTGAATTTACAGAACAGTTCAATACGTCGGGTCCAGTCATCCAATCGAGGCTGGGAAAGTTGCGGTATCATGTAAATGTGACCTTTATAGAAGCAAATGGATGAGGGCTGGCAAGAGGAGGCCTTCGAAGAAGACTATTTGGAAAATAAACTTCCCTCCATAACAACAAACAGCACAATTAAAACATTTTCTGAACAAACCAATCATTTTAAGAGCCCTGCATGCCTTCCAAGGCACAACCTTCCCTGCAGAAGCAATTGATAAATGCAAATTAGAGGATCCTGGGCAATTTTATAAATTCCAACCTTTGTGGCTCTGGCAAGGCAGTTCCTTCTCCTACATTACAGTTCCTCTGATTGCTGCAGCTTTTTAGGCCTTTCTTTCCTCCCTTCCCTCCCTCCCTTTCTCTCTGCCTTCACTGACCTTGATCTCATTTGTTTACTCTGCTCTTTACAACAATAATAACCCACCCAATTCTGTTTGCAAGCCTGCGGGATAACATCACATTAGACCTAGCATCTTAAAATCGTTTTTAAAAATTCCCATGGTCATTGCCGCCATCAGGTGAAGCCACAGCGAGGGCAGATGAGGCCGAGGGCAGTGAGGGCAAAGAGGAAAAGAGCACACACAAGAATAGCATCAGAAGGGGATGAACATGTTGGCAACAAGTGGCAAAAATCCCTGTAAACTGGAGGTGCCTTTCAGCCCTTGAGAAAACAAACATGAGATTTAGCATGCAGTTTAGTTTTGGTTATTATTTAATTATCATATTTCTATTAGAGATCGGCATGAACAGAAAAAAAACGAATATGATGTTCATTGTTCATTGCCATCCACGAACAGGGACTCATGAACAGGGACTCACGAACAATCACGAACATGGCCCTATTCACGAACATGTTTGTGGTTGGCTGTTCGTGGGGAGCGGCAGGCTCTCCTCCAGCCATCATCCAAGTCAAGATCCCTACTGCACCACTCCCAGAAACCAGGCAAGGTACCAATAATAAATAATAACTTGGCCCCAGAGCCTGGCAGCAGCCCTGGAACTTGAAGGGGTAGATCTCTACCGCACCACTCCCAGAAACCTTACCTGAGCAGGCAGCAGGAAAAGTACCAGTAATAAATAATAGCTTGGCCTAGAGCCTGGCAGCAGCCCTGGAACTTGAAGGGGTAGATCTCTACCGCACCACTCCCAGAAACCTTACCTGAGCAGGCAGCAGGAAAAGTACCAATAATAAATAATAGCTTGGCCTAGAGCCTGACAGCAGCCCTGGAACTTGAAGAGGTAGATCCCTATCCCACCACACCCAAAGAAAATTCAAGCTCCAATGTACTCTCTCTATCAAAATGCCAACAGCAGTTGTCTCTCCACTGTCTGCAAAGTCAGAGCTGGGAGCCCCCCTCCCCCCTCGTCTTTGATCCCTTGTTGTAACAAATTTGGAGCTCCACGCTTGAAAGGAAGACCTGCCTATCAAGCTAAATTGGGCTTAGATTGGGGTTTCCAGGGCAACCGCAGGAGTTCAGACAGACAATCCCTGCCTGAGTTGCCAAGGGAATTGATTGCAGGTGCCAGAATGTCTGGCTTGATGAACAGCAATGAACAGCAATGAACGAGGCTTGCAATGACCACCTGTTCATTTAGAATGGGGCCTCACGAAATGCTTGTTCACGAACAGCTGATTGGGCTGTTCGTGGCTTTTTTTTTGTAGTATTGCTGTTCGTGCCCATCTCTAATTTATACCCCGCCCTCCCCATGAATGGGCTCAAGGGAAACTTTACACATTAAAATGATCAACAATCATCTAAAAAACAGTATTTAAAATTCAGTCCAGTACAATGCAAAAAACTAGATTGGTGCCATAAACAGTACAGGCTACATTCAATTATCTAAAAAACATGGATACAGCTGTGATGCAAGCCTGGGGCAGCCAGCGATGGAATACGTGGCAGGGACAGGCAGGGGACAATTCTCTGGCTCTCAACCAAAGGCCTGGTGGAACATCTCTGTTTTATAAGCCCTGTGGAATTGTAACAGGTCCCGCAGGGCCTGGATCTCGATTGGGAGCGCGTTCCACCTGGCCAGAAAGACCCTGGCCCTGGTTGAGGCCAGACAAATGTCCTGTGGGCCGAGGACCATCTAAAGCTGCTTATCTGCAGAGCGCAAGGCCCTGTGGGGGACAAAGTAGGAAAGGTGGTCCCACAGGTATGCAGGTTTTGAACACTACAACCAACAAGAACTACTTTGCCCACAGAAAATGTTATAGAAAGTATGAACAGCATTTCAAAAGACTGGTAAAAAGTTGTGTGACTGGACCCTTTCTAGTGGTACCATTTATGTTCTGTGTGTATGAACTCCCAAGATCCGTTTCTGCCATCTCCAATTTAAAAGATCTCAGAGGTAGGGAAAGAGTGCAGCCCGCCAGAGAGCCATGGCCACAGTAGACACTTCTGAGCTGTACAGTCCAAAGGCAGGGCCGGATCGAGGGGGGCAGGGGGGACAGTCTGCCCCCAGCTCCGCCAAAGAGGGGGCGCTGGGCGCAGCTGTCAGCCACCGGGAGCACGCCGGCAGCAGCATGGGCAGCTGAGCAGCTGCCCACACCATTCACTTGCCCTGTAGGACAGGGAGCACACGGCAAGCCGCCCGTCCCCTCAGCCGGGCAGGTGAATGGCCCGGAGAGCTAGGAGGCCGCTCACACCACTCACCTGCCCTGCTGAGGGGGTGGCCGGCTTGCCGTGTGCTCCCTGTCCTACTGGGCAAGTGAGTGGCACGGAGGGCTAGGAGGCCGCCCGCGCCATTCGCCTGCTCTGCAGGACAGGGTGCGTGCAGCAAGCTGGCTGCCCCCTCAGCGGAGAACGCGAGTGGCACGGGCGGCCTCCCAGCCGTCGATGCTGCCGATGCTCCGCTGGTGGCCCGCCCGCCCTGTGTGATGACATCACGAAGTGACGTCATCATGGAGCGCTGGGAACATTGTGTGTGCTGTGCATACACACGAGGGTGGCCGGACTTGGGTTGTCCCGGGCACCGGGAACCCTAGATCCGGCCCTGTCCAAAGGTTTGACTTTGGATAAGGCAGCTCCGCTTTGCCTCTTCTTTGATCCGTCCTCCAAGGAGACAGTGTTTCCTTCTGCAGATCTTGATGTGCCATCTTAAAATTTAATTTCCTTTCTGTTGAAACAGTTACACGTTACAGGTTAAAGTCCACATTTCAGATTCACAAACACGCAAAACCTTTTTCGCTCTTTGCTGGAAAACAGACGCCGTAGCTGTCCTTCTACATAATTAAGATGCAATATTAATCCGATACAGAATGTGACAAATCTAGTAGGCGCGGAGGACTTATTGGGCACAAGAGGGCTCTTTAATTGGGCAGAGAAGGCAGAACAAGAAATTATGCTAAAGCTGAGCAAAGCCCAATTAGAGGAAAGGAGCCATCGTGTTCAGCAGTCAACCAGCGAGACAAGATTCTGAGGCGAGGTGGCATTTTTTAGGGATGCCAGCATACAGGTGGAGATTTAGACATCCGCCAGCAGATGAAGCGCAGCCTGGGAGACGGGGTGGTGGGGTAGGATCACGCTGACGGCTTCTGGACCGCTGTGCTCCACCCTGAGCTAGTGTGGGCAGGAGGAGGAGGAGGGTAGCAAGCTGGAGAGGATTACCAGGAGCACTCCAGAGGGGATGGAGGATTAAGAAGGCGATGGAGTGAACGTCTGATTGAAGCAGGATTCTGGCTGAGGCCCACGAGACTTCGCCCTCGCGTGGCACCTGTGAAGCCGGCCTGCCACTTCTGCATAGCAGCTGCCCGGCAAAGTCTAACGGGAAAAGGGCTTTGGACACCAGCGTGGAATCAAGTCTTGCGCTACCCTGGAGAAAAGAAGTCTCTCGACATTTTAAGTTTGCAGGGGGACGGGAAAGCATTCCGTCACATGAGCCCCCGAGGCTTGCCAACTCCAGCTTGGGAAATTCCTGGAGATTTGGGAGGGGAGCCTGGGAAGGGTAGAATTTGGGAAGGGGTGGGAGCTCAGTAGGGTCCACCCTTCAAAGCTGCCATATTTCTCTTATTTTTCTTTCTCTATACATACATGGTGCTGGTGGAGAGTGCCTTCAAGTCATAGCTGACTTCAGGGCTTTTTTTCTGGGAAAAGAGGTGGTGGAACTCAGTGGGTTGCCAGCACAGGGGGCCCCGCCCCCTGATCTCCAGACAGAGGGCAATCTCAACTCCCCTCTGTCTGGAGATCAGGGGGCGGGGCCACCAGCCATGTGACCATTTTCAAGCAGGCCCGGAACTCCGTTCCACCGCGTTCCTGCTGAAAAAAAGCCCCAGCTGACTTAAGACCAGCCCTGGTGGGGTCTTCATGGCAAGAGACAAACAGAGGTGGTTTGCTATTGCCTGCCTCTGCAATCCTGGTCTTCATTGGAGGTCTCCCATCCATCTACTAACCAAGGCCGACTCTGCTTAGCTTCTGAGATCTGACGAGCTCAGGCTCACCTGGGCTATATAGGCCAGGGCATATACATATGCGTATACATCATATACATATATTAACAGACTAGGATACAGAAAAAAAAAGGAAGGGGGTAAAAATTTAGAAAGAGAATTTAAAATACACATTGCAAGGCCAATCCAAAATGTGATAAACATATAACATTTAAAATACGAATTTCAGGTATGCAGCATATTCACAATACTCAGGGATATTTTCTCTCTCAATCCTAATGAAACTTCCCACTAGACCAGCAGACATTTAATAAACTAAATAAGCAAGTTGGCTTGAAATCAAAAAATTATTTAACATTAACTATCAGACACTGAATATTTTGAAGTTAGCGTAACAATGATTTAATTCTTGAATACTTTTGAAACATTAACATGTCTATATGCAATAAGTGCTACAATCAAAAGAGGCGTACGATGCATTTAAAAGATTAAAGCGTCCATTTTTCTCCAGGGGTACTCATCTCTGTAGCCTAGAGGTCACTCACAAGTCGGGGAGAATGCTGGGAATCACCTGGAGGTTGGCAACCCCAGCGCCCCCCGTTGGCCATCTGAAGCAGTGCAGCCAGACTGCCTCTGGGAGGAGTCAGCCAGAGAGAGGACTCCGCCTCTGATTTTTCCCTTCTCTCTCCCTCGCTAGGAAGAGCACAAGCAGTTGAACAGCATGCTGGGCTTTGAAGTGACCGCCATGCTCTGCGTCCCAGTCATCAGCCGGGCCACCTCCCAGGTTGTGGCTTTGGCCTGCGCTTTCAATAAGCTCGGAGGAGAGAGGTGAGCCTTAGCGGGGCGGTGGGGGGGGGGTCAGTTCTGGTCACAAGAAGAACTGAAACAAGGAGCCGAACTATATGAGACGCCCAATCCCCAGCTTCATATATATAGTCTGCCTAATGAGGATTCATGATTTACATCTGCTAAAGTGGGCTCTGCTAGTTCCTGGAAGCTGATGCTAGAATAAAAACTTGCCAGGTTTCAAGGTGCAACAAGACTCCTGTTTTTGTTTTAAATATATTTTTATTTGATTTTTAAATATAACTATAACAAAGACTCCTGTTATGTAAGCAAGGCATGAATGCCACAGCGCTGTGTCCCCCCCCCCCCAGCTGTTTCTCCTTAGCACTTACGAGCCAAACTACACAAGATGCCTGACACATCTTCTTCACGTGTCAGGTCCTGCAGTGTTCCCTGGGTAATGTAGTCTTACAAAGCACAGCTGCTCCATGTGATTCTCCATCAGGGGAAAAGTGGTGGAGGGGATTCTCTCGCTTCCAACAAACCTCCACTCAGGTTTTCCTCTGGAAGCTCGGGAGCAAGGGTGTGTGTGTGGATGTAACAGGAGGCAGTAATTCCAGGGTGGCTTTTGCAAGAGGGAGAGGGAGAGGGAGAATCCACCCCACCGCTCTTCCCCCATAGAGTATCGCATGGAGCGGCTATTCTTTGTAAAACTATATTGCTCCCTGAAACTCTCCTCCAACAACGACAAACAAAGTTTATTAGCCAGAGGCCATCACATTCTTGAAATCAATTCAAAGTTCTCCTCCATAAATTGCACTTTCAGATAGGCTCAGGTAGGTACAGTAGAATTGTAATGAGCTTTTGCCCATGTCTGAAACTAAGCTTCTACTAGCCAAAAGAAAGATGTATCTTTTCTCTTGGAAAGCTTTCAGCAATTAGTTCTCAGACCTGTCAAACTGATAAGTTCTTTGAACCACCTGTTTATCAGTACATTTATTTATATAGGGTTCAATATTGCTTTGCGACTCTTTATCAAACACACAGACACCTATCTAGAGTTTATTTCACTTTATTGAAAATACACCCTAGTTTTTTAATGAAGCAAGTAATCAAAATATAAATGGTTATTAATATAAATCCTATAAAAACAGAACACAGAAAGGCAATAAGAAATAAGTTTGCTAACATTTCTTAATAAATTCCAAGTTTAACATAATCAAAGTTTCTATGAAATGCATAAGTTCTCACCTAAATTTTCTCAAGAGATTTCTTCCATCAGAGCTCTGCCATTCTATCGAGTTTACAATTTTATAAGTCATCATATGCAAATATTTAAGGTCTATTCACATGATAGCACAAACAAACGATAATTGGTCTGATGCTTCACTGAATATTCATAGTTTCTATTGTACAACCTTCCAATTAGTAAAAAATTACGTTATACTCAAACGTACAAAACAAAACTATAAATCTCTGAGAAGTGTCAGAAAAAGTTAAGTTAAGAGATCACCATTGGTTGAATCTCTGATAGAGGAACATTAATCTCGATAGAGTCCACTATTTTAATTAACTGTCAAAAGATTAAAGCACACCTGTTAGAATTACCTAACACACAGAAAAAACACACAGACGGTTCATGCAAAGTCTGAAAATTCATCTAGAATACAAGTGCTTGCCCTACTATTGCTCAGTATTGATTATTGTCATGTGCTTTTATCTATATTGGTGCAACAGAATGGTAGGCTTTGAGTCCAGTGGCACTTTAGAGACCAACCAGATTTTCAAGGTATAAGCTTTTGAGTGTCTAAACTCCCTTCTTCCGATACCTCCCTTGAGATCTTTGACTCTCAAAAGCTTACACCCTGCAAAGCTTGTTGGTCTCTGAGGTGCTACTGGACCCAAATCCTGCTGTTCTCCAGATAGGCAAGCATTTACCTTAAATAGCTGACCTTTCCATTTAATTATGCGTTTGCGGTATTTGATTTCAAAATGCAATATTTGACATGCTTTGGTAATTGATGTGCAATAAAAGCGTTCGGCATTCTGCAGTGTTTACAGACGTTCAACGCTGTTTAATACCTGGACGCAAAAAGCCTACCTGAGCTTGCCAGCGTAATCAACAAATGGAAAGGAAATGTTGAGGGAAACATTCACGTTCAATGTGTGAATTGAAAATCTGAATGATGGAACTGGGTGTGTGGATGTGGGGCGAATCTCAAGTGCTTGTGAAAATGTTTCTACTCTGTCACAGAAGAAGAGTCTGAAAAGGAGTTTAGACTGAGTTGGGCACTGTACCACTTTGGAAGGGACAGAAGGGACAAGATGGAATTAGCTCAGTGGTAGAGCCCTGTTTTGCTTGCAAAACTTCCTATGTTCGGTGAAAGGCCTTGGGAAGCTGGTCCAAATAGACAACTTTGCTCATGGACCTTCATAAAGGCATTGCAGATGTTGACCACGTGAAGCTGCCTTATTTCAAGTCAGCATGTAGCAAACAACAAGGCAAATCTCGGTGCAGACAAGCAAAAGAAGTGGAAACCCACCCAGGAAACTAGAAAGTATTTCTATATATTGTTTTTTTTTTATTATAAATTTTTTTATTTTCATAACTACAAAACACTACACCAGACTATCACAAGGAAAGGGGAGAGGGAAGGGACAAATGGGGGTGGAAAAAGAAAAGGGGGGGGGAATGAACTACAAACACTAAACACTACACTTCAATGTTTCCCTTCATACTGTCATAATACAAAAATAGCTCCATAGAATAATGATGGAGTGGTTAATCATACAGAGAATAAACATTTCAAATTCTGATTAAACTTTCCTCCCCCTTCTAGGTCCCGGACGCAATTCTCTCTGTGCAACCGCTGTTGCGGTGCTCTCCTCCTCCTCCTCCCCCCCCTCCGGCTCCTCCTTTTCTTCGTTCTCGGTGCAGCAGAGTTCTGGGTTTTTATTCTCAAAATCCTTTAGTTGATCTTCTGATAATATCTTATAGGCCTGATCTTTATATCTGAACCATATTCCTTCCGGGAATAACCATTTGTACTTTATTCCATGGTCCCTCAGAAGAGCTGCAAACTTTTTATATTTAAAACGCCGTTTCCGGACTAGAAATGGAACGTCCTTCAAGATCTTGACTTTCAAACCCATAAAGTCCAAATCCGCATTGTATGAGTTATATAGGATGGTGTCCCGAATCTTTTTAGATGAAAAGTCAATAATGATCTCACGAGGCAACTGTCGCTTTGTTGCATATTTTGAAGAAGCCCGACGGACCTCCAAAATGGCGCTTTTAACCTCTTCTTTAGTCGTCCTCGCGGGTGTCGCCAGTAGTTCCGAGACCAAATCCCACAGATCCTCATTTTCCTCCTCTTTCACGTTTTGGAGACGCAAAATTGTCTGCGTTCGTTCCACCTGTAGCCCGATCAGCTGGTTCTCCACCAACTTCAGCTCCTTTTTTGTAGCCTTCACAAGTGACGCACTTTCCAGAGCAGACTTTTCTGCCCCCCCCGCTGCTGCCTTAATGGTTTTCACCTCGCTTTCAATTAAGCCCACCCTTTGATCAGTTTCGTTCAGCTTGTCAACAAAGGGTTTTATGGCTTCCACCACCGCCCTGCGCACCAACTCTTCGAGCGACTCCCCCTTCAAAGTAGCCGAGATTGACTTACCGAGAGCGGGACTTTGCTTCCTTGCTGCCATTTTGGGGGGGGGGGGCGCCAACAAAATTCTGGAACTCAACGAAGGGGAAGAGCGAGTCTTCTTCAGATCAACCTCTCCTTCACAAACGCTTGTAAAACAGAAGGGATTCGCTTGTTTACAGGCTTCCGCCTGTTTCTTTTACTTGCCGTTTCTCGTTGCCCGGCGGCACTCGAGGCGCCGCGCACATCTGCCGGCCTCCATAGGGACAAACGGGCAATTCCCCCCCCGCATTGATTTCGGGGAGTTCTTCCCGCCGCGTCCCGGACCCTGCCTCCCTCCCTGGGAGTCCTGGGGGCTAATCCTTGCGGATCAGCCGCCCGGTCAGGGTGCCCGGTCGTTTCCTCCCGGACCAGCCGAGAGGAGCGTCCGGCATGGCTGAGAAAACGAAACCGAATTATATATTGTGATAGTATGTGATGAAACCAAAATGATCATGAATGTATCAAACATTCATACAGTCATACAGAAAGTGTATTCATACAGTCTTGATAATATCTAAACATAATACATTCAAAAGTGTACAAATTTAAAAGTTTGTACACAGACTCAATGTCCCATTTTCCCCCATCTGGCTACATACTACCTACTCTTTCTCCAGGTGTCAGGCAGAGAAAGCCATTTCTCAGCACCTTTCCATGGATTGAACCAGAAACTTCAGCATGCAAACCAGGGGGGTGCCACTGAGTCACTCTTTCCTTGCACCTTTAAGACTAACCAACTTTATTGTAGCATAAGCTTTCGAGAATCACAGCTCTCTTCGTCAGATGCATGTGAACGGAGAACTGTGATTCTCGAAAGCTTATGCTACAATAAAGTTGGTTAGTCTTAAAGGTGCTACTGGACTGCTAGTTCAAAAGTGGAATCATAGTTCAAAAGTGGAATCAGCTGCCTAGGGAGTTGTGGTGAGCTCCCCTTCACTGGCAGTTTTCAAGAAGAGGCTGGATGAATACTTGTCAGAGATGCTTTAGGCTGATCCTGCACAGGGCAGGGGGTTGGGCTAGAAGGTCTGTATGGCCCCCTTCCAACTCTATGATTCTATGATTCTATGACTCTTTTTGATTTTGCTACTACAGACTAACACGGCTAACTCCTCTGCACTCTTCCCTTGAAATCCCTACCGCTTCATCACTCACACAGGGACTACTGAGCATGTGGACATTTTTCAGACCTCCGGACACATGCCTGCAGACTGTCTTCACTGTGGATTCCCTGGCATGTCTGAATTGGCTCCCAGCTTCACCCCGGAGAGCTGCCTTGCGTGTTAGCCGCAGGGCCCCTGCTTTCTGTGCTGTCCCGCCAGTCCCTGGCTGCAGAATTCACGCATTGTTCCCACCTCTCCTCCCTGCAGTTACACCGAAGACGATGAGCACCGGATCCAGCACTGCTTCTGCTACACCTCCACGGTGCTGACCAGCACTCTGGCCTTCCAGAAGGAGCAGAAGCTCAAGTGCGAGTGTCAGGTAAGCGGCGCATGCGTAAGCCCCTATGCACGCATTCCCTGCAGTTCCTTCTCCTGCGGGGGCCTCGAGAAGTGGGGCAGAAGCCAGGCATTTTCCAGGCCTATCCATGTTAGAGATGTTAATGGTCAGATGTCCTGGGAACTGTAATTCTGTGCAGGGCGGAGGCAAGCTAGGAGTCTCCATCAGAGATTTACAGCGTTTCATTTGCTCATTTTTTAAAGATTCCCAAGGGAAGGCCTTTGAAAGGGGGCATAAAAGCAATATACATTTCTCGGGGCCAAATGTCTGACTTCTAGATCGTCTTCAAAAGAGCCTGTAAACCTCCGTTTCAGAGGGAGGATCCAGAAGGCAGTGGGGGAAAGGCTCGCTTTAAAGGCCAAAGAACTCCCCTTTGGGTCAGGGAGCCCCCAGAGGGAGCGGCAGAGCTGGCCAGCACACAGTTTCTTTCTTTCTTTCTTTCTTTCTTTCTTTCTTTCTTTCTTTCTTTCTTTCTTTCTTTCTTGTTTGTTTGTTTCAACTTTCTATTCCGCCCTCCCTGTGAGCGGGCTCAGGGCGGATAACAACATATTAAGATGCTCTTGAAACGGGAGGGTAACCTCTGGGGCTGGGGAGAGATGTGTTCAAATCCCCATTCTGCCGTGAACTCACTGGATGACCTTGGGCCGCTGACTCTCTCAGTTTAGCCTGCTTCGCAGGGTTGTTGTGAAGATAAATGCAGGGGAGGAGGGAGCCTGAGCTTAGGGTTGCCAACTCTGGATTGGGACATTCCTGGAGATTTGTGGGAGGAACCTGGGGAGGACAGGGTTTGGGGAGGGAATGGACTTCAGTGGGGTATAATGCCATACCGTCCGTTCTCCAAAGCAGCCATTTTCCTGCAGGGGAACAGACGTCTGTAGTCTGGAGATCAGTTATAATTCGGGGAGATCTCCAGTCCATATCTCTGACTCTACCGGAGTTCTTGGATGAAGGATGGGAAATGTTATAATGTAGCAAAATCAAAAAGAGTCCAGTAGCACCTTTAAGACTAACCAACTTTATTGTAGCATAAGCTTTTGAGAATCACAGTTCTCTTCGTCAGATGCAAGTTATAATGTAATCATTCTTGGCCTCTTTCATCAATTTTTGCTCCATTACAACAACAGTTGTTTTCCATTGCCCCAGAAGTTCGGACCAGGACCAAGGGACTGAAATTAAATCAGAGTTCTCGGCTAAACATTAGGAAGAACTTCCTGACAGTGAGAGTGGTCCCTAAGTGGAACAGGCTTCCTCAGGAGGTGGTGGCCTCTCCTTCCTTGGACGTTTTTAAGCAGAGGCTAGATGGCCATCAGACAGCAATGCTGATTCTGTAAATCTGGGCAGATCGTGAGAGGGAGGGCAGAAGGGCTACATCAGTGCTTAGTTCTCGTGGCCCCTTCTTACATGCCCAGGGTAATGCCAACCTTGGGATCAAGTAGCAATGTTCCCCAAGCTAGTTTGGCCAGGGATCCTGGAGGTGTTTTGCCATCTTCTGGGCATGGAGCAAGGGTCACTGGGTGTGTGTGTGGGGTGGGGGAGGTATTTGTGAATTTCCTGCGTTGTGCAGGGGGTGGGACTAGATGACCCTAGAGATCCCTTCCAGCCCTAGGATTCTATGATTCTAAGAACAAAATAGGAATTCTCTCGCGCTTTTCTGGCAGAGATGGGAGTGAGGTGTTTGTATCTTCAGAAGACACCTGCTCCTGGCTTCCTGAGTTCTTCAGAGACTGACCAGGACTTGTCATTTGTGCTTTTAAAGTTTATTAAAGCTCGGTTAACATGGTTAAGTGTATTAAACAATTTTTAAAACCTGTTAGGCTGCTTGCAGTTGGGCGCCTGCCATTTGGCATGGGTATGCAGTGCCCCCTCTAAGCCTCTCCCCCTCTCCCACACAGTCTCTGGATAGAATTCTCGCTGGCGGGATTTCAACTTGGTTGGACTTCCCAAGGTCATCTGGGGATGATATCAGAGACGCCTGCAGGAAGATTCTTGTGTTTGGACAACAGCCCACAATGCATAGTCTCTGGATCCCTGGTTCAGTCCCCCAGCTGTGCATGCGTACACACAGACACATGCAACCCTTCCGGCCCAGGCAGTACCAAATGCAGGTCACAGATTGCTTCCAAGTGACGGAATTGGGGAGGCAAGGACAGCTAGTCTTGTGTAGAAGGCAAATAGGATTACTTGTCCAAGTGAATGTATGCCATGCAGCCGTCCCGTCCCTGTTCCCTCATCCCCCCCCGCATTTTGTATTCCAGCTAGCTGGAAGAAATTATGCTGTCATATTTCAGCGAAAGGATTAGATGGAAGCCCTGAGCAGAGATTTCATCCTTTCTCCATCTTTTGCTAATTCAAAATAATATTTTAAAAGTCTTTGTTGCTCAAAGACATTTCCAAAATGTTTGCAGACTAGAGGAAGGGTATGGTGGGTGGGTGGGATAGCAACAAGGGGTTGTGGGCTTGCAGCATTCAGCACCTCCTGGGATGTTGAGGGATGAGAGAGGGATGGGTGAGGGATGGGTGGAAGGAGTCAGTGGATTGGGGAGGTGGTAGAAGGAGTGGAGTTGTGGCTGGAGAGGGTTAGGAAAGGCATGGTTCAAAAAGAAAAGACAGGAGAGGTTGGTGAAGAAGATTTTGCAAGTTTGGAATGCAACTTGCCAAAAGGCACAAAGATTAGAGTCAGAGGACCAAACAGGGATGCTCAAAGTTAACTCTGGTGGAAAGAGCATGCTGGCTTTTTGAGCAATTTAGTTGGGAAGCAAAGCTCACTGTGGGAGATTTTTAAAACTAAGCAACTTTATTGTAGCATAAGGTTTCAAGAACCACAGCTCTCTTCTGATGATGCCTCTGATGGAGAGAGCTGTGGTTCTCGAAACCTTATGCTACAATAAAGCTGCTTAAAGGTGCTACTGGACTCTTTATTAATGTGCAACTACAGAGCAACGTGGCTAACTCCACTGCATCTGCAGGAGATTTGGCACTCTTCCCTGGACATTTTCACGAAGGACTTCACAGAGGTATCATGCTGAACTTGGTAGGTTGGAAGGCAGGCTCCCACTTCGGGGCGGCAGTGCCTGCGGAACTCTTGCCTCCTTCTTTCAGCCAGCCAGTGGCCACCCGCTGGAACACTCGGCTTGCTCTGGAACTCCAGTCGTGGGCTCAGAGCACCCTCCTGTGGCACCCGCAGGCACTGCAGAGCAAGAAAACCAGGCGGGATTCTATTAAGAATTCTGGGGAGTCAGCCGTGTTAGTCTGTAGTAGCAAAATCAAAAAGAGTCCAGTAGCACCTTTAAGACTAACCAATTTTATTGTAGCATAAGCTTTCGAGAATCAAGTTCTCTTTATCAGATGCATGATACAAACTGGTCAAATACAGAAGAGGAGGAGGGAGAGGGGAGAGAAGGGGACATATATCAGAAGGGGACAAGATGCAATTAGCGGGGAGGCAACCAAAACATTCCTTTTCTAGTAAATGTAAACATCTCCTTTTGGTGTGGAGTCAGTTTGCCGATGCATCTGGCAGGGAGAGCTGTGGTTATCGAAGGCTTATACTACATAGGAATTGGATGCTTTTACTGCTGCAAACTAACACGGCAAACTGACTCCACACCAAAAGGAGATGTTTACATTTACTAGCAAAGGAATGTTTTGGTTGCCTCCCCGCTAATTGCATCTTGTCCCCTTCAGATATAGGCCCCCTCTCTCCCCTCTCCCTCCTCCTCTTCTGTATTTGACCAGTTTGTATCATGCATCTGATGAAGAGAACTTGATTCTCGAAAGCTTATGCTACAATAAAATTGGTTAGTCTTAAAGGTGCTACTGGACTCTTTTTGATTTTATTAAGAATTCTGTTACGGGGACACATTTGCACAAATGAAGAAGCATTTTAATGTATTGACATAAAGGGGGACATATCCATTGATTGACATAAACTGTCCAATCCTGTACTGAGTTCCTCCCGTCAAATCAAAGGACTTAGGGCCCCATCTGTACATTGCAAAGTCCACACAGCAGGCCCATGACTGCAGGAGAACTTTAAACTTTCAAGATGTGTTCCCCAATGAGAACTCAAGTCCCCGGGGCCCAGTTTGGACTGCAGCATTTTTATCTGTTTAATTTTCATTGATAACATTTCTATTCCACCTGATCTCTTGGGGCTCAACATGTGAGGAGAAAGAGTTTATTCCTTCCCCACCCACACACGCCATTTTCCCAACTCGAGATAGCCCTGGGGAGCCACTTAATAATAATAATAACTGTGCTTATATACTTCTAGATAGATTAGTGCCCACTCTGAGCGGTGAACAAAGCCAGTGTTCTTATTATTCCCTCAATACAGCTGGGGAGCTGAGGCTGAGAGGAGGGGCGGTCCCAAGGCCACCTGCTGAGCTCATTATAGTAGTGGGATTCAAACCCAAGGCCATCTGCTGAGCTCATGACTCATGGGAGTCAAACCAACAGCGCGCTGATTCGCAGCCCAACCACTTAACCGCTCTTCTACAGCAGCTTTCATAGTGTATTATTAGTCCCACAATGGAGCTGGGGAGTTGGGCTGAGAGGAGTGGCTGACCCACAGCCACCTGCTGAGCTTATGGCAGGAGTTGAACCAACAGAGTGCTGATTTGCAACCCAACCACTTAACCACTATGTTACAGCAACTTACACAACAGTGCACTTATATACCACTCTTCTAGACAGATTAGTGCCCATTCTGAATGCTGGACAAAGTCAGTATTATTATTATCCCCACAGTTGGGGAGCTGGGCTGATAGGAGTGGCTGACCTAAGGCCACCTGCTGAGCTCATTACAGTAGTGGGATTCGAACCAGCAGAATACTGATTCACAGTCCAACCACTTAACCACTATGCTACAGCGCTGCTCCATGGAGGAAACATACTTGTGCTTATGGCTACATATACGCTTATCCAGAGCAGCCAATTGTGTGCCATGGTATCATTTCACACGAGGAAAACTGCTCGGCAGGAAAGGCTGAAGCACCCTCTCCCCAGGCACCGTGGTCCTGGTCCGAATCAGGTCCCTGCCCACCTGGGCCTTGAATTCTTAGCTACACGTCTGTTAACAGTTCATGCGTCTGGTAACACGGATTGGGGTTACTCCTCATAGGATTCCTCTGGAGGAGCCTGATATGCAGGGCTCCTCTTGCCTTTCCAGGTACTGGAAAAGAGAATTTCCAGCCCAGGCAGTTTCTCCCATCCCTGCAGCGCTGTGGCAAATGAAACTGAGCCAGGCAAAATTTGGTCTGGGGTCCATCTTGGAATTCTCTTCCTCACCCAGGTCCGGTGGGACTTTGACTGAGAACCAAGCTACAAGTGACGCCTGACACAGGTTGGACCCTTGTCAGCATCCCTCAAGTTTTGATGGGAAATGTAGGCGTCCTGGTTTTACAGCTTGGCTCTCCGTTACAGCCGCAAGACCAGGATGCCTACGTTTCCCATCAAAACTTGAGGGACGCTGACACATGTCCAACCTGTGTCAGGTGTCACTTGTAGCTTGGCCCTCAGAGGATATTATGGGCATGAGGGGGAGGGGGCATTATAGCCCTGCTGGAAGGAAAGTGGCCTCCCTTATAGGTGTTTTCGAGGTTGTAGACTTCATGTTCTTTTCTTCCTAAATTCTATTATGAACTGCCTTGGGGATAAGTTGTCATAAAGTGGTCAGTAAAGTTACTGAATGAATAACCATGATTATTAATGCTGCACAACTAATATCATTTTTTTATTCCTGTGGGGAGAGAATCGAAGGGATATGCCCACCTAGGGTTACCAGGTCCAGGTTGGGAAATTCCTGGAGATTTGGGGGGTGGAGCTTGGAGAGGTGGGGTTTGAGGAGGGGAAGAGCCTCAGTGGAGAATGCTGTAGAGTTCACCCTTCATAGCAGCCTTTTTCTCCAGGAGAACTGGTCTCTGTTGCCTGGAGATTGTTTGTAATTCCGGGAGATCTCCAGCCACCACCTGGAGGCTGGCAACCCTGTGCCCGCCCCAGGCTTCCAAAATGTCTAGATTACAGCTTGGATCCCACAGTAAATTTCCACTAATAGAGGAGCGGGCAGTTTTTATAATCCACCCCCCCCCACCCCTGCAGACATCCAACTCCCCCCTCCTTCTATTCCTGGGGACCCCCGTCCCCCAGGATCATTATGGGCTTTGGAGGGAGGGGGGAGGCCAGGAAGTTTTACTCTGCTGATAGAAGTGCTATCCATAAGGGGAGATTTACCATGGGATCCCAGACACTTGGAGTGTGTGCCTGCGTGCTTGTATTTCAGGGATTGGTGGGGCTGTGGGTAGCTCCGGGGAGAATTCTTCCTAAGAATCAACAGCATGGTCCATAAATGTCACTTTCTTCTTCCTCTCTTCCCTCCTAGGCACTATTGCAAGTGGCCAAGAACCTCTTCACGCATCTCGGTAGGCAAATACGGCCTCTTTCTTGCTGTGTCAGTGGCGGGGGGTGGGGGTGATAAACAAATCGTTATGCAGGCCCCAGAAACCTAATTAAAGGATTCCATGTTTGGGCCATGAACAGAGTCTATCGTTTGGCATAGGAAGCGCAATTATAGGTGGTTGTCAGCTGGTTCTGCTGGTTGGTGTGTGTGCAGGAGAGAAAATAACAAATCATGCACTTGCTTTATATTTAGAAAAGAAATAAGAGTTCTTTATTGCAGGAACTCCATACTCTGATAGGAAAGGAGGAGAGACAGATCCTAACTACCTATCTAGTTTAAGGATGAACATGGATGGCAGGGCAAGGCCTGCATCCATGCTGCCAAGATGGAGGGAGGAGAAGGAAAGAGGTGTTACCTGGAACAATGCCAGGAAGAGAAGAAGTGAGAGGGAGGAAGTCAGGAGGAGGAAACCCTGAGAAGAGCAATCTGCATATCAAAGGACAGTCACAGCAGTAAACAGAGTGCCCTGACCTCTCTATCTTTCTAACTCTTTGGTTTGTCCCCCTCTGAAACCTGGGGAGAGGGACAGCATTGAATCCTCCTCTTCTAATAGGAGGTACAGCTCAGGAAGAGAAAACAGAGGGTTTGTCTCTAGGCAATCCCAGCACCACTGCAGTCCGGTAGATTTTCAGCTGGGAAGGAAACTGGAAGACCTCTGCTAAGGTCCCACTGCTGCCTTGGGTTCGCTGTGTGGTCTTGGGCAAGCAAATTAGCCCCCTCACCCCATGTAGAAATAGTGAAACAGTGCCGTGACTGAAACCCTGAAAGAGCTTGCTGCAAGAGCCCCCCATGTTCCACCCTCATCTTCCTCATTGACTGGGAACATTCTCGCCTGTGTGCTGCCCACAAGAGCACCCAGAGAGGCATTCTCAGTGTCTGGTCCTCTCGACCACGGAATTCTCTTTCCCCCAGGGACTTACCAAAGCCGTGGCATGGCCATCTTCCAGCAGTGCTGTGACATATAATAGAATAGTCTGGCTTTGATGGGGGGTGACGGTGAGCTGTGAATCAGATCAAATTAAAGATTTGCACACAATAGCTGTTCCGTGCTTTGAGCCCGAGAAATAGTGTGGGAAAGACTACGGGGGAAATGCCGTCCCCGTTCCAGAAGAACGTTCGCGATCTCTGCTGCAGCAAAAGTCAACAGACCTCCTTTGGCGCCTGAAAGACTAACAAGGTTTAGCTGTAGCATAAACTTTTGTGCACCTTTGTGATCACTTCGTAAAGTGGGATAGAATGTGGTTAGTCCTTCAGGAGCCACTGGACTCCTGTTTATCAATGTAGCAGTTATTGTCTATAACAATAACTAAGAATAATACAGGCAGCCAGAGCTGATAGAGCTTATCCTCTCTATGCACGTGTTGTGAAACATTTGCCTGCTTGGCCTCCTAACCTGCTGCTTCCAACCCCTGCAGATGACGTGTCCGTGCTGCTCCAAGAGATCATCACAGAAGCCCGGAATCTGAGCAATGCCGAAATGTGAGTCAGGCACATGCCCTCCTGTCTCACGTTTCCCCCACCTGCTTCCCTCGGACACCAACCCAAGCGGGTGACGCTCTGCCCAGAGCGCCAGCCTCTCCCAGAGATATCAGATCCTGTGGTTCAAAAAAAGGAGCACAGGTGCTTTTTTGATGGCTGGACTATTTATAGCCAAGGCCTGCTTCGGCTCCGCCACTCAGTCCAAAAAAGGGAGAATATTGTTTCTGAACGGAGATAGGCGGCCTCGCCTGTCTCTTCCCTGTCATAGCATGCCATTCCCTATTACTCAGTCGGAGTTTGGGGAGAGTTTGGAGAAGGCAGCTGTTCTGCAGGGGACGCACCGTGCCCCAACCAGCTCTCATGAGGAATCTGATGCTCGGTGACTCTTTTGCCAGATACCAGACTTGTGGGCTCTTGTTTCTTCTTCCGTTTTTACGTAACTGATGGCCTGGGATTCCCATCTACCTCAGTCAATGCATGTCACACAATACAAGGATCCCAGCAGATTGGGGCCCGAATGTCAGGGCGTGCTACAGATTCCAGACCAAGCAGGGGCTGAAGGAGTGGACGCCCCATTGACTGACCAGCCACCGCCACCAAGCAGAGCTGACAGGGTGGTAGCAGCTGGGATAGCTGAGAGCGGGACCACAAGTGACGCCTGACACAGGTTGGACCCTTGTCAGCTTCCCTCAAGTTTTGGCGGGAAATGTAGGCAGCTTGGCAGAATGTTGGACAAGTGACAGTTGAAAAGTTCATTGGACAGCAGTCAGAGAGCGAAGCTGTGAGACCAGGATGCCTACATTTCCCATCAAAACTTGAGGGAAGCTGACTAGTGTCCAACCTGTGTCAGGTGTCACTTGTGGTCCCGCTCTTAGTTACCGCAGTGCAGCAGAGCTTTAGTTTGCAAAACTACAAGCCAATGGCATCACTGGCTTGCTCGAGGCCATCGCCGATCTGGAACACAAGTTCTTCTCTGAGACCAGTCAGGCCATGCTCCACCTTGGGGTTCACATCTTTATTTATTTACTTTCTTCATTTGTATCCCACATTCCCTCCCCAATGGGGGACCCAAAGTGGCTTCCATCCTTCTCCTCGCCTGCATTTTATCCTCACAACAAGACTCCGAGTATGTTTGGCTGACGGTGTTTAGTCTGTCTGGAAGAAATGACAGCTTGGGACCACTGCCAAGGAAACTTTCTAGGTTACTTAGGGCCAGTCCCTCTCTCTCAGCCTAACCTACTTCACGGGGTTGTTTTGAAGATAAAATGGAGGAGGCAAACTGAGGGGAGTCAGGTAGTGCTGCCAGCAAAAGGCTAGCAACAGGCAGGAGAGTTACTTGGCGGGGGGGGGGGCTCACTGGCAAAATAATGACATTGCTGGCAAGTGGCAACTGGAAATGACATCAGCACATTGCCAAGGACACTCTAGCATTTGGGCAGAACTCTATAGTTTAACCATAGAGTTTTGTCCAAATGCTACAGCACCCCTGGTGACACCCTGATGTTACTTCCAGTCTCACAGGGAGGGATATCAGTGCATTGGGTTAGGCTTAAGGAAGCCTGGAGTCAGGAAAGCACCTCCAAAGCGCTCATGCCTGCCTGCTACTAATCTCTACCCCCTCCATTATTGGCAATAGAATTACAAAATGATAATGATGATGTGAGTTCCTTTGAGCATGCACAGAGAGATTCTCCTTCTCAGGAGCCCCAGCCAAGCCTCCTCCCCATGTATCTGAGGCTTGGCTCAGGGCCGTATTAACCCACGGCTGGGCCACTAGGCTTTCACGTATTTCGGGCCCCCTCTGGTACCTAGTCAGCCTTATGAATAATACGGCCCTGACCTAGGCTTCGGCCTAGTCAGCCTTATGAATAATATGGCCCTGACCGAGGCTTCGGCCTAGTCAGCCTTATGAATAATACGGCTCTGACCAAGGCTTCGGCCTACTCAGCCTTATGAATAATACGGCTCTGACCAAGGCTTCGGCCTAGTCAGCCTTATGAATAATACGGCCCTGACCTAGGCTTTGGCCTGGTCAGCCTTATGAATAATATGGCCCTGACCTAGGCTTCGGCCTGGTCAGCCTTATGAATAATATGGCCCTGACCTAGGCTTTGGCCTGGTCAGCCTTATGAATAATACGGCCCTGACCTAGGCTTCGGCCTAGTCAGCCTTATGAATAACATGGCCCTGACCTAGGCTTCGGCCTGGTCAGCCTTATGAATAATACGGTCCTGACCTAGGCTTCGGCCTAGTCAGCCTTATGAATAATACGGCCCTGACCTAGGCTTCGGCCTAGTCAGCCTTATGAATAATACGGCCCTGACCTAGGCTTTGGCCTGGTCAGCCTTATGAATAATGCAGCCCTGGCTTGGCTTCCAGTCCAGAGCATGCTGTTCTATTGGCCAACTCAAGGCAAGGCATTTCTTCTTTTAGGAAGGAAGCAGTCTGAAATGGACTGGTTTTTTGGTTTGTGGGAATTCATTTTTAGGAGAGGCCTGGCTTTTCTTCATGAGGCCTTGTCTTGACTGAGACCCCCCTCTCACCTTTTGGGTGTGTGTATGTTTCCCTTGCAGATGCTCCGTTTTCCTCTTGGACAGAAGCAGCCACGAACTGGTGGCCAAAGTGTTTGATGGGGGTGTGGTGGACGATGAGGTAGGAACCACTGGAATAGATCAGGCAACACCAAAAAGGTGGGAGCAGCCAGTGGGGTGGGGGGGGCACATCAAATGATCTCATGGATGGTTGGCTGCAAGATAGGTCCTCTCAGATGGTGCTGCTGCCAAGAAGGGCAGGAAAGGGGCGAAGCACGAATACCTGCAACTTTCAGAATCCCAAATTCACATCGCACACTTCACAGTTGTGGATGTGCACTGTGATATTTTGTGGGAACGGGGGGCAGAGTCAGAGACAGTGGCTTAGCATGGTCCAGGGGCGCCCGGGGCAGGAGGTGGTTTTCTCTCCCCCCCGCATGTGCGCAAAGCCCTGTGTGATGACATCACTTCTGGGAAGTGATCTTATTGCGCAGGGGCACCCCCCCCTCACCCAAGAATGCTCCCCCGGTTTGGGATGCTCACCGTCCCTTACCACTTCACCGCAACTGCCCGTGCTGCCACTGGGCGCCAAGCTGACAGCAGCGGCGCGAGTGGCTGCAGCAAAGAGGTAAGGGGCGGGGAAGCGAGTGAGGAGGTGGCCCACTGATTTTTGTCTCAAAACAACAGTATTAGTCACATCCATTTGCTTGCCAAAACCATTTTTCAATTTTATGGATCTTATCAACTTAAATACATCCACTCTTGTTTTAAAGGGGTCAAATCAAGGGCCGTTTCCAGACGGCTTACCTTCTGCCGCTCCATGCCGCAACGTCGCGGCTCGTGCCGGAGAAAACGCGAAATAGCGCATTTTCTCGTGCGAGTTTTGCGCAACATCGTGCAAAACTCGCGCGAGAAAACGCGATATTTTGCGTTCGCCACAGCACGAGCCGCGGCATTGCGGCATGGAGCGGCAGAAGGCAAGCCGTCTGGAAACGGCCCAGGTGTTGGAACAAATCCTAACCCCTTATTTAATACTGATCTTTCTAGGGGCGTAATCTGTCTATCTGTGAGGTTAAAAACTATGTCTTCAGTTTCCCCCATCTCTGCGGTCGGGGTTGGCCTCCCCCTAAAAAACAACCAGATGCATCTCTAGCTCTAGTCCGTAATGAACGAGCCCGGTTCCCTTCATCCCCCGACATTTCCGATTCCGACGGCTCAGTAGCGTCAAATTCAGAAAGGGCCTCCGTAGGGCGTGCCCAAGATACTTTTTTCCCAAGGATTAGGGGCATCCCTCCAAAGATATACCCTCCCACTTGTAAAATTTTGCACCTGCTGGCGGCCCCCCGCACACTACGCCACTGATCAGAGACACCGTCTCTTTGCCTGTCTTTTCTCTTTCAGGGCTAGTAACTACAGCAGGGAGGGACAAAACCCATGCAAGGGGAGAAAGAGCTGAGTTGCTTCTCTTACTGTGCATATTTGAATCAGGGCTTCGGCAGGATGCTGTTTTACTTTCAAAACACTGGGGAAACTATTGGGGGAAAATTTTATGACTTCTGTTTGTCAATTACGAGGTCCCCCTTCTCTCCTTGTCTGAATAATAAATCAAGGCTTCAAATTTGGTGATCTTAGGAGCAGAAAAGGTTTATTATGAGAAGTTCTCAAATAAGCCTGATGCACATGCTCTATTACAGCAGGGCGCATGCCAACAACCAGGCGGCACCTACATTTATACCATCACACAGGCACAATGCAAGTAAACAACAATTGCTTACAGTACAGAGGATTATTACAAGAATATCTAAACAATCAAGTGAATATCTCATGATGTTTGGAAGATGATAGACTGACAGGTCAAGAGTATGTTTCCTTTCAGGTCATGTAACATAAACTATCAGAAGGACTCCGCGGTTCTCTACATTGCTGGGGAAGAACATCTCCAAGGCTCAGAACAGGGCAGGAAGGAAATATTTGTAGCCAAGGATCTTTCCGTAGAAAAAGAGCTGCAGGAACTCATTAGCATAACTCATTAGCATATGCCACGCCCCTTGACATCACCAGAAGTGTGTCATTAGCATAATTGATTTGCATATGCCACACCCCCTGACATCACCTATCCTGGCTGTTTTGGACCCAATCCTAGCAATTCAAGGCTGAAATTGGGCCAAAAATGGCAAAGGGGGCTGAAAATGGCCAAAAGGGGGCCCAAAATGGTCAG
The DNA here is from genome assembly GCF_028583425.1 of Eublepharis macularius. NCBI lineage: Eukaryota > Metazoa > Chordata > Lepidosauria > Squamata > Eublepharidae > Eublepharis > Eublepharis macularius. The sequence continues at coordinate 186,354,537 of NC_072792.1, forward strand.
GATCGGGCCGCTGCTGAGTGGGAGAGTGATCCATCACCCATCAGAGGCCCGATCCTGGCTGTTTCAGGACTAATCCTGGCTGTTTTGGCCCAATCCTGGCCATTTTGGGCCCGAATGGGGCCCAAAATGGCTGAAAGGGGCCCAAAATGGCCAGGATGGGGCCCAAAACAGCCCGATTTGGCTGCTGCCAGACAGAGAAGTGTTTCCCCATGTGGCAGTAGCCTCATCTGGGCCATTTCGGCCCTAATCCAGGCCGAAACAGGCCTAAAATGGCCAAAAATCAGGTGGGTGGGGCCACCTGACACGTGACCTCTTGGGTGAACTGCCAGAACTGCGTTCCAGCGTGTTCCCCCTCAAAATGAGCCCTGTTTGTTGCCTTCATTTGTTCTCAGAGTGCAAACTGACTGCACACAGCAAGGCCTTCGTTTTATGACAACCAAAATACAGGATGGAATGAGGGGTGAAAAGCACACAGGGAGAAGAGTTTTATTCATAAGCCTTTAGTTAATTTAGACCACAAAGACTCACATAGAGAAAACAATAGAGCACCCCCAAAATTCATCTCCCCTAGCTAAGCCTTAAGTCAGCTTGCAAATTTGTCAGTCCTGCCAGAGGAGCATCCCAGTACCAATGCCAGTATTTGATGCCCTGCCATTTTTCTAAACTTCCTCCGTAATGGAGTATCTTATTTTAAAAAGCAACAGGGGAATATAAATTCACATTTTTCAAACCAATTCAGTGCAGACGGAATTTGAGATTGCTGCTCCTGCTTCACTGCAAATCATGTCGTCTCTGTTGTCAACCAATTTGAGCGGCTTGTGCTGAAATGAGAAGTTGATGGGCAACATCTGTCAGCAACTCTCCAAGCCAGTTGTTGGGAGCTTTGACGAGCTTTCTGCTTTAAACCTTCGCGCTGTATCTAACAAAGGCCTTTCACTTTGTGAGCATGATGCACACCCACTTATGTGTGATTGGCATACTGTGTTCTTTGGTGCAGAGCTACGAAATCCGAATTCCAGCAGACCAGGGCATTGCGGGCCACGTGGCCACGACTGGAAAGATCTTGAACATCAAGGATGCCTATTCCCACCCCCTCTTCTACCGTGGCGTGGATGACAGCACCGGATTCCGCACCAGGAACATCCTCTGCTTTCCCATCAAGGACGAGAACCAAGGTGAAGAAACTCTGCGGGTCAGGGGTTAATGGCAGGTGGGCACAGAAGCCTGGCTGGCCAAGCGCTGGGGAGAGATAGGAGTGCAAAAGTCTTTTGACCAAGGGGCATCTCACTGGCGGTTCCCCACGTGCCTCTTTCTCCTGGATCTCACTTATGTTAGAGTAAGAAGGGGTTAGACGCTGGAGTGACATTGTCTCTGGGCCCATAATAACGACATCATTGTTCGAGTCTTTCGGCTCTGGCATCTGATGCGTGGTTCGTTGTGTTGCTTCTTCCTCCAAACCAGATACCCTTGGAGGGGTCCAAGTTGGTTGCTGGCTCTTTCCAGCACAAAACAGGAAGAGCCAGCATCCCACATCAAAACTGGCAGAGACTCTGATGTGACACTCCCTACCACTTCAGGGCACTCAAAGCCCTTTAACAATTTTTCGGGAATATTTGCCCACTACTGCGGTCTGGCTGGCCAGTGCCCCCGACATCTTGGAGGCTGGATGAAAAGCTCCTGTGGGCCAGATGTGGCCCCTGGACTGTGATTTTTCCCACCTCTGTTGGAAACCAAGATAGCGTCCCACTCTTTCTCTTTTCCATAGAATCATAGGGTTGGAAGGGACCTCTAGGGTCATCTAGTCCAACCCCCTGCACACTATTCCCCACCCCACACACCTTAATCCATGCCCAGAAGAGGGCAAGACACCATCAGGATCTCTAGCTAAACTGGCCTGGGGAAAATTGCTACCTGACCCCACGGTGGTGATCGGCCTTCCCTGGGCGTGTAAGAAGGGGCCATGAGAATTAAGCACTGATGTAACCCTCCCTGCCCTCCCTCTCATGATCTGCCCAGGTTCACAGAATCAGCATTGCTGTCAGATGGCCATCCAGCCTCTGCTTATAAACCTCCAAAGAAGGAGAGCCCACCACCTCCCGAGGAAGCCTATTCCACTGAGGGACTGCTCTAACTGTCAGGAAGTTCTTCCTAATATTTAGCCGAAAACTCTTTGGATTTAATTTCAACCTGTTGGTTCTGGTTCTCTGTTTCTTCCAGAGGTCATTGGTGTGGCCGAGCTGGTGAACAAAATCAACGGGCCTTGGTTCAGCAAGTTTGACGAGGACCTGGCCACTGCATTCTCCATCTACTGTGGCATCAGCATTGCTCACGTATGCCTATTCCTTTATTTCTGGCTGTTTTCTGTTATTGATGAATTGATTGATTAGACATGAGCATGAATCGAAATTCGAATCAAATTTCATGACGAAACGGGCCAATTCATGTATCGTGAAAACGCATTTCGTGGGGCTGCGTTTTTCACAAAATCCATGACTTTTGGGGCCAATTTGTTTGATTTTTGAATGTTTCATGATGCCAGACAAGCTGGTGCCGATCGATTGATTCCCTAGGCAATGTAGGCCTGGAATGTCTGCAGACCTTTTGTTACTGTGGAAACCCCAATCTTAGCCCATATAACCTTGATAGGCAGCTCTCCCTGCCAACCTGAGATCTCCCATTCTGTTCTATGAGAGCAACAAGCAGAGAGGAGATGAGCCTTCTGTAGCCATGGGAACACCAATCTCATCCCTCTAAACCATATTAGGCAGGTCCATCTGCCAACCAGAGAGCTCCTGTTCTGCTCTGTGTGAGCGTTTCTTATATAAGGCACAGCTCTGTGCCTCCTGCTTTCAGGTCCAGAGGGAGAGGGATGAGCTGTTGCTGGGATATGGAGTGAGAGAGAGTGGATTTGGGAACTTTTGGCAGGATTTGCTGCTGCTGCAAAATACACTGAAAAGACACTTTCTTATTTTCTGCTCTTGTCCTTGTTGGGAAGGTTGTTGGGTGAGGGTGCCTTTGAAGTCTCCCTGCGAATTTGGCATCTCTGGGTATGAACAGGGCCATTGTAGGGCCCTGGATCTGACAGATCACGAACCTAATGAATCGTTTTGTGAAACAAGACAATTTCGTGAAAACTCGTGGTTCGTGGAATGCAACAAACCATGAAACTCAGGGTTCGTTTTTTTCTCGTTTCATGCCCATCTCTATGATTGATGTTATTTATAGTCCACCTTTGTCACTGAGATTGAAGACAAATTACACAAAGTCAAAGCAATTGTAAAATAAAAACAGCTTTGTATAATGTGATCCAAATTTATGCCTAGCAATAATCTGATTTCTACAATTTGATCATTACTGTAATCTGGGGTACCCAACCTTTTTGAACCAGCAGACACCTTTGGAATTCTGGGATAGGGTGGTGGGTGCAACTACACAAAATGTCAGGAAGTGAGGTGAGACATAGCTCTAACAGTAACTCTTCAACAGTTCAGGCAGAATCTCTGCTTAACAGGATGTCTTTTAAAATGAACATAATGTTTAAAAATATTTCCTTGCATACAACTTCAATCACACGGTGACAATCTGTGTGACAGCTGCTGTCAAAAGTAGTGTTTTTTAAAAATTTGCGCACTTACTGAGATCTTCAATGGCAAAAGCCCCACCTGGCCTTCCCCTTTTTCTCAAAACACTTGATGGGTGCCAGCAGAAGTATTAGTGGGCACACTGTGGCACCCAAAGGCTGGGGGCCCTGCTTTAATCAAAAATATTTATGATTTTACCTACCAATCAAAGAACAGAGAGATTTGCCTTCCATGCCCAGAAAATACAACCAGCCCTCATTTCTCGCCGGGATTACTGACTTTTTAACAAAAGCAGCAAGGAAGAGCAATCGTTTTACAAAGGAGAAGGGGCAGATGAAATCAGAAAGGAACACTAGAAAGAAGCCCGTTCACATGTTGATTCTGACCAGCACCTGGCCACCGAAAACTGTCTTGGCTGCAAGCTTCATCAACACGGGCCGATGGCGGGCATCATTTCACCCTAGACACTTTCCAGACTGGGGTGGGGAAAGAGAAAACCAGGAATTGTCTGGCAGAGAACTGGTGAACTTTGGTGTAGGGACGATTCTTGATTTGAAAAGATGGGTGTCATCTAAAAATCCCTTTACGAGGGTGATCTGAGTCTTGATTTTCTTTCCTCCAGTCTCTGCTCTATAAGAAGGTCCATGAAGCTCAGTACCGAAGCCACCTGGCAAATGAGATGATGATGTACCATATGAAGGTAAGAAAAAGGAGGGCATTCCAGACAAGTAAATCCAGCTGTGCCGCCTCTGGTTCTTCTTCAAGTCCAGTTGTTTCATGCTCCAATCTACCTCGCGTGAACGCATGAACCTGCTATCTACCGCATCTGGCCACTGGGTTTTCCTGGCCAGTATTGTCTACCCTGACAGGAGGTGGCTCTCCAGGGTCGCACGCTGAGGTCTTTCACATCACCTGAGCCTGGGGGGACCTTCTGCATGCCTCGCAGGGGCTCTTCCACTAGAAGACATGGGCCCTCCCTCCGCTGGGTTACAGACTTCCATCACCTGTGTAGCAATAAGGAAATCCCAGTTTATACAGCAGATGCAGAATTAGTACACTGAACAGGATCACATAAACGTTGCTGAACGCTCAGTCTAATGCTGGGAAAAGGCCAGTTTGCAGACAAATGTTGATCTTTGATCTCTCCCTCCCTCCCTCTCCCTCTCTCTCTCTCTCTCTTACACACACACACACACAGTGTAACATGTCCAATTAATCACAAACAGGCCCTGGCTGTTTTGGTATAGTGGTTATGAGCGCGCGACTCTAATCTGGAGAACCGGGTTTGATTCCCCACTCCTCCACTGGAAGCCAGCTGGGTGACCTTGGGTCAGTCACAGCTTCTAGGAACTCCTCAGCCCCACCCATCTTACAGGGGGTTTTGTTGTGGGGATAATAATAACATAGTTTGTAAACCACTCTGAGTGGGCATTAAGTTGTCCTGAAGGGCGGAATATAAATCAAATCTTGTTATAGCAGCTCCCCTTGTGGAATCTGAGCAGTGCTTCTCTTCCAGGTGTGTGAAGATGAATATACCATGCTTCTCAATGAGGGCATCAAACAGGTCCCAGAGTTCGACTCCAACTTTGACAAATTCACCTATACGCCCCGCTCCCTTCCTGAGGACGACACGTGCATGGTGAGGACTGGTCCCTGTGTGGAAGCCCCCCTCGCAACCTCTACTTCTTGTGCTTCTCCCTCCTGTAACTGACACCCAGCATGTAAGACGAGGAGCGATATGGGCTGAAATCCCACGACAGCCATCCTATCACATAATTCTGTAATTCCAGACGACTCACCGGGATTCCACAGCACAGGCATGTTAGTGCGCCCCTAGCAGGAGGAGAGGGGAGTTGCTCCGTCGGCCAATGGGGCCAGAACGAGTCACTGCCGGGTACAGGAGCCCATCAGGAAAATGGCGCCGCCCTTGCACTCCCCATCCGCACAGCCAGATCCAGCCCCATTGGGGCCGCGATCCCAGCAGGGGCAAGGGACACAGCAGCAGGGAAGCCTCGCTCGTCTGCTCTCCCCACCAAGCTCCAATCACCGGGGGGGGGGCAGCGGCAGGCAAGCCTTGCTCACCTGCTCTCCACCTCCAAAGCTGTGATCCAGTTGGCTGCCAGGCGGAGGAGCTGGAGCCGCCCCCCTGCACACTGCCCACCCACAGTGGCCCTGATCCAGGTGGCTGCCAGGCGGAGGTGCCCGGAGACGCCCCCCTCGCACGCTCCCCACTCTGCAGCAGTCGATGCCACGCGCAGGTGCCCATCAGGCCACCTGGCGCCTTCCCTCACATCGTGGCACTGGGGAGGGGTCAATGCCATCGAGCTGCCCTGCCCTCCTTCCCCCACCCGAGATCAGGTCGCTAGGGTGGGGGCAATGCCCCCGGGCCACCCTGTCCTTCTCCTCCCCCATCCCAGATAGGGGTTCTGGGGAGGAGGCAATGCCCAGCCGGGCCCCCCTGCCCTTTCTAGAGCCTTCTGTATTTTTTTCTACAATGGGTTTTGTTGCTAGTTGCACATAATGATGGCAACTTCTCTGTGCTCAGATGCCGGGATCCTTAATCTTAGGGAAGAAGAAAGGGCATTTGAAATCTGGTGGAAATGTAAGGGACTTCAGGGTGGGCTTGGGGCTGTAACAGCACTTCCCAGATGTCCGGCACTTCTAAGCATTCAAACCGTTTCCCTGGCATTGTCTTACACTAATGTTCAAAATTGCCCTATAACGTAAGCTAGTATTGTGACCTGCATATTATAGATAGGGCAGTGATGGTGAGAGTGGCTTGTGACAGAAGGAAGATATGAACCTTAGATCCAGAGGAGTTAGCCGTGATAATCTGTAGTTGCAAAATAGTAAGGAGTCCAGTAGAACCACAGTAGCTGTGGTTCTCGAAAGCTGATGCATCTGATGAAGAGAGCTGTGGTTCTCGAAAGCTTATGTTACAGTAAAGCTAGTTAGTCTTAAAGGTGCTACTGGACTCTTTATTAAGATCTGAACCTTGGCTCTCCTGGTGTTTGGCTCACTCCCTTAGCTACCAGGCTGCACCATCAACCATGTATAGCGATTATTTTGCGATTGTTATCTAAGATTTTAATGACGCTCTCCAGTCACTAGCTCTTAACCTTTGGGATGGGACAGCTACACCATTTAAATCCCTCCTTCCAAACGTGACGCAGAACCTCCTCAGGATACAGTGACGCCTCCCTCCATTAGCATTCCACACCCTGGGAAACTCCTACAGGATGACTCAGCCCAAACCCACCTTCCTGAGTAGATATAAATGACCTGCCAACATCTTCTCCACAGTGTGACACTGAGAGATCTCTCTCTTTTGGTGCTACACCTCTGAAGATGCCAGCCACAGCTGCCGGCGAAACTTCAGGAACTACAATGCCAAGACCATGGCAATACAGCCCGGAAAACCCACAACAACCATCGTGACACAGAACATTGCCTCTGAGCTCACTGTCTCTCTCTCTCGCTCTCTTCCTTCCTTCCAGGCCATTCTGAGCATGTTGCAAGACATGAACTTCATCAACAATTACAAAATCGACCGCCATACGCTTGTCAGGTGGGACGTCGGGCCGATTCTCCCTCTCTCCCCCCTCCTCTCTCTCCTTCAGTCACAACACTGCAGGGCTGGTTGGGACAGGGTTAATCTGGGCCAGGCCCTCACCGCCCCCCCCCACTCCACTCTGGGTAGGGGCAGAGGGTGCCATTCTCACCGAAGGACTTCTCTCCTCCTCCGCAGGTTCTGCCTGATGGTGAAAAAGGGCTACAGGGACCCTCCCTACCACAACTGGATGCACGCCTTCTCCGTTTCCCACTTCTGCTACCTGCTGTACACAAACCTGGAGCTGATCAATTACCTGGAGTAGGTGGATGAGGCTTAGATCTTCTGCAGGGCTCAGCGCTAGGATCTGAGAAGGGGGATATCGGGATACATCCCCTTTGTCAGCCCTCCGCAGCCTGCCCCACCTGCCATCCCTCCCCTGCCTGCTGTCCCTCCCCAGCCTGCCCCACCTGCCAGCCCTCCCCTGCCTACCAGCCCTCCCCAGCCCCCTCCCCCTGCCTACCAGCCCTCCCCGGCCCCAGCTTTCTAGAGCCTGTTGTGTTTTTTCCTACCGTGGGCTTTGTTGCTAGTATTTTATATGCTATGTTTGACTCAGCCAGGACCAGGGCCTTTTCAGTCCTGGCACCAACCTGGTGGAACTCTCTGTCTGTTGAGAGCAGGGCCCAGTGGCATCTGTTATCGTTCTGCCAGGCCCGTAGGACGGAGATGTTCCTCCAGGTGTACGGTTGTGGTTGAGGCATGGGCAAGCTATTCAGATGGCATCCTGTTGAGGGGGTGGGGGGATTGGATGCCCCCCCCAACCTCCAGTTTCTGTTGACTCGCTTTAAATAATTTGCCTTCTTGCATTCCCATGGGATATGCTTATGTAGGTTGGATAGTTGGATTGCTGCATTGAATTTTAAATGTATTTTTATCTTGTTAATATGTGTTCTATACATTTAAATGTGTTGTTATCCACTCTGAGCCCACCTGCAGGGAGAGCGGACTATAAACTTAATCAAATCAAAATATTTTAAATGGCAGATGGGGACATTGAAACAGCCCCCGAACAAGGCGAGCCAAGTGGCGTGTGCGTGCTCCAGTACGGATACCCCAGCTGCGGGTGATGGTAATGGAAGGGTGTGATCTTCCCCAGTGGGTGATCCTACACCCGTTGTCCCTGTGCCTGCAGCTTGACTCCAAGCCGAGTGGGCATTGCAGCTCTGCTAGGGCCACGTGGTCTCTTGGCTGAACCCGATGCTGTCTGCGGACAGACTTCCCAGGCGGTGACTCATTGGCAAGTCATAGGGCCGGTCCACCTCGATGCTCTAATTCTTCTCCCGTTCCTCACTCTTCAGTTAGGGGGCACATTTCTCCTGAGAAATCATTAGGGGCTCATCCCACAGTGTCTGTCAGATGGCCTGTCCCTACCCCACCACACGCTCATCTCGGGGCCTGTCTGCGTGCCCCTGATGCCCTTCCAAAGCCAATTTATGCTGGTGTGTGTTGTTTTTCTCTCGACAGAGACATTGAAATCTTTGCCTTGTTCATCTCCTGCATGTGCCATGACCTGGACCATCGAGGCACAAACAACTCCTTTCAGGTGGCTTCGGTATGGCTTGAAGGAACCTTTCCGTCCGCCCCCCCCCCCACACACACACACTGTGAAGGTCCTGGGTGAAGGTGGGAGTGAGGAATTATATTCCTATTGCACCATTTCGTCAGCTGGGGCTCTGCAAACCAAAATAAAATGATATAGGAAGGGGAGAAATACTCGAACGGGGACCCAAGCTGTGGGTCACTGGAAGCATTTTTATAAAATGTTTTGGGGGCTTTTGAAACATCCAAGAGGCCCCCTACGAGTGTTCGAAGGAAGCAAGATCGGCCCTGAGTGAGCTTTCCATTCCAAGCACTTTCTAGTGAGGTCTTTTAAAAAGAAAGCTCTCTCCGTATCTTTCAGCTGTGGTTCTGCGTACAGCCGAGTGAAGGTCCCTATGAGGGCCAAGCTATGAGTGACGAATGACACTTGAATGGCAAGTGGATCGAGTGGAGCGCAAGCGGAGGGCACCCGAACAGGGAGGGATACACTTGCCATTCAAGGGTCATTCGTCACTCGTAGCTTGGCCCTGAGTGACAGGATTATTGTGCCTCACAGAGTTATTGAGGGGGCAAATTTGGGGTGGGGTGGGGGGGGACCTGAGCTTAGGGTTGCCAACTCTGGTTTAAGAAATTCCTGAAGATTTGAGGGTGAAGCCTGGGGAGGGTGGGGTTGGGGGAAGGGAGGGGCCTCAGTGGGGTAAAATGCTATAGAGTCGCCCCTTCAAAGCAGCTGTTTTCTCAAGGGAAATGGATCTTTGTAGTCTGGTGATCCATTGTCATAGATCCAGAGGAGTTAGTCGTGTTAGTCTGTAGTAGCAAAATAGTAAAGAGTCCAGTAGCACCTTCAAGACTAACCAACTTTATTGTAGCATAAGCTTTCGAGAACCACAGCTCTGTTCGTCAGCTGCATCGTCAGAAGCATCTGACGAAGAGAGCTGTGGATCTCGAAAGCTTGTGCTACAATAAAGTTGGTTAGTCTTAAAAATGCTACTGGACTCTTTACTATTTTGGTGATCTGTTGTAATTCTAGGAGATCTCGAGCCACCACCTGGAGGTTATCGGTCCTATCTTGCACCCAAATTCTTCCCCTCACCCTCTGGGGCCTCTCCTTATCCAACATGGTGCAGTGGCTTGAGGTCTGGGAGCTTAAGGTCAGCTTAAGGTCTGGGAGAACCAGGTTCAAATCCCCGCCCTGCCATGGAAGCTTCCTGGGTAACCTTGGGCTAGTCAAACACTCTAACCTACATCACAAGGTTGTTGTGGAGATAAAATGGAGAAGAGGAGAATGATGTACGCCACTGGGAAGAAAGGTGGAGTATAAGTGAAGTAAATAAATAAATAAATAAGCCTAAAATGAAGCCCCATCTCTACTCTGTGTCTCCTCGGCCTTGCCAACCTGACATCTCTTCCTTCTGTCTTTCAGAAATCGGTCCTGGCTGCCTTGTACAGCTCAGAAGGTTCTGTGATGGAGGTAAAGAAGAGTCTCTGTTTCCCTTGAAAGTTTAAGAGAGAAAGAGAACCAACAGGACAGACTATAGGGAAGAGAATCAGGAAGCAATTTCTTAGGAATTCCAAGGTCCCGTTTTGTAGTGTGAAGGGGGAAGGCAGCAGCCACAGGTCTTTCTGTAGTGTAGAAAAGAATAAATAGACAATCGCAAAGAACTGCAGAAGTTAATGACCTGTGGGAAGCATGTATTCTATTCATTTTCTATCTTTCCACAAATGCATGCCGTCTCAAAAAATCTGCATGGTATTGCCAGACCGCCTTAACACACAGGACTGTTTTATTATTTATTTTTCACAAGGCTTGCATCCATATATGGTTAGATATTGCACTATAGACATGTTTCTAACGAAGGGTGCTCTGACTCTCCAAAGCATCCACCCTGAACATCTTGTTGGTCTCTAAGGTGCCACTAGACTCATATTCTTCTGCACTATCGCAATCATTCATGGCTGGATTTTCCCATGTGGACAAGACAAGCGATCTAATTGCAAGCGATTGCTACAGTGCACAGCCAGAGTGTAATATCGATCAAGGTGGTAAAGATAAGCTCTGAGCCAAGATAAGCTGGGTTTTGTGACCTGCGCTCAAAGGAAAGCTAAGCTGATATGCATATATTTTCTTTGGCTGGTTTATTCAGCTTCTGCTAGCATAGAAGAGGAGCAGTTTCCTATGCTGAAAACCCTTCTGAATCCTGGTTTGAATTTGGAGATTTCGCCCAGCATGGAACTTTAAAGTCCATCTTCTCAGCCAGGACTTGAAACTTGCTTTTTAAAATAAATGGACAGCAGAAATTCTCAGGATGCTAAATTCTCTACTTGTGCACATGATGCTGATTGGCTCCGGGGGCTGGGGGGTGGGGCTTACAATCTAAACCTTGGGAAAGGGAGGGATGTGGGAGTGGAGGTTGATGAGGGAGGGGGGAATGCTGCAACTGTTCTGCGAAACGTTGGTTGCTGCTGCTGTCTGTTTCCCAAGGGACCATTTTCAGCGGAGAGGCGTGTTCTCCAGGAACTGATCCCATTTCTCTCTTGTGGACCCCACTGGCTCACATGCTGAGATCCCTCTCTTTGTTTTCCATGTGCAGAGGCACCATTTCGCTCAGGCCATTGCCATCTTGAACACCCAGGGCTGCAACATCTTCGATCACTTCTCCCGAAAGGTGAGTCAGAAGAGGAGCTGCCCAAACGCTGGCAACACTGCCTAGGTGGAAGGCAGGGGCATGCTTGTAAAACACCCCATTTCCCACACCAAGCACCCCCATCCCCAAGTTGCTGGTGGCTTTGCACCCCTGACCGTGTGCTGTGTTCATTCATTCTGCCTTTCCTCCACTGATTAAAAAGTCGTGAGGCTGGCAGTTCCTTTAGTTAAAGATATTGTCTCCCAATATGTGATTGGTGATTCAGAATATACCTCAGCAACTGCAAAATTTGATACAGCATGGTTAATGGTCGTGCCCAGGCATGTATGCGCATGCACATTAGAGATGAGGCACACGAATAGACGTGGCCGTAGGACTTCCCCATACCAGCCTCTCCCATTGGGCTATTTTCTTGCTTAAGGATAGTAAAGTCAAGTCTGATTGGCACTCTAGGACTACCAACGGATGCTGGATTTGATGAGAGATATTATCCTGGCCACTGATCTTGCACACCACTTGAGAATCTTCAAAGACCTCCAGAAAATGGCGGAAGGTAAAATCACCTCTCTTTGCCCACCTTCTTGGTGCTACTTGTGGATATATGATATCTGGGGAATTGTAGGATTTGTAAAGCTAAAGGTGGGAGTTTTCCTATGGAAGAACAGCACACTAAAAAAAAAAAAAACCCTCCTCCAAATGGTACCACAGAGAAGTTAATGTGATCTAGCAGCTTGCGCGTGGTCAAAAACATTTTCCTTGAATTAAAAATGCACACTAAGCAACAGAAAAAGGAGGGGAAACAGAAGAGCCTGTTGCTCCAACAAGGCACGCATAGGTGTACCCTTTGTGATCTCTGAATATTTTCAGACACATTCCTGCCATCACGAGAGCTGGAAATTTGTGTGTCTGTGTGTGCGCGTGCACACACTTTGCAATGAAACCAGATTCTCTGTGTAACAGAACTTACAACTCAGATAATGGATCATCCCATAAAATAAAGTTTTTGGCTTGGTAAACATTCGTCGCTGCCTTTTGTGAAGTCAGTGGTTGTCATGAAGGAGGGGGAGCATGGCTGAAGGCCACAGAAGGTCCCCAGGTTCAATCCTGGCTGGCAGCTCCAGTGAAACAGATCTCAGGAAACAGGAATGATTGTTCTCTGCCTGACACCCAGAGAGCTACTCTCCAGCTAAAATACGCAGCTGATCCAGGGGTAACAGAGCATGCAAGACCCACCGCTCTGCCTTCTTCGGGGCCTCTCGACTGAGCTGCCCACATCTCTGTAGTTCTTCACGAAACAAATGCTGCTTCCTTCTTCTTTGCAGTGGGCTATGACCCCCAAAACAAGAACCACCACAGCCTTTTGCTGTGCCTTCTCATGACCTCCTGTGACCTCTCAGACCAGACGAAGGGCTGGAAAACCACCCGCAAGATTGCTGTGAGTAGTGAGGGTCCAATCCTGCACAGCCCATCTTTCCTGCTTTCCCTAGGCTGCATATATTGTTCTCCTCAATGAACCTGGAGACAATCACCCTGGAGCACCCATCCCCTCCATTGAGGGTAGATGGGGTATAAAATGTTGGGGTTTTCTGTGATGTCTGCTCTGCTGTCCCCCTATAAAGTGAATTTGCAGAAATTGAGTTTATTTGCAAATTAATGCACACACACCGGGCTTAATAGAGACATTAAATTCTTCTTTCACTAAATATGCTGATATTCTGCTTTTTAAAGTCAACTCTAACAAACTAATTATCATATTATTATACCTTGCATCCTTATTTAAATACCCCTCCTACCTTCTGGCTGGATAAAACCCTACAAAGCAGCTGAGGAAGGGCGCTTTGACGCTTAAAAGCTCCTAGCCTGGGAATCTAGTTGTTCTTTTAGGTGCTACTGGATCCAAATCTGTCTGCCTTGGGACACCCTTGAGCCCTTCCGTCAGGAGCACAGAAAGCCAAAGGGTTCTGTGCAGCCAACGTCCCTGCCCCAAGCACCAGGCGATCAAATGGGATTTGGCTTCCCATTGCTAATGCATTGTGCCTCAGAACAGCCATCTGGGTGGCCACTGATGAATTTCTGGCTCCATGCTCAGATAGATGGTGCCTGCTGTCCCCTCCCGGTAAGCAAAGGTGGCCAGGTCTGTGTGTGTGACTCACCTGTCTTTGCTCAGTTGGGAGGCGCTGCTGCTTAGCTCCAGGAAGTTCCATCTTTAAGAGAGAGAGAGAGAGAAATCCTAACACTCTCACAGTGGGCCTGCATTTTCCTGCTCCTTTAATAATGGCAGGAGTGGCCGATCTTCAGAGGACAAAGCTGTTTTCATCCTGAGTTTCTGTACTGGAAAACTCCACTTCAGATTCTGTCCTGTTAAAGGAGTCCAAGTAGCAAGTGTTGGGGGAAGACCTTTCTCCACCAGAAACCCTGGAGGGATGCTGCCAATCAAAAGAACAGATGATAATTAAGCTGGAGGGATTGATGTTCTGAAGGAACTCAGTGGGATTGACTTGGCCAAGCAGCCAGTAGTGTGGCCCAGTGTCCCAGAGAGTGTTGCAGAGAGTGTTTCCCAGAAGGTGGTCACCACTAGAGATGGGCACGAACCTGAATACGAACCAAAAAAACCCACGAACCAGCCCGGTTTGTGGATCGTGAACCAGTGGTTCGTTGAAGCTCTTTTCCACAAACTTCCACGAATTGGTCTACTGGTTCGTTTGGTTCATATTAAAAGGCATTTTAAATAGCCATTTCCCCAGGGAAATGGCCATTTAAACTGTTCCTGCCACTTGCAAGCGGTAGGTCTCTTTAAACACCCAAATCCCACAAACCCCAGCTAAGCAGCCAGAAAGGGGCATTTAAACCCCACAAACCATGAACCACGAACTGGTTTGGGAACTTGCCCCAGTTTGTGAGAGTTTGTGGTTCCTGGGTCGTGGAAAGCCATGAATCATGAACCGCCTGGTTCGGTTTTTTTTGTGGTTTGTGCCCATGTCTAGTCACCACACCTCAAAAAAGATATTATAGCGCTGGAAAAAGTGCAGAAAAGGGCAACTAGAATGATTAAAGGGATGGAACACTTCCCCTATGAAGAAAGGTTAAGGAGAAATGACGACTGAGGGGTGACATGATAGAGGTTTACAAGATTGCGCATGGGATAGAGAAGGCAGAGAAAGAAGTATTTTTCTCCCTTTCTCACAATACAAGAACTCGTGAGCACTCAATGAAATTGCTGAGCAGTTGGGTTAGAACGGATAAAAGGAAGTACTTCTTCGCCCATGGAATTCACTGCCTCAGGAGGTGGTGGCAGCTTCAAGCATAGACAGCTTCAGGAGGTGGCTGGATAAACATATGGAGCAGAGGTCCATCAGTGGCTATGAGCCACAAGGTATAGATGGAACTCTTTGTCTAGGGAAGTGATGCTCTGTATTCTTGGTGTTTGGAGGGGGGCAATCAGTGGGAGGGCTTCTAGTGTCCCTTCCCCACTGGCAGACCTCCTGAGGACACCTAGTTTTTTGGCCACTGTGTGACATAGAGTGTTGGATTAGATGGGCCATTAGCCTGATCCAACATGGCTTCCCTTATGTTCTTAAGTTTGTGTTAACTGATGGCCTTTGCTTTCCAGGAATTGATCTACAAGGAATTCTTCTCCCAAGGAGATCTGGTATGTAAGAAAACTCCCCAGCAATGGTAGGAGAGCTTCCAGTCTTGCCCAGTGGCACAAACAAGCCAAGCAGTTGTCTGGGGCAGCAGTGATAGCAAGCGATCCAATGGATTAACCCCAGGATCCTGTGCCAAAGATTCAAGGCTGCCATGAGCTGATTGCCCCATTGCGGAGCAAGAGTAGACAAGCATTGTCCTCCCTCTACAGTATTTCCTGGAAATGGTGGTAGTTGATCTTGAGTCACCCATGGCTCATTGTGTGTCTGTTTTGTTTCCCCTGATGTGGCAGGTGGGCTAATGCAAGCCCAGGGAGCTGCCCCGCAACTTGCCATTTCCAGCCCTTGATTTTTCACAAGGTATCACACCCTTGCTTGATTAATTCATTTTTCAAAACTGAGGTACGGCGTGCAGGGAGAAGCGATTTGAAAGGCCTGGCTGCTTTCTCAGAACTCTCCCTTCCTCCTCCAGCCCGGGAACCATCCAGAGACTCACCCAGCACAAGTCCCATTGAAGTGTACATTTGTGTTCTTGTGCAACCCATGTTTGTTGCAGCAGACCTTGAGCAGGAGATGTTCCCAGTCTCTTCTTTGTATTTGCCTGTTCTAAGCGATTTTATGGGGGTGGCATTGAGTTCACAAGACCTATTTTCTGTGGGGAAATCCTAAGGGAACATTGTGATGGCTGTCTTTGGCCAAGAACGTCTCCTTGGGTTGGCACTGAATAACGGGAGGGTGTTATTTCCAGACATGTGGTTGTCTTATTGCAAAGACATGGGGGACGGGGGGGTAGTGTGTGTTGTGGACTTGAGTGACCTGATTCTCCAATCTCTGCAGGAGAAAGCCATGGGCAACCGGCCAATGGAGATGATGGACCGAGAAAAAGCCTACATCCCAGAGCTGCAGATAAGCTTCATGGAACACATCGCCATGCCCATCTACAAGTAAGGGCGGCACTGCATGCTGGATCCAGCTCTCTAGGGGTGGAGGGCAGCAGGCACGTGGGTCTACCTCCTGGCCAGGTCTGGTCTCCAGCAGCCAAAGAGCTGATGAATACCTGGCAACGAAGGGGAGGAAGCCAGTTTGCACAGGCAGGTTGCCCCCCGTAATAGTGGTGGTAATAACCCTTGTCACGTACACGGCACTTGGTTGCAAATATTCAGACTTTTGAATAGCCCACCGCTAAGTGGGCTATGGGAGAGAAGGCAGGCTGAGGCTGGAGGGGCCGTGTTTCCTTCCCTGGTTCATGGGGAAAGTAAGCCAGGGCTGTTAACTGTGTGTTGCCCTCGGGATTCTGAGGCTGAGCAAATACGGCTTGCTGAAAGCCTTGCAGTGAATTTGCAGCAGGCGCAAGATCCAACCTGGGGCTTTCCTGAGTGGATCTGCTCCTAAACTCCATGAGGGCAGCGCTGAGCACGCTGTCGTTGGACTATGGCAATAATTCACATCATGGATTTTGTTATTCCCACTGGAAAATCCAGTTACCCTAGCACTCCAGAGCACAAAATCCAGCAAAGTGTGGATGCCGCCCAGAGCATCTTACCTGGAGTGCAGGAGTGCAGGAGGCCTCGGCAGGCAGAAGGTTGGGGTTGGTTGTCCGGGATAAACCTGATTCCCAAGAAAACCAGGAGGATTCTGGACTACTGGTCTCTGCCTAACCTGCCTCACAGGGGTGTTGCGAGGTAAAATAGAGGAGAGTAGAACCATGCAGGTTGTCCTGAGCTCTGTGGAGGAAGGAAGGCGTAACCATGCGAATGTTCGTTCAATGCTGATGTGCTTGGCACTCGGCCTGTCCAGTCTCGGGCTGCAACTTTCTTCTGAAGGGTCTCGGTGGTGGAACTTGCTGTGTCTTCTCCCTCATCTCCTAGGGTGCTCCAGGACCTCTTCCCCAAATCGTCCGAGCTGTATGAGAGGGTGGCCAGCAACAGGGAGCACTGGACCAAAGTATCGCACAAATTCACCATTCGGGGCCTCCCCAGCAACAATTCTCTGGACTTTCTGGACGAAGAATATGACCTGCAGATAATGGCGGACAACGGGGCCAAGATGAACGGGTGCCTGGACTGCGAAGAGGGGCATATGGGGGCAGTGCTGGAATGATGCCCACGCCGCCCTGACCCCCACTTGGCACAGACTCGGACACACACAAGTGCAACTTTGTAACCTTTTCCCTCCCGGAAAAGGACGGGGCTGATTTTGGAAACCGACAAACAAAAAGGGGTTTTTATTTATACAAGTTCTATCCGCCACAACATTTTCCTCCGCCCCCTTCCACCCCATTTTCCGCCACTCCTCTGCCCCCCATGCACCCCCCCCCATTTCATGGACCGGCCTCTTCCATTAACGCTGAGACTCTGCCCGCTTGCTGTCGTTTTCAGCTTGCTTGCACTGTTGAGTTTAAATGAATGCACAGCCCCCGCCCCCGCCCTTCTGCCTTCGCTCATGTGCTGTAACATCTGCCAGAGGGGTCTGCTATCAGACCAGGTCAGATTTTTTTTAACAGCCAGCAGAGATATGTACAGAGGTTGTTAATTAGCCTGCCCCATGGAAGGGTTCTCTGCTTTGGGTCTAAGAAAAGGGGGTCCCAGATGCTGCGGACACGCAGAGAGTTTCCCTTGCAAGGATGGAAAATATTGCTGTATCCTGTGCTGGGGAGCATATTGTGTGGGTGGGACTGGATTTTTTTTTCCTGCAGGTGGATCTTGAAAAAAAGACTTTTCAATATTTTGTCCCCCAAATTTGATTCAAGCTTTGTGTCGCTGCAAGCAGTTAGCAGAGGAGACCCACCCATTCCCAGCAAATTGCACCAACCATTTCTATTTCTCCTCCCCGCAATTTTGAAACATCTGGTTCCTGACAGAGGCAGGGTACTGGGTGTGCTGAGCTATAGGTGTAAAGCAGTTTGGGAGCCTTTTTAAATTCTGAATATGCAGTGCCCAAGCAAGCAAGGAGTGACCGGCAGAGGACCCCTCCATCCCAGTCAGCTGCAGAAACAATCCAGAATTATATCCATCTTCTTGTCCAAACACATTTCCAGCCTCCGTGCTCCCTGTGTTGCGTGAAGGAGGGCAGCAGGTTGGAAGATCCTGCTTACAGCCAGAGATCCTGATACTGTTTGCCCTGGACACTGGGCAGTCCTGTATCCAATCTGAAACGGAGCCTAAACTTAGCCTGCCCCCTTTTTAGGGTTTCGCACCATCCCTCATTCTAATACAAGTATATTTAGCCATAGCTTACCGCATATCTGTGGCTCATGTTCTCAAAGGCCAAGAGGCAGTAGGAACGTTCCGATCTTCTCAGGATGGGGAAGCAAAACTCGGGGGGGGGGGAGTCCAGTAATTGCAAAGGCCTTAATTCAACATGCCACTCTTCAGTGATGTCTCAAAGTATGGGGGGCGGGGGGCGGGCTCCCAGCCAATTGAATGGGAATAATTGGGGGGGGGCTCCCAGCCAATTGAATGGGAATATTTGGGGGGAGGCCCTCCCAGCCAATTGAATGGGAATAATTGTGGGGAGGCGGGCTCCCAGCAAATTGAATGGGAATAATTGGGGGGGGATGGGCTCCCAGCCAGTTGAATGGGAATAATCGCATTGGAGCATCAATGTGTTTTTGCACCAATTCCCAGTCACTTCAAGACCAAACTAGACATTTCACAGACATGACCTTTTTCCCTTTTAAACTGAAAAGCAGCCTTGGAGGCTGTCACTGGGACAGCTGCCGATCCCCTATGCAGCCTGCTTTCCCTCCACAAATCCATTCCTTTGCAGGGCGAAGTGTAGCTTGGGGAAAATGATTTCAAGTGGCCAAGCCCAAGTGGCAGAGGAACGGATTATGGTACCTCCCTCCCTTTGCTGTGTCTCTGCTCCAAAAGGCAGCTTCCTTGGGATGCTTTTCATTTTAAAACAGATCAGACAGTATACTTGGGGGGCTGTTCACCGCATGAACTGCATGTCGTTTGGTTTAGCCCTCAGTGGGGCTTGTACAGAACATGCTGTCAGCGGATCGGGGCCCCCAGTCTTTTAAAGGCTACTTGAGGGGTCAAATTGAATCTGGTTTGGCGGATAGATCCTCCAGTGACTGTACGGACCTAAATGTACAGTCCTAAATATACAGATTACCCCCTCGGAGCCTGCTTCCTGCCTGTCCACTCCCTGGCTGAAAGACTTCTGCCTGGGAAAAGTGGAGCCACTAAGGAGTGGCGTCCACTGGCAAAACTACAACTCTGTCCAAGTTTCTCTTCAATGAAATTGAGGTGTTTGGGATGTGGATTTGCACGTTGGAGTGGGGGTGGAGGGGCCAGCTGGCTTGATCTCAGGTTTTGTCGTCATATCCTCTAAAGCAGGGATCCCCAACCTTTTGGCACACGGGGGCCGCATTAGAGTGCCCAGTGCCTAAAGAAGGCCACAGCTTAACTCAAAATGCAACAAAATTGCAGGGTGATAGCAGCAAATGAGCAGGTTGGAGGGCCGCACAGAAAGAGCTTGGGGGCCGCATGTGGCCCGCGGGCCGCAGGTTGGGGACCCCTGCTCTAAAGAGTGATATTCATTTTCCACATAGGAGGCAGTGAGAAGAACTCTTCTGTTTATTATAAGTGCAGTTTAACTCCGGGTGGACAAAGTATCTTATCCACTTGATATTTAGCACCCTCTCTTAGGAGGCTAGACACAGAGGGGCTGAAGCCATACAGAGGAAATGGGCCATTCACAAAGACGAAGGTCCCAGCGGGGACACATTTGGGGCTCTGTTGCCCCACTAGACTTTGATGGACCATGGGATCACTAATTCCAACACTTTATTTTGTCATTGTAAGCCTGGCTGTTCAAAAGCAGAAGAGCTTAGGGCTTGAGTGGTGTTGGCTGCCATCTCAGAGGCAGTGGACCATGCACACAATATTTACTACATGCTCAACTATTTTCCAGAAGATTAAAGGGATACCAGCACCACCCACCTCTCTTGCTCGGAGACTTAGATAAGGTAAGATGAAGGGTTTGGCCTTGTCCGTGGCTTGTATACAACATCGGCTTGACTCCCTGACCCCCTGTTGGCTCCTTTTTCTTATCTTAAATCACAGTCTTGATGATTTCAGTTTTGTATCCGGTGCCGAAAAGTGCCTCTTTAGACTATCCTGTTGTGCTTTGCTTCATCTACCTTAAATTTTCTTGCAACGTACCAGCTTCTTTCAATGGGGAGTTGAGGATGGGGAGTTACTTGGGAAAGAGGACCCCAACATAGCACGTGTTGCCTCTCACCCCAGTCTTGATCATTTCTCGGTCAGTCAGCTTTGAGGGCAGGTTTGGACTTTCCAAAAGAACTCACTGGAGAAGGAGACTGGCCTCTAGGGTGGAGGGTCTCTTGTCACCTGGCTGCAATCTTCTTGGCCCCAGTGTGACATCAGGCAACAAACCGATACTTGCCGGAGGAAACTTAAAGGATCTTCATTGGTTCTCCTTTTCATCTGTCTGTGACTGTGGCACGGAGTGCCGTTTGACTGCCATTCTCTCTCTGCTGAATGTCATTTCCTGAGGCAGATGGGCCCCTGTCTCTCTCACGTCTTTCATCGGTTGGTGGTCCAACCAGGCCTTTCTTTCTGAGGACAATCAAATGCCGATCAGACAATCAGAGCCGCCGGGCAGCAGGATCTCTTTCCTTCGTGCATCTGATGGGTTTATGGGGAATACAGCTGTAGATTTAAGGCACCACAAGTCTGTTTTGTTCTTCTTTCAGAGTGAAAAAAATTAGAAACCATACAGAAAAATGTCTCTTGATATAAGGATAGGGTAGATATTCTGTCTTTCTAAAGGGCTGGAGGTGGCATAGATAGGGCTACCCTCTAGCCCCACGTCTTGAGAGAAAGTCACTTGCTGAAGATGGCCAGTGCTTTTCATGCCTTGCAGGAATATGGATCCAAGCCTGCCTGACATTCTCAGTACTACAGAATATTGGCTTTCCTTTCATGGGACAGGAGATTGGATAAGGGGGCCCAAACAGGTCCTTTCCACCGATCGTATGCTAAAGATCTTTTCCGTGCCTTTGCAAACTGCAATTGAATTGCACCTCTGCCGTCTCTAATGTTCAGTTTTTCGCCTCAGGTTGCAGACTGGTTACACAAAGTGAATGTTCAACAAAGCAAAACTGTCTATTAGAAAATGTCGTGAGCCGAGCTTTAGGGACGTGCAAGACGTCCAGGCCTGACTGGAAATGAAAAGATTGAAGGACAAATCAAATCTATGTTAATTTGGGGGTAGGTCTGCCCAGGCTGCCGACATAACTAATGGCATGAGATGAACCCTCAGTAGACGTAGTGGAAGCACCGGAACTCCGATACGTTTGTGCGGGTTGGTCACACATCTGGTGGGGGAACTCTTTTGTGGATCTTTGGTCGCACAGAGACACCCAGAATTCAGTGCTACATCACAAGTGGCACGAAGATTGCTCCCCACCAGTGAACTTTTACTTTTTAAATTTATGACAGTGGTAAGGAAAGAGTCGGCCACTTTTAATTGAAATACTTTTCTCTTGAGACGTGGTGAAATGCATAATGCATCGGTCTGATTGAAACAGTGATACACCTAAAGCCAAGGACAGGCGGAGAGAGTTGAAGAGGAACTTCTAGAGCCTTTCATGAGCAAGGATAGGAAAGCGAGGCCTCTGAGCAAAGATGGGAATTGGGGTTGAATTGGGGAGTGAATATAGGAACCCTTTAAAGTCTGTGCCTGGCTACTCTCCGACACAATAAAAGTGATGCACTGCTAGGATCACACAGTGCAATTCTAAGAACACTTTCCTGGGAGTAACCTCCCATTGAAAAGACCTGAGTAGGATTCTAAGTAGACCTGCTTAGTTTGGCTCTGTGTGTCAGACTATGGAATCCCAGTAATCTAGAGTTTGTCTCCCCCCTTCTGCAAGAAGCACAAAGTTTCTTGATTCCAAAAGGTTTATTGAAAGACAATCCTGAGGATACAGGTATCCATATTCCAAGGACTAGGAAAGTCTTGGCAGGACAGAAGCTTTGTTAAGAATGACACACAAAATGAAAGTAACAACACTTCAAACACCCATTCCCAGCCTCCCCGCTTAGTCCTGTCTAGAGAGCCTGGGAAGGCGAGGACGTCAAGGTCGGCCGGAACAGGTTGATAAGAGAAGTCTTCGCTCCCATGGATATAGGTGGCCTGGACAGCACCTGGGCCTGGAGGGAGAGAACTAAACAGCTACAGATTATAACATGAGAACATGGCGTAGCTATGGCTCGAGAACTGAACAGCAAACCGGCACTCTGACACTGTGTGTCTACACTCCAAACCCTGTGGAAGCTGACCGCCTGCTAAACCTTTCCTCCCTGTTTCAGTTTTAGCTCCCTGTCCTTCTGGACGTGAGCCCTGAGGCAGCTTCCCTTTTCCTTGTAAACTTTAGGCTGCTTTTTAAAAAGAATACCTTGCTCTCTGAGTTGTTGTGGCGCATGAATGGGGTGCGAGAGAAAACTCTGAAGACAAAGCCATTCATGGAAGCCAGGTATGCCTTTGCCTTAGGTGTTCAAATTTGCCTTGGAGAAGAATCTTTGCAATCTGAGCGTTAACCTGAAGGCAGAGAAGGAAATCTCCCCCCTGTGCAGAAATCCCTCCAAGAAGGATGATGATAAAGGAACAGAAGGAGAGCCGCAGGGCTGGTTTGAGAGTTCGTTATGCTCCCCCTGCTTCCAAGGGGAGGGGTGCCAGGGAATGATGCTTACCCGGGTTGGTTCCCTCGGAAGACGAGAGCACCGGAGACTTATGGTGATTTTGTGGTATTTGTTTTATTTACGAACGTAGAATGAAGTCCACCTCATTTTCCCCATGAAAGAGGCTCTGCGCTTTCTCGGTGCTACAACTTACTCTCAAGGCAACAATTACTGCTTCTCTCGGCCTCTTGTTTTTCCAGCCTGAATGGCAGGATTGGAGTCCAGGGGCACTGCAGACCAACACAGCCGCCTGCCTAAAATGGCCGAAATGCAGAGCCACCTGCCCGCCTCCCCTTTCCTGCTGTCCAGGGAACTATTTTATCGGGCAGTCAGAGCTGTCAAGGCATGCTGAGGGGAGATCTCTCCAGAAATTAAGAAGCACCAAGATTTTATCATCCCTTTTGTCAGCCACAAACACTTTCCTAGGGGTAAGCCCCATTGAATAGACCTGCTCAGCAAGGCATCCCAAGGCACTCTCAACAGAGGGAAAGATTCTAGGCCGGAACCACTCATCTACACCAAGTCAGCAGCCTCTGTAACAGTAAGTTGTTGCCCAAAACAAGGTATCCTCATGATCTCATAGACCCACACAGCCAACGGCAACGCAACAGGGGATCCGGTTCAGACCCAGCCAGCAGCACATAGGTCCAGGAAGGGAGGACCAGCATCTTCTGTGCTGCTGGTGGCCAGCTGAGCCCCCCTAGTGTATCTGTGCCCCCCTCACCATGCCTTCCCAGGTTGCCACTCCGGTATGTGGGCTGGCTGGAGCAACAGCAAAGGAAGAGACCTGGATAAAGAATGGGAAGAAATCAACAAAGGAGGGCCAGATGGGAGACATTCTCTCCTACATTCTGCTTTATCGGAGTGATGTGCCGAAGAGAGAGTTTTGCGCTGTCATTTGCCAACTTTTTGTGGGATGGTGGCTCTAGAATATAAAGGTGTGAATGGTGGTTTCACGGGACAGTTTTGTTTGAGAGGGAACCACCTGCCAATCATTTGAATGGGCCTCAGGGAAGAGTTGCAATCCAGAACTCGGAATGGGGCCGGGAAAAGCTGGGGCACGCCTGGCGCTGTGCATGAGCCATATTGGGGCATATCTGGGAATGTTCTCTACTGGCGTTAAGTGGGGGCAGCCTTGTTTATGCAGACATGTGTGCATGGATCCCACATGGATCGGGATGCCAGGCTACAAAGAATGCAGGGGGTAACGTTTGGTTCCTGGTGCTGTTTTTTTAACGCCCATTTAATTGCCAATTTTGAAAAGCCAAGCCAAAATCATTTTCTGCCAATCATCAAAATGAGGGAACAGCGATTTCTGTTTTTATCTTTAACCATTTTCTGCACAGGGCTTTATTTTTCCTCCTCAACTCTCCTGTTCTGGACCAAATACAAAACATAAAACAATCAGTCCTTGGAAACTGACAATTGTTGGAACACTATGGGCTGTGTGGGTACCAACACGTACCCCCTGCCCCCCGCCATGTGCATGACCTCTCTTCAAAACATCTGTTTGGACCAGGGTATCTGCTGGCACTTCACTCGCATTCGAATGCAGCTCCCATTTCCAGCCATCTGTTTGGCACTGACCGGGCATTCCGGTTGTCTCAGCGCCTTGCGGTGGTTTAATCCTATTGGCCGTGGAGACCCACATGAATGTGTTGATTGCATCATTAGGTCATGACCTGAAGCACAAATGTCATTGGATGGTCAGAAAGGAAATCAAAAGGGTCACATTAAAGATGGAGGTGGTCAATAAAGGGCAGATGAGGACCCCTGAGGCCATCATCACAGCCGAGCCAAATGGCCTCCGCCACGCATGACTGCAGGAGCCCCCTGGTTCATCTTTCTCCTGGGCTAACTTAAGCTCCAGGTCCACCTCCCAGCATAGAACCAACTCAAATGTTTGGGGGTGAGTTTGGCTGCATCAAACATGCTTCGTTCACACCGAGTATCACAGCTGAAGGATCTTTGCAGAGCCCACCTGCGGACAGCATGAAACATTCAAAATTTCCCCCAGCTTTTCCAAATCGAGTTCCTGTTTGAAACGGAACTTTTCTGATTTTCAAAACCCATATTGTTGCTTTTACGACGTATCCATAATGTGAGCTTTGTTCTCTGCATCCCATGGCCAAGTTTTAACCTCTGTGGAAGCCATGGATTTCTTGCTGAAACTGGGGAGGGGTGCGCGTCAATATTTGGTTGGTCAGTTTTATTTTGTACCCAGGTCATAGATTCAGAGGAGTTAGCCGTGTTAGTCTGTAGTAGCAAGATAGTAAAGAGTCCAGTAGCACCTTAAAGACTAACCAACTTTATTGTAGCACAAGCTTTCGAGAATCTTAAATCGCATAGTTCAGATGCATCTGACGAAGAGAACTGTGGTTGTTGTGGGTTTTCCGGGCTGTATTGCCGTGGTCTTGGCATTGTAGTTCCTGACGTTTCGCCAGCAGCTGTGGCTGGCATCTTCAAAGGTGTAGCACCAAAAGACAGAGATCTCTCAGTGTCACAGAAGAGAACTGTGATTCTCGAAATCTTACGCTACAATAAAATTTGTTAGTCTTTAAGGTGCTACTGGACTCTTGACTATTTTGTAGCCAGGCATTTTATCTTTGCAGTGTTATGCACAGACGGGAATGTTGTTTTGATTTTGTTTTGGCTCCTATGATATTTTGCACCGTGGCCTCACACCCAGCACAACCCTCCTACTGAAATCTCATTTCGGGGCCTTGGCTTTCCTTTGCCGCTTCCCTTCACTGCCAATTTTTAGAAGACGGGTCTTTTGGGTATCAGTCCCCTCTCGCTCTGAAAACAAAGCAAGGGCTGCCGGGAACCATGAAGCACCACACTTTAGAAGAGGAAAGTAAAGGTCTCTCCCTCTCCAAAGCAATGGGAATGTCCATGCTACTGGTCAGATCCCGCTGCCCGGCTGTCCTGTCCAAGCAGAGGAGGCGCACCAGGCTGCAGCTGCTCCTCCGCAGTAGCCATGTCCTTACTGGTTTTAACGTGGGCGTGTATGTGTGTAACCTTTTCTCCTCTGTGTGTGTGCATGTGCGCACAATGGACAGACGCACATGCATGTAGATACTGTGTGAGAGTGTCTGGTCAGTAGGAATATATTCTTAGTGTGCGTGTGAAAAATCTTTTCCAACTTTCTTGTCTTTTCTTATTACGATAGTTGATCATTCTGGTCTGGGGTTTTCGTTCCTCCTTTTTTCTCCCCTGAGTAGCTGTGAAGGAGGAAAATGAGGATTTTCTTTTCCTAATAAATTTCATATGCAGACTTCTGGAGTCTTTGTTCTTGACGGGGCGGGACACGAGGGCGGCACTGGCTTGCCTGAACGACAACCTGGTTGCAAAGGTTTCATTCATCGGGCTCTCATATGGGTCACCTGGGTCTGGGGGTGAGGTTTGGCACTAAACTCATCGTGGGAAGCAGCGCCTGGTGGGCAGCTCTGGGCAACGTCTTGCCCAGGAGTCTCTGTTTTGGGCAGTGACCTTCTGCCCATTTCTTTGGGATCCATAGGAAAACGCAGCTGTCTGTGGACACTTGGACGGGGTTTGCACGCTACCCTGTTAATCAGGAACGAGGCACTTTCATTCCCCCGTTCTCTTTGGGATGCTGGAAGCAGAATTCCTTTTATCCAGAGCAAATCCAGAGTTTAAACCTGAAGGTCTCGGGTTCAATTCTGACAGAATTTCTCGGTAGGGTTGCCAGCTCCAGACTGGTAAATTCATGGAGATTTTGTGGGTGGAGCCTGGGGAGGGCGGGGTTTGGGGAGGGGAGGGACTTCAGCAGGATATAATACCATACAATACCCCTCCAAAGATGCCCTTTTCTCCAGAGGAACTGATCCCTATGGCCTAGAGATGTAATCCCAGGAGATCCCCACCTGGAGGTTGGCAACCTTAGCTTGGGGAAGGGCCGGGGCTCATTGGTGGAGCAGTTCAAGGCCCGACATCTCCAGGCAAAGGATCTCGAAGAGCCGGGCTGGGAAAGGGTTTCGATGGAAAGCAACGTTAGTCAAAGACAATAACGCAGAGCCGGGCAGACCAAAAGGCCCACTTGAGACAAGGCAGCTGCAGACGACCCCAGGACGAGCTTCTGTGGATGGCTTTGGAGAGGTGACAGCCAAGCTACCAGTGATGCCTGACACAGGCTGGACACTCGTCAGCTTCCCTCACGTTTTGATGGGAAATGTAGGCGCCCTGGTTTTACAGCTTGGCTCTCCATTACAGCTGCAAGACCAGGATGCCTACATTTCCCATCAAAACTTGAGGGAAGCTGACAGGTGTCCAACCTGTGTCTGGCGTCACTGGTAGCTTGGCTCTGAGACAGCCCTGCTCATCTGACCTTGTCTTAGAGAGGAGAGCCTCATTCTTGACCTTGCCTGTTGTAGCAGTGGGGCTAGCCCTCTTGTTGCCAGCTGACGAGGAAAGCCTGGACCGCTTTTGTGCTTTCAGCAGTGCAATCATCTGCAGAGTTTCATGCAGAAATGGGCCAAGGGAAACTTTTCACAAAATAGAGCAAACCGAGATGAGTTCTGAGCCAGTGTGATGGAATGGTTAGAGTGTCCTACAGGGCAGACCCAAGCTCAGTTCCCTTCCAGACAATGGGTTATCCTGGGCCAATTGCCTACCTCCACTTGAAGCTCCTTGGAGAAATGGTGGGATAAACCACTTGCTAACAGATTATGGTGCTGTTAGAGAAACAGGATCCGTTCAGACATTTGGCCACCCTAGTAGGGTTTGGGGGCAACCAATGTTTCTTGTTTCAACAGGTGCCATTTGGAGTTTCTGCCTCTGCCACCAGAATATCGCAGGCTGCCTTTGAGGACCAAGAGCTCTGAGACTGGTTGAAAACTGCAGTTCACAATTCAAAAGATGGCCCTTCCTTAGGGTTGCCAACTTCAGGGAGGCGGGGGTTAAAAATCCTGTCTCTTTAACAGAGGCTGGGATCTTATCACGAGCCAACAAGACTTAGTGGAAAAGACAACGAGGCTAGGAAAATTGGGAGGCAGTAGAAAAAGAGGAAGACCCAGTGTGACATGGCTTGACTCAATAAAGGAAGCCACACCCTTCAATGTGCAAGTCTGTTAATGATAGGGCATTTTGGAGGTGGATAATTCATAGGGTCGACTTGACAGCACATCACACACAGCACAGCCAGGTGATGTTATTTACCTCCATGGAAATCTTCAGTTGCCCATTTCCGCACATTAAACCTCTGTTTAAAAGGAGAGGACATTTTTTTTTCTCCAGGTCATCTGGCAACCCTGCCACCTCGCTGGCAATCTGACACTGTCCAATGAAGGATTAGGAAGCCGCTTTTGTCCATGCCAAACCAGTACGGTTCCCTGTGCCCGGCAGCAGCCCTATAAGCTCTTGCCAAGAAGGGTCTTTCCTGCTAGTAGCGCTCCAGCAATTGCCGGGAACTGAGCATGGGGCCTTCTGTATGCAATGCCAGTGTCCCATCTGGGCTGCCAAACTACATCAAATGCCATGGTTAAGCAGCCCCGTTTGCCAAGCATGTATTGTGTTATGTGCCATCAAGTCGCCTCCGACCTATGGCGACCCTGTGAATGACAGACCTCCAAAATGTCCCATCATTAACAGACTTGCTCAGATCCTGCAAACTGGAGGACGTGGCTTCTTTTATTAAGTCTGGCCAGCTCGTTTTAGGTCTTCCTCTTTTCCTGCTGCCTTCCACTTTTCCTAGCATTGTTGACTTTTCCAGAGAACCTTGTCTTCTCATGATGTTATTTATTTATTTATTATTTATTTATTATATTAGATTTTTAGTCCGCCCTCCCCACCAAGTGGGCTCAGGGCAGAGCACAACATTTTAATTTACATAAAAACACATAAAAGCAGATCAAACATTACAATAAAATTTTAAATACTACATACAATAAAAACTTCTCAGATGGTGATGGAAGAGTTACTTCATTTCAGACATGACCCATATATCCATATCTATAGATATATATAGGCTGGTGGACAGATCTTTTCAAGTCAAGTCAAGTATGGCCGGCGGGGGCCCAGCCCAGCCTCCGCCATATGCCTGGCAGAATATCTCTGTCTTACAGGCCGGGTGGAAGGATAATAAATCCTGCCAGGCCCTGGTTTCATCAGACAGAGCATTCCACCAGGCCGGTGCCAGGACCGAAAAGGCCCTGGCTCTGGTCAAGGCCAGGCAAGCCTCCCTAGGACCGGGGACCACCAAAAGTTTTTTGTGTGTAGAACGAACTGTCCTCTGGGGTATATATAGGGAGGGGCGGTCCCACAGATATGCTGGACCCAGTCCGCACAGTGACCAAAGTACGATCGCCTCAGTTTTGTCCTTTTAGCTTCTAGGCTTGATGTGATCTAGTACCCTCTTATTTGTCTTTTAGGCTGTCCGTGGTATCTGCAAAACTCTCCTCCAGCACCGCATTTCAAATGCCAAGCATGTAGCTCCTTTTTCTCTGGAGACAGGCTTGCAAAGATTTGGTACGAAAAAAGGAGTTGATGAAGCATTAAATATTATCTCCTGGGAATGGCTTTAGGTTAAACTTTTGTTACAGGCACAGCTAGAAGGAGTTATTCAAAAGTTAGCTGTCTTGCTTGGGGAATGCAGAGCAAGACAAAGCTGATCAGTCCGGTAAGCAGTCCTGTCTGCTTGTGGTGGCAGCTGCTGGAATATATTTATTTAAAATATTTCTACCTTTTCTTATCTCTGCAAACTCACGGCGACTAACTGAAGAAAAAGTAGGGGCTGCGTTCTGCTTCATTCTAAGACAGAAGGCGTTTAAAAGTATTCCATTGTTGGGAAGTAACGTGTGAAACAGCATCTGGTTCAAAAAGCCAAATCCCATCCCTGCAAACAACCCACCGATCCCAAAATGACAAAGTCCATCTATGCACAGTAAAAGTGCAAAAGGAAACCTTACAAGCAGCGCGGAGGCCAGTGTACCTTTGCGGAGTCGCCCAAACCTGTATGCTGTGCAGTGGGCCAGTACCTCAAACTGCCACACAGTGGCACTGCAGACCTGGACATGAACAGGAACACGGGCAGCAGCTGCGGCAAGGCTACACAGTTGTGTGGCATTTTCAAGACTGGAGAAGTTTTGCTTCTGGCCTGCAGTTAGGGTGTGCCAAGCTCTGAAGAAAAAAGTCCTGTCCCCTTTGGGATGTTATTTGTTAGGTGATATGATTTACCTGTATGCCTGCACACATTTCCGCATATTAAGCCACTATAAAAAAATACAGAGACCTGACCTGGGTAGCCTAGGTGAGCCTGATCTCGTCAGATCTCAGAAGCTAAGCAGGGTTGGCCTTGGTTAGTAACTGGATGGAAGATCTCCAACAAACACTAGGGTTGCAGAGGCAGGCAATGACAAAGCACCTCTGTTAGTCTCTTGCCATGAAACTCCACCAGAGATCGCCATAAGTCAGCTATGACTTGAGGGCACTGCACACACACAAGAAGTTTCTCCTGGTAGTTGACAATCCCACGAGAGCCAGTTTGGTGTAGTGGTTAAGAGTGGTGGGACTCTAATCTGGAGAACCGGGTTTGATTCCCCACTCCTCCACTTGTAGCCAGCTGGATGACCTTGGGCTAGTCACAGCTCTCTCGGAGCTCTCTCAGCCCCACCCACCTCACAGGGGGTTTGTTATGGGGATAATAATGACATACTTTGTAAACCGCTCTGAGTAGGTGTTAAGTCGTCCTGAAGGGCGGTATATAAACCGGTTGTTGTTGTTGTTGTTGTTGTTGTTATATGATGTGGCAGGCTAAAAACAGACAGGAAACTGACCATCCAGCAACTTTCTCCTGTAAAATTTTATGGACTGCTTTTATTTAAATATCTGAGGAGGGCTGCTCTGTATGACCAGAGGATGGGCTATGGCTGTGTAGAAGAGCTTCTGCTAAGCATGCAGAAGGTCCCAGGTTCTATCCTTGGCATCGTGAGTGATGCCTGGAGAGTCACTGCTAATGTAGACAGCACTGATCTCAATGGGCCGAGGGCCTGATCCGGGAAATGGCGGTCATGCCAAACGTACCTGTCTGCTGCAAGTGTTACATTGCCTTGCATTCCTCCAGACTTCTGCTGTGTGCATGGCGGTCCCAAGCACTCTTGGCCCAGTGGTATTTGGGAGATAAATTATTCTGGGCACTCCCCAAGAAGAACCAGGGTTTGTGTGTGTGGAGGGGAGAGAGCCAGCTGTAGCATGTGTGGTATGGGAAACAGGGCTGCGGTATTGCTAAACTGCATGGGGAGGGCAGAGACGTTTGACCTTTCTCCATTTGTGCGTGTTAAATTAATGCACGTGCACTTCACACCAACCTTATGTTGGAAGAAAAGTCAGAGGGAGGTGATGACACGGCGTGAAGTCAGACAACTTATGCACGGGGCTCCTCCACCGGTGATTCCTAGAGCAACATGATGTCACTTCTGGTTCCCCCAGGAAGTTCATCACACCATGTGCAAAACATGCTACTGCCCCGCCATCTCTTGGCAGTTGCTAGCCATTGGTTGACAACCCTAGGCAATACAGAAGTTCTCTCTCCGCCACCATTTGCAGAGAGTCAGTCACAGCAGAGTGGAATGATTGCGTAGTTGGACCTTTGCGTAGGATTGCCAACCTCCAGGAGTTGCCCCAGAACTACAACTGATCCCCAGACTAGAGATCAATTCCCCTGGAGACAATGGCAGCTGGATTCTATGGTAGACCGTAAAGTATAGGAGACACAGAAGTCCTAGAGAGTCATCACACGCTTGCTGATCTCCCCTGCCCTCAAATCTCCAGGAATGTTTGAAGCTGGAGCTCGCAACCCTGAAGGCTGGAGTAACTGACAATGAAAAAAAGGGCTGTAGGAGCTTTGACGGGCCAGGGCTTAGCACTGAAGCAGCCATGGGGGTGGGACCCGAAGTCCAATGGTGGCTGTGGCTCTGGGTGCGAGTGAAGGAGATTCAGTTGTTCTGCCTGGATGACAGGTGGAGCTCTGATGGGCTTGGAACTGAGATGGCAGTTGGAATTTTGAAGCGTCCAGTGGGAGCCTGAGGGGTGAGCCTTGGTCTGAGGTGACAGCTGCAGGGAGCAATGAGAGCTCGGAGGAGGCGGGATTTCAGGATGACGCTGCTTGCTATTGGAGCTGGGGGGAAGGATTGGGACCGAGCTAACAGCTGGAACTTTGAAGGGAGCCATGGGAACTCTGAGGGGCGGGGCTTGAGTCTGAGGAATTTGGAATTTGACTCTGTTGGAATTTTTGAACGTCCTAATAGGAGCTCTGAGGCGGCAGGGCTTGGCAGCAGTGGAGCACATGGGTTTTTGAATCACCAATGGGAGCTCTGGGGGGGTGGGACTTTGGCCTGATTCAGCTTGTAATTGGCTGTTTTAGACAGCTGGAATTTTGAACCTCCCAATAGGAGCTGTGGAGGGGCAGGGCTTGTGTCTGAGCAGCAGTGGAGTGCTTGGAATTTTTGAATCACCCAATGGGAGCTCTGGGGTGGGTGGGACCTGAGACTGCTTCAGCTGGCAATTGGCAGTTTAGGCAGCCGGAATTTTGACCCACCCAATAGGAGCTTGGAGGGGGCGGGGTTTATGATCGAGTGACAGCCGTGCTCTGGGCCTTCAAGGGGCCTGGCAGTTGGGGCTCTGAGGGGAAGGAGGCCTTGCTGGAGGGAGGCCTGGCAGGCTCCGGGCTTTGCGTGTGGACCGGGTGGGCATGAGAGGCGCTGAGGCTCTGCTGGGCACCTGGCTGCTCTTGCTCCTCAGCCCTGGTGTGTAACATGGAGGGGCCTCAAACACTGGGGGGGGGGAGCCCGTTGGGGTTGCCAAGCTCCAGGTGGGGCCTGGATTTCTCCTGGCATTCCTATTGCTCTCTTGACCACACAAATCAGTCCCCCTGAAGGAAATGACAGCTTTGAAGGGTGGCAGTCTAGGAGAAATGGAAGTCTTAGAGCGACTACAGTGGGTGATGCTCCACTGCTTCTCCTCTGGTATACCACGGAGTCTCTATAGTGGGGTTGCCATCTCCAGGTTGGGCCTGGAATTCTGCTGGAATTTCAACTTATCTCCTGACTGCATTTTCCCTAGAGAAAATGGCACCTTCAGGGGACAATTTATGATGTATCATAGATTCTAGGTGAAATCCCTCCCTGAATTTTCTCCTCCACAGGCCTCGCCCTCAAGTCACCAGGAATTTCCCACACTGGAGTTGGAAACTGTACTCTATAATTAGGGTTGCCAGCTCCATGTCGGGAAATTCCTGGAGATTTGGAGAGTAGAGCCTGGAGAGAGTGGGTTTGGGGAGGGGAAGGACCTCAGTGGGGTATACGGCCCTAAATTCCACCCTCCAAAGCGGACATTTTCTCCAGGGGAACTGATCTTTGTCAGCTGGAGATCAGTTCTAATTCTGGGAGATCTCCAGCCACCACCTGGAGGTTGGCAACCCTAAGTATACTATATACAGACCAGAAGAAATAGATGGATTGTCAACCATAAAGATGCTGGAGGTCAGCGGTTGGATAAGGATTGATGCAGATGCGACTGCTGTTGGCTGGCATGCACCTATAGGTTTTCAGCAGGGTTGCCAACTCTGAGTCGGGAAATTGCTGGAGATTTGGGAGTGGAGACCCTAAAAGATGGTGTTTGGGGGGGGCTGCTTAGCTGGAATGAGATGCCACCCCTCAAAGTGTCCATTCTGGACTGTCTTTGTGTTGGTCATCGAACTGTATCATCATCTGTGTATGGAGAAAGTTTTAGCAATTTTTAACCTGCACTGGGCAGGGGGTTGAACTAGATGGTCTGTATGGCCCCTTCCAACTCTATGATTCTATGAACCTATGTATATAGCCTGCAATTCAGGCCTTATGTGTTTAACTTGTTTCTAACCTATATTTTGTGCACATCCGTAATAAATACCTACTTGGAATATATTCTACATTTGATGTTGTAACTTGACTCCTCTATTTTTTCCTGAACTGATTTCTGTTGCCTGGAGATCAGTTGCAATTCCAGGAACACACCAGGAGGACTCACCTGGAAGGTGGCAACCATAGTCTTAAGAGTGGATTTTTTTCCTCTCCTTAGCACTGAGTAAAAGCTGAAGAGGGTTGTGAGAGGTTTTTAGGTTGAGTAGAGCATAACTAAAAAGCATCCCGTTATGCCAGCAGAAATATTACTGATCAAAATGTTAGTATAACAGGCAGAATACATGCGTAAGGAAACTTGTAAATTTGATAAGGTTGGGGCGGGTGGAGACAGAGGGAAATTATATGAGGTGTGAAATTAAATTGTGAATTTTGGTCAGGTGGAAGTGACCTTACTGAAAGGGGAAGAGTTGGAAGAGCTTTGTGTCTCTCCTCATTTACCAAATGAATAACTGAGGCTGTGGCAGAGGTGGGGGGGGGGCTAGCTCAGGACCCTCTTGGTCCTGAGACATGAAAGGATTCTTATCTCCTAAGTGGACTTGCAAAATGCTGTCTTCTGTTCTGCCATACTAGCGTAAAAGACCCATGGCAGATTTGCTCCTCTGACCAAAGTCTTACGAACGTGCCCCCCTGGAAACGGGTGAGATTGGCAACTACCCATTTCACATGTATTCTCAGGGATGGCTCCCCCGTTGCGGCATAGCCCACCTGAGGAAATCAGGACAGCTCCCACTTGTCTTCCATTTCACAGAATGTGCAAAACAAAAATTATTCAGGAAGGCATTTTTAAAAAGATTAGAGCTATAGTGTAATGGAATCGCTGAGAAGGTCACTTTATAAGACAGATGATTGGAGACTATTGGGGGGGTTGTAATTTTTTTGTAAAGACTATTGTAATGTTCATTGTATGTATCACCTACCTTCTTCTGCATTGTCTTCTGTTTTGTCACGCATAGACAGTCCTCCCCCCCCCTCTCATTGTTGTTGCTGTTGTGGTTTGTATTGTCTTCCAATTCTTTAATTCTACTCTTTCTGTAATTCTACTGTATTGTTCATTGGGTGCCCGTGCTGACTGATTAAACTGGTTTGGGAGATTGTTTTCTAATTTTGCCATCTGCTTTGAGTCTCCGTGAGAAAGGTGGGCTATACTGAACTAAAGAAAAATAAAATTCCTTGCATGGTTCACTTAAAAAAAATATAACTCCCCTTTCTAGGCTTTCTGGAAACTTCAAAATATCTCTACTCGGAAGTAATTGTTCCACAAGTGCTCCTAAGAAGATCTGCCTTCAACACTGAGGTAATTTTGCACTTTGTGGGGTTAGGAACTGCAGCTTCAGGTAAGAATAAGGGTCCATCTGTGCTGACACTGTTTTCTAGTAACTCGTACAATCAAATTCTTCCAAAAGTATGATAACAAAACTCTTGTGCACTGAGAACTACATGGAAGACAGCCTAATCCCAGGTAGATAAGAATCTTAATACTCTTTGGTGATATGATTAGAAAGGATTGCCTGGCCTATCCCAGCCTTTTGATTGAAGAACTGAATAAAACCCGGGCTTCCTACATCCTAGTCCCACACATCCATGCCCTCTTCTGTGATCCAAATCCCTCTCCCAAAACTGCTCCATCCTTTCCTCAGGAAAAGCAAATTACTGGCTATTTTGGCACATTTTCAGGCCCTTTTTGACAGCTGCCGTTATTCTAGTGGAGGTGCAAATACAAACTCCCAAGTAAATGCAATCTTTATTA
Organism: Eublepharis macularius; assembly: GCF_028583425.1. Lineage (NCBI taxonomy): Eukaryota > Metazoa > Chordata > Lepidosauria > Squamata > Eublepharidae > Eublepharis > Eublepharis macularius. The sequence continues at coordinate 186,389,934 of NC_072792.1, forward strand.
TTCTCAGTCCTGTATTTTCAATCACTAAAATAGGATAGAATTATCTCCTGCAGATAATAACAACAACAACATTCGATTTATATACCGCCGTTCAGGACAACTTAATGCCCACTCAGAGCAGTTTACAAAGTATGTCACTATTATCCCCACAACAAAACACCCTGTGAGGTAGGCGGGGCTGAGAGAGCTCTGAGAGAGCTGTGACTCAGCCAAGGTCGCCCAGCTGGCTTCAAGTGGAGGAGTGGGGGAATCAAACCCAGCTCTCCAGATTAGAGTCCCACACTCTTAACCACTACACCAAACTGGCTCTCCAGATCAGTAAAGATCTGGTGGGTAGGGTTAGTTGGTGGGTATAGAATCCAAATGCCTACGTAGGTAGCATTGTGAACTCTAGGTTGGGAAATTCCTGGAGACTTGGGAGGAATGCTGGAGAGGGAGGGACTTCAGGAAGTTACAAGGCCATAGAGCCCCCCCCCCCCCGCCTCTGAAGCTTTTCTCTGCAGTCTGAAGATCATTTGTAATTCTGAGACATCTCTGGCTGGCAATACTACTGTTCAGTCATAAAGCCCCCCGGGTGCTTTTGGCCCAGCATAACCCATCTTTCTGGGTTCATGAGAACCAAATGCAAAAAAGGGGTCCTGTGACCTCATGTATGCTATGACCTCATGGATTGAAATGCAGACTAAAATCAGAGAGAGATTCTGTGCTTTTTTGAAAATGAGATCAAAATGAGTGGGCCTAAGAATCAATATTTTTCTTGTTTGAACTGTTTAGAAAGAAATATCTTATCTAATCAGGATTGAAGGAATCAATAGAATCGTTCACCTTCAGCAGAAGTAAGTGGCTGTTTTCTTTCTGATTCGACCTACATTGTTCCTGGTAGCTTTTAAAAACTGTGGTCACCATTATTATGTGTTGTCGAAGGCTTTCACGGCCGGAGAACGATGATTGTTGTGGGTTTTCCGGGCTGTATTGCCGTGGTCTTGGCATTGTAGTTCCTGACATTTCGCCAGCAGCTGTGGCTGGCATCTTCAGAGGTGTAGCACCAAAAGACAGAGATCTCTCAGTGTCACAGTACTCTCTGTGCTGGCGAAACGTCAGGAACTACAATGCCAAGACCACGGCAATACAGCCCAGAAAACCCACAACACCCACCATTATTATGTTTAACTTCATGGGGTAACTGTGGAAAATTATTTATCTAAGAAAGTTGTTCATTCTAAAAGGATAAATGCTTCTTTTTAAACATTTACTTATTCGTTAGATACTTTGGTTAGAGAGAGTTGTAGAAATCTCTGTTTACAATAAAAAAACAACCCATTATTTCTGTTTATATTTTGGAAGCCTCACCTGAAAATGTACAAGTCCCAGCTAGTGAGGAAGGGTGGCTGCAACCCCGTCTCAGTTGCCGCTCTTTTAATGAGCACACGCAACTCGGACATGACTTCTGTGGGGTTACCTTCCAAGGGAATTGATTCAGCACTGGAAAGTTAGCAATGTGGATCTTGCTTTCTCTCTTCCTTCTGACCATCCAACAGCAGTTGGATAAATTCTTCAAGAAAAATATTGTACGCGGACATCAAAATAAAAATATTGACATTGGCAACTTCCTTCAACCTGAGTAAATAAACTAAACATAGAATCACTAATTGGGTTGGACCCAGCAGTAGATTTTTCACTAACAGAAGGTTGGGGGTTTTTAAAATTTCCCCTCCACTTTAAACTCCCCATTTTGTCCTTCTTGCTGTACCATAGGGTTCTCTGTCCCTCAGAAGCAGCATTTTTTTAATAAAGAAGGAAAAGATTTAATACAAGAAATGATAAAACCATAAAATACAAACAAGGGATTAAAATTAAACCATAAAAGAAATGATCAAAACAGCTCTTGGCAAATTGTTAAAAACCCAAATTACAATAAACAAGCATTTAAACTTTGTTGCGTTGAGTGGATTACTTCTTCGGCATTTAAAACATCTAAAACTGGTTTCCATATTTCATCATATTTGAATAAAGGGACCACCATATACAAGTTCCCAAAAAACAGATTTTGCGTAATCCTACCGATCAAATATTGCTCCCAGATTTTCTGATACCATTTTTTTTTCGCAATGGGCCTACGAGGGATTTCCAATTACCACTGTATCCAACCCAATGGTTGCTAATTCTAGAAAAAAAACTTAATATGCGGTAAGATAGCAAGTAAGAACATTTGTTTTGCATTTTTCTTCTTTTTACGATTTGCATTTCTGATACTACCTTTTTGATTGCAGATCCTTTATAACTGCAAATATGCCATTTTATACTTTCAATAAGAGAGGGGAGCGACTAGTGGATCATCCATATATTCAGGTACATTTTAGCCACATGTCTTCTGAAGAATGAAAATATCAAAAAATGTGAATGGGGAAAAGTGAAAGCTTTAATTCACGGACTTCCATGTGTTTAGAATACAAGTGGATGAAATATTCTTGAACCTGGCGCAACATGCAGTTTTTATTCACCCCTATAAAACAGAATTACTTTAGCTGTTATGTTTCAGTGCTAAGCTGCATGTTACTGTGGCTATAGGGCCAACCTGTGGCTACCACCAACACCATTTTAAAAGAAGAATTTGGCCATTTAAAAATGCCGCCAGGCCACGGTGCAGCAGGACCAGGTGATTTCTCCACTGCATCTTTTTAAAAGTTGAAAATGGGAGGGGGGGGGGTGCTTCAACGCTTTCCAAAGGTGCAGGGGGGGACAAGATTGCCTCGTCCCTCGTAGCATTTTTAAATAGCCAAATTCTTCTGTGAAATGGCATCAGCAGCCATACGGTTGCCAGTCCCCTGTTGAGGGTGGGGACTTACCTGGCTGGCGGGGGGGATGCGCCTTCTGGGGCGTGCTCCTTTGTGGTGCAATGCGCTCCCACACTCCACAGTGGCCTGATTCGTCCGGATTCAGGCCAGAGTCAGGCCAGATTTGGGCTGAATCAGGCCACTGCAAAGTGCAGGAGCATTCCAGGGCCCGTCGCACTGCCCTGACAGCACTCCCGATTCGGTCCCCTGCGGAGTGCAGGAGCGCTCCCAGGAGCGGCGTGTGGCCTGTGCAATGATGTCACTTCCCGGAAGTGCACACAGCAACACCTGAGAGGTAAGTGCCAGGTCTCCCACCTCCCGCCGGGAGGGTAGGGGGGCCTGGCAACCCTCGTTTGTACCCGTGGCCACCGTAACATCTAGTTTGGTCCACAATGTCATTAACATGAGTGGCTTTTTTAAAAAGTGAGGGATTCAGGTGGCAAGTGAGGGATTCTGGTGAAGACAGGTACAAATTGATTACCCGCTGTCCTTTTGACTGGGAACTCATCTGTTTGGGGATGTTGAGAGGTGTATCATAAAGGACCTGAGTGTAATAATGGACAATCACCCTTGGCGTATCGATTTCCTTGAAGTAAAAACATTGAAAAGAGTCCTTGGGAACCGTATTATGTATTACGGCATAAGCTTTCAAGATGGACTACAGCCCACTTTTCCAGATGTATGCATGGTATAATTAGTTGAGAGATACAAGCATGAAGGGGAAAATAACTGTGAACAGTAAGGGCAAAAAAAATAGAAAATGGAAGGGCTATAGCCTGTGACTTTTCTACATAAAAATCAAATGATAGAAAATAAGCATAGAAACCATCCTCAGCAGCAAAGCACGTCACAATCTTTGACAGAACAACTTACTCTGTTCCTAAATTCCATATCAAGTGCATCACTTATATATTTGTGTCTCCCAGAGATTCCAGCTCTTAATGTATACCTGATTGATTTTAGTTAATGCTTCTGCTCCAGTAACTTACATAAGAATACATTCTGACTTATGGCAATTGTGTTTCTGAACCTTCAGGCTGGCTGCTATTATCGTGGATATGTGGAAGATGTCCCTGGTTCAGATGTCATCCTTTCAACCTGTACTGGTCTTTGGTAATGACTTTGCACTAGGAGTTTAAAAACACGCTAAAACAGCAGGATATTTGTGTCCCTTCTGCCATTCAAATGCATATTTTATTGTGAGCCACAAATTCAAACACAGTGCGCCTGCCAGTCCCTCTGGATTTGCATTTGTATTCCTAACACACACTGAGCACCTGCATTGGCACGGTTCATGCAGCCAAAAGAACTCATTGAACTTTTCACGTCCAGTTAAACAAATGCTGTTTGGTTCTGTGGGACTAGTAGGGACATCAAAAAGCTCACAAATAGTTCCTTAACTTTGACGGCTGATGATTTATACAGTACTTTCCCTAAGTACTCCAAGCATTCCAGGTACATTGTTGGTAGTCCTTATAGAAAGGGTCCCCGAAGTGGTGCCTGTGGACACAATTAGAATCATAGAATCATAGAGTTGGAAGGTACCTCTAGGGTCATCTAGACCAACCTCCTGCACAATGAAGGAAATTCACAAATACCTCCCCCCCCACACACACATACCTCCCCTGTGACCCCTGCTCCATGCCCAGAAGATGGCAAAACACCTCCAGGACCCCTAGCCAAACTGGCCTGGGGGAAATTACTACCTGATCTCAAGGTGGCGATCAGCATTACCTTGGGCATGTAAGAAGTCTATGAGATTTGAGCTTTTCTCGTGTAGCTCTCCCTACACAAGATTGTTATGGACCTGTCAGCTGTTTTCTGAAACACAGTTCTTCCTGCAGTAAAAATCTCCTTCATAAAAACCATAGGCTAAACTACCTTAGCCTTCAAGGCTGAATTACATTTTCAGCAGAAAAACCAGAATTGAGTTAAACCTAGGTGACAGCAATATCCATAATGAAATTTCCTTTGTAACTAAAACTCTGAATCAAAAGGTCACAAGTTAATATTCCATGAAAGCACGCCGCACGTGAGGTATTAGAGTTTGCAGTCTCCCAGCATTTGCATTCCTTTCCCTCCAACATACTAACGACAGTAGCCGGTAGCCAGCCTACATCTCCAGGATCTGAGCAAAGGTCAGCCGCAAAGTGGAGGCACTCTCAAAAAAATTGTGCCTGCCCACGTCTTTCCTGTTGCTTCCCAAGCATTTCTGGAACGTGGGAGGGGCCAGGAGGGGCTTTTGCCCAGCAGGGCTTCTGATGGGCCACTGGAGATTTGATTGGCTGTGCAGATTTTTGGCAGAAGCTACTTCCACAAGGATGACTGTGTGACTGAAGGTGTGGCAGCCATTTTGTTGCTGCCCCCACCACAGTGCGTCAGAACTCCAAATGTGCCCACAGGGTCCAAAAAGTTGGCGATCCCTGCCGTCCAGCTTCTGAATATCAGTGCTGGGAGGTAGCCTCAGAAGACCTGTCTCCCACGCTTCTTCACCCACATCAATCATGAAACGTATCCACTACGCTGGAAACAGTGTGGACAAAATGGAGACTATATTCATCTATGGTGGCCATGCCCTAAAATCCAGTTGTTCTGAGTTCGAATCTTACAAAAAATTAAAACAATAACAAACTATGCAATACCCAGGCGCCCTGAAGTAATCCAGACTCTGGGAGGACCGGACGGTCCCATCTATTGGGAAAAATCTGATATTTTTATTGACTGCTGCAGCAAAATTGCTTTTAGCCTCAACCTGGAGGCAGGAAAAAACTCCAAGTGTATCACAATGGCTCAGAAAACTGTGAGACATTTTTATCATGGAAAAAATAGCGGACCACCTTAAAGGCATAGATAATCCACAATATCAGTCGTGCTTTCTTTGCTATAATGTGACTTCTTATACTCAGTGTATTGTTTTCAGTGTTAATATTGGCTGTTTGTTAAAACATTAAGGTCTTCATCTCTTCCAAGTATTGCCCATACTCTGTATTATGCTGTTGTTGAATTTGGTTATTTGTAGTTTTGGGAAAAGTTATATAAAAATGCAAAATATAAAGTAAAAAAAAAAAGAAGTCATTGGCCTCTTATGTCCAGTTGGCCCTGCAGGGCCACTGGTCAGCCACTGCGTGAAAGAGCATTTATTATTATTATTTATTAGATTAGATTTTTAGTCCGCCCTCCCTGCCGGGTGGGCTCAGGGCAGAGTACAACATTTCAGTTTACATAAATACAGTTAGATACAGCATGCAAGACTAGATGGACCACTGGTCTGATCCCAAAATCCCAGAAGGCCACAATGTTGCATTGATAGCAGAGGTGAGAGGTGAACCGGCTCATAGCACAGCCTCTTAATTGCAGTGCTACAGTAATCGAAGGAGGTGCCAAGTGAGCGGATGATGCGATGCAAAGCCTAGCAAGCTGCTGGTTCTACATGAACAAAATCTCTACTTTGCAGGCCACACAGAATTTGGGTTTGTAAACCTGGACTATATAATGGACAGATGATCAACACTCACTGTCACATTTACACAGCATGGGGTGGGGAAGAACTTCTTATGAGCATTATTCTGGCAACTGCATACCCCTAACATTTTGATGTAGAAACTTTAAACTTACTTGAGCTACTTTTCTCTGACATTTATTATGCTGTTTAATTTGTTCTCCCCTAAGTTACTTTTTGCCCTGACCTGGATAACCCAGGAGAGCCTGATCTCATCAGATCTCAGAAGCTAAGCAGGGTTGGCCTTGGTTAGTAATTGGATGGGAGACCTCCAAGGAAGACCAGGCATAAACAACCCCACAAGGGTCACTGTAAATCAACTGAATTTAGGGCAGGGTTTCGTTTTTTTTTAAGTTGCTTTTTAAACTTTTTCAGGGGACACGTCCAGATTGGAAGTTTAATGTATGAAATACAACCTATACAGGATTCCCCTACGTTTCAGCACCTTATTTATCGGACTTCTCCCAAACAGCACGAGCCTTGCAGTGGGATACTTGAAGACCAGGATGAGTTGGAAAGTAGTGAGTTGGGAACTGGAGCTATAGACAGCCCAATCGCCAACCACAACTCCAAGACAGTAAGTTTTTGTTAGCTGAACTCGAAGTATTTTATTTAGAAATTTTTAAAAATAAAATAAAATCACTGAATACTGCTGGCGGGGAGCAGTGTCAGATTTTTATGACATCTTCATGCATTCATGAAACAGCAAAAAATAGCAACCATCTCATGCTTATGCACTTCTGTTCTGTGGGGAGAGAGATGACCTGAATTCCTAGATCCTTCTTAGCATTCTCTTGCTTAGCCTTCACAGATATTGTCTGCCTCAAGGATATTTTCCCCAGAATCATTAAGGTTACAAACCCACAGTTTTGTTCCCAAATGGAAATCTGCCCAGGGCTATAACAAGTGCAGTATGTAGTCCTCCTAGAAAGCTGTGAAACAGACACAGAGCTCATAACAGCGACCTGCAAACTCAACTGCTTTCCTTGCAACTGGACCAATCAGATTAGCCATTTGTTCTGCAACTGATCTTCTAGCAAGTCCTACCCAAGTCTGTCTGCAATGAGGCAATGGGCTATTTTGCAATTCTGCTTACGTGTGCTTTTTGTATTCCAGTTGATGAACGATCCTGTAGATGCAGCAGCTAGATACTTAGAGTACTACGTTGTCTGCGACAGATCTGTGGTAAACATTTGACAGCCTGTTTTCATAATCACATATGTGTGCAAAGCACTTGGCGGTTGATATTTAGTGTTTGACTGCACCTACATATTGTTGACTATTGTGTAGAGATGGGCACGAACCAAAATACAAACCAAAATTTGTGATGAACCAGGCCGGTTCATGCAGCAGCGGCGCCAGGGTTTTTGGCACCAGCTGGCTGACGGCCAGCCGGCTGATGACCCCCTGCGGCCAGCCGGCTGACGACCCACACCCGCGCACACACACGCACCGGCCTGCGTGATGACGTCACATGTGACGTTATCATGGGTGCACGCGCCCTGCCAGCCCAATTGCTGTGGCGGGCAGCTGGGATGGCGTGCAGGTGGCCTCCGAGCTCTCCCACTCGGTTTCCCTGCACCGCCACAGATGCCTGCCCGCCGCTGCTGAGCCCAGCCGGGGGAGTGTTCTGGCGGCGGCGGCTTGGGGTGGGAGGGTAGGAGGCTGCAGGTCCATGGCGCGTGCTCCCGCCCCCCGCACCTCCTCCAGCACCCCCTCCGGCACCCCGCACCCTGAGGCCACCACCTACCTGGCCTCAATGGGCAAGCCGACCCTGGGTTCATGGTTCGCGAACCAGAAGTTTGTCAGATTCCATTTCTGACAAACCGCCATGAACTCTAGGCTGGTTCATTTGGTTCAGTTTTTTTGGTTCGTCACTACAGACACCCCTGGTGCCAATCAATCAGTTTCCTAGGCAACAGGAGATGGACTTCCTGCAGACCTTCTGCTGACCCAGAAGTGACCTTCTGCTGGCCTGGAAGTGATGGTTTTCTGACCTGGATGTGATGTTTTCATGAACCAAATGAACTAGTTCGCGAACCGGTGGCAGGTTCATGAAAGTTCGTGGTTTGTGAAATTTAACAAAGTGGTTCGTTTTTCCCCTGGTTCGTGCCCATCTCTACTATTGTGCTATAGCAATCACTGGCAATTGTGCTGGCTGTGCAGACAAGAAAATCCAGTTGTGAATGACCGCTATAGCACAATAATAGCACAATATCCAGTGCTGTGTGGATGCAGTCCTGAGCTATACCAATTATGCTACGGCTTGGCTTCCATGAGCCTTCTCTGCATAGTGTCCCTTTCCTCTAATGCAAGAGGCTCTTCCAGTCGATGCCATTTCTTCAGCAGAAGTGTCCTGGGACTGCAAATGGCACACACTAGCCTAACAGAAGTCTGAATTTCTAGACTAGAGGACAGATAATTATTCTCCAGGAAGAACTGGTTAGAACAAGAAATCCATGTTATCTGGAGAGATCTTTGTTAAGTATCTTGAGAGTCAACAACTCTGCATTTTATGCACCACAATAAATAGTAAAGGAGGCTTGTACCTGTACTATGGAAATATCCAGTGGATACAGACTTTACTTCTACGTACTGTCTGTTGCCATATCATCCTACTGGATGCTTTACATGTTTTTTAATATGTCAGAATTGCTTATGCTCTGTTGAGCATTTCTTCAGTGCTGTCGTAGATACCTGCTAGTTTTAAAGCTTTGCAAATTTGCATTTATATACCCAATCAGATTGTTTATTGAAATGTCTTTGGAGTTGACTGTTCTGTGTAATTTGCCTTGAAATGAGAACTATAAATAACGTAATTTTTAAAAAAAACTTACATTGCCTTCTAAGAAGTCTTTCCCTCCACCTTTTAGTATCAATGGGAAAAGCGCAATGAAACGCGAGTGATGCTGCTGATGCTGCAGGTTGTCTCTGTCCTCCATAATGTGAGTCTGTTTCTGGGCACTGGTCTGACTAGTGGATGTGGGAGTGATAAGGAGAGTCCACGAGGTGAAGCTTCCCAGGTTGCCGTCAGGTCCATGAGCCAAGCTACAAGTGATGCCTGACACAGGTTGGACGCTTGTCAGCTTCCCTCAAGTTTTGATGGGAAATGTAGGCGTCCTGGTCTTGCAGCTTGGCTCTCCATTTAATTGAAGTTTACAGAGCGGCAGTCTATGGGAGGGAGAACATGCAGTCGGGAGGGGAGTGCAGGCGTCAGGCTCTCGCCGGGTGCCCCCCTTCCCCTCTGCTGGGTGTGTGTGGGGGGGAGGGGTTTCTATAAACTTCAATTAAATGGAGAGACAAGCTGTAAGACCAGGACGCCTACATTTCCCATCAGAACTTGAGGGAAGCTGACAAGTGTCCAACCTGTGTCAGGCGTCACTTGTAGCTTGGCTCCGTGTGACTGAGTGTAAAACAGCCCTGATGCTTTCTTTTTGTACCTTCGTTTTTTAATCAGAAACATCTTTAGGAGGTTGCAATTTTGAGAGGCAGGATGGGGGGATGCTTAACCCTTTCCCACTCAGAATCCTGCCCTGCGGCTCCCCGACCCCCGTTTACTCTTTTCAACATAACATTACAATAGTCTGAACGTAGCAGCGTCCCTCCAGTCTAAACAACAACACTCTCTGTTGCTTACTCCCCATCCCAGTTAGTCTCCATGGCCGTCTCTCTCTCCTGATGAGACAGTTCTTATCTTAACAGTTCCACAAGAAACTTTTCCAGTCCACACTCTCCCACCCAGCTGCCTCCACTCCCTAACAATTTCTGTTGTTTGGGGTCTTTCTTGGTGTAGGGGGAATTTCTCCACCCTGCTACCAGGACCCAGTCCACTGATAGCCTTCCGGTTCTTGCTTAGGGTTGCCCCTTACCTAAGGCACGCTTGGATCTTCCCTAGACTTTTCTTTCCCTAATTCAGAGCTAAAGTTGCTGACTAAGATGATGTACACAGCACAGAAAAGGTTTTCAACCAGAGCTGGAAGTTTTATTTAAAAAGTAAAAGAGATTAAAAAGCAGTAGGGGCAGGCCCCAGTCCTGGGCCTGTCCCTCTGAACCCTATAACAGTTAGAAACAGATACAGAATACAAGAAAGCATGCAAGACACAGCAATACACTAAGAGCCAAACTACAAGTGACGTCTTACACAGGTTGGACACTAGTCGGCTTCCCTCAAGTTTTGATGGGAAATGTAGGCGCCCTGGTTTTACAGCTTGGCTCTCCATTACAGCTGCAAGACCAGGATGCCTACATTTCCCATCAAAACTTGAGGGAAGCCGACAAGTGTCCAACCTGTGTCAGGCGTCACTTGTAGTTTGGCTCTAAGGTAGCTACAATACCCTTTCCCCAATTGAGAGCTCTCATGACTCCCCCCCCCCCGCCCCATTGCACAGCAGCAGGACCTCAGTAGGTCATTGCATGTTGGCAAGCGCAAGGAGTAACGAGTGCCTGGTTCGTCCCTCTTTTATAGGGAAATATCAAAGGCTTGCTTCATTAACATCCTAATCAATTACGTTTTCTTTGTTCTTGAAAGACCTGGCTACATTGTAAATGACAAAGGAATGTTCACACTTCACTAGCTATAGTTTGGGATGTCCTGTTCTTCCCAGAGATAAGCTGTTTGTCCCGGTTCTTATCACCTTGCTCTTTAGTGATTTACATGCAAAGGCCAGAGGATCCCTTCAAAGGTCCCAAACAATTAACAACTTTTATGGCCTTATCTGTTCTCAGTCACAGAGGGTGAAATCGTCTCAGGAAATGCAACTTTATAGCTGGTTCTCTATTTCTTACACGGGCCTGGTCCCGACCCACTAACAAAATTCTGACCACACTTGGAAAGTCTCTTCTACTTTAGCTGTGACATCACTCAAATGCAGGGTGGTCTTAGTCATGGGCTGACTGCGGCAGGTGCCCTGGGCTCCATGTTAACCTCTGGTTAAGATCATGCCCAGTTTAGAGCACACGGTATAAAACTGTGCTGTAAAATAACATGAGATATCTCATAAACAGTGCAGTAGGACTAGGATTATAGGCGTTAGGAAGAATGCAAAAAGGGATCAGGCGTGATATGTCACACAATGCGGAGACTGGAATTACGGAATTAGAACAGGGCTGCACTGGCACTTTTAAAGCAGGGCACAGATCTGGTCTGCAACAGTAACCCCCAACGAACCCCATGAACTCCTCCAAGTATGGCAGGGAACACCCCGACACCTATGCCCTATGGGGAAATGCCCTTCTGAACAATTCTGTTTTACTTTGCAGAGTGACAGAAGTGTCGGAGCCTTCCGGGGCTCCTCTGGCACAACAGCGATATAGCTATATTCATGGATATACAAGAAGAAAATAATAAATCGTGGGTTTAAAAACCAATGAAATGCAAGAGTTATGGCTTTTGACGTTTTTACACAAAATTCCAAAGTACAAGATAAGCACAGTGGCCGTTCACAAGGGCCATAATGATGTTCGTTTAAACTCTTGGTTAATTCTGTTAAATCTGTTGTCACATTCTAATCCAGCAGTTGATTACGCTACGATAAATCTTTTGGCCTTTTAACTTGCCACAAAACACCCTTCCCTTTACAAGGAAGGGGAGCAACTGCAACACCAATTAAAATTCATTCTGCCGTGTAATTATGATCGATGCCAATGAATTAATATTACATATTTGATGTTAAGTAAATTAAAAAAAAGAAAATTATATCCCAGGGAACAGTGGGTTATTTTCTAGGAACTCAAGTTGTGCTGTTTAGGAACTAGGGCGGTGGGGTGCCGTAGCAAAAAGCACCTTGTTTGGGTGCCTGATTCTGTCCCCTGTGTCGCCACTATTGCTAGCTAACTCCTGGGTGTAAAGTCACTGAGCATCTTTCACAGGTAACGGATGGTGCCCCCAGTGACACATACCTATCCAATTTTGGCCCTTTGAAGAAAGTTTGTTTTTAGTTTTTTAAAGAAGTGCTTTTTGTGATGAGAAATTATCTGCTGTCCTGCATGGATACTTGCAACACTTTGTGAAAGAAAAAGAAAAAGCACCAGGAACTTAAGCAAAGGCTTCTGCCGTATCGGGCACATGAATGCTGCCCAGCCAATGCCTTTGTGTTTTCTGCTTTCAGATATATGAGGAGGTAGGCCTTCACATAATTTTGATTGGCATGGAGATGTGGACAGAACGAGATTATTCAACAGTTAGTCAGAAGAAGCTCGCTAAAACTTTGGAAAGATTTTACAACTATGCCACGTTCGAACTTCAGCGCCATGTCCATTTTGACCACGCCACGATATATACGTAAGAATCTTTCATTTTGTCGTTGAGAATGTGTGATCTCTGTTTTTCCCGGTGCTGTCAGGGTCCCGTGATACCCCTGAGTGGTCTTTGTGTATCCATCCTTTGGCCATCAGAGGTGTCACGTGGATCTAAAATCTGAACCTTGTAGACATGTAGAAGAAGAGTGTTGAAAGGGTTTTCAGTAGTCCAGTCATATTGCAGGAAACAGACATCCTAACTAAAGCATCTTCATGAGTAAATAGTAGTGATCATCATAAGGAAAAAAGAGACTTGTCCACCCTCATGAGTTGACCTCTATGGGGGAAGCACCTGTTGATCTAATTCTCATGACAGTTGCTGCTATGGCAGAGCTCTGTAGAGCTCAGAGACCTCGGGTCCTTTGCCCATCACGCTCTCTCAGCCGAACCGACCTCCAAGATGTTGCAACCATAGAAGGGGTGGTGGTGGTGGTAGAGAACCTTGTGCACAGCCTTGAGATCTTTGAAAGAAGAGCAGAATAGAAATGCAATAAAATAAGCAATGCCAGGCGGTCTGCGGCAAGATAAGAAATGCACAGAAATGGTTTTGCCCTGTGGCGAGAAGTTGGAACAGATAGTGCCCAGGGAGGGTTGGTCACAGGGGTAGATGAGTCCATGCATCATAGTACCTTCCTATTTGCCCAGCTTGGTGTAGCCGGATCTCGTCAGCTCTCAGAAGCTAAGCAAGGTTGGCACTTGGATGGGAGACCACCAAGAGGAAGACTCTGCAGAGGAAGGCAATGGCAAGCCCCCTCTGCTCCCCACTTGCCTTGACAGGCCCTTGCTGCAGTTGTCATAAGTCAGTTGTGACTTGACGGCATTTTAAACACACACATTTGCCCAGCTTGGTACGACCTCTCACTCAACACATGTGTGTCCACAGGCTGTCCTTCCTTTAGTTATTTCACTAGAGGGCTCCCTTCTGGCAAGCCACAGCAGTGCTGGGAGTCGTGTGCCCTTTCCATTGGGTTGCATGATGATGGAGCTTGTCTTTGCTCACTGCCTGGTGGGTTGTGCCCCTGCAAGGAAGGCTGGTGTTGAGCAGTGTGAGTTACCCAACTATGCCAGTAAATGGATGTCCAGCGCTTGCACTGCTACCAGTGCATAGAGAGAACTTAACTGGCTTGGGGGGGGGGGTCACATGGGCATCTAACTTGCATTCAGTACATACAAGGCACACCAGTGTGACACAGCATTGCGTTGTCACAAAGAGATTTGGTGGCAGAAAGCGCTGTCAGACTGCAGCAGACTTATAGTCACCCCTGTTGGGATTTTCAAGACAAGAGACAAACAGGTGGTTTGCCGTTGCCTGCCTCTGCGTAGTAATCCTGGACTTCGTTGGTGATCTCCCATCCAAGTACTAACCAGAGTTGACCCTGGTGCTAGCCTACTCTATACAGATCAAGGCATAAAGGGATTTGGAAGCTATTATTTCCTGCCCAACCAGTGCAGCTAAACTACAGCCATGCAGCTAATATCTTTCCCCCCCTCTGTTGTAGGTTTCTGGGTGAGGACGATTCCTTTGGACTGTCGCGGGGAGAAAGTGTTTGTCTTTACAATCACGTCTCTGTTTCTGCTGTGAAAGTGAGTGGTGCTCTGTGCTTGGTCTGCTGGCCAGTCCTTAAATTAAATATGCTTATAGGCGAATGCAATGCCAGCAACCACATCTGCCGTGTCAGGAATTTTTAGCTTTCTTGTTTCATTCATGGAGTTATTCATCCATCTGTCTGCTTATAACACCTAGCGTTGCCTTTGGTCTGAGGCAGGGCTTTTTTTCTGGGAAAAGAGGTGGTAGAACTCAGTGGGTTGCCAACACAGGGGGCGCGCATGCTCCCAGGACCACACAATGACATCACTTTGGGTCAGCTGGAACAAGGGGGGCATTTTTAAAAGTTTAAATCGCCCTTGGCGAAAATGGTCACATGGCCAGTGGCCCTGCCCCCTGATCTCCAGACAGAAGGGAGTTTAGATTGCCCTCTGCGCCGCTGGCACAGAGGGCAATCTCAACTCCCCTCAGTCTGGAGATCAGGGGGCGGGGCCACTGGCCATGTGACCATTTTTAACAGGTTCTGGAACTCCATTCCACTGCGTTCTGGCTGAAAAAAAGCCCTGGTCTGAGCAAAATGTTTCTTCCAACGATGACTGTTGCTGCAAAATGATATTGTGGTTTTGTTTCTGTTCTTACATTTTCTGGTTGCAGAATCTTGAAATCCATCTTGAGCTTTCAGGATAGTCTAGAAAGTGGGGGAAGATTGCAGTGCACGGGAATAGAAAAGTGTGGTTGCTCTGAAGGGTCTGGGATCTGGGAGAGTCGGGTTAAAATCTCTACTTTGCCGCTAAGCTTGCTGGGTGACCTTAGGCCCGCGACTGCCTCACAGCCTCACCTGCTGTTGGATGGCATTCTGGGTTGTTATAGCAACTTAAAGTGGCACCTAGAAGAGGGAAAGGGGGGAACAAAGCAGAGGGAGCTGTGGGGGGGGGGGCTGGAGCTGGATGCAGAGAGAGGAAATGGGTCAGAGGAGGAATGGGATTTCTTCTTGCCCATGAGTCACTGTTGATTCCCCTCTTATATCAGGTATTTAATACAAAAATCGAGTTAACCAAAACCAGCTGGAGCTCTGAATATACTGAAAACAAACGTTAAAATGTTTTGCGCTTAACCCCTTCTTGACTTTTCTGCTTGTGCACAGGTGTCACCTTCCGCAATGGACAGCGGGGTGTTTGCTGCGCATGAACTGGGCCATTCCCTGGGCTTCAGCCACGATGATACCCTAGGAGGCAATGTTCCAGGCTGCGACTGTAATTGCACCTCGAAGCCCCGCCGGTGCGTCATGTTCTCGGGGGTTGTGTAAGTAGCACTTAATTTTCATGGCTTTCTTCGAACCGCTGAATGTTTTACCTTGAAGCAACAGATAGATATTGAGGATGTTTTTGCTTGCAGTTCTCATCAGCCCCGATCCACAGTGTAAGATATGTTGATTTCAGTTGAACTGAATGTTGAGGACCACGTTAAACTTCTTCCTTTGACTTGCTGCTCTTTTCCTTACAAACGAAAGGTTCAGACGTTCCTTTTATTTGTTTTTTAATTGCTAGCACTATTGTGGTCAGTGAGCAAAAGAGAGGATGGGGAAGAACTTCACACTTGAACTGGCAGCACCCAGACAACTCTTTGGCGGCAGCTCTCTAATAAAGCTGTATCAGATGAGGCCACTCAGGGCTGTGCTTGTGCACTTCAGTATGTGGTGAAAGGCAAGCAAGTCTTCTGTAAATGTTAGGGTTGAAGATGTGGAGAGATTAGTAAAATTACACAGCATTAGCAAGGATCCAATATGAAGCTGAAGAACTGCTGAAACAGAACATAAGCAATTCTAGGACTGACATTAGACAACATGAAGCATAGGTAGTATATAGGAGTACATATTTAAAGCAGCAGATAATATGTAAGCAGGGCTCATTTTGAGGGGGAATGTGCAGGAAAGCAGTTCTGGCAGTTCCCCAAAGAGGTCACATGTTAGGTGGCCCCACCCACCTGACTCTCGGCCATTTTTGGCCCATTTCAGCATGGATTGGGGCTAAAACAGCCCAGATCGGGCCTCTGATGGGTAGTGGATCACTCTTCCACTCAGCAGCGGCCTGAACCTGACCATTTTGGGCCCCTTTTCGGCCATCTTCAGCCCCTTTTTGCCATTTTGGGCCCAATTTCGGCTCCGAATGGCCAGGATTGGGTCCAAAACAGTCAGGATAGGTGAAGTCAGGGGTGTGTGGCATATGCAAATCAGTTAGGCTAATGACACGCTTCCGGTGATGGCAAGGGGCGTGGCATATGCTAATGAGTTATGCTAATGAGTTCCTCCCGCTCTTTTTCTACGAAATGACCCCTGTATGTAAGGCAACGTAGTGGTGAAGTGAGATGGAAAAGGAGCAGGGTTAACGGCTTTGGCTCACAATCTGATTGACAGCCAATGCTTTAAGCAGGTTTGTGGCTCAAGGCTCCAGGGCTTTTAAATCCAAGAAAGCTATTGGAGCAAAGTCAGGCCCTGAATCAGCAGCTCTTGCTGCCTTGGAAACATCATCTGATCGTTTGTCATCACTGATCTCCCTTTCATCCCCCCCTCCTGTTCTGCGCTCTCTTCTATCATATGCATAGGCGGGGGTGGGGGTGGGGGGGTGGGAGGGGGAAGCCTCTTCACCTCCCCAAGGGTTGCCATCTCCAGGTTGGGAAATTCCTGGGGATTCAGTGTTGGAGCCTGGGGAGGATGGGATGTGAGGAGGGGAGGGCCTTCAGTGGGACCTAATGTTCTAGAGCCCACCCTCCAAAGCAGCCAGGGGAACTGATCTCTACTGTCTGGAGATCAGTTGTCGTTCTGGGAGACCTCCAGGCCACACCTGGAGATTGGCAGCCTTACTGGCCAGGTAAGGATCACCAGGCACTTTCCACACTTATTCATATAATTTAATTTTTTACAAAAAATGGTTTGATTTTCCGTAAAAGACTAGGCTTGGTAGTTTAACTGGCTGATTAGGGTTTTCGTTACATAGTTTTTGAATGGCGGCAGATCAGAGCTGGAAAGGAAACGACAACCTATAGGTGGGATACCAGTAGGGTGATGTTACTGGTGGGTTTTTCTCCTATTTGTCTCTTACTGTCTTGCATCTCAGAAAGTCTGGTGAGCTGTTATTGTTTCAGCCATGGTTCCCTCCGGTTCAGCTGTGTTCAGCCTTTGGCTGCCTAGCTAGCTCTCTCTCTCTCTCTTTTTTTTTTTGAAAAAATTTTATTGGGTTAGAATCCGTTATTTTTACATTTACATTCAATTTTCCCCAAATTTTTCATTTCTAACCCCCTCCCTTTCCCCCCCTTTTGTTGACTTCCAACAGTTTTCCAACCCTTTGTCCCTTTTCCCTTACTTCTATTAAATTCCTCTATCTAAAACAAATATATATTCTCCATTATACTAAGCAGTACATCCTTAACTATTTTTCTTATTATATACCCAAACTGTAAGTCTTTGTTTCCATCTTAGATAAACAATTTATCCCATTTTCCATTTTTAAATATTTCTATATATCATAAACCTATATATCATAAACCATAGAAATCTTACACATTTAAATCAAACAATTTGACTTATTCTCTATATATTACTCATTCTGTCTTTTTATGGTAATTCTATATAACTCTCATCACATAGTCAATCAATTTGACTCGTCTATACCTTCAGACATTCAGTTTGGTGCATTATACAAATCTTATCAAAGATAGAAAATATTGTTAATTACTCAATCCTTATATTTAATCCTTATAGTTAATTATTTTCTATCAATATTCTATTTATTTACCTATATATATCTATATATATGTCAATCTGTTAATCTAACTGCTTATAAATTCACATTTATCTGCTAGCTCTCTCATTGAGCGCCAGGATGCACCGGAAAGCAGTCAGTGCCGGTCAAGTATTTAACAAGACTAACAGTCTCTATGAGAGCTTCTATGAAAATGATTAGAGTGTGGGACTAGAGTCTGGGAGACTCGGCTAGAAATCTCTGCTCTGCCGTGGAGACTTAGAGCCAAGCTACAAGTGACGCGTGACACAGGTTGGACCCTGGTCAGCTTCCCTCAAGTTTTGATGGGAAATGTAGGCATCCTGGTCTTGCAGCTGTAATGGAGAGCCAAGCTGTAAAACCAGGACACCTACATTTCCCATCAAAACTGGAGGGAAGCTGACAAGGGTCCAACCTGTGTCAGGCGTCACTTGTAGCTTGGCTCTTACTGGGTGGCTTTGGGCCAGTCAACACTTTCAGCCTAACCTATCTCACAGGGTGGTTGCAAGGGTAAAAGGCAGAAGAGGAGAACAATGAAAGCCACCTTAGGTCCTGACTGGGGAGAAAAGTAGGGTAAAAATGAAGTAAAAACATAAAAATCCATTTTATTGTATTGCAGAGAGTGTCGCAGGTTGAGTAACTGCAGCAAAAATGCGTATTACGAATTTTTACAAAAGCCAGGGAAAAGCTGCTTGCAGAACCTACCAAAGGAAGCAGTTTTGAGAAAGGAATGTGGAAACGGTGTTGTGGAAGATGACGAAGAATGTGACTGTGGCTTGGTTCAGGTTAGAAAAGATGCTTTCATGGGTCATTTGCTTTATATACAGGTCATAGATCCATAGGAATTAGCCATGTTAGTCAGTAGTTACAAAACAGTAAAGTCCAGTAGCACCTTTAAGACTAACCAACTTTATTGTAGCATAAGCTTTCGAGAACCACATCTCTCTTCATCAGATGCAACTTTATTGTAGCATAAAATACAATCTAATCCAATCTAAATCTAATCTAAAAAATCTAATATAATAAATTTATTGTAGCATAAGGTTTTGTCAGATGCAGCTTTATTGTAGCATAAGCATCTGACAAAGAGAGCTGTGGTTCTCGAAAGCTTATGCTACAGTAAAGTCGGTTAGTCTTAAAGGCGCTACTGGACTCTTTACTATTTTATATACAGGATCTTAATCAGAGGTGTTAGTCTTAGATGCACTCTGATGGACAATGGGGGCGTTCCTTGTGGGTATTCCCCCCCTTCTGAGAAATAAAAATGGAAATTCCTAGGAAAAAATATTAGAACGACAAGTCTTTAGGTCGCATGCTAGTCAAGCCTACTTGAACTTGTGCAACAGAATTCCCTGCAACCCTGAGCGTGGCTTGCATTTAGCAATCATGAATTTAGTGAGGAGGCCTCACAGAAGAAGACGGACGTTGCAAAGAGATTGGGAGCTGACCTCCATTGGTTAGAACTGATTTACATTTTCACGGGCATAATGGGCGTGCTGGCGTTGAATGCCATGAACATGTAGACTCAGGGACAAGCTAGATGTTACAGCATCCTGTGGTGTGATTTTTTCTGGGTGTGTGTGTGTTGGATCTCTCCCGCGTGGGTATCCCCTCATGGATTTTATGGAGGGCCCAGGTGGCAATTCTCACACCCCCATAGTGGAAGAAAACACCCCCCACCCCCCACTTCCCAACCGGTCAGCTTTGGTTCGTTCCGTGGCTTTCCCCAGCCGGGGCAACCGCTTTAAGGGAGCCCTTTAGTCTCCTTCCCTTAAGGGCACTTAACACTTACACTAATATGATGCTAAAAGAATAGAGTTTATTAGGTACAAAGAATAAAACCACAAAGCAAAGCAATTTACACACTTAACATTTTAAAACAGAATACAACTTAATTTCTACACTCTAAGTTAGAATAACACTTAACACTTAAACCTATGGATAACAGGCAATCTTAACACTCTAATACTTAACCTGAATCGTGACACGAAAAGACAAGGCCCCCCTTGGACTGTGCCTAGCCAGGGAGAGAGGCGTCCAAGCTGGAACCGCTCTAGCCACTGGCCAGGGCAGCAGCCAGGTTCTGGTGGCTGGTAGCCTCTTTTTAAGGTAGCCCATCGGGCTATGTGTCGTCGTCACTGCTGGAGTGCTCCCGTTGGCTGCTGGTCCCGATTCAAGGGCTTCTGAAAGTGTACCTTTCCCCTTATCTGCTTTCTC
The DNA here is from genome assembly GCF_028583425.1 of Eublepharis macularius. Taxonomy (NCBI): domain Eukaryota; kingdom Metazoa; phylum Chordata; class Lepidosauria; order Squamata; family Eublepharidae; genus Eublepharis; species Eublepharis macularius. The sequence goes on from NC_072792.1 coordinate 186,410,103, forward strand.
TATGGGGCAGAGGCTTTCAGCAGTCCTTCAGCGTAGTCAGTAAAAAGCACAGGCCTTAGGCTATTAAAAAAATGCCGGATGAGCTCTGCGGGCAAAGGCAGAGGACCTCGAGTGTCAGAGGGTGTTAGTGTGTTACATTCCTTTGCTAACTTGCTTGTGTGGGAGACAGAGGAAACGAAAGTTAAGAGAAAGGGGGGTCAGAAGGAGTGGAGAGAAAAAAAAACTTTTGGAGTTTTAAAAGCCTTTTTCACATAGGTTTGGATGGAAAGCTGTTAGTGGCCTGGGTCTTTCAGAGCCAAACTCTGAAATTTCCACGACACATCCGTGGGTTTGGCCATGAGGGAGGGGGGGCTGTTTCAGCACTTGAAAAGGACGGGAAACAAGACCTCCTGGTCCTGCAGTGCCACAAGCCTGATCAGGATTGGGCCCTTGTGGCATTTTTGAATGGCCAAATTCTCCTCTAAAATGGCATCGGCATTGTGGATGCTGCAATGTCGACTTTGGTCCTCAGACGTGAAGGGGAGCAGCACCAGCAAGCACCGCCCATGGTGGAAATACACCGGAAACAGCACCTTTTGCCACTGCCGAGTTTGGTGCCATGTCTCTGCCTTTTACATGCTTGTCACAGCAAATAAGACTCCCATTCACTCAGGCTGAGGGTCCATCTACTTCCTCATCCTGTTTCCAGCAGTGATTTATTTATTAAATTTATAGTCCGCTCTCCCAACTCTCCCCTTCTGGGAGGTCTATAAAATGTACAAAAGCACCAGCCCCACCTTTCCTCGTTGTTTTATCCATCAATAACTGCTATTTCACAGAAATATTTCATCCGAACTATCGCTCCTTCTAGCAGTGAATGTGATGTCCCCATACCAATCGCTAGGGGAAAGAAATGGGGCCACATACAAACAAGTGAGGCAGGGGTTTTGGCACCCTGAGCAGGACTGCGTAAACAGGTATGGGGTTGGCCGGTAAATGCCTCAGTTTTACAGGCATCAATAGTTGCCAATAACTAACTAACTTACTTACTTATGCTATTTATAGTCTTCCTTTCTCACTGAAACTTCAAGTGTAGGTCAATACAATCAACAGCTGGGGCATTCAATAAAGAATACAATAGTGTAAGGACTGCAGAAATTTGAAAACAAGAAAAAATCTGATATAAGGCTGAAAACAAGAACAGAACCAAGTTGACATCATATTACATGATGTGGAAGTATCCATCAGGAGCATACTTACAGCAACAGACACTACACAGTAGTATAGCCTACAGTCCCTATTCCATCCCAGAGCACCTCTCTAAGCCATTTTCTTACCAAGGACAGTCTTGTTATCTGCATAACCTGAACAATTCAGCCAGGAAAGTGGGAGCTTGTACTGATCTCTTCAAAGCCATTCCATCAGAGGCAAATAGATACACACACCATTACTACGGTTGTGTTCTAGTGGCCCAGTGTCTACATGTTATCAGAAATCAGATGAAAATAAACTTATTTTAAAAAAAAGAAATCAGATATCCAAAGGCACGTGTGGTGTACACAATTTACTAAGGGCAATGAATGTAGGATGATATTATTTGATTCAGGGAAACACAGACATTATTTTTTAACATGTTGTTAGAATCAAGTTCCCAAGATCAAAATTAAAGATACCCTAAAGATTGTTTCAAAAATCTAACTGCTCATACCAATCTTTTTTAAAAAACAAATTGAGGTCAGCCCCTGAACAGTCAAGAGCACAAAATATTGATTTAGCAGAAATCCTTTCAATGTTTCTGTGTTGCAAGTTCTTCGAAAGAGGAGAACAGCAGGATTTGAGGGCACTGACACCTTAGAGGCCAACCAGATTTTTCAGGGTATAAGTTCTGAGAGTCAAAGCTCAGGAGAAGTGGGGATCCCTGAGTCTTTATATCCCAGTCAGAAGGCCTAAAAATGCTCAGGGGTCTCCATTGCTCCTCTTATCCGAAGATGGGAGCTTTGACTTGAGAGCTCATATCCTGAAAACCTTGTGGGTCTCTCAGGTGCCACTGGACCCAGTTCCTGTTGTTCTAATACCTACCTACCCCCAAACTATCTAGCCATCTGTTGCGGATGGATGGGCAAGCAGGTAAGACGTTTTGTGTGTCTCTCTTCTTTTTCTAGGAATTTGAAGAAGCATCAGCCTCCACTTCTGGCATTCCAGCTGAGCTAGTAAGTTGGTGAAAACGTAAAGGCAGATTTTTGGATTTTTAATTATTTATTTAAAACAGTTATATGCTGCCTTTCCAGCCAAATAGGACCCCCAAGACAGCAATTCAAGGCATCAAAAACATTTAATACATTGACCTCCTGGTCCCTCCCAGTCTAAAACATTATCTGTACTGTCTTGAAGGACCTCTTGCCAAGTATAGCGATCTCTTTGGCAACCGGCTGGCTGAAGTCACAGTGCCCAAACAGAACGGGAGGCTGGCTTGACTGGGGGTGTCAGGGAGGAATCAAGGTATTTACTCCCTCCATGCCCAAGAAGACTGGTCTTTCCCTTCCTTGGCCAGCCTGTTTTTACTATCCTCACTAACTTCAATGGCTGGGAGAACTCTGGTCATTTGTGTTCACTGCAAGCCAGCTGATTGGAGGGGGGTGTACCTGGAAAATATTGCGGTAAGGCTAGCGTGTATCTTCCTTGACCTGGATGGCCCAGGCTAGCCCAATCTCAAAAGCAAAGCAGGGTCGGTCCTGGACTGGTTAGTACTTGGATGGGAGACCGACAAGGAAGTCTAAGGTCACTACGCCAAGTCAGGCAATGGCAAACTCCCTCTCTTTGTCTCTTGCCTTGGAACCCTACGAGGTTGCCGTAAGCCGCACTTTAGACACAGTGTCTCCCCCTGAACAGCAGCAGCCCTGGATTGCCCTGCATGTCTGAATAGCCACTTTTGGCTGTCACCAAAGACGGCTGAAGTTGCTTCTAGTATTTAGATGGTTGGACCAATTTCCAAATACTATAAGTTTTGAAGTTAACTTCAAAGGGCAGAATGGGCAGGATGCTGTTCTTGAGAGGCTGCCGCTGCGATGGGGCAGCTTTCAGTGTAATGCTTGTTTAGGAGCACAAATACCCACAAAGATGTCATGTGATTACAAGTAACAGATAAAACCTGCCAGATTGGCTAGAGACCAGGGGCTGGGACCAGTGTCTTCTTGTTCAGAGAACCACGGGTGTAATGCCTAGTTTGTGCTAGGGCATCTCTTGTTGAGAAGAAAGAGGGTATGGCTGTGATTGCATTGAAGACTCCTCCAGGAAAAATAGCAAAGCCCTCCTGATTGCGGCTGGCGGTCTCCTTGGGCCTGCTGGCGATTAAATCTACCTGTGGCATTCATTGACAGGAGTGTCAGAGGCATGGCTGCTGCCAATCAGATTGTAAACTGAAACCAGGCATTGACTGTCTTTATGGACTCTGCTGTAAGGAATGTAAGGTAAGGGGAAACACCTTAGATCTCATGAATCTGTCTGCATTTTGACACTTTAATACCATACAACTGCTCTGCCCTTTTCTAAGCAAATTCCTAACCATTTTAAAACCAAAACAAATCCTTGTGGAGTCATCGGCATTTTAATTTTCGACTGCCTTTGCTTCAGCTCATCTCAACTCCGATCCTCTTTATTAGACATATCTGTAGCATTTTTCATATGGGGAGTGACTGACTTGCCTTTTCGTGAGTACCCGAGCAGCACTGCTGGGCAGGACATGACTGTTCCCATTTTACAGGTGGGAAACTACAACTGATGTCAACTTTACTCCAGGGCAGGCTGTTGAGCCCTCCAATGTTATGTTGCTCCACGCCTTTCCTTTAACTTAACTCCATGATGCTCTGCTCTCACACTGGTCCTAGCATCCCTTACCCAAACCTCTTCAGTGAGGAGCTGTGGCTCAGCAGTAGAACATCGGCATGCAGAAGGTCCCAGGTTTGATACCTGGACTCTGCGGCTAAAATGGTCAGGCGGTATGTGACATGAGAGACCTCTGATTGAGAACCTGTAGAGCATCTACCTGTCGAAGAAAGCAATTCTGACCTCGACAGACCAGGAGTCTGATTCAATAGGGCAGCTTCCTGCGTTCACCCACCTGTTCTTTCTTCCCCAGGTTGAGTACAAACCTTTAATCAGATCAGCCCCTAATACGTTCAATCCCTGTAGAAAGGGGATGTAGAAAGGACCTTGCCCCATTTGCTGATGCCCCTCTTCTGGGCACCAGATTGGGAGCTCCATTATTTATTGCAGGTCTTCTGCTGTTTGCTTGCATTGATCTTCATATTCCATAATCAACCCTGAGCCTCAGCAAGAAAGACGGGCCATAAATGAAGTAAATAAATAATAAAATAAATTGTTCACTACAAGATTAGTCAGGACAGCGAACACATTAAATCATAATAGTAAAAAGTCCAGTAGCACCTTTATGACTAACCAACTTTATTGAGGCATAAGCTTTCGAGAACCATAGCTCTCTTCGTCAGATGCATGGGACTGTTAGAAATAACAATGTCTGGTGTACTGCAGCAGCAAGAAGTAAGAAGAGCCTACCATGCAGGGGGCAGCAAGGATCACTTAGTTAGGACAGTGAGAGTAGCACCTCTCTTGTTTCCTGGGGGTCATTTCCTTGTCTTGTCTCCTATTGGGCTAAACAGGGCAATATCCTGCTTCTTCTCACTCCTGCCACACTTCTTCTCTCTCTCTGCAAGATGTAGTCAGATAGCTAGGATCTATCTCTCCCCCTTTCCCTCAAGTATGTAACTTCCTCAAATAAAGCTTTTGCCTCTCTGACCAGCTCGGCGTTTAATTCCGCAGCGTAGTTTAACACTCGCTCTAACAGGGACGAAGAGAGCTGTGGTTCTCGAACGCGTATGTGACAATAAAGTTGGTTAGTCTTAATGGGGCTACTGGGCTTTTTGCTATTTTGCAACGACAGACTAACACGGCTAACTCCTCTGGACATTAAATCATACAAACTACACTATAAAAAACTGTAGGAAAACAGCAGCTAAACTTTTTTCAAAATTCAATCTGCAATTTTCCAGTTGTTTGGGTCTTTTAATCCACCAGAGAAGTGGGGTCCTTTGTCTGAGACCTTAAAGGTTCTGTAGAACCATTATGATTCGCTACCTCCACGGCATTCAGATCACCGGGGCTAGGGTGGGTCCCTCCTCCAGCATTAAATCCTGGAATGTGGGCATTTTAGGGGAAACCCACTTGCCATTCATTAGAATTGGCGAGGAGAGAAGGTGGGTGACAAAGCATTGAGGAGGGTTCCCCAGGGTCAAGGGGAGAAGCAGGAGAGGGGTGTCTCCAGCAGCTGGTTTGCCCAGCTCCCAACGTCATACACCATACCTGTCTTTTACCTAAAAATAACAACTGATCCCACAAAGTGGAGGTGGTAAATATATTCAGAACATACAAAGGACAGAGTGCTATTCCTTTGGGGAGGCGCTGTGGCTTAGTGGAAGAGCCTCTGCTTGGCATACAGAAGGTCCCAGGTTCAATCCCCGGCATCTCCAGTTAAAAGGATGTGGTAGCAGGTGATGTGAAAGGCCTCTGCCTGAGACCCTGGAGAGATGCTGCCAGTCTGAGTGGGCTACACTGACCTTGACGGGCGGAGGGTCTGACCGTTTCCTGTATTCATGTGTTCCTCTCTGGAAGGCAGAGGGCAACTAGCACTGCCCCCCTCACTAAAGAAATAGGAAAAACAGAAACCGCTGTCCCCTTTCTCTTGCCAGCTATGCCAGGCAATCATGGTTCAGTAGTGGTTTGGATAACCTTTCCATCAACAGTCCTGGCCAGGGCTTTTTTTCTGGGAAGAGAGGTGGTGGAACTCAGTGGTGGAACTCAGGACCGCACAATGACACGTCACTTTGGGTCAGTAGGACCAAGGGAGGAGTTTTTTAAAGTTTAAATCGCCCTCAGCGAAAATGGTCACATGGCCGGTGGCCCCGCCCCCTGATCTCCGGACAGAGGGGAGTTAAGATTGCCCTCTGTGCCACTCACCAGCCATGTGACCATTTTCAAGAGGTGCCGGAACTCCGTTCCACCGTGTTCCAGCTGAAAAAAAGCCCTGGTCCTGGTCCTCTTTCTCTCCCAATACATCTTTTCAGCTGCTGTTACAGTTCTTAAAAACAACCCCAGAGAGATGCTTGAATTATTTTCCCCAACAGTTTGCAGAGGAAGGAACGCCATGCAGGGACGCGGCTACAGACTGTGATCTCCCTGAATACTGTACCGGGGCTTCGGCTGATTGCCCGCTGGACGTGTATAAGCAAGACGGGGTACCGTGCGGCACCGGCGACACTTGTTTTATGGGGAAATGCAGCGACCTCCACGGGCATTGCAGAGCTGTCTTTGGCAAAGGCGAGACTGACATTATTTATTGGAATGAGTACATGGTAGCTTTGCCTAATCCAACAGATACTGGCCAGTTCCTAGATGTGCCTTTTTTAGGACAGAGATTTGGGAGTCTTCTACTAGGAAAAAGGCAATGCCAGGTCAGTCCTGGCAAACTCTTATTGGATTTTATCCTCTTGTCCCTGAAAGACAAGTTCATCATCTGTGATGGAACAACCTCTTGAGGCTCCTCTTCCCTTTACAGGTCAAAACATTCCTTTTTGCCCAGGCTTTTAACTCAGAGGTCCCATCTCTTTTTAAAGTTGTTTTATCATCTGCTTCTGGCCAAAAGACTGTGGTCATTCAGGATGCTTAGTGTTTGTTGGCATGCTGTTTTTACACCCTAGATTGTGTTTAATGGCTTGTTTGGTTTTGTTGTATAGTTTAAGAACTGCCACTGTGGACTGGTGGCATATAAATGTTCTGAATAATAATAATGATAAAAATGATGCTGTAGCATAATGGTTAAGTGGTCAGGTTGCAAGTCAGCACTCTGCTGGTTCAAATTCCACTACTGCCATGACCTCCATAGGTGGCCTTGGGGAAGCCCCTCCTCTCGGCCCAGCTCCTCTGCTGTATTGTGAGGATGATAATAACAACACTGACTTCATTCACCACTCTGAGTGGGGCACTAATCTTCCTAGAAGAGTGGTAAATAAATGCAGTTGTTGTTGTGTGAGACCTGAGTCTCTTATGCTGTTTTAAGAACATAGGAGTCTAGCATCTAGTTTCCAGCTGTGGCCCCCGGGGAGATGCCACAGGGAAGCACACAAGTAGGACTTGCAGGATACACATCTGGGGCATCTTGGGGCACTCCGGCAACAATACGATGGATTGCTGAGCATCAGCAATCCCCGCCTTTGTTCTAGGGTGAGTCATTCCTCTTAGTGGAGACCATAAGCCAAGGTCTGAGATCAAATCAAGGGGAACTGTCCTTTCCCCCTGTCGTAGGAATGAGACTTCTACCCAGAGTTCTACTGACATCAAAGGTGGTTTCCACATGAGGACAGGCTTAGGCTTCCACGTGACAGGTTTCCCCACAATGCCCTTGTCCCAGCTCCTGGCACGTGGCCACCCTCCCTTCTCCGGCATACCAGGAGCTTTTATATCAGCAATTGAATTTTTAAGATAGATATAATGTTATAACCACCTGCGCATTAGGTTCTCTGAATTTCCAGTGTTCTTTAAAAGAAATCAAAGTAAATCTCTACCCCTTTTGCTGTAGAAATATGCCGTTTGCCTTATATCTCCACAAGCAAGGGGCTGGAGACGTGACTTTTTCGAAAAAATGAAAGCTGGAAAATCAGAGAATCTTTCACACGTATTGGATACCTAATGCACTCTACACATAGCTCTCTTGAAATCGACTCGGAGATTCTAGTTGGCAAAAAATGCTGAAGCTGGTCTATTATCAAGAGCTAGATGGCGCATGCATATGGCTCCTGTTCTTCAGTCACTCCATTGGCTGCCCATGACTTGTCGGGCTCAATTCAAGGTTTTAGCTGTCCCGTACAAAGCCCTTCGTGGCCATGGCCCCTCATATCTGTGGGACCCCCTCTCTCCCCCTACGCTCCGCCACGGCAGCTTCAAGGCCTTCTGCAGGCCTCACACTGCAAATGGATAAAGTCAACAGCTGTCTTTACACACACTTATTTATTTATTATTTATTTAATTAAATGTATATTCCGCTCTACCCGCAAGCAGGCTCAGAGCAGACCACAACATATAAAACATACAATAATAAAATCGGCAGGATAAAATGTAAAATCAGCAACAACAATACAATACAAAAAACAGCCGTGTGTGTATTGCACCGCCCGTTCAGCCCAAACAAGCCCCTGGGACAGGGTGGCCGGTTACAGACGGCTGGTTGCATTCTGTGTAGCAGCCCTCGCCTTACGGAACAGCCTGCCTGAAGAGGTCGGGAAAGCTCTCACGCTCCTAGCTTTCTGCAAACTCTGTAAAGCAGAATTGTTCAGGAAGGCATTTTTATATAAAGGAAATAGGCTGCTGCGTCATAACAGACTGGCCCAGGAAAATGCACTGCGTTTCTACTAATGTAATACCGTGTTCTGCATTATTTAACATGTCAAGTTTAATACTTATGCTTTGTTCAGACGACAGCTCCGTGGCTTATATGCATCATCCTACTGATTGCATCGATTTTCATTGTGTAATCTTCGTTGTATCAATATACCATCATTCACTTGCTGATTTAAAAAACAAAAAACCTCTCCCTCTTACGTCACCTGTTCTAGATTTGGAAATGTGTAGAATTTGGGAGCAAAGCCCGGGGAGGGAGGAGTTTGGGCAGGGGAGAGAGCTCAACGGGGGGCAGGGGGCATGTAATGGGGGAGATAAACCAACCCCCTTAGCCAATTGTGAATTTCCCCGTCTCACTACTAGTCTGACTGAGAAATAACTCAAGGCGTTTAAACTTGGTGATCATAGAAGTAAAAAAGGTTTATTTAGCAATAAGCCCGATGCAGCCAATTAGATAACTGAATGCAAACAAGAAAGCATCAGCCCCTGTATTTGATACCTTTCTATCAACGTAGAAAAATTGTATACAGTTTATAAGTTCTCGTACAGTTCTGTGAACAAACAGCCAGTTCTTACAAGCAATCAAGTCGAGGTACATGATCTTCCGAAAAGTGTAGATTGACAGGCCGTAGCCAGGAACAGTAAGAATAACATTCTTGGAGGGCAACGTTAATTTCAAATTGTCACTGGGAGAGAATATCAAAGGCTGGAGCTGAATATTTCCAGATATAAGCCATGTTTAACCTTTGGTGTATAGTGGAAGCAAACTCGATGTGCCCTTTTATGGCCTTTATGTCATGACTAGCAAGGCGGGCCAGGCATTGCCCCCTCCGCCGCACCCCGATTTGGGCGGGGGGTGGGTGGGAGGGCAGGGTGGTTAGGCCCTGGCTATGGCTCTTGCTCCCTCCCCAGAGCCAGCGGATTACGGCAGGGAAGGGTTGGGAGGTAGGCCCTTCCGTCCTGCCGCCTCCTTGCCCCAGTTGGGCTGCAGAGGGCTTGGTAGGCGGGCACACCCTTCCCTCCGCCGGCCAATCCCTGGCCTGATTTTGGACCACTGCGGAGCCCAGGAGCGCTGCAGGGCGGGGGGGGGGAGACAGAAAGGGCCCAGGAACGCTCCTGCGCTCCACAGCAGGTTGAATTGGGCCTGCTTCAGCCTGAACTTATCCTACTGCACCACCAGGGAACGTGCCTAAGGAGTTGCATTCCCCTTCTGAGAAGACAGTGACCAGGTCTACCTGCCTTACAAAGCCATAGCAGATAGACCTGGGCTCTGGTATTCCGGAGGACAGGTTGTCTCACTTTGCAATGCCATGGCAAGTAGATCTGGTGCTCCCCGGGTCTGTCAGGCAAGCCGTGGTGTTCCCCCCCCCCAGCAGCAGATCGAAGCTTTGGGGTGGCAAGCTGGAAGGAAGAGCAGGCAAGCCGTGCTGCCCCCCGCCCTCTCCCCCCTGCGGCAGATCCAGGCTTGGGGGTGGCAAGCTGGGAGGGGGAGAGCAGGCAAGCTGCGCTGCCTCCTCCTGCCTCCTGCCCCTGTGGCAGTTCCAGGCTTGGGAGGTGGAGCGCAGGCCAGCCAGGCATGCCCCTTGCCAACTCCAGCCCAATTGGGGCTGGGGAGGGTGGAGCATGCCTGCAGGCCCTCCGGAGGCGGCAGTGGCTTGCCCTGACTGCACCTGCACTGTGATAAAGTGGTGAGTCGTCTGGAATACGCTTACTCAATTATGTAGTAAGATGTTATAAAAACAAGTGAAGAACACAAATGCAAAACATAGAGTGTAGAAGGGTTTTCTCACAAGCTTTGAGCAGGCCAAATCAATGAGTTTTAATTGGAAATAAGATGGCTACCCCAACATTCCCTAATAATATGATGCCATAGAGTCCACTCTCTGAAGCTGCCTTTTTTTTCTAGGGTATTATTATTATTTATTCAATTTATGGCCCGCCATCCCCGCGAGTGGGCTTAGGGCGGGTTACAGCAGTAGATAAATTTACAGTAAATAGACAATAAAATCACAAACTCATTTTCCGCAGCATAATAACCAGTAACCTAGATGGGCCCCCTTCCCCTTTCCCTGCGCATCATACACATGCAAAGAGGGTGGAGGTGTGAGTTTATAACTCAGCTCTAGTCCATCATAGGGTAACTGATCCCGAGTCTGAAGATCAGCTGTAATTCCATGAGAACTTTAGAATCCGCCTGGAGCCTGATTTCCCAGAAGTGAAGGGAGGAAATAGCCACCGTAGGGACAGGATCAGGGGAAATGGCTGCCGGGGGAGGGGGGGAATCCAAACTTTCCCTCCCACACAGTAGCCATCCAGGCTTTCCTGTGATCTTTTCTGAAACTTTGCAACAAAACAGATGTGAGAAAGACTGGAGAAAAGCCTGCTGGGACATCGCAGGAGTTGCATAAACGGACCCTGATGCTGTAGGGAAGCAGGAAACACCCCAAGGGGAAATGGCCAAAGAGGAAGAATAAAGCAGGGACAAGTAGTCCCGGACTACCTGGTTTTGAGTTGCAACCCAAATGTTCAGGGCGGGTTTGGCTTGACAGAGGAAAGACTGACAGAAGATGGAGCCAGTCAGAGATGGAACAGATGGGTAGAGCCAGGGCTGGAAGAAAAGCTGTTGCAGAGCGATTTTGCATTTAGGTCATCTTTGGTTTAGTCCTCGCCATCTCTACTGAAAGGGTCGAATTTAGCAGTGGCTGGAAAGACCACTCCTTACTGGGGCCCCTGGTGAGCTGCTACCAGTCGCAACAGGCAACACCAAACTAGCTCAGACGGGAGCTCCTGTCATTAGATCTGTCAGCCAAGAAAATATGAAGTCCTTGCAGAAGGCCAGTGGTTGAACGAGCAGGGTAAATTCAGCTGTGCCCGCCCTGTACTTTTTTTTAAAAAAATGCCTCTTTATTTTGTCCTTGAGTGCCACTCTTCCATGAGCCCTCCCCTCCCCTTTTCTCCCCTGTTTACAGACGCAAAACGCGCTCCGTTGAGTTGCTTCAAGAAAGTGAACATGCGAGGTGACCGGACTGGCAACTGCGGCAAGGGAGGCCTTGGGTTCAAGAAATGTGAAGAAGAGTAGGTTGTGTTTGAAAACCTATCAGGTTGACTAGCTCCTGTGCAGGGGAGGAGGGAGGAGGAATCGGTCAAACCTGCATTTTCATTTTGCATTTACTTATTTGTATCTCACTTTTCCCCCCCAATTGGGGTCTCAAAACATCTTTCTCCCCTCTTTTTCAAACAACCACCCTGTAAGGTACGTTTAGGCTGAGAGAATGGGACTGGCCCATGGTCATCCAGCAAGTGTGGATTCGAACCCAGGTCTTCCAGGATCCTAATCCAACACTATCCACTATGCCATGCAGGCGCTCTTTACAACTCTCCTGTGCTTTCAGAAAGACACAGCAGCACCCTGTCTGACTCCTCTCCCCACCCCTCACCATGTTAATGTCATTCTTGATAGTGACGCTTGAACTGAGCAGTTCGTGAAAGAATCAATACCGAAATGCATTTTCCTGACAAGCCAACTGCCTCCCTTTCTCCTGTCACATTTCCTTTGGGCTTTCAAGCCATCATTAATGTCACTCCAATTTGCATTCCAGTTTTTTTCTCCAAGTAGCTCTCAGCTGCATACCTGCATAGTGCTACCGGTTAGAGTATCTGACTAGGTTCAGAGAGCTCCACGTTCGAATCTCCTCTCTGCCATGGAAACTCACTGAGTGACTCTTGGGCCAGTCACACACTCTCAGGCTAATCTACTTCACAAGGTTGTTGTAAGGATAAAATTGAGAAGGGGAAAAGATGTCAAAAGGCAGCTCTGGGCCCCACTGTGGATAAAGTGGGACATAAAAATCTAAATAAACGTGCAGTCTCTCTCGCTCGTGTGATATATGACAGCACTCAGCAGATAAGGAAACCCCACTAAATGAGGCACCTCTTAGTGATTCTGCAACTCACCACCAACAGGGAGGCTATACTGAGAGATTATGACCGGCCAAAAGTTGCCAAGTAGGCTTGGAGGTTGCCTCTCCCCACTTCCAAGTCAGCATTCTTGTTGCCACGTCACACTGGCTCTCAACTGAAAGATAATAAGTGTCCATCTTCGTTCTTCTGTGCCTCCACACATGGGGACTGCGCAGGCTCTCAACTGAAAGATAATTAGTGTTCTGCCGTACATTCTAATCAAGAGATATCTTCCATCTACTTCCCCAGAATCTGCCCCCACTCCGTCTTACATCCAGAGGCAAGTGCGCGCATTCTTAGCATGTGCTACGGTTCTTCTCTGTGGTCCATCCAAAAGACCTTCTGTCCTGTTGACCCTGACATTCGAGTCAGGAGTGGCAGGTTTTAGCGGTACTAGTTGCGTGGCTCCCATCCCATAGCTCGGTTTCAAATTTCCACCAGCCTCCAGTTCTGTTCCAGAACCAGTGCTGGTGTGCTTCTGAGTATGGCTGACTCTTGTGTAGGCCTGAGTGCTTCTCCCCAAATGGGAATAGTAAGCTGTTTGGAAGTTGCCTGTGAAGGGAAGGACTTTTCAGCGTCTGGGGTGCAGTCCAGGGCTGTCAGCCAGAGACAGAAAGGTGCTGAAAGCTTGTCTTTTCTTTTCTTGACTCCTTTCAGAGATGTGCTTTGTGGGAGGATCCAGTGCACGAACGTTAAAAGGATTCCAATACTTCCCACCAGTCAAGCCATACTGCAGACTCCAGTAGGAAATATCTGGTGTTGGGGTGTGGAATTTCATGAAGAGCTGGGTCTGAATGATATTGGAGCAACACAAGATGGATCCACATGCGGGGCTGGAAAGGTAACTTAATAAAGATGGTTAAATTTAACTGTAAGTAATAACCTTATGGCTGTTATAGTCCACCTTGAATGCTGGAAAGACAGTCTAGATATTATAAAAATGCATCAAATAAATTCAGGCTCCCCCGTTGTCAATAAACTAGTTAATTTTATGCATTCTTTTGTAGATATGCATCAATAGAGCCTGCGTGAATTTTAAAGGCTTGAAGGATGATTGTGATTTCAACAAATGCAACAATCGAGGGGTGAGTAGCCAAGTTATTAACATCCCTAGGTGGGTCAGCAAAATGTTTGTTTATGACTATTATGATAAATACCAAAAGACAATTTTAAAACTGGTATTGTACCAAAACTAAAAACTTCCCAAAAGGTTAAAACGTCCAAAAGTTCACAGAAACCAACCACAGCCTGCAATAACAAATGTGTCGTTAGATGGGTGTGAAAAGCCGAGAGAAGGGGCCAACTGGATATCCCTTGGCCGTAAAGGTCCAGCAACACTCCCTCTCGGTTCTTATCCTGGCCCTCACACTCAGTGTGGTATTAGAAACGAAGCACCGGCACTTGGCGTCTTTGAGCAGCACAGATATTTGGGAGGGAAGGGTTGGAACAGCGCGTGTGGACGACCGGGTCTATTTCCACGTTGTCGTGTGATTGTGAGCTGCTGTCCTTCTGGTAAAGAAAGTAGCCGCCTTTGGGGAAAGAACAGACAATGGTTTTAATGTGTTAAATATGTCTCGAATTGGTGCTGGGTTAAATGGTGTTCTTACTAGCAACAAAGCCCGTTGTGGCTAAAAATTATCACAGGCTCTAGAGAACTGATTCGGCTGGGCTCTGCAGCAGGCTGAATTGGCCCCAAATGGGCCCAATTCAGGCCGAACTGGGCCACTGTGGAGCCCAAAAGCATGGGGTGACGGAATGGGTGGTGGAGTGCACCAGCACTCTGCAGCCACCCGATCCAGCCTGGGTTGGGTGGCTGAGGGCCCGGGAGTACGGAGGGGGGGGAAAGGTGCTGGAGCTCTCCTGCGCTCTGCAGCCGCCCGATCCGGCCCCAATCTAGGCAGCTGCAGGCTGAGGGGGGACAGAAAGAGCAGTAGAGTGCTCCGGCACTCTGCAGCCACCCGATCTGGCCCCTATCCAGGCGGCTGCAGGCAGGGTGTGTGTGGAAAGGGTGGTGGAACACTCCTGTGATCTGCAGCCGCCTGAACTGGCCCTGAATCAGGCCGGATCGAGCAGCTGAGGGCCTTGGAGTGCTGGGGGGGGGGTGCAGGTAGGGTGTGTGTGTGAAGGGCAATGGAACACTCCTGTGCTCTGCAGCCGCCTGATCTCGCCCCGATTCAGGCTGGATCGAGCAGCCAAGGGGGGGGGGGTGGAAAGGGTGCTGGAGCTCTCCTGCACTCTGCAGCCGCCTGATCTGGCCTCATGTGGGCAGCTGCGGGCAGAGGGGGGGCGGACGGGTGCTGGAGCATGCCTGTGCTCTGCAGCCAGCTGATCTGGCCCTGATCCAGGCGGCTGCAGGCAGAGGAGGGAGGTGGAAAGGGCAGTGGAGCGCTCCTGCACTCTGCGGCTGCCTGATCCAGCCCTGATTCAAGCCGGATTGGGCGGCGGCAGGGCGCAGGAGAGCTCCGGCACCCTTTCCAGTTAGCTTATTCTGTAGGATCACACACGTGCAATGTAACAGGAACTGGATTTGCTCTTTAAAAGGTGACATGTGTACTAAAATTTTTAACGTGCAATGTAACAGGAACTGGATTTGCTCTTTAAAAGGTGACATGTGTACTAAAATTTTTAACTGCGACATAACTGTGAACCAATCATATTATAATTAATTACACTGATGTTCTGATGTCATAATTGTTATAAAAGTTGTTCTGCTTAGGGTCAGAGAAAACCATTTTGCGTAGGCGTCTCCTCTCGTTTCATTGCAATGCGAGAGTTTTGCGGACCATTCTCCTTACTCCAGCCATTGTGTCTGATCAGATAAGGCACAGAGGAGCTGACTTTGGCTTAAGAGAAGCATCAAAATGCCATGAGACTGTAGGCAAGATGGAGCCTTGGAAGTCAGTGTGCCCTACACTGGCCTTGGGAGTTGTGTAATGCAGAGATAAACAGGTAGACCCACGTGCTTATTTGCTGCCTGTTATTTCAGGTGTGCAACAACAGGAAAAACTGCCACTGCACGTACGGTTGGGCCCCTCCCTTCTGTGAAGGCAAAGGGTACGGAGGAAGCCTTGATAGCGGGCCCCCTCCAAAGCACAAGAGTGAGTATTGTGATGATATTGCAGAATGCGTGTGCTCTTTGTTTTGCTTCCCTGGGGCCATCCGTATCTTGGCTCTTCCATCATTTTCCACTTGTTTGCACCTGTGTAGTTTGCACCTGGGGGTGGGCATTGCCACCTTCTCCACACCTAATATCAGCTGGTTTAAGGTGGAGGACGGGCATTGCCACCTGCTCCTAATACCATCTGTCTGAAGGGGGCGGGCATTGCCACCTGCTCCGCTACTAATACCAGCTGGGTTAAGGTGGTGGTGGGCATTGCCACCTGCTCCACACCTAATATCAGCCAGGTTAAGGTGTGGAGAGGGCATTGCCACCTGCTCTGCTCCTGTTCCCGGCCTGGGCTTCTCACCATGGCATGTTTTCTGAAGTGATATGGTGAGTTACCTGGGCTTTCCTCTACGACATCGCCCTCTGGTGGTGCACCAGGGTATAAAGTGAGTTGTCTGAAACACGTTTACTCAATTATACAGTAAGATATCTTTGATGTGATATCTTTCCAAGGACGATCGCTGTACAGAGTGCAAAGCAGTTCAGTTTGGCACTTCCCTGGTCTGGAGGCTGCTGCAGTGGTGGGGGCTGGACTCGTGGGAAGGGCTTCCTGCCTAGTATTTGCTTGCGTCAGAGGGACGGGACATACCCCACCTGAGGACCTCAGCATGTAAAGGCTCATGTGAGCAATTGTGTTTTCTTTTTCCAGTGCCTACAAATATAATAATAGGCTCTACAATTGGCGCCGTCTCCTTCTTGCTGATAGTTGTGGTGTTCAAGAAATACGTCATGCCTTCTTGGTAAGCGTCCTTCATCCTCATACTCTCTGGTCACAATGGGAGAGTGTGGCTTATTTTCATAGCAGTCTACCCCAGGTTTGTCTTCCTGAACCAGCCTCCCTCGTGGTCAACGATGAGAGCAGGAGGAATTCTGCTTTGCAGCCCATTGCCTGCCCTGCAGTGCGAAAACTACCAGATCAGCACTGACCCTATGCCAAACTAAGGCCATTAACCTTAATGGGTTCGATGGGATTAACTCTGCACCGTCACTTAGCATGATTTATGGGATGATGTAATCCCCTGAACATGTTTTAAAATGCCGTGATTGGTGGGTGAGCCTTTGCCCTTCAATGTTTCCCTCCGGTTCAGATTATTTCCGGAAGGCTCAATCCAGATGCTCGAATGCCCTCTAACCTCTCTGTATTTAATGTCCATAGGTTGAGCAGGAAAGACATGCAAGTGGATTCCTTTCCAGAAGATACTGTAAGTACCTCCAAAACACTTTTATGTTTGACTATTTTATGTCCGGCCAAAGCAAGCTTCCATCAGAGAGTAGGGATTCAAACCTGGTGTGACACACTAACTTGAATTGGACCCAGAAGCAAATCAGGAGCCAGTGTGCTTGGGCCAAGACTGAAGTGCTATGGCCCCTACGACACACTCCATTCAGCATTTTTGCCACAGCACTCTGTACAAATTGTAGTTTTTGGGACACTCTTCAAGGGCAGCCCCACATAGAACACACTGCAGTAATCTAATCTAGATGTTATCAGGGCATGCATGGTGGCAAGATCTTTTTTCCCCAGGAAAGACTGCAGCTGGCTCACCAGCCAAAACCGGTGGAAGGCACCCCTGGCCACCACTACCTGTTTATCCAACAGGAGGCCTGGGTCCAGCAGCACCAACAAGCTACGAACCTTTAGGGGAAGAGCAACCCCACTCAGAACAGGAGACACATCAGTTCCCAGGACAGTTCTTCTGTTCACCAGTAGCACCTGCAGGATTAAGCTTGCTTTGTCAGAGTTAAACTTTGGTTTATTAGCCCTAATCCATCCCAAACCCGAGTTGAGGCACCTGACTTCTAGGTTGGGTGAATTTATTTCATCCTCTGAAGGGGATAGCTTTGGGGGATTTTAATGCCTCATCCTCCATATTCCATGTTTCCTTTCTGATAGACGAATGTTTGGAGAATTCGGAAAGACAGAATCTCCGGACAGGGCAGAGGGAGGGAGGAAGCACCAGCAGCTTGTGCTTTCTGTTCCTCAGCAGCCCACTCTCTTGATCCCAACAGCAGCCAATTGAGGAGGAGAGTCCGGAAGAGGAAGCCCCGCCCCCCTATATACCCAGGCAGAGCACCACCCAGGCAAGTTTCCAGGCACGGACTCCCCCGTCGACCCCCTGCAACAGCAAGCGTCTCTTCACCTGCGGCTTCCCTGCTACGTTTCCAACGCTGTCCTTATTCTGCACCCTGAACAAGCTCTGTGCCAGTTCCCCCGAGCAAGCCAAGTGGAGTAACACTCCCTTCTTATCTTTTAGGAAACCAGGTGAAAGAAAACCCTTGAAGGGTGGCCTCGTCTGCTCTGCCGGAGGACAATTTGTCCAATGCCATACTTCCACTTCTGAAGAGCTCCTGGAGGGGGCAGGAGTGACATTTTCCCCCAGCTGCCTTTATGCCAGCCGTCTCACGCTTTTTGGCTATCAAATGTCCTGCTGATGTCTCTTTGAGAGCCATATCTGTCACTTGTGGGCATCTCTCCTGGTAATCAGTTCTGAGAGGGAAATACACCAAGTCTCCCCCTCACATGTGATTTCTGCATTGTTGTTTGTACCAAGATTAACTAAATTTTTCTGCCTTGCCTAATGAAGACCGGAAGTGCAGGAAGATCATCTCGCAACGCAGGGCTTTCCACCCACCGAGCTCAGAGCTGGCTGCTGGGTCTGGCAGAGGCTCCGCAAGGAGCTTGGTAGAGAAAGGGGTTTTCCTAACACCTGCTATAGGGGTTCTTTTTGTTAGAGCGAGTGTAAAACAACGCTGCGGAATAAACGCTGAGCTGGTTAGAGAGGCAAAAGCTTTATTTGAGGAAGTTACATACTTGAGAGAAAGAGGGAGAGAGAGAGACTCTAGCTATCTGACTACATCTTGCAGAGAGAGAAAAGAAGTGTGGCAGGAGAGAGAAGAAGCAGGATATTGCCCTGTTTAGCCCAATAGGAGACAAGACAAGGAAATGACCCCCAGGAAACAAGAGAGGTGCTACTCTCACTGTCCTAACTAAGTGATCCTTGCTGCCCCCTGCGTGGTAGGCTCTTCTTCCTTCTTGCTGCTGTTGTACACCAGACATTCCTATTTCTAACACTTTTGACCAGGGTGCCACGGAGTGTGCCGGGACCTCTAGCATGGGCACGACCCCATGAACTGAAGGCAGCTTCCGCCATGTAACCCCCCACCCTCCCTTTCACACTCTGCTTTCCTAAGATCTGATAAAATGGCGTCGCATCACCTGGGAAGCTACCTACTTATTGGAGGAAGCTGAGCTTGGAGCAAGAGACCCCTGGCGGAAGGCGGATCCCTTCAGCCACACCCCCTTGTTGTGAGAAGGCTTATTTCTTTGGCAGCGTTAGAAAAATGCTAACAGGAGCATGCCAAAGGAAAGAGGCAAAAGAAGAAAGGAAGGGGAGAAGTAGCAATGGTGTAGCTGGCACACAAGTGAACCCAGGAGAGGTCTGCCTCAGGGCCTTGTCTGGAAAGCTCTCCTACTTCCACGCGCTTCCTTCCGTCAAGAGGACAGGCTCAACCGCTGCTTTTAAATCACGCTCAGCACGCCCCAACGGCACATACACCAAATCTTTTTGATCAGGTGTGCAAAACGATGACCTCAAGACACCCCAATGGGATCGAGGCAGTTGGGGTGCAGAATATTGGGAGGGGATGCGTAAGCAACCAAAGCAGCTATTATTATTATTTACAAAATTTATACCCCACTTTTCTGCCCTTATCAGTACCAACAGATTAAAAGCGTATATAATATAATACAAACACATCTTAAAAACTATTAAAACCAAACAAAAACACATTAAAACACTAAAACCAAGTTAAACACTTATATAAAAACATAAACATCGCAATTAAAACATGGCAGAAAAGAGGGGCCACTGAGGGAACATGAGACGAAACTTCGCCTGCTAGCAGGAGACGGCAACAGAAGGGGACAGGTGAGTCTCCTGGGCAGAGAGTTCGAGTTTTGGTGCTGTGACCAGAGATGGGCACAAATTGAATCACGACCCCAAAAAATCGCATGAACCAGGCCGGTTTGTGGTTCGCGAACAAGTGGTTAGCGGAAGCTCATTTCCACAAACTGGTCTACTGGTTCGTTTGGGTCATAAAGGGGCAGTTTAAACGGCCGTTTCCCCAGGGAAATGCGGCTTGCAAGCGGCAGGGCCCTTCAAACTATCAGCTGGAAGGCGGCGGCGGGTGGGTGGGAATCCCCTATCAGCTGGCAGGGTCCTTTAAACTGCCCGTGGTGGCCATCTGCCGCACGGGCCCGCAGGGCGGCAGAGGCTGAAAACGGCCTCCTTGCCCCTCAAATGGCCGCCATAGTGGCCATTTGAGGGGTGGGAAGGCTGTTTCCGGCCTCCACCGCTGCCCTGCAGGCCCACACACCAGCAGAAGAGGCCAAAAACGGCCTTCCTGCCCCTCGCGGGAGGAGGGGGAGGACACTGTGGGCCCGCAGGGCAAGGTAAGGCTGGGGCTGGGGCAGTTTAAAGGGCCCTGCCGCTTGCAAGGCAGGAAAGGGCCCTTTAAACTGCCAAAGGCCCCTTTCCCTGCCGTTGCTAAGCGGCCGGAAAGGGGCATTTAAACCCCACAAACCGGTTCGTAAATTGCCCCAGTTCGTGGTTCCTGGTTCGTGAAAACCTATGAACCACGAACCTCGTGGTTTGCGGTTTTTTGTGGTTCATTCCCATCTCTAGCTGTGACTGAGAAGGCCCACTCCAAATTGTCACATAACAACAGAAAAATTGCCCCCCCACACTTACTGTCCCAACTAGTACTGGAAGCATGTGCTGAGCCACACCTTGATGTCAAGAATTTGCAAATGCTCTTGAACATTAAAAAACCGTTTCCCCAGGCCTTCCCGAACATCAGTCATCATGAAGCAAATAAAGGAAACATCGCCAACGCAGCCCACATCTTCACACATGGCCAACAAAGAAGCTTAATTTTAAATGTATATTGATTTGATTTAGATACTGCCTCTCCAAGATATCTGGCGACCTCATAAATGAAGAGACTTAGTACTCAAGGCAGTTTGCAATATACAATATATGCTGATGGGGTCTGGACTGGTGGAGAGTGAGAAGGAAAGCGATTAAAATGCTGACTGGGTGTGTGGCAGCTGTGAAGGAAGCCAACCCAAAGCTAGCGGATCCCAGTCCTGGTCCCTTCACTCGCCCAGCTTGGCAACTGCCAGAGGCAGTTAAGACCGCAGCAGAGGCAATCAAAGAAGCCACGCCCTCCAGTTTGCAGGATCTGAGTTGGTCTGCTAGAGACAGGGCTGCCAGCCTCCAAGTAGTGGCTGGAGATCTCCCGGAATTACAGCTGGTCTCCAGGCCAAAGAGATCAGCTCACCTGGAGAAAATGGCTACTTTGGGGGGTGGATTCTATGGAATTATGCCATGCCGAGGTCCTTTCCCTCCCCGAACCCCACTTTCTCCAGGTTTCACCCCCCAGATCTCCAGGAATTTCCCAAGTTGGAGATGGCAACCCTAGTGAGAGAACGTTTTGGAGGTCTTTCATTCATAGACTTGATGGCACATCACACACAGAGGCAGGCTAGGGTCACCAAGTGAGTAGCACGGTTGAGGCAGAAGTAGGAGCCAAGCTTCCCCAGCAAAGACCGCCCCACCCTCTGATACGAATAGGGTTGCCAGCCTCCAGGTAGTGGCTGGAGAACCCCCAGAATTACAACTGGTCTCCAGGCCACAGGGATCAGTTCACCTGGGGAAAATGGTTAGGGGGGGGGGGTGGGGTGTGTGTGTGTGTGTGTGTGTGTGTCTGTGTGGACTCTATGGAATTACGCCATGCCAAGGTCCTTTCCCTCCCCAAACCCCACTTTCTCCAGGTTTCACCCCCCAGATTCCCTCCAGGAATTTCCCAACTTGGAGCTGGCAACCCTAGATAGGAAATCCCTGGAAACTTGGTGGTAGAGCCTGGAGAGGGCAGGCTTCGGAGAGGGTCCTTAGTGGGGCATAAGGCCCGGAAGCAGGGAGCCGATCTCTGCGGGCTAGAGCTCAGCTGCCATTCCGGGAGATCCCCAGCCACCACCTGGAGGCTGGCAACAGGGCTCTTCCACGTCTTGCCAGGCGGCATGGGGGGGCAGCTTGGGGGCTTGGCCCCGCCCCACTCAGCGCCCCCGCCCCCCATGCCCGGCAGCCCTCCCCCCGCCCTGGGCACGGGCCGGATCCTGCCAGTCGAGGCGCCCCCGCCGGGCAGGCGCCTGAACCGGGGACGGGGCGGGCCGGCGAGCGGCGCCGCAGTCACGTGAGAGCGCGCTCACGTGATCCGCGCGGCCGCCGGAGGAACTCCCGTCGGAGGGAGGGAGGGAGGAAGAAGAAGGCGGTGATGCGGGAGGAAGAGGAAGAGGAGGCGGGCGGCGCGGACGCCTGGCTGCTGGACTCCTTGCGGCTGTAAGCGGCGCGTGCGCGCGGTCCCCTTTCCCAGCTCAGCTGCTGCACAACAGCCCTGCGAGGCAGGCTGGCCCGCAGTGGAGCGCCTGGTCCCAGCGAGCGGGCGCCTGAAGCCGGGTCTCTGCTCCGGCAGGGTCAGCCTCACGCCCTTAAGATGCTGTTCAGGCCCTCGGCTGCAAGAGGCCGGGAGGGTTTGGGCTCGGGTGTCCTGTACACGGGCTGCGGTGGACATCCTGCCTGTAGGCGCATGCTTGTGTTCACAAAGAAGAGTGCATGTGCGTTCGCTTTAGGGCCGGGATTTATTTATTTATACTTTTTATTTACTTGTGTCATTTATAGTCTGCTTTTCTCAATGAGACTCAAGGCGAATTGCATAGTGTGAGATTAGTACAATTCCTGTCAAGGACAGTTCCATACGGCGTTAAGGACATTTCCATAAACAGTGCCACAGGGTAAATAAATAAACATAAATTTACAAAGAAGACTGAGAGATCTCTGTCTTTTGGTGCTACACCTCTGAAGATGCCAGCCACAGCTGCTGGCGAAACGTCAGGAACTACAATGCCAAGACCACGGCAATACAGCCCGGAAAACCCACAACAACCATCCAATACAGTGTTGAAGAATTGCTGAAAAGCATGAGCAATTCTAGGACTGACATTAGACAATATGAAGCACAGGTAGTATATAGGAGTACATATTTAAAGCAGCAGCAGATAATATGCAAGACAACATAGCGGTGAGGTCTATGGTCCCTAACTCATTAGCGAAGCATCTGAGGCCCCCTCCCTACAATACTGCCCTCCTATCTGGCTACATACCTGGATGGATGTGGTGTTTGTTTCACACATTCAACGGAACGTGTGTGTTGAATGTAATGTGAGAATTTCTTAGTGCACATACAAAGAACAATCAAGTATAGTCTGTGCACAAACTGGATGGTAACTTGTGGACAGGGCTCTTCCGCTTGTGCCTCCAGTGATATTTTTGTGCCCTTGGGCTTTGAACGCTGCTGCTTGGTTTTGCTTTTGGGACACTGCCTCAAGATTCATGGAGCAAACCCAAGATCAGTTGCTTCGCTGGGAGTGGGGGCTGTAATCTTTTCCTCTCCCATAAAGAACCATCAAGGCAAAAATTAAGCAGGTGAAGTTTTCCTGGTGTGGAGGATAAGGAAGGAGAAATGGCTGGGGGCTGTGCTAGTTAGATTGGGGGGGAGCTGCTAGTCCCCTTTCATTATTTTGGGAATTATTTTGCATTTTCCCTGGTATGGAGAGGGGGCTCAGGCAACAACATGCATGCACCCAAGTTCTGCCTTCTAGCTAATAGAAATCTTGGAGGCTTATCTCATGCACTGCATAGCTTTTGAGATTTTACTTCTGTCCTAGAATCTTGAGGGCTAGAAACTTGGATTTTGGGCGGGGGGTGAAAGGAAGCCGAGGCTCTCAAGATGTTGAGTTCTGTAATCTGTACCAGTTTGGGTGTTTGTGCGCGGTGCAATTGTGTAATGTGCATACTCCTGAATTGGGACTAGAAACTTGTGAATTCTCAGGAATGCTCCCCCCACCGACATGGTTACTTGATGGATGCTCAACTCCTGGTGTCTGAAAGAGGGAGTTCTGCCCTCTCGGCTCCTGCAGGGTGCTGTTTGTCTCACTTAGGTACAACGATCTCCACGTGTATGAGCTTCACGAGCCCACCCGTGTCATCGCATGGACGGGAGAAAAACGTGAGTCGCTCCTTTCTGCCCTGGGTCCCTTGGCTGGACGGCTGCTGTCAGTTGCCGGCTGAGGCTCGTGCCCTGCTGCTCAGTGGTGCTCTCTGTTTCCCTGTTGGGAAACATGTGAGCCAGTTTGGTGTAGTGGTTAAGAGCACGGGACTCTAATCTGGAGAGCCGGGTTTGACTCCCCACTCCTCCACAAAGCCAGCTGGGTGACCTTGGGTCAGTCACAGCTTCTAGGAGCTCTCTTAGCCCCACCCACCTCACAGGGTGATTGTTGTGGGGTAATAATAACACTTTGTAAACTGCTCTGAGTGGGCATTAAGTTGTCCTGAAGGGTGGTATATAAATCGAATGTTATTATTAGCTGCACCGTGCGCTTGGAATCGCAAGCCATTCACATTACGAAGACAGCAGCGTGCTTATTGCACCTGTTTTCATATCAGGGCTGGGGCAGCCCTGCTTTCCAGCCGTGAACCATCAAGAACGCTACTTGATGACGTTACCTGTTTCTCCCACCAAGGGGCTCATGAGAGCTTTCCTGTTTCTCCCTGCCTCCATTCATCTTTTCCCAACAACCAGAGGCCACCTGGTAATTGGACCTGGGGCCAAACAGGGCCAGATATTGCCAGTGACGGGGCTGCCGAGAATCGGCTATTTAGGAATGCGGATTTCTGTTGCCCACTAATATTACCAGGGAGAGAGATTTGTACATGTTCCGAGGGACAGAAGCTTGCGTGTTTGAAAGAAATTGAGGGAGGGGAAAACTTGAGAGAGAGGTGCAGATGGGAGCCTGGAGCGGCCCAGATGGCCTCAGCATCAGGTCCCGGCTTCCGAGCCTCTTTAGAATCCAGGCGTTGAATTCCGAGCTTGGTTTGTGATTCTGTTTCCAGGGGTCTGCGTAGCAGGATATGACGACCGAAGGCGGAATGAGATCCTCCGGCTCCTTTTGCCCCCCAGGCTGTTTGCAAAGGAGAATCAGGTAAAGGTGCCCAGAAGATGTTACTGGAGCTTCGAATCTCAGGCCGTCTCTTCGAGTGTTTAGTAATCAGGTCAGTGGGATGACTTCCGCTCCCACCAGTCCAGCGTCTTTCATGGGTTCCTTGGCTTTTTACAGGGATTGTGTCCGGAAAGGGATTTTAAGTTGGAGCTTGGTGGCTTTGCGGACCGCCCAGTGTACAGCCTGAAGCACGTCCCGGAGACCAGGTAGGCTGCTTGGAAGTGCTGGCTGCACCGGCAGGAGCAACCGAGCCCCTCCGATGTGCCAAGAGTGTCCGTGCTCAGCAGAAATGGAGCAATATTCACTCTGAGGAAAGAAGGTTGGGAGTGGGGGCCCAGGATTTTCTCAGTTGCTCCTGAGCAAATGGGCAGGCCAGCTTTTGACCAGGGGCTGCGGTGGGTCTGTGGACATGTAGGGCTGGGACCTGTCTATCTGTTCTGCTAAGACCAGGAGCCTTCTACTGATGTAAGGGGGTCAGCAGAAGTCTCCTGGGGGTGGAGGAAAGCACCATCTTTGGCAAAGCGGTTCTGCAGAACCCGATCCAGGCTTGTTTCTCCATTTATACAAGAAGCTGCCTTATGCCAAGGAAACCTTTCACCTTCTTGCAAGCAGATTTGGCACCCCTTTCCCCCTTTAGCCAGATTGGGCAGCCCTCCAGCAATTTCTGCCTGCCGCCTGAGTATGCAGCACAGAGGAATGGTGCCTGAGTGTAGGTTGGAGAGAGAGAGAGAGAGAGAGAGGTCTGTTTCCTTAGGGAATTTCCAGGGAGAGGCAGAGCCTGGTCTATCTTTCTGCCTGATGGTGATAATTTTTAAAAGGCAGCACAGAATTTATTTAATTTATATCCCACCTCTCTGCCGTGCATTGTTAGCATGGCCAGCAGTATGGTGTGGGTCACGAGGGGCCGGCAATGCAGAACCCGGGAGCACTTCTTACAGGAAACTCCTGCAGAGACTCGGAGATGCAACAGGCTGGGGAGGGCAGGTTGGCTGCTTCCCTTCTTTCAGTACTCGGTCTTCCCTTTGCTTGTGCCTGCAGCTTGCTGGTGACGAGTGGCCCTCCGGACAGTTCTGTGCAGGTTTGGTGCATGGAGCAGGATGAGACAGGTGAGCGGCCGCAGAGGGGCAGAGGTTTGATGCCTGCCTGGAACCCAGCACACCGTAGACACTTGGGCTGTGTGATGGAAATTAGCAGCAGTTTATTATTAAGGACGTAAGATGACTTGGTCGGACCCAGGATCCATTCAGTCCAGCACTCCATCGTGGTTAACCAGGCCTACCAAGAGGACCAGGAGTCGGCAGGCCCCTTCAACAACAGCAGGCCTCCGAATTTCAACATATTTTAATATGTTGCAGGCAAAAGTACTTCCTTATGTCCGTCTTGAATTGGGTGCCCTCCACGTTCCAGCATTTTTGGTTTCTGCCCCTTGTGTAATTTCACGAACGTCTCTCGTGTCCCTCCAGCCAAGCATCCTTTACCCAAGTGGAAACAGAGTGACAGAGTGGGGCTTTCTGCCCCAGGGAGTGTGCCGTGTTTTCCAAACTGGCTGGGAAGCCAAATGGGCTTCGAGTTTATCTCTTCATCTGTACTTGCTGGCAATCACATGGCAAGGCTGCCACCACAGGCAGTGAGTATTGGAGGCAGGAAACCTTGTCCAAAGCCCCTTAACCTCTCTGCTGGCAGTGGGTCAGAATCTCGCAGATGGTTCTGTAAAGGCTACCTAGCTTATGTTCTTCTCAGGCTGGAATAGAGGGGCGGTGTAGTCTTTTAACCAGCTGAGGGCCTGCCTTGCTGTGTGTGGGTGGACAACGTCTCAGGCTTTGTTTCCAGCTCCATGTTCTGAAATCCCTGAAGCAGAGACACCCTCTTGCCCCCCCCCCACATGAAACAGGCTTTACCACTGAGCTGCGGCCTGTCCTTAGAGAGGGCTGCCTAATATTGGGTGTAACATTTTGCCGTGTAAATATTGCCGTGGGTTTTATTTCTGCTAATTAATGAGGCGGTTTGAAGGTCCGCTTGCTGTGGTTTAAGATGCAGGCCTCTGTGGGAAGAAAGGGGAGGAGCTGGATGGGAAGTGTGCTATGTGCCTGTAAGACGGAGTTGTTCCTCCGGTCCTTTGCTTGGGAGCCGACGTTCTGTTCCCTTTCTGACTGCTGCACCCTGCTCTGTCCTGCCTTGCGCGCTTTCATAGGGGCACTGAATCATTATAGTGATTCTGTTTTTCTTTTACAATTGCACATGTTTTAACTGTGTTTATTGTTATTTATGGTTGTTGTTTATTTTATTTATTTGTCATTTATATTCCGCCTTTCTCACTGAGACTCAAGGCGGATGACGTAGTGCGAGATTAGTACAATCAGTAGCAAGGACAAGGGCAGGCATTTCCACACAGCGTCACGAACATTTCCACAAACAATGTCATGGGGTAAAAGAATGTAAGTTTACAAAGATATAGTATTAGCAAGGATCCAGTATGGGGTTGAGAAATTGCTGAAACAGAACATAATCAATTCTGGGACTTACATTGAACAACATGAAGCACAGGTAGGATATAGTGCCCTGAGCCCATTTGTGGGGAGGGCGGGGTATAAATCTAAATAAATAAATAGATAAATAAATAAACAGGAGTACATATTTAAAGCAACAGATAATACGTAAGGCAACATACTGGTGAAATCTCTGGTTTCATCTTCGTTCTTCTGTGCCTCCACACATGGGTACTGCGCACGCGCAGGCCAGCCGCCGGAAGATTTTTTATCGCTTTCCCAGCTCCGAAGGGGCCGTTTGCCGCGCGCCTCAGCGACCGTTTCCCGCCCAAACGGTCACATGCTCCTCCAGCGGCCAACGGCCCCTTCCCTCAGTTCTCTTCTTGCCGCCGCTTGAGGAGAACGTTCGCTTGTAGCTCCGTGCTTTTTTCCTGTGCTTTGGATTGCTTTCTCGTGACTGACTTGGATCTGGATTTGACTTCTCTTCTGCTTACTGATTTGGACGGACTGATCTTGGTGAAGTATTTGACCCGGACTGTGTTTGACTTCGCTTTTTGGTTTGCCCCCCAGAATGGCTTCTACAGCCCTGTTTAAGCACTGTGCCCAGTGCCGTGCTAAAATGGCCCAAACGGATGGGCATAGCCTTTGCCTGCTTTGTCTGGGGGAGGAACATGTAGTCCCCACTTGCAAGATCTGCCAGGGCTTTACGCATAAAGCCAGGCAGGAGCGGTCCGCCCGCCTCAAGGCTTCACTGTGGCAGCGGGTCTTGGACGCCCCTGGGCCCTCCGAGGCGGAGAAACCTGGGGCCGCGGAGAAGTCTGGCCGAACCTCCACCCATGCCGGGAGCCGGTCTCGAGCGGGCTCTGTAACCTCCTCAAAATCGGTGGCTACATCCCGCCCGGCGGACAAGCCGGCGTCGAGGGCAAGCTCGGTGGCGAGGTCTGCGAAGTCCCCGCACAAGTCGGTGTCGGTGAGGTCGGAACCGGGGAGGTCGACTCCGAGGCCGGAACCGGGTGAGTCGGATCCGATACGGTCAGCCCCGGCGTCGATCGAAAGGCCTGTGGCAGTCCCGGGACCGGAGGCTGCACGAAAGGCGTCGACCAAGAGGGCATCGGTTCCAAAAGCTTCCTCCGAATCGGTGCCGAAGAAGAAGGCTAAGAAGACTAAACATCGCTCTCGGTCCCCTCGGCGCCGGCCTGCAGAGGAGGTGGTCCTGGTGTCTCCACCTACGCCATCACCTCACCTAGACTCCCCTGACCGTCCCCTCCTTGAGGAAGAGGTGCCGGATCCGGGGGCCTATGTGGTCCTGTCGAGTGGGCGGCGTTCGCCAACACCGGAATCGAGCCCGGCTCCGCGTCGTCGGATCCGAGAGGCGACCAGGGATCCTTCGCCTGCACAGTCTCCTGCACAGTCTGCCCGTAGCCAGCGGTACTGGTCGGAGGGGAGTGTCGGATCCGAGCGAGTCGGATCCGAGCGGTCTGTGGCTGCGCGTCACCAGCAGGCTACAGGTCTACCTGAGGCCTATCGGTGCCAGTGGAAAGGGGCTCCACCTGGCTTCAGATCATCGGATCCGGGGCCGTCGTCGTCTAGCCGTCGTGAGTGGTTGCCCCCACCCTTCCCAGGAGACGAAGTGTCAGCTCTGGCGTCTGATGAGGATGACGAGGATGCGGGGTCCGGCTATCGCTCTGAGTCGTTCTCTGAACCATCTCCAGACGACAATGTCGGCCCATCCACCAGCTCTCCCTTCGAGGACCTGCGGATTTATGCAGACCAAATGGCCCGCATGTCCAAGGCCTTGGAGATTGACGTGTCCTCCGTGGTCCCGAAGACGAAAGACAAGTTGCTGTGCAGAATCTATGGGAAGAACCCGGCTACAGTAGGTTTTCCTATGTTGGAGGGCTTGGAGGAGATCATCGACAAGGTCTGGAAGTCACCATCTGACCTGCCTGCCACGTCCAAACGCATCGAACAGATGTATAAGATCAAACAAGGGACGTGGCAGTCTCTCATCAAGCACCCTCCACCGTCATCCTTGATAGCCGAGGAGATTCAGCACAAGAGGTCGGGGTCCTCTTCCGTCCCACCGGATAAGGAGGGAAAGAAGATGGACGCACTGGGTAGACGTCAGTACTCAGTCGCTGCTTTAGCCCTCCGGATAGCCAACTATCAAACAATTATGGCGGGCTATCAGCTCTACCTATGGGAGAAGCTGGCCAACTATGTCACTGACCTCCCTGCTGACAAGAAGGCGGTGGTGTCGTTGCTGCAGACGGAGGCAGTACGATTATCAAAACAACAGATGAATGCTGGAAGTCATGCGGCTGACACGGCTGCTCGGGGTATGGCGTCAGCGGTGCTTCTGAGGAGGCACTCGTGGTTGCGGTCGACTGCCCTCCCGCAGGAGGTGAGGGCCAAGATTGAACGTCTGCCCTTCGAGGGTGACTCCCTCTTCTCTACCACCACCGACGAGGCGCTTAAAAAGAAGAAGGAGGACCGGCAGACGGCTCGCTCCCTGGGGGTCACTCCGGCGGACAGGTCCACGTTCAAGCCTCGGTACTCGTCAAGGTATAATCCCTACCAGTACCGCAGCAGATACCAACCCCGTCCGTATTATCCGCAGTACCCTACTTCGCAGCGCCAGTATACCCCAGCGCAACACCAGGGCAGGAGGCGTAGGCCATTCAAGCCCCGCTCGTCTCAACCTCCACCCCAGCAGAAAGATCCGCAAGGGGCTGGAAGGCAGTTCTGAAGACCCGGCCCTGCGGCAGCCCTGAACTTTTCGGACAGACTCAGTCCTTTTTTGTCTGAATGGGAGTCAATAACATCTGACTCATGGGTCTTAACGATTGTTGATAAGGGGTACGGGCTGGAATTCACTGAACTGCCGATGTGTACTTCACCGCTGAGTGCGGTGAATAATACCTTGGTTGAGCTGGAGGATGAAATTAGGTCCCTCTTGGCTAAGGGTGCTGTGGAAGAGGTGCCATTTGTGGAGTCTGAGAAGGGTTTCTTTTCCCGGTTCTTCCTGGTCCCTAAGAAGGACGGGGGTCTACGTCCCATTTTGGATCTTAGGGGCTTAAATGCCTTTCTAAGGGTCACCAAGTTTAGGATGATCACACTGCCTGCTGTAATTGCCCTTTTGAGGAAGGGGGATTGGTTCGCTGTCCTGGATTTAAAGGACGCGTATTTCCACGTGGGAATCTTGGAGGAGCACAGGAGATTTCTGTGCTTCGTTTACAAGCAGCGGGTATTCCGTTACAAGGTTCTCCCCTTCGGCCTTTCCACAGCCCCACGTGTGTTTACTAAGTGCGTGGCTCCTGTGGTTTCCTTTCTTCGAGAGCAGGGCTGTACCATCTACCCCTATCTCGATGATTGGCTCATAACAGCGAGCTCGGAGGTTAAGCTGCTGCAAGATGTGGCATTGGTGCTAGACACTTGCGAACGCTTGGGCCTCCTGGTTAACTTTGAAAAATCTAAGCTGACACCTAGCCGTGTTGTGCCTTATATTGGGGCAGTGTTCGACTCAGTGGAGGCTAAGGCTTTATTGCCTCCAGAGCGGGCACGTTCTTTGAAGGGACTGGTAACCCTGTTTAAACGGAATCGTTATCAGCCAGTGCGCATGATTCAATGCTTGCTAGGGCATATGGCTGCTGCGACCCCGGTGGTCCCTTTTGCGAGGCTGCGGATGCGCCCGCTCCAGAATTGGTTTGTGAGGAGATACAATGCTTTACAGCATCCTCCGACTGCTAAATTCTCTGTTCCCAGAGCCGTTATATCCTCTCTTGACTGGTGGTTGTCAGATGTTAATTTGTTTAAAGGGACCCCATTTGGTTTCCATCATCCCGAGTTCTCCGTAACCACGGACGCCTCTCTGCAGGGGTGGGGGGCTTTCTGTGGGGAGCTATGTGTTCAGGATGTGTGGTCTGAGAGAGAAAAGGGTCTCCATATTAATGTGCTTGAACTGAGGGCTGTTCGTTTTGCACTTATGTCGTTCACAGCAATCTTGCAGAACCATCAGGTGCTGGTGCAGACAGACAACACTACCGCTATGTATTACCTAAACCAACAGGGCGGCACGGTGTCCATGATCCTCTGCAGGGAGGCCACGCTCATTTGGGAATGGGCAATCAGGAATGGGGTGACGCTTCGCGCCATTCATGTAGCTGGGTCGGACAATGTGCAGGCGGACACTCTCAGCAGGGTACACATGCTGAATCACGAATGGGGGCTCAACGCAAAGTACGCTGGGCCGATCTTTCGGAAGTGGGGTCGCCCAAGCATAGACGTGTTTGCGACGTCGGCGAACACCAAGGCCGAGGTCTTTTGTTCTCGGGCAGGAAGCGATCCCCTCTCTATTGGGGATGCCTTCCAATTTACTTGGGCCCGGGGACTACATTACATGTTTCCGCCCGTCCCTCTCATACCCAGAGTGCTGTGCAAGGTGGAGAGGGACAACACGGACTGCATCTTAGTGGCTCCGTTCTGGCCACGGCAGCTCTGGTTCCCGAAGCTGCTGGAGATGTCCGGCCGAACTTACGTGGCCCTTCCGCCCCGGAGGGATCTCCTCCTACACGGGGAGCTCTTCCATCACGAGCCCAGGAAACTACACCTGACCGCTTGGCGGATTCGGCCCCGTCCCTAGGCTTCTCTGAGCCCGTCAGGAAGGTCCTACTGAACGCTAGGAAGCCCTCCACACGGCGTGCCTACAAGGCGAAGTGGAGTAGGTTTGAGGCTTGGGCTGCCTCTAGGAAGGTGGCGCCTCTGGATAGCCCCTTGGGGATGGTCTTGGATTATCTTTGCGAGCTGAAAGATCAGGGCCTTAGTGTAGCATCTCTGAAGGTGCACCTTGCGGCCATCTCTGCGTTCCATGATCGGGTGGATGGCTGCACGGTTTTCTCTCACCAGAAGTCCCGCCAGTTTTTGAAAGGG
Organism: Eublepharis macularius; assembly: GCF_028583425.1. Lineage (NCBI taxonomy): Eukaryota > Metazoa > Chordata > Lepidosauria > Squamata > Eublepharidae > Eublepharis > Eublepharis macularius. Next base: position 186,442,207 of record NC_072792.1, read on the forward strand.
ATGCTTAATCTTTACCCGCCTGTGTCACCCCCTGTGCCCCAGTGGTCTCTCTCCCTGGTCCTGGCCAGGTTGATGTTGCCCCCTTTTGAGCCTTTGGCTACGTGCCCTCTGGACTTGCTCTCCTACAAGGTGGCATTCCTCGTGGCGATCACTTCTGCCAGACGGGTCAGCGAACTGGCTGCTCTTAGGGCAGACCCCCCGTTCCTTCGCTTTCATGCGAATAAGGTGGTCTTGCGACCGTGTCTTTCGTTCCTGCCCAAGGTGGTGTCAACCTTCCACCTTTCGCAAGAGATTTCTCTGCCTGTATTTTTCCCTGAAGCTTCTACTAAGGGGGAAAAGGCCCTCCACAGTTTAGATCTGCGGAGAGCTTTGGCTTTTTATTTGGAAAGAACAAGGGTGTTCAGGAACAGTCCTTACCTTTTTGTGTGTTTCGGGGCGAAGGACAAGGGCCGCAGGGCGTCTGCACAGACGGTGTCACGTTGGATTGTGACAGCCATTGTGAAGGCCTATGCCACGGCTAAGGTGGACTGTCCTTTGGGTGTCAGGGCTCACTCCACACGGTCCCAGGCGACATCTTCGGCCCTGCTCAAGGGTATACCTTTAGCTAATATTTGCAGGGCTGCAACTTGGTCGTCCGCCGATACCTTTGTACGGCATTACGCTGTGGATGTAAATGCCAATGAGGATGTAGCTGTTGCTAGGGCTGTCCTCCATTCCTTGTTTCCCTAGGAGTATGCTGGTTAATATGCTCCAATGGGGAGGTGGAGGCGCTGTATATGTTGTATATATATATATATAGATATGTATTTATACTTGCTGGATGTTGTGGGGTTGGTATGTTTTCTTTTGTAACATATGTGTAGGTGTATATATGTTGTCTTGTTCCTTTCTTGTTGTATAATAAAATTGAGTTGGATTTCACCCCACCTTCCTTATTGTGTGAAGCTTGGTACTCTCCCATGTGTGGAGGCACAGAACGAAGATGAAAACAGGGTTAACATACCTGTAACTTATGTTCATCGAGTTCTTCTGTGCCGACACACAACCCTCCCTCCTACCCCGCTGTGAACTCCAACGCAGATCGCTGTACTTGGCTGGGCTATGGCTCTAGTCTTCTCGGGGCTATGGCTCTGTGTGTTGGATGAGCGGCGGCAAGGGAGAACTGAGGGAAGGGGCCGTTGGCCGCTGGAGGAGCATGTGACCGTTTGGGCGGGAAACGGTCGCTGAGGCGCGCGGCAAACGGCCCCTTCGGAGCTGGGAAAGCGATAAAAAATCTTCCGGCGGCTGGCCTGCGCGTGCGCAGTACCCATGTGTGTCGGCACAGAAGAACTCGATGAACATAAGTTACAGGTATGTTAACCCTGTTTTCTAACTCATCAGCTGCCCTAAGCCCATTCGCCGGGAGGGCAGGATATAAATCCAATAAAATTAAATTAAATAAATGATTGGGTGGTAGCTGGACCCTTTGAGGCAGAGTGAACTGCTGTTGGAAGAGAGGTCATGAAATGCCGGAGTCTGAAAGAAGCCGGAGTGTACCTTTTTGTGGATGGTATTAGCCTAAGTGGAAACTGAGGGAAATAAGTCTTTGTGACTAAGAATTGTTCCGCACACGTTCGATAATGCACTTTCAATGCACTTTATCAGTCGTTTGAGGTGGATTTTTTGTTCCGCACATGAAAAAAATCCGTTCCAAATGATCTATAAAGAGGATTGGAAGTGCATTATCCAATGTGTGCAGAATCACTCTAAGTCTGCTGAATATGTTAGAACTAGCCCTGTACCCATCTTGCAACTAGAAAACTAGTAGCCTGAATGAAACCATTACGCTTTGGGTGCCTCCTTCATGAAGATGGTTAGCAGTCTGCAGTTGAAGAGCAGGAGTTGAGTCCAGTGGCACCTTAGAGACCCAGAAGAGACTTTCGAGAGTCTGAGCTCCTTTCTTCAGATACAAGTAGAAATGGAGATCTCCATTCCTACTTGTATCTGAAGAAGGGAGATTGTTCGAGTCTGAAGAAGGGAGCTTTGACTCTCAAAAACTTACACCCTGAAAATTTTGTGGGTCTCTACGGTGCCACTGGACTCTAATCCCATGAGGCACCCTTTAATCATTATACCTCTCTACTTCTAAATAAACTCTTATTTCTTTTTAAGTTAAATATCTGTTTTATCTAGAATAAAGGATCCCTTTTTACCTCACAGCCATCCCCACATGCTGGCTGTACTAAATATGACTAAACCTTCCTATACTGTGGGTCAAACAGAGAGAACTAAGGCGGGGGGAGTCTTTGGTGGCGGCACACATCTTTGGGGAACTCTCAGAAAGTCGGGGAGGGAGCGCAATACAGGTGTTGTAAGGGGAGTAAAATAGCCACCTTGGGGTCCTGCCGGTGTATATAGAAAATTATCAGATCAGGTAGAAGATCCCAGCTGGGCTCTTTCCCTGAGAGCCAAGCTACAAGTGACGCCTGACACAGGTCGGACGCTTGTCAGCTTCCCTCAAGTTTTGATGGGAAATGTAGGCAGTCTGGTCTTGCAGCTTGGCTCTCCATTTAATTGAAGTTTACAGAGCGTCAGTCTATGGGAGGGAGAACATGCAGTTGGGAGGGGAATGCAGGCGTTGGGCTCTCGCTGGGTGCCCCCCTTCCCCTCTCCTGTGTGTGTGTGGGGGGGAGGGGTTTCTATAAACTTCAATTAAATGGAGAGCCAAGCTGTAAGACCAGGACACCTACATTTCCCATCAGAACTTGAGGGAAGCCGACAAGTGTCCAACCTGTGTCAGGCATCACTTGTAGCTTGGCTCTGACTTGCTAGTGAAATGCATGAAGCTTCCTGAGTGGGTTTTTTTTTTTTTGGAAGCGAGAGAATCCCCTCCACCACTTTCCCCCGGGGGTGCGAGAACTGGACCTGTGTGAGGCACGCTCCCTGGTCTGACGCAGATGGGCAGCCCCCCCCCCCCCGCAGCAGAATCCATCAAATTATTTTTGTCCTCCCCTCTTTGTAAGGCGCTCAGAGCACCTCAAATGAGTCTCCTCAAAAAAACCCTGCAAGGAAGATCAAGATGGGTAGCCGTGTTAGTCTGTCTGTAGCAGCAGAAAAGAGCAACCGTCCTTTAGCACCTATAAGACTAACAAAATTTGTGGTAGGGTGTGAGCTTTCGTGAGTCACAGCTCACTTCAGGTATAGCTAGAATATGAGTCCATCTGTATCTGAAGAAGTGACCTGTGGCTCACGAAAGCTCATTCCCTACCACGAATGTTGTTAGCCTTATAGGTGCTACTGGACTCTTGCTCTTTTCTCCTGCGAGGAAGGTTAGGCTGAGAGGAAACAACTGGCCCAAGGTCACCCAATATGTTTCCTAGGTAGGTGGTTTGTATCTGGCTGCCCCAGAGCTTAGTCCAGCACTCTAACCATTACACCACTCTGCCCCACCCTTTGTCCTACAGATGTCATTAAGCCCCTGGGAACCATCCCCACTGGAAAAGGAGATGAGCCAGCCTGGGCCAAAATTGCCACAGCTTCCTCCACGTCTGCCTGGGTACTGCACGGGCTGAAGACCAGCGATGTCCAGGTGACCGAGATCGAATCCAGGAAGATTGTCTTCAGGGCAGGTATCTGTTTCTACCTCTTTGCAGCTTGAAAACCTCTATCGTCCCAGAGGATCCCACCCTTGAGTGGCAGAGATTCAAGGGTGGAGATCTGTTTGGGTCCTGAGACCTGCTGCTTCTGTTCTATTTGCACCCTGCTGGGAGATCCCCTTGCCTTCAACACAGTTCAGAGAAACATAAAACGGGTCGGTTGTTGTGGGTTTTCTGGGCTGTATCGCCGTGGTCTTGGCATTGTAGTTCCTGACGTTTCGCCAGCAGCTGTGGCTGGCATCTTCAGAGGTGTAGCACCAAAAGACAGAGATCTCTCAGTGTCACAGTGTGGAGATGTTGGCAGGTAATTTATACTGTCTCTGCCTTTTGGTGCTACACCTCTGAAGATGCCAGCCACAGCTGCTGGCGAAACGTCAGGAACTACAATGCCAAGACCACGGCAATACAGCCCGGAAAACCCACAACAACCATCGTTCTCCGGCCGTGAAAGCCTTCGACAATATAAAATGGGTTGCTTTTTGGCCTTAGTTCATTTTGCATGGTGGGCCTCCCATTGCCATGGTGTAGAACTGGGAATCTCTTCCCTCCTAACCAGGAGTCGTGGCACAGCCAGAGGGGCCACCTGTTCTCGGGCCTTGCAGGAAACTGCCCTTACGCTGGTCTCCTGCTAGACCACGCGGGTGAACACGACAATCTCAGGCTCGGCTTGACTGCGGTGGAGTCCATAGAGCGGAAGCCTCTGTCGATTGACAGTTTCCGGAAGTGCAAGAATTGGTTGCCTGCTTGGGCTGGGCAACGCAGGACCTTGCAATGGGCAATACGCTTAAAGGCACAGGAAAGTGCATGCACAGATGTACAGGCAGAAGGGCTGCGACGGCGAGAACGGCCGTCCATGCACAGCACGTGAAGTCCACCTGTAAGCCATGGGGCCTCTCGAAAGAAGCAAGCCTCCACCATGATGGCAAAAGCTGCCTCTGTGCTTCTGGAAACATCCTGGCATTCTTTAAAGCAACAGACTGGCTTGAGCGGGAAGCTGGAACTTGACTGAACCAGTTGATCTCTCTCTCCTTAGCAGACAGATGCAAGCATGGTTATTAACATACAAAGCCCTTCACGGCCTGGGTCCAGCATACCTACGGGACCGCCTCCCTCCCTATGTTCCTCCACGGCAGCTTCCCTCATCTGAACAGGGGCTCTTGCAGGTGCCACCCTGCACATGGGCGAAATCAACAGCAGCCCCTACAAGGGCTTTCTCTGTGGTGGCCCCTACCCCATGAAACGGCCTGCCTGAGGTCAGGAGAGCCCCCACCCTCCTGGCTTTCCGCAAACGATGCAAAACCGAATGATTAAAAAAGGCCTTTTTTCTCAGCTAAGAGGGTGGTATTGTAGGAAAGGGGTCCCAGATGTTTTGCTAGTGAGTTAGAAACCATAGATTTCACCATTATGTTGCCTTACATATTGAAAAGGTAAAGGTAGTCAGTCCCCTGTGCAAGCATTACTGATCCATGGCGGACATCGAATTGCGTTTTCTTGGCAGACTTTTTACGAGGTGGTTTGCCATTGCCTTCCCCAGTCATCTACACTTTACCCCCAGGAAACTGGGGGCTCATTTTACTGACCTCGGAAGGATGGTGGGCTTTAAATATGTACGCCTATATCCTACCTGAGCTTTATGTTGTTTAATGTAAGTCCTAGAGTTGTGTTTCAGCAATTCCTCAACCCCATACTGGATCCTTGCTAATACTTTATCTTTGTAAACTTATATTCTTTTACCCCATGACATTATGGAAATGTTCTTGATACTGTGTGGAAATGCCTGCCCTTGTCCTTGCCACGAATTGTACTAATCTCACACTATGTAATCCACCTTGAGTCTCAGTGAGAAAGGCAGAATATAAATAACATAAATAAAGTAAAATAAAACAGCATGTAACGATGAAATTGCAAGCAAAATTCTCAAGCGCAGAATTGGGCTGTGACGTGAAGGTAGCTGCTTTGCCTGGACTGCCCTCCTAGCTCCCTCTTGTCGTCTCTTCCTACAGCCTCCGCAAACCAGGATGAACTCGCCACTCTGGAGTTCTTGGACCAAACCACAGTGCTGGCCTGCAGCGCCAAGGGGCAGCTGTTCCTCGCCGATATCAGGCAGCCTCAGGGTCTCCTGGGAGCTGTAGAGGATGCATCCATCGCTTCGGCCCTGGGCGGGGGGAGATGGTGTGCGGGAGTCAGGCACAACCCACTGGGGTCTGTTGGGGACCATCCCCGGATAGCTCGGCTTTCAGCAGGAGGCTGCATTGTGCTCACGGACCCCCGAAATATGACAAGCCCCCTGAAAGCGGCCACAGGGTGCAGGCCTGCCTCTAACCTCCCAGGCTCGGAGTTCCTGTGCATCTCCTTCGCTCCTCAGCTGGAAGAGTGCCTGGCTGTATCGGGTAAGATTTGGTGGAGCTTGGCCTACCTGTGGGGTTTAGCACCGCACTGGCTGTTGATGCCACGGGAGGGAAAGAGGGGGCCCAGAGGACATGGGGTGTGGAGGACACCTGAGCTGCATGTGAATCTAAGCTGACCTGCTAACATAACTGACAGGTTTTGCTTTGCCCTGGATGGCCCAATTCCTCCGCCGGCCCTAGAATGCTTGAGGCTGGGGCCCCAGGGTGCGATGCAACCTTATACCAAATCATAGCATTTGCAAGCCTCGATTTTCCCTTTCTCTAAAATGGGCATTATATTGAGCGAGGCCAAATGTCTAGATTCTCGGGGCGGGAGGGGGAACCAGCCATAACACTATTTTGCAACAAGACATCTGATGGCTTTGCAGCTTCCCTCGTGGTCAAGCCAAAGTGAGAGGTGGAAGAAGGCCCAGCGAGGGGCTAGTGAGCCCCCCTTCCCAGTCCCAAGCCAGGGATTGCAGTAACAGCGAAGTCCCAGGGAGTCCGTGTGAATGCGTCTTGGCAGTCAGGAGAGAAAGAGGGAGCAGGGATGGGGAAAGAGGCTGGGGGTCCCCCGGTGAGGGGGAAGCTGGGGGCCTGAAAGGCTGCGGGTGAGCAAAGACCTGGAAGCCACTGGGCTGGAAATATATGTGCAAGACCCACACTGCTCTGTGTTGGCCCCGAGTTTGGATGTATAGCGAGCGCCGCCCACCTCCAGTGCCGTCTTGTTTCTTAGAAGTCCTGCAGGGACGTTTGAGGTGCCGTCTTTGCCTGAAGCTCCCAGATAGAGTAACCTTCTAGCACATACCACTTCCTAGGCAGGGTGGGAGCCGCGTCGGGGAGGCATGAGCCGTGAAGTTGGATGTACGGCTAAGCCCACGTGGTGTTGGGACTCCTCCACGCCTTCAGCCCTTTCTCTCTTTTCCTCTCCCCAAAGGTTTTGATGGGACTGTCTGCATCTATGATACCCAGAGCTGGGGTCCAGCCCCCCAGGAACGCGAGCCACTCTTTGTTCACCGAGGGCACATTTTCAGCGGTGCAGAAGGAGCCGACGGCCCCGCCTTGGTGACCGCCCACACTTGGCACCCCTCCAAGCCACGGACCCTGTTATCGGCAGCCACTGATGGGTCACTGCATGTGTGGGACTGGGCTGATCCTTCTGGGGCCAGCTAGACTTACCTTCTCCCAGCACCTGGGAATGTTTCCGTCTTTTCCAGCGACCTGTTCACAAGAACCTACCTGGGACTTCCTAGCAGGAAGAGTGTGCATAGAACTAAGGAGCCCGTTTGCCCCACTCCCTGAATTTAATGCAGATTTTGCAAGCGCGTAAAGATGTTTGTGTGTGTTTGTGCGTGGAGGGTCCCATCTAATGATCCCAAACAGGGCCTATGCAAGACTTTGCCAAGGAGAAGAAGGCCTCTGCGGACGTCAGAACCAGGGAGAAGCCCAGTCAGGGATCACGTTTGCTCCACCATTTCCTGCATTTCGAGTCCCAGGGAAAGGGGTAAAAAGGCTCTGTAAAAGCCGTAATTCTCCTTGTGGAAAGACAGAGGTGGAAAACAGAGTTATTTTTATTCGAGCCCTAAATTTGCAGATGTAGGAGACTCCACCAAGGTCCAAACTAAAACCTGGGAACCAAAAATATGGTTTTAATAAAAATTAAATTCAGTTTTAAGTAGAGAAAAAATGCATATCCCCCAAGTGTTTCAGTAATCTTTGGAGTATATTTTGCATCTACACACACTGGGAATTTGTACTCTGTATTTCTAATTACAAAAGAAAAAATCAATTCCATTGTACAGGCCTGGGAATGGTGGAGAAAGCATTAACATCTGGTTTTCCTGGCTTTCATTTGGCCTCTTGTAATAACTCATGACACATTAAAAGCTTTCTGAAAAGGAAGGCATTGCTGAGGTTGTGTGTGCGTGATTGTGTTGGCAGGCAGAGGGAGTGGGGGTGCGGTTTAATTGTAGCCTAGGAGGGGTTTCCCTCAGTGGCACCTGCCTTGGGGTTCCCATTCCAGGCTTGCACCCTACTTCTTAGATTAGGAGGGTAGAACTTTTAAACGGAACGTAGCCCCCAATGCTTGCAAAGCAACAATGCCAGTTTAGAAGATCAATCGGAATGGCAGACGTTTTCGCAAGGGCACAGGATTTTTTATCTCACTACAGATGCCAATTTTCTGCACTTCCCACCTCTGTGCATATTACATGTTGAATTGTACCTCTGCAGTTGGATTCCAGCTAGGTCTTCTGGTAACACCCCCTTTCCACCTTCAGACCTGGATGTAAATGCCGATGGATCTTCATTCTAGTTGTATCAAGGGTTTGGACTAGATGACCTTGGAGGTACCTTCCAACCCTATGTTTCTATCATTCTAGGATTCTGACTTCTGAAAGCTTATTCCTTGGGAAAAAAATTTGGTCATTAAAGTGCTACTGGACTCTAATTTTGTTCTCCCACCACCAATAGTAACAGACTTAACCACCTAGAGCTGTCATAGAATTGGCACGTGATACTTGGAACTCTGCAAAAGGGAAGGAAAAGGGTGTGTGCATCTTTGCCTTGGTTCATGGGGGCAGGAGACTTCATGACAGAGTTGTTCTCCTTCTCTGGTTCCCCCATGCTAGGAGAAGTGGAAGGCAGCAGGGAAAGAGGAAGACCTAAAATGAGATGGCTTGATTCATTAAAGGAAGCCGCTGTCTCCAGTTTGCAAGATCTGAGCAAGTCTGTTAATGAGAGGACGTTTTGGAGGTCTTTCATTCATAGGGTCACCACAGGTTGGAGGCGATTTTGACAGCACATCACACACGCACGTGGTTTCCCCAAAATGAAGCAACATGAAATGTTATGGACAAAGGGGTCATCGCAGAAATGACTTTGGGGGGCTTCCTGGGGTGGGGGGAATGCTCCTATCCTGAGTGGCACCTGAGGCCGTGCTGGCTGGCTTTGCTGGAAGTAACAAAAACTTCCGTTGTTGCACAAGAAGCGGGGATGCATGCTACTTCCACAAGCTGCCACGCAAAGGGTGGATCCTCCACAGGGGGGTCAGACCAGTGGGGAAACGCTTCCACCTTTAAACATCCCACCCTTCCAGAAGATAAAAGAGATGTTTGTTCTGGGAAGAATGTCTTGCCAAAAGGAGGACTTGAACCTGTGTACAAAGTTCTCAAGTGTGTATTCTTATAAGAAGCAGTACAACGCGGTGCGATTGCATCTGGGGAGAGGCATGGAATTTCTGACACAACAGAAGCAGAGGCTTGGTGTTTTTTTTAAAGATTAATAAACTAGAATAATTTATTTGACAAAACACAGAAACATCACGGTCGGATACAAGGGAGGAACCAAAGAAGCAAAGGGGCCGGGGGTCAGTACAAAGGAACTACGTTACAAAATGTACCACGCTGCCTGGTGTGCTGGCATGGGGCTGCCTTTGCTCTCGAGACATTCGCTTTCCCACTTGCTGCTCCTCCCCCCAACCCAGGAGGGGCCCGAGAGGGCTGCACTCTGCTCTTCTGTGGCCCCCAGAGCACCTTTTTTGGGCCTCAAGAGCCAACCAGTGATACCAACACGGAAACAACACAAGGCTTCTTCATACAATGATGGCACGTGCAATTGCAAATTAAACAATTAAAGGGTGGTGGTTGTGGATTTTCCAGGCTGTATAGCCGTGGTCTTGGCATTGTAGTTCCTGACGTTTCGCCAGCAGCTGTGATTGGCATCTTCAAAGGTGTAGCACTGAAAGACAGATCTCTCAGTGTCACAGTGTGGAGAAGATGTTGGCAGGTAATTTCTATCAGGAAGGTGGGTTTGGGCTGAGTCATCCTGTAAGAGTTTCCCAGGGTGTGGAATGCTAATGGAGGGAGGCTTCACTGTATCCTGTATTGTATCCTGTATTGTAGGATGTTGAGTATTTATACTCTACATCCTACAATAGCCCTGCAGAGAAGATTAGCATATCAAGCACCAATCCATATGCAAAAGAACCTCCTCAGGATACAGTGAAGCCTCCCGCCATTAGCATTCCACACCCTGGGAAACTCTTACAGGATGACTCAGCCCAAACCCACCTTCCTGAGTAGATATAAATTACCTGCCAACATCTTCTCCACACTGTGACACTGAGAGATCTCTGTCTTTTGGTGCTACACCTCTGAAGATGCCAGTCACAGCTGCTGGCAAAATGTCAGGAACTACAATGCCAAGACCACGGCAATACAGCCCGGAAAATCCACAACAACCATCGTTCTCCGGCCGTGAAAGCCTTCGACAATATAATTAAAGGGTGCTTGCTTGGAAGCAGAACAAAACTCGGAGCTAACTGGAGGAGGGGGGTGCTGTTTGCTGGAAAGATACTTGCTTCTAGTTGGAACAGACCCCTTTGTCTCTGTGAGCTGCAAACAGGAGTCGCTGAGGCTATTTAGCTGCATAGCTGGACAGCATCCCCCCCTTCACCCCCCCCCCCAGCTTCTGCACATGAAGACACCTCCCATATTGTCCAGCCACCAGTTAAGATCCACCTCACAAACCTGCATTCTGTGCCCCCTGCCTTCAGCGGTGAAATGGGTGGAAACCAGAGACGGGGGCTTGTTGAGTGGTGGCACCTCACCTGTGGAATGCCCTTCCCCTTGAAGCTCGCCTGGTGTTTACATGGCTTCCTTTTCGGCACCGTGTCAAAATATTTCTGTTCATTCAGGCTTTTAGTTAAAGGGAGGGCTGTTGCTCTTTCAAGCCACTTTTATTTTGGAAATTCATTCTAAGCAGTCACCGGTCTGTTTTTATGCTGGCCTGGGGCGTTTTTCATGCTGGGTTTTACTATCTTTTCATGTCTTGTTTTTATTTTTTTGTATGTTGCAAGCTGTTGCAGGCAAGTGCCTGGGGAGGCAGCATAAAAACTTTTCTGGATTAATATAGAAGCCTTTGTCGAAGGCAGAAGAGTGAGCCAGGGTTCTTCCCTCCCGCCCCCATAGTTTTCAACACAACTGGGCACATCCCGTATTGGCAATGACAGGTCACTTAGTGGCTTGGGATGAGCATGGAGCGCATGATGACCGGTGGGTGGGGATGCCAGGCAGGGCCTGAGCCTCACTGTCCCGGGCATGTTACCTGCTCTGGTGGGCACGAACTGATGCCACTGCCGAGAAGCCCTCCCACCTGAAAAGTCAGTTGGCATGGCGGGCCACAGGCCATCCAAGTCTTGTTATAACTTGTAAAAGCTGCAGTCTTTTTAGGCCCCGTGGAGGCCGGATGGGTGGGTGATTCCTGTAGCTGTGCCAACCAACTACGCTGCCTCCCAGGAAACCGTGTGTGTGTTTCAACAAATACTGAATTAGCCATTTGCTTCTTTTTTCCTTCTGTCCGCCAAGCAACAACTAAGGAGGCCTCAGTTGAAGGATCCATTATACAGAATCCTGAAGAAACAGAAGATGAATTTGGTGGGACGGGTCCATGGATCCGCTTAGAACAGCACAGATGGCCCCAGAAGCTCCCAAGCAAGCAGGAAATTCACTGGCACTCTGTTGACTGTCCCAGGTTGCCAGGACTCAGGGGTATACTGCCACTGACTGTGGAAGTTCCATAGCTTTTGCTAGACTATCCTCTATGATCATGTCTAAATTCCTTTCAAGGCCATCTAACGAATCTCCACCTCCAAGTTCAATACACACTCTGAGACTCAATACATTTGTTGTCCTGAATCCAACTGCGCTAGGTGACCCCCCCCCCTCCTACCCACCCACCTCACAAGTGTAACAAGAGCAGACGGGCAATTTCTAGTTCAACAGTCCACCCCAAAGCAGAGCACAGCCGTCGGGGCGCAACTCCCACACACGCACACAACAGCACACACACATGCCCACGACGTGACTCACGAACCAGCGTGCTCTCTCAGTGCCCGTCAGCAAAACCGTGGTTGACACAGCTACCCATGAGCTGGCAAGAGGACGCCACCCTGGCTCTCGGGCACCGTGTTAGGAAACAAAGGACTCATACGAAAGAGAAGCAGCCCTAGGGCGCGGGCATTTTATACTGTGAAACAAAGAGAAGGGAGGGTCGGGGGAGCCTCCGGTTTATCTGTCGTTCAGCTGCGGGGAGTTTGTGCCGTCCTCGTCTTCCTCTTTCTCGTCCTTCATGCCTTTCAGCCTCTGCCGGGCGAAGTCTTCAAACACAATGTCGTCGTCACTGGGGGGGTGGGGGGAGAGAGAGAGAGTGGTAGTGGGTGAGGCCTCGTAGGGCTGTATCCCAGAAGGACGGAGGCTGGCAAGCCCCCTAGGGAGATTCCTCTTGCCCAACATCGCTCAAGACGAGTAGGGGTGCCCATGAGGCATCTTCCTGAAGACTCCACCCTGCACTCTGGGCAAATTCTGTGCCCTCAACCAGCTGAATTCATTCGACAAAGTCAACGGTGTTGCAAGCGTGATTGGTTTAACAAGCAAAGGGGGTCAGGTAGCAATTTCCCCCAGGCCAGTTCGGCTAGGGATCCTGACAGTGTTTTGCCCTCTTCTGGGCATGGAGCAGGGGTCCCTGGGGGTGTGGAAAGGGGAGGTAGTTGTGAATTTCCTGCATTGTACAGGGGGTGGACTAGATGACCCTGGAGGTCCCTTCCAACCCTATGGTTCTATGATTCAAGTTTGCTCCTTTTTCAAGGCAACTGTGCTTCGGGGGTGTGGCTGTCCTTCAAAAAGAGGGTCAAACGGTGGATATTCAAGACCCATCAATTTTATGATCCATTTTAAACTGTCGGTGGCTCCCTGCTTTATTCGCTATCCAAAACTGTGCCTGTACACTAGAAAAGCACAAGAGTCCAGTAGCACCTATCAGATTAACAAAAACTGTGGTAGGGTAGGAGCTTTCTTGAGTCACAGTCATTTCTGCCTCTGAAGTATCTGAAGAAGCGAGCTGTGACTCAGGAAAGCTCCTACCCTACCACGAATGTTGTTAGTCTTATAGGTGCTACTGGACTCTTGCTCTTTTCTACTGACAGGCTAACACAGCTACCCATCTTGATCTGTACCTGCATTATATAAATGTACATACATGAAATTACAAAGAGCCCTGATACAGCAGAGATGGGCTCGCACCAGCTTCCTCTTCCTTTGATTAATCAGTTAAAACACTTAGGATTAATCAAGGGAAAATAAAAAAAAAATCAAGAACGGTAATATTTAAGAGCGTTTGCGTCTGTTTTTTTCGTTTGCATAATCTTCCCCTGCAGAAAGTGGGGGGGGGGAGATGACGGTGGGCAGAAACTCTGCTGCTCACACAACATATTGAAGCGTCACCCCCCCATGTCTGGAAATCTTGTTCAGACCCCTCCCCTTACTGGGACTTCAGAAACTTCCTTTCAATCAAATGGACCAGAAACTTGTTTTTTAAATGGCAAATGAAAGCTGAGGCTTCTTTTTAGCTGGCGGCTGGAATTGGCAGCCACTCTGTGGCTTTTATGTGGCCTTCACTTGGCCTTGATGACTATCTTTTAGGGGATTTTCCATACCACTGTGATTCAGAGTCGCTGTACACGAGACATCTTACATGTGTAGGGACATCTTACAAGTGTAGGGAGATGCAATGTTAGCCGGGAAGGGTAGTTCAGAAAGACAGAGCTAAAGTCTCTTGTCAGTTTCACCTCTCTACACAAAACCTGCGAAGATGAAATTTACAAACTCGCTGAGGAGCGATCTCTGCCGGCTCTGTGTCGAGAGGTGAAATTGACAGAGTCTTTGGCTCTGTCTTTTACAACTAGGCTTCCCAGCTAACATTGTGTCTCCCTACACTTGAGCATCCTCATGTAAGAGGTCTCTTGTAGAGAGACTGTCAGAGAGGGCCTGCCTCCACTGTGTGGCCAGCCCTCTCAGGCCCCCAGGACAGGATCCAGAGGTGACCATACTTAACAACAGTGTCAGCCCGGCTGTAAGAAGCACAGGGTCTGCTTTGAAATGGGAGACTGAACTGGAAGAGGCCCACATGCTCAGGAGGAGTGAGAGACCCTTGGCTATTCTTTTGCCCGGGGCAGAGTGCTGCTATCAGTGGGAAAATGGAGGGGTGCAGGATCTGTGACATCTCTGCAACGTCCCCTGAACACCCTGGGATGGGCTCCCACCTGATGGCTGCGTTCAAGAAAAGACAACTTCTTGAGATTGGCCGCTTCCACACGGCTTACTTTATTCTGCTAAATAGCGAAATCTCGTGCGAAATCTTGCGAAAACAGCATCTTCTCGCGAGATTTCGCTATTTTGCAGAATAAGGTAAGCCGTGTGGAAACGGCCATTGTCTCACAATCCCATTTAGGAGTTCGGTTCTGAGACCAGGAGTGTGGACAAAGGAGAGCAACACCTCTCACACACATGCTCACCCGTGACTTTGCTTATACGGGATCAAACCCTTGGTTCATCAAGGTCAATATTGTCTACGCTGACGGGAAGCAGCTCTCCGGGGGCTTTTCACATCACCTCCTTGAACCTCCCGTGAGCCAAGGAGCTGCTTTGCCACTCAGCTATGGCAATGCTCAGTTCACTTAAAAACCTCTGGCAAAAGGAACACGACACAGAAGGGAGCGGCCGAGGATCAAAGACACGGGGGAGGCATTGTTGTCTTACTGTGGGCTTCCTGCTTCGCAGCGCATGCGTACAAGGCCAGGGATGGTGAGCATGCAAAGAAGGAAGGGAAGGGAAGAAACATGCGTTATCTTGTTAGAAGGTTAGGCACGAGAGTGTTAAAACTGCCAGGTTTCGAATGGAAAACGGCACATGCGGGATTAGCAATGGACGAGTTATTTGGTTAGCGAGTTCCATGCGTCGTGGAATGATGCGCACAAGGTTGCCCAAGCTTGCAGCCTGACCCCACACCCTTCCCTCCAAAGTTTGGCTTACTTTGTGTCAAGCTCTATGAGATTTGTGTCAATCGGGGCCTCGTTTTCTGGAACTGAACACACGCAATTGCGGCAAATGGTTAGATTTCTTGTGACGCCGTCCGTTATCCAGCAACTCCCAACACAGACCCAATTAGCTTTCATTAACCTCCCCGCCCCCCGACTGCACTCCTCATTCTTTGTTTCTTAACCCCCAAAAATGTGAACAAGTAAATATAACCAATTCATCTACATTATTGAAAATGACTTTCAGCTACTTAAATTGTATCTTGAGATTGTAAAATCAATAAATAAAGACAAGAGTCTTTGAAAGTCCACTAAACTCTTCCCAGATGTATACCCTCGATCAATTTTGCCGTTTTGGCAATTTTCCAGATGTAGCAATCCAATCCTTCAATGCCACAATTTTATTTCTTTGTCACTTACTATTGATATCTTTGGTTGCTGTGGGTTTTCCGGGCTGTATTGCCGTGGTCTTGGCATTGTAGTTCCTGATGTTTCGCCAGCAGCTGTGGCTGGCATCTGCAGAGGTGTAGCACCAAAAGACTACACCTTTGGTGCTACACCTCTGAAGATGCCAGCCACAGCTGCTGGCGAAACATCAGGAACTACAATGCCAAGACCACGGCAATACAGCCCGGAAAACCCACAACAACCATCGTTCTCCGGCCGTGAAAGCCTTCGACAATACATTGATATCTTTGTTGCAATTAATAAATTCCATATGAAGATAAAAATTTTATTTTCACATGCCACCTTCTGAATACTCAATGAATACAGTCATAGAGGAAACATGGTCCCATATACTTTTGTTATTAAACTGATAGCATATAACATGACCCAAAGCATTTCATTTTTGGACATTCTTGCCATACATGAAGAAAGTTGGCAGCTCACTGAAGGCAGCTTAAGAGTGTCAGTCTAGGATCCAGGAGACCCAGGTTCGAAACACTGCTCTGCTAAGGAATCTTGGTCACAAACGCTCAGCCTAATCTACTCCAAAGGGTTGTTGTAGAAATAAAATGAAGGGGAGGTGAACAATCTAAGTTGCTTTTAGTCCCCATTGGAGAGAAAGGCAAGATATAACCAGATTGGCCCAATGCAACTCGCTCTACGCTGGGCTGCCCTTGACCCTTCTCTGGAAGTTGCGACTGGTCGAGAGTGCAGCGGCGTGTGGTCTGATCTGGATTCTGTCTCGGTCACACACAACACCGGTTTTGCACCAGCTGCACTAGGTGCTAGAGAAATTCTGGATTCGGTTCAAGCTTTTGGTGTTGACCTTCAAAGCCCTTAATGGACGGGGACCGGCATGCCTGTGGGACCGCCTCTCACCACATGTTCCCTGGATAGCCCTGGGTTCAGCAGCCCAACCTCTGCTGGTTGTCCCTGGCCCCGGGAAGGTTTCTCCTCACCTTGACCAGAGCCATGGTCGAAAAACCTTTCTAGCTCTGGCACCAACCTGGTGGAACTCTCTGTCTGTAAAAACATGGGCCTGGCAGGATCTACTATCTTTCTGCCGGGCCTGTAAGACAGAGATGTTCCACCAGGCATATGGTGGTTCAGGTGAGCGGGACCCCTGCTCTCAAACAGCCTCCTGCCAGAAGGGGACATGGCCTTCTCTGCACTGCTGAACATCAAGCAGCTTGCCTCTTGGCCCACGGGTTCTTGGTTGCTGAAGGATTCTGAAATAGGAATAGTAAAGAGTCCAGTAGCTCCTTTAAGACTAACCAACTATATTGTAGCATAAGCTTTTGAGAACCACAGCTCTCTTCGTCAGATGCATGTGGTTCTCGAAAGCTTATGCTACAATAAAGTCGGTGAGTCTTAAAGGAGCTACTGGACTCTTTACTGTCTTGCAACTACAGACCAACACGGCTAACTCCTCTGGACCTATGAAATCGGAATGCCGCTATGTTTTATTAACTGGAATTGTTTTTAATTATTTTATTACCCCTTTTTATATTTTTATGTGATCCGCTCTGAGCCTGTTTTACAGGGACAGTGAAAATACAAGTGTAATAAATAAATAGACGGACATAAATAGGATGGGCCAGATCAGACCCAGTGATCTACCTAGTTCAACATTCCTTCTCATACAGCCGCCAACCATTGGCCCGGGAAGGCTAAGCCAACAGGGCACGGAAGTTGAGGCCATTCCCTGGTATTGCCTCCTGGCTCTGGGAGTCAGAGGTTTACTGCTCCCTTTAGTCGTCCTTCACGAATCTGAGTCTCTCTACACGAGACATCTGACACGTAAAGAACATGTGTCGGGCAATGCAATTAGCTGCAAAGAGTAGTTTAAAAAGGGGCAAAGGCTTTGCTGTACACTGGAGCTGTGTGAAGGGGCTGTGAAATGCCAGAAGGGAAACTTCAGCCCATTATAACCTCTCCAGGTCCAAGCCCAGCTCTGGAAGGCAGCTCCAGCCCATTTCCATTCCTGGCTGCCCTCTGGTTGCCATCCCACACAGTTTTAGACTGGAGAAGTGAAACTGACAGAGCCTTTGGGGAGGAGAAGGTGAAATTAACAAACCCTCTGAGGAGCGATCTCCGCCAGCACTGCCTTTTTAAACTACGCTTCCCGGCTAACGTTGCGTCTCCCTACACTGGACAAACATGAGCTGAGGCGTCTCATGTAGAGAGACTTTCTGTCTAACCCTCTCTTAAAGCTAGTTACGTTCCTGCCCATTGCTACTTCCATTGGCAGTGAAATCCACAATTAATTACTCATGGAGTAAGGATTTCCTTTTGTCTATTCTGAACTTATTTCCCAGCAACTTCATTGCATTTCCCCAAAGAAATGAAATAAACAAAGTGTGAGGGACCCACCCACCTACCCCCCGTTCTGCTGTTCTTATGAAAAGCTGTTCTGCCTTTCATAAGAAAAGCCAAGCCATTCTTTTTGGTCGGACATTCTGTGGTTGATTTCATACGGATGGCGATCTTTTAGGAGAACGTTATACAGCTTGTGTTTCCTGTTTTCCATTCTCTGTTACCTCCTAGTCAGGTTTTTTTGTAAGCTGCCTTGAGTGGCCGTGATTGGCGGGAAAGGTGCATATAAATATTTTTATAAGTAAAGAAAGCCACTGGGAAGCATTTGATGATATTGTTATGTATCTGGGGGTGGTGGTGGGGGGGGGGGGTAGTGGACGAAAGGATAAAGAACTGCAGTTTCACGGCAGAAATCAGCTGCGGAATTTCTCACTGTGTAGAGAGCAACGTCGTCTGCACCTCAAGCGCCCGGCAAAGGCACAGCTGCAAGGGCTAACTTGAAAAACTGGCAACCCACACGCAAGATGAGTGACAACAGGAACCAATGAAGGAAGGAACGTCATGTGTACTTGGGGGTAGTAAAGCGGCAGGGTGTTTTCTCGTGTGCAAATGTCACCCAGCCCACAGAGAAGGCGACATTTGTCAGGGTGTTAGCTTTTACGGTAAAAGCTAACAAGGGGAAAGAAGAGCAACACTGGCTCAATTTAGGTGGGTTGCGTCTTAGGAAAATTGTGGGGAGAAGCCACAAGGAAGGGTATTGCAGGCTGCCGTGGTAATCTGTGAACTGGCTCTTAACTGGTCTTAGTTAGTAATGCTGGGGACACCAGATGTGGGCCGCAGGGCAAACCACACAAGCCCCACGGACACAGAGGGAGCTTTAAAGAACGCCTGCCACAAAAGGCCACTGACGCGTGCTTTGTGGATACTACCTCTTCGCTCCATAACCCACTTTCTACACATCGTCTGCACCTCTGTCTCGTTTTATGGCATGCAGAGAACCCACGAACACACAACTGTGCGTAAAGGGACTGGAAGGGAGACCAATTCCATTTTTTTTTACAGATTAAAGGACAAAATTCTGCTGCTGTTTTCTGGCAGAGGGCGAAGACTCCTTTGCTGCGCCAGGCATTCCCTCAGAGATCTCTCCCTTCCTGCTCTGTTTACACTGTTGTGTTTTATGGCATTGCATGTGTATTTTAGCTCGGTTTTAAGTGTTTTAGTGTTAATAGTTTTTAAAATACGTTTTTATTATGCATGTTTTTAAACTGTTAGCTAACTTGGTTGCCCGGATGACGGCAGAAACGTGGGGTATAAACTTTGTAAATAAAATAAATAATAACAACATTCAATTTATATACCACCCTTCAGGACAACTTAACACCCACTCAGAGCAGTTTACAAGATGTGTTATTATTATCCCCTCAACAACAATCAACTTGTGAAGTGGGTGGGGCTGAGAGCGCTCTGGAAGAGCTGTGACTGACCCAAGGTCACCCCGCTGGCTTCAAGCGGAGGACTGGGGAATCAAACCTGGCTCTCTGGATTAGAGTCCTGCCGCTTTCATCCACGACACCAAACTGGCTCTCAGTGTTTTTGTCCACACCAGTTGACAAATGTCCAATTTGGGCTGAAACTCCAGGAACTTCCTCTTGCTAGAGGGCGGATCAAATCCGCGGAGAGGTTTCCTGGTCTCTTAAGCAGGCCCCGGTGCCTAGAGACTGCTGGCTAGATAAACTAGAAAGGGATTTCGACCTGCAATACGAGCATGTCTCACATCACATATGGACAAAGGCCACAGAGACACAGGGGGCTTGGGAGATCTTGGACAACTCAGCTGTCATCTTGGTCAAACATGCACCTGCCTGCTGACATTTGACAACCCCCCCCCCCCCCACTTTGGCGTTTTCTATCAAAAGAAAACAAGCAAAGCCATCCTGCAGGATGCAATTTAAAAGCCAATTCACACAACCATGGTGACTCTATGCTGACCTACATACATTCTATATTGAACTGCTTAAATATTTTGTGCATACTTATATTTTAAATGCTGTTTCACATTTGTTGTTTTAAAGTTGAAAGGTTTTAATATGTTGATGCTTGCCTCTTTGGGGACCCTATGTGAGTGGAAAGGTAGCATGGAAATGTGTTAAACAAATGAAGATTTGCTGTTCTTTAGATGTCACAGGCGGCCGAAACAAATCTCCCAAGCTGCGTCGGGTGCCATTTGTCTCCTCCAAACCTTATAATCCCAATTATAGTGGCATCAACAATGTGCTGCTGTGGCACATTCGCAACGTGGCTCACCCATCTTTGCTCCAGTCCCACCTCCAGGGAATAATGGTGTCCCCTTGACATGCAAGGGGCTGTTCCCACCTCTACCTCTTCCCAACTCCAAAAGTCCCCTTCCAACCCCCGCCCCCTGCCCAGCAAAGCCCCTTGGGGAGGGGATGGCAGAACTCACCATCTCTGTGCAATGCCTCCTCCTTCGGCTTTGGGTGCATAAGGGTGAAAGGCAACTCCACGGCCACATCGCTGCAAAGAGACATGGAGAGTGAACCTCAGGCAACGAGCACCGTCAGCACTCAACGTATGCTTGCCTGTGCTCTGGACAAGCGCCTCTTTCCCTCTTTCCTGAAGCAACACCCTTCCCCATTGGATCCGGAGCCCAGGTGCTTGGTTCTACAGGCACCCAACAGCTTTAAAAGGATGTGAGCCAACTACATGGCTGTTAGCGGTCTACCGATGGCTTTTAGACATGACATGGAGCCTCTGATCCTGGTGGCAGTGTACCTCTGAATGCTAACAGCAGCAGACGGCTGTTGCTGTTCAGCCCTGCTTCCCACAAGTGGCTCTCAACAGCTACAGCCCTCCTCTGCTCTTGGCACTCATGGAAGCCTCTGGCTAGTCACTGTGGGAAACTGGATGGACCAGCCGAGTTAGCCGTGTTAGTTTGTAGTTGCAAAATAGTAAAAAGTCCAGTAGCACCTTTAAGACTAACCAACTAAACTGAAGCATAAGCTTTTGAGAACCACAGCTCTCTTTGTCAGATGCATGCATGCATCCGACGAAGAGAGCTGTGGTTCTCGAAAGCTTATGCTACAATATAGTTGGTTAGTCTTAAAGGTGCTACTGAACTCTTTACTAGATGGACCAGAGGAGTGATCCAGCAGCAGGAATCTTCTGACCTTCGCACCTATCACAGTAGCTCTCTTCCTTGATTCTACCACCACCTCTCTGGCACACTTTCCACCAAATTCAAGCTTCTAGTCCTCTTTGCACACCCATACCACCTTCTTTCTCCCCTTCTCACTAGCCCAGTTCTTCCCCTACATATTATTGGGATTTTAACAAGTGTCCTACAAGTTAAGGCACTGGCAAAAAACGCTTACTACAACCTCACTCTAGCCTGGAAGATGGCTTCTTATCTTGACACGGCTGACCTGGCCACTTGGATCCATGCTATGGTAACATCAAGGCTTGACTATCGTAATGCTCTATACATCGGTCTCCCATCTAAGTTAACGAGGAGGCTCCAATTGGTGCAAAATGCTGCAGTTCGACTGTTATCAGGAGCGAGCAGGAGCTTGAACATCACTCCCGTCCTGTAGTCGCTCCATTGGCTACCCCTCAGTTATCCTGCCTCTGGACTTGGAGGCTTGTCCACTGAGCAGAGTTTCAAGCCTTCCACCAGCCTAAAAGAGCCTGCCTCCCACTTAAGTAATAGAAAGGCTCCTTTGGCTGGTGGGATTTTCTCCAGCCTAAAGTGGAACACAATCTTGATGTTCCGTTTAGCTATTTCGGACGCTGGTTGTTGATCAGTCGCTCCTCCGACAGCCATCAAATTGGGCGTCATCGCCCCCTCTTGTGGCAACCGGTCCCGTCATTGAATTTAGCTTTGCCTAAACAAGATTTTCCTTTGGCCTGCCCTAACTCAAATTGATTGGCGTTTGAATTTGCAGCGGTAAAGAAATGAGGCACTGGATTTTTTCCTGCCAGCAGGGGGAGGCATTGCCCCAAATCTCCCTGAATATTCATGAGCAAGTCACACCCTACAGATGATTGGACGAGAGGCTGATCCAGGTCCAGTCGCACCTTAAAGACCAACTGAGAGCCAAGCTACAAGTGATGCCTTACACAGGTTGGACACTTGTCAGCTTCCCTCAAGTTTTGATGGGAAATATAGGCGTCCTGGTTTTACAGCTTGGCTCTCCCTTACAGCTGCAAGACCAGGATGCCTACATTTCCCATCAAAACTTGAGGGAAGCTGACAAGTGTCCAACCTGTGTCAGGCATCACTTGTAGCTTGGCTCTGAGAGTCTCTCTACACGTTACTAAGTACCTAGAGATGGTCAAGTGAACCTCATTTCACGTGTTCCCCCCTCCAACTTTCCATGCACTCGATTGCACAGTCACACTTCAATTTGCTCCGCGTCACGTGTTTGATGTCCGTTCCTCCGCAACTGCTAAAAGTATCCCAGTTTCCCCCTACCTCCCACCTCCATTCATCGAAATGCAGATCTCGACCCTTTTTCACACCTTAAAGAAATGCAAGTTAGCAATTCAAAGGATCCTACAGTACTTGTTCTTGCAGCAAAAACAGAGCAGAATTGGCATTTTGCCCTCTGGAATCACTTGAGGGAGCTCCCGTGAAATCGGCATTCATGCGCATTGAGCAAGAACAGTCTGCATGTGAATGGAGGGCTAGACATACAATCCTGCACTCAAGTTTCCCAGGTATTTAGTAACATGTAGAAAGACTCTAACAGTGCAATCCTATGGAGAATTACTCCAGTCTAAACTCATTGACTTTAATGGGCTTAGACTGGAGTAACTCACCATAGGATTGCACTGTAAATTTCCAGTGTATGAGCTTTCGAGAGTCGTTCTATTGTCATGAGCTAACGGCCATGGAACTAATTGCACCCGTTCATTCATTTGCATGCTGAAAAGGATGAATCAAAGCTGGAAGAAAAGCCCTCATTTCATGCCCTGGGAATCGGAGGAATGGCCCCGGGGTGAATTATGTCGCAGATGGAGATGGGATAGGGTTTGGGGCTTTGTGCTGGAACCATTTCTGAATGGGAAGAGAAGCCCCCGACTGATGCAAGACGTGACAAGAGACTCCCGGTCGCAAAGGATCATGGGGGTGGGGAGAAGAGAGCATGCAAAAAAAAAATCCCACTTCATAATCTGAGACCTGCTGGGGAGGAAGCAAGCCTCGTGAAATGAGGATGGGTCAGAAGATGTAAAAAGGACACGCTGCCCCCTGAGCAACTGAGCTGCACCTCCAGCAAACCCACTTCTGGGGAGGTGGTGGGCTCTGGAGGTTTTTAAGCAGAGGCTCGATGGGCATCAGACAGCAATGCTGATTCTGTGAACCTGGGCAGATCATGAGAGGGAAGGCAGGAAGGGCTGCATCAGGGCTTAGTTCTCGTGGCCCTTCTTACATGTCCAGGGTAAGGCCGATCGGGGTCAGGAAGCAATTTTATCAAGGCCAGCTTGGCCTCCTGATGGTGTTTTGCCCTCTTCTGGGCATGGGTGTGTGTGTGTGTGGGGGGGGGGATGTATTTGTGAATTTCCTGCCTTGTGCAGGGGGATGGACTAGATGACCCTGGAGGTCCCTTCCAACTCTGTGATTCTCTGCCATGCAGCTTTGACATCTGGCCCAGCTCTTGGGCAGCTCTCATGCATTCCAACAGGGGCCCTTCCCAGGGTTTGTGTCCAAGTGCCAATTAATGGCAGGGAAGCAGAGGTCATTTTGTTGAAAAAGAGGAACTTATTAGCATAACTCATTAGCATAACCTATTAACATATGTCACGCCCCTTGCCATCGCCGGAAGTGTCATTGGCATAACTGATTTGCATATGCCACACCCCCTGACATCACCTATCTTGGCTGTTTTGGACCCAATCCTGGCCATTCAGGGCCAAAATTGGGCCCAAAATGGCAAAAAGGGGCTGAAAATGGCCAAAAAGGGGACCAAATGGTTAGGATCGGGCCGCTGCTGAGTGGGAGAGTGATCCACCACCTGTCAGAGCCCCGATCTGGGCTGTTTTGGCCCCAATCCAGGCTGAAACGGGCCCAAAATAGCTGAGAGCCAGGTGGGCGGGGCCACCTGACATGTGACCTCTTTGGGGAACTGCGTTCCAGCACGTTCCCCCTCAAAATGAGCCCTGCAGGGAAGCATTTGAGTTTTCCTGCCTTAGGCTCCAAAATGTCTTCAGACAGCCCTGACCCAATGAGACCCTTCCACGAGGATAGATGACTCTTGTAAGAACCAGAGGAGTTAGCCGTGTTAGTCTGTAGTAGCAAAATCAAAAAGAGTCCAGTAGCACCTTTAAGACTAACCAACTTTACTGTAGCATCTGATGAAGAGAACGTGATTCTCGAAGGCTTATGCTACAATAAAATTGGTTAGTCTTAAAGGTGCTACTGGACTCTTTTTGATCTTGTAAGAACGGAAGAAGGGCTTTGCGGGATCAGACCCCGGGTCCCTCTGGCCCAGCATCCTGTTTCCAAGAGCAGCTGGCCAAATGCTTCCGGGGAGCCTTTGAGCAGGCTTGGTGGAAAAACAACGGAGCTGAGTGGCAGTAGATGGTGACCCAATGGACGAGAAAGGAGCATCGGGAGGATTTGTCTGCGTCTGTCCATGGGTGCAAAATGAACTCATTTCATAAAGGAAAAGAAAGAAACAAGGGATTACACATAAAAGAAAAATGTGATGGTTACTGGAAGATGAATGGGATGGAGGAGAGGTCTACAGCATTGGATGTGAGCATGCTGGGTGGTGAGTCTGTACCACACGTGGCTGCGGCAAGAGCGTTACCTGGACGCAAGATCTCCCAGCAGGCTGGTGTTACCAAAGGAGATGAGAGAATTAGTTACAGCTTGCAACAAGAAGGCTCCGCAGCCTTGAGACTCAGATCTGACTTCAACCTTATATCCCCTAGAGCCACGGCACACAACTCACGAGCTGCCAGCTGTCACCCGCCCGCCATGGACAGCAGCATCAGGCCCCCCAGGCTTCGCGGCCTGCCTGGGATTGTAGAACAGCGGCTGCTAACAGGTGGGGGGCATTGGCCTTAGCGGGTCACGGGTTGTGCCGGCCTGCCCTGCAGCAAAGTGCTTTCGGGCCATCACCCCACGGCAACCGTTGCGGGTTGGAGGGACCACACGGTGGGGGCGGCTTCACAGCAACCGAGGGATTCCCCGTCGGAGCACCCGGAAGCATACTCACCCTCCCCGAGACACCACCAGTTTCACCTTCACTTTGTACGAGACAATAATGCCCAGGATCTCTTTATTGGCGCCGTCTCTCAGCCTGCAAAGGAACGTGACACGTGAGGGAGCTGGAAGCCGCCTCGCTCATGGGCCCTCCCTCCCTCCCTCCTCTCCGCTCTCTTCCCCGTTGGTGACCGTGGACCGTATGTTCCACGCAGGCAAGGCCCAGTCTGGTTTACGCTGGTGCAGCTCTGGGTATAAAGGGTCACACACTCAGGTGGCGTAATAAACAATAACAGTAGCAGTATCTATCTACTATCTTTTTCTCTCCACCTTGTTCCTAGGAGCTCAGGGCAATGTGTGCAGTTAGCTCATCTTCCACTGTATCATGACAACAAGCCTGTGAGGTAGGCCAGGCTGAGAGAACGTGACTAGCCCAAGGCTACCCAGTGAGCTTCCTGGCAGAGTGGGATTCGAACTCGGATCTCCCAGATCCTAGACAGGTACTCTAGCCAAGTGTACCTAACATGCCTCTGTGGCTTCATGGCACCTGCCCTTTTGTTTCCTGGTTCCCACTTCGTTCTTCCCCAAAGCTTTTCTCCATTTCACTGGAGTCCAGTGAAGGGTCCAGGTGGCATCACCTTTCGGCCTGTAGGGTAGCCCCATTCAGAACCTGCTGCTGTTATGGCTTGAAGCCTCCCAATGTTTCATGACTGGCCCTTGTCTCCATGGCAGCCATAAGATGCCCTAACCAAAGATGGCTGCCCCCAGCACCACAGAATGGCTGCTGGTAGCAACACCTCTATAGTTGTCCAAATCAAAGATGGCCACCGCCCCACACTACCAGGCCTACCTCCTTCAAGTAACAAGGCCTGCTAAGAAGGCTGCAAGGCCTGCCAGTGCACCCCTGCCTTGGCAGCGATTTTACGGTGGCGCCTGCCACCAGAACAGCCCACAAGCTCAAAAGGCTGGGGACCCCCGCTCTAGTCACAACACCATCTAGTAATAACAACAGCATTCGATTTATATACCGCCCTTCAGGACGACTTAACGCCCACTAAGAGCGGTTTACAAAGCATGTTATTATTATCCCCACAACAAAACACCCTGTGAGGTGGGTGGGGCTGAGAGAGCTCTGAGAGAGCTGTGACTGCCCCAAGATCACCCAGCTGGCTTCAAGCGGAGGAGTGGGGAATCAAACCCGGCTCTCCAGATTAGAGTTTCGCACAGCGCGCTCTTAACCACTACACCAACTGGCTCTGGCAGAAGCAAAGTGCGCCAACAGGTACTTCTCTTCCTCCCAAATATTGCGCTCCGTCCTGGGTGGACACACAGTTTGGCAGCACAAAAACGCACCACAATCTATCCCCACAACCCCAGTCCAAAATCATCTGCAGGTGGCTTGCATTTTCCTCTGGAACATTTCACAGATGACGGATCCGCTAAGCTTGTCTTTAATTGCTTGACGTCCCTAATTACAACACGAGGCAACCTTCCATGTGGTGAAGCGGAAATTACAAGCCCAGTCTTGGCTGCGATTAATAAAACTCAAAAAGGAAGTTCGACAGCAAGATGGCAGCTCATCAGATCAGGTCCTGTGCTTGGAGAATGTGTGCTGCATCGGAAAGGGTGGGGGAACCAACACTTGCACAAGTGGGCCTGGGCTCTGGGGGTTCTGGGCAAGGACGTGTGCTGGCTGCAGGAAGGGGGGTTGCAGCTCTGAGGATGCCCCACAAGATGCACAAGACAACAACGAAATCCACAAGGCAGCCCAGCTGTCTCCAGAGGCCCAGATGTGACAACTGGGGAGCCCCCATTCCTAACTCTACAGGGCAGGAAAAAAACACACTCACAACGTGCTGGAAGCCAGGTTGGTGTCTTCATGCTTGAGCTTCCCGTCCAAGGCCAGGCCACGTTTCTCCCTGTTGCTGGCGAGGAACGGGGTCAGAGTGTAGACCTTGCAGAACGTGGAACTCGGAGCCACCATGTCGCTGGGGAATAAGGGCACAAGTCAGGGAGAGGCGGGCGGTGGCCAGTCTGAACTATGCCTCACTAAGTTCACTGGGAAGGGAGATAGTAAAGAATCCAGTCGCACCTTTTATGACTACCCAACTTTATTGTGGCACTAGCAACAAAGCCCACTGTAGCAAAAAAAATACAACGGGCTCTAGGAAGGGCCGTGGAGGCGGGCTGGCCATTGCCCCCTCCCCAGCAACATGATCTGGGTTGGGGGAAGGAGGGCAGGGCAGCAGGGGTGGGCATTGCCCTGTCCCCAGTGCCCTGATCTGGGGTGGGGGAAGGAGGGCAGGGTGGTGGGGCTGGGCATTGCCCTGTCCCCAGCGCCCTGATCTGGGGTGGGGGAAGGAGGGCAGGGCAGCCCAGCTGGCCATTGCCCCCTCCCCAGAGCCCCTATCTGGGGCAGACTGAGGAAGGCCTTTGAACAGCTGCTCAGCAATGCTTCGGATGCGTCATCCTGCTTGCCAGGGCCGCATCCTGGGGAGGTGTTGGAGGACCCTTGGAACTGTATACCACCCCCTCTCCCTTTTTTGTAAATATATATGCAACCGGAGAAAAGGCTGGGGTCCAGCTAGCCTCTGGCCGCTGCCCCCTGGGGTCTTGTGCGGAGAAAAGTCTTTCCCAGCACTTGAGATCTGTTACCTGGACATGCTGGGGATTGAACCGGAGGCCTTCCGCATGCCATGCTGGGGCTCTGCCACTGAGCTACGGCCCTTCTCCACTTGGGTCTGAGGGTCCCTTCTTAACCCACCCACTATGGCGTCTGTTCATGCAACATCACTTCCCCTCCCCACCCCCGCTGCCTCTATTCTTTGTCCCTTGGCAAGATTCCAATTGTTACTTCTTTAAGTGTAGGACTCAGCCAGTTTTTATTTTGTGACGGGACGGGACAGAAGCCATACTCACTCTGCTTCCTCCACGGCAACTGGGCATTTGTACTGCGCCGTGTTAAACAGGCAGATGTCTGCGTATTGGCGTACTGGGGGACAAAAGAAAGGGGCAGGAAGAGATGGAGGGGAAAAGAGAAAGCAGAGGGGGCATCAAAGGTAAGCGAGGGCAGCCATTGTTGGTAGAAACATAACCTGAAGGGTGTGCGCCATCTCCTCCCACCTTGACTTCATTTCCTCTCACATCTAAGAACAATTTCTGCCCAAAGCGAAACAAACTTGGTGCTGGGAACAGCTTAACTCCCAGGCCGGTATGAATTATGCAGATTATGCAAACGTGGAGGTGGCAGCTGTGAATGAAATCCTAGCTCTGCAGGATTTACTTAATTATGAGACGCACAAAATTTGGTACCTGAGCAAAGAATGGGTTTGAAGGGGGAAATCTTGCTTTAGATGATGGCTGTGTATGTCGCAGCAGATGCCCACGCAGAAGAGGCATTCCTTCCGGGAGGGAGAGAAGGCGGAATGCCTCTCCAAATGGGAAATGCTCCTTCAAGCAGGAAATGCCTCTCCTGGGGAGACACAGCCTGCCCATGGAGTTTGTGAGGGCGTGCGTTCTCGAAACGTACCCCCCTCTTGGATACACACTTTAACGTCATGAGGGGGCTTGAGTGTGTCAGCGAAGCTGCAGCAGGAAAAGAGGAAGACCCAAAATGAGGTGGCTGGACTCAATGAACGAAGCCCCGCCCTCCACTTTGCAAGATCTGAACAATACCTGGAGGTCTTTCATTCATAAGGTCGCCATGGGTTGGAGGCAACTTGATGGCACATAGCACACATCCCCAACTCCTCAGGGTACCTTTTGCATTCAGTTACCTGACCTAATGCATCTATATATTTAACTGCACATTTCTATTTCTGGAAAGGGCTGAACGGATGGCCTCACCCCGACAGCTTGCAACAGGCCCAAACTCCACTTTGGCACCTGAGTTTCACCAGGCGCTGCCTGTCTCAGCCGGCTTCAGGGCCAGAAACGTGCATTATTAATTAAAAGAAAGGCAAGTGAACGTTCCAGCAATGGTGATGTTTGCCCCAAACCCCCAGTCTTGCACAGCGGAGAGATGTGGTATCTTTAATAAAGTGCCCATCATTTATCACCCTGTCTTTCCCCTTCTACTCTGGGACGGGCATTGGGGTTTAGCTGGAAGCCGGACAGGCTTCGATGCCTCTCTGTCCAACAAAGGAATTCATGATATAGGAGAGAGTGCAGGGGAGTCAGCCACTTCACCTGAGATTTTAAGCTTCTTCACGGTTTTGTTGGTATTGTTTGTTACGTGGACATTCACGTTGATCGGTTCTCCATGGTAGTAAATCTGTAGGGAGCAAAAGAGGCAAATTCTGTGAGTTTCAGAGCAGGGGAATGGGGGGAGAGCCTCGACTTGGAAAGAATAGTGGCGTGGACCCTCCTTCTTTTACACAGACCTCACATCTGCCCCCAAGCCCACCCCAGCCATCCGAAACAGAGTTCTCTGCAATGCAGAATGTAGCTTACATTCCATTTACATCTCTAAGGCCTGGTTTAAATCTGTAACTGGCAAAGAGTTCCCTGGGAAGATTCTGTACAGGGCCAGGGACTCTTTTAAACAAGGCAGTACCCCATTCAGAGAAGCCGTGCACACCCATTTTGCACAGTGGTGCACAAATGATGCACTCGTACCCACTTTGAGCAGGTTGTTGAACCATTTAAACAGGATTTTGAGCCCATGCAAAGTTGAGGGGGCGACTCTGTCTCTTGCCAGCTTCACATTTAACAAGACAGAAGGGCACCGTGTAGTAGAGAACAATGTACAAACCAAGAACCTACAACAGTTGGATCTAGAAGACCCACAGAACAGAAGCACAATGAGCTGGAAGAAAACACGCTTCCTCTAATAATTTAGCAAAAATATAGTAATTTAGCTAGCCAGCAAGTGTTCATACAATAAGGTTACAATGAGTAACTAGATGCCTGTCCTCGACCAAAAGGTTTGAGCATCAAAGGAATCCCTGACAGTGGTCCAGACTCTCCAAAGTCCACGTGCTTAGAAATACAAAACGGAGCCCAAGCTCTCTTCTTTATTCTTAGGATGCCTTCAAGGGAATCCAAAGCCGTGGGCAAGCAGACAGCCGACCTCTGGTCCAGAGAACCCACAACGGAGAAAGTGGACACGCAGGAAAAGAATCACAGCTATCAACTGCTCAACAGGGCGCAAGCTGGATTCCTGCTTCGGTGTCACTTTTTCAAGTGTGTTGATAGACAAGAGTTCCAAATGCAACAAGAAACCTCACTTCTCTAATCCCAAATGGGAGACCCAGACACCACATTTAAATTAGGCCAGTCCTTGCAACCCTCAAGATCCACTGGGTCTTCGCCCGTACCAACACCACTGAAGCATGGAAGAGCAGCAAGCAATCTGGCAGCTCAGCACCCCACTTCTTCGAAGCACAAGATCAGGCCTGAGGGTGCTGCTGCCGATAGAAAGCCACAACCGGTGGCATTGCACGCAACAGGCACACTCCAAGCGGAGCACAATCATGACTCCAGGGCTTCCCAGAACTGCTTGTTGTTGTGCCAAGATTCCCAGCCAGCCAGGGTACCTCTTTGTCCAGAGATGCCTCCAGGTGCAGTGGCTTGTCGGACATCAGGAACTGCCTGGTGGTCTCTGCCATAGGCTGGGGTCCTGGCCGCTCCGGTGCATACTGGACTTTGCGGATCACCAAGCGCACAGAGTTCCTGCAGGAGCATGGAGGGTTAAGATGGTACCTGGCTGGGAGACGCCCCGCACTACAAAACGGGACCAGTTCCCCAATGGCTTAAGCACCTCCATAACCTCCAAGGGAGGCTTCGAACAGCAGTTCAGAACGAGCCCTCTGCGGGGTGAGACCCGAAGCTTATCTCGTCCAGCATCTCACTCCATGTGGTGGCCAACCAGACGGTCATGGGAACTTGCAAGTAAAGCACTGAACACATTTTCATCTTGCTTTTCCTCCAGGACGTTAGCCAGGAAGCATAGTTTAAAAAGACATCCAGCAGAGATCACTCCTCAGAGGGTTTGTTAATTTCACCTTCGCCTCCTGGAAGGGGAGGTGAAATTGACAGAGCCTTTGGGGAGAGGAAGATGAAATTAACAAACCTTCTGTGGAGCGATCACCGCCAGCTCTATCTTTTTAAACTACCCTGTTGTAGAGAGGTGAAACAGACAGAGCCTTTGGGGAGCTGAAGATGAAATTAACAAATCCCCTAAGGAACAATTTCAGCTACCTCTGACTTTTTAAACTACACTTCCTGGCTAACATTGCGGCTCCCTACACTTGAACATCTCCATGTAAGATGTCTTATGTGCTACTTTCCTGATAGGGAAGTGACTTCTTTTTGTCTATGGTGGGAACGCCTCCCCACTCTTCCTTTCTCCCTGTCTCCATTGAGAGAGTTTCTCTCCCTTGCCTCATGGCTTTCCAAGGAGGAGAATGTCTCTTTTCAGAGCTTCTGCCATGGAGGCCTGATTTACATACCCACCTGCAGCCACGATGCTGAATTAATCAGACATGGTATAGGGAAGGTAATGTTTTAGACTAGGATTCTTTCTTTCTTCTCCAGGAAAATTGCTGGAAATGGAATCAACCTTAATAAATGTAAGTTCTATATTTTCTACAATTTAATTGCCTGAAGGTTAATTACTACATGTTGGGGGAAACGTTTCTGACTGGGGGCTACCAAATGAAGTATAACTATTTCTGATAGCCTCTAAGCCCTGCACCACTCTGGCATGGCAGTAGCAGTCAATCCTTCCATTTCTCCTCCTCCCCAAACTTCGTGTTCAAAGGGATACTGCTTCTGTACACTTAGGCTCTATTTTAGACATTTAGCTAGAGACCTAGTACTGCATAGTATTTAGAATGTCTGACTAGGATCTGGGAGACCCGGGTGTGAATCCTCACTCTGCTGTGAAAGCTTGCTGAGTGACCTTGAGCCAGCCACACACTCTCAGTAGAATCTTCCTCGCAGGGTTGTTGTGAAGATAAAAAGGAGAAAAGGAGAACTGCATAAGCCACTTTGGGCTCCCTTTGGGGAGGAAGGCAGGATATAAAGGAAGGATGTAAATAAATAAATCTTCACTAACAACTTCAATAGACCTGTCCTCTTCCATGAATTGGTCTAGTAGCTGCTGAATGTTAACCTGCCATCCTTTTTAAAACCATTTAAGCGAGTAGCCCTCACTCCACCCTGGGGTAAAAAATGCAATCAATAAATTGAGATGGTAAAATCCTCAGGGCAGGAATGTGTCACTTGAGAGCTGGTGTAGTTAGAATATCCGAGTAAGACCTGAGAGACCCAGATTCGAATCCTTACTCAGCCACGGAAGCTCACTGGCTGATCTCGTACTAATCATTCTCTCTCGGCCTGACCTACCTCATAAGGTTGTTGTGAGGATAAATTGAGAATGGAAGAACCAACTATGTTGCTCTGAACTCCTTGGAGTAAAGGCGGGGTTTAAATGGCAGGTAGACTTGCTTGTGTTCCCAAGCTCGGATGGTGCTACAGAGGTGACTGCACCCCTATCAAACCAGCACCACGGAGTGGCCTTGCCCACCTTTTGTGGATCTTCTCTTCCAGGTTCTCTGCACAGAAAGCTTTAACCTCATAGTCAACGCCACATGCCTAGGAAAAAGAAGCAAACAGAAGAGCTTGGAGTCTGGGGACAGTAGAAAAGAACTGAACGAGCAGGCGACAGATATTCGCCATTGATCACTTTTAATCTTCCGTCTTTATTTTTACTGTTGTACTTCTAATGTACTGAGTGGAGGCCATCTACAGCAGGTCTCAGACCGGAAAAGTAGCAAGTGCTTAACCTAAGTAAGTAAATAATACAGCATTCCTGCCATAGGAGTGTCAACGCTCCGGGACAGATTCATGTTGGAGCAGTCCTAACATTATCCTTGAAGGTTACTATGACACTCGTGACTTAGTGATAGAGCAATATGTGGTTCGTGGTTCGTCCCATTTCACGAACCACGAACCATCACTAACTTGCCCCAGTTAGCGAACTGGTTGTGGTTCGTGGGGTTTAAATGCCCCATTCCCTGCTTCTGGGAAGCAGCCCGGAAAGGGGCATTTCACCCCCCCACACACCAGCTTGGATCAGCTGCTTGGTGGGGAGATCCCGGACCAGCAGCTGATTGGGGGCGAAATGCCCCTTTCTGTGCTGCTTCCCAGTGGCAGGGAAAGGGGCATTTCACCCCCCACCAGCTTGGATCAGCTGCTTATCGGGGAGATCCCCGACACTTAATACTCCATTGCTACATTGGAATATTGGGAGAACAACGGGCAAGTGCAATTTGCAATTATCTACTGGAACTGTACACCTACGAGACTATAACTACAAACGGACGAGACTATTTGAGAATCATTGGACATCCTTGATTTAATTGCAAGGTTGTTGAATCATTGATTGTTTGTATTTATGTATTTTGAATGAGTAATATTATGGAAATCATGCATTGTTAAGACTACTATGATTTACTAGAAAAAGCACTGAGCACTTTAAGATATTCATGTTTGCGTATTGTTCTTGAGAGAGCTAGCTTGTTTGATGCGGGGGGGGAGAGAATTCTCATCCCTCTTTACAGCCACCCGCCTGTCCACAGGTTTCTTCAAGAGTAGCCCCCCTCCACCCTCCCCATACACAGGCAGCTCCCGTTTTTACCTTTCCCGTGTCTTCCGGGCCGGGCTGCAGCGTCACGGAACAGGGCAGATTGGGCGGGATCTGGAATAGAAATAGAGCCGTGTGAACAACGATGCTGCGGGGCAGGCCAACGAAGCCCACAGCAACATTTGACTTCTTTATTGACAATTCTTTAAACCCACACGACCGATCGACCAACTTGCCTCTGGAGGGAGTTCACCTTTAGAGGAGCCTGGGGCAACATCCCAAACGCTCAGTCCCATAATAAGCAACAACAGGCAATGTCAGTCTATGGAAGACAGGATACTTTGAAGTTGACTCCCAACCCTTGCAGCAAGAAATCCAGGCTCTTGAGTAAATAGGTCTTTATTGAGATATCTTGGCTTCGCCATACATATGTCCATAGGTTACACAGAAGCAATTAAAGGCGTCTGACTGTACACAGGTGTCTTGTTAAGAATGACACATTGAGTACATGATACATTATATCTACCCTTCTACATGTCCCCCACCCTTCTAGTCCATCCAGCCAGGTGCAATCAGTAGCGGGACAGAAGGAGCTGTCCCAAGGCCGCTGCGGCGAGCCATCCGAGATAAGGGCTCGGCCTTTCTGGAATCTGGAAAGCAACAAGGG
This sequence comes from Eublepharis macularius, assembly GCF_028583425.1. Lineage (NCBI taxonomy): Eukaryota > Metazoa > Chordata > Lepidosauria > Squamata > Eublepharidae > Eublepharis > Eublepharis macularius. The sequence continues at coordinate 186,476,346 of NC_072792.1, forward strand.
AACAGGTGCACGAGGTTATTGCAACATACATCAAAGCTGGGTAGCAATATGGAGGGACTGTGGGCAACAGACCTGACAGGCAACCCGATGGCACCGGGACATTTCTCTAGAGCAAAAGGAAAGCAGCGTTGAAAGCTTAATAATTCAATGGCAGCATAAAACCAGGGCACGGCCAAGAAAAGCAGAAGCCGCAACGAAAGAGTGCAGAATGTGGAAAAAGTAGAGTCCAGTAGCACCTTTAAGACTAACCAAATTTATTGTAGCATAAGCTTTCGAGAAGCACAGCTCTCTTCATCAGATGTATCATCAGCTTTCGAGAGCCACCGCTCTCTTCGTCAGATGCATCGTCAGCTTTCGAGAGCCACAGCTCTCTTCGTCAGATGCATCATCAGCTTTCGAGAGCCACAGCTCTCTTCATCAGATGCATCTGATGAAGAGAGCTGCAGCTCTCGAAAGCTTATGCCTCAGTAAAGTTGGTTAGTCTTAAAGGTGCTACTGGACTCTACTATTTTTCAACTACAGACTAACACGGCTAACTTCTCTGGAATGTGAAAAAGAGGATTAGAAACACAGTTAAAGTGAGGAGCAGGGAAGAGGGGCAGCCTAGGTAAAACGACCCCCCCACCCCACCCCCCAAGCTCTTTGTGCATGACTCATGCGTGCTCCCAGGGCTTAGGTGTGGGCCACAGCCAGCCATAGGGCTCCAACCTCTTGAACTGAGTGCAGCACCTTCTGAGCCAATTTAGTTGGAGGGGGGGGGAGGGAGATGAGACCATGCAGTCAGGCCTGGGCCACGGAGGGTCCACGCCCCCCCACTGAGAATGTCGAGTTCTCTGCTTTAAACACCTTCTCATCTTCACAGCTCAAGAGGTTTTCTTAAGAACCTGAAATCCTTCTCATCCAAAAACCAACGTCCAATCTTTAAACAGATACAGGCATGTCTCGGATTAACCCTCCCTCTTTTTCTACTCATATCTGATGAAGGGAGCTCTCAAAAGCTCCTACCTGGAAGTCTAGATGGTCTCTAAGGTGCAACTGTACCGGAATCTTGCTCTTCTACTACAAAGCAACATGGCGATCCCCCTTTGTGAACAATAGTTCTGTGGCAGGGTATACAGCTGCTAACCTTCAGGCAGGGCCTGGCGTTCTCCCAAAATTACAACTGATCCTCAGCTACAGAGATCACTTCCCCTGGGGGAAATAGTAGAGCGTCCAGTAGCACCTTTAAGACTATCCAACTTTAATGTAGCACAGGCTTTCAAGAACCACAGCTCTCTTCGTCAGATGCAACTTTATTGTAGCATAAGCTTTTAAGATGATGCATCTGACGAAGTTGGTTAGTCTTAAAGGTGCTACTGGAGTCTCTACTATTTCGCAACTACAGACTAACACGGCTAACTCCTCGGGATCTATAACCCTGGAGAAAATGGCTGCTTCAGAAAGTGGCATTACATCCCAGCTAAGCACCCTTCCCAAACTCTATCCTCTCCAGGCTCCACCCCCAAATCTCCAGGAATTTCCCAAGCTGGAGTTGGCAACCTTGATGGGGCACCAGGAAGAGGGGGGGGGTGCCATCCACTGGCCTCTGCCTGGCTACAGCCCTTGTTAATGCCACTGTGTGAAACGGTCGGGCTGCCTTTAAGTTGGTCTGAGCCCACTTTTAATCTACTCATTTCTGGAAACTCAAGAGGATGTGGGAGCCTTGGCAGCTCATGGGGAACGGCCTTCTTTCCCGGGGTGCGGGGGGGAGGGTCTGAAAGGGAGGGCTCTTTGCTTGTCTCCAGAGGCAGCCTGACTGCATGAGCAAATCAAGTGGTCACGTGCAGCGGCAACAGCTGGATGCTGAACGAGGTTCAGGAGCCACTACAGAGAGCTCTTCTTTATAGAGTCCATAAGGAACTGTGGAACTCGCTGCCACAAGATGTGGGGTGATGGCCACTGGTTTAGACAACTTCCAAAGGACAGCTCAGACAAAGTGGCAGATAACAGGTCCGTGAGTGGATACCAGGCACAATCGATAAACGAAACCTCCATGTTCAGAGGCAATGTACCTCGAAATACCAGCTGCTATGGTGCAAAACCTGGCGACAGCTATTGCAAAAAGTCTGCTTCTAGGCTATTTGGAAGTATCCGGCTAGCCACCTTGAGACACGGGATGCTGGACTGGATTGACTTTTGCTCTGATTCTGCAGCAGCTTTAGATTTGGCAACACAACTGAGATGCGATGTGTGAAATCCTTCCCAACATCTTCTGCACCTTCGCATGGGATCCTGGGACACATCTCTTCCACCTGTTCTGTGCATCTCTTTAGGGGGAGGCATCTCCCACCCAATTGTAGGATCCTACCTGCACCATGGTTAAATGAAAAGACAACTTGGCGGAGGGCAGCTGATAGATGTTTATAAAATTATGCTCAGAGCGGAGAAAGAGGATAATAAAATTTTTTGCTCTCTCTTCCCTATTCCTAGGGCACTCAATGAACATGACGGGTTGTAGCTTCAGGGCCGACCCTTCTTCACATATGACAAAATTAACGTGTGAAACTCACTGCTGCAGTATGCAGCATACAGAGATTTAAAAATGGGCTCAATTAATTCATGGAAGATAAATCTATCAACAGCTTTTAGCCATGGCAGCTCTATGGATCCTCCAGATGCAGAGGCAGTCTACCTATGTGTACCATATTGTTAGGGAAATACAAAGAGGAAGGACTTCTGCTTGGAGGGATTTTCCAGAGCCATCCAGCTTGCTCCTGTTAAGAACTGGAGCTTGGGTTAGAGAGTCATTTGTCCTATTTAGAAAGACAATTTTTACATTCATCTGGCTTCCTTAAACTGTCTTTTTTAAACTGTCTTTTCCGTGCACAAAGTTTAAAGCTCATCCAATGCGATGGACAAACCTGACGTGCGCTGAGAGTTCCTCGTCCAGAGCTCCTGGTAATTTTGTTAAACTCTCAGAAATATTCTGAATTTTAAAAACGTGGCTGGAATGCAGCACGAGTTGGGCCTGGAGGCTCCAGTTAATACAGGAATCATTTCTCAATTGAAGCCGGTATGAGGAAATCACTGAGAGACAGAATTACTACCAGAAGCCAGGCTCGGAAAGTGTTTTGCACTCTAATTTAAAGCAGATGAAGAGCAAGGAAGAAAGGGTGAATTAACACATCGCGTGGAGAAGATGCACTTGGAATTGTGGTGGATCCCAGACGATTGACAGATGCTGGTGGGAACCTTGGCGGACAAGAACCGCGCTGTTCATTCTCAGCGATGAGCAGCCCTGGCGGCTAAATGGAACCTCCGTGTCCAGAAGCAGTATCCCTGTGTACCAGATACAGGGGGGTAACAAAAGGGGATGCCTCAAGGCTCTGTGCCCGCTTCCCTGGAGCACCAGGTTGACTACGGTTTCTTTATTTTTATATTTTAATCTTTTATTCAAGAAAAAAAATGACAAAAATTAAGAAGTGAACAGAAAATAAATTATTAACCAAACCAGGGCTTTTTTTCAGCAGGAACGCGGTGGAATGGAGTTCTGGCACCTCTTGAAAATGGTCACATGGCCGGTGGCCCCGCCCCCTGATCTCCAGACAGGGGGGAATTTAGATTGCCCTCCGCGCCGCTCCTGCGGTGCGGAGGGCAATCTAAACTCCCCTCTGTCTGGAGATCAGGGGGCGGGGCCACCAGCCATGTGACTATTTTCGCCAAGGGCGATTTAAACTTTAAAAAACTCCCCCCTTGTTCCAGCGGACCCAAAGTGACGTCATTGTGCGGTCCTGAGTTCCACCACCTCTTTTCCCAGGAAAAAAAGCCCTGAACCAAACAATAATCCCGTTTGGTGTCTTCAGTTCATTTATTTGTTTATGATTCAATATTTTTACCCTGCTGTTCATCTTGACACAAAGCAGCTCGAGATATTTATTTAATAATTGGCTCAAGGAATTTTTACAAAAGCTACCACATTAAGCCCGTATCTGCTGCTCCTCCTAATAAACGCACACTTATTTATAACGCACTTTCCCCCGTGCACGTGGTTGAGCCTCTCCCCTGAAATCATGAAACAAACTCCCTTTCCCCACACGTCTTTATTTCGAGCACTTATAGCTCGCTTTTCTCCAAGGACTGGACTCCTAGCAGCCAGCGTAGGTGGTTCTTAGAAACTGTGCTGCTGGAAATCTTTCAACCAGAAGCAGGCTGGAAAATGTTCTGCCGACTCTCCGTGGGTGGCATAAGAATGATCAAGACAACAAAACGCAGAAGGAACGAAGCAGGCCAGTTTTCCTCCCTGGCTAGGATGTTGCCTCCTGCAGAGGGAAATGCGGCAGAGCCTGCCAGAATGCACCCCCCCCCCGCACGTCCTCCTTTGAACTAAGCCTTCTCCTTGCCTCTCCCCCCTCCTCCACCATGAGCCCAGCGAGGATAAATGTTTTGTCTCTGCACAGAAGCTTGCAATCTCTCCCTTACTCAGGCCACACTGAGGCTATTCAGCTTTGCAAAACGGTGCCCCAGTCCCAGGGCTGGTCCTTTCCGCTTGGTTACACTTCAGGCTGCAGGTGGAGGCTGCCACTATGGAATATTCCTCTATGCAAAACAAACCTCCCCAAGCACAGAAAACCAGCATGCCAGGGCCTAACCTTGGCCCTGATATGCAAGTTTACTGCATGCAGGGCACGTTGAACACAGGAGAGGCCCACACATGAGAGCAATACAGACCAGACACAGATCTCCTACCCTAGTGATCTGGTGAGACCCAATTTGGTGTAGTGTCTAAGAGCGGCAGGACTCTGATCTGGAAGTCATTCCGTGGGGAAGTCACAGCTCTCTCAGAGCTCTCTCAGCCCCACCCAGCTCACAGGGTGATTGTTGTGAGGGTAATAATAACACACTTTGTAAACCACTCAGTGGACATTAAGTTGTCATGAAGGGCAGTGTGTAAATTGAATAATAATAATAATAATAATCCAAAACACAATCAACAATAAGCAGAGGTCACGTTATTATTGATTGGCCTTGCTAAGCTGATACAGATTTCCGCCGGAGACCTAACTATCAGCCAGATATCGGCGCAATATGTACGCTGTTCCAAGTACATAAGAACATAAGCAAAGCCATGTTGGATCAGGCCAGTGGCCCATCCAGTCCAACATTCTGTCACACACAGTGGCTAGAAATCCAGTGCCATCTAAAGGACTGTCAGTGAGGCCAGGACACCAGAAGCCCTCCCACTGCCTTCCTTCCAGCACCAAGACAACAGAGCACCACCTCCCCACAAAGAGAATACCATCTATCTCCTGTGGCTAATAGCCACTGATGGACCTCTGCTCCATATATTTGTCCAGTCCCCTCTTGAAGCTGGCAATGCTTGTAGCTGCCACCACCTCCTGTGGCAACGAATTCCATGTGTTTATCACCCTTTGTGTAAAGTAGTATTTTCTTCTATCTGTTCTAACCCGACTGCTCAATAATTTCATAGAGTGCCCACGAGTTCTTGTATTGTGAGAAAGGGAGAAAAACACATCTTTCTCGACCTTCTCTAACCCGTGCATTATCTTGTAAACCTCTATCATGTCTCCCCTCAGTCGTCTTTTCTCCAGGCTAAAGAGCCCCAAGCGCCTCAATCTTTCCTCATAGGGAAAGTGTTCCAACCCTTTAATCATTTTAGTTGCCCTTCTCTGTACTTTTTCCAGTGCTATGATATCTTTTTTAAGGTGTGGCGACCAGAACTGTACACAGTACTCCAAATGAGGCCTCACCATCGATTTATACAGAGGCATTATGATACCGGCTGATTTGTTTTCAATCCCTTTCCTAATAACCCCTAGCATAGCATTAGCTTTTTTTATGGCAGTCGCACACTGTGCTGACGTTTTTAGTGAGTTATCTATCATGACTCCAAGATCTCTCTCTTGGTCAGTCTCCGCCAGTTCAGACCCCATCAACTTGTATTTATATTTTGGATTTTTGGTTCCAATGTGCATTACTTTGCACTTGGCTACATTGAACCTCATTTGCCACATGGATGCCCACTCTTCTAGCCTCGACAGATCCCTTTGGAGTGCCTCACAATCCTCTCTGGCTTTCACCACCCTGAACAATTTCGTGTCATCTGCAAATTTAGCCACTTCACTGCTTAATCCCAATTCCAAAACATTAATAAACAAGTTAAAAAGCATTGGACCCAATACCGACCCCTGTGGCACCGTCTTTTGCAGTTCTATAGGTGTTATGTCAGAAAGCTGCAGTTTTTCCATATGAATTGCAAAGTTTTTCGAGATGGTTCCAAGTGCTCCGATGACAATGGGGACTACTGTTGCATTCTTCTTCCATAGTCGGGTGGTTTCTAATGCCAGATCTCTATATTTAATCATTTTTTCTTGTTCTTTTTCTTCGACTATCGCATCCCCAGGAATTGCAATGTCAATTATCCAGACTTTTCGATTTTCCACGACTGTTATGTCTGTTGTATTAAGTTCAAGGTGCCGATCAGTTTGAATTCTGAAATCCCACAAGATCTTGACTTGTTCATTTTCTAGCACCTTTTACACCTGATGTTCCCATAAATTCTTTGATACTGGCAAGTTATACTTTTTACTCAATGACCAATGAATCAGCTTTGCGACCCTGTCATGTCCAGCTTTGTAGTCCGTCTGTGCAATTTTGCTGCATTCAGGCTCCCTAGATCAAGATGGGTAGCCGTGTTAGCCTGTCTGTAGTAGTAGAAAAGACCAAGAGTCCAGCTGAGGATGAAGTCTAAAAGAGCAAGAGTCCAGTGGCACCTATAAGACTTAGCAGTAGCGCCTATAGGACTAACCTTATAGTTAGTCTTATAGGTGCTACTGAACTCCTGCTCTTTTAGACTTTATCCTCAGCTGCTTGTCTCTCTGTTGTTGCACGATGCCAAAAACCTTGTGCAGGGAGGGGACCGTGCTCCCATGGCACCTCTAGAAAGACACCCCAGCAACGACAGAGCTCTAATTCTCCCATCCTGCTCCTTTTTTTATCTGGACGGAGTTTATTGTTACAGGGGACCACTCAGCCCTTTGGGTCTCTGCAGCGCAATGAAAAGGTCACGCCCATCTCGTGGGGCCTCCTCGTGCTCTGCTTTAACTCCGCACAGGCTAATCTTTTCCTTTTTTAAAAACAACAACAAGATAAACAGCACTGCACCATGACCAACTGAACAATAAAATGGCTTTCAAATCCACTCTGCATTTTTTAAAATAAAAACTGAAGAAAAGATGAACGTGCAACAAGCTAAAAAACATTGTTCTTTCTCACCGAATGGCAAGATCAAAATTCCTGCAGCCCATTGAACTAGAATTGCTGAGGACTGAACCAAAGGAGCTCTGCTGGCAATGGTAGGGTGTCCTGCCACTGAGCTGTGGGCCGTATCCCTACGAAGCAGCCTTACGCTAAGTTCTAAGCCAAGAATTGTCGTTCGATGGGGAGCAGCCCTCCAGAGTTTCTGCAACGAAAGGCCTTCCCTGACACCAGCTTCAGAAGATCCTTCGAACAGCAAGAGTTGAACCAAGGCCTTTCTATATATAAAGCACGTGCTAGAGGCGTTTGGGCCCATCCCCTGATCGTATGCCTTTTCTGCGTTAAACTCACAGTCCATCCAGTCAGTGCTATGGCTCAATTAGACAAGTCTTCCCTAACGCTTGTCGCCCGAGACCCTTTAACCAGAGATATCGAGGATGTCACGTCTGGTCCCCATCCATGCCAATTTTAATTCTGTTCTGCTGAACAGTGTATCTTGCTATAGCTCAATATCACTTTGCTAGTGTCAGAACTATCCTTTTCTCAGGCTTTCACAGGTGTTTATCTGTTGGGCTGTAACAGCTTCCAGTGTTTATGTCCTTGTACTCATTCCCAGACAGTGCTGTGTCTTGCTTCCTAGTAACTCAACATGATATCACAAATATGTGAAACGTTCCCACACCAAGAGAGCGCCAAACTACTGTTTACGGTTGGAAGGGGGGAGAAAGGAGTAAACTAGAATGTTAAAAGAGAAGTTTCTCTCCCTTGATGTCATTCCTGTCAATGTCTACTCATGCTGCTTAGACGTCTACCTTGCTTCTAAGTAGTCCTATGGACCTGTATATGGAAATGATCTGATTTCTGAATAAAAGCCATTTTGACCAAGAACCTGTGTCTTGCTGCCATGGTCCGGAGATCTATCTGCTGTATCCTGTCCTCCGTAGCCTGACAGAGGATTGACTGCACATGCAAAACTCAACCACTGAGCTGCCATCTCCCCTCAGTCCTGCGAAGGGGAGCCAAGGCCACACTCTCTTTGAGCTGCAATTTGTTCTTGGACAGTGGGATTACGTGTCCCTCTCGAGGCTCCTGTTGCTTTATGGTGGCAAAGACAACTGGTGGCAGCTGGAGATCAGCTCTGCGAATCCCTCATTTGGAAGACAAGGCCTATGTATTCATTTACTTCTTTTATACCCTGCCTTTCTCCCAAAGCAGCTCATATAATTCTTCTCTCCTCCATTTTATCCACCAAAAACAACCCCGGGTGAATAGAGGAAAATCTGCCCTCCCTATCCAGATGTATTCTCTGTTAAACAACTGTGGAGAGGACTGGGTGGTGGATCCTTTTTTTGAGAAGTGCTGCCACATTGGTTGTTGTGGATTTTCTGGACTGTATAGCCGTGGTCTTGGCATTGTAGTTCCTGACGTTTTGCCAGCAGCTGTGGCTGGCATCTCGGAGGTGTAGCACCAAAAGACAGAGATCTCTCAGTGTCACAGTGTGGAACCTCTGAAGTGTGGAACCTCTGTGCTACACCTCTGAAGATGCCAGCCACAGCTGCTGGCAAAACGTCAGGAACTACAATGCCAAGACCACGGCTATACAGCCCGGAAAATCCACAACAACCATCATTCTCTGGCCGTGAAAGCCTTCGACAATATATTGCTGCCACATTGTTTTAAATATTTATAATACTTATGTGATTTTATTTCTGTTTTAAACTGTATAGATATATTTTCATGTTTTATATTGTATGTAATCCGCCCTGAGCCTGCTATTGTGGGGAGGGCGGGATATAAATTGAATTAAATAAATAAATAAAATAGGTTAGGCGGAGAGTATACGATTGCGCCTAGGTCTCTAAGCAAGCTTCCATGGCAGAGCAGGAATTCAAACCCAGGTCTCCGGAATGATCCTAGTCTGACACTCTAACCACTATGCCACTCTCTCTATGCTAGGCCTGACCTCAGCTTGTAGCCACCCCACCAGGCCCAATCTATATTACAATCTGCCCCAGCAAAGACAGGAATAGAGTTGCCCATCTCCTGGAAAAATACTGAACTGTGGGTCATGGGAATGGTGGGCTAACAGCCCCACAGCCCCCCCCCCCGAGTTTGTGCAGAATCTACAGATCAAAGAAGTGCAGAGTTCCCGAGCCCTCTGATCTTCCCCCATCACCTCTTCCATAAATAATGGCGCTCAGGAATATGAGGGCTTCTTCCTGTCCCATGCTCAGGAGCTATCAGTCAGCTGGTGCTTGTTTACTCAGAGATGCTCGATCAAACCTTGTCTCATTTTATTGCTTTACAATGCTGGAGACTTATTATTGAATTATTGTTTTAAGCAAAAGGGCAGCTTTCTAGCTGTCAGGTATGTGCATTTCCCATGCAGGTCCTCAGACTTCGGTCTGAGAACACCTCAAAGCTGCTCCCTTACAGACCTCTCCCCCCCCCCGCCAACCCCCGTCTCCAGGATTGGTATCTACGGCTTTCTCTCTACATTGCTTTCCACTTTCCTTAATGTTTTCTAGTTGGATATGTGTGTGAGAGCTGTGTGTACTCTGTGTAACTGATCTTTTGCTACTTCTTTAATAAAAACCACTCCTATTGAACATCTGCCTGCTTATTAAAAGACAAATCAAAAAGAGTCCGGTAGCACCTTTAAGACTAACCAACTTTACTGTAGCATAAGCTTTCAAGAATCACAGTTCTCTTCGTCAGACGCATCTGACAAAGAGAGCTGTGATTCTCGAAATCTTATGCTACAGTAAAGTTGGTTAGTCTTAAAGGTGCTACTGGACTCTTTTCGATTTTGCTACTACAGACTAACATGGTTAACTCCTTTGGATCTTATTAAAAGAGTTCTCCAGGGGCAAGCAATGCTAGTATAGAGTGGTTAAAAGATCCCTAGCTACCACCTCTCACTGAGCCATCTCCTTGCTTTGCTAATTTCCTCAAATCACAAGGAGACTTATTGCTAAACGACAAGAGATGAATTACAGGAGGACGGGCACGTGAAGGGGCCGCAAAGCTAGCCGGGAAGCTGAGTTTTAAAAGACAGATTGGAAGGCTGTCAATGTCCCCTCTCTACCAAGCCTCAAAGATCGCTCTTCAGAGGGTTTAGTTCCTCTTCTCCTGCTAGAAAGGGAGGTGAAACTTTCTGGAGAGGAAGAAGAAATTAATGTAGGAGAGGAAGCTGAAGTTGGTTCCCAGTTCCCAGTTCCCAGTTCCTTATTTGCAGAGCAAAACACAAATATTGGGGGAAATTGAAAAGCTCTGTACTCCAAAATAAAGAATGTAGGAGCACATATCATACAGCTCCGTATTCAGCGGACTCTCCTTCTAAGTGGACATATGCTGGGCCCTCCTTACAAAGCCCAGTCCTTGAGTTAATTAACAGCTTCAAGGTAAGATAAGAGATCCAAGCCCTCTGTACAAATCTTTGCATGACTCCAGACCGCACAGCACTCACTATGTCTTATTTTGGGTACAGAGCTTTTCAATTTCCCCCAATATTTGTGTTTTGCTCTGTGAATAAGGAACTAGGAACTACGAATAAGGAACTGGGAACCAACTTCAGCTCTGTTTTGAGGAGCGATCTTTGCTGGCTCCGCAGAGAGGGGAACGTGACAAAGCCTTCCGATCTGTCTTTTAAAACTCAGCTTCCCGGCTAACATTGCGACTCCCTTCACGTGTGCGTCCTCCTGTAATTCATCTCTTGTAGTTTAGCTCTCGTTCTGGTAACCATCATCTGGAAAGAATGGGAAGATAAGAAGTATTGGGCAGGAGTGGCCTTTTGGTTGTGACAGGGGAAGGGTGCGCTTAACCCTGGGAGAAAAATAATCCCTTCGCTGGCTGCTTCCCCACACAGGAGGGAAAAGCTACAGAGTCATGGAGAAGGTGCCGAGGAAAAGGGTTAAGCACCCCTCCTGCCCCCTGCTCTAAACGGCTTCAGACCCTCCCAACAAAGAGCTTCCTTTAATTTAAGACAACAGGCGAAGAGGTGCTTTGTATCTCTCTCAGATGATGTCTCAGAGCCAAGCTACAAGTGATGCCTGACACAGGTTGGACACCTGTCAGCTTCCCTCAAGTTTTGATGGGAAATGTAGGCATCCTGGTCTTGCAGCTGTAATGGACAGCCAAGCTGTAAAACCAGGACGCCTACATTTCCCATCAAAACTTGAGGGAAGCTGACAAGTGTCCAACCTGTGTCAGGCGTCACTTGTAGCTTGGCTCTCACGTAGAGCTAAGCTACAAGAGATGAATTTCATGAGGAGCAGCACGTGAAGGGAGTCGCAATGTTGGCCAGGAAGCTGAGTTATAAAAGAGATCGGAAGGCTTTGTCAATTCCCTCTCTCTATGGAGCCAGGGAGATCTCTGCTCAGAGGGTTTGTGAATTTCCTCTTCGCCTCCTAGAAGGGCACCTGAAACTGACAGAGCCTCCAGGGGGCAAAGAGGAAATTAACAAGGATTTCCCTGGCTCTGTAGAATGGGGAAATTAACGAAGCCTTCTGATCTCTTTTAAAACTCAGCTTCCCGGCTAACATTGCGACTCCCTTCACGTGCTCCTCCTCGTGCAATCTGTCTCTTGTAGCTTGGCTCTATTTTATTTTTTTAAAATTTATTGGATGGGTCAATATATATAAATCACCATACACACTTTTAATAACCATCACATTATAGTATTCCCGCCCTTCCACCCCCTTTTCAGTTGACTTCCAACAGCTTTCCATTCCCTTCATTTAATCACTATCTCCTACTATATAAACTTAAGTATTTCTACATTATAATATATACTATATAATATTACATAACATAACCTTTAATACAATGTAACCATAATATACTCATCTCTGTCTATCATATTCCATATATAACTCTGATATTTATTTCAATATTACTATATTCTTCTTAATATATACTATCATATCTCCATCATTAATTACAAACAAGTAAAGGTCTACCTGGAGGTGGGTGGCCATTTTCACACAGGGAGGTTTCATACCAACGGGCACCCACACAAAACTGAGGTGACAAAGTCAGGGCACAAGGACTCCTGATTTTCCGATGGAAGCAGCAGAGCAGACCCCGTATTGCGAAGGGAAAAGCGTCAGCTGCCGGATTCTATGCCGCTTCCCTTGAGCTGCTAGGTTTCCTCCGCACAGCCCTGTCAGCCGTGTTTTTGTTCTATGAAGCTGAACGGCTGCCCGGGGCGGCATGAAAGGCAGAAGAGGGGCTTGAGTCGGGAGACTGAAAGGGGAGAAGGAAGGACTCCTACCTCGAAGGTAAACGGGTAGGCCTGCTCACCGAGCTTCTTAATCAGGCGTTCCTGGAGTCGCGTCAGGGGCTTCTTCTCTTCAGGGATGGGAGGGAAGGCCTGGATATTGGCCACAAAAAGGTCCTTGCGGAAGGTCAGCCCCAGGACATCCAAGTCCTCGCGGCCGTAGCGGAAGGCGCATGTCAGAGTCACAAAAACTGGGGGGAGAAGGGACAGCATGTTGCACAGGCGAGCTTTCCGGGAAGAAACGGCTTTTCCCGCTGTGAGGCGAGAGTTTTTAGAGAACGACCTGGTTAGACCTCAGTGGGAGTACTGGGTACAGTTTGGGCCACCACAGTTTAAGAAGGATATAGACAGGCTGGAGCGAATCCAGAGACAGGCAACGAAGACCGTGAGGGGTCTGGAGACCAAGTTCTATGAGGAAAGGTTGAAGGAGTGGGGAATGTTTAGCCTGGAGAGGAGGTGGCTGAGAAGTGATATGATAACCATCTTCAAGTACTTGAAGGGCTGCCATATAGAGGAGGGCGCGGAGTTATTTTCTGCTGCCCCAGAAGGTTGGACCAGAACCAAAAAGTTGAAATTAAACCAAAAGAGTTTTCAGCAAAACATTAGGAAGAACTTTAAACTTTTTGCTCTCTTTGAATATTTGAAAGGCTGTCATTTGGAGGAGGGCAAGGAGCTGTTCCAGTTGGCAGCAGAGGGTAGGACGCGAAGCAACGGGCTAAAACTACATGCACAAAGGTACCGACTGGATATTAGGAAAAACTTTTTCACGGTCAGAGTAGTTCAAAGGTGGAATCAGCTGTTTAGGGAGATGGTGAGCTCCCCCTCACTGGCAGTTTTCAAGAAGAGGCTGGATGAATCTTTGTCAGAGATGCTTTAGGCTGATCCTGCACTGGGCAGGGGGTTGGACTAGATGGTCTGTATGGCCCCTTCCAACTCTGCAATTCTGTGAACTTCCTGAAAGTTAGAGCAGTTGTTCACTGGGACAGGCTTCCTCGGGAGGTGGTGGGCTCTCCTTCCTTGGAGGTATTTAAGAAGAGGCTAGATGGCCACCTGACAGCTATGATGTTTCCCTGACTCAATAGGAATGTACACAGATCAAGAAGGGGAGTACATGAAGGGGTGAGCTGGTGATAGGCTCTCATGGCCCTATTTTACATCCCCAGATAATGCTAATCACCACTTTGGGGTCAGGAAGGAATTTTCCTTCAGGACAGATTGGCCGGGGATCCTGCAAGTTTTTTGCCTTCCTCTGGGCATAGAGTAGGGGTCACTGAGAGAGGTGGTGGGGGGGATACCTGTGAATTTCCTGCATTGTGCAGGGGGCTGGACTAGATGACCCTTGGGGATATCTTCCAGCTCTATGTTTCTAACCTCACCCACGGTGGAGGCATCTGCTTGAGCCATTAGCTTTCACTGAACGCCACCCTACAACATGAAAGAGCATAAAGTGTTACCTTTCCTTTCTTTCAGATATTCCGGATCCACCAACACGACACCATCTGTAAAGAGAGTCAAAGAAGTAATAAGGGAGAGGCTCCAGTACAGCAAGCGGCCTCTGGGCACGGAGAGAGCGGCATCTCTGATCCTTAGCTCTGCCCATGATAATTGCATCTAAAGTGCGTGGCAACCCAATCCATGCGGTTTACTGCCTTACCGGAGTCGCCGGCACTACCTGGACTATGTATTGTCGAAGGCTTTCACGGCCGGAGAACGATGGTTGTTGTGGGTTTTCCGGGCTGTATTGCCGTGGTCTTGGCATTGTAGTTCCTGACGTTTCGCCAGCAGCTGTGGCTGGCATCTTCAGAGGTGTAGCACCAAAAGACAGAGATCTCAGCACCAAAAGACAGAGATCTCTCAGAGATCTCTCACACTGAGAGATCTCTGTCTTTTGGTGCTACACCTCTGAAGATGCCAGCCACAGCTGCTGGCGAAACGTCAGGAACTACAATGCCAAGACCACGGCAATACAGCCCGGAAAACCCACAACAACCAACTACCTGGACTGTTTCCAAACAGCCTCCAAAGTGTAGAAAACTGGGCCCTAGTTAATGGGCAGGCCAGCGTGCTTCAGAGATTCTACCGGGGCTCTTCCTAACTCCAGACTTTAAAAGCAGGGGCAAGGGGCTGCTTACTCCCCTGCCCTTTCCCCCCTGCGTTCCCTGATGCCTGGTGGTGCTGCCTAGGACCCTCAGGTAGTGGTTGTTTGTCTCTTTCCCTTCACATCCCTGCCCAACAGCCAGCCCCCTCCCCTCCAGAAACAAACCCTCTTAAGCATGGGTTGTGGGGATGAATGCCGTTTCTTCCTTCCCCCTGTGCAATATCAGATTGCAACACGCGCAGGCCTTCTTGTCGTGACACGTGCCAGGCCTACTGAGGGTACTATATGAGGACATAAGAGGAGTCCTGTCAGATCAGAGAATCTCATCCCATATGCCATTTCCATAAGTGGCCAGTCAGATGCTGCCGGGAGGCAAGCAGGCAGGGTCCACACACAACAGCCCCCAGAGGCCCCCGTTTTCTATCACAGCCAACAATCTGTCCATACATTGATCCAAACCACTTCTAAATCTAAGCCAGTGACCGTCATGTAGAAGTGAGTTCCAAAAGATCTGGGGACGAGGGGTACAGTGCTCCAGAGATCTGGCGCTGGGATAGGAGACAGATAGTCACAGAGCAGCTGCCCCAAGGAGGACAGGCAGCCATCAGTCAGGGATACTCTAGAATTGGATTTCCGGCACTGAGCAAGGGGTTGGCCTAGGTGATCTCTATAGTTTCTTCCTTCCAACTCCAAGATGGTTAAGTCATCCTGAAGGGCGGCATATAAATCAAATATTATTATTATTATTATTCTATCATTCTATTCTATCATCTACCAAGAAGTGAGTTTTCAGGGGAGACGTGAAGAAAGACAGTGGGAAGGCAACATGCGTGTTTTAGAAGACCATTCCATGCCTAAGGGCGGACGGGCTGAGCTGTTCACTGGAGGAGGGGGTCTTTAGGGTGGAGGAGGGTCCTGAGCAGGTTATGGGAATTAAGGCGAGGAAGACAGGGCAGGGCTTTAATTAATTAATCAATTAGCTTCATTTGTACCCCGCCTTTCCCCTCAATGGGAACCCAAAACTGCTTACATCATTCTCCTCTCCTCCATTTTATCCTTACAACAACCTTGTGAGGTAGGTTAGGCAGAAAGAGCATGGCTGCCTCTAAGTCATCTGTAGAGCGGGGATTTGAACTCGGGTCTCTCGGATCTGACACCTCCCCCCCAGACATGCTAACCACTGCACAACACTGGCCTTTGAGGCATGCTGCAGAGGGAAGCGCTGGGGAGAGGGTCGGCTGCTAGATGAAGGCTACCCACCTTGGCTTTGACTGGCAGAGGCCTGAACAAAGCCCCCCGGTGGACACCTCATCCATCTCTGAAAGAGTAAAGGCCGGTTCCAGGACACGTGTCCGGAGGCAGGCCTCGACATTCTGGTTTAATATCAATGAAATATCCACCTAAGTTGCAAACAATGAATTAAAGGGCCCCAAATTTAATCAGTGGGCAGAGAGTGAAAGTGATCTTTGATATCCGAGACTGCCGTTCCCTCCACTGTTTACCCTTTCTCCAATCACTCCCAAGAACAAGATTATCTGCACTGAGTTTTCGGTAATATGCAATTTGATATTCATCAGTTAAAAGGCAAGTGATTAACAGCATTGTCTTAAGCAGAGTTGCACACATCTAAGTCCAATGAAATCAATGGGGTTAGAAGAGTGTAAATCAACCCCAAATTCTTCCTGTTAACTGATAACTTGAAGAAGAAGAGAGAGAGACAGAGAGAGACAGAGAGAGAGAGTTCATCTCAGAGATTTGGGGGGACATCTTCAACACAGTGCCAGCCCTGGATTCAAACGCCTTCTGTTGCCACGCAATTAAAGCAGCAAAGCAAATCAGCATGGCAAATGGTTCTTCAGTGTCTGGAACCTGGATTTCTGAAGTGTGCCAGCGCACAGCAGGGTGAATTCGAGTCCTTCTCTTGCTTGCAAAAGTTAATTGATTTCTTCGGATGGGGAGGAAGCCAGAGAAGGACCAGAGGGCCGCTCGGTTGCCGTGATCCGCTCGTGCCACAGCACACGGAAAGGATGAGTCAGGCCGCGCAAATGTCCAGGGAGGAGACATTCTCCAACCGAGAAAGGTTTCGCTATCAGCGTAATGTGCAATGCACAGGCAAGATTGTAATTAAATATTTCAGGGGGAGGGGGCGCTCAACATCCACAACGGGCACCCACGGGACTGGAGATAAAACGTGGAGCTCCGACCGCCTGCTGCCCTCAGTCATTAATCTGAGGGAGAGAGAAGCATCGTAAAAAGGATTTACTGGCCTGGTGAGAAGCAATGCTGGAAACTCGAAGGAGCCCAAGAGCCACTTGGTGGCTCTGCTCAGGCCGCTTGGGTGGCACAGAGGAGAAAAGGAGCCACGCCTACAATCCTGGGCTCTGCCAGCAACCAGCGGTGGCCTTCAAGCAAACTCATCCAACCAGCCACCCATCTAGCTAAGGACGGTCTTCTCTGACGGGTAACGGCTTCTCCAGGGTCTCAGCCAAAGGCCTTTCACGTCACCTCTGGCCTGATCTTTTCAATTAGAACTGCCAGAGCACAAATCTGGGACCTTCGGCATGTCGCTCTGCGATTGATCTCAGGGCTTTACAGTATCTCACCAAATGAGTTTTTTTATACGCACAGCTCATCCCATAGTGAGCAGAACCACAAGTGACCAAAGGCACAGGTTGGACCCTTGTCTGCTTCCCTCAAGTGTTGATGGGAAATGTAGGCAGCTGGGCGGAATGTGGGACAAGTGACAGTTGAAAAGTCCATTGGACAGCAGTCGGAGAGCCAAGCTGCAAGACCAGGACGCCTACATTTCCCATCAAAACTTGAGGGAAGCTGACAAGGGTCCAACCTGTGCCTTTGGTCACTTGTGGTTCTGCTCAGAGTGTCAGTGTGAGGGTAGCTCCTCAGCCTTAAAGAAAATGGAGAGGAGGGAAAGAGAGTCCTTTCCGGGCTTCTGCTTCTTACAGTTCCACAGAGATCCCTTGAAGAAATCCATGGGCATACAGAGGGATCCTTTTTCATTTATCATCTGGATTTGGTTTTGACTTGAGCCATGGCTCATTTCGAGGGGGAACACACAGGAACACAGTTCCAGCAGTTCCCCAAAGAGGTCACATGTCAGGTGGCCCCGCCCACCTGACTCTCGGCCATTTTGGGCCCATTTCAGCCTGGATTGGGCCTGAAACAGCCCGGATTGGGCCTCTGACGGGTGGTGGATCACTCTCCTGCTAAGCAGCGGACCAATCCTGATCATTTTGGGCCCCTTTTCAGCCATTTTCAGCCCCTTTTTGCCATTTTGGGCCCAATTTCAGCCCTGAAAGGCCAAGATTGGGTCCAAAACAGCCAGGATAGGTGATGTCAGGGGGTGGGGCATATGCAAATCAGTTATGCTAATGACACACTTCCGGTGATGGCAAGGGACGTGGCATACACTAACGAGTTATGCTAATGAGTTCCTCCCGCTCTTTTTCTATGAAATGACCCCTGACTTCAGCAGAACACTTGCCCTCTGTGAGAATATCATAACCCTGGGGTAAACTAGATGAAAGACTGTCTCAATCCAGCAACACGCCTCCATTTCGAAGAGCTGTGGAAAGCCACAGAAGAGTGCTGCAGGGACCGATCCTGCTCGGGACCATGGTGGCACAGGCCAAGGACAGGCTCCTGAATCTGTCCCTGCACTTTTTTCCTTACCTGAAATGGCACTGCCAGGTATGTCAGCAAACATACCACCTCGCTGCTGTTTTGGGTCAGAAAACTGCTTCCCCCTACTCTTCCTTCCTTCCTTCCTTCCTTGGAAGATAGACAGACAGACACAGACAGAGAGATGTATTGTAATTTTATCTCTCTCTCTCTGTCCATGCATCTGTCCATTAGTCCGTTCATCCGTCCATCCATCCAGGTAGATAGATAGGCAGAAAGATATATTGTAATTCTCTCTCTCTCCCCCCACTTGCTTGCTTGCAATCCAGTGGCACCTTGGAGACTAACAACATTTATTTCAATACTAGCAACAAAGCCCATTGTGTTTAACAATACAACGGGCTCTAGCATGGTCTCAAACAGGCGGATTCAGGCTGGTGCAGAGCACAGGAGCACCCCAGGGCCCGTTGAGCCACCCTGGCAGCATTCCTGCACCCCAAACCAGCCCAATCTGGCCTCAAGTAGGCAGATATTGGGCTGGTGTGGCACGCAGGAGCACTCCGGGGCCCATCGTGTCGCCCCAACAGTACTTCTGCACTGCCCACTGGCTCGATTCAGCCTCCAACGGGCACAAATCAGTCCGATGCATTCGAGGCAGGGGGGGCAGCGTAGGCAGGCTGCCCCCCGCCCCCCACCATATCGCAGCTGAGGAGGGCTCCACGAGTGGCCCACCCATTCCATCCCTTCCCCAGCCAGGGCAGCTCCTTCCCCGGGCGATCGCAGCTGGGGATGGTGGAGCCGGCCTGCTGCTGGCCCTTCCAAGGCCACAGAGGCTTGGGACGACTGCGCCTGCACCAACATAAAAGGTGAGTCGTTGCCAATACAGCTCACCTTCCATTTAGGAGTCAATGAACTTTCATGACTCAAAACTGTCTTTGTCAGACGGATGTGTGACAGGTGTTGTTAGTTTTCAAGGTGCCGCCAGATTTTTGTTTTATTTTGTGACGACAGTCTGACACGGCTACCCCTTTGCAATCATCCCGGAAGGTACTTAAATATCTATGGAAGGCAGAGGAGAAACAGACCGAGATGATTCTCAGCTGTTGCTACCAGCCAGATAGCAGGATCTTCCCCAATTCCTCCCTTGCCAGAAGCACATCTCTGCCTAGCTCCACCACGCTCTCCCAGATCACCCACAAATCTCTTGACTATTTCACTGGAACCCAGGTTCACAGAGAGTCCACAGACACATGTTTTTAAAATCCCTGCAACTTTGGGGGGTTATGCCGTGCAACCTCAAACGGAAACTGGCATTTGTGAAACCAGCCAGCGCACATCAGGCACCACAAGCAAAGCTTCTGTATCACTTGATGAAACGGTGAG
The DNA here is from genome assembly GCF_028583425.1 of Eublepharis macularius. Lineage (NCBI taxonomy): Eukaryota > Metazoa > Chordata > Lepidosauria > Squamata > Eublepharidae > Eublepharis > Eublepharis macularius. Next base: position 186,496,001 of record NC_072792.1, read on the forward strand.
CCAGGCATGTGTGAATTATCCCCGGGCAGCCCAGGCACACAGAGAGGAAATTCTAAAGAGGTCCTCGGTTCATTTGGGGAGAGCTCTTTTATTCCATCTGCAGTTCTCCTACTTATGCTGAAACATTATCCGGGCACATACAGCCCCGTGGCGCAGAGTGGTAAGCGGCTGTACTGCAGCCCAAGCCCTGCTCACGACCTGAGTTCGATCCCGGTGGAAGCCGGGTTCAGGTAGCCGGCTCAAGGTTGACTCAGCCTTCCATCCTTCCGAGGTCGGTAAAATGAGTACCCAGTTTCCTGGGGGTAAAGTGTAGATGACTGGGGAAGGCAATGGCAAACCACCCCGTAACAAAAAGTCTGGCAAGAAAACGTCAGTCGTGATGCGGCGCCCCCCACCATGGGTCAGTAATGACTCAGTGCTTGCACAGGGGATTGATTACCTTTACCTGCTCATTATACGGGCAGTTGAGGACGATGGGTCAGGAGCCAAACACAAGGGCTTGGAGGGGGGAATTTAGCAATACTGTATCAAGGTTCTAAAAGGTCAAGGAATATGCTTCTTGCATCTTGCCAAAGACGGGCTGCCGTCTGCCAACTGGCCCACTTACCAACTGGATCGACAACATCTATGTGGTCAACAAAGTCTCTCTTGCCCAGATAGACTGTGAGCTAGAAAAAGAAGGAAAAAAATAAACAAGTTGAGTCAGCCAGCCCAGCTCTGAATTTAATAAAGAATCCAAATTTGCACACGGTATCAATTCAACGAGCTAAATGTTTTCTAGGTTTGCAGCTGCCGGCGTGCACTAAAAGAAAAATATTTCTAATTCCGAAGTGCATCCTACATGCACCCTTCTCATGAATATGGGCAGTGGGTGGGGGAGATAAGGAAGATCCATTAGAACTGGCAGGACTTGAGTTCAGTAGAACCTTAGAGAGCAAGATTTTCAGAATGGTGAAGAGTCCGGTAGCACCTTCAAGACTAACCAATTTTACTGTTGTATAAACTTTCGAGAACCACAGCTCTCTTTGTCAGATGCATTGTCAGCTTTTGAGAACCACAGCTCTCTTCATCATATGCATCGTCAACTTTCAAGAACCACAGCTCTCTTCATCAGATGCATTGTCAGCTTTCAAGAACCACAGCTCTCTTTGTCAGATGCATTGTCAGCTTTCAAGAACCACAGCTGTCTTTGTCAGATGCATTGTCAACTTTTGAGAACCACAGCTCTCTTCGTCAGATGCATGGTTCTCAAAAGCTGACGATGCATCTGACAAAGACAGCTGTGGTTCTCGAAAGCTTATGCTACAATAAAGTTGGTTAGTCTTAAAGGTGCTACTGGACTCTTTACTACAGACTAACATGGCTAACTTCTCAAGATTTTAGTACTAGCTAGCTCACGGCCTCCAGATGCTCAAGCAGGAACTTAAGGCCCTGGTTTGGCACTGTGCTTGTCCATATTGCTAGGAGTCTTCAAATGCAGCCTCCACCTTTTCTATGGACAGCTGGTGGAGACGACAGAGGCAGCCCCATTTCTCTAGGCACACCTCTGCCTGCCCCGATCCTATATTTAATAGTGGTAATGGGATCTGAACTAGCTAAGGTTGAACGAGATCAGGGGGCTGTAGTGGAAATCTTGATGAAAATGTCAACTCAATGTGTGGCGGGGTAAAAAAGGCAAACTCCTGGAAAGGGACTGAGAATAAAACAGCTAGTATTACAATGTCCCCATACAGGTCTATCGTGCAGCTCCACCTGGAACACCACGTGCAGTTTTTGTCACTGTATCTCTACAACAATATTGGTGGTGGAAAGTGCTGTCAAGTCATAGCCTCGTATCAGGTTTTCAAGGCAAGAGGCGGTTTGCCATTGCCTCCCTCTGCAACCCTGTTTTTCTTTAGAGGTCTCCCATCCAATCGCTAACCCAGAATGACCCTGCTTAGCTTCTGAGATCTGACAAGATCAGCCTTGCCTGGGCTATCTAGGATAGGGTCGCTGTATCAAGAGGGAATGGTCTTCGGTTGAATAACATCAAAGAAAAGGAGAATCCCCTCCAAGAAGACCATATAAGATAATTTATACATTGGTTGATATAAATTATCTTATATGGTCTTCTTGGAGTAGGTTCTCCTTTTCTTTGATGCTATCCAGGATAGGGCCAAGAACAATACTGCAGAGCTGGGAAAAGTACAGAAGAGTACGACCAATATGATTAGGATAAAGAAAGGTCAAAGAGCCTGTGACTTTTTAGTTCAGAAATAAGTTGCCTAAGAGGGATATGATAGAGGCTCAGGGCTCATTTGGAGGGGGAATGCACCGGAACGCCGTTCCAGTAGTTCCCCCAACAGTCAGGTGGACCCGCCCACCTGACTTTGAAAATTTTGGGGCCGTTTAGGCCTAGATTGGGGCCGAAACAGCCTTGATCAGGTCGGTGTCGGGTGGGGGAACGCTCCCCCGCCTGGCACCAACCCGATCCCGGCCATTTTGGGCCCATTTCGGCCTGGATCATGGCCGAAACAGCCCGGATCATGGCCGAAACCATCTGGATCGGATCAGTGCCTGGCGGGGGAACCCTCCCCTGCATGGCACTGACGTGGTCTGGGCTGTTTCAGCCCTGATCCAGGCCCAAACAATGATCATTTTTGGCCATTTGGGGCCCGTTGTGGCCAGGATCAGGGCCAAAACTGCCAGGATTAGGTTGGTGCCTGGTGGCGAACCCCTCCCCTGCCTGGCACGGACCCGATCTGGACCATAAACTGATAAATCACCGGGCCCAGATGGCATACATCCAAGAGTTCTGAAAGAACTCAAGTGTGAACTTGTAGATCTCCTCACAAAAATATGTAATCTGTCATTAAACTCTGCATCTGTTCCTGAGGACTGGAAGGTAGCTAATGTTGTCCCCATCTTTAAAAAAGGTTCCAGGGGAGATCCGGGAAATTACAGGCCAGTCAGCCTGACGTCAATACCGGGTAAGTTGGTGGAAACTATTATCAAAAATAAAATTAGTGGGCACATTGATGACCAAAAGCTGATGAGGAAAACTCAGCATGGGTTCTGTAAGGGAAGATCTTGTCTCACCAATCTGTTAGAGTTCTTTGAGGGAGTGAACAAACAAGTGGACAAGGGAGACCCGATATTGTTTATCTTGACTTCCAGAAAGCTTTTGACAAAGTTCCTCATCAAAGGCTCCTAAGTAAGCTCAGTAGCTATGGGATAAAGGGCCAAGTCCTCTTGTGGATCGAAAACTGGCTAATTAATAGGAAACAGAGAGTGAGCATAAACGGGCACTTCTCACAGTGGAGGGTGGTGAGCAGTGGGGTGCCACAGGGGTCGGTATTGGGTCCAATGCTTTTTAACTTGTTTATTAATGATTTGGAATTGGGATTAAGCAGTGAAGTGGCTAAATTTGCAGATGACACGAAATTGTTCAGGGTGGTGAAAGCCAGAGAGGATTGTGAGGCACTCCAAAGGGATCTGTCGAGGCTAGAAGAGTGGGCATCCATGTGGCAAATGAGGTTCAATGTAGCCAAGTGCAAAGTAATGCACATTGGAACCAAAAATCCAAAATATAAATACAAGTTGATGGGGTCTGAACTGGCGGAGACTGACCAAGAGAGAGATCTTGGAGTCATGATAGATAACTCACTAAAAACGTCAGCACAGTGTGCGACTGCCATAAAAAAAGCTAATGCTAAGCTAGGGGTTATTAGGAAAGGGATTGAAAACAAATCAGCCGGTATCATAATGCCTCTGTATAAATCGATGGTGAGGCCTCATTTGGAGTACTGTGTACAGTTCTGGTCGCCACACCTTAAAAAAGATATCATAGCACTGGAAAAAGTACAGAGAAGGGCAACTAAAATGATTAAAGGGTTGGAACACTTTCCCTATGAGGAAAGATTGAGGCGCTTGGGGCTCTTTAGCCTGGAGAAAAGACGACTGAGGGGAGACATGATAGAGGTTTACAAGATAATGCACGGGTTAGAGAAGGTCGAGAAAGATGTGTTTTTCTCCCTTTCTCACAATACAAGAACTCGTGGGCACTCTATGAAATTATTGAGCAGTCGGGTTAGAACAGATAGAAGAAAATACTACTTTACACAAAGGGTGATAAACACATGGAATTCGTTGCCACAGGAGGTGGTGGCAGCTACAAGCATTGCCAGCTTCAAGAGGGGACTGGACAAATATATGGAGCAGAGGTCCATCAGTGGCTATTAGCCACAGGAGATAGATGGTATTCTCTTTGTGGGGAGGTGGTGCTCTGTTGTCTTGGTGCTGGAAGGAAGGCAGTGGGAGGGCTTCTGGTGTCCTGGCCTCACTGACAGTCCTTTAGATGGCACTGGATTTCTAGCCACTGTGTGTGACAGAATGTTGGACTGGATGGGCCACTGGCCTGATCCAACATGGCTTTGCTTATGTTCTTATGTTCTTATTTTGGGCCTGATTCAGGCCAAAATGTGCCCCAAATGACCATTTTGAGCCATTTGGGGTCCCTTTGGGTCTGGATTGGGGCCAAAACAGCCCTGATCGGGCCACTGCCAGGTTGGGGAACACACCCCCTTCTGGCAGCAGCCAAATCCTGGCCATTTCAGCCCGGTCAAGGGGTATGACATATGCTAATGAGTTATGCTAATGAGCTTTTGCAGCTCTTTTTCTACGAAATGACCCCTGTAGAGGCTTATGAAATTATGCACAGGATAGAGAGAGTGGAGAGAGAGAATTTTTTCTCCCTCTCCCATAATACAAGAACTTGGGGGCCTCCCATTGAAGTTGATGGGCAGTAAATTCAGGACAGATAAAAGAAATGCTTCTTCATTCCACAACTAATTAAACTGGGGAATTCGCTGCCAAGAGATGCAATATTGGCCACGAGTGTAGCTGGCTTTAAAAGGAGGTCAGACAGTTGCCTGGAGGGTAGGTCCATCAACGGTGAGTAAAGAGAACCTCCATATGCAGAGGCAGTCAACCTCTGAATCCCCATGATAGGCTGTCCTAGCAGAGGTCTTCTTATGTTCAACAGCACACATGTCAACAACACACTGCTTTATGCGTGAATGAGTTAGGTGGCTGTCCCTGACATGTCTGCCTCGGCCCTTAACAGGAGAATAAGACAGCCTCCCCCTTGCTTCTTGATGCCCTGCTGAATGTCAGGCTGTGGCTTAGTGGCTGAGCACCTGCTCTGCATGCACAAAGTCCCAGATTCAGTCCCAGACACCTCTCACTGGAGTATCTCAGGGACTGAACCTTTCTCTGCTTGCCCGTCACAGCAATCAAGAGCCAGGAAGGCCAACAGCCCAAATCCAGGCAGTTTTGCAGGCTCTCCACTGGACTGGGCTGCAGGCAGGGACCAGAAAGGCAGGCTCCATAAAGCCAACACTTAAGAGTCTCTCTACACAAGACATCTTACATGGGGATGCTCAAGTGTAGAGAGACGCAATGTTAACTGGGAAGCATAGTTTAAAAAAACAGAGCTGGCAGAGATCGCTCCTCAGAGGGTTTGTTAATTTCATCTTTGCCTCCCCCAAGGGGAGGGTAAATTGACAGAGCCTTTTGGGGAGCCCTGTGGCACAGAGTGGTAAGCTGCAGTACTGCAGCCCAAGCTCTGCTCATGACCTGAGTTCGATCCTGGAGGAAGCCGGGTTCAGGTAGCCGGCTCAAGGTTGGCTCAGCCTTCCATCCTACCGAGGTTGGTAAAATGAGTACCCAGTGTCCTGGGTCGTGTAGATGACTGGGGAAGACAATGGCAAACCACCCCATAATAAAAAGTCTGCCAAGAAAACGTTGTGATGCAATGTCCCCCTATGGGTCAGTAATGACTCAGTACTTACCTTTACCTTTTGGGGAGGGGGGGGAGGAGGCGGAGATGAAATTAACAAACCCTCTGAGGAGCGATCTCCACCAGCTCTGTCTTTTAAAACTACACTTCCCGGCTAACATTGCATTTCCCTACACTTGCGAGTCCTTCTCTAAGAAGTCTCGTGTAGAGAGACTCTTACTGCACCAGGTCTGCAGAAGGCCCATCTGCCTCTGGGGAGTGGGACACAACTGGGCCTAGCACTCTGTGGCCGCTAAATAAATCAGTAGTCACCTAAATGCAACAGGGGTAAATCTTTACTCCAAATAAAGCAGGCATTTAGTGGCATATTACTCAGGTGCAAGCAGAAATAGGATAAAAATCTGGCTTAGCATTCTACGACCACCTCCAAAATAAACCTCAAAACCGAGAGTGGGTAATCAGAGCCGAACCTAAGCTAAGTGCTTCTTTGATAAACTTGTAGCAGGCAGATGGCCTTGAGCCGCTTACAGGAGACTGGAGATCATCCACAAAACCGCTCCACTGTACCTTTCCCCGGTTTTCCCCGGCTCATCCATCTTACAGGGCATTTAGAAAAGATTTACAAGATTTATAGCGTGGCTTGTTCTCTTCCTGTTTTACGGCATCCCGGCCCTAATCGGTGGTGGCCAACAGCCAGAGGGGCTCTTGTGGGAAGGAAGGACAGAGCAACAGAGCAAAGGCCAGGCCTCTGGCAGAGGTAAACAGTTCACGTAAACATAGGAAGCTGCCTTTTACTGGCTCAGATCAATGGCCCAGGACTGCCTACACTTTCTCTTCTCTACAAGTGGAAATACACACAAATTATATTGTCGAAGGCTTTCACGGCCGGAGAACGATGGTTGTTGTGGGTTTTCCGGGCTGTATTGCCGTGGTCTTGGCATTGTAGTTCCTGACGTTTCGCCAGCAGCTGTGGCTGGCATCTTCAGAGGTGTAGCACCAAAAGTCAGAGATCTCTCAGTGTCACAGATCAGAGATCTCTCAGTGTCACTGTGACACTGAGAGATCCCTGTCTTTTGGTGCTACACCTCTGAAGATGCCAGTCACAGCTGCTGGCGAAACGTCAGGAACTACAATACCAAGACCACGGCAATACAGCCTGGAAAACCCACAACAACTACACACAAATTATTTGGGGAAGCTCAAGGGCAGAATGTTATGTGTGGTCCTCAATTCCCGAGCAGGCTGTTCTTGCTCGGCACACATGCCTGCCACTTTCACAGGAGCTCCCTTTGTGTGATTGCATTTGCAAAGGAGTCCAAAGGCCCCCATGGAGTCCGGAGGGCAGAGCTCCAATTCAGCTCTGTTTTAGCAGCGAGAACTCCCAGGGATGGACACTGCAGAGCAAGGACTCCAGGCTCCTCTAACTTTCCAATCTGCATTTCTTTAAGGTGTGGAGAAGTGTCAAGGTCTGCATTTCAATGAATGGAGGTGGAAGGTGGGGGGAAGCTGGGAATTTGGCAGCTCTAAACAGCCAGGGAGACTTTGAGCCGGAACGTGGGAAATATGGAGCAAACTGAAGTGCGACTGAGCAAATGAGTGCATGGGAAGTCAGAGGGGGGACACGTGAAATGAGGTTCTCTTGAGCAGGGGTGGCCAAATTGCGGCTCGGGAGCCACATGCAGCTCTTCTAGACATATTGTGCAACTTCCTGAGGTCTCCGAGTATCGCCATGGCTGTACAGTTTATTTTAGTTTATTTCCTTCCCTCCCTTCCTTCCCTTCTTTCCATGTCTTTCCCTCCCTTCCCTTCTTCTTTCTTTCCATTCTTTAATATTTTCAAGAAAAATGTTGAGGTTGCCAGGTCCGACTCAGAAAATACCTGGGGACTTTGGGGGGGGGGGGTGGAGCCTATCAAGGATGTGATATCACTTTTGTCAAAGGTCAGGTGATGGCTCTTCCCAAGCGCCACCCCTTCCGATGATGTCACTTCCAGCATACGGCTCCCAAACCCCACCCCTTCCTGTGATGCCACGTTCAAGACACTCCCCCAAACTCGCCTCTTCCTCTGAAGTCACCTCAATGCATCACGTCTTGCGACTCTCAAACATTTGATGTTTATTCTACGTGGCTCTTACATTAAACGAGTTTGGCCGCCCCTGCTCTTGAGCATCCTTAGGTACCTGGTAACGTGTATTTCCACCCTACACCTGCCTGCTATATGAACTCCTTCAACGGGAGATGCTGGGACCTTCAGGGTGCAGGAGCAGGCCCTCTCCCCCCCCCCCACCGGGGCCACGGCTCCTCCCTTCTGCGGTTCCCATCTCTTACCAATCTGCAGCAGATCAGGAACATGCTAAAGACCAGCGCCCACATCTTCCCCTCCCAAATCCCCCTTCCCCTTCCACGGTCCACTTTAACCATGGAATGAGGTTGCGTCTGAATGATCCCTAATTGATGGTGACCTGAACGCCCCTCTTCACTAGTGTCCAGAGCCAGGGACGTGGGCTAGGCAGGGAACCTGGTTTCGTTCAGCGGGGAGAGTGCCGGGTGCAGACACAACGGTTAAAGTGAGAGGGGGGGGGCTTGTGTGGGAGAAGCAGCAGCAAAGACGGTGACTCATCCCACTCCATTGAAATTCAGATTAGAATCCTTCCTGCTTTTCAAGGACCCCGGAAGGCAGTCCGTAAGCTGTTTACTGGAGTTAGGAGAGCTCCTTTGAATTCTCTCCGTCTGAACAGAACTGGATGGACCCTGAAAAACTGCTTCATGGCTCAGATACTGTATTTGTCCTAGAAAAAGACCCTCTTCCTCCAGAGCACCGAAAAGCAGCCGTGTTTGGCTGAAAGAAGATGGGCTGGTGCATCTGACCGGCTCAGTGTCTTTCCGACCGTCCCAGGCATGTTCCCTGGAGAGACGCCATAAACATTTTTCTAAATAAATACATACATAAGTAGGGACGTGGTAGGTTTCAGTCAAGACACGTATCCTGCACAGCATCCGAGTTCACATGAGACGCCAGGAGACCCACGGCAGACCGCTTTTGCCTTGCCCGCATGGCATATGCCTCAAGCCACAGCGTGTGCCCGTTCGGAAGCACTGACCGCTCTGCAGAGAGAATGGCAACTCGCTCCCAACGACCTGCGTACGGGCCAGAGGACTAGGGGAGGGGAGGGGAGGGGTTGGTGGCCTCCACAAATCGCAGCTCCTACCGTTGCGGAAAATGTGGCGGACTTCTGCACATCCCACCCGCTGGAAGGCCAGCCCCTGAGATGCCGCAGGGATTTGTTCTATTGCAAAAATCAGCATTTGTCCTTCCCCGCCACGTTATCTTGGGGTGGGTGGGCAGTTGTAGGTCTAGATTCTGTTGTCGAATCAGTGCTCTGGTTCAAGTCAGAACTGACATTTAAAGTAGTTTCAAAGGATTCAGATTTCTTGTCCCTTATGTTCTTTTTCTGTTTGGACCAATCATACACATTACTTTCCTCATAATCTGTGAGCCAATCCTTCAACCCATCCCTGCCCTTACTGTACTGTACAATAGAGTTCTGTACATTTCTTCCGGCTGCAAAGGCTCAGATCCTATGGACTAGCAGCCAGCACCTTTATGCTCTGACCTGTTTGAACAAGCTCGTCTCCAAAGTTACAGCACCCCCCAGGCTCACCTCGGGTCTTTTGCAAAGTCCCTACAAGCCCAGGTGCTGCCCCTACAACTCAACCAGACTCAGTAAGATTCTGGCTCAATGACACTTTGGGTGCTCATGCTAAGAAGCCGCCAGTGGGATGTACAACCCTTAGGGCAATGCATTTGTGGGGATGCAAGCAGCCCCAGGGCACAGACCCCAGAGGGAAAAAGAGAGTTTGCTTTGGAAGCCATCTATAAGCAGAGCCCTGGACCAAATATGACCAATGTGAGCTCCTATCCCTGCCTCGTAAGACCCGGGTGGGGAAGGGGGACCCGGGGTCTCTCTTGGGTCTAGCGCGCAACCTGTGAGTGGAACGAGCTGGACTCCCATTCAGAAGCCCTCGGCAAAGCAAGAGGCTTGGGATGAAGCCTTGGCAGCACAGACAGGGTCCCATTCATATGTGCCCAAGCTTCTGTTGTTCTGGTAACCAGTGTTTTTTTTGGGGGGGGGGGGCAGCACAAAGCCAGGAGACCACACCCTTGACTCGGCCTGTTGGTCCAACCATCTCATCACTGGGTTGGATTCTCCAGGTGCTTTTCACTAGGAAGTCTCTTTCCTCCCACAGAAGTTGCTTTCCCTGGCGCAAGCTCGCCTCACATCAAGGGAAGGTTCTTCCCACCTGAGAAAAGTGCCCCGCCACTTGGGGAACAGATCTACGGGATCCAACCACCGGGGGTTTCACAAGCTCCTTCCCAGCCCTGCTGCCTAAGATGCTCACAAGCAGAGGTGCTGAGGGACTGCATGCAAAGTCCCCGTCGGAGCTGCGGCCCTCCCAAACAGGCACAGCCAGCCCGAGAGAGGATGGAGGCAGCTCTGTGTATTCAGAGCAACAGTCCCCAACCTTTTTGGCCCCAGGGACTGGTTTCGTGGAAGACAATTTTTCCACGGACCGGAGGGGTGGGGGAATGGGCGGCCGTGCCTCACCTGTGCCTTGCCTGGCCGGCTGACTCCCATCATGTCTCTGGGTCTCTCCTCCCGCTCCAAGCCAGCACACGCTCAGTTGTTGCCTCATGCTGTGGTCGGTGTGGCTGTGGTCATGCTGTGGTCAGCCAGCCAGGCGAGGTGATATTTCGAATGAAAAGTGCAGGGCTGGCGAGGCGTAGACGAGGCGCAGCCGCCCCTCCCAAGACAGCGACTGCCTACCTCGCCTGCTCCCTGGAGCCGGCTCTATGCTCACCCGCCACTCACCTCCTGTGCGGCCCGGTTGCTAACAGGCCATGGACCGGTACTGGTCCACGGCCCAGGGGTTGGGGATCCCTGGTTTAAAGCACCAAGCCACATTTGGCTCTGAAAGCCACATTAATGCTGCAAACCAGTCAATTTTCCACTCAATTTTCTTCCCTCTGACATCTACTCCCGCCAAAGAAATCTATAGAATCGATGGAGAAATTCAACTCACCTTTCCGTTGGGACTGGCCTTCTTGAACACTCTGCAAGACAAGAAAAGGAGGGGAAAGGAGAGCGTCAGCAGTGCAGCAGGCACCTCCACAATTCGCAGACGTGGAAATTCCAGTACGCATACAAGAATCCTCCAGCTGTTTCAGGGAAGGAAGCCAACCTGACCCTTTTGAGTCTCTGGACTGACTCTTTTCCTTGATGGGGGAGCTTTGTGCATGCCTCACACTGCACAGAGCACAGAGGCAGAACATGTGAGTTTCTGCAGCGTAGTGATTAAATGATTGGGCTGTAAATCAGCACTCTGCTGGTTCGAATCCCACTCCTGCCTTGGGTGAGCCACTCCTCTCAGCCCAGCTCCCCAGTTGTATTGTGGGGATAATAACAACACTGACTTTGTTCACCGCTCTGAGTGGGGCACTAATCTGTCTAGAAGAGCGGTATATAAGCGCAGTTATTATTATTCTATGTGGTCTGAGTTTGTGGCTGCACCATGCTGGCTGTCAGCAACCCTGGGGTAAAGGGCAATTGCCCCCAGGTGAGCAGCCCATAAAGAGACTTAGCTAGCTGTGCTCCCACTGCCACGTGTGATCCTGCAAGATGGGAAGTCTTAAGACAGAGTTACAGGCACAGCTGTCATAACACCGAGCTTGTCCCACCCCCCACCCCTACCTTGATACACTTTGTCTTTTTTCCCATTGTAGCTAAAAATGGGTGGGGGAGAAGGAGAAACCAGCATCTGTCTCTTCACATTGCTCTCTAGTCAGAGATCCAGAGGAGTTAGCTGTGTTAGTCACAAAATAGTAAAGAGTCCAGTAGCTCCTTTAAGACTAACCAACTTTATTGTAGTATAAGCTTTTGAGAATCGCAGGTCTCTTTGTCAGATGCATCGTCAGCTTTCGAGAACCACAGCTCTCTTCGTCAGATGCATCAACTTTTGAGAACCACAGCTTTCTTCATCAGATACATCATCAGCATTTGAGAACCACAGCTCTCTTCGTCAGATGCATCAGTCCAGGTGCTACTGGACTCTTTACTCTCTAGTAAGGGCAGCATAGCTCGGTGCTCTGGCACATGCCCTTCCATGCTGTCTGCTGCTTTCCCAACTAGCAAATGAAATGCCACCACCTCCTATTCTGCCTGACCCTTCCCAAGGAGATCTCAAGCTTTGCTTCCAGTCTGCCTAGCTGGTCAGGACCAGCCGGGGCTCAGTTCACTGCACAGAAGCAAGAACAACAGAATTGTCCTGCTGGGCAAAATGTGTGCTCTTCTGCAGACCAGAGGAGAGAGATTTGCTCCAATGATTATTTTCACCCATGTCCACCAACTGTGAGTTCTGTGTAAGCCGCAAATCAGTGTGCCCACAGGTCTCTATATCACCTATATACACAAATTGGAAAGTCTCCGCTGATTGGCCGTGATAATAACATTCAGCAGAGCGCAGATGCCCCAGTTGAGAAAACAGCTGATAAAGAGAACCGGATTCCTGCAACGCTCGCATCAGCACAGGAATGGGAAATTCAACACGATTTTCATTTTTTTTTCTCCCTTCCCACAAGCCCAACTGCGATAGCATCAAGCAGCAAAAGATGAGCGTCCTTACTCAGAGGCAATTCAATTAGCCCTCATTACTGCTACATGAGCCGACATCTGGGAACGTTAATCTCGGAGGATGAATTTCCAGGGGGAGTGAGTCTCATTAAACGTGCTGCAGCCCAAACAACCGAGAGTCTTCTGTGACGCCGTGGAGGCAAGCGTCTGCCACCACAAGTGTGCTGGCTTTTAAGATGTCACAAGCCTGCTGGCCATTTAATCTCTGTGGGCTTTTGATTCCTCCCAAATCTCTTGCTGCTCTCATGCACATGGGATAATGCAGTTTCAATGCACTTTAGCAATCATTTGGAAAAACAACTGCTAAAGTGCACGAAAAGTGCATTATCCAGCATGCTCCAAGGGTATCCGTAACTCTGTCGTGAATATGCAGAATCGTCAGAAAGCAACACATTATATATTTTATATCTATCAATCTATCTCAAAGGGAAGGTGGCACGGTATAGCCCGATCTTGTCGGATCTTGGAAGCGAAGCAGGATCAGTACTTGGATGGGAGATTGGGCCCATTTTGAGCCCCTGCGGAGTGTGGGCGTGCTCCCAGGGGCCACGCTCCTGACGTGACATCATCGCGCTTGTGGGAGTGTAAGCGCGCACCCCCCCTCTCCCTCAAGGTAAGTGCCAGGCCCCTATCCCCCCGCCGGGAGGTTGAGGGGACCTGGCAACCCTATCTAGGACTAACGTTAGACAACATGGAGCACTGGTGGTACATAGGAGTACATATTTAAAGCAGCAGATAATACGTAAGGCAATATAGTGATGAAGTCTATGGTCCCTAACTCATTAGAGAAGCATCTTCCCTACAATACAGCCCTCCCATTTGAATAAAAAGCCTTTTTGAATGGAGGTATTGCCAAGACTAGACCCACTTTAAGCTACTAAGTAATGGAACTAACATTAAATAAAGTGTGATAGAATTTAATGTGGATCTAAAATATATAAATGTATATATATATATATATATATAAATTCTGCTGGACCTTTAAAAATAGGTGGAATTAGTATCACTTTGGACTATCTGCTTGGAACTGAGGGAGGGGGGTTTAAAAAATAACTCATATATTCTAGCTATATTTTATATGTATTCCATATTATGATGATGATGATGATGATGATGATTCAATTTATTACTATACTTATGCATAATCTTTTAGATGTATTTAACAGGGGTTTTTTGCTAAAAGGTTCTATGCTCTCCTGTTCTTTTCTTTTTTAAATAAAACTTAAAATTTAAAAAAATATATACGTATAGCCTTGTGGATGTGCAGTTTCCCACCCCCCCAGCCCCACCGAGAAGCACACAGCTAAGTAGCATGTTTGCTCTGGCAAAACCAGGCACGGGAGCTCTCCTTCTGGAGGTATGGTTTTTCCTGCACTTCAAAAGCGCGTATCGCTGGCATTTCTTTCTTTCTGTTAAAAAAACAGAAAGGCGTATCACCCTGGCACAATACATATTCTGCCAAGATCCTTATAGTTATTTTATTGCTATTAGAGAATCTGAAAATCCCAGGGCACTGACCAAGAAGCAACAAGCTTTTCACCTCTCCCCCCCCCCGCACCCCCTTTTAAAGATCTTTGGGCTCATCCGCTCAAGGATGACTTTTTTACTGAAGCAAAAGCACGTACGATGCATCTTGGAAATCCTTCGAAAACCGTTTCCTAAACTGTGCTACGCGCAGTACACGTGGCGGGAGCCACGCCGCTTCTCATTTGTCACAGGTGCCACCCAACAGGGGCCCATGCCAAACTCACACAAAGACAGCCTGCTTTTTAGTTCATTCACACTGGCTGTAAATCAGACGGCTGGGTTCTGAGAAGGACCACGAAACTCCAGGGGGAAAAAACGTGGTGTGTACCACACACGAGAACGTAAGAAGACTTCGCTGGATTAGATGAGTGGGCCATCCTGCACGTGTGGGAAGGCAAACTCCCGTCATCCGCTCCAGCCCGGCTGCAAAGCCTCCAAGGATCCCTATGGCTCAGTGCCGGCTGCTGTGCAGGACAGCCGGCCTGATCCTGCCCCCCTGCAATCCCTTACCGCTTTGTCAGGTCTTCCATGGCAGTGGTCCTGAAGCAGCCGGTGTTATCCTTGCACCAGCCACCGCCGATTCTCCCTGTGCCACCCCCGCCCCCGCCCAGGTCTTCAGGGCTCGACTAACAGGCTCGGCAGCCTGGGCTGTGCTTTCGCAGGTCAAGAGTGTCTCGCAAGATACACACCGCACACTCGCGACTGGAACGGCCAAGTACCATTGCGTCTGTGTGCACCGCCTTCCTCTTGGCACCTGGCGAAAGGGCTGCTGTCGCCACAGAAGGCACGGAAAGCCAACGCCCCTCTCCGGCACATGGCATTCCAGCTGCTCCCCAAGCCCCAGAGAGGGTGGCCGGGGAGGCCCAGCCATTCTTAAGCGGCCAGCTGCAGGCAGAAGTCGCCAAGAGGACCACTTTGCTGCGGCCCCCAGGGGAGATGGGTGATTTCAAACCCAAAGGGAATTCTGCAGCTTTCCTCTCTGCTCCTTTCTCCTCCGGCTTCCTCCTCCTCTCAAGGCCCCTCACGATTCGCTCAGCCCCTGCCATTTTACGCTTGGCTTGCTGCTTTCCTAGGCCCTTCTCTGGCTTCAGAGCAGGACTGCTAATGGCAACGGGGTCCCTCCCTGCCACCAAAGCAAAGCCCTGCCAGCATTAGAGGAGACCAATATTTTTATTTTTACTTCATTTATACCCTGCCTTTCTCCTCAGCGGGGATTCTTTTTCCTCTCAGCAACCCTATGAGGTAGGTCAGGCAGAGAATGAATTTCTGATTTCCTCCAAGAGATATGAAGGCTTAGGGGGTGTGGGGAGGGGGGAATGTTCAGGGGAAAAGAACAACCCTTTCCCCATTTCCCCTCCCCCCAGCTTTTCTTATGGCAAAATTAGAAATTTGGGGAGTTGCAAACCAACCTCCCAATGAAAAAAATTCTCTTTCGGAAGGAGTGAAATGCTTTTTAAAAATGATCTCATTCAGAATGTGTAGTACGAAAAGATTGACGTATGACAATCTACAGCAGAAGGTTCATGTATATACTATCCTACGATATAAAAGGTTAAGCGTATTTAAGACAACTCACTTCCTACCCTGGTGCACCTCCAGAGGGCGCTGCTGTGGACGGAAGCCCAGATGAGGCAGCCAGACCTCCAGAGAAGCCCAGGATGAAATCAGGCGCAGAGCAGCTAGCAATGCCTGCCCCCCACCTTCACCCAGCTGGGATCAGGAGCAGAGCAGGTGGCAATGCCCAACCCCCATCTTTACCCAGCTAGGATCAGGAGTGGAGCAGGTAGCTATGCCCGATCCCTGCCTTCACCCAGCCTGGATCAGGAGTGGAGCAGGAAGCAATGCCCGATCCCTGCCTTCACCCAGCCGGGATCAGGAGCAGAGCAGGTGGCAAGGCCCAACCCCCATCTTTACCCAGCTAGGATCAGCAGCGGAGCAGGTAGCAATGCCCAACCCCCATCTTTACCCAGCTAGGATCAGCAGCAGAGCAGGTAACAATGCCCGATCCCTGACTTCACCCAGCTAGGATCAGCAGCGGAGCAGGTAGCAATGCCCGATCCCTGCCTTCACTCAGCTGTGATCAGGAGCAGAGCAGGTGGCAATGCCCAACCCCCATCTTTACCCAGCTAGGATAAGGAGTGACAGCAACAAAACACAATTTCCCGTGCAATAACAACGTCTCCCTATTTTATTTACAGTAATTGCATAATTTAACAGAACTATACCACATGTAACCAGTTCTAGGAAAAATTATTTTGCAGGCGTCATATATGCTCCAAAGTCCATACATAAAGTGTCCAGTGCTTCAAGTGCTCTATTAATATTGCAACAGGTATTAAAGTGCAAATGCTTCCTAGCACCATGTACACATTAATTATTTCATACAAGCTCGCCTTATATTCCAACTGGAGTTGGGTATAGTCCAAGATTTGGTTCCAATAAACTGTGTAGTTCACAGATCACAAGTAGACCTTTGCGTGTATTCTTTAGGTGTACATTGATAATTCTGTGACATCATTATTCTAACGGAAGGTCCAGATCACCATTGTATCCGTTTCCAAACTCTTTCTCAAAGAACACAGTTGTCAAAGTTTCATGCAGCTACCACTCCATATTAGTCATCAGTTTTCCAATTTTCACCATTTGAAACATTAATGAATCTTTTAAGCCGAGTTGGAAACATATTAACAGAGCAACATTTTTCAAACGGCATGAAAAAGAACAACAAATGCATCTACACAGAGATGTCATTGCCATCCCAGAACAGAGATTTATTTTATCTCCTATAATACAGAATAAGGCATTATTCCCCCCCCTCCACATCCACGACCCACCCACACATGTACCCTTTCATTCTCCAAACAACTACAGATTTTAACCAAGAAATGAGACTAAAATACTCCCCCCCCCCACACACACACACACAATTCCCTGGGGAAAGCTCATGTTTTAAATGACAGTGCCATGAATTTTTCATTGCTATCTTCCATCCTCCCCAAACCCCCTCCCCAAACTGGGCCGACTTTTGCAAATCATTAGCATGACCTCCGTAGACAATCAAAGGCACTAATGTGGCTTAATACCCATCAAAGCCAATAACCATCAATGCTACAGGCATGCTCTTCTGGTACCTGGTCAAAGAAGAGACTGGAGAAGGGCGGAAGGGGGGGCACAAATGCTTTCAAGGGGACCCCGCTGTGCCCGCCTCCCAAGAGGGACATCAAAACGCCAGGGTTGCCATGACAACAGCAGCTGGCTCCCTACCAAGGCACTAATTGAGGGAAGCTTTTCAATATGTTAATCATCTGAAAGACAAAAGGAATCCTCCGGGCACCATTGTTGGATTTGGGCAACCGTGCCCGCTTGTGCCATGCATGCAAAAAGGGAGCTGGAGGCGGAGAAAGGGCACCGTGCCCTCCGTCCCCCACAGCCAGAAGAAGGGCCCATGGTGTTCCACGCCCAGCACTCCTCATGCCCGATAAACGGGCAAATGACTTGGGGAAGGGGGCCGGCACTATGAGGAGCAGCGGACAGGCAAGCAGCTGGTGCGGGAGCCGTGTTGGTGTGTAACAGAAGAACAAGATTTGGGTCCAGAATCACTTAAGATCAACTAGATTGCCAGGGTAGGAGTTTTCAAGATTCAGAGCTCCCTTCGTCAGTTGCAAAGACTTTTCCCCCCATATTGAAAACTCAAGCCCTGAAACTCTAGTTAGTCTTTCCGATGCGACTGGACCCGAATCCTGGGCCCACCAGCATTCAGACGGGATTCAAGGAAGGCAGAAGACCTGGAAGCTCCATGTTGGTGAGCGGCACCCGATTGGCCCTCTGGTGTCACCTGGTTCCACGGCCCAGGAAGATTCTGGACAACGGGGCGAAGGTCCCAGCAGGGCCGTTTCTTCAGCCAAGCAACCCGGGAGATTGCGTAAGGCTGCCCAGTGAGGAGGGTGGTGATGCATCACCAGAGCCCAGCCGGCTTCCATCCATCAGGGGCACGGCAGGGGGCTGGTATCACCTCCTGGGCCTGTTGGAAGGGATGCAGGCCGGAAGGGAATGGCTGTGCCTTGGCCGGGGCTGCAAAATGCCCTGAACCAGCCCGGCACCCCAGATGGAACCCTCTGCGACCCAACCCTTCCCCTCAACCGCCAGGGCCGGCACGCCTATGGAGGCCAGGTAGGCGGTGGCCTCGGGCGCGCGGGCACTGGAGGGGGTGTTGGGGGCAGAGGTGCGCGCAGCGAAGCTGGCATGACTGGGCTGCAGCTACTGCTGCAGCCAGCCAGCCAGCCAGCCAGCCAGCCAGCCCCTTGCTGCCGCCGCCGCTGCCACCGCCATACACCCCAGCTGGGCACAGCCTCTATGTGCCGCTCGAGCAGCGGCTCGCGCCTTCTGCACAGGGCCGGCGCGCTGCCGCCGCCACACGCCCCAGTCGGGCGCAGCCTCCACGCACCGCCCCAGCAGCGGCTCGCAGCTTCTGCGCCCAGCTGGGGTGCGTGGCGGTGGAAGCACGGGGCTGGCTGGCTGGCTGCAGCAACTGCAGCCAGCCACGCCAGCTCCGTTGCGCGCTCCTCCGCCCCAGCGGAGTGCAGAAGCCGTGAGCTGCTGCTGGGGCGGCGCACGGAGCAGCCTCCGCGCGCCGCTCGAGCAGCAGCTCACGGCTTCTGTGCTCGGCGGTCCTCCGCGCGCCGCCCAGCCCCGCTGTGGCGCATGATGACGTCTGCGATGACGTCATCACGCAGTCTGTGGCACGCGCGCACAGGGCGTGCGCACGCCACCGTGGGCGCCAAAACCTCTGGCACCGGCCCTGTCAACAGCCCTAGTGTCATGGGCCAGTCTGGGCTTAGCGAAAGTGAGGACTCCTCAGGAGGAGAGGAGCCTCATGTAACCATCCCTGACTCAGCCAAAGAACAGCTGCTGGCTAATCAGAGTCCATAGCCAGCAGCTGAGGCAGAGCCGCCAGCACCCTCCAGCTCCTACACCACAGGGGAAGCCCAGCCAGGGGCTTCCACCCCCCCCCCAGGTTCACCCACACCCAAAGAATGCCACAGAGGAAGGCAGAGAGTGGAGCTACAGGAGAGAAGGCGCAGAGCTCGCCTCCTCGGATGATGCCAGCTGCTTGTAGATAGCGATGATGAGTAGCGTCAGGATGGAGCCCAAGCAGCTGGCTGCAAACCATGCCTGGCTATAAAAGCCAGCCTAGAGGAACTGCCAGGTGCGGAAGCAATGGGTTGGGAGTTCTGCCAGTGCTGTGGCCACCCCCTTGAACCTTTGCCCTGCTCCTGTAGCCATTGGAGCATGCTCTGTCTCTGCTTGCATGTTGACCTGGCTTTATGGGGACTGACCTACGGACCCCCTGACCTGGCTCTCAAATGTTGGACTTGTGCTCTGACCCTGGCCTGGACTTTGACTGGGGCTTGCCTGGCCCTTGACACCTAGGAGGAAGGTTATCAACTCTGGCTTGGGAAATATCTGGAGATTTGGAGGGTGGTGCTCAGAGAGGATGGAGTGTGGAGAGGTGGTAAGGTGGTAAACCTTCCCGAGAGTCATGGAAATATGGATTACAGCACATTATACTTAGTAACACACATAGCATTCTAGTGAACACTCTATGAACTTTACTGTAGCTTTTTTTAGCATGTTGTATAACTACACAGGTGTTCTTTCATCTTTGACAGCCAATTAAAGATACTGGGCAGTAGCAGATAAATGTTCTCTAATTCTTAGAACGGACCGATGCTGAGCTGCTCACTTAACTTTTCCAGTCATCTTTACTGATTTATCTCTCTTATCTCACAGCTGGCCACAGTGTCACTCTTTGGCTAGGTAGAATGTCACATGATTGAAAACAGGACTGATTAATTAATGAAATCTCAAACCAATCATAGCTTATCTATACTATCACATGAAAAAGATCTTAGATTTCTGCATCAGGGCTTTGGCTGAAGGAAATCTCATGAAGATCTAGGTGAGAAACTTCCTTTTGTAATGGGTGTCATGGGAACTTCAACACATTTCATAGTAAATCTGATTGATTTAAACTTAGATTTAATTGAGAAATGTTAGGAGACTCACCCTAAACTGAGTTAATCCAGTCTATTGATTTCAGTGGGCTTAGACTGCAGTAACTGCTTAAGATTTCACTGTTAATTCTTGTTGCCTTTATCCGTTCCATCTTTGTAGGTTTTATCTTAATAAGCATTTATATTTTGATATCTTGCTTTATTAAAAAGGCTAGAGTTTATTTTAATAAAAGAAATTGTTAAACTCCTAAGAGGGGTCTTTGTGTCTTGGTGGGGAGAGTATTGCAAGAAGAACTCTATAAATGATAAAGAGTCCAGTAGCACCTTTAAGACTAACCAAGTTTATTGTAGCATAAGCTTTTGAGAACCACAGCTCTCTTCGTCAGATGCATGGAGGGCAGGGCTTTTTTTCTGGGAAAAGAGGTGTTGGAACTCAGTGGTGGAACTCAGGACCGCACAATGACATCACTTTGGGTCAGCTGGAACAAGGGGGGAGTTTTTTAATGTTCAGTAAAAATGTTCACATGGCTGGTGGCCCCACCCCCTGATTTCCAGACAGAGGGGAGTTTAGATTGCCCTCTGTGCTGTGGCGCAGAGTTTAGATTGTGCTGTGCTGTGGCATAGAGGGCAATCTAAACTCCCCTCTGTCTGGAGATCAGGGGGCGGGGCCACCAGCCATGTGACCATTTTTAAGAGGTGCCAGAACTCCATTCCACCGCGTTCTTGCTGAAAAAAAGCCCTGATGGAGGGGATTTGTTACACTTGTTATTTTGCTGTCCCTGTAAAACAAGCTCAGAGCGGATCACATAAAAATATAAAACAGAGTAATAAAATAATTAAAAACAATTACAGTTAATAAAACATAGCAGCATTCCTATTTCATAGATCCAGGAGTTAGCCGTGTTTGTCTGTAGTTGCAAGATAGTAAAGAGTCCGGTAGCTCCTTTAAGACTGGGGGAGACATACATTCCCTCTCCCTTCACATCACTGTGGGAAGCGAATTTAATGGGCTGAAATATTTTTAAGTCCCTTTATTATTTTCACGTAACTTTACTGTATTCTCAGGTGCATTTACTATGCTTCCACTTTTACATAGTAAAAGAGTGAACTGGAGGTAAAGCGATCAGAGAGAAATGCCTGTTATTTGTTGTTTGATAGAAGGCTGCCCACATATATACACACTAGGTTGGTCTACCAAATAGTAAAATACACATATATCACCGTACATTATGTTATAGGTGAGCGGGTTGGGACCGGCATATCTTCGGGACCGCCTCTCCCTGTATGTTCCCTGGAGATCGCTTCGATCAGCGAATAAATATTTACTTGTGGTCCCCGGCCCTAAGGAAGCCCGCCTCGCTTCAACCAGGGCCAGGGCCTTTTCAGTCCTGGCCCCAGCCTCGTGGAACGCTCTGTCAATGGAAACCCGGGCCCAGCGGGACATATTATCGTTCCGCCGGGCCTGTAAGACAGAGTTGTTCCGCCAGGCATTCGGTGATTGAAGGGGGCGGTGCCATGTCGGCCTCCCACCTTTGGGGTGGGGGAGGGTTCTCCCCACCACTGCACTTTGTTAATTTGTTTTATTGTTTGTATATTGATTTTAGTTCTTGTTTTTATCGATTTTAACTGTTCACTGCCCAGGGTCCCTGGGGATAGGCGGTATATAAATTGAAATATAAATAAATAAATAAATAAATAAATAAATAAATAAATAGGTTAGAAAGGGAAACCTCTTTTAGAATTAAGTCCTGTAGCTGTAGTATTGGGCAGAGAGAGAGAAGCTTTGAGAAGGGCCAAAAGAAAGCTAACTAAGGGGGAAAGAGAATAATGGCCAAACTCTGGTAAGAAAAGCAGGATAGATGGTAAAAGGAGAGAGTTACAGTTGGAAAGCAGGAAAGGGAGGACCAGGGGTAGAGAGAGCCATAAACAACTCACCAGGCTAGGATCAGGGGCAGAGCAGGGGACAATGCCCCCCCCTCCAAACCAGGTGCTTACACACCTGCGAAAGGACTCACGGAGGGGGAATTGCAACTGACTTTGAACTGTAAGTCTTTGCAGCAGACTCAATGCAACCCACAGATGTTGCACCACGTAGACAGGCTATCGACATAGCTGGGGTCATACCTGAACTGGGAGAGGGTTTCTAAACGGCAGGAGGCATTCTCTGATAGTTTAAAGTCCTGTATCCTGAGCAGCAGTGAGCTTGCCCGAGAGGGCTTGATGAGAACTAGCTCCTGCCAGTCACAGTGGACAATGCTGAATGATAAGGTGATTCACGAGTTTGAAGGCATGGAGGGAAAGCAACTGGTTAGCATGCATAAATTCCCAGGTTCAGTCTCTAGTTAAAAGGATCTTTGGTGTCTCTGTCCGATGCTCTGACAAGCCACTGCCGGTCAGAACAGTCAATGGTCAAGTGTGTGTGTTATGCGCTGTCAAGTTGCCTCCGACCTATGACGACCCTATGAAGGAAAGACCTCCAAAACGTCCTATCATTAACAGACTTGCTCAGATCCTGCAAACTGGAGGATGTGGCTTCTCTTATTGAATCAAGCCATCTCATTTTGGGTCTTCCTCTTTTCCTAGCATTAATGACTTTTCCAGAGATTCTTGCCTTCTCATGGTGTGACCAAAGTACAACTAACATCCTATATACACAATAGGCTGATCTCAGAATTTTAACAAAAATGGAAATTATTTTTTGATTATATAGCTGAAAATTAAGAATAATTAAGAATAAACCTAAACTTAAATTAAAACACGTGTTAAAAAAAGAGACCAGGAATATATGTCTGCAATAAAATCATCATTAGATATGAAGATAGATGGAAAAGATAGAATAAAGATATTTAGATAGAAGCGAAAAATTAAGAACATATATAAGCAAGTTCTATATAGATATATGATTTGATTGATAATTACATGATTTAAATGACTGGAGTTTATGTTTAATGGTTTTTTTGGTATGACTTAGACGACTGTAGACAATTGTAATAGTGGACAATGGTAGATGTAAGGTTTAGATGATTGTACAATTGTAGTTCATGTTTTATGTTTGTGAGTTTATTAACTGAAATTAAAAAAATTAAAAAAAGAACAGTCAGTGCTGAACTAGAGAGGCCAGTGGGCCGACGCAGGTAAGGAAGCTCAGCGGGTCCCGTCTTTCTCCAGCCAGTTTAAGCATCCCTGTGCAACCAGGAGGGCTAGAAACTTGTGTTGGTTTTTAATCAAAACTTGAGATTCCCCCACGAAGCTGAATCCTGTGCTCAGTGCCACAGCGTGTGGCTTTTCTGCCCTCTTGCAGAATCACAATCGCCACACGGCTTAGCCGTAACACGCTACATAAACATTATAAAGTAAATAATGTATTTGTAAATGGTGCTATTCCCAGGAGGGAATCTATGAGTCACAGCAGGATCTGACTCCCTGCCCCAGCAGGATCTACCAGGAGATTGTGGAAGGGAAAAACAAAGTCTGAACGCATAATAATAATAATAAGCATATCATATACTCCTGAGGTGCCAGGCACAAGGGAACACTGAGGACGAGACGGAGCAAAGGGGAGAAGGACGAGGCAAACGAAAGGCATGTTAACACCATCAGATCGGCCCACACTACTAGCGCCCTGAACATTGGGGCTATTCTTACTTATTTACATTATTTATAGTCCGCCTTTCCCGCTGAGACTCAAGCCAAGTTGAACAGTGGAAGGAGCCACATTTTGGCTGCTTGGATTCCTCCTTTTGACTCAGTAAAAGCAAATCACATACAGATGCTCACAAGTGATGCCAGCACACACTGGAAAGCCAAGGCGTGGCGCAGCTTTCGAACCCATGAGCACTTGCAGGCTGGGTGAAATTTTAAACCGCCCTCTCTTAATAAGCGGGACTGTGACACAATGTGCTATAACTTTAACAATCGAACAAGCCAAACAGGCAAATGTGTGGTCATACACGAAAATTTAGTCATAGCTTGCGTATCTTATTCCTTGCACAATCAATGTGGGAGAATTTAGCATACTGGTTGTTCAATCCTAAAAGGCTGTATAAGGTTTAAAAACGTCACTTCTCTATGCAGGGCCCCACTCCAAAGAAGGGTATGATCTCCGTCATATCTAGCGTGATCTGAAGATAGCACTGGTGGTTGGCGGCCTCTGTTCTTACCAGATACTCTTCCAATTTCAGCCAACTACCCCTTGCATTTACTGGGCTTTAGCCTCGCATTCTGTGAATTACTTTTCTCTGCACCCAGGTATACATACTATATGGGCTGCTCCCACACTGACAGCGCCTGTCTGCTGTCTTCTGGGGCATCCACACAATGTTGTCCTGTTGTCCATCTGCTTTCCAGCCTTTCTCCATCCTCAACACACTTTATCTCAAACTTGCTTTACTATGGTTGTTATGGATTTTCCGGGCTGTATAGTAGCCGTGGTCTTGGCATTGTAGTTCTTGACGTTTCGCCAGCAGCTGTGGCTGGCATCTTCAGAGATGTAACACCAAAAGACAGAGATCTCTCAGTGTCACACCGTGGAAAAGATGTTGGCACGTCATTTATATCTACTCAGGAGGGGTGGGGTTGAGCTGGAAACCACGCATGGCTTCCAGTCCTGAAAAACACCAGGCTAACAAAACACTCTACACCCGACAATAGCCCTGCAGAGAAGATTAGCACATCAAGCCCCAATCCATATGCAAAAGAACCTCCTCAGGATACAGTGAAGCCTCCCTCCATTAGCATTCCACACCCTGGGAAACTCTTACAGGATGACTCAGCTCAACCCCACCCCTCCTGAGTAGATACAAATGACCTGCCAACATCTTTTCCACACTGTGACACTGAGAGATCTCTGTCTTTTGGTGTTACTCCTCTGAAGATGCCAGCCACAGCTGCTGGCAAAACGTCAGGAACTACAATGCCAAGACCACAGCTATACAGCTCGGAAAATCCACAACAACCATCGTTCTCTGGCCGTGAAAGCCTTCGACAATATATTGCTTTACAATATATTACTTTTCAGAAAGAAAGTAATACCAGTGCATTAGCGCACCACCTGGATGGAAATGTCCACATTTTCAAAGGTCCCACCCACACTGACACCATTTTCCTTCAGTCACCCCTTGGTAGCCGCCTTTATCCCCCCCTCTATGCCACTGGAGGGAGTTGGTTTGTTAAAAACCTGTAATTGCTATAACACCCTGACCTGGATAGCCAGGCGATCCTGATCTCGTCAGATCTCAGAAGCTAAGCACGGTCGGCCTTGGTTAATAATTGGATGGGAGACCTCCAACAAAGACCATGGTTGCAGAGGCAGGCAAGGGCAAGCCATCTCTGTTAGTCTCTTGCCATGAAAAACCCTTCAGGGGGTCAACATAAGTCAGCTATGACTTGAGGGCACTCTCCACCAATTGCTATAGCTCTACAGCAATTACTTATTTTTTTTTAAAAAAAGGTGTCATGAAGCCTTCTGATGGTAGAGCATGGGGGGAAAGGAAGGGAAATGGTGCTCAAGGGAGGAGAGTGCACGAAAGAATCTTGTGTGGAAACTCCAGTCCTAAGTCGATGGAAATGAATTCAAAGCAGTCCTTGTGACATTTCATACATCCAATGAAGTGAGCTCTGGCTGATCAAAACTCATGCCATGAAACAGCAAGATTTGGATCCAGTAGCACCTCAAAGACCAACTATATTTCTAGGGTATGAAGCTTTCGAGAGTTAAAGCTCTGTCTGACAAAGGGAGCTTTGAGTCTCAAAAGTTCATACCCTGGAAATCTAGTCGGTCTTTAAGGTGCTACTGGATCCAAATCTTGCCCTTCTGCTACAGATCAATGTGGTGGCCGCCTGAAACGATGCCATGAAACAGGTTAGTCTTTACAGCACCAGACAAGCCTTGCTTGATTCCAACACTCTCTCTCCTTAAAATACCTCCTCTCCTCCCCTCTCACCCCTCTCCATAAAGCAATAATCTGATCTTTGAAACTTCCTTATCAGATTTAGCAGCTTAAAAGAAATTTAGCGGCCAGAAATTCAGTTCTTGGTTTGATGTGCTGCATTTGCATAATTCGTGGGAAAATGCGGGGGTGGGGCACGCACAGGACCATAAATCAAGGCTGCCGAGGGATTATTTCACAGCTCCCAGCAAAGAAAGTGGAAGGGAAAGCAAGAAAGATAAGCGAGCGGAGCTGTCACTGCAGGAGAGATCTCGTGCGGAAAAGAAGGGCTCATTCGTAGCAAAGAGCCGTCTCGACCAAACCCCCCAGGAGATACTTTCCATTGCCCTCGTCTGCCAAATCCGGTGCAAATATGAAATGTTCGGCACTCACAACATGGCACAAGGCGATGTATTGTCGAAGGCTTTCACGGCCGGAGAACGATAGTTGTTGTGGGTTTTCCGGGCTGTATTGCCGTGGTCTTGGCATTGTAGTTCCTGATGTTTTGCCAGCAGCTGTGGCTGGCATCTTCAGAGGTGTAGCACCAGACAGAGACAGAGACAGACAGACAGACAGAGACAGAGAGATCTCTGTCTTTTGGTGCTACACCTCTGAAGATGCCAGCCACAGCTGCTGGCGAAACGTCAGGAACTATAATGCCAAGACCACGGCAATACAGCCCGGAAAACCCACAAGAACCATGGCACAAGGCATTTACAAAACTGTGAAGCGATGTCAGTCGTGAGAAACATTCAGCTGCCAAAACGAATTTCTGCCGAGAGTCCTGGATTTCTAGTTGGTCTTTAAGGAGCTACGGGACCCAAATTTGGGTCTCGGGGCACTGGTTCTGATGCTCTCCGAACCTACACCCGGAGCATCCTGTACGGTTTTGCCAAGGGCACTGGTTTTTCCTCCCATTTATGAAGCTTTTCAATGAACTCCTTTAAAAAAAATGTTTGTTTAGGAGAGTTTTATGCCCCCTTTGCAGAGTTCTGTTCAAGAACAAGGAATAAGGAATATCTCATCCAAAAAAAACAGAGAGAGCTGAT
Organism: Eublepharis macularius; assembly: GCF_028583425.1. Classification (NCBI taxonomy): domain Eukaryota; kingdom Metazoa; phylum Chordata; class Lepidosauria; order Squamata; family Eublepharidae; genus Eublepharis; species Eublepharis macularius. Next base: position 186,522,985 of record NC_072792.1, read on the forward strand.
CCCCCCCCCCAAATGCTCCAAAATCCACCTGTCTGACCTGCCGGCTCCCTGTCCTGTGCGGCCCCCATTCCTCTTGGCAGATTTTCAGGACTACAAGCACCCAAATCATGCATCAGTGATCCTGAAATTATTCCTCCTTAGCTACACTGAGTGCACAAGTTACTCAACAGGACTTATTACTCGTTTAAGAAAGTTGTTTACTGCAAGTAGGTAAATGTTTGGAAGACAAACATAACTTCTCCTTGAACGTAAGAGACTTCTGATGCTAGAAGGGCTGACCTTCTAGCCTGGGACATGCTGCATGCCAAACATCCATCCCACCACTGACTCACAGGACACCCCCAAGTCATTGGGGCATGGCGAAAGGATTACAGAAGTAGGAGGAAGAGGCTGTGGCTCAGTGGCAGCATCCATGTGCCATGCAGAAGGTCCCAAGTTCAATCCCTGGAGAGGGTCAGAAAACAGATGATGTGAATAACATCTTCAAGAGATGCCACCAGTCAGAATTGGTGAGTTCGACCTTGATAGACCAAGATTCTGACAGTATAATAATAATAAATAATAATAATTAATAATAATAATGACGGCGGCGGCGGCGGCAGCAGTAACAACAACTGTGCTTATATACCGCTCTTCTAGACAGATTAGTGCCTCACCCAGACCAGTGAACAAGTTAGTGTTATAATTATCCCCACAAGGCAGCTGGGGAGCTGGGCCTGAGAGGAGTGGCTTACCTAAGGCCACCTACGGAGCTCGTGGCAGGAGTGGGATTCGAACCAGCAGAGTGCTGATTTGCAGCCGAACCACTTAACCACTGTGCTACAGCAGCTACAGTATGATAGGGATTCATGTGTTTCTGTAGGTTATGAGAAACCACTGACTCTCAATTAATTTATCCAAAGTCCGTATATGGTGAGAGGACCGCCTCTCACCATATGTTCCCCAGAGGGTACTCAGGTCAGCTGATAAACAACTGGGCCTTTTCAGTCCTGGAATTGATTCATTTGAAATGCAGTGCTGGAGGAGAGTTTTGCGGATACCATGAACAGCCAAAAAGACAAATAAGTGGGTACTAGATCAAATCAAGCCCGAATTCTCCCTAGAAGCTAAAATGACAAGACTGAGGCTATCATACTTTGGTCACATCACGAGAAGACAAGATTCTCAGGAAAAGTCACTAATGCTAGGAAAAGTGGAAGGCAGCAGGAAAAGAGGAAGACCTAAAACGAGATGGCCGGACTCAATAAAAGAAGCCACGTCCTCCAGTTTGCAGGATCTGAGCAAGTCTGTTCATGATAGGACGTTTTGGAGGTCTGTCATTCATAGGGTTGACATAGGTCGGAGGTGACTCGATGGCACATAACACACACACAACAGACTCACCTGGTGGAACTCTCTGTCGGCAGAAACCAGAGCCCGGCAAGATTTACTATCTTTCTGCCGGGCCTGCAAGACAGAGATGTTCCGCCAGGCATATGGTTGAAGCCGGGGCTGGGTGAGCTCCTTTTTGCCAGTCTCCTAATGAGCGGAGACTGCAGCCCTCTGCATAGTCTGCCGACCCACCTATTACATATGCCATCACCCATCCCATGGGACGCACTAGGTTGGGCTTAGTTTACGGGCTGTTGTGAAGAATTGCTGCCTCTTGTACTGGTTTTTTTTATGCACTGATTTTTCATGTTTTTATGTATTTAAATGTGCTTATGTATGTAACGTATTTTACTGTGATTTTATTGATTGACGTTACCCACTCTGAGCCTGCTTTCAGGGAGAGCAGGTTATAGATTTAATCAATCAATCAATGGGGAAGGTCCACAGCTCAGTGAGGGAGCAGATATATGGCATGCAGACTTCAGTTTCTAGACTCTCTATCTAAAAGATAATAATAATAATATTTGATTTATATACCGCCCTTCAGGACAACTTAATGCCCACTCAGAGTGGTTTACAACCCAGCTGGCTTCAAGTGGAGGAGTGAGGAATCAAACCTGGCTCTCCAGATTCGAGCCCTGCCGCTCTTATCCATGACACCAAACTGGCTGTTGTGTAGCAAATGCTGGGAAAGACCTTTCTCTACCCGGGACCCAGGAGAGATGCTGGCAGCAAAAGGAGACAAGACGGGACCAGGAATCTAACACCACACAGGGCAGCTGTGCATATTGCCCCATCTCTGCATGATACAGCGGGGAAGCAAATGCCTTCCATGCTGTGGGTGCCAGCTTCAATTGCTGGCATCTCCCGTGAAAAGATCTCTGGGAAAGACCTTTCTCTGCTCGACCTGCTGGACAACCACTGCTAGCCGGAGAAGCACGGATGAATTAAGCATCCGGGGCTCAGGATAAGGGAGCTGCCTATGTCAACAGGCCCAGTATCTCACTGGCACGTATTGGGACAATCTGCTATTTCCACAGCAATTGCTTCTGGGAAACAGCATCCACGGGTATAACGTGCCAGGTTAAGGCGCGGCTGCAGTCGGTTTCCAGTTCCTCGTTCACAGTGCAGTTCCTAGTTCCTCTTTCACCAATCTAATAAGTATAGATGAAACCTAAACAGCTCTGCGATTCAAAATAAATCACTGGACCTCCACGCACCCCCAGATTCCAGACCCTGTCCTGTAAAATGAGGCCAGGAAGGGTCACATCAGTGCTTAGTTCTCGTGGCCCCTTCTTACATGCCCAGGGGAAGGCTGATCACCACCGTGGGGTCAGGTAGCAATTTCCACCAGGCCAGTTTGGCTAGGGATCCTGATGGTGTTTTGCCATCTTCAGGGCATGGAGCAGGGGTCACTGGGGGCGTGGGGGGGGGAGGTAGTTGTGAATTTCCTGCAGGGGGTTGGACCAGATGACCCTAGAGTCCCTTCCAACTCTATGATTCTATGATTCTGATTCTGTATGTTGCCCCCCTGTTATGCTAAGAGCTTCAAAGCAGGGTATACCCTTGGGGAAATGAAGATTCAGAAACTGGAGGGCCACTGCACCCGAAAAAATGCACTGGATTACTCTAAGTCATATACCCCCAGACTGTGGACTGCGCCCTGCAAAGTCGCATATACTGGGGACCAAGTCAAAACTTTGTTTTGTGTGCCATGAACTAGGTTGCCCCCAGGAAATGCACAGAATTCCACTGCTAAGGTGATAGGGAGCTGTGAGTGTTACAGTCACAGAATCACAGGGTTGGAAGGGGCCATACAGACCTTCTAGTCCAACCCCCTGCCCAGTGCAGGATGAGCCTAAAGCATCTCTGACCAATATTCATCCAGCCTCTTCTTGAAAACTGCCAGTGAGGGGGAGCTCACCACCTCCCCAGGCAGCTGATCCCACTTTTGAACTACTCTGACCGTGAAAAAGTTTTTCCTAATATCCAGCCGGTACCTTTCTGCATGTAATTTAAGCCCATTGCTTCAGGTCCTACCCTCTGCTGCCAACTGGAACAGCTCCTTGCCCTCCTCCAAATGACAGCCTTTCAAATATTTAAAGAGAGCAATCATGTCCCCCCTCAACCTCCTCTTCTCCAAACTAAACATTCCCAAGGCCCTCAACCTTTCCTCGTAGGGCTCAGTCTCCAGACCCCTGATCATCCTCGTTGCTCTCCTCTGCACCCTCTCGAGTTTGTCCACATCCTTTTTGAAGTGAGGCCTCCAGAACTGCACACAATACTCCAGGTGCGACCTGACCAAGGCAGTATAGAGAGGGGCTATGACCTCCTGCGATTTCGATGCTATGGCCCCTTTGATACAACCCAAGATTGAATTCGCCTTTTTTGCCACCGCATCACACTGACTGCTCATATTTAGTTTACAGTCCACTCTTACCCCAAGATCCCTTTCACATATACTACTGCCCAGAAGTGTATCCCCCATCCAGTATTTGTGCTTCTCATTTTTGTGGCCCAGATGTAATACTGTGCACTTGTCTTTGTTGAATTGCATCCTATTCACAGCTGCCCACTTCTCCAGAGTATTCAGGTCTTATTGAATTTTACCTCTGTCTTCTTGGCTGTTTGCCACTCCTCCCAATTTGGTATCATCAGCAAATTTAATGAGCAGCCCATTTACCCCTTCATCCAGATCATTGATAAAAATCAGGGCTTTTTTTCAGCGGGAACGCGGGGGAACAGAGTTCCGGAACCTCTTGAAAATGGTCACATGGCTGGTGGCCCCGCCCCCAGATCTCCAGACAGAGGGGAGTTGAGATTGCCCTCCGTGCTGCTAGAGTGGCACGGAGGGCAATCTAAACTCCCCTCTGTCTGGAGATCAGGGGGCGGGGCCACCAGCCATGTGACCATTTTCTCTGAGGGCAACCCACTGAGTTCCATCACCTCTTTCCCCAGAAAAAAAGCCCTGATAAAAATATTGAAAAGTACCAGAACCAAAATCGAGCTCTGTGGCACCCCATTGGACACCTCCCTCCAATCGGATGAAACGCCGTTGACCACCACTCTTCGGGTGCGGTCCTCTAACCAGTTCCCTATCCACCGAACTGTCCTATAGTCCAGTCCGCAGTCTTCCAGTTTACCCATTCCGTCAAGTTGTCTCCGACCTCTGTTCACTCCATGTATGAAAGACCTCCAAAATGTCTTATCATGAACAGACTTGCTCAGATCCTGCAAACTGGAGGATGTGGCTTCTTTCATCTCATTTTAGGTCTTCCTCTTTTCCTACTGCCTTCTACTTTTCCTAGCATTATCCCCACTGTACCCCAAAATAAGCAGCGGACTCTGGGGACCCTGCCTTACAAGGTGACACTCACTGGGCCTGATCCATTGCCCAGTTGGGGGCCCAAGAGCTTTAAACTGGGCACAGAATTTAAGGCTCTCTGAGAATCAGGTCTCTACTTTGCTAAAGAAGAAAAATTTCTTTATAATTTGGAGGATTGGCGGGAAAGTGCTACGGCAATTCCTGCTGAGATCCTAGAGGAGGGAGGGTGCGGAAATATCTAGGACCGAGGCACAGCGCTTCATTGTTCTGTGTGATGCTTTGCACCTCCCCTCAGTTAGCAGGAACAGGGTATGATGAACGCAACCACAGAAATGACAGGTTCAGGGAGGTTGCAGATCCCAGCTTTCCTTAGGGTAGAATTTTGGCTTTGTTGTGCTCTTTGTTTTTAAAGTACCAAACCCACACAATCAGCATGCAGGCTTTGATGGCGGTTTCAAACAGCAGGTCTGTGATCCGGCTCAGCCTGCTGTTACCCACCAATTCAGAGGAACCGTCCATCAAATCCAATTCAGGGCAGCTGGCAGCAGACACAAAAAGGCTAGCAGGAGGAAGGAAATGGCACATTTCTATCCATTATTGATTAGCCATTCTTCCTCCTCAGCCTTTTTATTTTATGGATTCAATAAGCGAGAAGGTTGGCGCAGCAGCCGCTGGCTTCTACATGTAGCCACAAATGTCACCACCGACAGCTGGGGAGGGAACCAGGCCAAACTTGCTTCTCCTTTACATTAATCAGCCTGGCCTGCAGACCCCAGATGTGTGAACTCGCAGGACTGGCCTCTCCCCTTCCCCAACCATAGAATCATAGAATCATAGGGTTGGAAGGGACCTCCAGGGTCATCTAGTCCAGCCCCCTGCACAATGCAGGAAATTCACAACTACCTCCCCCCCCCCCACACACACACCCAGTGACCCCTGCTCCATGCCCAGAAAATGGCAAAACACCCCCAGGATCCCTGGCCAAACTAGCTTGGGGAACATTGCTACTTGATCCCAAGGTTGGCATTACCCTGGGCATGAAAGAAGAGGCCCCGAGAACTATGCACTGATGCAACCCTTCCTGCCCTCCCTCTCGTGATCTGCCCAGGTTCCCAGAATCGGCATTGCTGCCAGATGGCCATCTAGCCTCTGCTTAAAAACATCCAAAGAAGGAGAGCCCACCACCTCCCGAGGAAGCCTGTTCCACTGAGGGACCGCTCTCACTGTCAGGAAGTTCTTCTTAATGTTTAGCCGAAAACTCTTTTGATTTAATTTGAAGCCGTTTGTTCTGGTCCGAACTTCAGGGGCAGTGGAAAACAACTGTTGTTGTAGTGGAGCAAAAATTGATGAAAGAGGCCAAGAATGATTACATCAGAACCTCAGAGAGGCTGCCATTTTCCAGAGACTAGGCCAGCACAGCATTGCACATGGTAGAGAGAAAGCGAACGTTTCCTCTTTCTCCCATCATACAAGAACCCAGGTTCAACTGACTGCGGGTTCAAGACAGATCAAGGGAAGTCCTAGTCCACATGGGAAGTTGTTGTCTTGGGGAACTCACTGCCACAAATATGGTGATAGTCACTCAACAGGGAGATTGCAACGAGGAAATCAGAAGGAGATTGAGACTTGGAAGAGCAGCTGTGAGGGAGCTAGAGAAGATCCTTAAAGATAAAGATGTCTCTCTGGGAACCAAGATCAAGATAATGCAAACTATGGTATTCCCCATTACGATGTATGGAGGTGAAAGTTGGACAGTGAAGAAAGCTGACAGGAAGACAATGGATAAATTTGAAATGTGGTGCTGGAGGAGAGTTCTGCGGATACCATGGACAGCCCAAAAGACCAATAAGTGGCTACTAGATCAAATCAAGCCTGAATTCTCCCTCGAAGCTAAAATGACAAGACTGAGGCTATCGTACTTTGGTCACATCATGAGAAGACAAGACTCTCTGGAAAAGTCAATAATGCTAGGAAAAGTGGAAGGCAGCAGGAAAAGAGGAAGACCCAAAACAAGATGGCTGGACTCTATAAAAGAAGCCACGTCCTCCGGTTTGCAAGATCTGAGCAAGTCTGTTAATGATAGGATGTTTTGGAGGTCTTTCCTTCATAGAGTTGCCATAGCTTGGTGGCGACTTGACGACACATAACATACACTGGCTTAGATGGATTTAGAAGATTTGTGGAGGATAAGCCCACCGCCAGTTCTGAAACGAGAGCCAATTTATAAGGCTGCCAACTTCCAGGTGGGGACTGGAGATCTCCCAGAATGACAACTGAACTTCAGACTACAAGCCTCAGTTTCCGTGGAGAAACTGGCTGCTTTGGAGGATAGACTCTACGGCATTATGTGCCACTGAGGTCCTTTGACTCCCCAAGTTCCACCCCCCAAATCTCCAGGAATCCCCTAACTCAGAGTTGGCAACCCTACAAATGGAGCCTCCAGCTTAGAGTCCACATTTCTCTGATTGATAGATGCTGAGGAGCAGCGAGCAGGTGAGGCGTCTGCAAGCCCTGTGGCTTCTGACGGACCACGGCTGGAGACAGGATGCCGGCCTAGTCAGAACATGGGTCTCCTCCAACATGGCGGCTCCAGTTTTACCATTTGACAAATGGAAGCACGAGGGACAACCAGGTCACTTGCCCACCACATATCCTGTGTGATTTTATTATTTACACGTGAACGCCCATACAGCTGCCTTCTCCGGAGTCTGGCCATCCGTCTCACGTGGTCAATATTGTCTGCTCTGACCGGCAGCTGCTCTCCAGGGTAGAGGCCTTTCTCATCTCCTGCTACCAGGTCCTTTTAACTCTTCACCACTATGTTGACGTATGTTGTCCTATCTATTGCTTTAAGTACGTGCTCCTATCTACTAGGTAGTTCTGTGTTGTCTAATGTAGGCCTAGAATTGTTGATGTTCTGTTTAGCATTTCTTCAACTCTGTATTAGATTCCTGCTAATGCTGTGTCTTTGTAAACTTGTATCTATTTACCCTATGGCATTGTTTACGGAAATGTCCTTGGTATTGACTGTACTAATTGCACACTATGTAATCCACCTTGAGTCTCAGTGAGAAAGGCGGACTATAAATGACATAAAATAACTGAAGATGTTGAGCCTGAGACCTTCAGCCGGCCAAGCAGTTGCTCTTCCACTGAACCATGGCCCTGCCCTATTACTTGGAGTAGTGTGGGATCCACACACCAACAAGTGACAACAACAGCACACCAACAACAACAACAACAGCAACGAACTGCTGACCTAAAAGTAGCAGTTATCCTGCAGAGGAATTTCAAAGAGAGATTAGAAAGAGAGACGGCTGAATTGCAGTTGAAAACGAAGCTCAAGACAATGCGTCCGCCTGGATTGAATCAAGACCTAGGCTTCCCATGTCATTACCAGTGCTGATTTCTCCACCCCCACCACTCCTCTGCATATATCGCCCTATCCATTCACGCCTGCTATTGTTATTCACCGGCTATTGTCATTCGGCTTCTGCAATCACTCCTCTCTCCTAGATATAAAGAGAGACAGATGGACTCACATTCTAGCTGTATCTGAAGAAGTGAGCTGCGGCTCATGAAAGCTCCTATCCTACCGCAAATTGTGTTAGTCTTATAGGTGCTAGTGGACTCTTGCTCTTTTCTACAACAACAACAAACTCTGTGCTTATCTATCATCCTTCCGGACAGTTCTGTGCCCCACCCAGAACGGTGAACAAAGCCAGTGTTGTTATTCTCCCCACAATACAGCTAGGGCACTGGGGCTGACAGGAGCAGCTTCCCCAAGGCCACCTGCTGAGCTCATGGCAAGAATGGGAGTCGAACAAGCAAAGTGCTGATTTGCAACTCAACCACTTAACTACTGTACTGCAGCCCCATATCCGCAGGCCCCAGATGATACACTTTATCTCAGCCACAGTTGATATGATTCCCCTTAACAAGGCCCTCGTGGAGAAAGAAGCATCCATGCAGCGGTAGTGGCTCTCAATTTCCAGCACAGATAGCTGCATACCGTCATCTCTTTCAAAACTTCTCCGGGCTGTGGCCAAAAAGCCGCTGTCACTCGCTCACCCACCTCCATAGCAGCACCAGCTTTTTTTCCCTACTAGAAATAAAATAGCACAGCACAATGCGCAAGTTATCTCTGAGCCAGGAGAAGGCAGGTAGAAGCAAGGTTGCTTACAGCTACTTTGCAAATCAGAAACAACTACAGCTGCTCGGAGGCTTCTTTCCCCACAATTTCTTGTTAAAAGGGCAACTGCACGACCCCAATCAGAATTTGGATAGATTGAGCTCAGAGCATGCAGATAAAGCTGCCTTTCTTTATGCCGGCCATTCGTTGGCGAGGGTAAATCTTGTCTCACCGGGGCAACTGCTCTGAACAGGTAGCAGAGGAGCTGCTTGGCATGCGCAAAGTCCCAGGTTCGGTCCTCAACATCTGCAATTAAAAGGATAAGGTGGAAGATGATGGGAAAGTCCTCTGCCTGAGACCTTGGAGAGTTGTGGCCAGATTTGAGTAGACAAAACCAACCCTGATGGACCAATGGTCAGTGGAAAGCAACTTCATGCATTTGTGAGACAGGATTGTGTTGCGAGGGCAGCAGGGCTTTTTTTCTGGGGAAAGAGGTGGTGGAACTCAGTGGGTTGCCCTCGGAGAAAATGGTCACATGGCTGGTGGCCCCGCCCCCTGATCTCCAGACAGAGGGGAGTTGAGATTGACCTCCGCGCCGCTGGAGCAGCACGGAGGGCAATCTCAACTCCCCTCTGTCTGGAGATCAGGGGGCGAGGCCACCGGCCATGTGACCATTTTCAAGAGGTTCCGTTACTCCGTTCCCCCGTGTTCCTGCTGAAAAAAAGCCCTGGAGGGCAGCAATATTAGCCAGCCAGCTCTTTCTGGCTTCTCCTTTTTAAGTCGTTTTTGCATTATACACGGTATTTAAAATTTCCATCATAAGCCGTCAAGTCCCTGATGGGAGAAATGCAGATCTGCAGATAAATTCAAACCAAACATCATACCTCGCTGTTGGGTGTGCGCTGTGCCGACCCTATTGAACTTTTCCAGCCCTTTATTTATGTTCATGTATTTTCAGGTTCAGAGCCACCGGGGTAGGATCTGGCGAGGTTAAGACCTCATTTGTCGACTTGCTGCAGGCCTCTGAAGCAGCCCCAGGAAGGCAAACGGCCCCTCCATCCCTGCTGCCACGTCTGCCATGGTTGCCTTGGCAACGCAGGGCATTAATAAGTGGCAGCGGCTGCTGGCTTCCTCTCCTGGGGAAGGAACGAATGTGGAATGTGGGCATTTGGCTTATTGGTTTATGGGCAGGCAGGTCGTTTGTCATTGAGAGAGGCGATGGCGGAGATAATGCACAGATGGGTGGTTCGGTGCTGCCCTGCAAATTCCCTAGGCAGCTCTCTATTAACTAATGATTGGCAGGGCTTTTTTTCAGCAGGAACGTGGTGGAAAGGAGTTCCGGCACCTCTTGAAAATGGTCACATGGCTGGTGGCCCCGCCCCCTGATCTCCAGACAGAGGGGAGTGTAGATTACCCTCCGCGCCGAGGGCAATCTACACTCCCCTCTGTCTGGAGATCGGGGTGGGGCCACTGGCCATGTGACCACTTTCGCCAAGGGCAATTTAAACTTTTAAAAACTCCCCCCTTGTTCCAGCTGACCCAAAGTGACGTCATTGGCCCTGGGAGCATGTGTGCACTTTGCCCGTGCACATGGAGTACTGGGGGCACCACCTCCTGCCAAGAGTTACCCCCTGTGCTAGCAACCCACTGAGTTCCACCACCTCTTCTCCCAGAGAAAAAAAGCCTTGATTATTGGCATTCCAGAAATCTGCAGTGCCTCTCCGATAAGATCCCAGCAGAAGCTGTGATTTAAGAGAGTGCCTGTGGCTGCAGCCCTTGTGTGCGCGAGATAAGGCAGGCGCACAGGAGCAAGAGGTGCCTTTCAAAAGCAGAAGTGGTTTTATGGCCCACTCTCGCCTTTAAAGCACCTGGCCAGCATTATCTCCTTTAAAGCGTTAAAACAAAAGAGTTCCTTGTTCTCCCTCCTCTGGGCAGGGCTTTTGTCTCCTGCCGCAGCTCTGTGGCTCTCAACCACTTCACATCAATGGCTGGTTTGCAAATGAGCCATGTATGTTCTCCCTTGAAGTACCCACACGGGGCCGTTGGCAAAGGCCACCCTGCCCAGAACCAGGCGGCTACTTCAGAGGCGAGCAGCTTGCAAAAAGCAGGGGTGAGACTGAATTGCTGCGGGAGGCTGAGATGGCAGCTAGCTTTAATAGGCAGACTATGGCAAGTCTTTTGTGGCTACTCTTTGCCAGTAGGTTTACGGTGGCCTCCATTTTAAGAAGCAAGGTACTTCTGAATATCAGCTGCAGAGGCCTTCACAATCCTGCTTAGGACTACCATGGAGGCAGACGAGTCTGGCCACGGCCGGGAACACACGAAGCGGCCTTATGTAAGAGTCAGGCCCGTCATTCACACAGCTCAGTATTGCCTCCTCTGACAGTCAGCTACTCTGCTAGGTGACATGCAGAGAAAAGTCTCCCGAGGGTTGCCAGCCTCCAGGTGGTGGCTGGAGATCTCTCAGAATTACAATTGATCTCCTAGCCATAGAGATCAGCTCCCCTGGAGAAAATGGCTGCTTTGGAGGGTGGACTCTATGGCTTTATGCTCCCTTCCCCAAACCCCACCTTCCCCAGGCTCCACTCCCAAAATCTCCAGGAATTTCCCTGCCTGGAGCTGCCAACTCTAGTATCCCCCAGTATCTACAGCCTGAAAGCCTTTTAACCAGAAACGCCAGGAACGAAGGCTGCTGCAAAGCAGGTGCTGTGCCATTCAGCCCTCATCCCTCCCAAAGGCTCAGAAGAACACTAGGCTAAAGGGACCCTTGGTCTTACGTGTTGCAACACAGCCCCAGCAACTTGGGGCCCAGGCGCATTGCAACATTGGGACTGCGTAGGACGCCCCTGCCCTCAAACTCTGGTCTTTCCCGCACTGAAAAAATCCCCTCTTGCCATCATAATTTTGGCACCCAGATTTTTCTTGCAACTGCTTGACAGTAAGTTCAGGAGAGATAGAATGAAGTATTCCTGCACACCACGTGTAGTTAACTTGTGGAACTCACTGCCACAGGATGCGGCGACAGCCATTCGTGTACAACAGGATTTCATGGGCGATGAGTCCACCAACAACTGTCTATGATAGCTAAATAGAACCTCTGTATCATGAAGCAGTGTACCTGTGAGGTTCAAACTACATGATAGTGGCAGACTCATTGGTTGACGGGCCAGCCCCAAATCACATGTGAAGTGGGCTTCATTTTTTACAGCGCAAGGCATGTGTGAGAAAGGGAGGGAAACACACAGACAAACTCCCATCTGTAGTTGCAGTGAGATTTGAACTGGGAACTTCCTCACATCCTTTGATACAACAGCTCAACATCATATTTTATTTTATATTTTGTTTGCTTTATTCGCAGCCTGCCTTTCTCCCCAACAGGAACCTGAAGTGGCTTATATTCTCCTTTCCTCCATTTTCTCCTCACAACAAGCCTGTGAGGTAGGTTAGGCTGAGAGGGTGTGACTGGTCCACGGTTGTCCAGCGAGCTTCCATGGAAGAGTGCAAAAGAGTAAGAAGTTCAGTAGCAACCTTTAAGACTAACCTTTATTGTAGCATAAGCTTTCGAGAACCACAGCTCTCTTTGCCAGATGCATCTGACGAAGAGAGCTGTGGTTCTCAAAAGCTTATCCTACTACATAATTCTGTAAGCAGATTTCTGACGACTCACCGGGATTCCACAGCACAGGCGCGATAGTGCACCCCTAGCAGGAGAGGGGAGTCGCTCCGTAGGCCAAAGGGGCCGGGACGAGTCGCTGCAGGGCGCAGGAGCTGGAGCCGCTCCCCTCACGTACTCCCCGCCCACAGCTGCCCCGATCCGGGTGGCTGTCAGGCGGACAAGCTGGAGCCGCTGTTAGATGCGGCCTGCTTAGCTGCCATGGATGTCTATTATTCTCTGTACTCTGGGCCTCTGAGAATGTGTAAAGAACTATCTGAGTAACTGTCTGGCTATGTAGCCAAGAGTAGCTTATCTTGCAGGTGGCTGCTTTTGCTTTCTCGACTGGCATGGGAAAGTGTCCTTGAAGTGCCGGCCAGAGCTGTATCTCCCTGGGACATGAAATGAGCTCACCCTTGTCTTCCCCTCCCCAACCCCCTCCAACCATCTAGGCCCTCCGCACCTAAAGTCTAACAGTCTTTATCCCAAGGCAGGGATCCTGCCCTATAACTAAGGTTGCTTTGCCCATTTACATCACTTCTGCCAGTGCTGTAGTCTGAGTGCCCTGATACTGATGGATCTCTAACAAAGAAACTTTTTCTGACTCTGGAAGTATCTGCAGTGAAGTAACTGGGGACCTAACTGGCAGGGCCTGACATCCTCCCCCCAGGCTGCTGGGCGGAGGACCTGGAGCCGCTCCTCCGCCTGGCAACGGCCAGCCAGGCCACCCTGCCTTCCTCCCCACCCCAGCTCAGGGCGCTGTGGAGTGGACAATGTCCAGCCCCGTGGCCCTGCCCTCCACCCCAGATAGGGGCTCTGGGGTGGGGTCAATGCCCAGCCGGGCCACTTTGCCCTCCTCCCCACCCCCAGACAGAGGCTCTGGGGAGAGAGCAATGGCCAGCCCGCCCGCCCCCCGCCCTTTCTAGAGCCCATTATATTTTTTGCTACAAAGGGCTTTGTTGCTCATGCTACAATAAAGTTGGTTAGTTTTAAAGGTCCTACTGAACTCATTTGCAACTACAGACTAACACGGCTAACTCCTCTGGATCCATGGCAGAGTCGGGATTCGAACCTGCCTCTACCCAAATCCTAGTCTAACTCTAACCACTGTGTCGCATTGACCGTAGGTGGAGACTGAGGGACCACCATTCAGCGTGCGCTCTGCGCTCCATGCAGCCCCGCCACTCTGCTTCCAGCCCGGCCCGAGGGAGGCACCGCGGCCCAACCCGTCTGCAAGACTGCCAACCTGGCACCTCTCGGCAGCGCTCCTCTTGCCGGGAATCGATCCTTTAAGTGCCCAAGGTTCCTATGGGACTCTGTGAGGGATTGATGCAGAGGGGGGAGTGACTCAGGGCCAGAGACAAGCTGAGCAGGGCCATTCCTGGAGCAGCTTCCCCTCAGTCATGTTCCGCTGGTGAGCCATCACATTCGCCATCCCACGCGATGCAAAGACATAAGGCACAGCATCTCTGCAGAAGGGGCTCCTGTTGCTATGGAGACAGCAGGGAGCAACCACCGTCAGGCCTACACCGCGGTGTCCACAAAGCAGGAGGGTAAGGGCTCCCCGTTTGTCAGAAACAGCAACAGCATCCTTGTCCCCTGTCTCGAAGAGGCACCCGGTGAACATCTGCCCACCTCACGGCTTAGGAGCTTGAAAGAAAGGAGGCGAGTTTGCGTCATGCCTGCTCGACTCTTTCCCCACCCAGGACTGCGGAGGCTGCGCTTGGCTTGAGCATCCTCAAGTACCTGAAGGGATGAAATATAGAAGATGGCGCCGAGTTGTTTTCCACTGCCCCAGAAGGTTGGACCAGAACCAAGGGCTTGAAATTAAAGCAAAAGAGTTTTTGATTAAACATTAGAAGAACTTCCAGACAGTCAGAGCGGTCCCTCAGTGGGACACGCTTCCTCGGGAGGTGGTGGGCTCTCCTTCTTTGGAGGTTTTTAAGCAGAGGCTAGACGGCCACCTGACAGCAATGCTTATTCTATGAGCCTGGGCAGATCATGATGGGGAGGGCAGAAGAGGTTGCATCAGGGCTTGGTTTTCGTGGCTCTTCTTACGTGCCCAGAGTTGTGCCGATTGCCACCTTGGGGTCAGGTAGCAATTTTCCTAGGGCTGGTTTGCCTAGAGATCCTGGAGGTGTTTCGTTATCTTCTGGGCATGGAGCAGGGGGGGGGGGGTCACTGGGGCAGTTGGGGGGGTGGCATTTGTGAATTTCTTGCCCTGTGCAGGGGGTTGGACTAGATGACCCTAGATGTCCCTTCCAACCCTATGGTTCTATGATCTGTGCTTTGCAGGGACGGTTGGTCTCGCACCCAGATCCCAGATGCTGAATCCTTACCACAGTGAACCTTGGAGGGCAGTCTCTCCATTCCCACTTGCCTGCCAGGCAGCGCACTCAGTAAAGGGGTGGTGGTGGTGGTGGCAGAGCTGGTCTCATGGTTTTCCCCACTGACCCTTGTAAGCTGGGAGCATGCTCTTGACCTCGAATACTCCCAAACCTCTGAGCTGCTGGGCATGGCAGGGAAACAGGGGGAAGCCTGTCTGCCAAGGGAGGGGATGCGGCACAGTGGAAGAGCATCTTCTCGGCATACAGAATGTCGCAGGTTCTATCCCCAACATCTCCATTTAACAGGTGATGTGAAAGACCACGACCTGAGACCCTGGAGGAGCACTGCCAGTCTGAGCAGGCAACCCTGACCTGTGTAGACCAAGAGTCTGATTCAGTATACGGCAGCTTCATGTGCCCACGTGCCATCTCTGACCACCAAGAAACCCTGGTGGCCTCTGGGGTGTGCCAACAGCCCCCAGAACTCAGCGGAAAAGAACACTATCTTACTTGGTATCAAGCCAGCCAGCCAGCCGCAGGTTGCTATATTAGAGCAAAAATATGAGGGGGCGGGGGACACACCAAGCCAAGATGGTTTCGCTCCAGCCACCAAACCCTACACAAATAATATGGTTTTATTCCACCCAGACATTCCCAATAGATTGAAGGTAGTTGCTCTTCCTCTGAAAAAAGAGTCCAGTAGCATCTTTAAGACTAACCAACTTTACTGTGGCATAAGCTTTCGAGAATCACAGTTCTCTTCATCAGATGCATCATTAGATGCATCATTAGATGCATCTGACAAAGAGAGCTGTGGTTCTCGAAAGCTGATGCATCTGACGGAGAGAGCTGTGGTTCTCGAAAGCTGATGCATCTGACGAAGAGAGCTGTGGTTCTCGAAAGCTGATGCATCTGACGAAGAGAGCTGTGGTTCTCGAAAGCTGATGCATTTGACGAAGAGAGCTATGGTTCTCAAAAGCTGATGCATCTGACGAAGAGAGCTATGGTTCTCAAAAGCTGATGCATCTGACGGAGAGAGCTGTGGTTCTCGAAAGCTTATGCTACAGTAAAGTTGGTTAGTCTTAAAGGTGCTACTGGACTCTTTTCTATATTTGCTACTACAGACTAACACGGCAAACTCCTCTGGATCTATATGACCTCTGAAAAAAGAGAGAAGGAATGTTCATAACAACTGTGAGGATGCCAAGTCTGTACTCAGATAAGGGGGGGGGGGTGCAGGGTCACCAGCTGACCCAAAACACACAACTTGCCCTGCTCCTGTGCCTTTAACAGCAGCTGGATCTACCCAGAAAAACAGCTAGTGAAGTTTCCTGGCATTTGGATATTCGTTATCACCTGCCAAATCTGCAGATCAAGTGGCACAGGGGCAGGAATGTGTAAAAAGGTTGGCAACTATAACAGGATAACTCCCGCTCTGTCGATGCATGCAACTTTGAGCCGCAAACCCCCTCTGCAAGTATAAATGTTTCACCTCTAATTCCTTCTTCAAATTAGCCCGGACAACCAGCTTTTTGGAAAGGCAGCCCAAAGCTCGCTTTTCAGATAAGATTCATGCAGGCGACTGTTTCTCTTTCTGGTTAATCAAAGACTTCCATTCGCCAGTGAATCGCTAGAACTGAAAACGCATATTTCAAATCCCAAATTCCCCAGGCAGGAACTGCTGTCCATTAAAAAATAAAAAAGAGGCACTCCTTGATTATACAAGGGTGTAAACAACACATCGAATCCTTTTGGGTTTTTCCATACTTAAATCCTAACCAATTTGCTGGCTGAATTGGTGCCAGCGAAATGCACAACAGGCCATCTTGACGCTCTGAGTGCCATCTTATTAGAA
The DNA here is from genome assembly GCF_028583425.1 of Eublepharis macularius. Classification (NCBI taxonomy): domain Eukaryota; kingdom Metazoa; phylum Chordata; class Lepidosauria; order Squamata; family Eublepharidae; genus Eublepharis; species Eublepharis macularius. Next base: position 186,539,647 of record NC_072792.1, read on the forward strand.
GCCTCTCTGGCTGGGCTCCTGCGCTCTGAACAGTAGTAAAGCAAAAAACCAATATGCAGCTAAACTATCTTGGGCCAACCTCCGTTCAAATATGGGGGAGCGGGGGGGGGGGGACATCAAGAACTGGTTTTGTCCCTTGCTGGAAATCAAACAGAGGGAAGGATGCAAGACAGGGGAAGCAGAAATGTGCTGCTTCGCCATTCCTTTTCATAGCCCCCAAAGAGTTGCAGTCTGCAAAGTTCTGCAGCTGGACATTGCCTCACTTGAGGGGCAACAAGAGGACCTTAACTTTGGAGGGGGGTGTTGGAAGAGGAGGACTCAGCGCTTAGGTTACAGAAGGGGACAAACCCTGTTTATTTGCTGTTTACTGCTCTGGCTGTCCCTTTGCTATGCAGATTGCTATTCTCAGGACTTCTGCCTCCTGTCTTCCTCCCTCTCACTTCTTCTCTTCCTGGCTTTGTTCCAGGCACCATCTCTCTCCTTCCTCCATCTTGCACCCATGGATGCAGGAATTGTCCTAGCATCCATGTCGGTCCTTAGACTAGATATATAGATAGGATCTGTCTCTCCTCCTTTCCTATTACAGTATGGAGTTCCTACAATAAAGAACTCTTATTTCCTTTGTAAGTATAAATCAGTGTATGCTTTGTTATTTTCTCTTCTGCACACACACCAGCCAACAGAACCAGCTCATCACTAGCTATGAGCATGCTTCCACTGCTAAACGATAAACTCTACTAATGGCCTAAACCTGGAATCCTTTAATTAGGTTTCTGGGGCCAACATTCAATCGGGGGGGGGGGGTCACCACCCTTTTAACACCTGCCCAGAACACCAAGACATTAGTCCACCCTCGTCCTTCTCTTTGTGTAGTATGGTATCTGCATAGCTGTCAAGTATGGTTCAGGCCAACTAGGATGACCTCCAGTTAGGGGGCAATCCTGGTTAGCATTCACCGTGGTTTTTACACTTGCAGAGGCCATCATACCACCGCTATTTATTTATTTCTTTAAAATGTTTCTACGCTGCCTCAATCAGAGTCCTGCTTGAGTCAGCTGGCAATTAAAAACCACAAGCCACTGGACACAAGCAGCATAGAAACGATCCATAAATCAGAACCAGACTATTTAAAAAGCAGGTAAAACACAACCCCTAATCAAAAGCCTGTAATAAAAGGGGTGTGTTTTGGCCTGGCACCTAAAAGAAAGAAAAGCAGCTGCCAGGCGAGCCTCAAGGGGGAGGAGGTGCCACCACAGAAAATGCCCTGTCCCTAATTGTTACCACCCCGTCTTCTGAGGCCTTGAGAGGCAGATCTCAGCTAGCAGGCTGGATGGTACAGCAGGAGACAGGCATTCAGGTACCCTGTCGCCAAGCCCTTTAGGGCCTTAAAGGTAAGAACTAGCATTCTGAACTGTACCCAGAGATAGCCGGATAACTGTGGTTAACACAAACCACGGAAGGGAGGGGTAAATTTGCACATGGTGGTGGAGGAGAGTGCCCTCCAGTCATAGCTGACTTATGGCGACACCTGGTGGGGAAGAAACTAACAGAGATGGTTTGCCATTGCCTGCCTCTGCAATCCTGGTCTTTGCTGGAGGTCTCCCATCCAATTACTAACCAAGGCTGACCCTGCTTAGCTTCTGAGATCTGATGAGATCAAGCTCACCTGGGCTATGTTCCCAAGTCTATAGCGAAGAGTTGGGTAACATTCAGTCTGCACAAAGCGCATGGAAACAGAGCTGCTTGCAGAGGGTGAGGCGGACACATTCTTGACGCGTATTTTTTTAAAAGCAATATGCCAAAAGTGTGGAAACAATTGTTGTTATTTATAGTCCGCCTTTCTCACTAAACTCACGGCAGATCACACATTGAACATCAACATGATCAAAGGTTGGGACATTCAAATAGAACAAACATGTTCAAGTGGTGCATGCTCAAAATCCTTGGGAATTCGGAAGCAATGCTCTGGCACCTTGCACACCTTCTTGTGGAAGCTACATCACTGATTCCATTGTTAACCAGCAATGAAACAGAGGTCAACAGTCCGTAAGCAGCCAATCAGGGCTCTTCCCTCACGGGCAAGATGCTTTGGATTATTATCGAACATTAAAGTATCTTTCAAACACAGATTCACCGCTCATACCACCCCAATTTTGCTCGCATTTGCCAATCTTATGCTCCAGTGCATGTGATATTTCCTCTGTGTGCAGGGCATATGCTTAAGAGCAGCAGGACTCTAATCTGGAGAGCCGAGTTTGATTCCCCGCTCCTCCACTTGAAGCCAGCTGGGTAGCCTTGGGTGAGTCACAGCTCTCTCAGAGCTCTCTCAGCCCCACCCACCTCACAGGGTGTTTTGTTGTGGGGATAATAATAGCATACTTTGTAAACCGCTCTGAGTGGGCGTTAAGTTGTCCTGAAGGGTGGTATATCAATCGAATGTTATGTTAGTATTATTATTTCAACTGCAGATTGATGAAACACACCCAAATACATTGGAAACCAAGTCTTAGAATACAATATCAAATGAAGAGCATTGTGTGAGTAATCCGTGGTCTGTAGCAACATTTGTTTTAAACCGAACGATATTTATTGTTCGGTTTAAAACAAATGAAATGAAATCCGAAGAGCAATCAAACCCAGGATGAATCAAACCACCAAGGAAAAACAGTCACCTACAGGAAAAGTGTTTTTGCCATATATCAAAGGAATTACTGATCAGATGGGAAAGCTTATGAAAAAGCATAACCTTCAAGCAGTATTCAGACCCACCCGAAAAATACAACAGATGCTACGATCAGCAAAAGACAGTAGAGACCCCCTCACCTCTGCAGGAGTATACCGTATACCCTGCAGCTGTGGACAAGTTTACATCGGGACCACAAAGCGTAGCATCCAGACAAGAATAAAAGAACATGAAAGACACTGCAGACTTGGACAACCGGAAAAATCAGCAGTGGCTGAACATAGCCTAACTCAAACAGGGCACAGTATCTTATTCCAGGACACCAAAATACTGGACAACACTTCCAACTACTTTGTCAGACTGCACAGGGAAGCCATTGGAATTCACAAGCATAAGCAAAACTTCAACAGGAAAGAAGAAACCTTAAGAATGAACAGAGCATGGTTTCCAGTTCTGAAAAGCACCAGGCTAACAAAACACTCTACACCCGACAATAGCCCTGCAGAGAAGATGAGCACATCAAGCCCCAATCCATATGCAAAAGAACCTCCTCAGGATACAGTGAAGCCTCCCGCCATTAGCATTCCACACCCTGGGAAACTCTTACGGGATGACTCAGCCCAAACCCACCTTCCTGAGTAGATACAAATGACCTGCCAACATCTTTTCCACACTGTGACACTGAGCAATCTCTGTCTTTTGGTGCTACACCTCTGAAGATGCCAGTCACAGCTGCTGGCGAAACGTCAGGAACTACAATGCCAAGACCACGGCAATACAGCCCGGAAAACCCACAACAACCAATATTTATTTATTTATATTATATTTGATTTATATTCTGCCCTCCTCACACCAGCAGGCTCAGGGTAGATTACAAGCATATACAAAGTTAGAATACGTAAGAGAGTTAATATGTTAAAAACCATAAAAAACATCCCAAAATGACACGATTAAAACACACATATATACATGAACATAGCAGCACTAAATCCAACCGACCAAACTTTAGCCATCTCCAGAATATCTTAGCTGTAAAGGAAATTACTAGATGGGGGGTATTGCTACAATACCAGAGATAAAGCAATACCAGCGATAAAGCATCGGGAGCATTTCTATATTGGTTTCTGAATGTGTTTGTGTGTTTGATTATATATATTGTACAATTGAACACTGAGGAAGGCCTTAGAGCCGAAACGCGTCTGGTCTGTCTTTGTGTTGATCGCGGGACGGAACCATCATCTATGTATGGAGAACGTTTTAGCAGTTTTTAACATATGCCTGTCGCCTGCCTTTCAGGCCTTATGTTTTTAACCCATATTTTGTGCGCATGCATAATTAATACCTTCTTGGAATATATTTTACAGTTTAGGTTGCCTCTCGGTTGCTCTTTTTTTTTCCCCTACAAAAAAACCAGAAATGTTGTTTTCTCCTGCCAAACCCTGACTGATGCGGAGTAGTTTGACAACCACCACCAACAGAGAAAGCTCCTTTCTGGTTCATCTCCAATAACATTACAAGGGGAGAGCAAGCTCAAATCCCCCCTCCAACCCCCCCCCCCCCGCCTCTGGCAAAGCCTTCTACTGGGAGATTCTTTGCCTTCTTCTGTTTCTGATGTTCATCACAAATGCAGACACTCACCAGCCCCCTCCAGCCCCCCAGACAGCAACATCTGAGCACCCTGCAAATCTCTCATCTGCAGCTCTAATAAAGAGGGGGCAGGGGGCTGGTCTGGTGTGAAGGAGCTGAACACATTTCTGAAAGGCACCTCGCCCCGTGTGGGAGCGGATGCCCCAGTGGGTCTCAAAGCCCTGCTTGCCCTGACCCAACAGTACTAGGTGTGGACATTTTGTATTGAAGCAGATTTAAAAAGAAGGACACCCCCCCCCCTCTTTCTGGCTCTCAGACTGATTTCATACCCTGAAGATCTAGATGGTCTGTAAGGTTCTACTGGACCGAAATCTTGCTCATTTATGGGATGTGGCTCACACAAAGAGAGACAATGCACACCCCTTCTCTGGAAACTGCACGCTCCAAACTACATTGCTTCAAGTTTCTTCTGCTCCCATCCCCACAAACTCCCATCTGATCTTGTCACGTCTGAGCCCCATCCATGCTAATGCTGATGCTGTTGTCATTAGCTAATGCTAAGGCTAATGCAGACCTGTTGTTCTGAACAAATGCTTCATGCTGTAACTTGATATCATATCGCCAATGCCATAACTGTTTCTTTCACAGGCTTATTGCAGGTGCTTATCTAACGGACTGCACTCCCGTGCATTGCTATGTCTTGCTTTCTCAGTGACTCAACTTGATAGTACAGCTATGCGAGACGTTCTCAGGGCAAATTCGCGCCAAAAGAGCTATTTACTGCTGGGAGGGGGAAGGAGCAAACGTGCGTGTTAAGAGGAAAGATTTTCCCACAAGTTACTATTCCTGCCAATCTTGCTCTTACTGCTTAGATGCCTACCTTGCTTCTGAGTAACCCTGTGGACATATCTATGGAAATGATTTGATTTCTGAATAAAGCCATTTAACCAAGAGCCTGGATTTCTTGTTGCAATGGTACAGGGATCTATCTGCCATAGCCTTGTTGCACCAATATAGATAAAAGCACATGACAATAATCAATACTAAACAATACTAGGCCATGTACTTGTATTCTAGATGAACTTTTGCATGAACCGTCTGTGTGTTTTTTTCTAAGTGTTAGGTAATTCTAACAGGTGTGCTTTACTCTTTTGAGAGTTAATTAAAATAGTGGACATTTAACCAAGAGCCTGGATTTCGTGTTGCAATGGTACAGGGATCTATCTGCCATAGCCTGTCATCCATAGCTTGAAAGATCTCCGGATTCCTGTCTGAAGAAGGGAGCGCTGACTCTCGAAATCTTACACCTTGAGAATCTTGCTGATCCCTAAGGTGCTGCTGGACTCCGGTCCTGCTCTTCTACTGCAGACCAACCTAAAACTATCCAGGATTCTTCTCTCCCCCAGTCAGAGATCAGGTTGCAAGGGATGATGCCAATCTAGTTGGCATAAGAACGGCGGACTTGCCAGGTTGGATCAGGCCCCTCCCAGCAATTTTTCTAACAATGGCCAGAGAAGCGCACAGGAGTGGCACAGAAGTGGCGACATTCCCAGCACCTGGCATGCAAGATATGTTGCTTCTGAACATGGAGGGTCCATTTAACGATCACAGCACATTTCTCCTGTCCCATGAATGGGTCAACTCCTGTTGAAGGCAAGCATCACTACATGGAAGGACGGTCCCTCCAAACTCTGGAGAGCCAGTATGGTATAGTGGTTAAGAGCACAGGACTCTAATCTGGAGAACCAGGTTTGATTCCCCACTCCTCCGCTTGAAGCCAGCTGGGTGACCTTGGGTCAGTCACAGCTTCTCGGAGCTCTCTCTGCCCCACCCACCTCACAGGGTGATTGTTGTGGGGATAATAATAACATGCTTTGTAAACTGCTCTGAGTGGGTGTTAAGTCATCCTGAAGGGCGATATATAAATCGAATGTTGTTATTATTCTTATTCTTATTCTTATTCTTATTCTTATTCTTATTCTTTATTTTTATTTTTTTTATTTACGTCATTTATAGTCCGCCTTTCTCACTGAGACTCAAGGCGGATTACACAGGATGAGGGTAATACAATCAGTATCAAGTACATTTCAATACAATACCATAAGGTAAACAGATACAAGTTTAAAAGACAGCATTAGCAAGGATCCAAGACAGAGTAGAAAAAATACTGGAGCAAAACATAATCAATCCTAGGACTAACATTAGACATCTTTGTGGCTGCTCCAAGAGCGGTGGAAGGGACTTTTGCAGGGAGTTGATTTCTCTGTCCTCTGCTTGCTCCCCTTCATTTGCTGTCAGTGGCCCCCAAGTTGCTGCAGACCGTGACTGCTGCTGCCAAACTCCTTTGGAGAGGTGGCACACTCAGGAGTACAAAGCACCCGCCCGCTCATCCTCCTCCACTGCCTTTATCTGTTCTGAGCATCGGTGTCAGGGGCTGGGCTGCAGGGCAGCCTGCCAAGGGAAATTTGCTCAAACCAACTTCCTAGAAACACCAGGAACGAAGCCAGGGAACTTGGCACAGCCGGTGCCACCTGGGATGTAAATAGAGAGATGCTCCAGATACTTGTGTAAGAAGGAAGAATTGGCCAGGTTGCCAGGGGTGGGGTGAGAGTGGGGACAAGATGAAGCCCAATCTTGTGGCCGATCGATCTGGTCATTTTGAAAAGGAACGAGCGGCTGCCCCGTGCGCCAGTTTGCCTCTTGGCTCCCCCATCCTTTCCTCTTTTATGCAATCCTTATTAGGCGGTAAGCCATTTTGGCAGGGATCTACTTTTCCAACAGCGCTTAGCAGAATTTTAAAAGCTTCATAAACAAGAGGGAGATCGGTTAGATTCTGAGCATCAGCAAAATTCCCACTCGCCAATTCATCTCGTGAAATTTCTGTCGATCTGGAATCTCTGATCCTTCCTCCACACAGATCGGAGCAATGTACAGGGTTCTCCCTTCCCCATTTCATCCTCCCAGGAACACTGTGAAGTAGGTAAGGACGAGAGGGAGCAACAGACCCAGGGTCACCCAGTGAACTTCACAGCCAAGGGTGTTTTGAACCTGCATCTACTCATACCTAGATCAATACTGTAGCCCACATGGTGCCCAGAGGCACCGTGGCATGTGCTAACTCCTTTTCTAGCACTCAAGTGTTTTTAGAGAGTGGGCAGAGCAATGTGAAGTTTTGGCAGGGAGGGCTTCAGATTGGTCACTAGAGATTGGCCAGTTTGGTGTAGTGGTGAGGAGCGGCAGGACTCTCATCCGGAGAGCCAGGTTTGATTCCCCACTCCTCTGTTTGAAGCCAGCTGGGTAACCTTGGGCTAGTCACAGCTCTCTGGAGCTCTCTCAGCCCCCTCACAGGGTGATTGTTGTGGGGATAATAACAACACGTTTTGTAAACCACTCTGAGTGTGGCATTAAATTGTCCTGAAGGACGATATATAAATCAAATGTTATCATCTTGACTATGAAAAGGCATCCTGTTAAGCAGAGCTTCTGCCCGAAATGTTGAAGAGTTACACAAAACCTGGCTCTCTTGTCATTTTGTGTCCAGCTGCAGCCATTTTGTGGCTGACTCCACCTCCTGTGGCAGCCATTTTGTGGTTGGCTCCTCATCCCGTGGCAGCCATTTTGTGGCTGGACCCTCCACACTGTGTCAGAATTTCAAATGTGCCCACAGCTTTGACAAGGTTAGGGACTCCTGCTCTAGCCACTTCACCTCGCTGTCTCAGTTCTTTTAAAGCAGAGATAGACAAGTCTTGGATTGGCCCCCCACAATGCCCTCTAGCCCCTTGCTCTCCACATAAGACTACAAGAAGTACTTTGCTGGAGCAGACTCAGGGCCAGTCCACCACATCTGCTGGGCTTCCATCAGCAGGTACTCTTGGGAAGCCCGCCAGCCACTAGTGCAGCACAGGCGGATAGGAGAATCAAGTTCAAATCCCCACTCAACTATGAAGTTCCCTCAGGTGACTTCGTCAGATGCATCTGACGAAGAGAGCTGTGGTTCTCGAAAGCTTATGCTACCATAAAGTTGGTTGGTCTTAAAGGTACTACTGGACTCTTTTATTATTTTGCAGCTACAGACTAACACGGCTAACTCCTCCAGATCTATGACTCAGGTGACTCTTAGGGTTACCAGGTACCCCCGGGGGCAAACTGGGAGGACGAAGTGGGAACTTACTTTCAGCGCGTGTGCTTTGTGCCCCCCTGCCATGTTGGAAAATGCCATCTTCTAGCGCGATGCCAAAGTGTGCACATTTCGCACACATGCCTCCCTCCAGGTGCCTCCCCCCCAACTGGCCAGATGAGAGGAAGGGGGCAGGGTCTGGAGGCAGGGGACCACCCCCGAAGGGGGTAGAGGGGGTGAAGTCCGGCAGCCCGAGTGACTTTGGGCCAGTCACTCCATCTCCACATAACTCACAGGGTTATTGTTAGAGGTATGCACTCTGCCCTGAGCTCATCAGGTGAAGAATGAGGAGGGAAATGTAAATAAATGAGAACAACCTGACAGCAAATAGCCCAGCTGTTTTGCTCATCCCCGGCATTGGGCTCAGAGGTATACTGCCTCTGGAAATGGAAGCTCTAAGCTGCCATGTCTACTAGCTAACGAAGGGCTACCCTTCATGAACTGGTTTTAATTCCGCCCCTTTTAAAGCCATTTGACCCCCCCCCCCTCTTTTAAACAGCACCTGGCACCAGTGAACTCTGCAAGTTGATTCTGCTTGCAGTAGAAGGGGCATGACCTGATTGGGGGGGGGGAGACACAAACGCCAAATCCTATGGCAGAGAACTTACTTTTGGCTGTCCTCCATCAGTTGCCCATCCATGCTAGTGAGGGGACGAGAGTTGTCCTTTCACAACGGGGGGCGGGGGGGGGCACCGCCTGCCGGTTTCTTCTGACGGGGAGACCTGCGTGGCGTCTCCTTTGGAATCTGAAGGGGAGCCGGAGCTGGCCAAGGCTTTTGCCTCTTCTGCCTCTCCTGCCGATTAATCATTAATGGCCTTCCATGCCTGTCAAACGGGGTGGGTGGCCGTGCCAGAGTCTGCAGCGTGTCAGGAGCTGTACTGAGACAGACAGCACCGCCCGGACGCCGTCCCACAACAATAACAGTCGCAAAGGCCCAACCGAGGCACCAAACCCTCGAACTGGCTGGCCAGGGAGACACCCACCCAGGGTCTTCCCCCAGTCCCTGGGACCAACTGTCCCGGAGGTACGGCCTTTGGGAGGCACGGCCCCGCGACCATCCACTGATTGGAGGGGAGTTTGAGGCGGGAAGCCGTGTTGGTCTGCAGTAGAACTGCAGGATTTGAGTCGAGTGGCCCCTTGATCCAGTGACCAAGAAGATTTCCAGGGTATGAACTTTCAAGCCCCAGAGCTCCCTTCTTCAGACACGAGCTGGAAAGACTGAAGAAGAGCACACAGGGTGGGGCTAGCTCCTGATATAGAAGCAGACCCATACTTGCAGTGCAATTAATAATAATAATCGTACTTATATACCGCTCTTCTAGACAGATGAGTGCCCTACTCAGAGTGGAGAACAAAGTCAGTATTGTTGTTATCACCACAACACAGCTGGGGAGCTGGGCCAAGAAGAGTGGCTATCCAATGCACCTGCTGAGCTCAGGGCCATCATCATCATCATCATCATCATCATCATCATCATCATCATCATCATCATCATCATCAACAACAACAACAACAACAACAACAACAACAACAACAACAACATTCAATTTATATACCGCCCCCTTCAGGACAATTTAACACCACTCAGAGAGGTTTACAAAGTGTGTTGTTATTATCCCCACAACAAACACCCTGTGAGGTGGGTGGGGCTGAGAGAGCTCCAAGAAGCTGTGACTGGCCCAAGGTCACCCAGCTGGCTTTGAGCGAAGGAGTGAGAAATCAAACCTGGCTCTCCAGATTAGAGTCCTGCCACTCTTAACCAATACACCAAACTGGTAGTGGGAAGTCAAACCGACAGAGTGCTGATTTGCATCCCGACCACTTCACCAGTATGCTGGCAGTGGTCTAATGGATGAGCCGCTCTGTTCTCCAGGAGCTTCACCCACCAGTCAACAGAGTTGTTTAGCCAAGCTTCCAGCACGCCAAAACTTTCCTGCCGGAGCAACGGAAGTGTTGGCTGTCAATTTCCCATCCTGCACATCTATCTTTAATGGGCTACCGGTCTCAAGGTTGCCAACTCTGGGTTGGGAAATACTGGAGATTGGAGGGGGGTGGATCCTGGGAAGGGTGGAGTTTGGGGACTGGAGGAGCTCAGCCACTTCCCCTGCAATGAACCTGATCACTGTAGTCTAGAAATCCGTTGTAATTCCAAGATACCTGCAGCCCCCACCTTGGTTGGTTGGGGTATGTCCTATCCTGAGGCCCATCTGCATTTTCCTTTGTTTTCTCAGAGCCAAGCTACAAGTGACGCCTGACACAGGTTGGACACTTGTCAGCTTCCCTCAAGTTTTGATGGGAAATGTAGGCATCCTGGTCTTGCAGCTGTAATGGGAGAGCCAAGCTGTAAAACCAGGACGCCTACATTTCCCATCAAAACTTGAGGAAAGCTGGCAAGTGTCCAACCTGTGTCTGGCGTCACTTGTAGCTTGGCTCTCAGTTTGCCTTGTTAGGGGTTCTAGGAATGAGGAAAGAGGCCGCTATTTATTTTCTACTATGATCGCCCCCCCCCAAAAAAGTTGCACTTTGATTTTTTTTTAAAGGGTGGGAAAAATTGTGCAGATTCCCTGAAAATGAAGCAGTCCTTATGCACCCAGCACATGTAGTCGGTTCTTGTGGGTGCCTTTGCAAATATGTGCATGTACACACACACATAAAGCCTACAATGCAAACAGCAGCGTTTATCTATACAAGTGTGAAAATGCTGGAATTCATCTCAAGCCACTTACGGGAGCCAAGATTCCACATTATCCTGAGCAAAAGCTTTCGGCATGACATATGCTGGGACGGCTCCCTGCAGATGTTCCCAAGGCATTTGTTTTGGAGCTAAGATGGGTCTTTCCCCCCCTTTTATATCACTGGCAGTTCAAGGGCATGCTGGAAAACATATACACACACAGAAATATTATGCCATAGAAGGAAAACAAGATTTCCTGGTGCCAGCGCCTGCAGAAAGAGATATTCATGAAACGCATCTCTCTGACAGCACAGCCCAGGAAAAAAAAATCAACTCACCCCAGGAGGTTTCACACTTAAACCACAACCGAAAAATGCTTCTACCAGTCATAAAATTCCCCAGCCTGCAAGACTCATCAGTTCGTCAGAAAACTTTAGGGCGGCTTAAAAGATGGCGAGCCTCTCTTTGACCTTTCCATAATTGATTTCTTTTTAAATATATTATGTTTAAAAACCAATTTGCAGCCTTAGGTGGGGAGCTGTGTTGGTCTGTAGCAGAAGAGCAGGGTTCGAATCCAACGGCACCTTAAAGACCCACTACGTTTCCTCAGTCTGAGCTTTCGCGAGTTAAAGTTGGAGGTCTCAAAAGCTCACGCCGGGGAAATTTAGCTTGTCTCCAAGGTGCCGCTGGACCTGAATCTTGCCCTTCTTACATATAAATATTTCAGATGCATTCATCAGCCTGCAAGGTTCCTCTCAGCTTGAAGCAGCTAATCAACTCAAGCTTTAGTTAATTAATCAGTGATGACAAACACTTTCCCCCTTTGTAACAGAATCTTTTGTTTGTGGAATGGTTATTTTCTACACTCACAAAAAAGCATTCTACATTGAGGATTTACCAAGTTGGAGAGGCAAGAGATCGCTGGGGAAGCAAGCAACGGGGAAGGGGGCATAGGGGGGAATTCACTTCCCCTTAAGTACCATTCTCCAAGATTCTCTAAGGTGAATGCCTCATTTCCTTTGCTCCTTCCCTCTAACCCCATGACACCTGGAAAGGGCTCAGGCTACATAATAATAATAGCAACAACATTCAATTTATATATCAGCCATCAGGACAACTTAATGCCCACTCTGAGTGGTTTACAAAGTGTGTTATTATTATCTTCATGATATTTGCCCTGTGAGGTGGGTGGGGCTGAGAGAGCTCTGAAAGAGCTGTGACTGACCCAAGGTCACCCAGCTGGCTTCAAGCGGAAGAGTGGGAAGTCAAACCCAGCTCTCCAGATTGGAGTCCTGCCACTCCTAACCACCACACCAAACTGGCCCAACATCAGGTGAACTTCTTAGAGAGGCAAGTTCTTTTTCTTTTGATGACTTTGTGAAGTCATTTCTCTGCGTACCTAGGCAGTTCCTTAACTACAGGGATATCCCACAGCTGGCCAGGCTGTACTGCTTTCTTGACTGGCGGGGCGGGGCGGGGGCAGCCACTTCCCTGTTGGAAACGATAAAGATGGTTTAATTGACCTTCTTCAGCAGTTCAAGGTGGTCACTGAAGCCTAGAAGCCTCAGGACAATCTGGATTCTTGCAGAGATCTACAGCCACATCTGGGCACCCCGCAATTTTAAGGAGACACCTGAAAGAGTGCCATACCTCCATACAGAGATACACAAATGGTTTGCCACTTGCGTTCTGCTTCCTTTAGAGAAGGGGATGGGGGATGCGGCCCAGGGTAGAACACCTGCTCTGCAGGCAGAGGATCCAGGTTCAATCCCAGTTAGAGGGATCAGGTAGGGGGTGATGTAAAAGATCTCCACCAGAGACCCTGGAGAACGGCTGCCAACCAGGGTAGACAATACTGACTCAGTAGAGTTCATGCAGTAAGGTTTTTAAGTGGCTTCTGTACTGTTGCTGGTGGATGATTGGTTCATGGGCTGCTGAGTTTCTTTTGCTGTTTGGCTTTATTTGGGTTCATCTGTCTTAATCTGAATGTTAATGGTTTTATTTCTCTTTTATGTTGTAAGCCTCCTCACGCAGCTTGCTTGGAAAGGTGGTAGGTACTTTTTTAGACGCTGCATCCTCATATCCCTAGATACGGAGACTACAGAGATTATTTGAAACTAATAAAGAGTCCAGTAGCACCTTATAAGACTAACCAACTTTATTGTAGCATAAGCTTTTGAGAACCACAGCTCTCTTTGTCAGATGTATGGCAGTTGTGCTTCTCGAAAGCTTATGCTACAATAAGAGAGTTGTGGTTCTTGAAAGCTTATGCGACAATAAGAGAGTTGTGGTTCTCGAAAGCTTATGCTACAATAAAGTGGGTTAGTCTTAAAGGTGCTACTAGACTCTTTTTGCAACTACAGAGTAACATGGCTAACTCCTCTGGATCTATTTGACACACCCAAGACAAGCTAGCTACCAATTACTCCTGTGGTGGAATATCCATTGAGGTACAGATGCAGAACAAGTCCAAATCCAGAAATATGCAGGTTCCTCTGGCATCTCTACCTACCAGCCCTCTGGCAAGGAGGTCAATTTTACTAATGTTTCAGGTTTAAAATACACACACACACAACCATTTCATGTATCAGTTCTTCATAAAAGAATGCCCTCTTTAAGTCGCTCTTGCCAAGCTGCCTATTCCGGTTACAGACACCGAGATGCTTCTGAATGAAGATGCTAGCAAGTGGAACGCATCTTTCTGCCCCTGAGCAAAGGCCCTTCTTCTGTTCCATCTGGATAAAAGGGAGCACATGACTTCTGTGGTTTCTGGGGGGCCTCAGCAGGAGTATCGACAGCCGTGGCTTTGCTACAAAAAGCCCATCACAATTCTTAGGATCACAGAATCCCAGGGTTGGAAGGTACCTCCACGGTCATCAAGTCTAACCCCCTGCAAAATGCAGGGAATTCACAACTACCTCCCCCCCCCCACACACACACAGTGACCCTTACTCCGTGCCCACTCCATGCGCAGAAGATGACAAAACTCAAACAGGATCCCTGACCAAACTGGCCTGCGGAAAATTGCTTCCTGACCCCAAAGTGGCGATCAGCATTACCCTGGGCAGGTAAGAAGGGGCCTCGAGAACTAAACACTGATGTACCCCTTCCTGCCCTCCCTCTCATGATCTGCCCAGGTTCACAGAATCAGCATTGCTGTCTGATGGCCATCTCGCCTCTGCTTAGAAACCTCCAAAGGAGAGCCCACCACCTCCCGAGGAAGCCTGCCCCACTGAGGGACTGCTCTAACAGTCTGGACGTTCTTCCTAAGGTTTAGCCTTGACTTGGGGGAGGCTGAGAGAAAAGCTGACAGCCACCTGATAGCCAAATGCTGAGCCAGACAGGAAAGACGTGGCTGAAAGAAATTCAAATTGACTGAAGGCTGGACTGTGGCTCTGATGAATGGGGGGGGGGCTTTTGTTAAACAGCGACTGCCCAAAGGCAGGAACAGCCCCTTCCTTCTGTGTACTCTCTTTCCACCCATTTCGCCACAAACCACAACGCTCCACATTTTCTGGAGGAGCGAGGCATTTGTTCCTCAAGGAAACCATTTGAGGTTCTGGAAAAACCCCTGGGTGGCAAGGGCGAAATGTCTGCTGGAAAAGCGGGCCCTGCAGCTGCAATCGTGCAAAGCCAGTGAGACAGAAAGGGGGCACTCTGTAACGAGTCAGTTCCCGTGTCTAAAACCAAGTTTCAACTTGCCAAGAGAAAGATGGATCTCTCTCCGGGGAAGCAGAAAGCAGTTAGTCTTTAGACCTGTCAAACAGATAAGTTCTTTGAACCAGCTGTTTATCAGTACATTTATTTATATAGGGTTCAATATTGCTTTGCAACTCCTCGTCAAACACACAGACACCAATCTAGAGTTTATTTCACTTTATTGAAAATACACCCTAGTTTTTTAATGAAGCAAGCAATCAAATTATAAATGGCTATTAATATGAATCCTATAACAATAGAACATAGAAAGGCAATAAGAAATAAGTTCACTAACATTTCTCAATAAATCCTAAGTTTAACATTGCTCAAAGTTTCCATGAAATACATAGGTAGAAATAGTTTCTCACCTAGATTCTCTCAAGAGATTTCTTCCATCAGTACCCTGCTTATTCTTTCTGTGTTTGCAATGATATACCTAATCATATGCAAATATTTAGGGTCTATTCACATGATAGCACAAACAAATATTGATTGGTTTGACACTTCACTGAATATTCATAATTTCATAGTACAGCCTTCCAATTAGTTAAAAAATTATGTCATAATCTAAACTTCACAACAAAACTACAAATCTCCAACAAGTGTCAGGAAAAGTTAAGTTGGACGATCACCATTGGTTGAATCTCTGATAGAGGAACATCAATCTCGGTAGAGTCCACTATTTTAATTAATTGTCAAAGGATGAAAGCACACCTGATGAATTACCTTATACATAGAAAAAATACACTGAAAATTCATGCAAAGTTTAAAAGTTCATCTAGAGTATAGAAGCTAGGCCTAGTATTGTTCAGTATTGATCATTGGCATATGATCTTAATCTATATTGGCATAACAACTCGGCCACAGGGGCGGCTTGCCAACCAACCAGGCTGAACAAACCAGCTGGCTTTCTGCAGTGGGCAGTGGTGGGCCCCTGAGACTCACTGCCGAAAACCATAATGCGGCAAGAAGGAATATCGCTCTAGGTGCCTTCAACGATGATTGCCAAATGGATCCTCCCTGTTCAGAGGCAGTATGTCTGAAGGCAGGTTACTGAGGCACAAAAACAGTGGTGGGCCCCGGTTGCGGCACATGCAGTCAACTACAGCAGGAAACAAGAGATTGGATTGTATGGGACGGATGGTCTGATTCAGCCAGGGTCTTTGTCTAATTTTATGAAGAGACCAGTTAGCATTCAATTCACATTCAGTTACACACTCATTGCCAATGTTCAAGAGACAAATATTTTTTAAACAGCAGAAGCATCCGGTCTTGTGTTTTAGTAGCAGCTTATTCCATTTTGAGATGAGACTCTCTCCCTACACATCATCCATCTGAACCAAACCTGCCCTCTCCAGTTCCCAAAATAAAATAAAATTCAACTATAAAAATGTCAGGGCTTTTTTTCTGGGACGAGAGGTGGTGGAACTCAGTGGTGGAACTCAGGACCGCACAATGACACGTCACTTTGGGTCAGCTGGAACAAGGGGGGAGTTTTAAAGTTTAAATCGCCTTTGGCGAAAATGGTCACATGGCCGGTGGCCCCGCACTCCTGATCTCCAGACAGAGGGAAGTTTAGATTGCCCTCTGCGCTGCTGCATGGGAGGGCAATCTCAACTCCCCTCTGTCTGGAGATCAAGGGGCAGGGCCACCAGCCATGTGACCATTTTCAAGAGGTGCTGGAACGCCATTCCACCACGTTCCTGCTGAAAAAAAGCCCTGCATGAAACCATCAGCACACACTAAAGTACCAACAATAGTGTAACAAGAATAGGAAACCAACAGAAGTGGCATCTCAAGCATGTGGGCATGGATTTAGCTTGCCTACTAAGCCAAGCTGAAACATTTCCAGTATGGCTGAGGAGAATATTTCACCAAAAGGGCACCACTTTGAAGGCCCTCTCCCCAGTTGCCGTCTGCTGAGCCTCTGATGCAGATCTTAAAAACTGGGCCTGCTCATACGGCCAAAACTGAGGGTCTTCGGAGACCCAGGCTGTTTAGCGGTTTCTAGGTCAACAGCAGAATTTTAAATATCGGATCCTACTGGAAGCTATGAAAGGTACGAACGAGCTATGAACGCTATGCCAGGTCAGCAATCGGAACAGCATTCAAGGGCAGCACCATAACCAATATCTGAATGTTGACAGCCAGTGTGGTGTAGGGGTTAGAGTTCTGGGAGGACTCAGTGCTGGGTAAGGTCTGGGAGACTCAAGTTCGAATTCCCACTCTGCCATGGAAGCCTGCTGGCCAGTTCCATACTCTCAGCCTAACCTACCTCATTGGGCTGTTGTGAGGATAAAATAGAGAATGATATAAGCCACTTTGGATTGCCACTGAAGAGGAAATCTCATGTTGGGGATAGATTCAGAGGAGTTACTCGTGTTAGTCTGTAGTTGCAAAATAGTAAAGAGTCCAGTAGCACCTTTAAGATGAACCAACTTTATTGTAGCATAAGCTTTTGAGAACCACAGTTCTCTTCGTCAGATGCATAGAAAAGAGTCCAGTAGCACCTTTAAAACTAACCAACTTTACTGTAGCATAAGCTTTTCAGAGCCACAGCTCTCTTCATCAGATGCATAGTAAAGAGTCCAGTAGCACCTTTAAGACTAACCAACTTTATTGTAGCATAAGCTTTCGAGAATCACAGCTCTCTTCATCTGATGCGTCTGACAAAGAGAGCTGTGGTTCTCAAAAGCGTATGCTACAATAACGTTGGTTCATCTTAAAGGTGCTACTGGACTCTCTACTATCATGTTGAGGAGGAAGCAAGGCATAAATATCTTCATAAATAAGTGAATCAAGTAATCTCGCGTGGCATGGTTTGATTTTTATCCCATGCTTATCCCCCTCTTCCTCCAAGGTTCTTTCCCCCTTGTTTTAGCCGCACAACAACCCTGTGAAGAGGTTAGGCTGAAACCGCGTGACTAGCCCAAGATAACTCATTGCAAAATGGGGAACTAGGACCCCTAATCTGACACTCTAACCACTAGGCCACTGGCTCCCAGTCCAGGGAGTATCAAAGCTGCCCTACTGACCTAAAGGGGTAAAAAAGCCGGTTTTCTGCCACAGATACTCCCTGATCACCTAAGGCAACGGCTGGATATATCAGCACCCTGAAGCTGCCACCTTTTGAACTGTACAAGGGAGCACAACCCCTCCCAACACAAGTTGAAGTGACTTCTCCTTGATCCAGTGAGCCCACTACGAACAGGACCGCCATCCCGTCTGGATTGAGCTTCAGTTTAGTAGTCCTCGAGCCAGAAATGGTGCTGCTGCTGGTGCTCTTTGGGACTTTTACCCCCCAAAATGAGACGTCAGAGGCAGAGCCGAACATCCTCAAGATATGGACCACCGCTGCCACCCCACCCCCAACTCCAGACCTCCAGACGTTTTCTTTCAGTCGTCACCTGGGGATGAGAAACACTGGCCCAAGGAATGGCCCACAATGCCAAGTTGGAGACCCACCAGCAGATGGAACAAGCAAGGAGTGTTTCCTTAGGAGCAGCACCCTGACCACTTCGGTCTGAGCAGCCAAGACCCAAGAGAACCTTCTCCCTCTTCAGAGAAGGCATTTGGACCTCTTGGGTCCAATCAGTCGTCCTCCTTGCCCACCTTTTCTACACCAAGAACAGTAAAGATTAAAGAAACAAACGAACAGGTGCACACATTCAAGCACAGTGTGTCTCTCTCCAGGCTGCAATAACTGGAATTCAAAGCCAATATGACCGGTACACGCAGTATTGTACATGGGGCTCCATGATCACATATGGACACGTGCGAATTTTGCATTGTAGGAATGCCTGCACCATTGTCGTTTTCCCACCCAAGTTCCCTTGTTGCAAAGCAACGTCATGTGAACAACGTGGTCCTCATGCTTTCTGGACGCGCATGCATGTATATCTTTCAGCAATTGTCTCATACTTTTGAGTCATACCACATGGGGCTATTGGTTCAGTCGCTTACTGTCGTACAAAATTCAAGAGTGTCACCTGCAGTATGGCACCATGATCATAGCTCCTGAGTGCACACCCTTCTTTGGCAGTGGTGGCATCCCAAACAACCGCGGAGGAGAGTTTTCACAACCAACCAGATTCCAAGAGGACGGCTTTCACGGACAACCGGATTCCAAGTTTCCGAAAGCTCAGCCCCATCCAAAAAAAAAAAAAAGTAAAGCTTTTCATCTGCTGAGAAGACAGAGGCAAAATGAACCTGCATGCATTAAGGTGAGGTGGCAAAACGAGGCCACCGAAAGGGTGTTGTGCTGGCAAAAATACAATAAAATCCAGCTTGGTGTTGGATTGCACGCAGGCTTGTTAGATTGTCTCAAAAGTCAACTGTTGAACATGCCAATTACACGCACCAGCTGGCTAAAGGAAAGAGTGGATGAAACCAAGCGCCTCTGGGCGTCCAAGAAAGTTTTGTGAGCCACAGAGCTTTACAGGCAGCTCAAGACAGCCTGCCCATGGCGTCACTGCACTGAGATGGCTAATGAGATAACAGTTCTCCAATGGGCAAAATTATTGTAAGAAAATCAAGAGGGAGATCGTAAAGGCAAAAATCAATATGGTGACACAAGAGTTCTGCAGAGCTCTAAATCAGGTTGGCTGACTTTTGGATCCGAGGATGGATAAGGCCCTTCCCTCAAGCTATTTTATCTCCCCCTTGACAGCCATACTACATGTGAATATAGTGCCAGCTAAGATGTTTGCCTGGAGCGTCACTCATAAAAGGAAATACTGCAGCTTGCGAGAAGGGAGCCCGTACTTCAACACTCCCTTTCATGTTTGGATTTTATAACTGTGACAGGTAGAGTGCAGAAACGCAACCCAGAGACACAACAGCCCATGAGAGCAGTTCTCTGAATCAGCCGAGAGGAGTTGTGAACGGGGAAAGCTGAGATAGGGCAGGGGGAGGCTAAGACAGTCAAAAGTTTTTAAATTTATTTGCTTTGTTTTACAAAATGTATACCCCTGCCTTTCCACTCTCATAAGGGCCATCAAGACAACTAAAAAATTAAAATATACATACATCATAAGTTCACAGCTTTAAAACCCTTAAAACCAAGAAAAACGGACCAGTCAAACAAAAGTAGAGCTAAAATACATGCAAAAACATAAAAACTATTAAAACTGAGAGGTTTTGAGTGTGCGGAGGGGGAGAGTTATTGGGGTGGAGTAAAGTTCGGAGGGATGTTTAGTAGATCATACACTGACCACAAGCCAGCTGTGTGATGCAGCAGCTTAAAAGACAAATACGATTTTGGGCTGCATCAACAGAGGTATAGTGGCCAGGTCATGTGAAGTGATGGTATTGCTTTACTCTGCTCTGGTTACACCTCGCTTGGAATACTGTGATTAGTTTGGGGCACCACAGTTTAAGAAGGATGTTGACAAGCTGGAATATGCCCAAAAGAGGCCAACAAAGATGTTGAGGGGTCTGGAGACCAAGTCCTATGAGGAAAAGTTGAAGGAGCTGGGTAGGTTTAGCCTGGAGAGGAGGTGACTGAGAGGGGATATGATAGCCCTCTTCAACTATCTGAAAGGCTGTTTCACAAGAGGTGGAACAGCTGGATTTGAGCTTTGATTCTCAAAAGCTTCTACCCTGTTGTTGGTTTCCAAGGTGCCAATGGACTCAAATCCTGCAGTTCTACTGCAGACCACTCATATCGTAGAGGATGTTGTAGAGTTGTTTTCCGCTGTCCCAGAATGTGGGACCAGAACCAACAGGTCGACAGCTAGAGCGGTCCCTCAGTGGGACAGGCTTCCTCGGGAGGTGGTGGGCTCTCCTTCTTTGGAGGTTTTTAAGCAGAGGCTAGATGGCCACCGGACAGCAATGCTGATTCTGTGACTCAATATGAATGCACACAGATCAGGAGAGGGACGGTATGAAGGGGTGAGTGGGTGCTAAGCTCTTGTGGCCCTTCCTTACATTCCCAGGGTAATGCCGGGGGAGGTTGCTATGAATTTCGTGTCTTGTATACAGGGCTTTTTTTCTGGGAAAAGAGGTGGTGGAACTCAGGACCGCACAATGACGTCACTTTGGGTCAGCTGGAACAAGGGGGGAGTTTTTTAAAGTTTAAATCGCCCTTGGTGAAAATGGTCACATGGCCGGTGGCCCTGCCCCCTGATCTCCAGACAGAGGGGAGTTTAGATTGCCCTCTGTGCCGCTGAGCGGCACGGAGGGCAATCTAAACTCCCCTCTGTCTGGAAATCAGGGGGCGGGGCCACCGGCCATGTGACCATTTTCAAGAGGTGCCGGAACTCCGTCCCCCCACGTTCCCGCTGAAAAAAAGCCCTGCTTGTACAGAAGATTGGATTAGAGGACCACTGGGGTCCCTTCCAACTCTATCTTTCTATAATATAAATATTGTTAAATAAATAAATACGACACCTCAAGGGCCAAACTCGATGTGGCAGGGAGCTGTATTCATTTATTTGTGTCCCTGTGTGGCGTAGTGGATAGAGTGTTGAACTATGATCCTCAAAGAACCGGGTTTGAACCCCCACTTCTACCATAGAAGTTCACTGGGTGACCTTGTGAGAGAATGGAGAAGGGGGGGGAATGATGTTTTAAACCACTTTGAGAAAAGCAGAGGGAACAATTTTCTAAGCCACTCTGAGCGAGTCAAGCAGGAGGGAAATAAATAAATGCAAAATGCAATTGCAAAAATACATCAAAACATGAAACGGGGTCTTACTTTAACATCAACATGGCAGAAAATCTCCTCCCACCATTACTGTTAGCGAACTCCTTGCCAGCGAGACTCCCTTCTGGTATGAGAGCGGGGTCGGAAACAGAGTAACCCCTAACCTTTAACTTAGTGTTTAAAAGGCTTCAGACACAAGTACATGCGGCTGTCAAGTGTCTCGTCACAGGTGCACAGATCTTAGGGTTCAAACGCCACCTCTGAGCACAGCTGAGCTCCAGTTTGTAGGATACCAAATCTAATGCAAATTTTTGGTCTCGATGCAGTGGACCTTGGACAGTACTTAGCGGTTTCTTGGTTCACCCCCACGCTGCTTGACTGTTTGGGCTATTCTCGGCCCCAGCAGGTCGCAATGGGACCTCCTCTCACAAGAGCACGGCTGGTGGGTGTAAGCCAATGGCCCCAACCTCCGAGGAGCAACGCGGAGAATCAGAGCAAGCAAAGTACGGCATTCCAGAAGGCATGCAGAACCCCAGAGGGTTGGAAAAGGAAAACAATTACCTGTATTTGTAGGCTGACATCATGTTACAACTGGGAAACAAGGCAGAAAACAGAGTGATCAAAACCTCCATCGCTAACAAGCGTTACTGGAAGGGTCAGAGACGTTTCTCATTTGTTATGTTCCCCAGAGCAACAGCAGCCGACCACACCAAGAAGAGGCCGGCTGCCATTTCAGAAACATGCTGCTGAGGAAAAAAACCCAACACGTACTCCATCCTGCCACCGTGGAGAAAGGGACAGAGCGAAATGTAAGGGAGGCTAACGTTTATGGAGGTGGTAGGTGGCCTTCCACACCAGCGTATCTGCGGGACCGTCTCTCCCCATATATTCCCCGGAGGACTCTCCGATCGGGAGAAAAACAGATATTAGTGGTCCCTGGTCCCAAGGAAGCCAGCCTGGCCACGACGAGATCCAGGGCTTTCTCGGTCCTGGCTCCTACCTGATGGAACGCTCTGTCTCCTGAGACCAGGGCCTGGCGGGATTTATTGTCTTTCCACCGGGCCCGCAATTCAGAGTTGTTCTGCCAGGCTCATAGCTAAGGTTTGGCCTCTGCCGGCCTGGGGGGGGGAGCGGGGGGGGGGAGAAGGAAATTTAACCCCCACCCCACCCCATAAAAGTATGCATGCAAAATATTAGAAGTCTTCCTGATGCTGCCACCGCACAGTACAAAATGTCGCTGTTTTAAATGGTGTTTTAATATTTATACAGATGTAATGTTTTAAATTGTTTTTAAGTGTTGTTAGCCGCCGTGAGCTCGCTTGCAGGGAGGGCGGGATATAAATATGAATAAATAAATAAATAAATAAAGTTGCTACCCCTGCAATCCAAATTCATAGGCGCTTGGGAGCTAAGCAGGGAAGACCCAGTCAGTACTTGGATGGGAGATTCGGGATGGCACATTCTTCTTCGTACAAATTTACAGAACAAATTAGATCCAGAGGAGTTAGCTGTGTCAGCCTGCAGCTGCAAAATAGTAAAGAGTCCAGTAGCACCTTTAAGACTAACCCACTTTATTGTAGCATAAGCTTTCGAGAACCACAGCTCTCTTCGTCAGATGCATCTGACGATGAATCTGACGAAGAGAGCTGTGGTTCTTGAAAGCTTATGCTACAATAAAGTGGGTTAGTCTTAAAGGTGCTACTGCACTCTTCGCTACAGAATATTTGATATTTGTATTTCTGTTATATAAATGTAATAAATAAATATAAATGTAATAAATTAAATTAAATTAAATTAAGAATGAATTAGAGGCCGAAAGAATTTACAGTGCTAATGACATCGCCAACATTTAAAATCGTACGGTTCGAAATACAAGTTCATGCAGCTCCTTCTGCTCAGATGGGACTGCAAATCTTGCAACGTTTCCTCAATACATTTTCTGGCTAGGAAGTAAAATTAGATTCTGCACATGTGCTTCCAAAAGAGCATCCCACTGCTTTGTAGGCGGCAGACCCTCCTTTTTCTCAATCCTTAACCAAACAGCTAAGCAAACTGCATAAGAATTGGAAGTACTTGAAATGTTTCTTTCTCCACTCCATTCATCACTGCAGAAGTCCCTGTCATACCCCTGCCTTTGCCACCCTTTTTCTAAATCTAAAATTCCCCCGGAACTTTACCCACAGCAGGCTTGGTCTTGAAGGATAACCCTTACTAGAGAACCCTATAACATAATTCTCTTAGCGTGTTTCGGACGACGCACGTTTATCCTGGTGTGCCTGCGCGGGTGCACCATAATAAAATGGGCGCTGTGGAATGCCACCTCTGGATGGCGCTGCTGGTGGCCGAGGGCTGGGCGAGTCTGCCCGGCCCTCTGCCACAGGGCTTCGTAGCCCAGCTGGAAGAGGAGGAGGAGGGTGGCGGCAGCACAGGAAGGGCGGCGCACCTGCAAGCCCCAGTAGAGTTGGGGGAGCAGAAGCGCCTGCCACCCTCTGACCCCTGCCGGAGCCACGCTGCGCCGCTTTCAGCAGAGCCAGGGTGACGGGGCAGGGCAAAGAGCCCGCTGCCCTGTCAGCCCCACTGGAACCGGGCTGCACTGCTCTCCACAGAGCAAGGAGGATGAAGCACCCACCGCCCTGCGAGCCCCGCCGAAGCCAGGCCGTGTTGCTCTCGGCGGAGCCAGGGCGATGGCAGCGGCGTGGCCCAGCTCCAGCGGGACTCACAGGGCGGTGGGCGCATTGCCCCCCCCCCGCCCCGGCTGTGCCCAGAAGGAGGAGGGTGGCGCACCTGCAAGTGTTGGCGGAGCTGGGGAGGGGAGACGAAGTGCCTGCCGCCCTCTGAGCCCCACCGGAGCCAAGCCGCACTCTTCCAATGGGGATCACAGGGCAACTCTCACCTCTCCCCAGACCTCCCTTGCCCCCCGACCTGCCATCCGTCCCCAGACCCCTCCTGCCTCTCAGCCCTCCCCAGACCCCCCTTGCCCCCCTACCTGCCATCCGTCCCCAGACCCCTCCTGCCTCTCAGCCCTCCTCAGACCCCCCTTGCCCCCCTACCTGCCATCCGTCCCCAGACCCCTCCTGCCTCTCAGCCCTCCCCAGACCCCCCTTGCCCCCTACCTGCCATCCATCCCCAGACCCCTCCTGCCTCTCAGCCCTCCCCAGACCCCTCTTGCCCCCCAACCTGCCATCCGTCCCCAGACCCCTCCTGCCTCTCAGCCCTCCCCAGACCCCCCTTGCCCCCCTACCTGCCATCCGTCCCCAGACCCCTCCTGCCTCTCAGCCCTCCCCAGACCCCCCTTGCCCCCTACCTGCCATCCGTCCCCAGACCCCTCCTGCCTCTCAGCCCTCCCCAGACCCCCTTGCTCCCCAACCTGCCATCCTTCCCCAGACCCCTCCTGCCTCTCAGCCCTCCCCAGACCCCCCTTGCCCCCCTACCTGCCATCCATCCCCAGACCCCTCCTGCCTCTCAGCCCTCCCCAGACCCCCCTTGCCCCCTACCTGCCATCCGTCCCCAGACCCCTCCTGCCTCTCAGCCCTCCCCAGACCCCCCTTGCCCCCCTACCTGCCATCCATCCCCAGACCCCTCCTGCCTCTCAGCCCTCCCCAGACCCCCCTTGCCCCCCTACCTGCCATCCGTCCCCAGACACCTCCTGCCTCTCAGCCCTCCCCAGACCCCCTTGCTCCCCAACCTGCCATCCATCCCCAGACCCCTCCTGCCTCTCAGCTCTCCCCAGACCCCCCTTGCCCCCCAACCTGCCATCCGTCCCCAGACCCCTCCTGCCTCTCAGCCCTCCCCAGACCCCCTTGCTCCCCAACCTGCCATCCATCCCCAGACCCCTCCTGCCTCTCAGCCCTCCCCAGACCCCCCTTGCCCCCCTACCTGCCATCCATCCCCAGACCCCTCCTGCCTCTCAGCCCTCCCCAGACCCCCCTTGCCCCCTACCTGCCATCCGTCCCCAGACCCCTCCTGCCTCTCAGCCCTCCCCAGACCCCCTTGCTCCCCAACCTGCCATCCATCCCCAGACCCCTCCTGCCTCTCAGCCCTCCCCAGACCCCCCTTGCCCCCCAACCTGCCATCCGTCCCCAGACCCCTCCTGCCTCTCAGCTCTCCCCAGACCCCCCTTGCCCCCCAACCTGCCATCCGTCCCCAGACCCCTCCTGCCTCTCAGCCCTCCCCAGACCCCCTTGCCCCCCTACCTGCCATCCGTCCCCAGACCCCTCCTGCCTCTCAGCTCTCCCCAGACCCCCCTTCTCCCCCAACCTGCCATCCGTCCCCAGACCCCTCCTGCCTCTCAGCCCTCCCCAGACCCCCTTGCTCCCCAACCTGCCATCCGTCCCCAGACCCCTCCTGCCTCTCAGCCCTCCCCAGACCCCCCTTGCCCCCCAACCTGCCATCCATCCCCAGACCCCTCCTGCCTCTCAGCTCTCCCCAGACCCCCCTTGCTCCCCAACCTGCCATCCATCCCCAGACCCCTCCTGCCTCTCAGCCCTCCCCAGACCCCCTTGCTCCCCAACCTGCCATCCATCCCCAGACCCCTCCTGCCTCTCAGCCCTCCCCAGACCCCCCTTGCCCCCCAACCTGCCATCCATCCCCAGACCCCTCCTGCCTCTCAGCTCTCCCCAGACCCCCCTTGCCCCCCAACCTGCCATCCGTCCCCAGACCCCTCCTGCCTCTCAGCCCTCCCCAGACCCCCTTGCTCCCCAACCTGCCATCCGTCCCCAGACCCCTCCTGCCTCTCAGCCCTCCCCAGACCCCCCTTGCCCCCCAACCTGCCATCCATCCCCAGACCCCTCCTGCCTCTCAGCTCTCCCCAGACCCCCCTTGCTCCCCAACCTGCCATCCATCCCCAGACCCCTCCTGCCTCTCAGCCCTCCCCAGACCCCCCTTGCCCCTTGACCTGCCAGCCCTTCCCAGACCTCCATGCCAGCCTGCCAGCCCTTCCCAACCCTCCCCAGCCTGTTGTATTTATTTGCACAACAGGCTTTGTTTCTAGTATTTTAATAATAATCTTTCTCTGACCCTCAAAGCCCACTCCATTCAGGTAGGTCAAGACTATTCCCAGTTTATAGAAGAGAAAAGGGAGCTAAGAATCCAAAAATATCTCCGTGTCTAACATGAGTTGTTTTGCTTTTGAACTCCGGCTTCCAAATCCCCTGCTAACTGTCCTGGCCCCCAGATAATCTCTTTAGATTTATTGCAACAAACTACAGTCTGAGCCGACAGACTGAGCTTCGGTGAAGACAGATCCTAGACAAAAATGACAGAACACCAGAACATTTCTGCACCCATGATGCGGCAAAGGTGATTGCAAATGGGTTTTATTTCTATTTATATAGAAAATGTATGTACCAAGACTTCAGATACTAGTTGGAGGGAATCTCTGCCACCTAAGTCAATCAGCGGAGCTTTTTCCAGGAGGTGATGGGTCTTCTCACCCCCACTGATGCTGACACAGAAAATGTAGAATCATAGAATTACAGGCTTGGAAGGTACCTCCAGGGTCATCTAGTCCAACCCCCTGCAAAATGCAGGAAATTCCCAAATACCTCCCCCCCACACACACACACACACACATGTAGTAGCAAGCTAGGACTTATCTGCAAGACACTGCAGATAAATCCCCTTTCTTTCACCATGACTTGGGTTTTGTGGTTTTAGAAGAGGGATCCCAAAATGTTACCAGAGTGCGTGCTAGCTGGTGATCACGAGCTGCTCAGAAGCACGAGGACTTCGGCATCTATTTCTGACCTTTCACCATCACGGCGGGTAACTTCCAGCCAGAGGAGACCGACTAACTGGCTCCAGGAAATAGCGGAGCCTTCTCTACAGGACCGTGCTGACAGCCTTGAAGAAAGAAACTGGAATGCCCCAAACCTCTCAGCACCATCCTTCTGCCCAGTTGGTTGAAACAGAGATCGAGGACACTGGACTCCAATAGTTCTGCCCCCATTTACCAAACCACTTCCCAAGAGTGATGCTGGGAAACAGCCATTCGATTGAACAGCATCTTTACTATGGCGTCCCGTAGTGTTTATTTCTTCCCCCAATGCTACATAACATCTACGTGACAGCTTTGGAAGTGGTCACCTTGAGTTGGGAACCAGCTGCCATTCATCTTTGGGTATGCTGTTCCCAAGCCATGTGTGTGTGTTATGTGCCATCAAGTCGCCTCTGACCTATGGCGACCCTATGGAGGAAAGGCCTCCAAAACGTCCTCTCATTAACAGGCTTGCTCAGATCCTGCAAACGGGAAGACGTGGCTTCTTTTACTGAGTCCAGCCATCTCATTTTGGGTCTTCCCCTTTTCCTGCTGCCTTCCACTTTTCCCAGCATTATTGACTTTTCCAGAGAATCTTGGCCTCTCATGATGTGACCAAAGTACGATAGCCTCAGTTTTGTCATTTTAGCTTCTCGGGATAATTCAGGGTTTTCAAACTCAGCACCGACACCTAGAAACAGAGTGGGAGCCGGTGGTATAGAAGGGCCAGGACTGGACTGCTACGGCCCCTACGACCCACTCCAGTCAACATCCTGGCTGCAGCAATAGAAGCTTCCGGACATTTCTCAAGGGCAGCCCCACTTAGAGCACATTGCAGTAGTCTAACCTAGATATAACCAAAGTATATAACACAGAGATCAGAACTTTTCTGCCCAGGAAACGCTACAGCTGGCTAAAGCTGGTAAAAGGCCTCTCTGGTCACAGCAGCCATGGGTCTAAGCGCACCCCCAAACTACAGATCTGTTCCTTTAAAAGATCCAGAGGAGTTAGCCGTGTTAGTCTGCAGTAGCAAAATAGCAGAGTCCAGTAGCACCTTTAAGACTAACCAACTTTATTGTAGCATAAGCTTTCGAGAACCACAGCTCTCTTCGTCAGATGCATTGTCAGCTTTTGAGAACCACAGCTCTCTTCGTCAGATGCATCGTCAGATGCATCTGACAAAGAGAGCTGTGGTTCTCAAAAGCTTATGCTACAATAAAGTTGGTTAGACTTATGCTACAATAAAGTTGGTTAGACTTATTTTGTTCCTTTAAAAGGAGTGCAATCGCATCCAGAATGGGTAACACTTAGCATCCTGGGTCGGCTCACCAGTAGAGCTTCCATCTTGTCAGGGTTAAGCTTTAATGTGCCAACTGAAGCCATCTGCATCAACCCGCCCAAGTAAAGATTGCTTTTATTTATGTTTTATTGGGCTCTGATGTTGATTTCCATTTCACCCTTTTTACCCACTCACTTGGTTACTCCTATTAGAAGCTGCTACAGACCATTTTTAATATACTGCTATATTTCATTTTATAGCTCTCCTGGATTCTTTTATGTGGTCAACCATCTGCCACAGATAATTGGCAATTTCATTTCTCTGCTTGATTAACTTTAAATTATGTTGCTGCCCTACTATCTTGGCTGCCCTTCATCGCTGTAGGTTTTAATTTTGGAACTTCAAATTCCTCGTCCATTGTGCCTTTTTGTTTATGTTGCAGTTGGCCGCTCGCAGTGTTGCAGTAAATAAGTATCTCAAATCCTATCAGGAACGGCATTTCTCGCTCTCTCTCGCTTTAAAGAGAAATGGGTGCTTGCAAGAATAGGCAGGGAAATTACAACAGGAAAGAATTGACGGTGTCTCCTCTGCTCTGCTTTCCGCAGTAAGGGATGGGCAGCTGAGAACTGAGTTTCTTTACTAGCCCTTTCAACAGTGAAAGAATATAACCGCCACTGCAAGGCTCTTGCGAAAGATGAAGGCAGGAAGTGAAAGATTTAACTAGTATGGGGAACTAGTGATTTATCTAGTATGGGGAAGAGTCAGAAAAGCACACCAGAGGAGGAGGAGGAGTCCAGAGGAGTTAGCCATGTTAGTCTGTAGTTGCAAAATAGTAGAGTCCAGTAGCACCTTTAAGACTAACGAACTTTATTGTAGCATAAGCTTTCGAGAACCACAGCTCTCTTCGTCAGATGCATTGTCAGATGCATCTGACGAAGAGAGCTGTGGTTCCCGAAAGCTGAGGCATCTGACAAAGAGAGCTGTGGTTCTCAAAAGCTGATGCATCTGACGAAGAGAGCTGTGGTTCTCAAAAGCTGATGCATCTGACGAAGAGAGCTGTGGTTCTCAAAAGCTGATGCATCTGACAATGGGTCTCAAAAGCTGATGCATCTGATGAAGAGAGCTGTGGTTTTCGAAAGCTTATGCTACAATAAAGTTGGTTAGTCTAAGGGGTCATTTCGTAGAAAAAGAGCTGCAGGAACTCATTAGCATAACTCATTAGAAAATGCCACACCCCTTGATCGGGCGAAATGGCCAGGATTTGGCTGCTGCCAGACGGGGGAGTGTTCCACCACGTGGCAGTGGCCCGATCGGGGCCCTTTTGGCCCCAATCCAGGCTGAAACAGGCCCAAAATGGCTCAAAATAGCCATTTTGGGCCCGTTTCGGCCCAGATCAGGGACCCCCACCTGGCACCAACCCAATCCAGGCTGTTTTGGCCAAGATTTGGGCCATTTTGGCCCCAATCGAGGCCTAAACGACCCTAAAGTCTGGTGGGCGGGGCCACCTGACTTAGGGAAACTGCCGGAACACCGTTCCGTTGCGTTCCCCCTTGAAATGAGCCCTGGTTAGTCTTAAAGGTGCTTCTGGACTCTTTACTATTCTCCAGCCGAAGACTCCCCGAAATGAACAGCTGTGCTCTTGTGAGGCTCCGATTGTTTCCAAGGGGCTTGAGCAAGAGAACTTCCCTGTGCATTGTGCCCCACGGGCTACCTCTGCCCATCAGCCCCCACAAGTGCTCTTCCTGCAGGGAGTGCCTGCCTCGTAGTTGGGCTGCCTCCGGCTCCTTGCAGGTCCGGATATCTGCCAGATATCTGCGGATATTTGCCAGAAATCAGTGAATGATAACTTTATTCAACATAGCTGGGGGGTCTCTATTTGCTGGAAGAGGAAATGGGAAAGGTAGAAGGGCACAAAGCCCCCCCTTTTTTGGACATATCTGAAGCTTTTTTCTGTCACTGCCGAATATGAGTTCATTCACAAATTCAGAACAATGGGACCCCCCCCTCTAAACACACACGCACTGAATAGTAACGCAGGAGTAACGCAGGATCCTTATCTTACTATAGATGCTGATTTTTTTGCATTTCCTCTACTGCTCCAATCAAGTAGGTTACATTTTGCATTGTACCTTTGCATCCCATACTCTCTCCAGAGCAACACTTCTCCTGCCTTCTGACTGAGATAGATGAAGTCTGCAATCTCCATTCCTACTTGTATCTGACGAAGGGAGATTGATTCCTGAAAGCTTATTCCCTGGAAATCTTAAAGTGTCACTAGATTTGAATCTGATCCTTCTACTGAAGGCCAACATGGCTACTCACTTTTACTGTCACTATCTGCCATTTTGTTGGCGTGAAGGCCATGCTTGTGTTTTCGAGCCCGAAACTAAGTTTTTCCGAGGCGGCCTACATGTATAACTAAGTCCCGTTTTAAAAAAAGAAAACAGCCTCAGAAGGTTGAGATTTTGAACTGAGAAGTGACAAGGGAGAAGAGAGCTAGTATGCCGTAGCAGTTAGGTTCAGACTAGGATCTGGGAAACTCTGGCTTCGAATCACCATTCTGCCATGGAAGTTTGCTGGGTGAAATACTGGAAGTCAGTTTGGGTCCTTACTGGAGAGAAAAATGGGGTATAAATAAAGTAAATAAATAAAGAGAACAAGCAACTTCCCCCTGACGCTGCGGTTAGCCTTTTCCCTCAGCACTGCCACTCCTCATATGATTCTGAGTAGAGATGGGCACGAACCGGGAAAATTCTGAACCGTGTGGTTCGTGGTTCGTCATGTTTCACGAACCACGAACTTTCACAAACCTGCCTCGGTTCGCAAACTGGTTTGTTTGGTTCGTGAAAACTCACTTGCGGATCAGCAGGTCTGCAGAGAGCCCATCCCCCACCGGTTGTCTAGGAAACGGATTGATCGGAGCCGGGCTGTCTGCAGTGACAAACGGAAATATGAACCAAACAAACCCGGCTAAAATTAGTCCCGGTTTGTGAGAAATGAGCTCCCACGAACTGACCTGGTTCGCAACAACCAGGTGGTGACGAACTTTGGTTCAAATTTCAGTTCGTGCCTGTCTCTAATTTGGAGGTATGCTCCTATACACTAACAGGATGCTGAGTACCCTCCTGCCTTCCTAGAGATGCAGAGTGCTGTCTGAAGGAAAAACCTGAATGGGACCCGTATCGTTCACAAAATGAATGTGTGCACCACAGCATGCATGGCCTGATGATTGGCTTAATGAAATCAGTGACAGATGCACATATTGACTGCCCTGCAGATCGCGCACCATAAGCCTTGCAAAGAACAGGTCCCTCCAACTCTGCTGCTGCTTCTCATTTTGACAGAGGACTCCTGCGTGGGTGAGCTAAGCGCACCCAGAGGCGGGGGCGTGATGGGGAACGAGACAGACAGATGGACTCCCCCAGAACTCTGTGCGGGGAGGAGGGGGCAGAATGGAAAAGGGAGAGGGATGGAAAGACATGAGCAGGACTTGGCCTCTTTAAAAGACATAATCCGCTCGACTTTTAATCCATTTTAAAGCAAATCTACATTAATAAATTCACTGGGAGTAAACATCCCCATTTGGCCATTTTTGTCACCGATTGGAGCATGCTGATGGATCAGGCCTCCTCCCGTTTGTTACACGCATTTGCTTGGGCTGGGGCTCCCCCCCCCCCGCATGACACACCAATGGGATGCAGAGGATGCTGGGAAACGTTTTGCAAAATTATTAACTCATTTCCTTCCTGCCTTTTCATGCACAGCCCTCGACAGAGAGTCAGGGTGGCTGACAACATAAACCACCCATTTTAAAAGCGTGAAAATAACCACAGCCAAAACATTATCCTAGTAACAAACTGGCCAAAATCTACCCACCCCAAACAGGGACAACCTCAGACATTGCCAAAAGCTCATTCAAACGGGACTGTGGTTACATTAGGGAAGGGGCCGTGGCTCAGTGGCAGAGCATCTGTCTGGGATGCAGAAGGTCACGGGTTCAGCCTACAGCATCTCCAGATAAAGGCGGGGATGTGATCAAAGCCCGTTGTCGCCCCTTACCTAGAAACTCTCACGAAGAGAGCTGTGGTTCTCAAAAGTTTACGCTACAATAAAGTTGGTTAGTCTTAAAGGTGCTACTGGATTCTTTACTATTTTGCAACTACAGACTAACACGGCTAACTCCTCCGGATCTTTTGAACATAGATGCTCATCTCTGTATAGTAGAGGAAATTCTGGGCAAGGCTTACAGGGAAGTTCATCGGGCAATACTGATCTTGCAAAGGAACCCTAATGAACTTGCGAAGAATCCTGGGATTTCCCATAATAGCCCCCAAACCAGATCAACCAAATGAGAGCTGCCCGATGAAGAGCTCTGTGTACCTGAAAAGTCCGCAACTTTTTCCTTTAGTATGTAATACTGTGCCATTCCCTGGGTTCCCCAAATCCCAGGGGAGATGGACCACTTTACCCCCCTTCCTCCTGGCTATGCAGATGCCCTACAGGAAATGAAGACCCCCCCCCCTTTTAATACCACCCTAGTCTTCTGGCGTGTGCAGAGAACTTGAGGGAAACATGGAGCTTCGTCTTGCCTTGTGCAGGGCTCCAGCGAAGATACCTGGCCCGAGTCCCCCTCCCCCCCCCCCGCAACACAACTCTATCCCTCCCCAAGTGCCCCAGAATTCCAGGCGACTAGCCATTGCAACAGGAGATGGGGGCGGTGGCAGGGGTCTGTGCCCCAGCCTCAAATTTGCTCCAGGGAGATTTGGCAATTAAAAGCAATTGATAATCTCAGTCCGTAGAAGACATACTGCCCATCTCTTTATCCCACCCATCAAGAGTAATTATTAGAGATTAGGCTGACACATCTAGCAAGCCTTCACCTTCTAGATACTAGTTTTTATAGGAGACCAAAAAGTAATTTTTGTCATTAAGGCCTCAACAAACTTGATGGAGGCAGCCAGATTTGTGTTTGTAGCAGATGAAGTAACAATAAAAGGCACAGCCTGGTACTAGTGTACCTGCCTGTTTCCACCCAGCGTGCTGCCATCCTAACCTTTCAAGCCAACCAGGAATTAGCTTGTATTACATCACCTGTGTTCAAAGCCAGCGCCACAAAGGTATGCAGCGAAATCCTCTGACACCCAAAGTTCTTTAGAACCAGAAAATAAAATTTCGTGCTGCCCATAATGTTCGGATGCATGGCGAACTGAGCATCTTTTCCTTGCGTGCTTCTCACTCAGAATTTAAAACGGACATTTGGGCTGACCAGCGATTCGAGACACATGCGCGGAAGTTCTTTCGTGCCAGACTTTCCTGCTGAGTCTTCATGATCTCTGTGAAACTACATGGACGGCACGGACAGAAGCTTTGCCGGAACACACGCTTCTCTAGTGCTCCTCCTCGGTTCTCAAAACTCTTTCACTGCTTGCGTTGAACACAATTCACTACAGTGCTCGGGCTGGGCAACCGAACCAAAGTGCAGAAGTTCCCTCTAATTTTAACCCCTTATTGCCAATAATTCCCTTCTCCTCACTTATGACCAAGTGGTCTTTTTCGGCACATGCTCTCTACTGGGTTCCATTCTCCCAGTATTTCTCTTCTTTCTGGTGTTTTACATGGAGACATTGTCTAGAGTGCCCTCAAGGCATAGCTGACTTACGGCCCCTCCTGGCGGGGCTTCCATAGCAAGAGACTAACAGAGGTGGTTTTCCATCGCCTGCCTCTGCAACCCTGGTCTTCATTGGAGGTCTCCCATCCAATTACCAACCAAGGCGGACCCTGCTTAGCTTCAGAGATCTCATCTGGGCTACGCAATCGAGCTGCCATTTACATCGACAGCTAATTCATTTCTAATCTATCTTTTCATGAGAAAGGAAGACTATAAATTAATAATAATAATATTAATTTTACAATCACATGGAGTTTTACAGGTGTATTCTTAACAGGGGGTGCAGGTTTATTTTAGCACTACTATTCATTTGTACATGACCGTATGCAACGATTATATTTATTTATTTATAAAATTCATACACTGCCTCCCCAGAGAGGCCTTTGGCTGCAACACTGATGGGCTGGCAAGTGGCAGAAAGAGGAAGAGCGCACCTCAAGGATTAGAGGGATATGTTTAGCATAAGAATGGATCGAGGATCATTGAGATGCAAAAGACAGTAAAAGTGCAATGTGAAAGGCTCTGGGTCCCAGGGACTTGCAGTGTTCTTCTTTTGTAGGTTCACTCAACTGCTTCTCTCTGCTTTGATTAACAACCTACACATTGGCAAGATCTCAGGTTCCCCCTTGGAGCAGAGATCCCTTCGTGGCTGCGGGGGAATTTCTTCAGCATCTGAAAACCTGGGACTGGTGGAGAAACCGATGGATAACAGAAGGTATCAGAGTTACACCCTGACATGAGAACAGAACCACATCTGTTCTCATCTCGAACGCCTGAGCTATACTTGTGAAGTTTACTAAAAACAGAGAATTTCACGCACTGGAATGACAACTCCAAAAACACAGGGAGGCAGCGGCTGGGCAGACGCACCGCTTGGATTCTCACCAGGAAGTCAGTGTGCAAAAAGTGTTACTAGCAGCTTGGGGTGGGGGGAGGCTAGCATGGAAGCGCCACGGATGACATCAGGCACTAGGGCAGGCTAAGGACTCCGGCACCACACTTGATTTAAATCGTGTTGGACCCATTTCCTGCGCTTCAATCTGGAGTGAGGACATTTATATCCAATTCCTGGAACAAGAACGATTGAGGAGTTGGCCTCTGCAAACAGACCGGGCACTGCTGGGGGATCATTTCCATTATTAATCCTTGAGAACTGGCTCTGTTGTGAACTGGCTTCGTTCATAACCGGCTTGTCGACTTCTGGGAAGCATCTGGCTGGGCAATGCAGAAAAAGAGCACGCTGAACAGGACAAACTTCTGGTCCGGGCCAGCAGCACTCTTCAGTCTCTCCCCGTCTCATCTCAATGTTTTTGGTTTTTGGCTTGTATTAAGTGCAGGGCTTTTTTTCAGCTGGAACGCGGTGGAACGGAGTTCCGGCACTTCTTGAAAATGGTCACATGGCCGGTGGCCCCGCCCCCAGATCTCCAGACAGAAGGGAGTTTAGATTGCCCTCCATGTGGAGGGAAATCTAAACTCCCCTCTGTCTGGAGGTCAGGGGGTGGGGCCACCGGCCATGTGACCATTTTCGCCGAGGGTGATTTAAACTTTAAAAAACTCCCCCCTTGTTCCAGCTGACCCAAAGTGACATCACTGTGCAGTCTTGAGTTCCACCACTGAGTTCCACCACCTCTTTGCCCAGAAAAAAAGCCCTGATGAAGTGCACCATCTTTTTGCAACGGAAATTAATACGGGCTCATTATCACAACCAACACCGTTTGGTTGATCCATTATTTTATTTAAAACGCTGCTTTGCAGCAAGTTGTTTTCATCAAAAAATGACCTGCATAACAGCTAAAAAGAGAGAACCCAATGAAACCGTCAAGAAAAAGACTGCAAGAACGACAGCAGCTTGGAGAAGAGTGACAAGCGGAGCGCCTCAGGGATCGGTCCTGGGACCTGTTCTGTTCAATATTTTTATAAACTATTTGGATGAAGGAATAGAGGGAATGCTTATTAAATTTGCAGGTGATACTACATTGGGAAGGGTAGCAAATATGGTCGAAGACAGTCAGGATACAGGATGATCTTGAAAGGGTGGAAAACTGGGCTAAAACAAAATGAATTTCAACAAAGATAAATGCAAAGACCTGCATTTAGGAAGGAAAAATCAAATGCATAATTATAGGATGGGGGAGACTTGTCTTGGCAGTAGTATGTGCGAAAAGGATCTAGGGGTCCTAGTAGACCATACGTTGAACATGAGTCAGCAGTGTGATGTGGTGGCTAAAAAGGCAAATGCAGTTTTGGGCTGTATCCACAGAAGCATCGTGTCCAGATCACGCGAAGTGATGGTATCGCTCTACTCTGCTCTGGTTAGACCTCACCTGGAGTACTGTGTTTAGTTTGGGGCACCACAACTTAAGAAGGATATAGACAAGCTGAAGCGAGTCCAGAGGAGGGCAACAAAGACGGTGAGAAGTCTAGAGACCAAGTCCTATGAGGAAAGGTTGAAGGAGCTGGGCATATTTAGCCTGGAGAGGAGGCGACTGAGAGGGGATACGATAGTACTTAAAGGGCTGTCATACAGGGGATGGCGCAGAGTTGTTTTCCATTGCCCCAAAAGGTCGGATCAGAATCAACGAGGTGAAAATAAATCAAAAGAATTTTGAGCTAAACATTAGGGAGAATTTCCTGACAGTTAAAGCAGTCCCTCAGTGGAACAGGCTTCCTCGGGAGGTGGTGGGCTGTCCTTCTTTGGAGGTTTTTAAGCAGAGGCTAGATGTCAATCTGACAGCAATGCTTATCCTGTGAACCTGGGCAGATCATGAGAGGGAGGGCAGGAAGGGTTACATCAGTGCTTAGCTCTCGTGGCCCCTTCTTACATGCCCAGGGTAAGGCCGATCGCCACCTTGGGGTCAGGTAGCAATTTTCCCGAGGCCAGTTTGCATAGGGATCCTGACAGTTTGCCATCTTCTGGACATGGAGCAGGGGTCATTGGGGGTCGTGTGGGGGGGGGAGGTAGTTGTGAATTTCCTACATTGTGCAGGGGGCTGGACTAGATGACCCTGGAGGTCCCTTCCAACCCTATGATTCTAAGTAGAAAACATCAATTTGTCATATTCTGAGCCTGCCCTTCCTCTCTAGGAAGCTTAGAGGAGCTTACCTGGTTGTCTCTGCCTCAATTTCATCCTCCCAACAACCCTGCAAGGTAGATTATGGAGAGAGAGAGAAAGAGAGAATGACTGACCCAAAGTCAGTTTCACAACTGATTAGGGACTGGAACCCAAGCCTCCTTAGTCTATCACTGAGACCACTACACAACACAGCCACTCTTGACAGTCATCTAAATTTTACAAAGGAAAATGTCAGAATATGCGGTGATGGCAAAACTGACGAACTGTATTAATAGAAGGCCCACTGACAGATATGAAGAGAAATGGGGAACCATTATATAATTAACCATTATATAATGGTTAATTATATAAAGATAAGTGGCTGTTTAGGTAAATAGTCGGTAAAACAGACTGTATAATATGGAAATAGCAGTATAGAAGTAATATGTCTATTGGAAAGTAAAGAATTATTATAAGGTCAAGAGATGCAGAAGAGATAAGGGAATATCCTTTTGTACAAGATAAGGGATAGAAAAAGGCTAACATTGTTTATCGCAATCCATATTTATATTAAAGGTAATGGTAAGCAGTTGTATTAAGAAATAATTAGCAATTCTGCCATTAATTGTAATTATTAAACAGGAATAGACAGCAAGGAGCAATAATGGAATAATGAGGTTTTTCTTTTTATTATTAGTATTATTAATATTAAAAATAAGCAGGAATATGCTTAAACTATGCTTGTGTAGTATAGCTGGAAAATATATACTAGCTAAGGTTAATAATTAATTAATTTCTATCTTAATATTGGGAATACTTTCAGTTATAAACTTTGTATTTATATAATCTTCGTAGCACAAAGTTATATATCTGGTTTAATTTTCCTCCCCCCTTTACTCTTTTTCTTCTATACCCCCCTATGAATTGAAAATAAAATATTTTAAAAAATTAAAATATATATATAAATTTTAAAAAGGAAAAAGCTACGTGAGACTGCAAGGAGAAAGAGCTCCAAAGTCTGGGTGCCACAAACGAAAAGGCCCTGCCTCATGTAGTTAACCCACCATACTTCAGAAAACACGTATCATCTGAAGACTGCTTCAGCTATAGGGCACATTCACGTGGCAGCAGGCAGTTCTCAAAACATCCAAGACTGTTCAAGGAATTATATGGTCTAAACTCTGAAGCAGGCCTAGAAAGCAATCAGTTAAGCACCAACTCTTCCCACTCTTGCATATATACCATATATTGGCCCAGAGTTGTTTTCCACTGCCCCAAAGGTCGGGCCAGAACCAATGAGTTGAAATTAAGTTAAATCAAAAGAGTTTTCTGCTAAACATTAGGAAGAACTTCAGTTAGAGAGGTCCCTCAGTGGAACAGGCTTCCTCGGGAGGTGGTGGGCTCTCCTTCTTTGGAGGTTTTTAAGCAGAAGCTAGATGGCCATCTGGCAGCAATGCTGATTCTGTGAACCTGGGCAGATCGTGAGAGGGAGGGCAGGAAGGGCTACATCAGTGCTTAGTTCTAGTGGCCCCTTTTCATACGCCCAGGGTAATACCGATGGCCACTTTGGGATTAGGAAGCAATTTCCCCCAGGCCAGTTTGGCTAGGGATCCTGAGGGTGTTTTGCCATCTTCTGGGCATGAAGCAGGGGGTCACTGTGTGTGGCGGGGGGAGGTAATTGTGAATTTCCTGCATTGTGGAGGGGGTTGGCCTGGACGACCCTAAGCCCTCCAACCTATGATTCTATGAGTGAATATTTATTTATTTATTTATTTATAGTCCGCCTTTCTCACTGAGACTCAAGGCAGATTACATAGTGTGAGATTAGTACAATCAGTATCAAGGCCATTACATGTAAGATGATGATGATGATAACAACAACAACAACAACAACAACAACATTCGATTTATATACCGCCCTTCAGGATGACTTAACACCCACTCACAGCAGTTTACAAAGTATATTATTATTATCCCCATAACAAAACACCCTGTGAGGTGGCTGGGGCTGAGAGAGCTCTGAGAGAGCTGTGACTGATCCAAGGTCACCCCACTTGAGTGGGGGAATCAAACCCAGTTCTCCAGATTAGAGTCCTGCCGCTCTTAACCACTACACCATGCTGGCTCATGTACATGTGGCGTACAGTTCCTTGACTGTACATAGCCTTGTGCTGGTTCTACAACGTACTAAAACCTGCCAACTGCTTGGCGTGCACACACAGACATGCACGCACGCACATCCTGCCTTGATGTACGGTCCCAGGCCAGCAGCAAAAACACCAGGCTCATCCAGTCCCAGGTGGTAGAGTTGCATCTCGCTCAGCACGGCAACACACGGTGCGCAGGCCTGTCATTTTAAATTGCAATCCAGAATCCATCAAATGCCTGCCCCTGTCACTCCCCCAAGCAAATCCTTGCCCAGGGGAAGACTTCAGAAGGGGCCCTGCCAGAGCAGAGACCCTCTCCTGCCATCCCCCACCCCCATTAGCATCCACAGACCTCCTCCATCAAGAAGCAAAAGGATTCAGACGCCTCTCTAGGGAAGGAGGCTCAAGCCCGGCAGCTGCACTTCCCAGCAGCCTGCTGCCGCCTCGGAACATTGGAACATGTGCGCCGTCCCGGGGTGCGCATCCATCTGTTCTGCCCTGGACTGGCTTTCACCTCCCTAATCCCTTTATTGTTGGAAACGTAATTAGAAGGATCTTTGCAGACCCACGGCAACGAACTCGCCGTCTTCGCGCACGGAAAGGAAAGGCAGCAGGATCCAAGCGAAAATCTCTGCAGCCTATCTGCTGTTGTACTTTGAAAGTGACCCACAGGGCAGCTGGCAACAGGATACATGAGGTGGAGCCAGAATAAACCTGAAAGAGCTGGCGAGGAACAGGAGGCACGCCAGCATCCCGAGCAGCTTCAGCCCGCGCCTGGGGGAGCAATAATATCATAGAGAGAGAGTGAAGACAGAGTGACTCCAAATGTACAGGAGGGGCTTCAACATAGATTTGCTGTCTTCTACCCAGATAGAGAACCTTAAACGTGGAAAAGTGTTTGTGCGCATCAAGATTCCTCAGGATTTCTTGTTGGCTTTCAATACTACAGAAAATACAAAGAGCCCTTAGGAAAATGCAATCAACAATTATCCCAAATTCATATATTTGTGGTGCACTGAGCACTTTTAGCACCTTAAATATATGAATTTGGGGTAATTGTTGATTGCATTTTCCTAAGGGCTCTTTGTATTTTCTGCTTGTCTGGTGCCCTTGGGACAGCTCTTTTGTTACCTTTGGCTTTCAATACTACAGCAGCATAAGGGTTGCCAACCTCCAGGTGATGGCTGGAGATCTCCCGGAATTACAACTACCTCCAGGCCACAGACATCAGTTCCCCTGGAGAACATGGCTGCTTTGGAGGGTGGGCTCTACGGCATTATACCCTGCTGAGGTCCCTCACCTCCCCAGGTGACGCCCTTCCCAGGCTCCACATTCAAAATCTCCAGGAATTTCCCAACCTGGAGCTGGCAACCCTAAACAGCACCCACAAGGAATTGCTAACCCACTCCAGCCAATAAGAATGGCTCTTTCACCCCAAACACTCCATCCTGGCCC
Source organism: Eublepharis macularius (assembly GCF_028583425.1). Classification (NCBI taxonomy): domain Eukaryota; kingdom Metazoa; phylum Chordata; class Lepidosauria; order Squamata; family Eublepharidae; genus Eublepharis; species Eublepharis macularius. The sequence goes on from NC_072792.1 coordinate 186,580,470, forward strand.
AAGTACTGGAAGAGGCACCACTGGGCAGAGATTGGCAAGCTCTTCTTCCTCTCTCCTTGAGAGTTCTGGGCTGGCAGACAGGGCACAAGACCCCTCCAGTTGCAAAAACACAAGAAGAGGCATGACGGATCAGACCCGTAGTTCATTTAATCCGGCATCCTCGCTCACGAAGCCACAACTCTACGCTTCCTTGCTTGCCGAAGCTCAACTCTTGCCCATGACCAGCTTCGTGCACCACCATTCCCAGATGTGGCAGAAGCCCCCGTGGTATGCCCGCCAGCCTCCTCTCCCCCCTGCCCCACCCCATCCAGACCCTCCACACTTAGCTAAACTCTCAAATAAACCATTCTGCTTCTACCAATGTGAGAGGACGGCCGACTCTGCAGTCCAAATGGCCCGTGCAACATTTAGTGCGTTTGCGGTGCCCTTTCAGAAATTCACTTTGTCCCAGCCCTCGGTTTTGGCTCTCGAGTTGCTGTAGAAGAGCACCGGGCCTCAAAGGTCCAGTTTCCCAAAGGCAGCCGCTGGCTGTTCGGGTTCTCCTTCATTTATAAGGTTATTAAGTCTCTTCCCTGGCTGTTAAGCCCCAAATAATGGTGTCTCTGTTGATAAGCAGCGCTTGCGTTTAAATTCTATTAATGCTTCCTGGGAAGATTATCTACAGCGGTTTAGGCTGGAAAAAAACAATCTGGAGAGAAAAAGTGGAATTGGCTGGCTCCAAAAACATGAGTGCAGGTCCCAAGGTGCCAGGCGGGGCCGATGGTAAAGATATTTGCTTCCTTGAGAGGCTGCCAAGAACTGAATACCAAGGGATCTTCTCGGACTACATGCTGGCCTGGTTGCCACATTTTAAATTATTGTTCTCCCAAGTAACCAGGACTTTTTTTCAGGGGGAACGCAGGGGAACGAAGTTCCGGCACCTCTTGAAAATACTCGGCAATAGTGCTTGAAAATAATATGATTTCAAAGAATCCCGTGTGTTTCTTCCTCATTTCCCTCTTGAGAGTTCTGCCACCTCTTCTCCCAGAAAAAAACCTCTGCAAGTAACCAAGCTGGGTGCTTGTGTAGTCAAGCCCCTCAACCCCTGTGCACGCTTGCAAGAGGGGAATCAATATTCTTTGCTCACTGGGGGTGATAGTAAGCCAAGAAGAACGTGCAAGACCAAGAGACAGAGCTGCCTGCCAAAATATCTTCCTCAGGGCTGGCCCTCGCAGACACGGCTCTCCTCACACCCATACACTTCAGAACTCTGACACTGAACATGTATTTATTTACGTTATTCACAGTATGACTTTCTCACCAAGATTGAAGGTGGATTGCATAACATAAATCAAAGCCATCAGTAGAACGATACATCTAATGAGCAATGTAACGGGACAAGGAATTGCAAAAGTTAGACACAGAACTGTCAGGCGAGCTGTCAAAGTCTTAAGTTGTCAAAGTATTACATGTTAAACAATGCAGAATGGGGCATTACATCAGGAGAAACACGGCGCGTTTTCCTGGGCCAATCTTTTAGGATGCAGCTTGTTTCCTTTCTAAAAATGCCCTTGTCATGCACCAATTCTCTTGTATCTCGTTTGCAAAATGCTACGAGCCTTCCAGATCTCAGGCAGGCCATTCTACAGAATGGGGAATGTACATGGAGCCAATCTGGGCCTGATTCAGGCTGGATCAAGCCCAAATTCGGCCCGGATCAGGCCCGAGAATGTTCCACAGTGGCCCAATCCTGGCCGATCCAGGCTCCGATTGGGCCCGTGGGAGCGAGCTGCACTGCCTGGGCGCACACCCCCTGGGAGTGCCCCCCCGAGGCCCATGTCTCCCCCACTGGCCAGGTACGTGGGTGTGGGGCATGGAGAGTGCGAACAGAGGATCCCCGCCCCCAGCAGGGACTGGCAAGCCTGGCAGGATGGCACCTGCAGAAGGCCCTGCTTACATGAGCGAAGTCCTGCCAGTGAACAAAAGCCCTGTGGCTGGGGGCAAGGATGAGACTGCAATGAAGAGAAGGGAACCAGGGGAAATCGCCTCCCCTTCCTCCTTTGTCAGCAGAAATGCCGTTGGTGCAAGAGAGGCAGCAGCCTGTGTCCCCCGCTCCGCCCCCCACCCACAGCCCCTTAAGCCAAATGACTCCGGGGGCTACTGGGTTGGCGGGCATAGAAATGCAGGAAACTCAAACCTTGGCTCCAGCTCTGGTTGGGGTCACGAGTCTGCCAGAAGGCCTAACACAAACTCTGCTCCCCAGCCTCAGTTCTCTATTTGTAACAGGGAGATTTTAGCATGTCCTACACTACAGGGCTGCAGCAAAGATTGAGAGGATTCTGTCGCTGAGACTCAAAGCGGGAGGCAGAGGGTAAGTCAATACGATCAACAGCAGTCCCTTCACTGGCAGTTTTCAAGAGGAGGCTGGACGAATACTTGTCAGAGATGCTTTAGGCTGATCCTGCACTGGGCAGGGGGTTGGACTAGAAGGTCTGTATGGCCCCTTCCGACTCTATGATTCTATGATTCTAGTGACCAAAGCAACTGGGCACGGGTTGCAGAAATCTGGAAACGAGCAGAAAGCAGATACGGAGCAGAAAGAAAACGGCATTTAAACATGACAAGCGTCAAACATTTAAACAATACTGGCTTGTGCAAGACACTTCAGGCACTCTCGGATGTTTTCACACATGCTGAACCATGCGCTTGCAATCCACTGTAGCAATCGGTCACACGGGGTTTTCCCACTGCACACGGCAAAATCCTGTTGCAAAGAGCATCGAGAACGGATTGAAAGGACGTGATTCAGCGTATGTGAAAGGGCCCTAAAATGCTGCCCTCACTGCTAAGAGTTAATCATGTCCCATGGACTGGATTACAGATGTGCCACTGTGGAGTTCTTGCCGAGACCCATTTCCTCTCAGCGCTGGTAGCCAGCCAGTCCTACGCCAATCACAGCTCCACGGCTCTTCCGAGCTCCTCTGTGTTTACACTGATTGGAAATGTATTGTTTGGGTGTGTTTTTTCCAAAATTTGTTTGCCGTTAATTGCCAACAGTGTGGGTGTCATTAATTATAGGTTACTTATGCCTCGTATATAAAAAAAGGAAATATAGCTAAATACCCATGAGGGACGGATCTTGGAATCTACCAGAGCCAGCGTAGAGTGCATACTAAACAGTAGGGGGCTCAACCAGCAACTCTGGGGTCTCTTATTCCACCCAAAAGTTCATGGGGTAGCCTTGGGCAATACATACTCTCTCAACCAGTCTGGTGTAGTGGTTATGAGCGGCGGTACTGTAATCTGGAGAACCGGGTTTAATTCCCCACTCCTCCGCTTGAAGCCAGCTGGGTGACCTTGGGCTAGTCACAGCTCTCTCAGAGCTCTCTCAGCTCCACCCACCTCACAGGGTGTTTATTGTGGGGATAATAATGACATACTTTGTAAACTGCTCTGAATGGGTGTTAAGTCATCCTGAAGGGCGATATATAAATTGAATGTTGTTGTTGATATAGCATGCAAAAGCACAAGTACATGTTCAGTCAAACACATGGCATATATGCAGAACGCAGCCATTTGCTTTTGGAACGCTGAGGAGGGAAAACAAAGATCAGGTTGGAGTTTCTAGTGCAGTGTCACAAACCGAGCAGCTCTCCGAGGCTGCTCTTGAGTTCCTTGGGGGAATGTTGGAAAACCAAAGACAAGCATTTGGGGGAGAGGGGTGTCGACCCGGGGGGACAAAATGTCCAGCAAAATTATCGGGAAGCAGAGCCAACAAGCGCATCCAAAAATTTCCTAAGGAATTTTCAAGCGTATTTTTCCCCCTTGGGGTTTCTCAGCGCTGGGAGATGGAAGGCCTCCAGGAAACTTCCCATGATCCACGATGGAAGAAAGATGAGAAATTAAAATCCCAACGAACAAAACAAGCTTGCTGGGAAGTCTTTTTGCCTTGGCCGGCGGGTTTTGCCTTCTGGGTGCAAGCAATTCAAGACTCATTCCTCTTGCAGAGAAAGAGACATTTCCGCCACCGGCCCCCACCGTTCCTTTATTTGTTCAAAGAATATCAGTCTTTCAGGCACAGGCAAAAGTCAATAGAGGAAACTTCTCATCCTTCAAACACTAACTAACAGCAATTTAGATAAAATGGAAGTACGGAGTAAGCAATCCACACGCCGTGACAGCCACAGAGGGAAAATCCGGTCGACGACAAATGGCCAAAGCAATCCCCAACCTGAGTGAATGAAAAAGGTTTGTCCAGGCACCTAAAACAAATTAGAGTGGGTGCGAGGTGGACAGCTGCGTGGAGAGAACTCTAGGATCAAAAAATGCCGCCTCCAAGAAGGTCCCCCTGAGCCTCTTACAGGGCCAAGCTACACATGACGAATGACACTTGAACGGCAAGTGTATTTCTCCCTGTTCACTTGCCCTCCACTCAATCCACTTGCCGTTCAAGTGTCATTCGTCATGTGTAGCTTGGCCCACAGTCCTCCTGCTTACCTTAAAAGGGGGGCACCAGAACAGGACCACAAGAGCTTAGTTAAAGGGCAGGCCCATAATCCACACACGCCCCACACACAGGAACACAATGTGCCAAAGGGAGACTGCAAGAGGGCAAAGGGTGCGCCCACTGATATTTGTGCAAAGAAAGAGCTCAGGCCGCACAGCATCCAACACCAGTTTTGCTCCCAAAGGTCCAAGACTGGTGTGCAATCCTTTGTCCCCCCTCTCCTGTCTTTTGGCAAACCGGTGCCATGGAATTCATGCCCCTGCTCACTTACGGGGGAAACTGCATTGTGCGCATCACAGAGTAGTGGTGGACACATTCTCCCCTGGAATTTCACTTGCCTCTGCAGCAGGCGGAAGCAAGAGGGGAGATCATTCCAAAGGAAAGTGACTACTCTTTAAGACAGAGGAAAATGCAAATAGGAAGATACCGTTTTCAGCAGCAGGCCTGTGCTTTGCAGAACATTTGTCCCACGTCGAGAACTAGTTATTATTATTTTTTTATCAGCCAGTTCCTTCCAGGAGAAACTACTTCAGCAGCCTGTACAGGGGCTTTTTCTGTGGTGGCCCCTATTCTGTGGAACGGCCTGCCTGAGGAGGTCTAGAGAGCCCCCATTCCTTTTCTCATTCAAAAGGGCTTTTTACTCAGATGGGAGGGCTGTATTGTAGGGAGGGGGTCTCAGATGCTTCGCTAATGAGTTAGGGACTGTAGACTTCACCTCTATGTTGCCTTACTACCCATTTACTTTAAATATGTGCTCCTCTGTGTGCTTTAAATATGTGCTCCTATGTGCTACCTGTGCTTCATGTTGTCTAATGTCAGCCCTAGAATCGCTTACGTTCTGTTTCAGCAGTTCTTCAACTCTGTATTGGATTTTTGTTAACGTTCTGTCTTTGTAAAGTTGTATTTATTAACCCTACGGCATTGGTTATGGGAATGTCCTTGATACTGACTGTACTCTCACACTGGGTAATCCGCCTTGTCTCTCAGAGAGAAAGGCGGACTATAAACGGCATAAATATAATGAAGAATAAATAAAAGTTGGACTTTTATTTCTGCAGTTGCATCACACTGATCAGGGAACATTTGGCTTCCAAATTAAAAACAGGAGGAAGCAACTATCTGCTTCTAGGAGGAGCAAACAGGAGACTCTTCCATTACTTTTGTGCTGAATTTTGAAAAGCTGCCTTCGATATAGTTGGGCTCTCAGAGCCAAGCTACAAGTGACGCCTAACACAGGTTGGACACTTGCCAGCTTCCCTCAAGTTTTGATGGGAAATGTAGGCGTCCTGGGCTTGCAGCTGTAACGGAGAGCCAAGCTGTAAAACCAGGATGCCTACATTTCCCATCAAAACTTGAGGGAAGCTGGCAAGTGTCCAACCTGTGTCAGGCGTCACTTGTAGCTTGGCTCTCAGTCAACGTAGCTCAGGATTATCTATCTGACCAGCAGTTGCTCTCTTGGCTCCCAGCTCCTTTCCCAGTAGATATTGAGCATCTTTTACTGGCGATGCTGCCGAGAACCTTCTGCACACAGATGAGGATTTTTGCAGACCCCCCTGCCAGCTGCCCACGGAGGCAGCTGCAGCCAGCCCCCAGCCCAAGCCCGACAGGAGCCATTAGAAAGGAAATAAAAGCACCCCAGTTAGTGACAAGAGTGCCAGTTTCCCTTCAGGCCGTTCCTCCTGGGAGAGAGTGTTTGAAAGGCATCAAGGAGGAAGCAACAAAGCCCCAACGGAAGCGGGTGGGGGCCTCCCTTCCTCCAGCTGGCTTTTAATAAACTCAAGAGGGCACATGCTGGATCCCACATAAATGGCATGGGAACGTGCACGTGCTGGACAGCTCTATAAACAGTTTGCTTGCGTGTGGGAGCGCATTCCTGACCTTTCCCCCTGCAGGCTGAAGTTTGGAGCAAAGGGCAATGTTGATAAAGGAGGGGCGCACACCAATCTTGGCACTGGAATACAAACCATAAGAGACACGGGAACAGCGGGAGGTACCCGTCCTGCTTTCCCACTAAACGTTGCCCCCAATTCCCTTCTTCACCACAATGTGGGGGCCCCGTGGCTTTGATCCACATCCATCCCACCAATTCCAGCATCGCCCTTTTGGTGGGCAAAAGCAGAACCTCTCATCTGGCTCCAGAAACTCATTCATAGGGCTGCGCATGCACACACTCCCCCCACTACGTGCTTCTAAACCTCAGTGCTATTTTTTTAAAAAAAACGATTTAAAATATGCCACTTTGTGCATTGTTCCTTCAAGCGTATTTTTATGTGGAACATCCTATTGCACAGCAGCTAATTACAGATTTTGCTACTTAGAATCACAGGGTTGGAAGGTACATCCGGGGTCATCTAGTCCAACCCTCTGCACAATGCAGGAAATGCACAACTACCTCCCCTGCTTTGATTTCACTAGACACAAAGAACTGGGGCAGCCCAGCACTGGGGCGCCGGGGGGCGGGGGGAGGTCTGCCACAGCGCTGAACAACTGAATTCAAACTGTTTCTGGCCCACAAGGCACTGCAAGACACAATACGGGGTAGAAAAGTTTCCACGGGGCTATATTTTTCAGCGGGCAATTTCTCCCCATCTAAAAATGCAAGGAGGTGTAACGTTAATTAGCAACGTAACAAACGGACACAAACTTAGCCAAACTCAGCAGGTGCAAAGTAGAGTTGATCCCTAGGACAGGGCATGCCTTTCTCACACAGACACACAATTAAATGCACATCGAGAGCACGCTGTTAAACCTATTCTTCCTAATCAAATACTTTACTTCAAAACTGTTGATGGCGGAAACGACTTCGAGGTATTTATATAGCCCATAACGTGAACACAGCCCATTTCCTGTTTACTAAACATCAAATAAATGTACTAAAAAAAAAGGAAGACGGGTTTAAGGCACGGGAACAAGCTCCAGTTCAAGATCTTTAAAAAAACCTCACATCACTGGTTACTCCAAAGGTTACTCCAAAGCAAGGAACCCTTCAATCTATCTTACATTTTAATATCCAACTTTCCTCTCCAATGGGAACCCAAAGTAGTTTACAACAACATTCTCTTCTCCTCCATTTTCTCCTGTGAGGTGGGAGAATTTAAAATTCTGAGCGTAAAACTAGCACACCAGAGAAACAGCCAAGCTGGCATCTTTTTTTTCCTGATGAGCTACTCTTCTCCTTACAGGGAGTCTTTTTTAAAAATCCACTAGATGCATCCAAAAAGGGATTCCCTGGCTGCAGCCCCAAGTGGTGCAAGTCGATGTTACCCTTTCTGGACTGCTGTTTTCTTAATCTGTTGCCTGAGCAGACCAAGTCTAACTTCATACGGAACCTGGGCCTGCCAAAAAGGGCCCCAGAATTCTCAAGAGGGCACGGGACTTCTCCGGCACACGGGGTGAGGCTGGAGCTAAGCAAGCAAATCAGCATGGAAAACATGTCTCAAAGGTGCAAGTTTGAGCATCAGGAGGCCAGAGCAACCGAGAGCAATTATTTGCATGGACGTGTCATAGGAAAATGACTGAAAGGACGTTATCTGGCTTTTAAAACCCATGTGTGAAAAAGAAAATGGCAAGAGTCTGGACCACAGGCCCAATCCACCAGCGCTGCTTCCTGTTTTGCACAAACCAAATAAACTGCAACTGCACACGGCGGCAGATGCTGCAGGCTCACTTTCAGAAAAAGGCACATTCACCCGCAAGTGCAGAAATGATGACGTGTATGTTTTGTTCTCGGTTTTCCAGAGGTCAGAGATAACTCAGACAGCGTATTTGTACAACGAAGGGGGGGAAATGTAAGTGCTTGAGAGGTATGAAAGAAAGAGGAGAGGAAGGAAAACAGAGGAAAGTGGGTTAGCTACTTAAGGGAAAGATGGGTATGTGCTACAAATTGGCCATTAAGGTATCTTGGGGCAGAAAAGAAAAGAGAGTGGAACTGACAATTCCTGGAACAGACTGCCCTGGGTTCAGGGCAAGGCTGGGTGAATTAAGCAGCGAGCTCAGTAGAAAAGAAACGTTGTATGCTGACAATCCCAGGCTCAATCTTGACATCGAGAAAATGAAATAGAGGGGCTCCACGTGGAGTCTTTTCTCCACTTTGGTTTCCGAACTGGAGGGTTGTTTTTAAAGACAACAATCTGCAACTGTTTTTTTCCCGTCTTCATAATGCTGTTCCCCAAATCTACGCTCTGATCTTTTAGGGAAGAGCATTGGCCAAGCATGTTATCACGCCACCTGGATGAAAAGGTGTACATTTGCGAAGGTCCCGCCCACAGGGACACCATTTCCTTCGGTCAGCCATCTCTCCACCGTTGTGCCACTACGCGACTTTGTGAGCGCCTCTTTTTCAAAACCAGTAATTGCTATAAAACTGTAACGCTAGACTGTTCCCTGATTTTTTTTAACTCTCAAAAAGCTCTCAGGTGGCACAGCAGGGAAAAGTGCAGGGAAAATAGTGGAGGAAAATGGCACAGAAAACTCTCTGGTGATGCTCCACTTCTCTGCATTTGCAGTGGTGATGAATGTCAAATGGAGAATTCTCGCCCTGTGGACGTGGCTGATCTCAGGTAGGTGAGAAAAGCAGCTCTCTCCTGAGACCCTGAAGGGCTGCTGCCAATCAAAGGAGACAGAACCTGGCTAGATAAAACAAAGGTCTTATTCAGTATATGGCAGCCGCCCTCTTCTGAAGATTCAACTGTAGTCCAGAAATGCTTCAAGGTAGTCCCTATAACTAGAAGAAATATTATGCAAAACTAGGAAAATACAAGATTCAGATCTAGTAGCACCTTAAAGACCAACTAAATTTCCTGGAAATTTTGTTAGTCTTTAAGGTGCTACTGGACCCAAATCTTGCTCTCCTACTAAAGACCAACACGGCTTCCCACCTGAAACAAGGAAAATGCACGCAAAGTTGCTTAATTGGCCTAATATCTGCCGGCTAAAAAAGGTTGTTTTCCTTGGTGCCCAATCTGACTTCGTTTGTACAGAATCCAAACTAGGGGATTTTGCAGGCCTTAAAGAAAGTAAGCTTGTAAAGACATCCTGAATGTCTGGATCCATTCTGTTAACACAAGGAAGGCAATGAGCCGAAGATGCTCAATCGGGGAATTAAACGATCCTGCTATGGACCAATTTTGATTGATCGGGCATGGAAAGAAGAGGGACCAGCGAGCGACTCTCCGCAAGACAAACGGACACACTTGCATTTTGAACTCTTTGAGCGATGTGAGAAACGTCCAAAATCCGATAAATAAGGAGACATGTAGTTCCTGAGAGCTGAATAGAGCACGGTGCCCGTCAGGCAGGAAAAGGTCAACGTGGCCTGTGTAGGAGATGCTTTAGCCTAGCAAATCTGCCAAGCTGCCGGTATCCTGACTGGAACGTTTCAGAAGCACCAGAGATAACAGCAGCCCTCTCAAGGTCCAGTAGGAGGATTTCGACTAGGCAGCTTTTCCATTCAGGACTCCATGAAACAGAGAGATTTCACACAGAGAACCCAAATATTCTGAGGGCATGCTCATTTTCACACATACTCGTAAAATTGCAGGCAGCACTCCAGAGAAAATAAGCAAGGCAAAGCGCCTGAGTCACAGTCAAATTGTCGGGATTTCCACTAACTACTTTCTACTAGCCACTAGCTACTTCCACTAACTACTTTCTAGCTATAGGCCATGGGCCCTCCCCATATAGCCTTCTGTCCGTTGATCGTCATGCCACCTACACAAAGGTCTCTTTCCACCGATGAAATATGCAGGCAGCTCTGTTGACGGGGAGGGGGGATAGGGGAGGACCAATTCGGCAATCACAAAACAGTGAATGGAAAATTTTAAAGTCCCACAGAACTCTTGAGCAAGCCGGATGCTTTTATTGACAAGAACATTACATACAAAATGCAGGGAGGGGGGACACAGGGGAGAAGCAATGGGGCTTTCATGATTTGTTTAGCAACGGGAAGGTTCGGGTGAAATGCTAAGTTCTATATTTTCAGAGAATATTTTTTTTTCTTTTGCTTCTTCTCCCAGGAGACTGGAGCATCACAAAGTCTTGACGGGCATCCCACACTATATACTCTCGTAAGGTCTGCAACTACGGTTGCTAACCTCCAGCTGGGGCCTGGAGTATTCTCAGCAGGGCTTTTTTGGGGGGGGGGGGAAGAGTTGGTGGGACTCAGTGGGTTGCCAGCACAGGGGGCAACTCTTGGCGGGAGGTGGTGCCCCTGGTACCATATGTGCGTGTGCGAAGTGCATGCATGCACCCAGGACCAATGACGTCACTTTGGGTCAGCTGGAACAAGGGGGGAGTTTTTAAAAGTTTAAATCACCTTGGAGAAAATGGTCACATGGCTGGTGGCCCCGCCCCCTGATCTCCAGACAGAGGGGAGTTTAGATTGCCCTCCGCACCACTCCAGCGGTGTGGAGGGCAATCTAAAATCCCCTCTGTCTGGAGATCAGGGGGCAGGGCCACCACTCATGCGTCCATTTTCAAGAGGTCCCGGAACTCCATTCCACCACGTTCCAGCTGAAAAAAGGCCCCGATTCTCAGAATTACAACTGATCCCAAGCCTAGAGAAAATGGCTGCTTTGGAGAATGGACTCTATGGTTTCCTATTCCTGCTGCGCTCCCCCCCCAATCCCCCCACCCCCAAATCTTCAGGAATTTCCCAACCCAGAGTTCCCTATCAGAAACACCTCCTGGCCTCCATTCTAAGAAAGCTACAAACAGAAGAGTTTTGGGTTTTCCTCACATGCTCCAAAGTCTCTTTTTTTCTCCTCCTTTCCGCCTCCCTTCTTTGTACTTAAAGCTGTTCACAGCTGAAAAACCCAGCAGGATCAAGCAGTACGGGGAATTCCTATTTTTGCGATGTTTTTATTGATCCTAGTTAAGAGGTATCTGCACAACTGCTGTTTGTGGTTCCTTCCCACAAAAGCACAGCAGGGTGAGCACAAAGCATGGAAACGGAGTTATTTCACGCTAAAAAGGGTCCACACACATTCACTTGCCTAGTTTATGATTCGAGCACCCAATATGAATGGGGTTTTATGCTGGAACAAACGTTATTTACGTGGCTTCAGCACTGTAAAGGCTACAAGCCTTCCTGCAGAGTTTTTGCCCTTCAGATTTAAAAGTGTGCATTTTCCAAACATCTGCTCTTGTTCTGCAAATCAACAGGACTGTAGAATTAGGGTCGGGGTTTTTTTTAAGATCCATGAAGTTATTTTGATAAGCAAAGGGCAAATCATTTTCTAGGAAAATTCCATTGACAGTGAAAGGGGGGGGCAAGAAATCAACCCATTTCCTGGGCCATGAACTTCAAGGCTCCTAGGCTCCTGAAAGGATGCTTCCAAAAAGTTCGCCTCCACCCCAAGCAGCAGGCGGATTCCTGCAGAGCTCACAGTTACCCGCTATCCATTATCCCCCAGGATAGGCAGCCAGGGACCAGATTGCTCCACTTTGCAAACTTGACTTGCCCTCCAAGATGCAGATGCTGGAATGCAACCGTGTCTCCCTGAACTTTATTGTAAGTTTTGCAAGAAGCAAATAAAGTACAACTTTATTGTAAGTACAAATCATAGAGTTGGAAGGGACCTTTAGAGTCATCTAGTCCAACCCCCTGCACAATGCAGGAAATTCAAAACTACCTCCCCCGACTGCCCTAGTGCCCCCGCTCCATGCCCAGAAGATGGCAAAACACGAACAGGATCCCTACCCAAACTGACCTGTGGAAAATTGCTACCTGATCCCAAGGTGGCGATTGGCCTTACCGTGGGCATGTAAGAAGGGGCCACGAGAACTAAGCACTGATGTAACCCTTCCTGCCCTCCCTCTCACGATCTGCCCAGGTTCACAGAATCAGCATTGCTGTCAGATGGACATCTAGCCTCTGCTTAAAAACCTCCAAAGGAGGAGAGCCCACCACCTCCCGAGGAAGCCTGTTCCACTGAGGGACTGCTCTGTCAGGAAGTTTTTCCCAACGTTTAGCCAAAAACTCTTTTGATTTAATTTCAGCCGGTTGGTTCTGGTCCGACCTTCTGGGGCAATGGAAAACTCCACACCATCCTCTCTATGGCAGCCCTTCAAGTACTTGAAGATGGTTATCCTACCACCCAGGGCTTTTTTGGGGGGGAAAGAGGTGGTGGAACTCAGTGGGTTGCCCTTGGAGAAAATGGTCACATGGCCGGTGGCCCCGCCCCCTGATCTCCAGACAGAGGGGAGTTGAGATCGCAGCGCGGAGGGCAATCTCAACTCCCCTCTGTCTGGAGATCAGGGGGCGGGGCCACCAGCCATGTGACCATTTTCAAGAGGTTCCGGAACTCCGTTCCACCGCGTTCCAGCTGAAAAAAAGCCCTGCTACCACCTCTCGGCCGTCTCCTCTCCAGGCTAAACATTCCGAGCTCCTTCAACCTTCCCTCTCCAGACCCTTCACTATCTTTGGCAGTAGTTTCGCCCCAAGCAATAGACTCCTTCACTGGCATTGCCCCACATGTGGCCAGCGGCTGCTTGCCGTTCAGAAAGTCCCACATTCAGTCCTTGTTGTCGTTGCTGCTTAAAGGATCTTACGAAGTATCGGGAAAGAGCTTTCCCTTTATTTGCTTCTTGCAAAACTTACAATAAAGTTCAGGGAGACACGGTTGCATTCCAGCGTCTGCATCTTGGAGGGCAAGTCAAGTTTGCAAAGTGGCGCAATCTGGTCTCTGGCTGCCTGTCCTGGGGGATAGGCTCCGACTTGAGAATCTGAGCCGGACTGCCAATGGTCTGACTTGGCGAGGCAGCTTCACACGCTCACTGTGTCATCCCCAGCTGCCTCCTCACAAACAAATCACTGGATCAGACCAAAGGTCCATCTCAACCAGAACTCCACTGCCCCACAGGCCAGCCAGAGGCCTCCAGAAAGCGCCCCCAACCTGGGTGTGAAGGCAATAGCCTTCCCCATTACTTGTTCCCACTATTTGGTAGAGAAGGCTGCCTTTGAACACCATGGTACAAAAGCACCTTCCCTCCTTCTTGCATGTATTTAACTCATAACCTGTCTGTGGCTGCTGCCTTTCTCACTGCCACCCAATGAAGCCGACACTCTGTTCCGAGTGTCCCTTAATCGATTTCAAGTTCCAGCTATAATGGGCCATGTTTCAGCCCAAGGCAGCCAAGCACGATGGAGAGAAGAGAAAGGGGAGCCCTGAGTTCAAATCCCTACTTGGTCACCCAGTTTTTACGTCATTAGCAAGAAATCTCTCCTACACAGAGAACTAGCATGCCAAGGAAAAAAGCTGGGCGAGGCCTCTTCTCACAACATGCAACTGTTCTGATAAATAAATTATTATGTAGGCTCCAGAAACCTAATTAAAGGATTCCATGTTTGGGCCGTTAGCAGAGTCTTTCATTTGGCATAGGAAGCGTAATTATAGGTGGTTGTAAGCTGGTTCTGTTGGCTGGTGTGTGTGCAGGAGAGAAAATAATAAATCATACACTTGGTTTATATTTAGAAAAGAAATGAGAGTTCTTTATTGTAGGTACTCTATACTCTGATCGGAAAGGAGGAGAGACAGATTCTAACCACCTATCTAGTCTAAGGATGGGCATGAATGGCAGGGCAAGGCCCACATCCATGCTGCCAAGATGGAGGGAGGAGGAGAGGTGTTGCCTGGAACAAAGCCAGGAAGAGGAAATCCTGAGAATAGCAATATTAAAGGGCAGTGAGAGCAGGCAACAGAGTGCCCTAACCTCTCTGTCTTTATAACTCTTTGGTTTGTCCCCTTCTGAAACTTGGGGAGAGGGACAGCGTTGAGCCCTCCTCTTCCAACATGTTCCAAGTACAGCACTGCTTTCGTACACAGAAGAACTCCCACTCGCAGCAGGCAGTGGTACAGCCCTGACAGACGCTGCCCACTCCAGTGAGAACCAGGCCGCCAGCTCCAGCCTCCTCTCCTCCCTTCTTTTAGTGCGGTTCAGTCGCATCCCATATCTACAGCCATGTTAGAGTCAGATGTCCCGTATTTTTAGGTGGGTAGCCATGAGGGTCCAGAGTAGAACAGCAGGATTGGAGTCCAGTGGCACTTTAGAGGCCAACTAGATTAAGCTTTCAAGAATCAGAGCTCTCTTCTTCTAACTACTAGAAAAACAAGTTAAGGCAGCTGCAAAAAAAACGCCTTTTACAACATCACCCTAGCCTGGGAGATGGGTTCTTCCCTCGACATGGCCAATCGGGCCACCTGGATCCAAGCTATGGTACCATCAAGGCTGGACTATTGTAATGGACTATACATAGGTCTCCCATCCAAACTGGAGGAGACTCCAATCGGTGCAAAACGCTGCAGCACAACTGCTATCAGGAGTCTGCAGTCCCTCCATTGGCTACCTATCAGCTACCGTGCCCAGTTCAAGGTATTGGTTATCACATACAAAGCTCTTCACGGCCTTGTCCGGCATACCTACGGGACCACCTCCCTCCCTATGTCCTTCCACGACAGCTTCACTCATCTGAACAGGGTCTCTTGCAAGTGCTGGCCTGTACATGGGCGAAATCAACAGCAGCCCGTACAGGGGCTTTCTCTGTGGTCGCCCCTACCCTGTGGAACGGCCTGCCCGAGGAGGTCAGGAGAGCCCCTACTCTCCTAGCTTTCTGCAAATGATGCAAAACAGAATTATTCAAAAAGGTTTTTTACTCAGATAGGAGGGAAGTATTGTAGGGAGGGGGTCTCAGATGCTTTGCTAATGAATCGGGGACCACAGACTTCACCACTATCTTGCCTTGCATATTATCTCTTGCTTTGAAGATGTACTCCTATATACGACCTGTGCTTTATGTTATCTAATGTCAGCCCTAGAATTGCTTATGTAGTGTTTCAGCATTTCTTCAACTCCGTATTGGATTCCTGCTAATGCTATAAAATTGTGTTTATTTCCCCTCTGGCATGGTTTATGGAAATGTCCTTGAAACTGACTGTACTAACCTCACACTGTGTAATCCGCCTTGAGTCTCAGTGAGAAAGGTAGACTGTAAGTAAGTAAGTAGAACCGCCGTGCGAAACACCAAATGTATGTTATGTGCGGCTTTTTAACTATTTATATGTAAATAGATGACATCATACATATGACATAGTGTTTTTAAATGTTTTTAATGGTATGTGATATTTGTATTTTGTTATCCGCCCTGAGCCTGCGAAAGCTGGGAGGGCAGAATATAAATATAATAAAATAAATAATAAAGTAAGTAAGTAAGTAAGTAAGTAAACGGGTCCCAAGTACTGGCTCAACAATCATTTTTTATTCCAGACAGCAGTCGGCCAAAGCTCACCTTTCCCCTTTCCACAATGTGAGGTGCGCTGGTTGCTAAACATGCAAATAGATTTGAGCTGAAGATAGGGATTGGTGCAGTGGCTGCTGAGGTCACAAAAGCACCAGGAGGAGAGAGCAGCGCTCCCACCCTCCTCCACGCACACCCATGTGGTACGAAAGGGAATGGGACCTCTCTCCCCAGAATCCAACCTCGCTGGTTCCCCATACCTTCCTCTCCCCATGTCAGCAAAGGAATCCAGAAAGAGAAGGCAGACAGACATGCACAGGAGCAAGGTTCCTGTTGTATTAAGAAAACTTCAAGAAATGTGCATGTATCTACCGCCTCATGGCTCTCGCCCTTTGTAAAGAATGACCAGAATCACCTTCGAGCTCAGGAGAAAGCTGTTGAGAAACCCTCAAGTATCATATTCAAAAGATGCGTAAGCCAGGTTGTTTCAACACTGGCCCTAACCATTTTTACCTTATCCATGCTCACAGCAGCCAGACCCTGTTCAACGAATGTAAAAAAAAATGCCAACAAAATGTCTGCACAGACTGTGGTCTAAAAAGCAGTCACGAGAACAGAATGAGATTTTAAAGCATGTTTGGGACTGGAAAGCGCGATCTCCCCAGCTCCTTGTGTTATCATTTTGTGTCCTCCCCACCCACCACCCCTGTTCTGCTCTGCCAGCTAGAATTTCTAAAATACATTTAGGAATTGGTGCAGGTTTCCAGTCCTTCCATTTTGTCTGCAACGAAGAGTCTTTTTTGCATGACGTCTCATCGGCACACATCATCTTGCATTAGGAACTGGGGGGGCAGGGAGGCGCAAGCAGGCAGGAGGCACCAGCTGGGAAGCTGGACATGCCCACGAGCCGCACACGGGAGACTGCCTAGCGGATGCTTCTCCGTGAACTCAGCCAGTTAATTCCAAAATCTAGATAGGGAGAATTTCAGAAGCAGCCCTAATTTCAGCACTTGGGAGATGGAACGGTTTGTGAAAATGCAACCAGTCATGGCAAATTAAGAGGGCTGGAAAAGCGGAAGCAGGCAGGGTTTCCAGCAACACTCCCCTCTTCTGCTCGGCTCTTCGTTGGACACAGCACAGGTCAACGGAATCCACAGGTCAGCCTGCAAACCTGCTTTTCCACTCCCACCCCCCAGGTGAAGATTAGGTAAAGCTGGGCCCGAGATAGCAGCAGAGCTGACTCACCTCAAACGCGGCCTCCCATTGCGCTGCTTATTCAGAGAGGCTTGGAAAACAAGGCAGAAATGTCATTACATCTGACTGTACTGGGAGAGGCCAAAAATGCCTAACAACAACGTGACGCTCACAGGCAGAAGCAGAGCCGGACACGAGCGCTAGCGAACAGCGGGAAAGCGTTTGGGGAAATCAAACCTCTTCATTTTCCTTTCTGGAGGAGGGGGGAAAGAAAGCTTTTGGATTTTTTTTTCCAACTCTGACATGACCACATTATTTTCTCAGGCTGCAGCCCATTACAGAAAGCACTCCAGTTCCTTTTCTAGGCCCAGAATTCCTCCAAAAAGCTGACTCAACGGGCGGAATCTATACAGGGGCACAAAAAACACGACGCGGTGGCTGCAGCAAGAAGGGGGTGGGTGGGCAGGAACAGTGCCCACGTACCTGTCCCCATGCCACCCGCTGACGGGGCCCTCATCTGCTCCTCCCAGTTTTTACCAAGAGCCACTGAGGCCCCGATCCCCTCTTTTCCCCACATCCCCTTAGCAAGCCGCGCTCTGTAGCCCTGCCCACAAGTTACTGTGAATGCACGTAAAATCCACGTCCACTTGATTGATCTTTGCATGCACACTGACAGGGCTTTTTTGGGGGGGAAAGAGGTGGTGGAACTCAGTGGGTTGCCCTCGGTGAAAATGGCCACATGGCTGGTGGCCCCACCCCCTGATCTCCAGGCAGAGGGGAGTTTAGATTGCCCTCCACGCCGTTCATGGCCCCGCCTGATCAGGGGGCGGGGCGACCAGCCATGTGACCATTTTCAAGAGGTTCCGGAACTCCGTTCCACCGCGTTCCTGCTGAAAAAAAGCCCTGCACACTGAGCCATTCTCATGTTACAGCCAACACACGTGTAGCTCACCATGTGATGCAGGCGCCACTTTTATCCAGCTACCGGTCCCCCCCATTTTGTTTGTAAAGTGAACGTGTGTTGGCTCTTTCGTACACACAGAGGCATGCAGGTACAGGCAGAATGCGCGTGCCCGTGCGTGCCCGTATACGGACTCCCAATATTTGTCTAAATAGCCTGCTCCTGGACTATTTTAATGATTTTTAAAAAATATTGTTGATTTTATGTTTTTGTGATTTTAATGTATTTTTTAATGTCGTTAGCCGCCCTGAGCCCATCTGTGGGGAGGGCGGGGTATAAATCGAATAAAATAAATAAATAATAAATAATTCACTGTCATACATGAACCCTACGCAACTCAGCAGGGAAAGAGGGGAATGCCCTTTCAAGGGTGGGAGGGTGTGTGGCATTCAGCAGAGACCTACCCCAGGCATCTGAAAGCGGATCTTAGTTCTGCCGCCTCCCCATAATGGGGACAAAGTGCCCACACAAACATTCCCGCTGCAGTCTGTGCACCCACCCCAAAGATTCCCATGTAATCTGGAGAAAAACAGGTTTATTTTCTCACTTGGATTAAGGGGGATCTCCAAAATCATGCTCCGAATGAGCACATGATCATGTGGACGTGTCCCTTTAACCCGGGGAGGGGGAGCCCCGATTTCCATGTCGGCAAAATCCTCATTTGGAAGCAGCCCCAAACCCAAAGGGTCTCCAAATGGCCCTTGGAATGGGCAGGCTGTAAGGTGGGCAGGGACGGGGCAGAGAGGAGCAACTTGCCACTTTCTAAAAATACCACTTAATTCTCCTTTTCTGTCTTGAGTCAGCTTGAGCGCAAGTCTCTGAAGCAGCAACTCATTACGCAGTTTCAGGAGTATGTCACATTTCGACAGACCTCGGGAAGAGCGCTCCGTCTCCCCCTCACACCCCCGGTACACAATCAGCAGGGCCCGTACAGTTCAACCGGGGACAGGAAGGCTCCAACCTACTGGCTTTCTGTAGATAGTTGTCAGGTGGGACGCCGTGTTGGTCGGCAGGAGAACATCAAGATTTGATGTATTGTCGAAGGCTTTCACGGCCGAAGAACGATGGTTGTTGTGGATTTTCCGGGCTCTACAATGCCAAGACCACGGATATACAGCCCGGAAAATCCACAACAACCATCAAGATTTGAGTCCAGTGGCACCTTAAAGACCAACGAGATGTCCAGTGGAATAATATCCGACAAAGCTCTCTTTGTCAGATATCAAATAGAGGGCCAGACACTCGAAACATATACCCTGAAAATCTTGTTTTCTTTAAGGTGTCACTGGACACAAATCTTATTCTTTTTTTAATGGTGATCGTTTAATTTTATTAATAGAATTAAAAGCCCAATAAAAAGGGCAAAGAAATAAAAGGAAAAAAATAGTGAAAAGAGCATACAAAAAAGAAAAGACAAATTAGAAGAGAAAACAATAATACATATTTCATTTCATTTTTCTCTACAACACTTATTTTAACAAACATCATACTTTGCATTTTAATCTCTCCAAAAATTCCTTTTCCACGACTGCCCCCCTTTTATTTATTTTTTCCCAGATTTATCTTCTTAAAAATCAAAACCACAAATCATCAAATCGTTTTTCCTTCTTTCACGCAGAAAGTCAATAAGGGGTTTCCAGTTAGCCATAAAAATAGACAATGTTTTATCTCTGATCAGAGACACAAATCTTATTCTGTAGAATGGGTAAAACAGAAAGATCACTGATGACCTGGGGCCTGTCACACACTCCTGCAAGATTGTTGTTTAGAAAACAGGAGAAGGGGAGAATGATGCAATAAGTCACTTACAAGCGCAATCCTAAACAGAGTTACTCCAGTATAAGCCCACTGATTTCAATGGGCTTAGACTGGAGTAATTCTTCTTAGGAAGGCAGCATTCAAGTCCTATATAGGAAAAAAGCAGGACATAAATGTAAAATAAAATCAATTTTGAATAATGTTTGTAGAAAAGTCCTCATTAGGTTTTATTGTATTCATTCGTTTTGGTTGTATTTATTGTTATTTTTTTTAAAAAAAATAGATCCAGAGGAGTTAGCCATGTTAGTCTGTAGTTGGAAAAAAGTAGAGCGCAGTAGCACCTTTAAGACTAACCAACTTTATTGTAGCATAAGTTTTTGAGAACCACAGCTCTCTTCGTCAGGTGCGTCACTGGACGCATCTGACGAAGAGAGCTATTGGTCTCGAAAGCTGATGCATCTGACGAAGAGAGCTGTGGTTCTTGAAAGTTGATGCATCTGACGAAGAGAGCTGTGGTTCTCTAAAGCATCAATCTGGTGAAGAGAGCTGTGGTTCTTGAAAGCTGATGCATCTCACAAAGAGAGCTGTAGTTCTCAAAAGCTTATGCTACAATAAAGTTGGTTAGTCTTAAAGGTGCTACTGCACTCTTTAGTATTTAAAAAAAATTCTAATCCACCTTGAGTCTCTGCAAGAAAAGCAGAGTTGAAATTTAAAAAATCTGAAATAGTTTTTCAGAAGTCAAAAGGTGGGCAGCTGCAGACGGTGAGCAGGTACATGTTCTCTTCCGGCAGTAACAATTCAAACTGCACTTCCAGGGGAAAAACAGCCATCCATGCCTCTCTGTCTATGCACCAATCCATACAGTCTGCCAACTCCAGACCGGTAAGCTCAATAGGACCTCTTGGGCACCGAGGGTACCATATTTTAAAAAATATGAACTCTTCCAGCAGGCTCTTTGGTCACCCCAAGAGCTCACTTTGCCATGGACAAAGTGAGGTTTGGGGCTTGTGAGGTTTGGGCCGTTTAAAGGGCCCTGCCTCTTGCAAGCAGAAAGAAAGGGACATTTAAACCCCATGAACCACGAAATGGTTTGTGAACTTGCCCCAGTTTGTGGGAGTTCATAGTTCCTGGTTCGTGGAAACCCCACAAACCACGAACCACATGGTTCATTTTTTGGGGGGTTCGTGCCCATGTCTACTCTCTACTGTAAACCTGGACCATCTACTAGAGTTGGTGTTGTTGCTGGATGAGGAGGGAGGCCGGCACTCACGGCTCGGCTAGGCCATGAAACCCGCTGGATTACCTTGGGCCAGTCACACAATGCTCTCAGGCTGGCCTACCTCACAGGGTAAGGAAAAGGGAGAGGGGAAAACCCACAGCATGCCCCCCCCGACCTCCTGAAGAAGAGCAGGATAAAAATCCAATTACTCATCTCCTGTCTTTGGCAGATCAACCTACTACAGTCCCAGTGAGAGATCATATGGAGAGAACTTACACACGTGGAGACCTTACACACCTGCCCTGGCCGGCAGCAGCTCTCCAGGGTCTGAGGTTCGAGTCCTAGGTCCTTCACATCACCTTCTGCCTGACCCTTTTAACTGGGAATTGTCCATGTTGCAAAACTGCCCCAACACCCAGGGGCTGTGATCCGGAATGCAACGGCGAAGCTGGACCCAAGCACAAGCACTCCAGAACCACAAACTATTTCCAGTCCAGCCACTCAGCAAAGGTGCACAACAGAATACCACTCCTGCCCGCTTGGACTCAGGTCTAGGAAATGAACAGCATCTCCAGAGAGTACAGAAGTTTGCTTTCTTCCTTATTTATCTCTACATGACTGCCCACCATCCTGTTTTAAATGTGCATTAATAGAAATACACCGCAGTTTTAATGAAGTTTTAATGTAGATGAATTTTTATTGTATTTTAATATGTTGTGATCCGCCCTGAGCCTGCTCATAGGGAGAGCGGAATAGAAATTTGAAATAAAAAAAATAAAAATAAAATAAATCATATCCTCACTCAGGATGCGTAAATCTGCCGTTCGCAGTAACCTCAAGGCATGCATCTTCGAAGCACACAAAATTCAAAAACTAGACATACCAGCTAGGGTTATTATTCACTCAATACGAAGTGCTGCAACCAGCGCAGCATTTGCTACGGTTAAAGAGATGTGCAAGGCAGCTACTTGGACATCTGTATGTACCTTTGTTACACACTAGAAGCGGAACGCTTACGACTCAGCAAATGCTATAAACTGTTCGTCTACGCGAGTGTCATGTCTGAGCCCCATCCAGGCCAATTTGAATGATCCTTTTGTTCTGAACCAATGTATCCTGCTGTAACTCGATGTCATTTTACCAATGCCATAACTATTTCTTTCACAGGTGTTTATCTAACAAACTGCAACAGCTTCCAGTGTTTCTGACCTTGTACTCCCTCTCAGACTTTGCTTGTTTTCTAGTGACTCAACTTGATATTACAAATATGTGAAACGTTCTCACAAAAGAAGAGCGCCAAAATCTTGTTTATGATTGGGCGGGGGGGGGGGGAGCAGACTTGAATGTTAAAAGAGAAGTCTCTCTCACAGGATGTCATTCCTGTCAACTTTTACTCTGGCTGCTTAGATGCTTACCTTGCTTCTGAGTAGTCCTATGGACATATATATGGAAATGATCTGATTTCTGAATAAAAGCCATTTTGACCAAGAACCTGTGTCTTGCTGCGATGGTCCAGGGGTCTGTCTACCATATCCCATCATCCATAGCCTGACAGTGAGAACCAGAATTCTCTGCCATCCCCTTGAAGGGAGCATGAAACGTGTTTAACGCTATCCTAGGGCATAAAGGGAATGGGCCAAAGTGCTATCAGTTGAGGCCATTAATCATCTCTAAAAGCAGATCACATCTTTGTAGGAAAAGATAAAAGCCCAGTGGCTCCCTAAGAACATTTTTAAGAAGAGACAGTTTGGTGTAGTGGCTGGAGCGTTGGGCTGGGATCTGGGAGCCGTGCCTGTGGTCTTGGGCCCCTTGCATTCGCTAGGCCTGGCCTGCCTTGTGGGTTTGTTGTGTGGCTAGAACGGGCAGCCGTCCACGACTGGCCTCCGGCCACCACAATACAAGCCACTGGTGGGCGCCACGTGTCCACTGCCCCCTTTCCCTCTTGCATTCACAACCAGCCCCAGCTCATAATGCGCTCATTAGGCACGTGTCACGATTACACAGGAGTAACAGTCACGATCACTTTATTTAGCCGCCGGTAATTGAGTGGTGGTGCGTTTGATCTCTCTTTCAAAGATTTATGGGAACTCTATTTCTCTGTGTGTGGCAAGAGTGGAATATTAAAGCAATATCATCGATTTCCTTTGAACTTTGAATGGAGGATGACGCTCCCGCGGTCACTTCTTAATGCACCGCCCGGGAGGATCAGAGCAAGGACTGCTGCAAGAGGGAGGGAGGGAGGGAGGGAGGGAGGGAGGGGAGGAAACAACCCAGGGACCCAGCAGGCATTCAGCCGTGCAAAAGCCACAGAGGATTACAGGACGTTGATTCTCACCTGGCCTATCTAGGCAATAACCCAGTGCCAGAAACCGGGACGCAAATGAGGACCGAATGCCATCTGCAACCATCCATACGCTCGGGGTGCTCAATGTCTGACAAAATCTCCTTTTTTGAAGATTCTGAAGAAAACTGTCAGTTTTTTTGCAAAATAGTAAAGAGTCCAGTTGCACCTTTAAGGCTAACCCACTTTATTGTAGCATAAGCTTTCGAGAACCACAGCTCTCTTCGTCAGATGCATCGTCAGCTTTTGAGAACCACAGCTCTCTTCATCAGATGTTAATTTTTTTGCACACTGTATTCTGCCACGAAAGATCCAGTAAACCTTCTGAAGTTGCCACTCTGAAAACAGATAAAACTTTCCGTACGCATGCGCTCTCTTTGGTGGTCCCTACATGGCGGAAAAGTCTACTTGAGGCTATTTGGATCCTCCCCCCACCCCAGTTTCACAAAATGTGCTAAACAGAACTGTCCAGGTCCCCCCCCCCACCTTCTACTATCCCAACCCAACAGCATTTTTGCCTTACAGAGAACTTTTACTGTTAGATTCAAATGTTATCATCTCTCGTCATCCACTTGCTAGAAAAAAGTTTATAGTTGTAATCGACCTTGAGTCCCAGTCCAAAAGGTGCATATATCTATGCACAGGTAAGGATCCAGAGGAGTCAGCCGTATTAGTCTGTAGTTGCAAAACAGTAAAGAGTCCTGTAGCACCTTTAAGACTAACCAATTTTATTGTAGCATAAGCTTTCGAGAACCACAGCTCTCTTCGTCAGATGCGCCTGTAGCTTATGCTACAATAAGGTGCTACTGGACTCTTTACTACAATGCAAAGAAAAACTACCTTATACTGGCATCACTGGTCCATCAAAGTCAGTCTTGTCTACTCAGACTGGAAGGGACTCTCCAAGGTCTCAGACTGAGGTCCTTCACATCACCCTACTGCCTGGTCATCTTAACTGGAGGTGCCGGGGACTGAATCTGGGACCTTCTGTGTGCCAAACAGATGCTCTGCCACTGAGCCACAGCCCATATCCAAATAGGCGAGCTATAAATGAAGATAACAACTGACCCACTAGCAAAGTGAGTCTGCAGATTTCTGAACAAAAGTCAGCAGATCCAGAGCTGCTGGGAATCCAAGGTCAAGGTTCCCCATCTATGATCTAAGAAAAGGCTACCTAGGTCAAGAAAAAGGGCAAAAATCTTCTAGAGGGGTAGCTGGTGCTCGGCTTTTGTAGCAAAACAAACCAGGAGTTCCATGGCGCCTTAAAATCTAACACTGATCTCAGCATGCGCTTTCATGAGTCAGAGTTTACTCTGTCCTCTAGGAGCCACCCTAAATGGGCTCCAGTGATGTTCCTCTCCTCCTTGGAAAGCACAGTGTTTGTCAGGGTTGGGGGCTGCCAAATCAGGCGTCTCTAAGAGTGTCTCTACACGAGACGCCTCAGCGCATGTTCGCCAAGTGTAGGGAGATGCAATGTTAGCCGGGAAGCGTAGTTTTAAAAGACAGAGCCAGCGGAGATCACTCCTCAGAGGGTTTGTCAATTTCATCTTCGCCTCCCCTAAGGCTCTGTCAGTTTCACCTCTCCAGTCTAAAACTGTTCCGGGAAGCGTAGTTTAAAAAGACAAAGCTGGCAGAGATCGCTCCTCAGAGGGTTTGTTAATTTCATCTCTGCCCCCCCAAAGGCTCTGTCAGTTTCACCTCTCCAGTCTAAACTGTGTGGGATCGCAACCAGAGGGCAGCCAGGAATGGAAATGGGCTGGAGCTACCTTCCAGAGCAGGGCTTGGACCTGGGGAAGTTATAATGGGCTGAAGTTTCCCTTCTGGCATTTCACAGCCCCTTCACACAGCTCCAGTGTATAGCAAAGCCTTTGCCCAGCCACTGTCTTTTAAAACTACCCTTCCCGGCTACCATTGCATCTACCATTCTTCACAAGTCAAATATCCCATGTAGAGAGCATCCAGAGCGGGTCACACAATGATGAAAACAGCAGGATTGGAGTCCAGCGGCACCTTAGAGACCCGTAAGGTTTTCTAGGTATGCACTTTTGAGAGCTTTTTGAGCTCTTGACTCATACCCAGAAAACCTTGTGGGTCTCTAAGGTGCTGCTGGACTCCAATCCTGCTGTTCTATTGCAAACCCACACAGCCACTTACCTGAAACAAAGAGGAAAATACGTGCTTTGTGTTCTCTGCTGTGGCTGCTCTGCCCAGCCCTGAAGTCACGTAGTTCCTCCTATGTTTGCATGCACACTGCATGGGAACTGCTAAGACGCACAGCACACCGACAGCGACAAACACGCTCCTTCCCACAGTGTGGAAGGACCAAGGGAAGCATCTTCCCGAAGCAGCTACCCCCCCCGGACCCCCCCCCCGTGCCTTCCCCTGCTGCCAGGGCTCCCTTCTCATTTGCAGTTCATTCTAACAACGTGCGATGGCAGGAGCCAAGCTGTTTGCAGCAGTGAACAGTGGTGGATCAAAGAGATTGCGAGAGAAGCCCCCCCCCCACCTCACACACACACACATAGTCTGACAAATCCACGAATGCACAGCACTTAAGAGAGTTCTGGGGACTGGAGTCCAAAAGTTCAGACTTTGAATGAACAAGTAAATCATCCAGGCAAATTAAAGTGATGTGCAGACATGCTGCTTGAACTGGCCATGCCAAGGAAAGCAAATGCCCAGGCAGCTAGCTTTTGCCCACATACCCAGCTGGCACAGGGTACGAGCCCAGGAAGCGCAACCCCCCCACACACCAATTCCTTCTCTCGGACATCTCTGACCTGTTGGCAGGCAGCACACACACACACACATACACACACACACACCGCAATTTGCTGCAAAACCTCTCAACAGACCTAAGGCGAAACACTGGCTCTTCCTTCTCCCAGAGCAGTAAACCAGCTGCAGCACGAACAGATTTCCAAGAAGAAATCTGGCAGCCACCCCGCGAGAGGCAGGGTGGTCTCGCGGAGAGAGAAAGAGAGAGCAACCATAAATCACAGGAAAACACAAACGACAATTCTCAAGCTTGAAAATTCCATCTGCAATGAGAGTTTGACAAAAGGGCTCAGGGCCCAGTTAGCCCCAGAGCACGTTATTTCATCTATTCTCCAGTGAGAACTGCGACTGCACACATGCGCACACAACCCAAACCGCTATCAGAGAATGGATGTTTTTTGTAAAAAAAAATACATAAAGGAGGAACGTGCTTATTTCTAAGATCCGGATAAAATCTGGAGTCTCTGCGCAGTCATGTTTTGAATGTACCAGCAATTGCAGAATTCCTGCTCACATCCTTCCCCCACCCTTCGGATCTCTAGAAGCCCCAATCCATTTTGAGAAATCCTGGGCCCCAGAGGCCAACCAGTGTAACTTCAGTGGAGGGGGGGGGGGTTGTCTCCCAGCGGCAAAGGCCACACTTTGCATGCAAAAGACCCTCTGTCCAATTGCTGGAAACTCCTGATAGAAAAGTCCCAGTACAGAGCCAGAGAAAGACCCCTGCATAAAACCTCAGAACAGCTACACTCAAAAGAGGGACCTTCCAGAGCAAACACTTCCAGACGAATCAAGCAAGTGAGCCAAGCCTCATGTTGTAGAAGCGGACCACTTCCATTCATCCCATCTTTAGTACTATAGCAGCTTTTATTTATTTATTTAATTTATTATTTCGATTTATAAACCGCCCATCCTCAGGGGCTCTGGGGGATGAACATGAGTTAAAATCAATAAAAACAAAATAACAATAATTCTAAAATCAACATACAATAAACAATAATAAAATAAATTAACCAAATACATTAAGGTGCAATGGTAGGGAGAACTCCCCACCCCAAAGGTGGGAGGCTGACATGGCACCGCCCCCTTCAACCACCGAACGCCTGGCGGAACAGCTCTGTCTTACACGCCCAGCGGAATGATAATATGTCCCGCTGGGCCTTGGGTCTCCATTGACAGAGTGTTCCACCAGGCTGGGGCCAGGACTGAAAAGGCCCTGGCCCTGGTTGAAGCGTGCTAGGAACTTTAACTGTGCTGGGAAAAATGGAAGGCAGTAGGAAAAGAGGAAGAAGACCTAAAACCGAAATGGCTGGACTCCATAAAAGAAGCCACATCCTCCAGTTCGCAGGGTCTGAGCAAGTCTGTTAATGATAGGATGTTTTGGAGGTCTTTCATTCATAGGGTCACCATAGGTCATGTGTGTGTTATGTGCCGTCAAGTCGCCTCTGATTTATGGAGACCCTATGAAGGAAAGATCTCCAAAACATCCTGTCATTAACTGACTTGCTCAGATCCTGCAAAATGGAGGATGTGGCTTCTTTTATTGAGTCCAGCCATCTCGTTTTGGGTCTTCCTCTTTTCCTGTTGCCTTCCACTTTGACTTCTCATGATGTGACCAAAGTACGATAACCTCAGTTTTGCCATTTTAGCTTCTAGGGAGAATTCAGGCTTGATTTGATCTAGTACCCACTTGATTTGATCTAGTATCCATCTGTCATAGAATCATAGTTTGAAGGGACCTCTAGGGTCATCTAGTCCAACCCCCCCCTGCACAATGCAGGAAATTCACAAATACCTCCTCCCCACTCACTCACACACAAACCAAGCGACCCTTACTCCATGCCCTGGTCAGAGGCAACTTGACGGTATATAATATATACATACATACACAGCTTTAACTGTCAGGCAGTGTTGTACACTGGTTAGAGTGATGGACTAGGACCTGTGAGACGCAGGTTCAAATCCTCGCTCTGCCATGGAAGCTTGCTGGGTAACTTTGGGGCAGTCACACACTCTCTGACTAACCTACCTCACAGGGTTGTTGTCAGGATGAAATGGAAGAGAGGAGAAGGATGTAAGCCACTCTGAGCCTCCGCTGGGGAGAACGGCAGGGTATAAATGAAGGAAATAAAACTAGTACAGCTATTTTCCCTCTCAAATCAGAACTGGCCGCTGCCTGGAGGGGACTGGGTGCAACAGAACACACATAAAGCTGAATGAGACCCTTGGTCCAGGCCGGTTTGGCTAGGGATTCTGACAGTGTTTTCCCATCTTCTGGGCATGGAGCAGGGGTCATTGGGGGTGTGGGGGGAGGTATTTGTGAATTCCCTGCATTGTGCAGGGGGTTGGACTAGATGACCTTAGAGGTACCTCCTAACCCTATGATTCTAAATTTTATTCAGACTAGCAGCAGTTTCCCATGGTCTCAGGCAGAGGTCTGCTCCATCCGCTACTGCCTTCTTGCGCATACAACAGCCTCCCACACTGAGGTCCCTTAAAATTTCTAAAAACCTAGCAGATTTCACTACCAAGAACCCCAAGCCACCCTTATTTTTATTTTCACACTAGGGCAGAAATACAAGATTTCTTGCCTCCTCCATTGCTCATTAAATTCTCTGCTGTGAATGAGCCGCCCCCCAAACGAAAAAAAGGGAAATACGTTCTCTTTGGGCCTCTAAAGGTGGCCACAGGGACTGGAAATGCTGCCTTCGCACTTGAAGCTGTTTCAGCGGCAGCTCGGAGCCAAGGACTTCCACCAATTTAGTGGGGCAAATGAGTTTAAAGCGGCGGCAGCCCCGTGCAGGCCTGGGATGAACAACAACTGCTCGGAAATGAAGCCAACAGATAGCTGGGTCCTGCAAGCAGCACAGCTTTCCTCCAGCACAAGGAACCTTACACCAATGTAAGAGGCTCTGCCACCAGTAAATGCAAAAGCATGTGCACATGGACTTGACCTGTGCAATGCTAACCAGAGTTACTCCAGTCTTAGACTGGAGTAACTCTTCTTAGCATTGCACTGGAAAAGTATTCCCGCCCCCCCATGGTCCTTTATTTACATGGAAAAGCCTCCTTTTACTTCCTGATTTCAACAGAGGGTCATGGAGTCACTTTTTCCCAGAGATCACAAACACAGATTAAACCTGTTTATATTCCAATTTAATTGCAACTAGGCTAGAGCCGGCACAGTTGTCATAGTTAGGAGTAGGGCTCATTTCGAGGGGGAACGCGCAGGAACGCAGTTCTGGCAGTTCACCCAAGAGGTCACGTGTCAGGTGGCCCCGCCCACCTGATTTTTGGCCATTTCGGGCCCGTTTCAACCTGGATTGGGACCAAAACGACCCGAATCAAGCCACTGCCGCGTGGGGAAACACTCCCCTGTCTGGCAGCAGCCAAATCCCAGCCATTTGGGGCCCCTTTCAGCCATTTTGGGCCCAAATCTGGCCAAATTTGGGCCCAAAATGGCCAGGATTGGGCCCAAAACAGCCAGGACTGGTCCTAAAACAGCCAGGATCGGGCCTGTGATGGGTGCTGGATCACTCTTTCGCTCAGCAGTGGCCCGATCCTGACCATTTTGGGCCCCTTTTCGGCCATTTTCAGCCCCTTTTGCCATTTTTGGCCCAATTTCAGCCCTGAATGGCCAGGATTGGGTCCAAAACAGCCAGGATAGGTGATGTCAGGGGGTGTGGCATATGCAAGTCAATTATGCTAATAACACACTTCTGGTGATGTCAAGGGGCGTGGCATATGCTAATGAATTATGCTAATGAGTTCCTGCAGCTCTTTTTCTATGAAATGATCCCTGGTTAAGAGCATCTGACAAAGAGAGCTGTGATTCTCAAAAGCTGATACATCTGACGGAGAGAGCTGTGGTTCTCGAAAGCTTATGCTACAGTAAAGTTGGTTAGTCTTAGAGGTGCTACTGGACTCTTTTCTATTTTGCTACTGCAGACTAACACGGCTAACTCCTCTGGATAGTTAAGAGCGTCGGACAAGCCTGAGGAGACGCTGGTCCAAATCCTCTCCTAGCCACGAAGCTCTCTGGGCCAGGCACACTCTCTCCGCTCACCTCGCAGGGTTGTTGTTATAAAACAGAGGAGGGGGTGCAGTCAGCCACTTTGAGTCCCTATTGGGGAGGAAATGAGGGTATCTAAATAAACGAATGCCCAAGATTTCCAGCCAAAGAAGACAAGGGCAGGATCCAGGCACTTTCATACGGCCCGCAGGTTCTCTGCCACTGAGCTCAAGCCCTGCAGAGCTGAGCTTCCAAACCCGCTCTTGCTCCCTGCCTCCATCCCCAGTCCAGCCAGCTCCTCAGCCACCAGCTCTCCACCAGAACCCACCGCTGCTGCTCCTTCTTCTGGAAGGCCTCTCAAAAGGCACTTGGTGCAGCTGGTCAGCTTCCAGTTAACCCCTTGCCTAGTTACTGCCCTTCCTTTATCCAACCACAGCTCTTTCCTGGCTAGCACGGGTGGCTCCTAGCCAAGGTGAACCTTCACGTTCAAAGGCAGAGAACCTCTGAAGCCAAGTTCCGGGAGGCAGCATTCAGGAAGGCCTCTATGCCCTGTTTTGGGCCTCCGAAGGAACTGGCCAGCTTGATCCAGCAGGGCTCTTCTTACGTTCTTAGGTTTCTCTAATCCATATATATATATTGGCTTCTCAAGGAAGGCACCAGCTAGCTTCTGTGGCAAGTTTCGGTATTGTCAAGACGAGCCTCCAGAACCCAACTCACCAGGGCTGAGAAGAGCTTTCCAAAAATGTCTTCATCCAAGCAGAAGCAAGACTCACCGGTCCATGATGGAGAAGTGGCCTTGGTGGCCAAACTCAGCGGTCACCACCAACCCTACTTGTCAACCAACTTAGCTCGGTCAAGTTCTTATCTCTGGCATCACAGCGGAGTCATGGCGGCCCTTCAAAACTGCAAGAAAGGTCTCACTGCCCCCAAAGACCTCTGGTGAGGTGGGCAAGGACACATGGATGCCCTCCTCTGAAATCCCAAGACTGGGAAAAAATCAGAGTTTATTCCCAGTATGGTCCCGAGTAGCTCCGAAGCCCAGAGTGAGGAGGCAGATCAAATCCCACATTGTGTATTAGGACAGGCAGGTACCAGTTCGGCACTCCACTGCCTTTCTTGCAGGACAGGGGCCCCCTCGTCAGAGAGGGGCAAGCATTTCCATAAGCAAAGGGTCCTTTTCCTTTGCTTCGGTTACATTCGATCTTGGAACCTAGTTTGGAAGCCTTCTGGCAAGAAGGGAGAATTTCAGAAAGCTGGAAATGAATTTTGTGGAATACGAAAATGCTTATTTTTAACTACATGTTTCAAAATCAGTTTTCCTGAAATAAAAATAATCAGTTTTCGGTTGCCTGTCCACGGAAGCACAACCAAACGCTGCTCTCATGTGACACAAAAGCAAGATTAGAAAACTTATCACTTCCCTCAAAACTAACCCTTCCGTGTGTTTATTTTTAACTTTGTTTTTTCCAGGCTGCCCAAGAGTACAATGTACTCACGAGCAAAGGGAAAAAAACCCTTTAAAATCCCTTGTATGCCAAACAGCACATTTTTATTGCTTTAATTATATTCTGTTACTTTGCATGAGCCCAAAGATACCTCACTGTGGAGCAAAAAGAACAGATGGTGAATATGGAGCCCTTTGGAAGCCAATGTGGTGTCGTGGTTAGAGTGTCAGATTAGAATCTGGGAGACCCAAGTTCGAATCTCCACTCTCCCACGGAAGCTCACTGGGTGATCTCGGGCCAGTCACACATTCTCAGCCTAACCTACCTTGCAGGGTTGCTACAAGGATAAAAGGAACATAGGAGAACAATGGGAGGCAGCTGTGAATTTACTGCACTGTGCAAAGGGTTGGACTAGATGACCCTGGAGGTACCTTCCAGCCCTTTGATTCTAAACCACTTTGGGTCCCTATTGCAGAGAACGGCTGGAAATCAGTAAAATGAATAAATTTAGCCCCTTTCTCTGCTTTTTAGAAACGGAAGGCAAAAGTAAGCATTATGTCTCCGTTGCCACTGAAAACTGTACCATGCACTTAATGCCATTTCCCCCTCTGTAATGTCTAGGATAATCTACCTGCATCCCAGACATTATGGGGTGGGAATAACACATACGGTGGCTGTACTCGTTGGAGGGGAAACTTTAACGGGATGTGTTTCTTCCAGCAGGATGCCACTGTGTGTGTGTGTGTCTCTCTCTCTCCAAACAGAAATAATCTATTTACAGCTAAGAATCGCTGTTCTCAAAATAACAACAGGTTACCAAAGTCATCGGGGCTCCGTGAAGAAAAAACAGCTCTTGATTGAGAAGCAGAACAAGATTTGGGTCCAGCAGCACCTTAGAGACCAACTAGACTCCCAAGGGGTGAGCTTTCGAGAGTCAATGCTCCCTTCATCATTTTCCCAACCCAGCAAACCAGTTATGGGAAGCATGTTTAACAGTTCCCTGTCTTGAACCAGCACTGGCACAAAAGCAAGCCTCACAGAACTTCCGGAGGGAGCACAGAATGAGCCGTGATGTGTGTGCTGTGCTCCGATGCTTGCATGCGTCTGGGGAAAAAAAATTAAATGTTTGTTTTTGCACATAGATCTCACAAATTTGCAGAAGCAGGAAAGGTTTTGCACATCCTTTTCCATCAGAAAACCCACTTCAAAACAAAGCAAAGCAAAGTTGCTAGCTCTCATGGCTGTAGAGTTTATTTAGAAATTTGCATTCCACACGCTTAACCAAAAAGGGTTCCTGGAGTGGCTTCCGTCCAGTATAAACAGGAAAAATACAGAACAGTTTTGAACAAGACACAGTGTAATTTTTAAAACCATAAAAGAGAGCAAGTACAGCCGGCCATTAAACCTGGCTATAAAATTCAACAGAACAGCAACTAAAGACAACATTAAAACCAGGCAACCCCAGTGACATTTGCGTGAGTGTGACAATAAGAGAGATGGGGAAGAAAAGAAAAATCACGTTAAAACCCCGAGGATTAAAAGGGAAATGTTTTAATCCATGTCAAAGGCTGTACAGACTTCGGCAACAGGCTAATCTCTGAAGGGGGAATCCAAAAGCCGGGGGCTATCACAAAGAAGCCCCCTTTCTCTAGCATCCCTCCATCTCCCCCTAAGATTGGAGAAACGCCTCTCTCAAAGATTTTGGCAGACACTGGTCCTCTGCACTGAGCCCAGAAACAGCCAGCAAAGCTCTTTTGAGACAGCATGATGATGTCCGTAAGGAAAGCTAGCCTGCAATTTTACAGCTTTGTTTTGCACCAGTAGCAGCCACCGAACAGTCTTCAAGGACAGCCCCAAACAGAACCCACTGCAACATGTCGATGCTGTCAGAGAACAGATAACTACAGCCGGACCCTGCTTGCTGAAGAAAGCCTCCATGTGCCATTCTGGATACAAACACACCCATAATGAACTCTTGCAAAGGGAGCTCAGCTCCATCCTGAACAGGCTCAGAAAGGACGCGAGAGAGGAAAAGCGGAA
Source organism: Eublepharis macularius (assembly GCF_028583425.1). Taxonomy (NCBI): domain Eukaryota; kingdom Metazoa; phylum Chordata; class Lepidosauria; order Squamata; family Eublepharidae; genus Eublepharis; species Eublepharis macularius. The sequence continues at coordinate 186,613,934 of NC_072792.1, forward strand.
CAGAAGCATGTGAGCACCCACACACACATGCCCCGACGCCAACTGGTGTTTGGAGACGGTGCCACTGTGCCAACCAACAGTGTTGCAGCCTTGTTTAAAAGGGGCTTCCATTTTCTGGCTCCACTGCTGCCTCCAGCCTCTTGTCTGGGGCATCCGATGCCTCCCCAACCCCAGATGAAAAAGAGCGACACAGCTGGGGGGGGGGCACCCACAGCATTTCTCAGCACCTCTCTAGATGCATCATGTTGATTGGCAAGGGCACAGGGGACCGAACAGAATCCAGAGGAACCCCAGAGCGCCAAGGCCGGAGGGCTGCCCCCAGCTGCTCCCTCCCTCCGGTACCAACCCAACAGATGGGGCTGGGGGAACCATCCTGAGCCTGGCGCCACAGGTTCCCATCTGGGCCAGACAAACCAGAGGAACATCTGGGTGGATGTCACGGAGCGCCACCAAGAGGTTCAGAAGAGCAGAGAGAGATGTGCTCCGTCACTCTCCTGGTTGAAGGCTGCCCGTCAAACGGTACCCATTTCAGAACCAGAACCAGAGAGTCTTATCCAAGAAAGCTAGGCTTCCTCTTCCCAATTTGGCTGGACCCATCTCTCCACCACTGCTAGACTGCCTGGGAAGGGGACTGAGCTCATTGGTACAGCAGACCCCAGGTTCAGTACCCCGCCCGTCCAGTTCAGAGGACCAGGTGATGCAAGAAAGAGCTCTACCTGAGACGCGGAGCGGCACTGCCGGTCAGAGAAGGCTATACCGACCTTGATGGGCCGAGGGTTTGACTTGGTATCACCTCTGCGCGAAGCCTTCTACTTGGTCATCAGGATTTATTTACTTCATTCCACTTACGTCCTGCCATTCTCCCCATGGGGACCCAAGGCATCTTATATTGATCTCTTCCCAATTTTATTCTCGCAACAACCCTGTGAGGTAGGTTAGGCCAAGAGAGCGCAACTGGCTCAAGGTGAGCTTTTATGACATTCGAACGTGGGCCTCCAGACCCTAGTCTAACACCCTAAGCACTACACCGCACCAGTCCCTTACTCCAAGACCAGCAGTTGTGAACTTCTGCTGTTGCACGGCAGTAACACATGGCCGTGCACCCACAGAATGTCAGATTGTGGACAGAACCACGGTGGAGGCGGCTACTTGCTTCAGTTTTGTCAAAATGATGTTGGGAGAAAAGAGAACAGAGGAACAGAATAGAGACGTGTGTGCCCATACACTGCTGCCAAGTGGTTTTTGGAGAATCCCCACACATGTCTCAGCCCTCTCTGGGGTCCACATCGGCACAGACCGAAAGAAAATTCTCACTCACTCTTCCCACACACAGGCAATTGCCAGCCAAGATATTATGCAAGAAAGAGGCAGGGAGACGAAAGCTCGGTAGGGCTCAGAAAACGGCTCTTCCTACACACAGCTGCATTTATTCCTGTACATGCACAGCAGCGCCTTCCTGGCCCAAAGGCCCCTGGAGGCCAGCACTCAGCAGCACCCAACAGCAGGCAGAAGATGCCCCTGGAGGGCCTGCCCCACCTCCTGCTTCCCTGGGCATCTCCTAGGCAGAGCATTTAACATTCCCAGCCAGTCGCCTGAACAGGCCCTGGATTCTCCCTGTTTCCGACTGTTGTGAAAACAATCCAGCATCATCCAGTAGCAGCGAGTTCCACAAGCTAACGGTGCATTGCGCAAGCCCATCATGCACTGGTTCCCAATCGGTGCAGCCGGTAAGCCCCCAAGCCCTAGCAGGGGGGCAGAGGGGGCACCATCCTTCCCCTTCCCCACAGAACCCATCCATTCTCCCTCCGATCCGCTCAGCCCCAGGACTAGGGTTGCCAGCTCCAACTTGGGAAATTCCTGGAGATCTGGGGGGTGAAACCTGGAGAAAATGGGGTTTGGGGAGGGAAGAGACCTTGGCATGGCATCATTCAATAGAGTCCACCACCCCCCGCCCCCAAGGTTGCCATTTTCTCCAGGTGAACTGATCTCTGTGGCCTGGAGACCAGCTGTAATTCCGGGAGATCTCCAGCCACTACCTGGAGGCCGGCAACCCTGCCCTTTTCCCGGGTCTACAGAAAGGAGTGTCCCTGAAGCCGCGCAGGCGATTCTCAGCCCAGCCCGCCGGAGCGCCCCTCCAGCACCCCTACACGCAACGCAGCCCAAGCGGCGCTTCGCCCGTTACGCGCCCGGGGGGGAGGCGAGGAGGCACCGGGCGGAGAGCGCGGCGCAAGGCAGGCGCAGGCTGCGTAACGCGCGCAGGGCGCCGGCGGGAGCCCCTGGCCTCCGCGCCCCGCCTCGGGCTCCCCCCGCGGGAGCGCCCCGGCCTCCTCCCGGCCGCGGCGCGCACTGACCTGGTGCCTTTGTCGCCCATGGCCGGCCGCCGGGAGCCCAGAGCCGAGCGGAGAGGCGGGCGAGGCGCGCCGAGTGCCGGCGCTGCTGCTGCTGCTGGCGGCCTCCCTCCCTCCTTCCCTCCCTCCCTGGAGCGCCGAGGAGGGGCAGGAAGGAAGGCAGGAGGACGGCCCCGCCTGGCCCCGCCGCCCGGGATTGGCCGCCTCCGCCGCAGCCCCGGCTGCCCGGGGCGGCGCGCACGGAGCGGGGCCGGGGAAGCGCTGCGCGGCTCCTCCCGGCCCCCCCGTGGCCAACGCGCTGTGGGCCGTCGCAGGGGGCTGCTGCCGGGCCCCTCGCCCCGGCCTACCTCGCAGGGCGCCGAGGGAGACGAAGGGGCAGCCTGACCTCCCCCCCCCAGCCCCTGGGCGGGAGGGAAGCCCAACGGGTGTCTCCTGGGTTTTGGAGCCGCGCAGGGCAGGGGCACCTCCAGGGCCAAGAAGCCGGAGGCCAGAAAGGAGCAGGGGCGAGCGTTGCCAACCTCCAGGTGGAGCCTGGAGAGCTGTCTGAATTGCAGCTGGGCTCCAAGCAACAGCTGGAGAAAATCATCATCAGCTTGTGCTTATATTATCACTCTTCGGGGCAGATTAGGGCCGCACTCGGAACAGTTAATAAGGCAGCGTCATTGTGAGGGGTGGGGGGCTGAGAGAGCCGTGACTGACCCCAGGTCACCCAGCGGGCTTCAAGCGGAGGAGTGGGGGATCAAACCCAGTTCTTCAGATTATAGTCCCGCACTCTTAACCACTACACCAAACTGGCTCTAGTAGGATTGTCAACTACCAGGAGAAACTTCTTGTCTGGGTATGTGTGTGGTGCCCTCAAGTCATAGCTGACTTATGGCGCCCCCTGGCAGGGTTTTTATGGCAAGAGTCTAACAGAGGTGGTTTGCCATTGCCTGCCTCTGCAGCCCTGTCTTCGCTGGAGGTCTCCCATCCAGTTACTAACCAAGGCCGACCCTGCTTAGCTTCTGAGATCTGACAGATCAGGCTCACCTGGGCTATCTGGGTCAGCCCCCTGGGTTTTTTTAATAGTGGCTTAATATGTAGACATGTGCGCAGGCATACAGGTAAATCATATTGCCTAACAAACAACGTCCCATTAAGCTGAGAAAATCATCATCAACTTGTACTTATCACTCTTCAGGGTAGATTAGGGCCACGCTCAGAACAATAAGGCAGTGTCATTGTTATCCCCCCCTGTGAGGTGGGTGGGGCTGAGAGAGCTCTGAGAGAGCTGTGACTGCCCCAAGGTCACCCTGCTGGCTTCAAGCAAAGGAGTGGGGAATTGAACCTGCCTCTCCAGATGAGAGTCCTGCTGCTCTTAACCACTACACCAAAATGGTTGCTCTGGAGGGTAGACTCTCTGGCATTACAACCCCACTGAGGTCTCCTCCCTCCTCAAACCCCGTTGTTTCCAGAATCCACCCCCAAATCTCCAGGAATTTTCTTACTCAGAGCTGGCAACCCTAAAAGATCTGTTCCCCAGGGGGGAAATGGCTGCTCTGGAGGGTGGACTTTGTGGCATTATACCCCACTGAGGTCCCTCCCTTCCCCAAACCTCTCCCCCCACCCAGGAGCCACCCCGAAATCTGTAGAAATTTTCCAACCCAGAGTTGGCAACCTGAATCGGAGCTTGCTTCGTCAGATGCCAACTCTCATGAAAGTAAGGTTGCCAACCTCCAGGTGGGGGCTGGAAATCTCCCAGCATTGCAACTGGTCTCCAGACAACAGAGAGCTGTTTCCCTGGAGGAAAGGGCTGCTCTGTGACATCGTGTCACTTCTGAGCTCCGTCCCCTCCAATCTCGCTACCCCTCCGGAATGGTCTTCTGTCAATCAGTTGGCGGCAGGCTCGAGAAACTGCCCTTTGGCTCCCCAGTCTTATCTGATCTGATTCTCAGCAGATCCCCAGCGTAGGTCTTTTTGCATCACCTCCTATCTGAGATCCTTTTCAGTGGAGATGGTAGGGATTGATCCTGGGACCGCCCGCATGCCAAGCAGCCTCCCTAAAATGCTGTAATGTGCAGCCCTTCCTTTCTCCTCCGGTGTGTCCTTGACTCGAACCCAGGACCGGCCACACCTCCAAGCAGGAATCATACCCTGAGACAGACAAGCCTGGTAAATTCCCCAGCGATGCCTTCCTGAGCACAAAAACGTGCAGGAGCCTTCAGCCAGCCCAGCCAGACAGGAGGGCGAGCCAGACCTGCAGCTAGGGAAGGAATATACGCTGTGCAGAGGGATGCGGCACTCGGAGCCAAGCTACAAGTGACGAATGACGCTTGCCTGGCAAGTGAAGAGACTCACGTGCATCCCTCCCTGTTCACTTGCCATTCACTTGCACTCCATGTGATCAAATGGAGCGCAAGTGAATGGCAAGTGAACAGGGAGGAATACACGTGAGTCTCTTCACTTGCCAGGCAAGTGTCATTCGTCACTTGTAGCTTGGCTCATTCACTTGCGCTCCACGTGAGCAAGCGGAGTGCAAGTGAATGGCAAGTGAACAGGGAGGAATACACGTGAGTCTCTTCACTTGCCAGGCAAGTGTCATTCGTCACTTGTAGCTTGGCTCATTCACTTGCGCTCCACGTGAGCAAGCGGAGTGCAAGTGAATGGCAAGTGAACAGGGAGGAATACACGTGAGTCTCTTCACTTGCCAGGCAAGTGTCATTCGTCACTTGTAGCTTGGCTCATTCACTTGCGCTCCACGTGAGCAAGCGGAGTGCAAGTGAATGGCAAGTGAACAGGGAGGAATACACGTGAGTCTCTTCACTTGCCAGGCAAGTGTCATTCGTCACTTGTAGCTTGGCTCATTCACTTGCGCTCCACGTGAGCAAGCGGAGTGCAAGTGAATGGCAAGTGAACAGGGAGGAATACACGTGAGTCTCTTCACTTGCCAGGCAAGTGTCATTCGTCACTTGTAGCTTGGCTCATTCACTTGCGCTCCACGTGAGCAAGCGGAGTGCAAGTGAATGGCAAGTGAACAGGGAGGAATACACGTGAGTCTCTTCACTTGCCAGGCAAGTGTCATTCGTCACTTGTAGCTTGGCTCATTCACTTGCGCTCCACGTGAGCAAGCGGAGTGCAAGTGAATGGCAAGTGAACAGGGAGGAATACACGTGAGTCTCTTCACTTGCCAGGCAAGTGTCATTCGTCACTTGTAGCTTGGCTCATTCACTTGCGCTCCACGTGAGCAAGCGGAGTGCAAGTGAATGGCAAGTGAACAGGGAGGAATACACGTGAGTCTCTTCACTTGCCAGGCAAGCGTCATTCGTCACTTGTAGCTTGGCTCTCACTTCCTGCTGGTCCAGGGCTGAGATCGGAGTGGCTTCCCCACTTTGGCTGCTCCCTTTTTGGGGGCTCCCATCCAATCAAGCCTCAGAACGGGCACCCTGCTCTGCTTGGGTTCCCGTGCAAGGGAAGGAGATATTAAGAGCGGACAACACCCCTTGGGGATGCTGGAGGCGGAAGACCACCATTTGCAACAGTCTCTTTGTTTTAAAAGCATCCCACAAATGGAAAAGCAGCCTAGCAAAGCAATGTAGGGGCTCTTTTAATGCAAAGTCTGGACGTCTGGCACCCACAGCAGTTCAAGCCATTCTGCCCCCTTGTTTTTCTGCATGTCTGAACCAGACCTGCGGAATTACGGATCCAGCAGGGATCCAGTCAGTGGTGCTGTAGTTACGATGGTGCGATAAATAAATTCAAAAGGGCTGCTTTGCGCTGAGTCAGGCCAATGGGCCTGCCGGCAGAGACCCTCCGGAGTAGCCTATCCCCCTCCCCCCACTGAAGCAGTCTAGCCCTGTTCCCTGCACCGGTTTCCTCCAGTCCCCGCCCAATGCCTGCATCAATAGCAACAGTGTGTGTGGGGAGGAGCAGGTGAGTAAAAAGAGACCCGTGGCTGGTGCAAAGGATTTTGTCACCAGAAGCAGAGTACATCATGCCTTGCCCCCCGGCCCCTGTCCCACAGGGGCTGCTCCCCTTGCACGGGCGCAAGCCGAGTCGCTGTGCCCTGGATAGAGAACCAGCCCTGGACAGAGTGGCTTTTGCAGCAATCCCTTCAATGACAGCTTCACGGGCTACTCCTGCTGACAAACCCACACAGAGACCTGTTTTGTGCCGACCTCTGGAAAGACAGCCTGCTTTAAGGCGTGTCGTATGGAAGCAGGTTACAGTTGCAGGAGGCCGTCTGGACACGCTCCGCAGCCATTCAAGAGAACGAACCCCTCCCCAGTCCATCCAATAGTAAATGTGTGCCAGTCACAAAATGGGAAAACAGAGCCACCCATTGGCAAAAGGGGAGTTCTTATATACTTGCCAGAATGCAGATGAAAAGACCTGGCATTGTAGACGCTATCCAAGAAGAAAAATCCCCCAAAATCAATTGGGGAGGATTGAGCCAGAGACATCAGAGCAGCTGAGCTGGCAGCAGGGGGGAGGGGGGGGGAAGCAAGATGGGGAGGCCGGCCTGCTCACACCTTGAAGAGCCTATAAAACTGCAGAGGGGGATATTTCACCCGGGGAATTTCTCAGTCATTTACTCCCCACAGCTGTTCATAGTCTACCAGCATTTATTTTATGCAACAGAGAGAGGATGGTGGGTGACAGAAGGACCACTGAGGGCCAAGCTGCAGAAAGGAGGGGTGGGAGCACGTTATTCCAGGGTCTGCTGCAAAACTGACCTGTCGTTGCAAGGGATATTTCCTATTTCAGATGGAGGCAGCATGTTAACTGCTACTAAACAGGCGTGACTCTTTGACATCCTTGCCCAAGCCAAGCCTCCACGGAAAGAGGGGCTTTTGAGGACAGGTATTACAGAAAACCACCAACCCTCTCCCCTGAATACTTAAGAATTGTTTCCCAGCAAAACCCATCCTGGAGACGTTAGATCCAAATCCTAACGAAGGTCTGGCATCTGACAACAGGAGAGAGTGATACCATTTCCTGAACGTTTAACAAAGCCAAAGGTGTTTTTTTTTTAAAAAAGCCATTTAATTACCTCTGCGGAAGCAAGAACTGCCAAATTCTTTAGCAGCTTAAATAGTAGTTTATCCGTGTATCACTAAGAGCAATGGGGCCTAAACAATGACGAATTGAGGGTTGAATCACCTCTGTCCAAGGGAATCAAAGACCAGTGCTACAGCCAAGTGCGAGTGAGACGTGTGTTGTGGCTTTACTCCTGGAGGTCGATTACCTGGAGGTCGATTACCTGGAGCTGGTTCAGCTCCTCAAATATATGCTGCATCTCCACCAGAAGGTCTTCATGTCTCAGGGCAACCTCCAGATCTTGCCTGATAGAGATCAGCCTGTGAAATAAGTTCGGCCTGCCCAGCTCTCTCTGAAAAAACGGGTGGTAGGCCAACCTCACCAGGCATCGGTCGTGCACCACCAGAAATTGGCGAAGTTCCACCAGACATTTCAGACAGCTTCCAGGTTGCAATTCCTCCAGGTCCTCCTGGAGCACAGTCATGTGTTCCAAGCAATCCTCTCCATCCCAGCCGTAGCCTCCAATACTTTCTAGGAAGTCCTTCATGTTCAAAAAGATCCCCAAAGCCTTTCGGGGGGCAAACCGACACACTGTGCTATGGACTGGAATCAAGGCATGCACAACTTCATCGGTGATTTCAGGCACCTTCCACTGCTGAGTCAGAACCAAAATGGATCTCAGTTCTTTCTCAATTTTGGACAGGTTATTGAGAAAAAGGAAGTAGTCATCGTCCTCCAATGAGTCCAGTACGGAGAGGAGAACTGTTACAAAGTCCACTGCGCGGGTAAGATCCAATTTACCTTTCTCCTCTTCCTCCTCCTCCTCCTCCAGTGACACTCTGTCCAGTCCTACCGTAGCCCCCAGCTCCGCCAAGGCCCCCGGGAGCACATTCAGGCTTCCGATGTAATCGTTTGCCCACATCAGCGCTGGCTCTCCGCCAACAGATCCGGTCTTCTCTACTCAAATAACTTCAGAGTCCGCCGTGCCTAGATTTAACCCCTGCAAAGGGTAGCGTGCAAGAGAGAGAGTGTGCGTGGTTAAGGAACTGCATTTTAAAACACAGCTTTAAAATAAAGGGAGATCTTTTAAATGTCAGTTTCTTAAAAGGTTTGTCAGTCCTGACCGGGACAGCCCAGGCTAACCCCATCTTGGCAGATCTCAGAAGCTAAGCGGGATTGGCTCTGGTTAGTTCTTGGATGGGAGACCAGGGTTGCCACAGAGACCACAGGAAATGGCAAACCACCTCTGTCCCTCTCTTGCTTTGAAAACGCTACAGGGTCACCATCAGTCAGCTGCGACTTGACGGCACTTGCCACCTCCAAGAAGTTTATATCCGGTCTTCTCTTCGAGTTGATGTCAGAGGCAGCTTAGATCAAGGTTAAGCTGCCTGTACTAAAAAATGTAAATTAAAAACTAAATGTAAACTAAGAACAGGACATTGCAGTAAAGCTGCTTCAGTTCCGTGGGGTGGGGGGGCTTCACTTCATGCTAGATACATGTTTTGCTCTCCAGCACCATTACAGTTGTGATCAAAACAGAGCTCGAGGTGGGACCAGGGAGAATTGCACATAGAGGCAGCCATGCTTCTCAATAGCAGGGATCTCCAGGAGTCCCAACTACCCACTTTTATCACGCCCCCCAACCCCTAGGTTAAAGACCGTTTCGTTCCTTATTAGGAGGATTTAACACTGTCCCTTTCCTCAGGTTCCAGAGGGGGACAAACCAGAAAGTTAGAAAGATAAAGAGGTCAGGGGGCATCTGTTTACTCTTTACTGCCCTGAACTATTGTTTGATGCGTAGACTGCTAATCTCAGGACTTCTTCCTCATGACAGCCTTCTCTTCCTCTCTTTGTCACACAACCATCTCCTCTCCGTCTTGCACCATGGATGCAGGACTTGTCCTGCATCTATACCCTTCCTTAGACTAGATAGGAAGGTGGGAATCGCTCTCTCCTTTTTCCTATCAGAATATGGCATTCCTATAATAAAGAACTCTTACATCTTTTCTAAACCCAAGCTAAGTAAAGTTTGTTGTTTTCTCTCTCACACACTCACGCCAGCCAACAAGTTCCAAACTCCCATCACATTCTCTCTCCTATTGCTATACTTTGCCCAGATATATATATGCCTTTTAATAGGTTAAGGGTCCAGGGTTTTAAAAAAACAGCAGAGATGTATAAAGTATAACACACATTTACAGAAAGCCACTGCAAAACGCGCACCCACACGTATCCACAACTAGCAATGTACTAGCTGTGAAATCAAACGCAAATTGAATAAGTGCCTATTCAGAAACATCTGCCTCTATGGAGTAAGTGATGCTAGCCCCAGAACTTTCCGGTGCTTGTAGGTGAGACAGCCATTTTGGGTAGCTCCCCCCTCCCCCCACTATCTTCTCTCAATTCTAGAAGTTCCCACAGGCTTAACGAGGTTGGAGACCCAGGAGCTAAATAAACGCCTGGTCTTGGTGTAACTACCTGTATTAGAAGCTCATATATCTTTGGCTGTCTGGTGCTGTACAAATTAGCAAAGGCAGCTGTGCTATAAAAGGATAGGAACTGTGGACTACAACGTTATGTACTGCCTGTTACTGTAAGTATGATCGTAATATCCAGTTTCTGCATTTACGTATAACGTGGATGCACTTGCAAGTGCATCGAGTGGTCGCGCAAGTGCTGTCACACGTGGGTACTGCACATGTGTGGCTTGGCACAGATGGAAACTTTTAGAGCTGTATCAGGTGTGTGAGCCCCCCCCCCCCAACTCCTTCATTGCCAGCGGACGAAGCTTCCTGTGGCATTTGGACAGACGGAGTCAACCGAAACAAAACAAGAACAGTCTAGTTGGATCAGTGCCAGAAACGAACAGCCAAATACTTTTGGAAGCCCACAAACGAGACCGGAGAGAGACGGTTATCCCCACCTGTGCGTGTGCCAAAATCAAGAGCTCAGGGGCATACCAACTTACCATGGAGACGGTATTTGGGCATCAAGCTGGTATCAATACAACTCTCCGCCGTGCATTTTACTATCAGTTAAGTTACTGCTTTGCCAGCCGTAATATAGGGCAGAAAGTTTTATAGTTACATGCAGGGTGATGTGGAGGACTTTTGTGAGTAGCTAACTCTAATCTCAGTGACAAGAGAAGCAAAAGTGCTACATCTATAAGCTTAAGCATCAGGTCTTTCTTTCAAGCTTACAAGTCTGTCCTATTCCTTGTTGGCCTTTTTTTAAAGACTTCGCCAACACATACTCTATCCTGACCTGGATAGCCTAGACAAGCCCGATCTCATCAGATCTCCGAAGCTAAGCAGGGATGGCCTTGGTTAGTAATTGGATGGGAGACTCCAAAGAAGACCAGGGTTGTAGAGGAAGGCCACAGCAAGCCACCTGTTGCCAAGAAAACCCCACCAAGGGTGGCCATGAGTCAGATATGATGAGACGGTACTTTCCATCACCAATAACTCTATCAGATTATGAATTCACAAATAAGGATAACCAAATCAGAGAATTTCCAGAGCTTCTAATTTATTTAGACAGGTAAATAACAGCAAAAATGTCTCTAAAAAGAAACAGCTTCTTAATTAACTCACCGACTGAGAAACGAAGATTTGCACCTTTATTAACCGTAGAAAACACCAGTGAGAAGTAGTAACGTCAAGGCCTGCTCTCTTTATAAAGGGCTTTCCTCCACACAGGTGTAAGAATTCTTTCCCCAGGCAGAGCGTGGCCCAGATCCTGGAAAGCCCATGTGTGCATTTTACCTGGATAAGTATTCCAATGGCAGCGACCTAAGCAAGCCCTTCCTTAGCTGTAACTCAACAGCCTAGTCGCGATTAAACTTTGCAAGAAATCAATAGTTGGAAGGGGGGATAGAGTTGCCAACAGGCCTGGAGAAAAAAACAACCCTCTCCTTTTATTAGTGGCTTAATGCGAGGAACGGGCAGTTGAAGCTTTCATGGCAGGGAGGTAAACAACATCTCTTGTTTCCTAACATCCCATTAAGCCTCCATTAAAGGGACAGGCCTTTTTTCCTTCCAGGCAGTTGGCAACCCCTGAGCACAATAGACGAAGAAGTACAGCCTTCCTGCTGGACAATTTTTTCTTTAGACGATTGCCAGCCTGGGGTGGAGTGGGGAAAACCATTTGGAAATTTTCTCCCCAGATCCTTCTTAGGGACCTGAGCTGGCTGATTCACCTTGTTTAGTGGGGGAGGGGGGGCAGAGGGGGGACATTTTCCCTTACAGTGTCCCTTGAACTGCAGTTAAGGTTGCCAGCTCCAAGTTGGGAAATTCCTGGAGATTTGGGGGGTGAAACCTGGGAAAAGTGGGGTTTGGGGAGGGAAAGGACCTTGGCATGGCATAATTCCATAGAGTCCACCCCCCAAAGTAGCCATTTTTTCCAGGTGAACTGATCTCTCTGGCCTGGAGACCAATTGTAATCCCGGGAGATCTCCAGCCACTACCTGGAGGCTGGCATCCCTAACTGCAGTCCAGCAACTGGAAAATAAGCAGCTATTGCTTCTCATCTCCTCTGCATGTAAGAAGACTCTGTTAAAGGCACAGAAGCCTTTCATGGGCCTAGCAAACTTGATCCAACTATGTTTTTATTCTGCACGATCTGTCCTTAACCCCTCTCCGTCTGTGTGGGCGCAGCTGATCATGTGGAGTGTGAATGTGTCGCTTCCATAAAGCACACTCCAAGTTCCACCCCTGGCTAGCCAGTCCCTGACACACAGAGCGTCACATGCTAGGCACAACTGTGTGTGTGCACGTGTATGAGAGACAGACTGTGAGTGAATGGGAGGGGTCCCTTGACCTGCTTTCATAGGCTCCTCCAGCCACTCTGTCCTTCCCACAGAAAATGAAATCCTGCCCTCAAGTCATAACTGACTTATGGCAACCCCCGGTGGGGTTTTCATGGCAAGAGACTAACAAATAGGGTTGCCAGTCTCCAGGTAGAGGCTGGAGATCTCTTGGAATTACAGCTGGTCTCCAGGCCACAGAGATCAGTTCTCCTGGAGAAAATGGCTACTTTGGGGGGGTGAACTCTATGGAATTATGCCATGCCAAGTTCCTTTCCCTCCCCAAACCCCACTTTCTCCAGGTTTCACCCCCCAGATCTCCAGGAATTTCCCAACTTGGAGCTGACAACCCTACTAACAGGGGTGGTTTGTCATTGCCTGCCTCTGCAACCCTGGTCTTCCTTGGAGGTCTCCCATCCAATTACTAACCAAGACTGACCCTGCTTAGCTTCTGAGATTGGTCGAAATCAGGCTCTCCTCCCCGCCCGTTTAGGATTATGAGCTGCCTGGAGAAAAAAGATGTCCTGTCTCTTTAGTAGAGATGACTTTGGCACGTTAATTATCAGAGGATGTTATTTACCTCCATGCCACGAAAAGATTCAGCTACCCAGCTCCACAAATTAAACTTCTATTAAAGGGACAGGATTATTTCCCCCCTTTAGGCTCGTTGGTGACCATACTTCTTCCCCAATACAGAAGGCCAGCTCTGGCTTTCCTCCACTTTATTGGAGCAGAAAGTGCTTCAGAAAAGCCCAGCGGGCATCGCTTTAGTGACGGCCGGAACCCTCCTTTGGAAATAGCTGCCTCCACCATAGGCGAAGGCTTCCTTGGAACCTCCCAACAGCTTGCCACTAGACCTTACTTCCAAGGCAGCCGTTTCGCGGCAGCATCCATTGCCCCTGCTCAATATTCTAAAAGCGCCTGCAGGTTTGACAGGGTGGAGGGTCCCCTGCTATGCCACGACAACTCCCTGACCTAAAGAGCTTGCCATTTCAGTTTTGACAATGGGGCAGACCCCAAAGGAGGGAAGGACGGGAGGAAGCAGCCCGTTGGGTACGATTCCGAGCAAAAGTGGCTACAAGAGCCAGTGGGGTGCAGTGGCTAGAGTGATGGATTAGATCTGGGTAATCCAGGTTTAATTCCTTGATCTGCCTTGGAAGCTTGCTGGGTGACATTGGGCTAGTCACACACTCTCAGGCTAACCTACCGCACAGGTCATAGATCCGGAGGAGTTAGCCGTGTTAGTCTGTAGTCGCACAATAGTAAAGAGTACAGTAGCATCTTTTAGACTAACCAATTTTATTGTAGCATAACCTTTCGAGAACCACAGCTCTCTTCGTCAGATGCATCTGTAGCATAAGCTTTCAAGAACCACAGCTCTCTTCTTCAGATGCATCTGTAGCATAAGCTTTTGAGAACCACAGCTCTCTTTGTCAGATGCATCTGTAGCATAAGCTTTCAGGAACCACAGCTCTCTTCCTCAGATGCATCTGTAGCATAAGCTTTCGAGAACCACAGCTCTCTTCTTCAGATGCATATGTAGCATAAGCTTTCGGGAACCACAGCTCTCTTCTTCAGATGCATCTGTAGCATAAGCTTTCAAGAACCACAGCTCTCTTTGTCAGATGCATCTGTAGCATAAGCTTTCAGGAACCACAGCTCTCTTCCTCAGATGCATCTGTAGCATAAGCTTTCGAGAACCACAGCTCTCTTCTTCAGATGCATCTGTAGCATAAGCTTTCGAGAACCACAGCTCTCTTCCTCAGATGCATCTGACGAAGAGAGCTGTGGCTCTCGAAAGCTTATGCTACAATAAAGTTGGTTAGTCTTAAAGGTGCTACTGGGCTCTTTACTACCTCACAGGGTTGTTGTGAGGCAAAAACGGAGAGGAGAATGATGTAAGCCACTTTGGGTTCCTATAGGGGAGAAAGGCGAGGTATAAATAATAATAATAATAATGGATGTTGGTTTTGTTTTCCTCTGGGATGGAGAAAAGTGAGTTGTGGAGGGATGTGAAAAAAGTGAGTGAAAGTGACTTGACCCCACAGCAGTGTTCTGGGAGGACCTTCCTAAGAGACTGTGAGGGAGAACAGGCTCAGTTGTCTAAGAGCCAAGCTACAAGTGACGCCTGACACAGGTTGGACGTTTGTCAGCTTCCCTCAAGTTTTGATGGGAAATGTAGGCGTCCTGGTTTTACAGCTTGGCTCTCCATTACAGCTGCAAGACCAGGATGCCTACATTTCCCATCAAAACTTGAGGGAAGCTGACAAGTGTCCAACCTGTGTCAGGCGTCACTTGTAGCTTGGCTCTAAGCGTCTACAGGTTGACCTTGGCACAGCACCTTGTGCAATTTATGTTCCTTTAAATGAGGTCATGCGCAATGCTCAGGCTGTGCCAGGAACACACAGGCGAAGCGGTTTCCCTTTCGAACCTGGGGTTGCCTGTCTCTCTTTGGGTGTTTCACTACTACTTTGAGCATGGCACGTCCTGCCTTCTTGCTTCCCACCAAGTCAAAGTCTGCAGTGACCATTTCTCGCAGGTAAATTGAGGGCAGCTTTGTTACTAGTGAGGAGCCTGAACTCCCATGGTCCTCCCTATTGGTACCGGGTTTCTTCTAAGCTCCCAGAGAAGGCGACCCTGACGATTCTGGACCGTAAGTCTCCACGCTGGCACTTTGTATCTTTAAAGCTGCAATCGGACATCGCTTTCCTGAGGAAAAAAAACCCTCCCATTTAATTCAACGAGGCTTACTTTTGAATAAACGGAGGCTATCCTATTAGCTATCAGTTAACAGACATGGCTAATGAGCGAAGCATATCCGGTTGGCTTCTATTTCCAGATAACCTTCAAAGCAATATCTGCCTTGTCTGGGAGCTGCCCCAGATCCTAAAGAATTTGACCATTCCCTGCCATGTGGACCACAACATTTGTTGCCTGCGATCTGCTGACCACCACGGGTCTGCTCCAGCTCCAACCATGTCCCTTCTGAGAATTTATTTATTGTTTATTTACAAAATTTTTATCCTGCCTTTCTGGCCTCATCGGGGCCACCGAGGCAGCTGACAGATTAAAAACAACCATCATAAAATCACATCTTAAAAACTATTAAAACCAACAAAACATCATTAAAACAATTAAAACCAAAGCTAAAACACACTTACAAAAGCATAGAAACAATGAAATGGAGTGGTGCGGATGGATCACCGAAGGAATCCCAAACAAAACAAGGAAGTCTTCACTCACTGGTAGAAGATGGCAACTGAAGGGGTAGACAAGGCTCTCTGGGGAAGAGAGTTCGAGTTTCGGTGCCATGACCGAGACGGATCTCTTCTGGGTAGCCCCCCCCCCCCAGCTAATCTCATAAAGTGGGGATACCTGAAGCAGGGCCTTAGACAAGGACCAGAGTGTTGAGGTAGGTTTGCAAGGGGATAGACGGTTCCTCTGATATGCTGGTCGCAAGCAATATAGGGGTTTAAAAATCAATACCAACATCTTGAATTGTACTGGGAAACGGACTGGGAGCCAGTATAAATGGGCCAAGACTGCAGTGATACGTTCTCCGCCATCCACTCCAGTCAACATCTGGGCTGCATGGTGTGGTAACAGAATGGTTACATCAGAGTCGCTTGAAATTGAATCCCCTGAAGACGGAGGTTCTGTGTCTGGGTCGTGGGGCAATCGAGCTGGGGACCCGGCTCCCAGCCCTCGATGCGGTACAATTGAAACCTTCACTGGTGGTGAGGAGTCTGGGTGTGACCTTGGATGCCACACTTTCAAGGGAGGCCCAGGTCACCACTGTTGCCAGGTCTGCCTTTTTTCATCTTTGACAGGGCAGGCAACTGGCGCCCTGTCTTTCGCCCCGGGACCTGGCCACAGTAATCCATGCAATGGTCACCTCCAGGCTAGACTACTGCAACTCACTCTACGCTGGGCTGCCCTTGGGCCTGACCCAGAAGTTACAGCTGGTCCAGAATGCAGCGACACGCCAATCCGAGAGCACATTCATCCTGTGCTGTGCCAGCTGCACTGGCTCCCAGTGGAGTTCAAGGTGTTAACCTTGGTGTTTAAAGCCCTTCACGGACTGGGACCTGCATACCTGCGGGGCCGCCTCTTCCATTATGTCCCCTGCAGGGCATTGCGCTCTGCAGACAAGCAACTCCTGGTGGTCCCTGGCCCGAAGGACATCCGTCTGGCCTCAACCAGGGCCAGGGCTTTTTCTGCCTTGGCTCCGGCCCGGTGGAACACTCTCCCATTGGAGATCCGGGCCCTGCGGGACCTGTTACAGTTTCACAGGGCCTGTAAAACGGAGATGTTCCACCGGGCCTTCGGCTGAGTGCCAGCGGGTGTCTCCCTTCTTCCATCTAAGACCACCACTTCTTCCGGGGGTGCCCTCGGCCATCTGCTGTGCCCGTACACGGACTCCCAATATTTGTCTAAATAGCCTGCGCCTGGACTATTTTAATGATTTTTAAAACATTATTATTGATTTTATGTTTTTGTGAGTTTAATGTATTTTTTAATGTTGTTAGCCGCCCTGAGCGCATCTGTGGGGAGGGCGGGGTATAAATCGAATAAAATAAATAAATAATAAATAAATTCTGTACTCATTGAAGTTTCTGAACTCTTTTCAAGGACAGCCCCACATGGAATGCGTTGCAGTAATCTAATCTAGACGTCACCAGGGCATACCCCACCATGGCAAGATAGTTTCAGAACGGGCTGTCGGCTCTGATGAATACAGGACATGGGGGTCTTCCTATTCTCTGCCCCTCACCCAGTTCCAAAATTACCTGGAAATAAAGCAACTTTTGGAGGCGCAGCTGGTTCCGTATACTTTCTCCCCATTGTTTTAGAGAGCCTTTTATTTACATTTCACAAACAAGCTTCCATTTTCTCCCCGTGTCAAAGCACAGAGGGAGCGAGAGATGCCCCCAACGCCATGTGTTAGCTTGAGGAGGGTTCTGGGAAAAAAAATATGAAACAGCTTGGTGCAGTCTCCCCTCTGCGCTTGGCGTAGTAAAGAACACACAAGGCCGTCTGAATTACAAGCCCAACCATTTATGCTTACAAGGGATCGGTTTAGATAACATTACAAGCCTGGCCAACATTTCTCTCCCCCGGCCCTTCGGACCCAACCAGGCAATCACGAAGCATTATAATGCAGGGGAAAGAAGACGTGCCCCCCCCCAACCCGGAGCTTCACACGTTGGATAATGCACTTTCAATGCACTTTATCAATCGTTTAAGGTGGATTTTTTGTTCTGCACACAAAAAAATCCGTTCCAAATGATCTATAAAGAGGATTGGAAGTGCATTATCCAACGGGTGTGGAAGCACTCTGTGAATGTACGAAGCAGCCTGCTGTGGTGTCAGTCCCACCTCCCTGTCCATCAAGCCCAGCAGCGGCTCCGCTGGCCAGAGGGTTAGGCGGAGAAATGCCCTTCCCATCACCTGCTGACTGACAGCTGGAGATGCCAGGGACGGAACTGGCTGGGGCCTTGTGCCAGGACCCCTTTCCAAGTGGCTTCTGGTTCTTATTGACAAAGATGAGCCGGAGAATTTTCCAGCCGTGGCTGTGCCCTTGTCGCCCGCCACCCTCCATTGTTTTCCGATGGGTTTCTTGTCCTCCCCTTGGGGCAGGGAGGTTCTAGGAAGGTCACAACTCTCGCCAATCTTTCACCTGTCCTTTGGAAAGGTTATCTAAGAAGTGCTTGAGATTTCATGCTAGGGGAAAGCTAGGAATGCTCTTCTGAGACTGAGGTCCTCTGTGCTTGGCGGAGACCTCTTGTTGGAGGCTCCAGGCCCCAGGTTCCGGCCCTAGAAAGGCCTTTTTCAGTGGTGGCACCTCGAGGAGAGAAATCCGCGCTGCCAACATCCTAGGAAGACTGGGCCACTCGCTGGTGATTCTAAGTAGACTGCAGGAGACAAAGGCAGATGAAGAAGGACAGGGTGGCTGTCCTACCCCACCCAGCCCCAGGACCGGGGCTATCTCCACAGGACCAGCTTCTGACACTGGTCCACACTTCCAATGTACATCCCGGATGGTCCCCAGGCCACTGCATTCACCGAAGACCTAAAGGCAAGAAAAGATCAGAGAAACCAGTCACACCCGTCTCTTTAAGGGTTTGGACAGAATCTGTGCAGAAGACCTGCCCTTTGCCTTCCTCTCTCTTCTGATGCAGCTCTTGAGATGCCCAAGCTGGAGGGGTATGGGCAAAACGGCTCCCTCCCCTGGCTATGCAAAAGGTACAGAGTGGAAGGCTCATTCAGGCGGAAGGGACATTCGTTCAGCTTCTCTTTCGTTCCTTCTACAAGGCAGCAATCGTGGATCTATGTGAAGAGGAACTGACCCCTCCTATGGTACCGTCAAGCCTACTGCAGCGCTTGGCATTGGTATTCCTCTTAAAGCACCAGCAGGGGGAGCTGTAGCATTAACTGTCAATACTCTGGCTGAAGACAGAGAAAATCTGATGGGTGGTGGTGGAAAGAGTCATAGCTCACTTATGGTGACCTCTGCTGAAGTGTTCAAGGCAAGAGACTAACAGAGGTGGTTTGCCACCACCTGCCTCTGCAACCCTGGTCTTCGTTGGAGGGCTCCCATCCAATTACTAACCAAGGCCGACTCTGCTTAGTTTCTGAGATCTGATGCAATTGGGCTTGCCTGGGCTATCCAGGTCAAGACATATCTGACGGAGTCAACTGGAAACTCATCTCAAACATGAATGGGCAGGAGATTTTTTAATTTTACTGTACTATTTTTATAGTCCACCTTCTTATTGGGACTCAAGGCGGATTATACAATGTCAGTGGATGCTATCAATAGGTTGAGTCAGCTAATAATAATATAGTAATAATAATAACATTAGATTTATATACTGCCCTTCAGGACAATTTAATGCCCACTCAGAGCAGTTTACAAAGTATGTCATTGTTATCCCCACAACAACACCCTGTGAGGTGGGTGGGCCTGAGAGAAGTCTGAGAGAGCTGTGACTAGCCCAAGGTCACCCAACTGGCTTCAAGTGGAGGAGTGGGGAATCAAACCCGGTTCTCTAGATTAGAGTCCCGCACTCTTAACCACTACACCAAACTGGCTCTACAACAAGGTATAAATAACAAGGTATAATAAACATGGTATTAGGATTGGATTACAGAAATCTGAAACCAGCATGGAGTATTAGAGACAATTCAGGATGCAGATATAGTGCAGAAAAATTACTCTTTTACACCGCTTGTTAATGTATGACTCCCCCATAACCCCCCCCCCCAGTCAAGTCCCAACGTGAGCCTCTCAGCTCTGTGGTTTGTGGCCTGCTGCTATGAGCTGCTCACCTGTGAACTCCGGGCAAGCTCTTTTCCAGGCTGCCTGTCTCCATATTCCAGAGGAAGAGAGTGCCGTCAGCAGAGCCCACCAAGGCATAGCTTTTATCAGGGCTGAAGCAAAAGAGAAGAAATCGGAGCATCAGCGGGACGCAGAGGAGAGGTCCCTGCTAGCCACAGAACAGGGCTCCAGGGAATGAACAAACAAGAATAAAAAGGAAGGGGTCGTCAATCCCGTGGACCAGATGGGGTACATCCGAGAGTGCTTAAAGAACTTTAAAAAGAGCTTGCAAATCCTTTGTCAACCATCTTTGAGGACAGGAGATGTGCTATAAGACTGGGGGAATGCCAATGTCACCCCGATCTTCAAAAAAGGGGAAAAGGGTGGTCCCGGGAATTACAGGCCAGGCAGCCTGACCTCTGTCCCAGGGAAGATACTGCAACAGATATTAAAGGCCTCAGTCTGCAAGCATCTGACAGACGAAGTGTTGATACGGGGAAGTCAGCATGGATTTGTCCCCAACAGGTCCTGCCAGACCAACCTCGTCTCCTTCTATGATCGAGTGACAGGCTGACTGGATTGTGGGAATGCTGTCAATGCAGATTATCTGGATTTCAGTAAAGCTTTTGACAAGGTGCCTCATGATGTTCTGAGGGTTTAGCAATGCTTATTCTGTGTACCTGGGCAGATCATGGGAGGGAGGGCAAGAAGGGTTACATCAGGGCTTAGTTCTCGGGGCCCCTCCTTACATGCCCAGGGCCGTTTCCACACGACTTACTGGCCTCTGGAACATTGCGCAAAACATGCGGAAGAGAGCGTCTTCCCATGCCAAATCGCACCAGGAAGATGCAATGTCACACAAACTCCCGGATGTCGTGCAAAACCGGCGCGATTTCATGTGAGAAGACGCTATCTTCCGCGTGTTTTGCACAACGTTCAGGAGGCTGGTAAGTCATGTGGCAACGGCCCAGGATAAGGCTGATCGCCACCTTGGAGTCAGGTAGCAAATTTCCCCCAGGCCAGTCTTAATGGAGTTTTACCATCTTCTAGGCATGGAGCAGGGGTCACTGTGTGTGTGTGTGTTTGGAGGTGTTTGGGAATTTCCTGGTTTTGCAGGGGGTTGGACTAGATGATCCTAGAGGTCCCTTCCAACCCTATGATTCTATGATGTTATGATGGATAAACTGGTGGAGTGGGGACTGGACTCTAGGATAGTTAGATGGATAGGGAATGGGCTGGAGAACCACACCCAAAGAATAGCTGCTAATGACATCACATCTGACAGGAGGGAGGTGTCCAGTGGCATGCCACGGGGCTTGGTTTGGGGACTAACTTGGCACTGAGTACCGCCAATCACAGAGACGGAGGAGGCGGAATAACCATATACCAGCAAAGATGCAGGGGAGGGGAGTTGGCAGGCTGAGCCACAAACTCCGGTCCAGGCCAGTGTGCTTGCTCCTGCTCCCCTCTACAGGCATTGGTTGGCCCCTCCATACGTTGAGCGTGCAGAGCTGCCTGTGTACCATTGGCAAGAAGGGAACCCTGGGGGCTGGGAGGGTAAAAGGAGCCGAAATTCCACATATTCAATATATTCAGCCTTCTCCTCACTGCAGGCCACCAGAGTGCTTGGGCCTAGGGACTTCCCAAAGACTCACTGAATATATTATCCACAGTTTTCAGAAAACTGCTCATAATCCAAAACTGGCGAGGCCAGATCAACATATACCAAAAGCAGAATTAAAAAGGGCACTTAAGGAAAGGGATGTCAAAATACACATTCGTTGGTAGCATTTCCAACCCTCTCTGAATTGGCACTTCCAGAGACTCACCTGAACACAGCCTTGGTCCAGTCAGAGCCGCATTTGAATCCTTCAGCCCTGAGAAACAAGAAGGGGGCCGTAAAGAAAGCTTTCTCGACGGCTTCCCACCGTCATAACACCGAGAACCCAGAGGACGAAAGTGTTCCGTCCGGGAATTCTACTTCAGATGCTGGCTTGCCCGAGTTCGATGCGATGCCCTCAAGTCCAAGGATCAGGAAATTCTGGACTTATAGGTGCATCCTGACTGTTAGCAGTCAGACCCCTATGGATATGCAATATCATAAACCCCTTGTCATTAGTCCTGGGCACTGCCTGGCCCAAGGCAGAGCGGGTGCCAGCCGGCCTGGAGACGGAAAGTCACCAAGACATGAGTCACAGGGGAAATGACTGACCGACAGTCCCCACGCCATGGAGAGCAGCAAAAATAATGAGGCCTTCTGAAAAAATTCCGCCTAATTTCAGCAACACCTTCCTTTACCTCCTCTCACTCAATTAACCTAATCGAAGCTATTCAGGACTCCTGACAGCCTTCCCATCCAGTACCTACCAGGTCAACAAACAACCTATAGACCTTTCCAGATAGCCATACCAAACCTCTCCCAAGTTATTGTCATACTTCCAGATAAGCCACCAGGCTATTGCTTTTGGGGAAAAGATGTCAGCGTTGCCCCAGGGAACTTTTTGCCCTATAACTGGACTTTCCAGCCATGTGCTCAGTGTGTCTGCACCTTGATACCTGTCCACGCACCATCAGTTTGAGCTTCTTCTCTTTGTGAAACACTGGTCATTTTGTTGCTCCTCCGTGGCCCCTCTCTTCCAGGTTTGATTCCCCACTCCTCCACTTGAAGCCAGCTGGGTGACCTTGGGTCAGTCACAGGGGCGGCGCAAGGGTTTACCTCGCTCGCGGGCGGCCGGACGCCCCCACATGCGCACTGGCCTGCGTGATGATGTCACGCGTGACATCATCACAGGAGCGCACGCACCGCCGCTGGCCCGATTGCTGCGGTGGGCGGCCTCCGAGCTCTCCCGCTCGGTTGCCTGCGCCGCCGCAGATGCCTGCCCGCGGTGGCTGCGCCTGGCCGGGGGCTTGTGCTGGCGGCCTACCTGGGCTCAATAGGCGCGCCGGCCCTGGTCAGTCACAGCTTCTAACTCTCTCAGCCCCACCCACCTCACAGAGTGTTTTGTTGTGGGGACAATAAAGGCATACTTTGTAAACTGCTCTGAGTGCGCATTAAGTTGTCCTGAAGGGCGGTATATAAATCAAATGTTGTTGTTGTTGTTATTATTATTCAGGACTGGTAATTATCACCCTTTCCGGAAATGGCTTTCCCATTTCTGCACTGTTTTCTTAGTTAGCCCTGTGTGTATGCTGTGTGTTGTTCTCTGCATGCTTGCCTTTTATTTCTCTTTTAATAAAAAATGTTTCCTGTTGAACATCTGCCTGATTTGAGAGCTCTTTAAGGGAATAATCCCCATAGACATAGGTGGAGAATCCCGGTTACGCCCTCTCGCTGCCTCCTTAAATGCTAATTCCCTCAACTAATTAAGGAGACCTCCTATTTGGGTAATAGTACAATCCCCAGAACAGTCAATCTTAAATGAGACCTCAAAGACTTAGGTCTCCCCAACCTGACACCAATCCCACACTCCCTTGGCTCGGCAGCCCAGTTGCCTTGGTGTCTCCAGCCCCTTACCTAAACACTTGCCGGATGTTGTGCATTCGTAGATCGATGACTTTGAGCGCGTTGTCCCGGGAGCAGCTCAGCAAGTGCATCTGGTCGGGGCTGACACTCAAGGAAGTCACCTTGCCTTCCACAGGAATCACCTGCGTGCAACCGGGTTCCCTGGGGACGGGAAATGGGTTACTTTCCTGCCCTTTGGAAGAAGCAGGCAGTCAATTCAACAGAAAGCTGCAATGTGCATACACCTTGAGCCAAACAGAACAGCCTTGTTTATTTGCACACCATTAAAACCATTTGCATAGCTTTTCTGCACATCCAAAGCCCTGCCGGGGGGGGGGGGGAGGCAGGTGGAGCGTGGCTTTCCCCTTCTCTCCTTATCCATAACGTTCTGGAATTGTTTACCCCAAATGCAATCTGAGCTTTGAAAAGATTAAATATGAGAAGCATAACAAAACGGAAGAAGCGTGGCTGCAGTCCAGTGAAAACAAGTGTGCTCTGGTGTCATGTTCAATTCAGTTCACTTAAATTTCTTTGGGCGGCTCCCAGGGAATTCTCATTTCAGTCTTCCGGTTATAGCTGTTCAGATGTCCTCAAAGCGTGCACTGAAAACGGGCAGCCCAACTCACAGAAGCAAACATGAACGTGAACAAAACTTCACCCCTCACCTGTATTATTTGTATATTGATTTTAGTTTTTGTTTTTATTGATTTTAACTGTTCACCGCCCAGAGCCCCTGGGGATGGGCGGTATATAAATTGAAAAATAAATAAATAAATAAATAAATATGCGGGGAAAGCAGCTTCCAAGATGGGGCCATTCAGAACAGAGGGGAAAGGGTCCTTCACTTCCCCCCTTGAGTCTTCCCTCCTAATCACATGTATGCCAGTCTGAATAGCTCAGAGCTATTCAGAGCCAGTTTGGTGTAGTGGTTAAGAGCAGCAGAACTCTCATCTGGAGAACTGAGTTTGATTCCCCATTCCTCCCCTTGAAGGCAGCTGGATGACCTTGGGTCAGTCACAGCTCTTCCAGAGCCCTCTCTGCCCTTCCCACCTCACCGGGTGATTGTTGTGAAGATAATAATAATAACACACTTTGTAAGCCGCTCTGAGCGGGTGTTAATGCTACATAAATCATATGTTGGCCCCAGAAACCTAATTAAAGGATTCTATGTTTGGGCCGTTAGCAGAGTCTATCAGTGGGGGAAAACACGCATCTGATGAAGAGAGCTGTGGTTTTCGAAAGCTTACGCTATAGTGGTTAGTCTTAAAGGTGCTACTGGACTCTTTACTATTTTGCTACTACAGACTAACACGGCTAACTCCTCTGGATCTATATCAGTGGAAACATGATTGTAGCAGGTGGTGAGCTGGTTCTGCTGGCTGGTGTGTGTGTGCAGGAGAGAAAATAACAAAGCATACACGTGCTTATATCAAGAAAGGAAGATAGATTTCTTTATTGCAGGAACTCCATACAATGAAAGGGAAGGAGGAGACACAGATCCTAACTACTTATCTAGTCTAAGGATGGACATGGATGCCAGGACAAGTCCTGCATCCGTGGTTCCAAGATGGAGGGAGGTGAAGGGGAGAGATGTTGTCTGGAATAAAGCCAGGAAGAGAAGAGTGAGAAGGAGGGAGTCAGGAGGAGGAAGTCCTGAGAAGAGCAATCTACATATCAAAAGATAGTCAGAGCAGTAAACAGTAAACAGAGTGCCCTGACCTCTCTATCTTTCTAACTCTTTGGTTTGTCCCCCTCTGAAACCTGAGGAAAGGGACAGCACTCAATCATTCTCTTCCATCAGTTAAGTTGTCCTGAAGGGTGGTATATAAATTGAACGTTATTATTTATTATCAAACACTTTCTCCCCTGGGAGAAACAGCAAGAGGAGAAGTCCGTCACAGAATAAGGCTTGGAATGCACCCGTCTCCCATAGCTGCTATTAAAAGAAGCCTAAAAAGAGAGAAAATCTGATTGTAGATCGTGAACATTTCATAAGAAACTCAGCTCAAGAAGCAGATGGGTTTAACACATTTGCATCCTGTGCTTTCCAATTTAAAAACTCCCAGAGTGGTTTACGACACTATCACAATATAGCTTAGCACACCATAAAAGTCCATAAATAAACAGCAGAAAAGCAAACCATATCCAGCAGTCGTAAAAGAGATAAAATGATCAGAGGACTGTGAGAAATAAAAAAAGATCCATCGACATATAGCAAGAGTAACTACAGAGATAATCAGAGAACATAAACAGCCGAGAAAGGGAATGACCAGGGTTTTTTCCTGGGGAAAGAGGTGGTGGAACATGATTGCCAGCACCTGAGGCAATGCCTGGCAGGAGGTGGTGACCCCCTCACCACACGCACGCGTGTGGCGTGTGCAATGCGCGCACATGCTCCCCGGACTCTGTGATGATGTCACTTCCAGGAAGTGATGTCATCGTGCAGGGTGCAGCCGTCCCCCGCAGCGCTGTAAAATGGATCAAGTGGAGCGCAAGTGGAGCACAAGTGAACTGGAAGGAATACCCGTAAGTCTGTTCACTTGCCGTTCAAGTGTCATTCGTCACTTGTAGCTTGGCCCTGAGAGCTTCGGCATCCACAGGGGGATTCTGCTACTGAGCTGTGCCCTGTTTTGGTCCCCCTTTGGAAAGTGCCTTTAAGCCCCAGCAAGATTTAGCTTTGCCTTCACAGATTAGCCAACTAAACCTTGGAGATTCAGCTATAGACTATAAGTCCTAGTAAAAATTCTTGAAGACTTGAAATGACTATTGGTGAAAGTTAAAGGAGAAAATGCCAAAGCAGGATTACAGCTGAACTCTAAGAAGACAAAAGTAATAATGACTACCAAGGAATTACACAATTTTAGGGTTGACAATCAAGAAATCGAAATTGCTCAGTATTTTCTTTTCCTTGGCTCAATCACCAACCAAAAGGGAGACTGCAACCAAGAAATCAGAAGAAGACTGAGACATGGAGGGAACTAGAAAAGATCCTTATAAGAACGGGGACCAAGATCAAGATAATACCACACTGTGGTATTCCCCATTACTGTGTATGGATGTGAAAGCTGGACAGTGAAGAAAACAGACAGGAAGAAAATTGATTTATTTGAAATGTGGTGCTGGAGGAGAGTTTTGCAGATACCACAGACAGCCAAAAAGACAAATAAGTGGGTACTAGATCAAATCGAGCCTGAATTCTCCCTAGAAGCTAAAATGACAAGACTGAGGCTATCGTACTTTGGTCACGTCATGAGAAGACAAGATTCTCTGGAAAGGTCAATAATGCTAGGAAAAGTGGAAGGCAGCAGGAAAAGAGGAAGACCTAAAACGAGATGGCTGGACTCAATAAAGGAAGACAGCCTTTAGTTTCAGGATCTGAGCCAGTCTGTTAATGATAGGACACTTTGGAGGTCTTTCATTCACAGAGTCGCCATAAGTGACCCCACAAAACACACACAGCGCATAAGGTGCGGAGCTGTCATGAAAAGCAGCTCGTTACTCACTCATAAAATATCTTTCTAAATAATAAACATGAAACATAAAATATAGTTCGGTGTTCACTGATGTGAGATTCCTGAGTTTTACACTGGGGAGGGGGAGTGAAGCATGGAGTCGTTTTTGCTCGGGGGTCCCCAAAAAGCTTGGAAAGTTTAGAAGTGGGTCTCAGCTTAGGAAGCTTGAGAACCAACGGCCAGAAGGGGAAAGCCTTGCCATCCAAAATGAATCCTGCCAGGCGCAGGCCGGGGGTCTGGCGAGCTCACCTGCTATCCCAGAACCGGATTGTCTTGTCATGGTGTCCGCTGACAATGACGGTGTCGCAACATGCAATATCATTGCAATAGGAGAAGACGTTGATGGTTCTGGAACCTGCTGGAAGGACAGCAATATGAGCTGGGAGCAGGAGAGGCCTTGAGGAAAAGGACTAGCATCCCACCAGCAGGGTGTTGCAACAGCAGCCTGCACACGGGCTTTCTCTGTGGTGGCCCCTACCCTGTGGAACGGTCTGCCTGAGGAGGTCAGGAGAGCCCCCACTCTCCTGGCTTTCCGCAAACGATGCAAAACCAAATTATTCAAAAAGGCTTTTTACTCAGATAGGAGCGGGGTATTGTAGGGAGGGGGTCTCAGATGCTTCACTAATAAGTTAGGGACCATAGACTTCACCACTATGTTGCCTTGCATGTTATCTGTTGCTTTGAATATGTACTCCTATATACCACCTGATCTAATGCTAGTCCTAGAACTGATTATGTTCTGTTTCAGCAAGTCTTCAACTCTGTATTGGATTCTTGCTAATGCTAAATCTTTGTAAAATCCTATGACATTGTTTGTGGAAATGTCCTTGACATTGTATGGAAATGTCCTTGATACTGATTGTACTAATCTCATGCTATGTAATCCGCCTTGAGTCTGAGGGCCAAACTACAAGTGACGAATGACACAGGTTGGACACTTGTCAGCTTCCCTCAAGTTTTGATGGGAAATGTAGGCAGCTTGGCAGAATGTTGGACAAGTGACAGTTGAAAAGTCCATTGGACAGCAGTCGGAGAGCCAAGCTGCAAGACCAGAACACCTACATTTCCCATCAAAACTTGAGGGAAGCTGACAAGTGTCCAACCTGTGTCATTCGTCACTTGTAGCTTGGCCCTCAGTGAGAAAGGCAGACTATAAATGACATAAACGAATAAATAAAATAAAATGGAAGGGCCCCATCCCATGCCCTGAGAAAGTTTCTGCCACTCACATAACCCCTTGCACAGGTCCCATTCCTTCACCGTCCTGTCTCGGCTGCCCGTCACCGCCTGATGTCGCGTGGACCTGAACTTAGCTGCAGTCACTTTGTCTGCATGTCCAGTGAGTATTTCCTAGACGAAAGAAGAGCTATGAGATTGATTGCTTTTTAATGTCCCTTCTCGTGCTGTCATTAATTAGACATGAAAAATAAACACAGTGGGAGGAAAAACAGCAAGAAAGAGGAAGAGAGAGAAAAAGATTGGATGATATTAATATACAAATGACACCAAGTTCTATATTTCATTACTGAAGCCTCCAGACGTATTTGTCTCTGCCACTTTCCCAGACACAATGCCTCGGACCCTAAAAAGATGTTTAAAGGACACTTCTGAATAGGAGAAACCAAAATCTAAATTAACTAATCAATGTTATAGTGCCTCTCAGGGTGAAGTAAATTGAGACCCAGTTTCCTGCTGGATTTTATTGACAATGGCAGGGAAAGACCACCTAGCAAAAGATTTTTTACAACCCCCCCCCCCCCCCCCCAGGATCCCATGATGTATTTAAATTTGCAATGCAAGAATGCAAAGTCGGGTCACAACTCACTACTGATCTCAGTGAAGTAATTTTGAAGCTGTTTCATCGTAAGCCCTTTTTTCTTATGACGATACAGCGGATCAAACCAAGATCCACTTAATTCCAATAAATCCAATAAAATAAATTAAATTCACCATTTTTTTGCAAAAATCTCAGCAACCAATCGGTGCTTCCGTCCAGACCTGGATGAGAAGGTGAGTAATCAGGGTGTGTTTGATTCCTTTCATTCACCTGTTCTGTCCGTGTGCGTAAGGTGCCATCAAGTCACAGCTGACTTAGGAGACCCCCCCCCATAGGGTTTTCTAGACAAGCGATGAACAGAGATGGTTTGTCATGGCCTGCCGCTGCGTAGCCACCCTGGCCTTCCTCGATGGCCTCCCATCCCAGTATTAACTGGGGCTGACCCTGCTTAGCTTCCAAGATCTGACGAAATCAGGCTCACCTGGGCTATCCAGGTCAGGGTGGTTTATTCTAGAGTATATTACAAAGAGGGACATTACTGAATTTCATGGACACATGGCTTTGATTCCTGCAAAACTTGTATGTCAGAATGGGGCCGGAGCAAAATCCCTGACATCTCCAGTTAAAAGGATTTAGTATTAGGTCAAGTAAAAGACTTTCGTCCAAGACCGTGCAGAGCCACTGCCAGTCCGAATAGATAATACTGACTTTGAGAAATGAAGGGTCTGACTTAGCTAAAGCAACTTCAAGTGCATGCAGGTGCTCGCAGCCTCTGCCAATTAAATCATTTCAGGAGTGCCTCCTGAAGTGACAGCATCTCACCAAGGCAGAATCTTTGAAAACTGGCTTCAAACGTAGCGCTTTGGGCCAATTTTTAAGGAACCAGCCATGGCATGGCCCTGGAAATGACATCACTGGTAGGGGCCAGAGGTGGGCGCACTTCACACACATACATGGAGTAAATATCCTCCCCACCAGTTGCTAGGGGAGACCTGGCAACCCTATCTTGACCCCAAGCGTTTGCAGAGCCAATGGGCTCTGCTTATGTCTGACCCGCGGCCTGACTGGTGACTCTTCCATCCTGACTGATGGCCCTCCCCTCGGGACCTAAGAGGCCGCTGTGTATCCACAACGTGCCAATCTGATCTTCTAATGGGATCCCCCAATCCTGCTGAGCCTCCAGGCACTGTTGGAAAGTTGAAACAGGGAAGCAAGTGCCACTGCCAGATGGTTGCCATGGGAAGCAGGCCCAATCACAAAATGGCTGCCATTGGAGGCAGGCATAATCACAAAATGGCTGACATGGGAGGCAGGCCCCATTACAAAATGGCTACCATGGGAGGTATGCCTAATTACAAAATGGCTGCCATGGGAGGCTAGCCCAATTACAAAATGACTACCAAGCAGAGCGAGTGTCATAAAACGTCTGGAGTTTCCAAACTATGAGGGGGCAGCTATTTCTGCACAGGCACTCTGCAGACAGAAAGGTGATGCCTCCTGGGGTCTTGCGAAGCACCTCCTGCTCCAACAAGGTAGCAGAAATGCAAGACCGGCTCTCTGCTCTGAGCAAGTGGCACTCCACGTGGGGAGAAACAAGCGGGTTCCACGAAGTACACCGGTGGGCACCACGTGAGAGACCTTTCCAGGCAACTTGAACGCTCCTCTGCGCTGTGCCACCTGGTGCTTTTTCTGCTCCTGCTTTGAGCACTAGATGAGAGCGAGATAAAATTATAGCTCTGGAATGACATCACATCGGAGGACCTCAACTGAAACTGCTCTGGGCAGCGTGCAAGCCGTGCTTGCGGTGGCGGCAGTGACCCAGCGACAACGTGCACTTAACCCGCACTGCTTTGGAAGGGCACAACAGCACTCCCCCCTGCACAATTTACAAAGGCATTCAGCTCTGGAGGTTAATTAAATGGCAACTTCTCTGCTTTGCCCTAGGCAGCAACCGGGGAGATAATCTGCAGGCCACAGAGACCCTTCGAGGCCAAGGCTCAGAGAGCTTAATTGGTGACGCACATTTGAAGTTAAAAAGGTCAGAATTCCCCCGACAGGAATGTAAACCATTTCACAAGGGAGCAGAAGCGGAGGGTGGGTAGAAGCACCAGAGGCCTAATTAAGGCTTACCAAAGCGGGATGGGGGGGGGAGGGACACCCAACCAGGCACACGACATTGCTCGGACAGACTTTGCATGTCGGGACACTTTCCGTTCAGGAGTCCAGCAGCCCTCTAGCACCAACCCTGCAGCTCCTTTGAGAACGGCAGTGCCCTGAGCCCGCCGGCCCCCGGCCAGACTTTATCACTGTATGAAAGCATGTGCCTATTCTTTCATTTATCCTCAGAATATTCCTGGGCAGAACCAGGCAGAGCAGAGATACGAGAACTGGGTCTCCCAAACAAACGGAAAGGCAGTCTGCCAAATCTGATTAGTTTAAGGGGACAAGAATGGTGTGGGCGTGTGTTATACTATAAATTCAAGAACTCCTTGAGCGAGCCTTCACTTTCTCGTTTCCCTTTGGTAGAATTGCTTGGGAAATTGCTGGAGACTGAGGGTGGAGTTTGCGGGGGCGGGGGGGGGGGGAGCTCAGCAGGGATTTGATGGGATCCGCTCCCAGGACTGGCGCATCCATGGAAGTGGGTCTGGCAGCCATCTAGAGCGTTGAGGTGCTGGAAGGGGCATCGGGGGTGGGGGTGTGCACTGCGGAGCTGGCAGCTGAGCAGGAGGGCTGGGAAGCTGCCCGCACGCCACCCTGGCCACCTGCCGTGCCTGGCCCGCAGCTGCTGCACTCGGCCAAGAGCGTGTCCTGGTGGCGGCAGTGCGGGGCAGTCTGAGCGGGCTGCCTCCCAGCCCTCCCACTCAGTTGCCCTGTGCTGCCGCTGCCTGCACATAGCTGTGGGCCAGGTGCGGCAGGTGGCCAGGGCAGCATGCGGGGCAACTGAGCGGGAGGGCTGGGAGGCCACCCACGCGCCATCCCAGCTGCCTGCTGTGCCAATGGGGCTGGCTTGCAGCAGCATGCTGAGTGATGATGTCACACGCAGTGACGTCATCACGCAGTCCGGGTACACGTGGGGGCGGCAACTGCCCTGGCCTCAGGCACCAGAAATTCTGGTCTGGCCCTGTACACTCGAGCTGCCGTTTCCTCCAGGGGAACTGATCTCTAGTCTGGAGAACAGTTGCAATTCTGGGAGATATACAGGCCCCTCTTGAAGGTTAGCAAGCAAACCCTTTGGGATCAGGACTGATCTCCCAAGCTATAGACCCAAGAATGGATTTTAATACATTTTGTCAAGCAAGATTCTGGGCAGCCCAAAAGTATGAGCCAACCGAGGGGGCCACATGGAGGGCAAATAGGTTTAGGTGCATTAAATAGGGTTGCCAGCCTCCAGGTGGTGGCTGGAGATCTCCCAGAATTACAACTCCTCTCCAAGCCACAAAGTTCAGCTCCCTGGAGAAAATATGGCTGCTTTGGAGGGTGGATACTACGGCATTATACTTTGCAGAAGTCCCTCCCCTCCCCAGACCCCACCTTATCCAGGCTCCACCCTCAAATCTCCAGGAATTTCCCAACCTGGAGCTGGCAACACTAGCATTGAATCAGATGCTAGTCTGTCCCCTGGAAGTCTTACAATGGAGTGGAGGACGCTGGCAACAACTGGATCGTGCTCAGTTACGCACAATGCAGGGTTTGTGCCTTGGCAACACACCATGGCTTTGGAATAAGACTCTGCAAGGGATTGTTCTATGGTTCACTGGAAAGTTATTCAAGTTATCCGGTGCCCCGAGCAATGCTCGACCAACCCAGGCCAGTTTGGCCAGGGATCCTGGAGGTGTTTTGCCACCGTCTGGGTATGGAGCAGGTATGGGGGTGTGGGGAGGGGAGGTAGTTGTGGATTTCTGGCTTCATGTAAGGGGTTGGACTAGGTGACCCTGGGGTTCCCTTCCAACACAATGATTCTATGAACCCCTTTTCAACCGCCTCAAGAGCAACTTGGGTGAACTCACTCTGCATTTCTTGTCTCCGATCTTCCACAGCTGAGCAACGTTGTTGTATGAAGCACCTAACACGTGGCATCCCTGGAAGGGGGCAGAGAGCAGAGGGGTTGTGAGAGATCGACGGCATCCAATGTGCCATGGCTGCACATGCAAAGTCAGTAAGTGCCCCACCCCGGCACCTCCCCAAATCAAGTTCCTGCAAGTTATAAGCTGCTATCAGATTCTCAGTGGTTGCCTCGACCTTCAGCAGAGGAAAGTCTGAGTCTCACATAGGTGGTCAGTTTGAAGCACTTCAGACCTCAGGGATTCACATTAACAAAAAAAAGTCATTGCCCAATATAGAAAAGTAGGACATCAGGGAAGCCACAGCAGTTTCTTCCGCACAATACACTCGTTTTCCACGTGCCAGGCTGACCGTCTCAGTGAGCTAGCCTAGCATAGCAAGTTCCCCTTCCGGTCTATTTTATTTATTTTTATGTATGTTATTTATGGTCCACCTTTCTCACCGAGACTCAAGGTGGATTGCACTGTGTAATTCAATATGATCGACAGCTGGGAAATTCAATAAACTGGGCAATAGGGTACAGATTGGAGAAATTTGGAAAACAAACAGAAATCCAAGTTGGAGCTGAAACTACAGAAGCAATTTGACATGATGTATTAAATGACATGGAAATGGCCTGGGAGGAATATACAGTAACAGACAGTGCTCAGTAGTACAGTCTACAGTTCCTATCCCTTTATCAAAGGATCTCTTTGAACCATTTCCTTATAACACAGCCTGTGTAAGTAAGCTCCCCCGAATAACTCAGTTTTGTACAGTTTATGGAAAACCAGGAAGTGGGTGCTTTCCTGAGGTACTCAGGGATGACATTCTCCAAGGTGGAGCGCACTACAGAGAAAGCTCATGTACAGGCAGCTGATTCTGCCCATTTGCAGAGTGGCACCTGCAGAAGGCCTTTTTCAGATGAGTGGAGCTGCCATGGCTGAGCATAGGGAGAAATGCAGTCCCAGAGATATGAGAGACCAAGGCCATGAAGGGCCTTGTATATGAGAGCCAGTATGTTGAACTGAGCCTGGTAACTGATGAGTAGCCCATGGAGTGACTGCAGAATGGGAGTAATATGCATGCTTCGCCTGGCTCCTGATAATAATGGAGCTGTTGCGTTTTGCACTAACTAGAGACTCCGAGGGAAGACCTGTGTAGAGTGCAATGCAGTAGTCAAGTCTCAATGTTACCATGGCATGGTTCCAAGTGGCCAGATTGGCTGTGCCAGCATAGGGGAGCATCTTCCAGGATAGACTGAGTTTGCAGAAAACTTTTTTTGCAGGTGCCTTAACTTGCTTTCCTACCAGTCGCACGGGATCCAGGACAATGCCTAGGCTCTTCACTGAGTCTGCAAGGGTCAGATGACCTCCCATCGAAAGCGGGGAGTACAGTGGCCTGCAAGATCTCCACCTCCCCAACCGGCATCACTTCTGTCTTGTCTAGGTTCAGTTTAAGATTCCCAGTCCCCTGGTGGGAGTGGGGATGGGGGACCCCCCGTTCCCAGCCTCTGCCCCTCGCCACCTCTTACCTGGCTGGCAGAGAGTGGAAATGGAGCCTGGGACCTCTGAAGTGTGCTCCTGTGCTCTCCGGAGCCTTCACTGTAGCATTAGCAAAATACCCCCACAGGGCTGGGGGCTCCCCTTCGTTGTCACACCGGGAATGATGTAATTCCTGGCCTGACAACGAAGGCTCTGGAGCACGTGTGCGCATGGTAAATTCCCCCCATGTGCAAACTCCCCCCCCCCCACGATACCCCCTGTCCCCCAGTTTGGACACCAGGGGACCCTAGTTCAGTTTCAATTTGTTTGTTTTCAGCCACTTAACCACAGCAGTCTGGCAACAACTTAAAACCTCCACTGCATCACCAGGGGATTTGAATAGAGAGATATAGAACCGGGTGCCATCTGCATATTGATGACATCCAATTCCATAGCTCCGATTATTTTTCCTAAAGGCTTTACATAAAGGTTGGGAAAAACGGAAGGATAAGATTGCACCCTGTGGAACCCCGCAAGAGAACTCTCACTCCGAAGAAAGCTGGTCTCCAACAGCAACCCTTTTATTCTGTTCCATGAGGAACGATCTAAACTAGTGCAAAGCACATCCCTTGACGCCCCCTTCGGCCTCCAAACGCCTCAAGAGGACGGCATGATCTACTGTATCAGAGACTGCAGCTAGATCCAGAAGGAGCAACAAAGAAGCATGGCCTTTGACTACATTCAGACAAACTAAAGCCACCAGGGCCATCTTCATCCCATAGCCTAGCTTGAAAACAGACTGAAAAGAGTCCGGAGCGCGAGAGTTATCCGAGAAGCGCTCGAGTTGGTCTGCCACGGTTCTACCACTTTGCCTAAAAAGGGCAGATTGGAGAGTGTCTGAAAACGGGTCACATCATTTTTGTCTAGGGATTTTTTTATGGCGCAGGCAGATAACTGCTTCTTTCCAAGCTTTTTGCGATTAGATATGCTGACACCACATCCCTTCAGGGCAGGGCTGCTCCTTATCACATCTGCCGGTGGCAGAGAGTGAAACAGACTCCAATGGAGGCAAGCTGTAATGATTTTTATATTATCCTGTAATAAATGCATGCATTTTGTTGAATACTGATATACATTTATGCTCTGCATTTAGATATTTTAATATTCAGCCCTATGATTGGGATTTCTTTAACCTTCTTGGTTCTTAATTCAGTGTTGCCTCACCATCCATGTTGCATACAGAACCGGGTGCCATCTGCATACTGACGACATCCCAATTCCATAGCTCCGATTATTTTTCCTAAAGGCTCTACATAAAGGTTGGATAAAATGGGGGATAAGATTGCACCCTGTGGAACCCCCGCAAGGGAACTCACACTCTGAAGAAAGCCGGTCTCCAACAGCAACCCCTTGAGTCTGTTCCATGAGGAACGATTTAAACTGGTGCTAGAGCGACGAGGATGATCAGGAGTCTGGAGAATGAGCCCTACGAGGAAAGGCTGAGGGCCTTGGGAATGTTTAGTTTGGAGAAGAGGAGGTTGAGGGGGGGACATGATTGCTCTCTTTAAGTATTTGAAAGGCTGTCATTTGGAGGAGGGCAAGGAGCTGTTCCAGTTGGCAGCAGAGGGTAGGATGCGAAGCAATGGGCTAAAACTACATGCACAAAGGTACCAGCTGGATATTAGGAAGAACTTTTTCACCGTCAGAGTAGTTCAAAAGTAGAATCAGCTGCCTGGGGAGGTAGTGAGTGAGCTCCCCCTCACTGGCAGTTTTCAAGAAGAGGCTGGACGAATACTTGTCAGAGATGCTTTAGGCTGATCCTGCACTGGGCAGGGGGTTGAACTAGATGGGTCTGTATGGCCCCTTCCGACTCCGGGATTCTGTGAAGACACATCCCTTGATGCTCAATGTTGTTTGGGTTAATCCCCCCCCTTTTGTCCTTTTTTGGCAAGCTGTGGATCAACAGCTACTGTGACAAAGGAGAACACGGGGATGTGTGCAGGGCCAGTATCGGCATACCCTGAGGTGGGGCTGGTGCCAGGGCCCAGGGCTTGTGGCAAGGCCTGCTGCTATAGACCACCCACTCACTTATTTGCTAGCGGGGAGCCAGCTGAAGTGTGACTGTGCGAGGGAGTGCGTGGGGTGTTGGAGGGGGGACACGTGCGTGGGGTTCACTTGAGTGTCCCGAGGCAAGACGGGCAGAGAGGCCCCGTGGCTCCTGGCAAGCCAAGCAAACGGCCTGGTGGTCCAGGACCAGGAGCCACAGGGACAGGGCTATGGCGCACCTTTCCACTTGGGGGGAGGAACTCATGAGGCCGTGATGGACAAGGGGACTGGAACGGGTTTCTGACAAAGACCCCAAACCGTGCACCCCCTAGCCCTCCCTGTCTCATAGAATCACAGAGCTGGAAGGGGCCATACAGACCATCTAGTCCAACCCCCTGCCCAGTGCAGGATCAGCCTAAAGCATCTCTGACAAGTATTCGTCCAGCCTCTTCTTGAAAACTGCCAGAGAGGGGGAGCTCAACACCTCCCTAGGCAGCTAATTCCACTTTTGAACTACTCTGACCGTGAAAAAGTTCTTCCTAATATCCAGCCGGTACCTTTCTGGATGTAATTTAAGCCCGTTGCTTCAGGTCCTACCCTCTGCTGCCAACTGGAACAGCTCCCTGCCCTCCTCCAAATGACAGCCTTTCAAATATTTCAGGAGAGCAATCCTGTCCCCCCTCAACCTCCTCTTCTCCAAACTAAACATTTCCAAGGCCCTCAGCCTTTCCTCGTAGGGCTCAGTCTCCAGACCCCTGATCATCCTCGTCGTTCTCCTCTGCACCCTCTCGATTTTGTCCACATCCTTTTTGAAGTGAGGCCTCCAGAACTGCACACAATACTCCAGGTGTGGCCTGACCAAGGCAGTATAGAGAGGGGCTATGACCTCCTGCGATTTCGACGCTATGGCCCCTTTGATACAACCCAGGATTGAATTAGCCTTTTTTGCCACCGCATCACACTGACTGCTCATATTCAGTTTACAGTCCACTCTTACCCCAAGATCCCTTTCACATATACTACTGCCCAGAAGTGTATCCCCCATCCAGTATTTGTGCTTCTCATTTTTGTGGCCCAGATGTAATACTGTGCACTTGTCTTTGTTGAATTGCATCCTATTCACAGCTGCCCACTTCTCCAGAGTATTCAGGTCTTGCTGAATTTTAATTCTATCTTCTTGGGTGTTTGCTACCCCTCCCAATTTGGTATCATCAGCTAACCTAATGAGCAGCCCCTCCACTCCTTCATCCAGATCATTGATAAAAATATTGAAAAGTACCGGGCCCAAAACCGAGCCCTGCGGCACCCCCCTGGACACCTCCCTCCAATCTGATGAAACGCCGTTGACCACCACTCTTTGAGTGCGGTCCTCCAACCAGTTCCCTATCCACCGAACTGTCCTATAGTCTACTCCACAGTCTTCCAGTTTGCCCATCAGAATGTCATGGGGGAGCTTATCAAAAGCTTTACTGAAATCCAGATGAATCACGTCAACAGAGTTCCCCCGATCCAGTAAGCTGGTCACTCGATCAAAGAAGGAAACCAGGTTGGTCTGGCAGGATCTGTTAGGAACAAAACCATGCTGACTTCCCCGGATCACTGAGCGGTCCTTCAGATGCTTACAGATTGATCCGTTTAAAATCGGTTCTAATATCTTCCCAGCAACAGAAGTCAGACTGATGGGCCTGTAGTTTTCCGGGTCATCCTTCTTCCCTTTCTTAAAGATTGGGATAACATTTGCTCTTCTCCAATCTTGTGGCACATCCCCAGTCCTCCAGGAGGCCTTGAAGATGATGGACAGGGGTTCTGTCCATCATCTGTCCCCTCACAAGCACCCACTGCAAGAAAGAAGGGAGCAACTGAAAGCGGCAAAGTGAAGGGCGAGAGACAGCCTGCCAAAGGCCTCTTCCCCAGGACTCTCGAGAGCTGAAGCGAGCTCTGCCGTCCAGCCTCTGCATGCAGGCCCGCTCCCAATGACCCCTTCCCGGACTGAACTTGTGAGGGCAAGCAGGAGACTCAGACAATGGGTATATCTGCCTGTTAAAACATTTAAAGACACATGCACCCATTTCTTGAAATCATTACACTGCCCCTTCTGCATCTCTGTCCAGATCTGGTAAAGAGTCCAGTAGCACCTTAAAGACTAACCAACTTTACTGTAGCATAAGCTTTCGAGAACCACAGCTCTCTTCGTCAGATGCATCACGACGTTTTCTGGGCAGACGTTTTGTTACGGGGTGGCTTGCCATTGCCTTCCCCAGTCATCTACACTTTACCCCCAGGAAACTGGGTACTCATTTTACCGACCTCGGAAGGATGGAAGGCTGAGTCAACCTCGAGCTGGCTACTCGAACCCGGCTTCCGCCAGGATCGAACTCAGGTCCGGAACAGAGCTTGGGCTGCAGTACTGCCGCTTACCACTCTGCGCCACGGGGCTCTTGGACTCTTTACTATTTTGCAGCTACAGACTAACACAGCTAACTGCTCTGCATCTCTGTCTAGATATACAAAAGCATCCCCTTGGCTCCATCCCGGTCACCATCTGAGACCCACACATAGTCGATATTTCGATGCATCGTTTTCTTCCTCTTTTCCAAAGCCCTCTGACATTTTGTTCAGCTCTGGCAGCCTCCCTCCATCCCACTAATGAGCTTAGAAAGCTAACAAGAATTTGCTCTGAAAGCTCTTTGGCCAGGTGGTTGCAGCTGCCGACCAGCCTGACACGGCCTTAAATCCTCCCCAGCCCTAGCCTGGATCATCACGGAAGGGAAAAAACAAACCTCGTGTTCAGGGAAGGGTGTCGTGGAAGGAGCCTGTTGGCTTGGCAATGGCTCTGGGACGTGGCTGTGTGCTGCCCTCTTGTGCACCTACTCTGCAAACGCTCTGTCCAAAGACGCTCTGCAATCCCTTCGCGAGAATACAAGAATAGCCCCAGCAGGATTAGATCGGGTTGCCACCTCCTGGATATGAAATTCCTGGAGATTTGAGGGGTGGAGCTTGGAGAGGGTGGGGTTTGGGGAAGGGAGGGCCTCAACATGGTATAGTGCCGTGAAGTCCAACCTCCAAAGCAGCAATTTTCTCCAAGGGAATGGGTCTCTTTTACCTGGAGATCAGTTGTAATTCCAGGAGATCTACAGCTGCTACCCAGAGGCTGGCGGCCCGAGCACCAGGCCAAGACACACACCCCACATACACACACATCTGCAGCAAAGGCCAGCCAGGGAAGCTCACAAGCAGGCTAGAGGGACGATGCCTTCTCCTGTAGCTTGCCCCTCGCTCCTGGTATTCAGATATGCATTGCCTTAGAACATGGAGGTCCCACATGAACATCGCAGTTCGTAGCTGCTGAGAACCAGAGAATGGATACGGTGCTGTCATCCAAAAAGCCCTTGCTTCAAATCTTGCGTTTGTCATAGATCCAGAGGAGTTAGCCGTGTTAGTCTGTAGTTGCAAAATAGTACACTTTTAAACCTAACCAACTTTATTGTGGTGTAAGCTTTTGAGAACCACAGCTCACTTCTTCAGATGCATTGTCAGCTTTTGAGAACCACAATTCTCTTTGTCTGATGCATCATCAGCTTTCGAGAACCACAGCTCTCTTCATCAGATGCATTATCAGCATTCGAGAACCACAGCTCTCATCGTCAGATGAATCGTCAGCATTCGAGAACCACAGCTCTCTTCGTCAGATGCATCGTCAGCTTTCGAGAACCACAGCTCTCTTCATCAGATGCATCGTCAGAAGAGCGCTGTGGTTCTCGAAAGCTTATGCTGCGATAAAGTTGGTCAGTCTTAAAGGTGCAACCGGACTCTACTATTTTGCCTTTGTTATGAATTTGCGAGATGGTCTATGTGTAGTTAATCTATTTCTCAGCTCACAATATAGGGGCCTTGGCTGATATCTTTTGTAATTCCCTCTGATTGACTGCGAAGTTCTTTTATCACACATGTAATCTGCCTGGAGTGCCAGTGAGAAAGACAGACTATCAACAACAACAACAACAACACCTAGATCCATGGATCAAAAAGAGTCTAGTAGCACCTTTAAGACTAACCAATTTTATTGTAGCATAAGCTTTCGGGAACCACAGTTCTCTGACGATGCATCTGACAAAGAGAGCTGTGGTTCTTGAAAGCTTATGCTACAATAAAGTTGGTTAGTCTTAAAGATGCTGCTGGACTCTTATTATTTGGCAACTACAGACTAACATGGCTAACTTCTCTGGATCTATTACCCCACCTTAGTGGAACGATTAAGAATGACTGAGTCTCCTGATGTGGAAGGTGCTGGATATTATTAGATTACAAATTTGTCTAATTTCTTTTAAAGATGTACAAACTGGTGCCTTTGACAACCTCTTGTGGCAGTGAGTTCCATAAGACAATCGGATATAGAAATGGTTTCTTATCGCCCCTATCTTAGATGCTAGGCAATGTATATGATCTCACAATGTTGACTGTAATCTGTAGGATTGGCTAGAGCTTTAAGAAACATAAAAAAGCAGAAGGCTAGAAATACTACCAAGTCTAGCTGCACAGAATATATGAACTCACGCAATCCAAGCCAAAGTGTACAGCCAGCAAAATAGCTTGCACTGGGATATCTTCATTGCAAACAGCATGGCCTAAGTAAAGGAATGCATCACAGGAAAGCGCCGGGAAAGGTGGTCGGGGGGGCAGAATCCTCAGATGTTCCCAGTTGTGAGCAGCGTAAAGAACAATGTTATTAGATCTTTTTGCTTCCAAGCTAAAAAGCAAAAGCTTCAACAGTTTTCCTTTATATATATATATATATATAAAACTGTATATATAAAAAGGGGGAATAAAAGGGTCAGAAGAACATTTAAGATTTTGCGCTACAAGAGTTGTAATAATAAAATACAGAGTACACAGAACATACCTTAATCAGAGTTCATCAATATAGTATCTCCTATTCCAACTCCTGTGTGTCTTCTCAGACTAAATACGATCTTTTCCCTACACAATACTCCAATTTTAGATCAACTGAAGGTCCAAACACGTGGTCTCCCTGTACATTCCAACTGCTATGTCTTATACAGACCGTTTCTATCTAGCTTAATTATTTTGCCAGAGTTTCCATATCATGCATTCTACCTCATTTCTGATATTTAACCAATTCCATCGTATCAGAACCTATCCAATCTATACCAATATATCAGTATACCATCCTATTCCGGTTTCTAAAACTAAGACATCTTATGCATTTTATCCTTTGTAAGCAAAATAATTTCCCCATTTTTTTTTAAACCATGGTGGAAAACAACCTGCAACCCAGAAGATCTTGGCCAAGGCTTATTTTGAGCTCGGAATTGCCCAGGACTTCACCCCCAGGACCTACTTACTACCCCAACCCTGAACATGCTTTGTGAGGAAGGGGTCCACATATGCATCTTGAGAGGGGGGTGCTGCCTCCCAGAGCCGCCTAAACAACAGCAGGCACTGAAGGTCCAACTTACCGATGGGTCAAAGTCGAGGTTGGTGATGCCCCCAGTAGCTCCTTCCAAAGTCTGGGTGTGCTCTAGACGACCTGAAAACAGTCGAAACGGAGACTTCACCAGCCAGTTCCACCAGCAGCCACAGAGCGGTAGTGGTGACAAGCTGTGTGGCCTTCAGGGGTAAAAAGAGGCAAGAACGTCTCCAAGGGCAGGTCCCACAAAGAGCAGATAATGTCACTTCCCACCTCAGCACTTGCTGCTACCTCCCATCTTCCCTGAACTGTGAATACAGCCAATGCCGTTTTGGACATGGCAGCTCTTCCCCAGGTCTGAATCCTCCTTGCTTCAGTGGGGCGATTTGTACAGTAGATGGGAACAAGGAACAGAGAAAATGATGGGAACTGGGAAGGAATGGGGCAGGAGGCACAGCTGTGGCAACCCCCTGCTGAATCACGACCTTTAAAACCAGGGCTTTTTTCAGGGGGGCGGGGAAGAGGTGGTGGAACTTAGGACTGCACAATGACGTCACTTTAGGTTAGCTGGAACAAGGGGGGAGTTTTTTAAAGTTTAAATTGCCCTTGGCGAAAATGGTCACATGGCTGGTGGCCCCGCCCCCTGATCTCCAGACAGAGGGGAGTTTAGATTGGCGCGGAGGGCAATCTAACCTCCCCTCTGTCTGGAGATCAGGGGGCGGGGCCACCGGCCATGTGATCATTTTCAAGAGGTGCCGGAACTCCGTTCCACCACGTTCCTGCTGAAAAAAAACCCTGTTTAAAACTATGGGCAGGATTGCCGAATTGCAAGACAGCTGAAATAAAATTACTACCACCCTCTAAAGGAGAAAAACTTTCTGAGCTTCTGAGCTCAGCCCTGTTTCTTGCCTCTGGAACGGGAGGGTGGAAAAAGACGGAAAGGCCACAGAAGTTCCTTCCATGCCAGCCGCTTAGTCTGGAATGTTCATTATTCATTCATTTCGTTCTTACTGAGAAACCAGAGGAGGCCATTTCTGCACGTCATTCCAGTATTGCTTTTCTGTCTTTTTTCAGATCTGAATTTCAAAGACAAAAATAATGCGAAGGGACTGTGGCAGGAAGAAATGGGGACGTTTGCCGAATGGGACAGATTTCCAAACAAAGACACCCTGGGTGGAAATGGGTGGGCACTCTGTGGATCTGAGGGTGCGCGAGTGCCGCATTATAATGCTGCGTGGAGCCCAGTTGCAAGTCCCTTCGTCGCTGACTGGACTGGAGTGAGCAGGGCAAGTGTGTCACTGTTTGGAAACTTCCCAGGTTTACTTTTCCTTCCCCTCCTTGTCCATTTCGACACAGATGATCCGGCACGGGTTCAGTGCTGTTGGGAAGCAGGGTTTTTTCCTGCTTCCTCCCAGCATCGTGGTGCATTTGTGTACCTCGCAGGATTTCCCTGGCTTTTTCTGATCTTTCTCAAACCTGCTTTGCTGCGAAGTCTTGGGAAAGATCACAGTGAAGACTGGATGGCTGCCACGTGGGTGGAGAAGTTCAGATTTTCCAGCCCACATAGCAGCCATTTTCACTGGTCTTGCCACCACAGGGAGCTTTTTAAAAAAAAAGGTTAGTGAATATTATTATAACAATCTGTGTATCAGGTTATTTGAATTCCCACTTTCACTTTTTAAAAAGCTGGTCTCTAACCCCTTTAGCTGAAGAGATACAAGGGGAAAGACATTTCTCTGCAATGAAAGGGGCTAGAGACTTGCATCGTTTAACAGTGAAAGCTGGTAATTCAAAAACCCAATATACGGATCATTATGTTATATCAATATGATATTCAACTGCCAATTTTTAAAAAAATTTAAGAGCCCCAGTAGCCCAAGGGAGAGAGATGGCCACTGATAGGGGACTGGGACAGGGTAACCAGCCACGTGGAAGCCCCACTGCTGCTGCACCACATCAGCAGCTGCCCCACAATAATAATAATATTATAATAATAATAGCAAATTTTATTCTAAGATCCGAGACAAACTTTTGAACTCCCTCCTTTATTCATGGTGCGGCCTTTCTGATAATGTCAGGGTCCAGTGATTACTATCTGGTCACAACTTTTCTATAACCTCTAACGTGGCTAGTTTTCTTCAATCTGCAATCTGTATCAGGGAAGCTATCAACTAATTTTAATGTACCTTTTTTCACTCTGACATGCCAATAAAGGTTGTGTGTGTGTGTGTATAATAACAACATTCAATTTATATACCGCCCTTCATGATGACTTAACACCCACTCAGAGCAGTTTACAAAGCATGTTATTATAATCCCCGCACCAAAACACCCTGTGAGGTGGGTGGGGCTGAGAGAGCTAGAAGCTGTGACTGCCCCAAGGTCACCCACCTGGCTTCAAGTGGAGGAGTGGGGAATCACACCCGGCTCTCCAGATTAGAGTCCCGTGTTCTTAACCACTACACCAAACTGGCTCAATATGGTCCTAGATCCAGATCTGTAGTAGCAAAACAGTAAAGAGTCCAGTAGCACCTTTAAGACTAACCAACTTTACTGTAGCATAAGCTTTCGAGAGCCACAGCTCTCTTGGTCAAATGCATTGTTAGATGCATCTGACGAAGAGAGCTGTGGCTCTCGAAAGTTTATACTGCAACAAAGTTGGTTAGTCTTAAAGGTCCTACTGGACTTTTTACTATTTCCCCACAATATGGAAAACCACACAAGCCTGTTCCCATGCAGAAACCACCTTTGTCCTCAGCACCTTTCAGCAACTGTTCTCACAACATCCTTGCAAGCTTCCAATCTGCCCGTCCTCCAGGCATCCTGCCAGCAAGCTTATAGGAAGAGTTTCTGGCAGGCATTGGGCCATGCACACCCAGGGTAGCAGCCAGGAACTGGGCTGAAGCTGCCTGGGGAAAGTGAGGGAAGATGCAAAGCAGGGCTGAGACCCAGGGGAGGGAAAAGCAATGTCAAGCCATGCAAACAAACTCACTCACACAACTCTTGCGTCACATTTCGGATAAACTTAATTCCACTTGAAGCACCATGAGGGCTTCTAGATTTCGGGATTTGGGACAGCAACAAGGGATGTCTAAGGGAAGGACTGGATAAATCAATGATTGTTGGAGGGTTTGGAGAGGAATCTTATCGGCAGCCAGGAAGAAATGACCACTGGGCAAGGGGCAGAATTTCCAGCCCTGGGTTGCTAGATCCTTTTTGCAGATAATTCCTGGTTGGTTGCAAAACCCATGAGGGATAGAAAACAAAATGCTTAAAAAACCAAA
Organism: Eublepharis macularius; assembly: GCF_028583425.1. Taxonomy (NCBI): domain Eukaryota; kingdom Metazoa; phylum Chordata; class Lepidosauria; order Squamata; family Eublepharidae; genus Eublepharis; species Eublepharis macularius. The sequence goes on from NC_072792.1 coordinate 186,658,497, forward strand.
ATGCCGACAACCTTAAAAATCTGAATTCATAAGCAATTTTTCAGTTGCAAGATCACACAAGAACAGAGTTTTTAAAAATTAAGAAGCTGGAACAGGAAGAAAACCCAGAACTGGATACAAGGATCTCAGGGGATGAGGAGAGCAATCTTCCACTCCCAGTGGATGACTGAAAGGATCCCTAAACACTTTTGCTTGTTACAATCCTACTTCTGCTAGTCAGTCATGGGAGAGAGCTTCCCCCCAACCACCCTCTTACCTCCAGCCACGCTCCACAGTTTGATCAGCCTGTCTGCTCCACCAGTGGCCACCATGCCCGAATTGGGGCTGAACTTGATGGCGTTGATCTCAGAGAGGTGGGCTGCCTGGGGAGGCAGGAAGGGGATAAAGTAGGCCTCAAGGCACCACCCAGGCACGTAGGAGCAAAACCCCAGCACTTTCCAAGCATATGCAAACACCAGCTTTCCCCGTTCATCTTAGGGTGGAAATACATGTTATGAAGTACCAAGAGATGCTCAAGTGAACCTCACTTCACGTGTCCCCCCTCCAACTTCTCATGCACTCGCTCGTACAGTCACACTTCAATGTGCTCCGCGTGAATATTTCACACGTTCAATATCAGTTCTTCCTCCACTGCTAAAAGTCTCCCTGGCTGTTTAGAGCTGCCAAATTCCCAGCTTCCCCCCACCTCCCACCTCCATTCACTGAAATGCAGATCTTGCCACTTTCTCACCCCTTAAAGAAATGCAGACTGGGGAGTCAGAGGAGCCTAAAGTCCTTGCTCTACAGTGTCCATCCCTGAGAGTTCTCGCTGGGAAGACAGAGCAAAGTAGCCAAGCAAGACACAGCCGGCAGGTGACTTCAGGTTGCCAGGTCCCTTTGTCCTCCCAGCAGGAGGTGGGGGGCACAGCACCTACCTGTTCTGTCGGAGGTTGCACACGTACCTGTGCTTGCACAATGACATCACTTCTGGGAAGTGACGTCATTGTGTGAGTGCAGGTGCCCCCAGGAGCACTCCCACACTCTGTGGCGGGTGAGTGTGTGAACTGGGCCTGATTCAGGCCCAGCACCTACCTGGGGGGCCCAGCATCTACGTGTTCTGTCGGAGGTTGCACACGTACCCATGCTCACACAATGACATCACTTCCTGGAAGTGACATCATCGTGTGGGTGCAGGTGCCCTCAGGAGCACTCCCACACTCTGTGGCGTGTGTGTGTGTGTGTGTGAACTGGGCCTGATTCGGGCCAATTCTGCCCCCAGGAGGCCCATGCTTCCCCTGCCGGCCAGGAAAGGGGGGGGTACGGGGTGAGGGGTGGGAGCAGGGAACCCATGGCCCTGGGGGGGGGACTGGCAACCCTAATGTGAATTGGGGGCTATGCATAAAATCCAGCACTTGAGCGTCCCTCGGTAATTCATAATGTGTATTACCATTCTGAACGCAGGGGAGCTTCACGCATGCGTATTCCTTTACATGCGGAGTGCTCCTCGTCACAGAACTAAACAGAGGATTCCTCCCAGAGTGAGAACCCCAGAGACTCTCAACCTGGCACTGGCATTTAGGAAAGAGACGGCAGGTTCCCAAGAGAACTCTGGGGCAGATCCTCGGGGGACAAAAGTTTCCTTCCTCTTACACCAGCATGTGATTTAGGTGTGGGGAGATTCGCTGCAGACAGACTTCCTGTCAAAGGATTTGGGCACCATATAGACAGAGCTAGAAATACTACGTGAACTACAACATTTTAACGTAGACTTATTGGTCACGTATCTGAGTTTGAAGATCTGGGTTGCTTCATCCCAGAGAACGTATTTCAAAATTTGATTTTTCACATTCAAATTAATCTGACACTCCAAAACGAGGGGGGGGGGCATTGAACGGCAAGAGGCGGCATCACGGCAGGAGCTGGGGAGGGGGTGATTTACCTTGGCATCGCTCACTGTGGAGGGGAGGCAGGCAGCTACACAAGAGGGCAGGCAGCAATAGTGGTCCACTGAAGAACTGCTGACCGAATTCCCACGCTTCATCCTGAAACTAACCACAGCAAGAGAAAGTTCTGGGTGAGAGCCTTGCTCTACTCGTGGCCAAAAGCATACCTAGGCCGATTCCAGATTGCCAGAAATTGCGGTTTTTCTGCGGAAATAATCGCTTACCGGCCACGCCTTCACTTTCGTCTCCATCTGCTTTGTCTCGCAGCATGCCATGCCGTCCCGCTTCCGGATGTTCGCACGGCCAACTGAGGTACACGGGATTGGTTGTTTCCTCCCCGTCACAGTTGATGTTGGGGGGCCTTCATTGGTTTGCATTTCGGTTTTTTTAAAAATTTTTTTTACATGTTTTGCGCAAATGCGCAAACGTGCAGGTATGCGAATATGCAGCATTGACTTTTGTGCGCTTTTGTGCGTTTGTGCACATTTGCGCAGTTCGATGTGCGCAAACGTGCGACTGCGAAAATGGCGCCCGGTTTAAAAAAAAAATTAAGGGAATATTGTTGCCGGCCGGCCGGCAAAGGAAGGAGGGAAAGGGGAGGGCCTCTCTGCGGCGACGAAGAGTCCAGAAGTGTGCAAACCCGCAATACCGCGTTCACACTGTCTGCTTATAGAGCGCAACTGAGCGCCATGGACCGCAGGTAAGCCGGGACAGGAAATTGCAGGCTTTTACAAGTGAGGCCGCTGAAAAAGCGAAAGCACTCGCTCTATTTGTGCCCGTCTGGAATCGGCCCTACTCTGCCAGAGACAGGATGGCTGAAAAGTGACTGTGCATCAACCTTAGTGAGTGGCCGTCAACAGATTCCTCTTCTGGGGGGGAATGCATTAAAAACGCCTTTCTTGTCTCCAAGGAAAAGTCTTTTTAAAAGCATGTGTGAATTCAGCCTTAAGATGTGGGAAATATCATCTTTTGTGCTGAGACAGAATGGAGGTGCAACAGAGGAGACGAAAGAGAATAGTTGTGGGTAACTTATTTGTTTACTTGTTTATTTAAAATATTAATTCGCTGCCTTTCCACCTTACAGGAGCGCAAGGCAGCTTACAATATAGAATGTACACGAGCATAAAATACATCAAAAAGTCATTATGTAATTGTTTCATTGCCAAATGCATATGCCACCTCTCTAGAGACCTGATAGAGGCAGTTGAAAATCCAATGCAATAATAATAATAAAAGAAATCCTCAAAAATAAAACAGACCAGAAACATAAAACAACACAAAACATACCCATAAGACAATCCTCAGGTTAGAAGCAGATTATAAAAACAGCTAGTTAATAGTCTGTGGGGGGAAAAGAAATGTTTTGGCCTAGCACTTAAAGGAAAGTAAGGAAGGTGCCACGTGAGCCTCTAGGGGGAGGGCATTCCACAGGTGAGGTACCACCCCTGAAAAAGTCCTGTCTGTTTACCACCCGCACCACCTCTGCAGCTGGGAGTGCAGAGTTCATGGCTTGGGAAGAGGGTCTTAACTGTGCATTGTGCATAACAGCTATTAGCCCCCGTGCACTCCCTCCCACCTCACAAGCCACATTTATTCAATGGGGCCCACAAAGATAGTTCCAGGTAGATGACCATGTTGGTCTGCAGTAGAACAGCAGAATTTGAGTCCAGTGGCACTTTAAAGACCAACACGGTTTTCAGTGTATGAACTTTCAAGAGTCAAAGCTTCCTTCTTCAGATACTTGGTACCTTGTTGGCCTCTACCGTGCTACTGGATTCAAACCCTGGAGCCCATAAAGACAACACCAAGTGAATGGACTGACCCCTTCAGAAAGGCATCTACATTAGAAATGTTTAAATACACAACGCTGATGACAAAACTTGTCTTCCCCCAAAATATAATATAATATAGTAGTTTTTAAGTTTTGAAAATCCCAACTTGAAAACTGTATTTTCAGTTTCGCAGATGGATCTAACATTGGGAGCATGCACATAAGACTGCACAAAACTTTTGCTTACAGTAAAGTTGTTAGCATTTCACATGAGTTTCAAGAGTCTGATCAAAGTTTTTTTGAAACCCTATTTGCTAATAATATGTTTGTTAATGTGAAGATGAGTTCTGTGTGACTCTGAAGCTGGTTGCCTACACTATTGAGCAGAGCTGATCCAGTGAAAGGCTAGCCCTGGAAATGACTTCAGACACACACACACGGCTTTTTTCCAGCTGGAACACGGTGGAACGGAGTTCCAGCACCTCTTAAAAATGGTCACATGGCAGATGGCCCCGCCCCCTGATCTCCAGACAGACGGGAGTTTAGATTGCCCTCCGTGCTGCCGAGCGCCGTGGAAGGCAATCTCAACTCCCCTCTGTCTGGAGATCAGGGGGCGGGGCCACCAGCCATGTGACCATTTTTGCCGAGGGTGGTTTAAACTTTAAAAAACTCCCTCCTTGTTCCAGTTGACGCAAAGTGACGTCATTGTGTGGTCCTGAGTTCCACCACCTCTTTTCCCAGAAAAAAGTCCTCTGTGTGTGTGTGTGTGTGTGTGTATAAAATCTTCACTTTAATATTGATGAACTCTGATTAAGATATGTTTTGTGTACTCTGTATTTTAATATACCAGCTCCAAGTTGGGAAATTCCTGAAGATCTGGGGGGTGAAACTTGGAGACAGTGGGGTTTGGGGAGGGAAAGGACCTTGGCATGGTATAATTCCATAGAGTCCACCCCCCAAAGTAGCCATTTTCTCCAGGTGAACTGATCTCTGTGGCCTGGAGACCAGCTGTAATCCTGGGAGATCTCCAGCCATATATATAGTGAATATATATATTTCCCCCCACAGGAGATCTCCAACCACCACCTCTCTCTCTCTCTCTCTCTCTCTCTCTCTCTCTCTCTCTCTATTTAAATATATTTTTAAAAAGACTCCAGATCTTGATGTTTTGCGGCAATTCCATGACATTCCCCAGCCAAGTGACATTAAACACACAGAGGGTGCGGCCCACTTACTCAAACAAACCCTTGAAAGCATCCACATATCTGGTGAGGGTCATGGAGGTGGCGGAGGCAGATCTAAACAAAAAGCCAAAGGGAAATGATGAGCAAAGCGTGAACGGGGAAGTGGAATGCGTCAGGCAGGAGATGGACAGCTGCACCGGGCAGGGGGAGAATACGGACTGCCAGCTTCCTCGTTGAACGGCTAGAGGGACACGCCTCCCTATTAAGTCTATTTTTTAATCCCTCCCTTCCTACAAAGAGCTCAGACTGATGTATATATTTTCCCCTTCCCTTACAACAATCTTGTGGGGTTGGTTTGGCTGGGAGACACTGGCTGGCCCAGGTCACCCACTGAGCAGGGATTTAAACCTGGATCTCCTACTCTGACATGCTTTTTTATTTTTAAAATTTTTATTTCAGTTAGCAAACTCCAAACAACACAAAACAAAAATCACAATCATATGATCATCCCACCAGCCTCCTGCCACAGGGGGCGCCCCTGGGTTTTTCTGCCTTTCTCAATCGGCCATCCCACCCCACAGATTTGTTGCTACTGGAGGGTTGTGCAATATGTGCGCCGCTGTTTTAATGAATTGTATATTGATGTTTTTAATAAATTTTTATGTTGCCCTGTTTGATTTTATATTTTTGGGTTGTAAATCGCTCTGAGACCGCTTGCAGGGTGAGTGGAATATAAGTCTAAATAAATAAGTAAGTCATACCTCTACAATCATCCACTACAACAGTATCTACGAGTTTCTAAATCATACAAAAAACCTAAACACAATCATCTAAATCATACCAAAAAAAGAAAAGAAAAAACATATTGAATAAACTACTATCATTTAAATCATATAATCCTCAGTTAAATCATTTATCTATAGAGAGCTTGTTTGTATACGTTCTTAGTTTTTCACTTCTATTTGAATGTCTTCCCGTCTATCTTTATATCTAGTAATAATTGTTCTTAATTATTGGCTATATAATCAAAAATACTTTCCATTTTTCTGGAAATTCTGATATGATTAGAATGTCAGCTTAGAAATTCGAAATTTCAGAATGTCTAATCTGACATTAGATCCAGAGGAGTTAGACGTGTTAGTCTGTTGTAGCAAAATAGTAAAGAGTCCAGTAGCACTTTTAAGACTAACCAACTTTATTGTAGCATAAACTTCCGAGAGCCACAGGTCTCTTTGTCAGATGCATGCATCTGACGAAGAGAGCGGTGGCTCTTGAAAGTTTATGCTACAAAAAAGTCGGTTAGTCTTAAAGGTGCTACTGGACTCTTTATTAATCTGACATTTGAATAACTGCACCAGACTGACTCGGGTAGTTTCTACATAGCGAGAGGCTTGTGCGCTTTTCTGGTGCAGCTGCAGATAAGGCCCAGCGGCAACGGGGCTTCCACATAGCAGGCTTCCCTGCAACTTCGCTCTGTCATGTCCCTGGAAGTGGCCACCCCCTCCCCCCTGGCATAATCCGAACATTTCTTTCCCTAGACAAAGGGGGGGGGGAGGAGGAATGCTGTGGGCAAGCGAGTCATCTGAAGAGGGTCTAGTGAAGCCAGGCAGCCCAGCAGGGGGATGAAGCCAAGCCCTTCCCAGTGGTGGAGGCTTTTAAAGATTCCATCTCTATCCCCTTTTAAAAGTTTTGCCCAGGCGGACTGGAAACGTGTTGATCCTGAGAGATTGTTCTCAAAAACCCCCATGCGCTGAAGCAGAGAAGAAATCCATTGGACTTGCGCACCCTTCCACATGGGCCGATCCCTCTGCGGGGCGTATTTTACCTGAAGGGTCTTCTCCACAGCTTCTCACGGCTCTCCCGCTCAGGAACGGCTCCCCCGGACATCTTCTGCTCCTCTGCCTTCCCTTCTCCCGCTTCTCTAATGAGGAAGAGCGTGCAGTAAATGAGAACACACAAGCTTGCCAAGTGCCTAAGACTTCCCACCTGTCATCATGGGTTTACATATGAAACAACGGCAAAGCAGCAATCGACGTTTGGGTACAGCCAATGCCCATCAGTTGCCAAGAGACACTCAGGCAGCCATCGTCATAGAGCCAGAAGAGTTAGCCATGTTCGTCTGTAGTTGCAAAACAGTAAAGAGTCCGGCAGCACTTTTAAGACGAATCAACTTCATTGTAGCATAAGCTTTCGAGAACCACAGCTCCCTTTGTCAGATGCATCGTCAGGTTTCGAGAACCATGCATCTGGTGGAGAGAGCTGTGGTTCTCGAAAGCTTATGCTACAATAAAGTTGGTTAATCTTAAAGGTGCTACTGGACTCTTTACTATTTCAGGTAGCCATGGTGTTTATTACTCATTGTTCCAAGACCAACATGGGACAGAGCGGCAAAACTGGGAGCCCCGTCTGCAGGTGAGGGGTAGACAGTGTCCTGCTGAAATAGGCAAGGAAGCCCACAGAACAGGCACCAGTGGGCAGAGTGCGACGGCACTAGAAAATGGGGTGGACTGGGAGATAAAAGAGTTTCCTGATTTAGTTACACTTAGTAACCCCCAAGGAAATAATTTAGTGTGCAACTCTATCAAAATTATGAGACAACAAGTAGGGGGCTCTCAAAGTCTCACAGGGGAGGAGCCCCCTATGTAGTCCCCTGGCAGGGGCTAAGCAGCTAGCACTGGGAAGCACACAGGACTCCAGGCCCCACAGAACCCGAGCCAATAATGCTCCGGTTCAGCCCTGCAGTCCACAGGCAACACACCCTCCACGGGGGGCCGTAATTATACAGAAGCTCTGAGGTCTCAGTAATTAAAGTATCAATTAAGACCTGCTCCGTGCTCTTCCTTCTATGCCAGACGGAGTCCCCAAGAGAACCTGGTCTCTTTGGAGGAAGAGTGGGGAACATGGGCAGTAACAGATAAGGAAACAATTGTATCTGAGTGGTTTCATTGCCTTCTTTGAGAGGCAGTTCTGTGTAGTGGTTAAGAGCGGCAGGACTCTAATCTGGAGAACCAGGTTTGATTCCCCACTCCTCCACTTGAAGCCAGCTAGGTGACCTTGGGCTAGTCACAGCTCTCTCGGAGCTCTCTCAGCCCCACCCACCTCACAGGGTGTTTTGTTGTGGGGATAATAATGACATACTTTGTAAACCGCTCTGAGTGGGCATTAAGTTGTCCTGAAGGGTGGTATGTAAATCGAACATTATTATTATGCTATTATTTGCTATTGCTCCAATGGGCAAGGGAGACCCAAGCTGCAGGAGGTCCACCCCCAGCCACCCTTTCACGGTGCTGTGCCTGACTCACATCTCAATGCCGACAGGCCTCCTGGTGGCCTTCTTCAGCTCCCTGGACAGCCTGGCCTGCTTTACCCTGCAAAGAGAGAAAAAGGAATTGAGATTGTGCCGGGCACTCCCCTGGCACCCCTCCTGGACTGGCGCTGCCCTGCTCTGCTACTTCTGCCAGGTCTGCAGCATTTGCTCAGACAGACCCAGACCCCACACACTCAAAGGTGATTCCCAGGCAAAGCGGGAAGAGACAAAGGCAGGCCAAAACCAACCAGGACGGTTCCTCTCGTTGTTCAAAGCAGCCAGCAAGACTGGAGGACGCTTTCTTGGTCACTGCCGCACCTCTTCTCCCTGCGCCCAGTAGAACTTCCTGTTTGCTATCCCGACTGAATTGTCAACTATCTTTTTTAAAATCCTCTTTCAGAAAAAGGAGGAATTAACACCCGTCATCATCTGTGTCGCTTTTGGCCTCAAGAGGTCTAAATGGAACAGGCTCTCCCTCTTGCTAGCCAAAGGGAAGTGTGGAGGACAAAGGCTGCAACCCGCGGATTGCCAGGGCTTTAAGACCTTGCTTGGGAGTTTCCAATGTGCTGCCACCACCAGACTCTGCTGTCAGTGGCCTGGTATCATGAGGCATTTTTCAAAATTGTTCAACTGTGAAATTCCAACGTCTTTCTATAGCAAAGCCCTCCGATTGCTTTGAGAGTTAACAGCAGCGGATGAATGAAGGAACTGCCAATGCTCTCCTTCCTACTAACTTGTTTCAGAGATTTTTTTGGCTTTGTTTAAATGATTTTTGCATCTCCTTGAGAACTTATGTCAAAACCTTGAGTGATTGCTTTTCTTTATTTGGCTAGCTAGAAAATATCATTTATTCTGTAATCTTCTGATCTTTGCAAAAACAGTCGTTTCCAAAGCAGCTGATATCTTAAGTAGAAAGCACTTGGAGAATTTTTTAAAGTTGCATTAAACTGAATGTATACTGTTACACATTTAAAAAAACCAACTATGAAATTCCCAGGGGGTTGCTAAAAGTCGAGCTGTAATATTTTTCAGAAGCACTATAAGACCCGTTTGTTCTGGGTGGCTTTTTGGAGTGTGGCTTTTTAGCTTATGAAAACAGAAAGGTGGAGCATATAGGTATCTATTCATTCTTACCCCACTTGTCTTCCATCCTGAAACTCAAGGCAAAGTGCACAAATTTCCCAGGAGTTCCCCTGTGCAAGCTGGATCAGACCCAGATAGGCCTAGCACCTGCAAAGCGCCTGGCTCACATATCCTCAAGCCATACCTCAACTCTGAAGTTGGTTTACCTTGTTCTTAAAAATCCTGCCAGATCAAGTCAAAGGTTCTTCTAGTCTGGCCACCTGCTCCAAACAGGTGGCAGTCCTAGGGTGGCAGTCCCTGGCAGTTAGAACCCCCCCCCCAAGCCCCCTCACAGCAAGCTCGCAGGTGCATTGGTTGAAGAAACTTTATTCAGAGATCTATTCAGTTCAGGTGTACACTCGTAGGTAGAACTTGGCATAAGTGATTATTCAAACGATAGGACTACAGATTATAGGGGACGTTCTCCCACCTTTTGGGCCGTTTGCATTCAGGCGTGAAAACCCAAAAAGTTACATGGGAACAGATTAGTTTAGTCTAGACAAAGTACAGAGTGGAATGCCAGAAGTACCATCTATTGAAAATTGGATACAAAAATTGCTGTACATGGCAGAAATGGATAAAATGACGAGAAAGTTGAGAGAACAGAATCCAGAAGAATTTCTTAATGACTGGGGTAAACTAAAACAGTATTTGGAAAAGAAGTGGGACATAAAGGGACAATTATGGTTGTTAGATAACTATTCATTTTGCAGAAAGGAGGAGATACTGATCTTTACAAGAGAAGAGAGGAGATAAGTTAGAAACATAATGTAACTGATTGTTTCATGTTAGGTTTTGTTTAATCTAATATATATTATCTATTTTACTAGTGTGTTAAGACAGTTAAGAATAGAAAAGGGGATATAAGTAGTAGATTCAGACAGTGGGTTGGAAAACTGTTGGAAGTCTTAGATTAAGGGGGGAGAGGAAAGGGTGGGAGAACAGGGAAGTGAGGGTTTTAATTGAAAATTTGTAATATTAATTTTTACTCACCCAATAAAATTTTTTTAAAATAAATATTTTTTTTTTTAAAGTACAGAGTGGAATCATTCCCTCCTGTGAAAAAGATACATTTCAGTACACAGCTGCAGCTCCAGTCCAAGGGCACTCAGAAGTGAAAGCGTATATTTCTTAGAGATAACAAAGGGGCCCCTGGATCCTCTGGACATTAGTATTAGCAGTCTAGACGCCCTCAGGTGACTTATATAAAATGTATAAAACACTGTATCTAATTTTGGCATTATATCAGTATAAGATGAAGTGTAAGATGCAGAACACGATAATGGCACGGATGCTTAGATCACTCTCAGTATAAGATGCAGAACACAACAATGGCATGGATGCTTGCATACATGACAACAGGCCAGCCAGATGGCATCACAATCCAGCTGGGAGGGAAGGGATGGTAAACCAAAAAGAAAAAAGAAACCAGCTTCCGAAGCCCCCTTTCCACTCCTCCCCTCCAGTGATTTACCACCAGGAGGAAGCCCCCCACTCCCCCAGGCCGCCCCCATCAACCACCTTTTCTTCACAGGTTCCTTACGGGGCTCACCCACCTTACAACAGCCTCAGCTCTCTTCTTCAACACTCTCACTTGTTTTGCTCTCAGCTCTGGCTCTTTGGGTCCTCTAATTTATATAGTTTTATTTTATTGATCGGTTTATGTTATTTATAGCCCACCTTTCCTCACTGGGACTCAAGGCAGATTACAAAGTGCATGTTACTCACCTCTCGTTCTTCTCGTTCCGATGTTCAGCAGCCTCCACCTTCATCCGCATGACACTTCTGAGCAGCTCCAGCTCTCTTTCCGCTGCCCGACGGAACTCCATTTCTTGGTGCCGGTAATGCTCGCGCAAGGTGTCGTAGTCAGCCTTCACGGCACTGTTCTTATGGGTCAGCTCTTCCACCTGGTCCTTCAGCTGCCGATGCACAGCCTCCAAGTTGGAATGCTGTTCGCTCACGGAGGCCAACCTGAAGCAGGTTAAAGAGGAATTGCTCTCGCTGTGACGAACCATTTCTTAAAAGAAATATATATGTATCTTTTAATGAGAGCGCCGTCCCAGTTTATGGGACCAGGGGGTCTCAATCTGAGGAATCTTGAGTCTTCAAGATCTGAACCATCTAGGAGCCAAGTACATTTTTCAATTGTCCTATGACAGCACCAAGTTTCATAGCATGAATGATCAGGACAGGAGCCCAGCCACAATTAGCCCTATAAATCAAGTATGAAGTACATGGCTGTAGGGTACACTACTAACAACAATTCAATAATCTATATAAATAGCTTGTAGTGAAAGAATAATAATAATAACAACATTCAATTTATATACCGCCCTTCAGGACAACTAAATGCCCACTCAGAGCGGTTTACAAAGTATGTCATTATTATCCCCACAACGAAACACCCTGTGAGGTAGGTGGGGCTGAGAGAGCTCTGAGAGAGCTGTGACTGACTCAAGGTCACCTAGCTGGCTTCAAGTGGAGGAGTGGGGAATCAAACCCGGCTCTCCAGATTAGAGTCCCACGCTCCTAACCACTACACCAAACTGGCTCTCAGACAATGATATACATGTATTTCAAACCATCAAGGTACACAGGTTCCCCCTCCTCAAGAATAACATATCAAGTGTAGATGCAGAGAAATTCCATGTATTTATTCTATTGGGAGGAAACCTTAAGGCAGTAGCAAGTCCAGTTTACAACTTTTCTTTCAATAGCAACAAATCCAGTTCTTCAGCTTAAACATGATGACGCATCAGATTTTTTTCTACAGGTCTTGGGGCAGAATTTCTCTCCCTGTGGCACCATTTCTTAAAAGAAATATAGACGTATCTTTTAATGAGAGTACTGTCCCAATTTATGGGACCAGGAGTATCAATTGAGGACTCTTGAACTGGGTTCTAGGATTTCCAAGTCTCCTGAGTAGAGATAGGCACGAACTGGAAAAAAAAACCCGTGCTGTTCATGGTTCGTCGCATTTCATGAACCACGAACTTTCACAAACCTGCCCTGGTTCGCTAACCCGTTCATTGGGTTTGGGAAAACATCACTTCCAGGTCAGCAGAAGATCACTTCTGGGCCAGCAGAAGGCCACTTCCAGGTCAGCAGAAGGTCTGCAGGAAGTCCATCCCCTGTTGCCTAGGAAACTGATTGATCGGCGCCAGGCTGTCTGCAGTGACGAACCAAAAAAATGAACCAAACGAACCAGCCTAAAGTTCGTGGCAGTTCGTCAGAAATGGGCTCTGATGAACCTCTGGTTCGTGAACCACAAACCGGCCAGGTTTGTCACGAACTTTGTTCATATTTTGGTTTGTGCCCACCTTTACTCCTGAGCAATCCGATCTGGAAAAATAGGGACAGGATTTGGGAGCCAAATGAAGGCACCTGCCTGGAGGGAGGAGCAGCAGATGGCACCTGGCCTAGCTGTGCCTGGCAACTCACTGCGGGCACCTGCAGCACATAAGCAGGTATCACAGAGCCAGTGCGGTGTAGTGCAGGCCTTGACAAATGCTGATTCTGTGAACCTGGGCGGATCGTGAGAGGGAGGGCAGTAAGGGTTGCATCAGGGCTTAGTTCTCGTGGGCCCTTCTGGCACCCCCAGGGTAAGGCCGATTGCCACTTTGAGGTCAGGAAGCAATTTTCCCCAGGCCAGTTTGGCTAGGGATCCTGGTGGTGTTTTGCCATCTTCTGGGCATGGAGCAGGGGGTCACTGGGTGTGTGGGTGGGAAGTTAGTTGTGAATTTCCTGCATTGTGCAGGGGGTTGGACTAGATGACCCTGGAGGTCCCTGCCAACCCTATGATTCTATGAAATATGCTTTGGATGCAGGAACCAGAGCCAACATCTAGGAGCCAAGCACATTTTTCACCTGTTCTCTGACAGCACCAGTTTTCATGGCACAGAGCCCTGATTTCTTAAGTCATTGAAATTTGCCCTCTCACATTCATTCAAATGTGACTCACAAGGAAAGAAAGCTGACCTTCACACAAAGAATAACAGACTACGGCAGTGTTACATATTTCACAACCGTTAGCAGCCTCAGCTTTCTGTCAGGCACTAGGGAAGGAACTCAACCTCCTCTAGAAAGCGGTATTTAGAAATAACCACACGGACCCTTTGATGTATACTTCCTTCAGTAGAAAGCTAAATAATTCAATGTGTCTTCCTATTTATTTGATTTGTGTACGAGGAAAGAAAGAATTGACCAGAACATTCATTTTAAATCTCCCTGCTCTAGAGCCTAGGTTATGATCTCCATTAACTTCATCATGTAGTGAAAATGTGAACAGTAAAGGTCAATGGCATTAATACATCAATCAGACTGAAATACAATGAAAATATTACTTATGTAGAGGCAAGAACTACCGTCTATGTTTTAGGTAAACAAAGTTCAACAGATCCTGAAAACATGGAAGCATGGATGAACTATGAAGAGAAAGGAAAAGAGATTCCCTTATTAAATTTTAGATATTAAGGCTGAAAAATACACCTGCACTCTGCTTTTCCAAGTTGGGTTAGCATCTGGGAGACCCAGGTTCGAATTCTCACTCTGCCATGTTCATAGATCCAGAGGATCCAGCCATGTTAGTCTGTAGTCACAAAATAGTAAAGAGTCCAGTAGCACCTTTAAGACTAATCAACTTTATTGTAGCATAAACTTTCAAGAACCACAGCTCTCTTTGTCAGATGCATTGTTAGCTTTCAAGAACCACAGCTCTCTTCATCAGATGCATCGTTAGCTTTCAAGAACCACAGGTCTCTTGGTCAGATGCATCATCAGCTTTCAAGAACCACAGCTCTCTTCATCAGATGCATCGTTAGCTTTCAAGAACCACAGGTCTCTTGGTCAGATGCATCATCAGCTTTCAAGAACCACAGCTCTCTTCATCAGATGCATCGTTAGCTTTCAAGAACCACAGGTCTCTTGGTCAGATGCATCATCAGCTTTCAAGAACCACAGCTCTCTTCATCAGATGCATCGTTAGCTTTCAAGAACCACAGGTCTCTTGGTCAGATGCATCTGACGATGCATCTGATATGGAGAGCTGTGGTTCTTGAAAGCTGATGATGCATCTGACAAAGAGAGCTGTGGTTCTCAAAAGCTTATGCTACAATAAAGTTGGTTAGTCCTAAAGGTGCTACTGGACTCTTTACCGTTTTGCCACTCTGCCATGGAGCCTTTCTAGGTGACCTTGGGCCAGACACACACTCACATCCTAACCTACTTTACAAGGCTGTTTTGAGGATAAAACAGAGAGGGGGAGAATGGTGTCAGCTGCTTAAACAGGCCCCTTTCAGACAGGCACTTTTAGACAGTGTGTTGACAACCATTGACTGGAAAACCAAACCAGATGCAGGAAAGAAGTACTTCCCAGAGAAGGCCTCTAGAGGCACAGGGAGGCAGAATTGGGGTCCTGGCGTCTCCCATGCCAACTGCCAGCCCGGAATACTCTTAGTCTTACTTGCCTAGGGACTGCCAGTGTCCCCAGATGGCCTGAAAATGTTGGGGCTGCCAATTCAATGTGCCCAAGACCCCGCACATGGAAGTGCCCTGTTCCTTTAAAATCTGGCCACACAACTTCTCCCTCTTTCACCCATATTTATTTTTCCAATTTAAAAATTACCACAATGTATTATTCCCCATTCGAAAATCTTTTCCAACAGTAAGAACGATTCCATCAATTAAGAAACAGTGCCCACTTTTATTTTTAAAACTAACTCAAGTAATTTCTCCATTCCCGTGACATTCAAGATTTCCCTTAACCCTTCTGATATAGAGGAGATTTCCAGTGTTTCTCAAAATCTCGCTAAAGCAAATTTAACTTCAAAAAGAAGATTTAAAAGAAGCAATTTCCCCCCTAATTAAACAGAAACAACAAAGACTTTCAAACGGCTCACTTGATCAGGAGAAAGGAGAGTTTATAAACGTTTTAAATAATCAGAGAACCCAAAATTATTCTATAAAACTGTTTATAGAATAATTTTGGGTTCTCTGATTATTTCATTTTTCCATGGTGTATTTGTACTCTAAATATTGGCTGCAGTACATGGACATTTTCTTTTGTCAACAACATCCGAAGTGATTGACGGATGCTCCCTGCCTGCGGAGCTCCCATCGGAAAGTTCCAAGCAGGGTCAAAGGAACCTTTTTGCATACAATCGTCTCCAAGATGTTTCCGGACGATATTTAACCAGGCTTCCACACCTCTGGGCTGAAAGGTTAAGGTCATCTCAGACACAAGACAGGTGCTAATATTTCCAACCTTTACAGTCAAGGATTATGTGGAAAGGCAAATGTGTTTTTAGCACGTTCTTCCAAAGTGTGCAGGCTATGCCATGCCTCAGTTCTGTCCTCCGATTACAGCTTGGGGAAGGGGAGAAGAAGGGAAAGAAGGGAGGGGGAGCGCTATCCGGAGTAGCCAAGTGGAAGGGATTTTTTTTCTTTCACTCCCTGTCTCTGGCCGTAACTGATTGGATGAACTGTTAATTTTCAAAACTCTACCCTACCGCCCACACACCGCTATTAGGTAGAATTTCTGGTCTCACTGAAAAAGCTAGACTTACCGTGAAATCCTAAGTAAAGTTACTCCAGTCTGACTCTATTGAAATCAATGGGCTTCGACTGGAGTTAACTCTGCTTAGGATTTCATTGTAAATTACCTTCTGTCTGATCAGAATGTCAAGATTAGAGATGGGCACGATCCACATTACGAGCGAAGAAAACCCACGATAATGGCGATCGCACAATCGTGACCGGTGGATTGTGATCATCCACGGCCAACAATCCAGCGATTGGGAAGGGCCCGGATCGGGGCGATCAAGCTCAGATCGGGGATCCACTCAGGCGCCAGCAATCTATTCCCCTGGCAACAGAGCTAGGGGAATGCCTGAGCTGTGTTTGCCCTCCTTCTGTCGCCCTGGAAACCCGAATGGAAGCCCAGCTTTCCTTGATCAGCAGGGCTTCCTTCCAACCATGGAGCAGCAAAGCAGTCACCAGTTGGGAGAAGACACCTAGGGGAGGGAGGGGGAAGGGGGTGTTCTGTAGCCATGGGCACTCCAATCTCATCCCTGCAAACCCTGATAGGCAACTCTGATGGCCAAACACAGGCCAGAACCCCCCCCCCCCGAGGGGAGGCGGCTCGTTGCCGTCTCCCCATGCCCACCGGGCTCAGCCACCGCTGCCAGCACACACCTTCTGGCCTGCGCTGGGAATACCAGCACGCTCCTTTTTGGCCTGGTGGGCGGGCACATAGGGGGTGCTGCCGGCGAACGGCCAGACCCCCTGCCCCCTGAGGGGAGGTGGCTCGTTGCCGTCTTCCCGTGTCCACCGGGCCCGGCGGCCACCACCACCACCCACCTTCCCACATAGCTGGGAATAGCAGCGCGCCCCGCTTTGGCCTCCACGATCCACGGATCGGAAACGGGAGATGATCGGTGTGGATCGGTAATTCAGGATCGTCGCCGGCACTGATCCACGATCAGCTTGATTGTCAATTTTTTTTGGATCGTGCCCACCTCTAGTCAAGACTGCCTATCAAGTAGCCAGATATCATTTGGTGATATTCAGATCTCAGAAATTATATTGTATTGTAACGGGATCTTAATTCCAAATTGTTTTATTTGTTCTATTCTATGCTTTGAATTTTCTTTTTAGTACAACAGTGTTAATGATTGGTCAAATGACCGTAAATAAAGAATGAAATGAAACTACATCTTAAGAACATGAAAACCAACAGAAACTCATCATTAAAACCATAAAAATATGCAAAAGCATAAAAGCAATCATTAACACACTAGGCAAGAAGGAAAGGGCAAAGATTTCTAATAATAGCAGGTGGGAAGACAGGACTGGGAATGAATAAGAGTGGCAGCAGCCACCCAGCCCCTAACCATTAAAGACAAAGGGTTTTGTTAATTTGGTCTCCTGCTTAAGGGGACTGAATTAACAGGTTTACCTTGGGCAAGAATACTAGGGGCCACGATGGAGTTTCCAGAAACCACAGTAAAGAGTCCAGTAGCACCTTTAAGACTAACCAACTTTACTGTAGCATAAGCTTTCCAGAACCACAGCTCTCTTCATCAGATGAAGAGAGCTATGGTTCTCAAAAGCTTATGCTACAGTAAAGTTGGTTAGTCTTAAAGGTGCTACTGGACTCTTTACTATATTGCTACTACAGACGGCTAACTCCTCTGGATCCAGACACCATGGCAACCTGGCACCCGGGATCTGTTGAGCTCGGCTGTAGTAGACTAGGATCAGGAGAGCTAGGTGCTAATCCTGACTCAGTTATGAAGCTCACTAGGTGATCTTGGGCCACTCATTCTCTCTTTCAACCTAATCTACCTCACAGGGCTGTTGCGAGGATAAAATGTGGAAGGGAGAACTGTGCATCTTGCTGTAAGCTCTGTGGAGGAAATGAAGAATAAAAATCCAGCAGACAGATACTTCTAAGCCTTTCCTCCCCGGCACAACATGCAAAGAAATTTAAATGCTGATGCTTCAAGCTGAGTCCTGAAGCCAGCTTGTCCTATTAGACCCCAGCGGCTTTTAAACCGCAGCAGGTGAGACTTGCTTACCTGCTGGCTTCACTACTGCTGTTGGCCAGAAGGTGGCATGCAGCAGCCAGCTCAGCAAGGAGCAGGTGCCTACCTGGGACCAATAGGGTTCTACCCGGCCCTATAAAAATGCCAAACCCAGTTTGTCCCATCAGCCTTGAGAATTTGTTGCCCTGGCAGAAACTGAGCTCTGGGGCTGCCAGTTCCCATCTTGGACATTGGAGCATGGCCCAGCCTCAAATGAAGAACAGCCTCCCAAGTAGCGTGTGGGCTTAGATCTGTGTTTGAAGATAACTGCACCATGGTCTGAAGATGAGCCCCGGAAGGGTCTTGGAGAATCAGCCACCCACCGATGCGGACACGGAACGGTACCTGCCCCTCTGCTCCACGAGGGCGGTCTCCTTTGCCTCGAGTAGTGTGTTCCGTTCTATCATCTCACAGGTCAGCTAAAAAGAGAGAAGAGAGATAGAGAGGCTGTTCAGCAAATCTGCAAGCTTGCCGATCTGGCAGAGAGGACGGTAGCGCGGCTGGAAATTAAACAAATTCTGAAAAACGCAACAACCTGAAAGCAAGCCACAAACAGCAAAGTGAATTTTAGTGTGAGAAAACAAGCTCCTGGATTCAGCCAAGGATCCAATAGGAAGATGCCTTCTGAGCCAATAAATAAAATGAAAAAGAACCCTGAAAATTCGTTCATGATAGGAAGGGTGGAGAACTGCACGTCTCCTGGTGCCTTTTGCCTCCTCAAATTTCTCCTGCTTTGCAGTTGCTGCAATGCCACTGATGGACAGCACAAACTGCGCCCCCTCCGCCGTGAAGCCCCCCCCCCCCGCCCAGCAGAGCTGCTTTCCTCCCAGGCAGCTCCAAAAGCTCTTTTGCTTACTTCCACGTTGATTCTTTGCAGCTGCCCAATGTGCCCCTCGTAGTTCCTTTTCAGGCGCTCCAGCACTTGGGCCGAGTCCAAGACTTCACCCCCCGCGGAGTCCACAGGCTCCAAGGCTGATCTGCAAGCAAATCAGAAAAGCTGGAGCTAGAAACCAGAAAGCGCCTGGACACACGTGCTGCGCTGACCTCGTCTTGGGTTCACATGGGACCCACTTTGGCCTGGAGTTTAAGTCATTTTTCTGTACTGGTTCAGGATTCCATCTGGATTTGGTATAACTGCCTCTTGCCCCCTGGTATTCGCTGCATTCCAGGGCCCTGTTGGGTGCCTCCTCCCATATTATCGTATCAGACAAGTGGACCGTGCACTACCCATGAAAAGTTCTGCTAGGATAAAAACTTGTTATTCTGTACTGTGGCAAAAGATGCCTGCTTGTTTTGGGGGAAACGAGAATTGGCAGAGGAGGGGGAGAAAGGGAGAGAGAGACTTGCAGTGTATCTATAAAAGCCGAAGGGCACCAGTGGGACAGAGAGAGCGGGAGAGAAAAGAGTCCTGCCCGCAGTTTGCAACCAAAGGAAATCCTGGGATTGCGACACAAACTGATGGGTGTTAGGAAACAGTTGCTGAGTCTAATGTCTAATACTCATAGTTTATTTTCACTTTTCTAGTATTCTAACTTTCAAAGTTTGTTTTGTGGAGAAGCACGTCAGGCTCAAAAGCTGGCTGTGAAATGCTAGATGGCCAATCGCTTTGGGTGCCCGTACCCTTGTACTCATAGAACATGGTCTGGCCATTTCAGATAGATCCAGGTAGCCGCATTGGTCTGTCTGTAGCAGTAGAAAAGAGCAGGAGTCCAGTAGTACCTATAAGACTAACACAATTAGTGGTAGGGTATGCGCTTTTGTGAGCCACAGCTCTGAAGAAGTGAGCTGTGGCTCACGAAAGCGCATACCCTACCACAAATTTTGTTAGTCTTATAGGTGCTACTGGACTCTTGCTCTTTTCTACGGGCCATTTCAGATGCTTTGTTCTGCCACTCAGTCTTAGGGACCAATGTTGCATTTCCTTAATAATAACATACTTTGTAAACTGCTCTGAGTTGATGTTAAGTTGTCCTGAAGGGCGGTATATAAATCAAATGTTATTATTATTATTACTAGCTTGATACCTGTGCTTCACTATAGTATTTAACTACTTTAAACCCAGTTATAATACTTACGGGTATGTAACATTTTTGGTTTGTGGGTTTTTTTTGAGTTGGCAACCCCAGTGAACTTTTAGGGGATGACTGGGAGGTACATTTGACCTCAGGACACATTCAATGACTCCCAATAGCAACAGCAGAATGGGGGGGAGTGAGGCCACATATGCAAATGACCTCTGTGTTCCAACTGCGGGGGAGGGGGGTGGATAAGGTGTGGAATATTTTGAGCCCCAATCAGCCCGCATATGCAAATGACCTTGAAAGGCTGGCCAAACAGGGAAGAGTGGCCGAGCTGGCAGTGAGTGGGGGCGCTGTATCCCTTTCAGAAAACACATTTTACCCCTTTTTATCCCCTTATGGGGCAAATTTCTTAAAATCCCTTCTCCGCGGGTGTTTACATCATGAAAGCCAAATTTCATATTTCTAGGTCCATAGGTTTGGGCTGGGTGTTGATGAGTCAGTCAGGACACGTCTTTATATAGATAGATTATTATCCTTCCCTGCCCAAATAGAGCTCTGAGGTCTGGTTCCATACTGTTCCAGGCAGCGTGTGAAGCATAGCTTTAGGCTAGGAGGCTCCTGGCTGCAACACCGGAGTCCCTCACAAGCCGCCCACACCCATGGTTCATCCCTGCGGGTGGCAGATTGGCACTGGGGGGGGGGCGGGGCGGGGGGAGGACATCCTCAAGGAGGCAAGAAATTCAGAGGTTGCCCGAGGAGGCCACGAGGAAGCTAAAGAGACCCTGACGTGCCTTCCAACATGGAGAACCCCATGAAATGCAAAGGCACGGGTTCGAAAGAGACACAATTAAGTCCTTTAATAATCAGCTGGAGACAGAGCCCTGTCAAGAATCAATTTATACCATGAAGCTGTTGCACATTTCTGCAGCTCTTCAACTAAGACATGAGGAAAACATCAGTTTTTCCCCCCTACAAGTCTTGTGGCAGAAGGACCTTTGCAAACAGCGGGCTGAGTCCAGCTTGCTGTTTCCCCACGTTGTTTTGTTTCTTCCTGGGTTGCCAACTCTGATTTGGAAAATTCCTGGAGGTTTGAGGGTGGAGCCTGTAGAGGGAACTCAGCAGAGATAAAAGCAAGAGTCCAGTAGCACCTATAAGACTAACAACATTTGTGATAAGGGATGAGTTTTCATGAGCCGCAGCTCACTTCTTCAGATACAGCTCGAATGTGAGTCCATCTGTCCTTATATCTTGGAGAGTGGAGAGACTGCAGAAGCCGAATGACAATGGCAGGTATGATTGAATAGGATGGGGAATGCAAAGGGGTAGTGGGTGTTGGTAATGAGACAGGAAGCCTAGGTCTCGATTCAGTCCAGGTGGATGCATTGTCTTGAGCTTCCTTATCAATTGCAATTCAGCAGTCTTTCTAATCTTCCTTTGAAATTCCTCTGCAGGGTAACTGCAGATTAGAGAGACTGCTGAACTGCAACTGATAATGAAGCTCAAGACAATGCATCCACCTGGACTGAATCGAGACCTAGGCTTTCTGTCTCATTACCAATGCTGATTTCTCCACACCCACTACCCCTCAATCTATCCAATCACGCCTGCCTTTGTCATTCACCAGCTATTATCATTCGGCTTCTGCAGTCACTCCACGCTCCAAGACATAAGGACAGATGGACTCACATTTGAGCTGTATCTGAAGAAGTGAGTTGTGGCTCACGAAAGCTCCTACCCTACCACAAATTTTGTTAGTCCTATAGGTGCTACCAGACTCTGTTTTTTTCTACTGCTACAGACAGGCTAAAACGGCTACCCATCTTGATCTATCAGCAGAGACGTGATGCCACAGGAGCCTGCCCTCTGAAGCCGCCATTTTCTCCAGGGGGGCTAATCTCTGTAACCGCGAGATCAGTTGCAATTCTGAGAAATATCCAGACTGCACCTGAAGGTTGGAAACACCAACTGTGGGAGGAGTTGAGGGACAAGCAGAGGAATAAATCCAGACCTTTATGCAGAACAGTTCAAAAAGGATATATTGTTGAAGGCTTTCACGGCTGGAGAACGATGGTTGTTGTGGGTTTTCCGGGCTGTATTGCCGTGGTCTTGGCATTGTAGTTCCTGACGTTTCGCCAGCAGCTGTGACTGGCATCTTCAGAGGTGTAGCATCGAAAGACAGATCTCAGTGTCTTTCGGTAGCACCAAAAGACAGAGATCTCTCAGTGTCTTTCGGTAGCACCAAAAGACGGAGATCTCTCAGTGTCTTTCGCTAGCACCAAAAGACAGAGATCTCTCAGTGTCTTTCGGTAGCACCAAAAGACGGAGATCTCTCAGAGATCTCTGTCTTTTGGTGCTGCACCTCTGAAGATGCCAGCTACAGCTGCTGGCGAAACGTCAGGAACTACAATGCCAAGACCATGGCGATACAGCCCGGAAAATCCACAACAACCACAGTTCAAAAAGGGTTACAGGGAAGGGTTTTCTCCCACTGTTGGTCTTACTGGCCTGTCCTTTAGTGTTGCAGAATTTCAAAGACCTAGAAATTATCTGGTTTCCTGGTAGCAGACACCCATTCTAATCCTCAAAACTAAATATTTGAATTGAACAGTTTAGTGTGTATTTATCTGTAAAGTACGAGGGTTTTGACAACCAACCCCACGAGGGCAGACAGAGCCAGGGTTTCCTCTGCCCCCAGGCTTCAGATGTTCTACAGAGTGAACAAAGACGCCAACCAGAACAGAACCACTGAGGAGTAGCGGTTAGAGTGTCAGATTAGGATTTGGGAGACCCGGGTTCAAATCCTCACTCTACCGCAACTGGGAGCATGAAATGCGCTTCTGATCGTTGCTGCAAGTGACCAAAAATGCTCCCCATTAAAACGGAAGCACCAGCATTCGCTGAGGCGGCTGACTCAGCGGCAATGGCGGGGGCTGTTTTCTAGAGCACTCCCCTCCCCCCTGCCTCACTTCTGCCAAGGAGGAAAACAGGGCAGCATCACCCGTCAGAGCTGTGTTTGCGGAAGAAAGCCCCGATTGTAAGACGCAGCGCGCAGCCTCTGCTATTCAGAGGACTTTGGTACTGTGGAGTGCCAGGGCGCGTTGCCTGGGCACGGCTTGCACGGTTGCTGCATGCTCAAAATGGAAGAGGCAAAGGTCTTTCTGCAGCTGCCAGCCCACGGCCAGGCTAGGGGAGGGTTTGGTACCTGGCAGATAGTCCCATCTGTAGGTCCAAAGAGTCCGCTTGTAGCTTGTACGTGCTCAGCAAGCAGGATTTTTCCAAGAGTTTGTTATCTGCAAGAGGAAAAGGGACATGTAAAAGAAGACCGAGACACTAAAGGACTGTTCACCCTCCCCCTCTGTGTGAAGGGAGAGAATTGGGGTCTACCACCACAACCCCGCCTGGCCATAATGACATTTAGCACTGAATACAAAATCCAGCTTCTCGGGTATTTCCGCTTTCATTAAAAGCTAGCACAAAGCATGTTTCTAGCTCCCATGGCTGGGAAGAGAGTGCCCTCAGAAGCCAAGGGAGCAGATAGCCAGAGGAAAGGGGAAACAGAATTACAAAAATATATGCAAGATAAGCACATAACGCACTGCTTATAACCAGTTTGGAGTTCAGCAAGGGGAGTATTAAATGGTTGCCTTCACCACTGCATCTTAACCGCTACACCACCTCGCAGGGTGTTTTGTCGTAGGGATAATAATCCAACCAACAAAAGGGAACCACTTCCTAAAGTATACTTCCTTGAGCCTGTGTGCTCTTTCGGTTCTGTGGGGATAATAATGACATGCTTTGTAAACCGTTCTGAGTGTTAAGTTGCCCTGAAGGGCGGTGTATAAATAGAACGTTGTTGTTATCATCCCCAACACCACCACATTACGTTCTTGCAAAATCCCATCCGCCGTAAATCCCACGGAGCTCCGGGAGTTTCTACTCATCAAAGCAAGATTCTCTGGCACTATGACAGGACTGGTGACTGGAGGCAGAAAGGGCCAAACCCAGATCCCCAAGGAACACCAGCTGCTGCTTGGATGGACAATTAATTTAATTTAATTTATTGGATTTATACTCCCCCCTCTCCACAACAGCGGGCTCAGGGCGGATCACAATACAACTTAAAACACATTACATGCTTCAACTATCGTTGAACAGCCTTGGAAGTAAGGCAGGCAGGGATGGGTATGTCCTGTCCCTTTCTTGGAGGCTTACTGCCTGCAAACGGACAGGTGAAGCCTGGCAGGGGGATTAGGAATACCACCTGGTGAATAACAACTCATTGGGCTTCTGTTAAAGGGCAGGACATGTTCCTCCAGGCTAGCCATTATATTATGTCATCCCCCTTAAGTCTCAGTGAAAAAGGTGGACTACAACAATGTAAATAAATAATAAATAAATCGTATCATTAAATTATTTTCCCAGTCACAGACTGCAGACAGCTCTAGCAAACACATTTTACAGTGAAATCCTAAACAGATCTTCAATCTCTATTTAGGATTTCACCGCCAGACAACTATGGATCCCGGATAAAGCTTACTTACTCTTTGAAGACAAATGGTCTAAAATGACCATAGAGGCAACAGTTTACCTTCTCTTTTGTCTTGTGAGGCTTAGAACGTAGAGCTGTAAGTGTTCAAAGCATTTCATGCCAGTTTGGTGTAGTGGTTAAAAACGGCAGGACTCTAATCTGGAGAGCCAGGTTTGATTCCCCACTCTTCTGCTTGAAGCCATCTGGGTGACCTTGGGTCAGTCACAGCTCTCTCAGAGCTCTCACCTGCACCCACCTCATAGGGTAATTGTCGTGAGGATAATGATACCATACTTTGTAAACTACTCTGAGTAAGCCTTAAGTTGTCCTGAAGGGTGGTATATAAATCAAATATTATTATATCAGCCCTGTAATGTAGGACAGTGTTATTATACCCACATTTCTGATGAAAGGACCAAGGCACAGTGGCTTGCCAAAGGCCATCCAACACATATGTGGCAGAGGGGATATCTGAATTAGGATCACAGCCTGTTCTCTTAGGCACTCTGCTATACCAGCTGCCAGGAAGCAGAAATAAGGGGGGGGTGTGTGTGGTATATGTCATCAAGTTACATGCAGTCGATTCGCTTCCGACTTATGGTGGCCCTATGAATGAAAGACCTCCCAAACAACCTATCATTAACAGACTTGCTCAGATCTTGCGAACTGGAGGACGTGGCTTCTTTTATTGAGGGTCTTTCTCTTTTCCTGCTGCCTTCCACCTTCCCTAGCTTTTACTGCTTTTTCCAGAGAGTCTTTTCATGATACGGCCAAAGAACAATAGTCTCAGTTTTGTCATTTTAGCTTCTGGGGAGAAGTCAGGCTTCAGTTGATCTCGTACCCACTTATTTGTCTTTTTGTCCATCTGTGGTATCCACAGAACTCTCTTCCAGCACCACATTTCAAGTGAACCAACTTTCTTCAGCTTTCACATCCATACATAGAATGCAAAACCGAACTATTCAAAAAGGCTTTTTACTCAAATGGGAGGGCTGTATTGTAGGGAGGGGGTCTCAGCTGCTTCGCTAATGAGTTAGGGACCAATAAACTTCACCACTATGTTGCCTTACATATGGGGGGATTCTGCATGATCGATTTTGATCGGACTTTCTGAGCAGTCGTGCTGCAGTGGAGTCGTACGAATCCACCGCTCCCCGATTCCACATTAAGGCTTTTGTTTCGCATTGACATTTCATTTCATCATGCTCAAAGTCCATCGTGAAGAATTTGCCAGTATAAAAATCGATTCCTCATTGTTTTTTCCGGGGGAAGTGTTGATAGACGTGCATCTTTATTTTTTTTTTAAAAAAAATCCCCCCCCCAAAACGTTGCTACATATAAACGTTGCATCAAACAAACACATCTGATAGGTCAGAGCATTTCCTAATGATATCGTGGAATTAGTATTGGTTATTGACATTTGGAGGGGAAATTGTTACCGATGACGCCACTTTCCCTCTGCCTCAGAAGCTGTCAGCTGTCAGCGAGCAACAAGTAACAAATATGGCACGTTGAAAAACGGACTCATTATTGGTCAGCTGTCGTTACATGACACAGGATATGTTTCTGCATAGCCTTGTAGAAACGTTGCAATGTTTTTTATAAATAAAAAAAAACCAAGAGGGGAAAGGTAGTGGGTGTGGCTTAGAAAACGTGATTGGCCAATCAAATTAAGTTGATTCGAAGGGCGAGCGAAAAGGGCAAGGGTGGGGAGAACAGCGGACAAAGAATTTCGCATGATTAAAATCCCTAATCTGCTGCAAACAGACAAATAAATTGGGGAAAAGCAGGATGGAAAAAAACCGGACAAAACCTGCAGTGACTTCGAAGCTGCTGCTAGGATTGCCTTACCTCGTGTGGAAACACAAAGAAAAATCGAGGTCATTTGGAGGCTGAACAGCGGAAAACCACTAGTGTGGAATCACCCAATTATCTGCTGCTTTAAACATGTACCCCTATGTACTACCAGTGCTCCGTGTTGTCTAACGTTAGTCCTAGAACTGATTATGTTCTGCTTCAGTATTTTGTCTACTCTGTATTGGATTCTTGCTAATACTATGTCTTTTAAACTTGTATCTATTTACCCTATGGCATTGTTTATGGAAATGTCCCTGATACTGTATGGAAATGTACTTGATACTGATTGTACTAATCTCATGCTGTGTAATCCGCCTTGAGTCTCAGTGAGAAAGGCAGACTATAGCATGGTTTTGTTCCTAACAGATCTTGCCAGACCAACCTGGTTTCCTTCTTTGATTGAGTGACCAGCTTACTGGATCAGGGGAACTCTGTTGACGTGATTTATCTGGATTTCAGTAAAGCTTTTGATAAGGTCCCCCATGACATTCTGATAGGCAAACTGGAAGACTGTGGAGTGGACTATAGGGCAGTTCATTTTATAATAAATTTTTATTGGATGGGTCAATATATAGTCAAATTAAGACAGAAATATAATCCATTTCAATTCCCATGAATATATTTCCCCACCCCCTCCCTTCCCCCCTTTTCAATGTGAGACTTCCAACAGCACTCCAACCCCCCGTTATTAGTAACATATTATTTCTAAACTATAGGGCAGTTCGGTGGATAGGGAACTGGTTGGAGGACCGCACTCAAAGAGTGGTGGTCAACGGCATTTCGTCAGATTGGAGGGAGGTGTCCAGTGGGGTGCCGCAGGGCTCGGTTTTGGGCCCGCTCCTTTTCAATATTTTTATCAATGATCTGGATGAAGGAGTGGAGGGGCTGCTCATTAAATTTGCTGATGATACCTGTGGCGGAACGGGCGCTGGCTCTCAGTCCGGGCAACTAAGCCCCTGTCAATGGCCTGCTAGCCCCGCTATCCGCTTCCCACTGCCATCCACTATCCGCCGTCAATGGCCTGCTGGCCCCACTATCCGCCTCCCACCGTCCCTGGAAGGGCGTGGCTCACACTCTTTGTCGCTGCCACCACTCACTGAATTGTACGCCGCCTGACTGAGGGGCAGTGAGACCCCCCTGGCTGAGGTTCCTTACTGGGAAGTGAATTCCCCAATCTTTGGTTGGGCCCTGGTGAATTGGCAACCCACCAAGGTCTGGCCTGATCAGTTTCTCCCGGGCTCCCTCCCTCCCTGTAGCGTGCCAAGTGGGGGAGCTTACGTAGTCAGAGCACCACAAGGTCCTTTATAGTCCAAAAAAGTATAATTTATTAACTATATACAGAGCACTATATGCAAAGCA
The DNA here is from genome assembly GCF_028583425.1 of Eublepharis macularius. NCBI lineage: Eukaryota > Metazoa > Chordata > Lepidosauria > Squamata > Eublepharidae > Eublepharis > Eublepharis macularius. The sequence continues at coordinate 186,686,150 of NC_072792.1, forward strand.
GGTAAAGGCACAGCACATAGGGGTAGGACCCCCCCCCCTGTTCAGAACTCACAGGGCAGAAAATCAAACCGAAGAGAACCGCCGTCTGCTTTCCCTACCACACTGTTCCCTGCTCTACCTTAAGGGGCTGGTGGTCTGAGGGAAAGTTCACCTTTTATTTCCTTTCTGCTGCCTCCCAGGCCCTCCACATTTAGGGCCCAGGCACCCGGGTTTCCCCCCCGCAGCAGGAGCCTCTCCTTCTTCACTGAAGAAGGTGAATAACTGACTTTTTCCCCTCAGGATCGGCTGAGTCTCTCAATTCTGGCCTCACCCCTTATTTTTCCCGCCCTTTCTTGGCCCGGGGCAGCTGGGAGTTGTAGTCCAGGAAGAAGGGCGTCCCACACCAAGACTCCTGCAGGCCTCTCCCTGGCCCCACAGCCCATCAGGCCTCATGGGGAACATTTCCTCCCCTTTCTTTAAAGACAAATTAACAGCAACTGGCACTCATTTCACCCCTGGAAACCATTTCGTTACAATACCAAATTGGGAGGAGTAGCAAACACCCAAGAAGATAGAATTAAAATTCAACAAGACCTGAATACTCTGGAGAAGTGGGCAGCTGTGAATAGGATGCAATTCAACAAAGACAAGTGCACAGTATTACATCTGGGCCACAAAAATGAGAAGCACAAATACTGAATGGAGAATACACTTCTGGGCAGTAGTATATGGGAAAGGGATCTTGGGGTAAGAGTGGACTGTAAACTAAATAGGAGCAGTCAGTGTGATGCGGTGGCAAAAAAGGCTAATTCAATCTTGGGTTGTATCAAAGGGGCCATAGCATCGAAATCGCAGGAGGTCATAGCCCCTCTCTATACTGCCTTGGTCAGGCCGCACCTGGAGTATTGTGTGCCGTTCTGGAGGCCTCACTTCAAAAAGGATGTGGACAAAATCGAGAGGGTGCAGAGGAGAGCGACAAGAATGATCAGGGGTCTGGAGACTGAGCCCTACGAGGAAAGGCTGAGGGCCTTGGGAATGTTTAGTTTGGAGAAGAGGAAGTTGAGGGGGGACACGATTGCTCTCTTTAAATATTTGAAAGGCTGTCATTTGGAGGAGGGCAAGGGGCTGTTCCAGTTGGCAGCAGAGGGTAGGACCCGAAGCAATGGGCTTAAATTACATGCACAAAGGTACCGGCTGGATATTAGGAAAAACTTTTTCACGGTCAGAGTAGTTCAAAGGTGGAATCAGCTACCTAGGGAGGTGTGGTGAGCTCCCCCTCACTGGCAGTTTTCAAGAAGAGGCTGGATGAATACTTGTCAGAGATGCTTTAGGCTGATCCTGCACTGGGCAGGGGGTTGGACTAGATGGTCTGTATGACCACTTCCAACTCTATGATTCTATGACATAAATAAAATAAATGAATAAAAATAATGGGAAATACCATAGTATGGATTATCTTTATCTGGGTCCCCAGTGACACATCTTTATCCTTAAGGATCTTTTTGGTTTCCTTCACGGCTGCTCTTCCGAGACTCCATCTTCTTCCGATTTCTTGCTTGCAATCTCCCTTTTGGGCGATGATTGAGCCAAGGAATAGAAAATCTTTTAAAATTTTTGATTTTTTTTAAACAGGAGGTAGGGCAAAGGTAAAGGTAGTCCCCTGTGCAAGCACCGAGTCATTACTGACCCATGGGGGGGGGGACATTGCACCGCGACATTTTCTTGGCCGGCTTTTGTTTCGGGGTGGTTTGCCATTGCCTTCTCTAAAACAGAAGGTAATCATAGAAAAATTCTGTAGTGCCTAATCTCACACTCGAGACATGACATGATTACATAATAATAAAATCAAAAAGAGTCCAGTAGCACCTTTTAAGACTAACCATCTTTATTGTAGCATAAGCTTTCGAGAATCACAGTTCTCTTCATCAGATACATCTGACGAAGAGAACTGTGATTCTCGAAAGCTTATGCTACAATAGTCTTAAAGGTGCTACTGGACTCTTTTTGATTTTGCTACTACAGACTAACACGGCTAACTCCTCTGGATCTATGACCATAATAATAATAATTAATAATAATAATTTGATTATATTCATATAACAAAATTCAATTTATATATATTACCTTACAGGAGCTCTGTAAGATATACCTCTATTATGCTTATAGAAAGGGGGGGGGTGTTAGGCTGGAGCCGAAAGAAGACTTGCTTCCCAATTTGGTGTAGTGGTTAAGAGTGCGGGACTCTAATCTGGAGAGCTGGGTTTGATTCCCGACTCTTCCACTTGAAGCCAGCTGGGTGACCTGGGGTCAGTCACAGCTCTCTCAGAGCTCTCTCAGCCCCACCCACCTCACAGGGTGATTGTTGTGAGGATAATAAAAACAGACTTTGAAAACCGCTTCAGTTGTCCTGAAGGGTGGTATAGAAACTGAATGTTGTTGTTGTTGTAATAATTGTTCCCTTACGAGTTCCATCAATCTCTGACTACCTGCTGACGTGCCAAAGGCACAAAGCCCTTTCCTGGCAAAGGAAAGACGCCCCTGGCCCATCCTGACTGGCAACCCCTCTCCGAGGTCTGCGCTACGGGTTTCTGCCCTGCCACCCAAAACCACCTTAATGTGAGATGCTGTAGACTTCCGGAGGAGAAGTTTCGATAACAGCCCTATAGATGCTGTGCTGGTGGATAGAAAGGAAAATCATGAAACCACTTCTTTCCCCAAGAAGAGGAAACGGGGAGTCAGGGGGGTCAGGAGAAGAACGAACGGCGCGTCGCTGGAGGTGAGCACTCTGAGAAAGGGGCATTCCAGTTGCATTGACGGCAATTGTGGTCCAAAGTCATCATCCGCCGCCGCCGAGATTATTGACTAAGCCTGCCGATAAAAGGCACAGCCGATTAGAGAAGTGATGCTGTAATCCAGGGGATTTCCTACACCTCTCACCTTTGAAAGGTAAAACAAAGAGTCTTTCGTGCTATGGGCCTGAGCACGCTTCCGGGATGAGAAAATGCTCCCAGTGGGAGCTGAGGGAGTCACTTTGCGAATGAGTAAGAGCATGAGTGGGAAAGCAACTTGCTGTTCACATTAGAAGGAAAACACAGGGGCCCCTTCCAGCCCAGAGCTTGATGGCATGCAGAAGGTCTCGGGTTCGATTCCTGGCCTACCTGAGGTAGCAGGTGATGCGCAAGGCCTTGACCTGAGAACCTGCAGACCTGCTGCTGGGCAGAGTAAACAATACTGGCCTTGGTAGAACGAGGGTCTGGCTCAGTATGCGGCAGCTCTGTGAGTCCATGTCATGAATGCAGCTCAGCAGGAACATCTGGCCAAACGATGACATGTGGCAACCTTGCTCTAGAGGTTATGTCTCCCGTTGAGGTGTTTGGCTGCCAAGAGGTTTTTCCAGCTACAGAGACTGCGGAGTCAGCACAAAGTCTTGGAGGAGCAACAGCACAGGAGAAGTCCAGTAGCAAATTTCAATCCCTCTGGAGAGAGGTACGCAAGCTTCTGGCCCTGTTCGTGGCAGGGGAGTCAGTGGAGTGGAGCAGGCAAAAGATGAACCTTTGATGCTTGTGTAGCTTTTGGTGTTCTTGGCTGGCCTCCTTTGGAGGTACACCACGGCATCCACTGCAAAGCCCATTGTAGGAAAAAACACAGGGGGCTCTAGAAAGGGCTTGTGGGCCTGGCTGGCCATTGCCCCCACCCCAGCAACCCAATCTGGGTTGGGGGAAGGAGGGCAGGGCAGCGGGGCTGGGTATTGCCCCCTCCCCAGCGCCCTGATCTGGGGTGAGCGAAAGAGGGCAGGGCTATGAGCCTGGCCATTGCCCTCTCCCCAGAGCCCCGATCTGGAGGTGGGGAGGAGGGCAAAGCAGCCCGGCTGGGCATTGCCCCCTCCCCAGAACCCCTATCAAGGGCGAGGGAGGAGAAGGGTAGGGTGGGCCAGGTGGCCATTGCGCCCTCCCTAGCGCCCTAATCTGGGGTGGGGGAAGGAGGGCAGGGCAGCCTGATGGCATTGCCCCCTCCCCAGTGCCACACTGTGAGGGATGGCACCAGGTGCCCTGATGGGCTCCTCAGCCTGGCAGTGACTGCCGCGGCCAGGGAGCACGCAAGGGGGGGGCGGCTCCAGCTCCTCCGCCCGGCAGCCACCCAGATTGGGGCTGCTGCGGGTGGGGAGCACACGAGGGGAGCGGCTTCAGTTCCTGCGCCCAGCAGCGATTCGTTCCGGCCGCACTGGCCGATGGAGCGACTCTCCTCTTCTCCTGCTAGGTGCTGCACTGTGGACTCCCGGTGAGTCATTGGAAACCCACTTACAGAATTATGTAGTAGGATAGGGTTGGAAGGGACCTCTAGGGTCATCTAGTCCAACCCCCTGTCAATACAGGAAATTCACAACTACCTCCCCTCCACACACACACACACTGACCCTTGCTCCATGCCCAGAAGATGGCAAAACACCATCAGGATCCCTAGCGAAACTGGCCTGGGGAAAATTGCTTCTTGACCCCAAGGTGGCGATCAGCCTTACCCTGGGGGTCTAAGAAGGGGCCACAAGAACTAAGCCCTGATGTAACCCTTCTTGATCTCCCTCTTATGATCTGCCCAGGTTCACAAAAAGGTTCTTTCTTTCTGGGACAATTACAGGTAGGCCAGAAGCAGGGAAATGAAAAGTTTCAGATGGGTAGCTGAGTTGGTCTGTAGTAGAAGCGCAAGATTTGGGTCCCATAGCACCGTGAAGATCAAGGAGATTTCCAGGGTGCGAGCTTACGAGGGTCAGAGCTTTCCTTGCTCTCCCACCTACCCAGCACAAGAATAATACAATTGTTCTGGCTCAACATTAGGGGTGCAAAGCATGCACTCCTCAAGTATTTGACTGGGTCCCTCCTGATCTACAGTGGGCTGCCATGGGGGCGCTATTTCTGATGGGGGGGGCATGTTTTCCAGCAGCAAGTGTGAATGGAGACTTTAGCCAAGCACTCCTTCGCCTCTTTGCACATGAGCACATCACATGAACGTGCGCACAGACGCCTTCTGCTTAGGAAGCATCAGCGACCCCACCGTCAGTAACCAGGCAAGCAAGCCCCTCCCTGCTCTCGCTCTGGATAATTGCGGAACCCAAAAGTCACATCCGAATTAGTCAGCAACGTGCACGGAACCTCACATGGCCACCGTCAACATCCTTTAGCCACACTTTAACCACAAGACCATCTTCTGGCTTGGCAAAGCTGCGCTCTGCTGGGATCTCTGCTGGACTCGAACCAGGGTTCCCACCTTTGTCCCGCCAGCAGCCCAGACCTCGCGGGAAATCTCTGTTCAGACTGCAAGCAGGGGCTTGGCTGACAGGGTACTCCTCCACACCAGAAAATTCCCTGCACACAGAAAAGTAGTGTAGCACCTCGTCCCTGAGCTGCTGGTTTTCTGTGCGCTGACACCCGTTCCAACGTGTGAACCCCTGCCTGCATTCTGAACACCTCAGTGAGAAACAGAACAAAAACCCAACAGGCTCCTTTGGCTCCATCTCTCTCCCGTGCCCAAAACCACCTCAAAGGACTGTTGTAAGGCGAAAATAAGGACAGGACAATCCTGAGCACTTTGGAGACAAGGAAAGATAAAATTTGATGCAAGTCCAAATAATTGGAAGCTCGATCAGGCGATTAAACTGTTCAGTGGGCTGCCGAAAAATACTTCCAAAAGCCGCACATCTTCGCCTTATGATTGGCGCATGCTTAAAACGTGGCTGGCACACCCCAGTCGTTGCACAGGCACCTCTCTTAAAACCCTCAATTCCTTCTTGTCACTTGGGAAGTCAGGTTGCCAACTGCCCCCAAACTATCCAGCCTGTTCCGCTCTTCCACCTTTAGCAGCTGCTTGGTAGAAGAAGCTCGCCACAGTGCAGACGGCAGCAAGATCATTTGTTCACGTCAACAGATCGATGAGCCAGAAGCAGACGCCGCCGCTAAAATAAATGGGCAGCCCTTCGGTGTGATTTCTGACCCCGCACCTATTTACTGTTCTGACGGGCTCGCCCCCTGTGGCTCCCGAGAGCAACCCTAGAGCAGAATGACAAGGAAGTTGCTTTCGGCTAAAACTTCCTAACGTCCTCTCTAAGGCTGCTTCCAGACGGAGACAATATGCTGGACAGCATTCACTGCCACTGCAACTGAAGAGAAATATGCAGTTGCAATGGGGAACCCACACAGAAGTTTTCTCTGCTCTTTCCTTGTCTGCACCTGTGATACCCCCCCCCCCATGCACATATACACACCCTGCACCACTGGAGGGATTTTTAAAAACTTGGCAACTCAGTTCCCAGCTTTCCTGTTTTAGAAAGTATGTCTCTAGCCCTTTTCATTGTGTTGATGTAAGGGGAAAGGCATCTCCACAATGAAAAAGGATAGAGGCTTTGAAAAAATTAACTTAAGAGTCTGAGACTGAATGTAGCACATGCTGAATCAAACCCTTGTACCCACTGAGTTAAGCACTTTTTGCTCTTAGGGGTCCAGCAGAGGTCTGGGGTCTTTCCTAACACTTCCAACACACTAGGGATGCCAGAGATTGAACCCGGGGCCCTCTGCGTGCTAGACAGGCCCCGTGCCTCCGCACTCCAGGCTCGTCTGCAAACAGGGAGGTGACAAAGTACACTGGTTTGTGTCAGGCAAGGACCAGAGGAACGCAAATCCAAATCTCTGTGTATATGACCTCACAGGATTGCAGCTGCACGAGTTCCATGAAAGCCAACGTGCACGTGGGAGAGGAGGGGAATACAAATGGGAAGATTGTACAGAAGAGGCAATGTTGACAGGCACCACGTGTCACGCGTGGGAGAGATTCTCCCTTCTCCCTTCTGAAAAACAGGTCTTCCTCTTTTGCTTCAAGACACACTACACAGCAGGGGTGTGTGGCGGTGTTTGTGGGTTCCAGCTTTAGGGGAAGAAAGGATCCTTGTCAGTGAAAGCTGAGAGACAAGAGGATATGCAAACCGCCGGCTTCATTTCACAAACCACTCCAACAGACAAAAATCTGGGTAAGATGCTATAGAACTAGGTTCAGAGGAGTTAGCTGTGTTAGTCTGTAGTTGCAAAATAGTAAAGAGTCCAGTAGCACCTTTAAGACAAACCCACTTATTTGTAGCATGACCTTTTGACACCCACAGCTCTCTTCGTCTGATGCATTGCCAGCTTTTGAGAACCACAGCTCTCTTCATCAGATGCATTGCCAGCTTTTGAGAACCACAGCTCACTTTGTCAGATGCATTGCCAGCTTTTGGGAACCACAGCTCTCTTCGTCAGAAGTATCTGAGGATGCATCTGACAAAGAGAGCTGTGGTTCTCGAAAGCTTATGCTTCAATAAAGTGGGTTAGTCTTAAAGGTGCTACTGAACTCTTGACTATTGTAGAACTAGGAGTGGTGTTTTGGCGCCCGAGACTGAACGTGCAAAGGATTCCCTCCTCCAGGGGATAGCTCAAGCACTATGCAATGAATATAAGCAGGGCAAGAACATGGTAGGATGCAGCTTGCTTTGCCACAGAACTTCTGTCCTTTAATGCCTCCGCAAATCCTCCTCTTAGGACCTCCTCTGCCACCCACCTTGCAACCATATGTGGCACTTGGCAGAGAAGTTCCAGTGAGAGGGGCCGTAGCTCAGTGGCACAGCCCTCGCTTGGCATGCAGAAGGACGCAGGTTCAGTCCCCGGCATTTCCTGTTTGAAAGATCAGATACTGGGGGGAAACAGAAAAGAGTCCAGTAGCACCTTTAAGACTAACCAACTTTACTGCAGCATAAGCTTTCGAGAGCCACAGCTCTCTTCGTCAGATGCATGGTACCTCCGGATCAGGTACTGGAGGGTAAGTGAAAGACGTCTGCCTGAGGCCCTGGAGGGCTGCAGCCAGTCTGGACAGACAATACTGACCTTGATGGACCAAGGTCTAATTCTGCATAAGGCCCCTTCAAATGTTTGATCCTGGCAACAACAACAACCCCGCAAGGTAGGCTTCATGTGGATGTGAACCTGAGCTCTCTCTCCTCTCCTGTCTCCTGTGATGCTCTAACCACTAGGAAACACTGGCACTTAGGGCTGGGAAAATCGTGGAGGTTTGCAGGTGGAGAAGGACCCCCGCGGAGTCCATCTCCCATCCCGGCCCCACCCTGTTGCTGGCCAGCTGCAAGTCAAGGCAGCCTCTTCGCTTGCAGCCACTGCGGGGTAGCCTGAGAAGCGGAAACCTCCATTCCTGGCTTGGCTCAGGGCGAGGGCCAGCGGTGACTCAGCCAGAATGACAACCAGGCCAAGCAAAGCAGCAGGAGGCGGCCGGAGGGAAGGGCTGGGCAGGGGAGCCAGCCTGCTAGCCGCATGACCACCCCGCAGGGGCCAAGAGACCAGGGCTGCTCCTCTGGGCAGGTGTGCCACACCTGGCCGGGAAGCAGGTGCAGAAGGAGGAGGCGAGACCCAAACCATCAAAGGCCGGCAGGGCAAGGGTTGCTCTTCCAAAAAAGCGGCCCCCTCTCTTTCATTTCTGCCGGAGTAGGTGTAGCGTAGCCCGGCAGGCATGTCAGGCAGGCCTGCTCGGGAGGAGGAGAGAGCCACGTCGCCCCGGAGCAAAGCAGCCCTTTCCGGAGGACGGGGGTGGGGGTCCTTGCCCGAGCTTACTCAGGGCTTCTGCCGGCTCCTTTTTGGATAGCCATCAAGGCGAGCCTCCTTTTCCCACCAGCACATCTGTCCGGGACAGCCCAACCCAGCCTGGCTCGCGAAGTGTTCCGCGGTTGCCAACCTCCAGGCCAGACCTGGAGAGCTCCCGGAATTGCCACCGATCTCCAGCTTAGGGGGGGGCGGTCGTTCGCCTGGAGAATCTGGCTGCTTTGGAGGGGGGGGGGGTTGGGCGCTCTATTCCCTCCCCGGGAACTCCCCGACCCACCCAAAGTGTCAGTAGCGGCTAGTGGTTAGAGCATGCCGGCAGGGCCGGGCCGGGGAGAGACCCGGGTCGGAGCCTACCTGGCGGGGCTGTTGCTGCCGAGGGGCAGGCCCCCGCGCCCGCGCCCCACGCACGCACTCACAGGCCTGCACCAGGTCTCGGAAGCGCGCCTTCTGCGCCCGGTCGCGCCGCTGCAGCTGCCGGAGGACGTGCCGCTTCCAGCCGCCGCCGCCCCGCTCGGCCATGGCGCCGCGGCCGGCCTGGACAACGGGCGCCGCCGGCCAAGGGGAGGCGCCTCCGGGGCGGGGCCAGAGCGGAAGCCCCGCCGGCCGCCAGGTAGACCGCCGCGGAGCGGGGAGGCTCCTCGGCGCCGGAGCCCCTCGGCGCAGCGCGGGTGCCAACTCCCGGGGGGGGGAAATCCCTGGAGGCTCGGGGGTGGAGCCTGGGGGGAGGGAGCTTGTGGGGGGCGGGCGGCAGGATCTGGGCGCCTTCGAGAGCAGCGTCTGCGCTTTCGAGAGTCAGAGCTCCCTTCCTCCCTCAACAGAGAAGAGTCCAGTGGCACCTTTAAGACTAGCCAACTTTCCTGTGGCATAAGCTTCCGAGAACCACAGCTCTCTTCTTCAGATGCATGGAGGGTATGAAGAAACTGGTTAGCTATATAGGTGGAGAGGGGAGGGGGGAGTAGATGCAATCAGTCGCTTCTGATAAGGAAATCAGTTACTTCCGATAATGAGAGAACCGTTCATAGTCCCTATTCAGTCCAAGCCTGACTGAATGAAATTTCCATAGGAATTCCAATTCAGCAGCTTCCCGCTGGATTCTGTTCTTGGAAGGTTTCTGTTGAACTACAGCGACCTTTAAGTCCTTGATGGGATGTCCTGGTAGATTGAAGTGTTTTCCCGCTGGTTTCTGGACGTTGCCATTTTTAATGTCAGATTTGTGTCCATTTATTCTTTTGCGTAGAGGTTGGCTGGTTTGTCCAATGTACAGAGCAGAAGGACGTTGTTGGCACATGAGGGCATATATCAGATTGGAGGATGAGCAGCTGTAAGAGCCAGAGACAGTGCAGTTGGTGCCATTGGGTCCTGCAATCGTATTCCCTGGGTAGATATGAGGGCAGAGCTGGCATCTGGGTCTGTTGCAGGGCCTGGTACCTGTGCGGGTGACTCTGCTTGCCGATTCATGGTTGTAGATGAGAAGTCGTTTAAGGCTGGGGGGCTGTCTGTAGGCAAGGAAAGGTCTTCCACCCAGGACTTCTGAGAGAGAGGCATCGGTTTCCAGGATGGCTTGTAGATCACTGGTGATACGTTGGATGGGTTTGAGCTGGGAGCTGTAGGTGACAACCAGCGGTGTTCTGTTGTTGGGTTCCATTAGGTTAGTTCCTTTAGGTTAGAGTAGGCTGTTTCTGGGTACTAGTCTGGCTCTGTCCATTTGTTTCCTCACTTCATTAGGTGGCTACTGTAGCCCCTTCCTCAGGCCCGAATGGGAACGGAGATCCCTGAGCCTTTCTATTCCTGACAGAAGGGGGGAGCTCCCGAGGAAGCAGCAGCAGCAGCCGGACTCACACGATGCCTGTGAGCTCCGCGTTGGGGAATGCCTTTTATGGGGCTGGGGAGAGAAATTCCCTAAACGGAGAGCGGGAGTTGAGTCCAGAGGCACCTTAGAGACCCGCAAGATTTCCAGAGGCAGAGCTCCCTTCTTCAGATACAAGTAGGAGTAGAGATCTTTTATACCTCAGGCAGAAGGTTGTTAACAAGGCATTGGGATGCAAAGCTGCCATGCAACTCGATTAGAGGGGAGCAGCAAAGGAGGCTGTCGGGATGCAAAGGTGCAGTGGTTCAGGGAAGCTCGGTTCGAGCGGAAACTAGCGTCTGTAATGAGAGAAGGATCCTAAATCTGTTCAGCCCTGAGCCTTTAGATCCCAGACTGAAGGCAGGAGGGCGGTTAACAAGGGAGGGCATCAAGACACAAAGTTCCCCGCCTCTGTTCTGACTGAGAGCCAAGCTACAAGTGACGACCCAGGCAAGTGTCATTCCTCACTTGTAGCTTGGCTCACAGGGCTCTTATCTCGCTCGGGATGCACCGTTTGCTCTCATCGAGCTGCGTTGTCCCGTCGTGCCTTTCCATCCTGACCTCTGCCTTTGCAACACCCTTCCCATCTTGTCAAGCTGCATTGTGCCTTTGCTTCCTGGTGCCTCCCTTGTAAAACCCCACCCAGCTCTGGCTGGGCTGTAAAAGCTCAGAAGTCTTTGTTCCTATTCAGGGCAGAATGCTGGCTCAGAGCCCAGTTTCTTAACCACTATGCTACTACAGAAGCATGTAAAGGCTCAAGGATCTCTGTTCCTACTCGTTTCTAAAGAAGGGAGCCCTGACTCTACAAAGCCCACACCCTGAAAATCTTGTTGGTTTCTAAGGCGCCACTGGACTCACATCCAGCTGTTCTACTGCAGACCAACACGGCTACCCACCTAAAACTACCCTCAGTGGGACATTGTGCCAGAGAATCCGCCTTCCAGAGCAGCCATTTTCTCTAGGGGAGCCAATCTATGTGCCCTGGAGGTTAGTTGTCATTCCAGGAGCTCTCCAGGAATCACCTGGAGGTTGGCAACCCTAAGTCAAAAACGCCATTGCCCGTGCAACCAGAATCAGGATTACACGGTGGCCTAAACAAGGGGGTCAGGGAGCAGAGAAAAAACACCCTGGGAGGTCTCCGAGCTGCACCCATCACCTGCCGCACACCCCCTCGCCCATCTGCGCTTGCCCTGTTCTTCCGTCAGTCCCTCTAGCTGACTCCTCTGAACACGTTGGGTTTGCAGCAAACTCCCAGTTGGTGATTTTAGCGCCAGGCCACGCAAAGCTTCCGCTGTCCATTTCTGCAACAGGAAATGTTTCTCCTGGCTACTTGGCAGCCCCAGACTGGCCCCTCCTTTTAAGAAACAAGTCTGTTGCTGGAAAGAAAGGGGGTGTTTCACTCAGCGCGGATGCCACTCAAGCTCTGAGCCCTCCCTGTGCAGATGCTATGTGGTGCCCCTGGACTCTGTGCATCTCGGGGACCCTGTTTGGGTAGAAAGATGGCATGCAAATGTTTTAAGCAAATAAACAGAATAAATTTGCTTCCCCCCATACAGGAAAGATGATGAGAAAGTGTACAGAGAAAACCTTTTCTTCCTTTCCCGTTATGCTAGATCTCAGTGGCCTCATGGCGGGCTGGGCGATCGGTTCAATGCAGACAAAAGGAAGAATTGCTTCCCATAAGGGGCTGAACAGTGGAACTCACCACTACAAGATGCGGCAATGGTCACTGGCTAGGTAGGAGACGGAGGGATAGTCCTACAGGGGGCTGCTAGCCATGATAGCCAAACGGGTTTCAGCCCCAGAAGCATTCTGTTTGGAAGGCTAGAGAGCAGTCAGCAGGGCAGAAGGGAGGCTGTTGTCCGCACACCTACCATTGGTACGATCCGGTAGGGTGACTCTTATTTTCCTATGTTCCAAGAGGCATTCTGTACATGATGCGTGAATGAGGAGGTGAAATTTGGAACTGCACCCCTTCAGACCACAGGTGGGAATTGTAGTTTTGAATCCTACTCCAGCAAGTGCCGCCCTAAACCTCTCTCCCCTACGCACCTGATTTCTTCATGCAAGGAATGGCCTCGAGCCTTTTTTTTCACAAGGGAGCCTTTCAAAATATGACGCACCCGCAGTCGGCATTGGAACAGTGCAGGATTCTGCCCCTTCATTCTGCCTAAAGTGCAACGGCGGCCACAGGGCCCTGCACCCCCTCCCAGCAGTCTACATACATCCCCCCAAACCACCACTCCCAGTTCCGAGGGAACCCTCCCTTCACAGACGGTCAGTTCCCTCCTCGGCCCATTTGGAAGGGCTGGTTTGTACCTTGAAAGGCCTGGTGATCTGGGGGGGGGGGGCAGGCACTCAAAGGACCGCCTGCTCCCTCCCCAGCTGTGATCATCTTCTGGTCTTGCTCAAAGGGGCATAGCCGGGAAGGTGGCTGGCATCGCCCCCTGGACCCGTCGCACAAGCCAAGTCCTTGCAAGGTCTGGCTCAGGGGGGGGGGGGGGAGGTGGAGTCCCTTGCATGTGGAGCCAAAACGCCTCGAGCGAGGCCCAGCGCTCCTCCTTAATGCACTGAACCATTCAAGCTGCATTGTGCCGGTTCTGTTTCCTTTGGTGTGTTCTCACGTTGCTAAAGCATTTCATGCTATTGATTTTTTGAAACTGGTTTTAGGAAGAGCCGCCATTTGCTTTTCAGTGCTCTTTAATGTTTTGAAGAGTTTGCCGTGTTATTGTTCTAGGATAACCTCTTTCTAATTCTGGTCACACCTTCAGGCACCTTTCCTGGGCTTTGCCGACCCAGCCGTCTGTCTCGTATTTGATTTTTAAAGCATAGATAATCGTATGTGCCCTGCAGTGGTTCTCGTCACCTCTGTGAAAGTGATGATGGAAGTACCCCGTTGCTTTTATCCCTGACACTTAATTAGTGTCGCTGAAGAAACAGTAGATTTATTGCCTTTTTAATTGCCAGTAAAAGTTAAGTTTAGTCTTGCTGGAGAAACAAGCCATAGCAAAGAGGTAATTTCAAAGCACCTGTTCTTTATCTGGTAGTCATTTTAGAGTCATGTGTGTTAAAGTTGCAAAGACTTATCCAAGTTTGTGACTGTCACTCTTTCTATAAAAAGTGTCCTGTAGAGAGCTGATTAGGTTTTGATGGATGGCTGTGGCAGAGAAGGTCTGGGTGAGAGAGACGCGTGTGCATGCGTGAATATGTGCATTGGGTTCAAAATCTTTCACAGCATTCTGATGCTTTGAGCTGAAACCTGATTCTCTTTCAACTGCAGGTGTTCAGTGAAGTTTGGGAAATGTTGAAATGAAATCCTGACCCCAAGTCATAGTGGACTTAGGGCGACCCCTGGTGGGAAATGTTGGGACGCTGGATTTTCATGGCATGTATTTTTCGACATTAATCTAACCAATTAGCATTTGTATGTATCTTTTAACATCTTGTTTTATTTCAAGAAAAATTATTAACTCGCTGAAAGTTTCTGCTGGGTTGCTGGGGAAAAGATCAAACGCATGCAACTCTCACTTTATTGTACGATGAAATGTAAAGAGCCCTCCCAGCGCATCTTATCTATACAGCTCCTTTTGAGGCCTCGGATGCTACTTGACTAATTAAACAGCCTCACAGCGTTCAGTGGTATAAAATCTTAACTGGATGCAAATGAGTGAATTCATTATGGATCTATGTCACAGTAACATCAGCGCTAGGCTATGGGAATGCATGCTACGCGGGCTTGCGCTTGAACGCGACTCGGAGACTCCAGTGGATGCAGAAGGCCACGGCTCAAGTGCTACATGGAGTATGCATGTCACACCCATTCTGCAGCCGCTCCATTGGGTGCCCGTCCACTCCCAGGTTCAGTCAAGACTCTGGCTATCGTGTACAAAGCCCTGCATGGTCTCGGACTCTCAGATCTGCGGGGCTGCCTCTCCACCTCTGTCCCACCCTGACAACCAGGGCCATATAATTCATAAGGCTGACTAGGTTGAAGCCTAGGGGCCCCACAGGGACGAGGGGCCCGCCAATTTTTTTTGCTGAGGCACACCCCCACATAAATAACAATAAATTGATTCTCTTATATAACCTCTATCAATCAGATAATGAACTGCTTCCTTATTGAAGTGAAACAAATTGTCTCTCATATTAATAGGGCTGTCATTCCCCCGCCTGGACAGCACAACAGCGCCACCGTGTGGTGGTAAAGCATAACTACACCAAAGTACTTCAAAATAAAATGTTATAACGAGGTTTCGATGCCAATTTAACAAAGTAAATTACAGTATGTTCACAGTAGTCTGATACAAACAATTGTTGACACAATCAGATGGAAATACGACGGGCTTCCGGTATTAATCCCGTTTCTGAATTCAAATTCCTCCTTCAGGTCAAGCGGACAGAAATCTTCAACAGGTTGCGTTCATTTCCTCTCCTGTAAACGTCTTCAGTCATTCATTGTTGCCAAATGACAAAGGACAATATCACATCAAAATGTAAATATAAATTAAATTTTGTAGGCATTGTAAGAAGTTTTTGGATTTGATTTAATTTATATTTACATTTTGATGTGATATTGTTATTGAGTGCCTGCCTATTGTATTTTGTAATAGCCGGGGGTCATTTCGTAGAAAAAGAGCTGCAGGAACTCATTAGCATAACTCATTAGCATATGCCACGCCCCTTGCCATCACCGGAAGTGTGTCATTAGCATAATTGATTTGATTGGGCCCGGAATGGCCAGGATTCAGCTGCTGCCAGATGGGGGAGTGTTCCTTCACCTGGCAGTGGCCCAACCAGGGCTGTTCGGGCCCCAATCCTGGCTGAAAAAGGCCCAAAATGGCTCAAAATTGCCATTTTAGGCATGTTTTGGCCTGGATCGGGCACAAAACAGCCCAGATCCGGTTGGTGCTGGGCAGGGGAGGGGTCTCCCGCCAGGCACCAACCCACTCCCGGCTGTTTTGGCCCCAATCCGGGCCATTTTGGCCTGGACCAGGGCTGAAACAGCTGAGATTGGTTCAGTGCCTGGCAGGAGAGGGTTCTCCTGCCTGGCACCGACCAGATCTGGGCTGTTTTGGCCATTTTGGGCTGTTTGGCCCCAATCTAGGCCGAAATGGCCCCAAATGGCCGAAAGTCAGGTGGGCGGGGCCACCCGACACGTGACCTGTTGGGGGAACTGGCGGAACGGCGTTCTAGCACGCCCCCCCCCCACCCCAAATGAGCCCTGGTTATAGCATTGGCCTTTGTAATTTGGCAACAATTAATGACTGAAGATGTTTACATGCGAGGCAGTGAACGCAATCTGGCATTGATGCCTCATTATAACATTTTATTTTGAAGCGCATTGGTGTAGCTACGCTTTACTACCACACGGGGGCTCTGTTGTGCTGTCTGGGAACATTACACCGTGGTCCATTGTTTTGTATTATATCGCCTGCTCCCACCTTCCCTCCCTGTGCCCACTTACTTGGCTGGCGGGGGGGGCACACTCCCCGGGACTCCAACCCCCCCCCCCCGGGAAGCATGGCACGCCCCAAGTGGTGCAGCGTGCTCCTACACCCTCAGTGGCCCGAATCGCACCATGAAGCACTTCTCAGAGGGCCCATTTGGGGCCGAATCGTGCCCCTCGATGAGCACAGGAGCACCCTTCGATCTGTGGGGCTGCACTTTGACCTGCACGATGATGTCACTTTCCAGAAGTGATGTCATCACGCAAGCCGGGGGCACACGCACGAGTGAAAAGACAACTCAGGGATACGGCAAGGTCAGTGCCACGCTCCCAATCTCCCGCCGGTGGATTCAAGGGACCTCTATATTAAACCAATTATCCATAAATTATATATATGTTTAATAAATAATAAAAAAAATATTCACTTCACGCCAAAATGCGCTTTCCTGAAGAGTTCTACTTGTGCAATAAAAATATTTTAAAAATTGTAAACAGAATTGTTCGGGAGACCCTCAAAATGGATATAGGGCTATGTACATAGGTCTGGTACCTACTGTGCAGTGCTCAGGCTGTCAGCTATAGTGGGATGAAAGACGGAAGTGCCGGAGGGGGCCCAAAATACCCAGCGGTCTGACCATGAGTTAATACGGCCCTGGTGACAACTTCGCTCACCTGAGCAGGGCCCTCTGCAAGCGCCAACCTGCAAATGGGCAAGATTGACAAGTGCCCTTACATGTGTGGTCTCTGTGGTGGCCGCCACGCTGTGAAATGGCCCTCTGATGAGGTCAGGAGGGCCCCCCCACTCCTGTTACTCTGCAAACTGTATAAAACTGAATGGTTCGAGAGGGCAGGCCTATCAAGGGAATATAGTCATGTTAGAACAAAATGGTTCAGGAAGCTGCTTGAATGAAGGGAACTGGTTTGTGGGCGGCCATGTATAATATAGATTATCTGTTTGCCGTTAAGTATTACCCTGCTTTCACTGCATTGTTTATATACTTACGTAATACCATGTTCTGCATTGGTAAAAACCTCATGTCTAATATTATTTGCTCTGTTTCAGACTGCTGTAATCCTCGTCCGAATACACTGCTTATTAGACAACTCATCCGATGGATTGTACTGACCAAGTCTGTGAAATCCTCCTTGCCTCTCAGCGAGAAACACGGACTGTACGTAAAAAAACAAATCATGCCTGTGGATCTGCGAGAATGAAAGAGCAGGCAGAAAAATATTTCAAAGAAATTAATTCCGATCAATAAACAGGAGGGATCCACAATGTGTTTAAGGAGTAGCAAAAGGACATAAAGGGGCTCAAAGAGATTTTTATGCACGAAATTGAAGTGGAGAACGACACCCCTGCTAGATGCCTGGAAACATGGTGGACTTTTTGTTCTTTTTTAAAGGAAAGCTGTGATTCTAGCTGGTGTTTGACAATACATCTAGCAGGTGTATCGTTTCGGGTGGGTAGCCCTGCTGGGCTGGAGCAGAAGAGCAAGATTCGGGCGACCCCTTAAAGACCCACAAGATTTTCGGGGGAGAAGCTTTGGAGAGTGAAAACTCCCTCAGATACAGGGAGGAGGGGAGACCCCTGAGCCTTTAAATTCCACCCATGGGAGGTGGGAGGAGCGCTGCAAAGAAGGGAGCAAATGTACAATGGCATAATTATCAATATTATTTTAGGTGCAATATTATATTATTATTTTGACTTTTCAGTTGATAATACTTCTTGGTGGAATTTTTAAATTATACTGTTGTTTCTTTCCTGAGATGCCACAGACCGGTGGCTGAGGGTTTGTAGGCCAGCCACCAGTCCACGGATCACCCCTTTGAGTGGCATCTCTGGACATGCCTTGCTTTATAACCTCTGTCATGTCCCCCGCTGCTGCTTGCGGACCTTAAGAAGACCATTGGAGAGTTCAGAAGCAGTAAACGGCAACTGGTTGCTTCCAGTCTTGGAACATATTCTGTGTTAACAAAGGGATTCAGAACCAAGCTTGGGGTAAAGGGTTGTGAACTCTATACTATACCAGAGTATCAGTTACTGTAAGTAGGTTCTTACTATGTAATTTTTGCATTGTTTAATGTATCAGGCTAATCTATATTTTGCTTCACCACTTCTTCTGTTCTCTGGTTGATTCCAGACTTCTGCAAGCCAAACCCTGATTAATGTCCCCGTGGAGAAACGCCATTCTTTTTGAGTGTTTGTGGAAAGGCTGTGGGGTGAAACATCTGAAAGCTGCATGGGAGGGACCCCATGCAATTGTGGACAAACTGGACGATATTACCTGTGCCGTGGCAGTGGCGAGGTCTGGACACAAAACTAAAGTGGTGCATGTGAACATGCTGGAACCATTAACCGAGAGGCCCATGGTGTTGCCTGTCACTAGGAAGGAAGGAGAAAATGAGATGCTCGACGATGACCCCTTAGACGTTCTGGCGCACTTCTCAGAGCCTGCACAACGGGAGGAACTGGGGTGGTGTACGGGAATGCCCAGGCATGACAAGGAAAATATCCTTTCGGAGTTACATACATTTGAGGACATGGACTCACACCTGGAACATTTAGCGGAATTGTTGGAGGCCCTACGACAAGCAGGCCTCACCATCAAGCGGAACAAAAGGTATACCTTGGATATAAGGTGGGGAGTGGGGGAATCGCCCCAATGTGGAACAAGGTGGAGGCTATTCAAAAGCGGGAGGCACCACAGAGCTTTCTTAGGACTGGCTACCTACTACAGACAGTTCATCCCAAATTTTGGAGCGATTGCAGACCCGCTTACCTCTCTCACCAGGAAACCAGGGCCGATTCTAGACGGCCCTCTGCAATCCGAAACGTCGCGCGTTGTCGCGTGTCATCGCGCGGAAAAAGCGAAATATCGCATTTTCTTGCGCGAGTTTTGCGTGACCTCGTGCAAAACTCGCGCGAGAAAACGCGATATTTCGCGTTTTCTGCACGATGACGCGCGACAACGT
Organism: Eublepharis macularius; assembly: GCF_028583425.1. Lineage (NCBI taxonomy): Eukaryota > Metazoa > Chordata > Lepidosauria > Squamata > Eublepharidae > Eublepharis > Eublepharis macularius. The sequence goes on from NC_072792.1 coordinate 186,705,018, forward strand.
GCAACGTTTTGGATTGCAGAGGGCCGTCTAGAATCGGCCCAGCACCAGACAAGGTGGCTTGGACTCGTAGCTGTCAGGTGGCTTTTGAGAGGCTGAAGACAGCTCTGGTCTCTATGCTGGTCCTCAGAGCTCCTGACTTTGAGAAAAGGTTCATTGTTACGGTTGCCAGCCTCCAGGTAGTGGCTGGAGATCTCCCGGAATTACAGCTGGTCTCCAGGCCAGAGAGATCGGTTCACCTGGAAAAAAATGGCTACTTTGGGGGATGGACTCTATGGAATTATGCCATGCCAAGGTCCTCGCCCTCTCAAACTCCACTTTCTCCCGGTGTCTTCAGGTTTCACCGCCCAGATCTCCAGGAATTTCCCAACTTGGAGCTGGCAACCCTATTCATTGTTGCCACAGATGCTTCAGACCGTGAAATTGGGGCGGATCTAATGCAGGACTGGGATGGAACCAAACATCCTCTGGCCTACCTGAGCAGGAAACTTATTCCCCGAGAGAAGAACCCGTCCTCAGTGCAGAAGGAATGCCGGGCAGTTGTATGGGCTCTGGACAAACTTCGGCCGTATTTGTGGGGACAAGAGGTCAGCCTTCTCACTGACCCTTCCTCCTTGCAATGGTTACAGGCCATGAAGAACACCCATTCGAAATTGCGGAGGTAGTCCTGGACGATCCAGGAATGCAACTTCAAAACTGAGCACATTGCCGGACGATATAATGTGATTGCCGACTTTCTGTCCAGGACAAACGGAGATACTTAGGGTGTGAGACTTCCTAAGCTGGGAAAACGTCCTGATCCTTACAAATGTTACGTATCGCGAATGGGTTTCTCCCAGGCGACTTGGGTTCTGCTGCGGGGTTCTCTCTGAATGAGGATCCCCCTCCGGCTCGGAACGTATGGAGGGGGAGGTGTGGAGAGACGCCATTGTGTGGGTGAATTTGACTTTCTAGGGGCTGCAGGAGGGAGGGGCCAGTTCTGGAGTGGAATGTGATTGGCGGGAGGGCGAGTCAGTTGGTGGGGCGGGAGTTGAAAAGTGGGCAGTTGGTGGCTGAGGAGAGGGGGGGAGGGCGGGCTCTGAGGGGAGGGGGAGGCTGGGGTTAAACCCCAGGAACAAAGCATCCTGCCCGCCCTATGCAACGTCCCGCTAGGGCAGGGGTACAGAGAAGGAGGGAGAGAGATTAGGGGTTTGGGGTTTTTTTTTTCTTATGTCATATATTGTCTTCCGTTTACTGCATACTTGTCTGGGTGGAGTTATGATCGTAAATAAATTTTGTTGGATTAATGAAGACCCTCTGTTCCGCTTGGGTCCGCTAGGAAGGGAGTTTAGGAGGCTGTCCCGCCTACCTGGAAAGCCCTGTAGGGTTAGTGGCGGCAGAGACCACCTGCAGACGGGCAAGTGAGGCAGCCCCTTCAGGTGCCTGGCTAGGTGAAGAGGGAGGGGTAGGCAGAGCGGGGTCTACCAGGGGCAGGAAAGGCCCCGTTTCACCCCCGTCCCATTCTGTTGAACTGAATTATTCTGTGTAATCCACCTCGACTCCCAGTCCGTCCGTCCGTCCGTCCCTTCTGTCTGTTTGCCAAAGCTTTTCCTGGGCTGCTCGCATCTGCTGCTGATTTTCCAGCCCTGCTTGTTGGTTGGGATGCTGTTTCCCCTCAAAGATGTGTGAATTCTCCACCGTGCATTTCTTCCCATGTTCTGTCAGGGGGCAAACTGTCCATGCCAATGACTCGGGAGAAGAAGGCTGGCTTGTATGCCTGCTGTGCCTAGGGTTGCCAGGCGGTTCCGACAAAAATAATGGGTGCGCTAGATAAAAATTTCATAGAACCATAGGGTTGGGAGGGACCTCCAGGGTCATCTAGTCCAACCCCCTGCACAAGGCAGGAAATTCACAACTCCCTCCCACCCCCCACCCCCGACACACACACACAGTGACCCCTGCTCCATGCCCAGAAGATGGCAAAAGACCTCCAGGATCCCTAGCTGAGGATCCCTGGTCTGGGGAAAATTGCCACCTGACCCCAAGGTGGCGATCGGCATTACCCTGGGCATGTAAGAAGGGGCTGTGTGAACTAAGCGCTGATGTGACCCTTCCTGCCCTCCCTCTCATGATCAGCCTAGGTTTATTGGACCCCCTCCTTCCTTGAATGGGAACTTCACTGAGGACCTTCATCTTACATCTTCCTGGAGAAATGGGGGCCGTGCCTGGGAAGAGTCGGGTTTGGTCCTCAGCCGGGTTGTGATGCCATAGAGGCCGCCCTCTGGAGATGCCATTTTCTCCAGGGAAATGGGGTTCTGTTTCCTGGAGATCAGTTATACCTACAGGTGAATCCCAGCCCCCCACCTAGAGGCTGGCCAGCCCATTGCGTTAATGATTCTGCCCTTAGTAATTGCAGGGGGGGGCAGAGTTTAAGGCTGCAGCACCCTGGTTTGGTGGGGGTGGAAGAGTCTGACTCTTGACTGTGCTTTGTTTGACGTTCAGATGGACAGGGCTGGAGCTCAAGCCTGCCTGGAAAGCTGGAAGGAAATGAATTCTGTCGCTTGCAGGATCCCTCAGTGGTGACGCAAAGGTTCTCTGTACATGCTCAAAGGCACCACGATCTTGATTGTCACTTTGCATGCTCTCCGATGTATTGCTTTTATTCCTTTCATCTCTTAAAATGCCTCAAATGTAGTGGGCACCGCACAAACATAAAACCAGTCCCTGCCACTGGCCTTCAAATCATGGGACTTAGATTGTGTTTACGGAAGTAGCTCGGGCTGAACCTTAAGAGTGAAAAGCGAATTCCAGAGCTCCAATTAACTTCTCCTCTATTTGAGGACAGGATTCTTTCTTTCTCTTTTGAAAAAGCAACCTGTACTTAAACTGGAAGGAAAAAGCATTTCACATGCTGCAGCCTTGAGTACTAGGCTGCTGCAGGAGACCTACTGAAGCCATCAGATTTACACCCGTGCAAATGGTGTGAGCACCAATGTGCCTTGTGATGCTCTTCTCCTGCATATTCAAAACATGCATTTCCAGTCCAAACCATCCCCCTGCCTCTATGCAAACTCCCCTAGGGAGACTGAGAAAATTGCTCCCCACATCTTCCACTTTTTGGAGCTCTGTCTGTCCCCCACCTTGGCTTGACTTGACTTGACTAGGGAAGACAGCCAGTTCTCAAGAGGACAACCTCGAGTGCTGCTAGGTCCAGCTCCTGACCCTGCTCAGGGGACCCCTGGAAGGTACGTCCTGGCTCAGAGTAGACCCCGAAGGCAGTTTTCACTAATAGCTCGAATGCCTCCTCCCAGGACGGGAATAGGACTAGAGCAGAAGTGGGGGCTCTCACACTCCCCAGGACCTTGTCAGCACCTAGAGGCAGAATTAATCCAAAACTATCCGTAACTAAAGGACAAGCAGGCACTTCTGACACCTCAGATGCCAGATCTGCTCTCACCCTGGCCTCCGAGTTGGAAAGGGGGAGGGAGATTTTGTCCGCAAAGACCCTTGCAAAAAAGAGTGAGGGGCTCCCACCAATTGCCCCATTCAGGGAGACCCCCAAGGTTGGATTCAGCACCCAATAACCGGGGCAGAAATATTGGTAAAGCAAAGGAAAGTTTATTATAGTAAATAGACCCAAATAAACTGATGCAAAGCAGGTATCTCTGGCAATGCATGCCACGCAGGGCAGGCCCAAAGCTTATATTGGTTCTTACAAACAAATCATCAAAAAATTATTTGGAATATCAAGTTTCTTCTTATACAAATAAGAAAACATCTACTCAGAAATCCTTAAAAGACTGACAGGTCATTCCCATCTTTTAAGTGTCACATAGGACATCCTAAGGTGTCTTTTTACATGCCAAGAAGGGTACATTCTTGAGACAGCGCAGGGAAAGCTGAAAGAACAAGGACTTCAGAGGCCATCCCCTGTGGTAAATCTCCGTCTCCCACAGTCTGCCGCTAAACTGCTAGTTTTGCAAGGCCAATACATGCTGTGGTTGAAGGAAGGAATAAGGGAGGGAGGCAGCCAGAGCTCAGCCCAGCCTGCTTTCCCACAGAACCCAAGTCCAACTGTGCTTTTGGTATAGGAATATAACTGAGGCAATAAGGCCAAGGGGGAATTTCCCCTAACGAAAGCATCAGTGCTCAGAGCCAAATTGCCATCACTGGCCGAGTCAGACGTAGGTGTTATTGAGTCACGACGATTGAGCTGGGAGAGACATGAGGGCGGCAGAGAAGACAGTCCTCTTTGCCCCCAACACGGTACCTTTAAATCTGTAATTTATGGCTGCAGAAGTGTATTTATATGACATCATGAGCGTTAGAGCCCTACGGCAATGGTCCGTCGGCTCCTTCATCTTCCAGGAAACGAGTGTGGGGGTGTTGGAGTGGTTGTAAGTAACAAGCATATATATCGTTTGATCAAGGGAGGTTGTAATAGTGTAATATTTAATGGTTTCATTACATTACATATTCATATGGTTTCATTACAGTGTATGTTGATTTGAGCCTTTGAAAAAGACATTGTGGAAACGGGAAAGCAGGCTGGCGACATCCGCCAGGCTCTTACAGCCCAATTTTTAGATGGTCTCAGCTATAACCACTGGGCGATGTTGTTGTGTGAAGATATTCCATACGGATAGGAACAGTTCTGAAACTTCAAACAGATATCAAAAGCTTTGAAACAGAACAAAGAACAAGATCATACAGGTTCTCATAGCCCAACCTTGGAGAGTGTCAGCTGTAACCACTAGGCAATGCTGTCACCTGAAGATACTCCACACAGATATTTATAGTTTTCAAGCTCCACACAAATATTAACAGCTTTGAAACAGAATAAGAACTAAGAATATACAGTTTACAACTCTGATTTTTCAAAGTGGACTGGAAGGATTGGACGCTTGATGAATATTTAGGATTATTTATAAAGGTTTATTAGCTGTCTATTTATTGTAGCATATTTATTGTAGAATATCACATTTGAGTACTTGCACCTTTGTAAGAATTAAAAATATAAAAATTTACAAAATATATTTAACATATAACCTTCAAGCTTTGTAATTTGTTTTGGAGTGCTCTGCATTTGGAGAACCCTTCTTATCTGGCTAAATCCGTGGGGGGGGGGGCTTGAGCCCCTAACCCCCCATCTATGCCCTGTGCCAAAGCTTATATAGGTTCTTACAAACAAATAATCAAAAAATTATTTGGACGATCAAGTTTCTTCTTACACATGGTGGCCATTTGCCAGCCGTCAGGGCCCTTGAGAGTGAACCCCAATTGTGCTGTGTTTCCCCCAGTGTCTGATGCTTTTGCTGTGCGATTCTGAATGTTGTGCTCTGAAATCCTGCAGGAGAAAATCGTCAAGTTCCCTTCTAGTTGTTTGAGGCTGTGGAGGAGGCTGAGGCTGGGGAGAAAGGCCAACCGCGTGGGACCAGGTACGTGGTTTGGAAGGTGCTGGGCGTTGCCTCCCGTCCGCACTTGGAGCCCTTCACTCTCTGGGGGTTGATTCCAGCAACTGAGTCCCTCTGCTAATGGTTGGAAGAGGAGGACTCAGCGCTGTCCCTCTCCTCCGGTTTCACTCAGGGGCACTTCTTCTCACTCTTCTCTTCCTCACTCTGTTTCTGAAATGCTTCTCAAAAGCTCTTTTCTGTGGGTTGTGGAGGGAGCATGCAGAGTTCTCGCAGCCAGAACGGGTTGAAATTGGCTGGACTGTGGCATGCTGAAACGTTCCAACTTCATTCTTGCTTTTCTTTGATCGTACGTGTTTTGCTTTGTAACTTGTCCACCAGGGACCAGTGAGCCTGAAGCTTCACCAGGCGAATTAAATACGGGTGACTCCTCCCTCGATGAAAATCATGCCTTCCCAGTGGGAAATACTTGCACCGAGGAGCAAATCAGCAAGGGGGGCTGTTGCTCGGACAGCCAGATTTCTGACGGTAAGCTGTATTTCCTGAAAAGCAAATTAAATAAAAATAATTAGCGGCACGATCAATATTTCTTTGTCACGGGTCAGATCCTGCAGGGATCTCTGGGAACGGGAGGTAGAAGGGATTTTGCTGCTCACTCATTCTCTAACAAACAGAAGAATAGCTACATGGCTTTATATTCTTTTATCATCCCATTAACCTTGCTCTAACTATCCTTTGATATGTCTCTGGTCTTCCTCCTTTTGACTTCCTCCTTCTCACTCTTCTCTTCCTGGCTTTGTTCCAGGCAGCATCTTTCTCCTTCTCCTCCCTCCATCTGGCAAGCATGGATGCAGGACTTGTCTTAGCATCCAGGCCTATCCTGAGACTAGATAGGTAGTTAGGATCTGTCTTTCCACTTTTCCTATCAGGGTATGGCATTCCTACAATAAGGAGCTCTTATGTCCTTTCTAAATATAAGCAAGTGTATGCTTTGTTGGTTTCTTACACCAGTCAGCAGAACCAGCTGACAGCCACCTATAATCACGCTTTGTCTGCTAAACAATAGACTGTGCTAACAGCCCAAACATGAAATCCTTTAATTAGGTTCCTGGGGCCAACATACGACTTATTTGTCATTCCTAACAGCTCAAAGCTGTTTCCAGCCATAAGGTTCTGTATGCAATATGTATGCAACATCACCCACTACTAATATTGATAACTTTGCTTATAATAACAACAATGTGCCCACGTACTGCCCTTCTGAGCTGCAGAGGAGCTGGGCTGAGAGGAGCGGGTCACCCAAGGCCACGTGTTCATCCTTGCTTTTCTTTTATCGTACATGTTTTGCTTTGTAGCTTGCTCACCACAATGGAGTGTTCTGGAACATTCTCACTGGTTTTGGGGGGGTTGTGGCTTTGAAAGTCAGATTGATGTCCATTTATTCTTAAGGGGGGGTGCTCTGACCCTCAAAGCCTCATACCCGAAGAACCCTGTTGGTCTTCCAAGTTGGCTGGACTTATCCAGAATGAATGCTTTCTCTCAGCATGCTGGCTACCAACTGCAGTTCCCTCCAGTCTGCAAGGTCCAGCCACCCTCCCATCACAGCGCCCTCCGCTCACCCGTCCAGAGGCCTCATTTCAACCCACAGTCACCAATACTCAAACGCCACATTGACCAGCAGGGGGAAAAAAGACAGAAACTGATTTACTTGCAAAATATTACGATGTCTTCTCTCTCTCAGGTTCAGGATGAAATTATCACGGAGGCGGAATTCTTCTCCACCTCCTCCAGCAGAGCCGGGGGGAAAAAAAAGGGTAAAGGACCATTCTCTCTTTCTCCTTTTATCCTGCCTTCTATCCAAGAAGCTCAAGGCAGAAGATTTGAGGCTGGCCTGGGCAGCCCCCCTTTGCAACCCAAGGGACTCTGCCAGGAGAACTGAAGGGGGGAAGGGGGGAGACCAGATACTCTGAAGTAATCAGCACTCCTTTCTTTTACCTGCAGAGAAAAAAAAGAACATTCCTCCAGAGGCTGTTCTCCTGCGGCAGATAGGGAACACCTCAGGGCCATTTTGCAGATGAGAAATAACTGATAGACGCAGCCCTTGGGCAGTTGTGCAGGCTCAGTGAAGACCGTGCGTGTCGAATCATAGCTGAGCTCCGCCTCCCTCCCTTCTCTTCTCACCCACCCCCAGGCTCACCCCGCAGAGGTTCCTTGTCCCTCCCCCAGGTCCAACCCCCAGGCTTCAACCTTTCCCGTCCGCACTTGGAGCCCTTCACTCTCTGGGGGTTGATTCCAGCAACTGAGTCCCTCTGCTAATGGTTGGAAGAGAAGGACTCAGCGCTGTCCCTCTCCTCAGGTTTCACTCAGGGGCACTTCTTCTCACTCTTCTCTTCCTCACTCTGTTTCTGAAATGCTTCTCAAAAGCTCTTTTCTGCGGGTTGTGGAGGGAGCATGGAGTTCTCGCAGCCAGAACGGGTTGAAATTGGCTGGACTGTGGCATGCTGAAACGTTCCAACTTCATTCTTGCTTTTCTTTGATCGTACGTGTTTTGCTTTGTAACTTGTCCACCAGGGACCAGTGAGCCTGAAGCTTCACCAGGCGAATTCAATACGGGTGACTCCTCCCTCGATGGAAATCATGCCTTCCCAGTGGGAAATACCTGCACCGAGGAGCAAATCAGCAAGGGGGGCTGTTGCTCGGACAGCCAGATTTCTGACGGTAAGCTGTATTTCCTGAAAAGCAAATTAAATAAATATTATTAGTGGCACGATCAATATTTCTTTGTCGCGGGTCAGATCCTGCAGGGATCTCTGGGAACGGGAGGTAGAAGGGATTTTGCTGCTCACTCATTCTCTAACAAACAGAAGAATAGCTACGTGGCTTTATACTCTTTTATCATCACATTAACCTTGCTCTAACTATCCTTTGATGTTTCTCTGGTCTTCCTCCTTTTGACTTCCTCCTTCTCACTCTTCTCTTCCTGGCTTTGTTCCAGGCACCATCTTTCTCCTTCTCCTCCCTCCATCTGGCAAGCATGGATGCAGGACTTGTCTTAGCATCCAGGCCTATCCTGAGACTAGATAGGTAGTTAGGATCTGTCTTTCCCCCTTTCCTATCAGAGTATGGCATTCCTACAAGAAAGAGCTCTTATTTCCTTTCTAAATATAAGCAAGTGTATGCTTTGTTGGTTTCTTACACCAGTCAGCAGAACCAGCTGACAGCCACCTATAATCACGCTTTGTCTGCTAAACAATAGACTGTGCTAACAGCCCAAACATGAAATCCTTTAATTAGGTTCCTGGGGCCAACATACGACTTATTTGTCATTCCTAACAGCTCAAAGCTGTTTCCAGCCATAAAGTTCTGTGTGCAATATGTATGCAACATCACCCACTACTAATATTAATAACTTTGCTTATAATAACAACAATGTGCCCATGTACTGCCCTTCTGAGCTGCAGAGGAGCTGGGATGAGAGGAGTGGGTCACCCAAGGCCACGTGTTCATCCTTGCTTTTCTTTTATCGTACATGTTTTGCTTTGTAGCTTGCTCACCACAATGGAGTGTTCTGGAACATTCACACTGGTTTGGGGGGGGGGTTGTGGCTTTGAAAGTCTGATTGATGTCCATTTATTCTTAAGGGGGGTGCTCTGACCCTCAAAGCCTCATACCCGAAGAACCCTGTTGGTCTTCCAAGTTGGCTGGACTTATCCAGAATGAATGCTTTCTCTCAGCATGCTGGCTGCCAACTGCAGTTCCCTCCAGTCCGCAAGGTCCAGCCACCCTCCCATCACAGCACCCTCCGCTCACCCGTCCAGAGGCCTCATTTCAACCCACAGTCACCAATACTCAAGCGCCACATTGACCAGCAGGGGAAAAAAAGACAGAAACTGATTTACTTGCAAAATAATACGATGTCTTCTCTCTCTCAGGTTATGAGTAACATCAGCGTGGAGGCGGAAATCCACGCCTCCCGCCCAGCCTCCTGCCCCCAAAAGCCAAAGGGTAAAGGACCATTCTCTCTTTCTCCTTTTATCCTGCCTTCTATCCAAGAAGCTCAAGGCAGAAGATTTGAGGGTAACCCGGGCAGCTCCCCTTTGCAAACCAAGGGACTCTGTCCGGAGAATTGAAGGGGGAAGATCAGATACTCTGAAGCAATCAGCACTCCCTTCTTTTACCCGCAGAGAAAAAAAGAACACTCCTTCAGAGGCTGTTCTCTTGAGGCAGATAGGGAACACATCAGGGCCATTTTGCAGATGAGAAATAACTGATAGACGCAGCCCTCAGGCAGCTGTACAACTAGCAATGAGCTTGCCAATGCAGAATCACTGATTGTGTTGTTATTTTCATCCACAGATTCATCAGATGTGATATTTAGCATCTTGGTGACGGTGAGTAAAGGAGTTAGTCAACGAAGAGGCTCATCCACTTCGATCTCACTGCTCCTCAGGAGATGGGAAGGAAGTAAGGGAGGGAGCCCAAGGAGGCCTCTGGCCACGATTCCCAATCCCTTGTCAGTCCTGGCCAGGGAGATGAGGCAGAAGCGTGGAGTGTCGTCATCCTCCAATGGCAGCCATGTCTGCTGAAGCCAGAAAAAGTTCTCTTCTTTGGGAAGGGAGGTGGGAATTCTTAGCCAGCCACATCCTCTTTGGGAGCAAAGTTTTAAGCAGGGACAGCGACAGTGTAAAAGCTCCGGAAGGTGATACAGTGTGGAGTGGAGGCCTGTGAGAGAAGATGTCCACTACGGCGCGATCTCTGCCAGCACAGTCTTTTAAAACTACGCTTCCTAGCTAGCGTCTTCCGACACAGTGAACTTGGACTCAATCATCTCATCTCAGGAGAATCCATCTCTCTTAGCCTTTGCATTGTGTCCCAGAGTGAAAGCTACTCTTGCATATCTCGAGGAGATTTTGAGTTGTCAGAGTTCTTTCAAAGACATGTATCGTTAGTGGTTGAGGCAGCAAAGGAGATACACTGTTCTGAACGTCCCTCTCATGCGGCTGAACTCTGGTAGAGCTTCATTTTCCTGTCTTTGTTAAGGCATCGAGCAGGTGAGCTCTGGTAGTGACAGACGTGCATGCAGGGAGGAAAGACCAGCTTTGCCGAAGAGGAAATGCTTCCCCAAAGCTCCGCCTCCTCACACTTGTGGCTGCCTGATTTGTATTTCTAGCCACCACCAGACATGGCAGCACGGAGCAAGCGTGTCTGTGACTGGGAGCGAAGCAGAGAAACTCTTCCCTCGGATTTATGCATCTCTTGCCCGGACCTGGTGGGATTTGCCGGAGTCAGTCAGAAGCAGTGTTGGTAGAGCAGCTTTCGCAAGCCACCAGCGGGACCCCTCAGCGCTCCCAACTGCCACTTAACGGCTTTCCCCCAACTCTCCCACTGCTCACATTCCAACAGCTCCGATTGGCTGTTCTTAGGGAGACTCGCAGCTGTCCGTCACAGCCTCCGTGGCACTGTGTGGCAGCCCACCCCACCAGGCCCACACTCTACATAACATGCGCTGCCCTGGCAAAGGCAGGAATGCTGTTGCCATCTCCTGGCCAGGAGACTGGAAAAATACTGAACTGGGGGTCATGGGAATGGTGCGCTAACAGCCCCACAGCCCCCTGGAATTTGTGCAAAATCTACAGATCAAAGGGGTGCAGAGTTTTGGATCCCTCTGATCTTCCCCCATCAGCTCTTCCATAAATAATCCATAAATAATCCTGTCCCATGCTCAGGAGCTATCAGTCAACCATTTGGTTGTGCTTGTTTACTCAGAGATGCTCGATCAAACCTTGTCTCATTTTACTGCTTTACAATGCCGGAGACTTATTATTGAATTATTGTTTTAAGCAAGAGGGCAGCTTTCTAGCTGTCAGGTATGTGCATTTCTCCTGCACGTCCTCAGACTTTGGTCTGAGCCCCCTTCTTCTCCCTGCGATGTGCTGAACACCTCAAAGCTGGTCCCTTATGGACCTCCCCCCTACCCCCGTGTCTCCAAGACTGGTAACTATGGCTTCCTCTTGCATTGCTCTCCACTTTCCTTATTGTTGTCTAGTTTGATGTGTGTATGAGAGCTGTGTGCACTCTGTGTAACTGATCTTTTGCTGCTACTTTAATAAAAGTCACACCTATTGAACATCTGCCTGCTTATTAAAAGAGTTCTCCCGGGGCAAGTAATCCTGGTATATATTGGTTAAAAGATCCCCCGTTACCACCTCTCACTGGTGCTCTGCTAATTTCCCCAAATCTCAAGGAGACTCGTTCTGGTAACAGTGTAAGAATCTGTTAGAGCGAGTGTAAAACTACGCTGCGGAATTAAACGCCGAGCTGGTTAGAGAGGCAAAAGCTTTATCTGAGGAAGTTACATACTTGAGGGAAGGAGGGAGAGATAGATCCTAGCTATCTGACTACATCTTGCAGAGACAGAGAAGAAGTGTGGAGCAGGAGAGAGAAGAAGCAGGATATTGCCCTGTTTAGCCCAATAGGAGACAAGACAAGGAAATGACCCCCAGGAAACAAGAGAGATCCTGCTCTCACTGTCCTAACTAGGTGATCCTTGCTGCCCCCTGCATGGTAGGCTCCTCTTCCTTCTTGCTGCTGCAGTACACCAGACATTGCTATTTCCAATACCCCTTCTCAATGTCTAGTGTACAAAGTCCACAAAATTCAGTCTTTCACGTAGACTTTGAAATTTCTCTTTGGCAAGTGGCTTGGTGAAGACATCTGCTATCATTTCTTCTGTAGGGCAGTACTGTAGCTCAACAAGCCCGTCTTCTTGCATATTTCTCACAATGTGACTCTTTATGTCAATGTGCTTGGTTCTTGATCCAATTCTTTCTGTATTTGCAAGCTTTATGCAAGATTGATTATCTTCAAAGAGTTGTATAGGTTTGGGTTCATTTATCCCAAAGTCTTCTAATAGTTGTAGAATCCACTTGAGTTCTTGGCATGCTTCTGCTGCTGATATGTATTCAGCTTCTGTAGTTGATGCCGCTACTAGGTCTTGCTTTCTGCTTGTCCAACTGATTGCTCCTCCACCATAAAAGAATACTCGTCCACTGGTAGACTTTCTGTCTGTGATGTCTTCTGCCCAGTCAGCATCCATGAATCCCACTAGTCTGGGATTGTCGCTTGCTGGTAGCTTGAGCTTCAGTTGTGCAGTACCTCTCAGGTATCTTGCCAGGCTTTTGACTGCTTGCCAGTCATTCACACTTGGTGATGCATTTTTCCTGCACAGTATTCCAGCTGCTGCTGCTATGTCAGGTCTGGTCACTGTACTTATGTAGAGCAGTTTTCCAATTGCTTCTCTGTATACTTTGATGTTTCTCAGAGGTTCATTGTTTCCATTTTGTTTCAGGAAATCTGTTTCCATTGGAGTACATGTTGGTTTTCCATCTTTCATGTCCATGTAGTCTAGGAAATCCATGATCTTTTGCTTTTGATTGAGAAGATAGCTTCCATCTTCCTCTCGCTCTATTTGAACTCCAAGGTAAAAGCTGACATTTCCAAGACGCTTTACTTCAGCCTCTTGGTTCAGGTGCTGAATTATTTCATCACAATCTTGTTGATCTTCATAACAAAGAAGAATATCATCTACATAAATCAGAATAAAAGTCCATTTGTTGTCTTTCTTTCTTGAGTACAGGCAGCGTTCTGCCCCGCCTTGCTTGAATCCTTCTTTGATGAGCATTTGGTTCAGTTTCTGATTCCAGGCTCTTGCAGCCTGTTTCAGTCCATAAATGCTCTTCTGCAGTTTGCATACAAGTCCTCTGTCTTTGGACTGTTCAAATCCAGGAGGCTGTGTCATATACACGTCTTCTTCCAGCTCTCCATGTAGAAAAGCAGTTTTCACATCCAGGTGCTCCACATGTATCTTCCTTGCGGCTGCTATGCTCAGCAGTGTTCTTACCGAAGTGTGTTTCACTACTGGCGCAAAGGTTTCATCATAGTCTTCTCCATACTTCTGGGAATATCCCTTTGCAACTAGTCTTGCTTTGTACTTTTGTACTTCTCCATCTGCATCAAGTTTGGTTTTGAAAATCCATTTGCATCCTACTGTCCTTTTTCCAGGTGGTAGTTCTGTGAGGATCCATGCCTTGTTCTGGATCAGAGAGTCAATTTCCTCTTTTGCAGCTTTTCTCCATGTCTCTGCTTCTCTTGTTGGCATTCCTTCTATGTCTTCCCCGCTAGAAGGTTCTGGTACAGCTTCTGTTTTTGCCAGGTAAGAGAATTTCAGTGGTGGAACTCCTTTGTTTGTTCTGTCTGAGCGTCTGACACTTGGCTCTGCTTCCCCTTCTCTTTCTGTGGGCTCTGCAGGTGTCTCTTGCGTCTCAGTCAGGTCCCAGAGTTGCACAATCTCTGGCTGCTGTGCTGCATCCGCTTCCTTTGGTGTAGACTCTCTGGTGTCAGGCTTGCTTGCCTTCTCTTCTTCATCAATGTGCACCACATGGCGGATCTTCACCGTGTCTGTCTCTGGGTTGAGGATTCGATATCCCTTGCATCCCAGTGCATATCCAACAAATATGCCTGCTTCTGTTCTGAGATCCATCTTAGACCTCTTTTTCTTCGGAACATAAGTGTAGGCCTTTGATCCAAACACTCTCAGATGCCTTACATTGGGCTTGCGGTTGTACCACAGTTCAAATGGTGTGCTGCTTGCACCCTTTGTAGGTAGCATGTTCTGCAGATAGGCAGCAGTGTTGATAGCTTCTCCCCAATATTTTTGAGGTAGCTGTGCTTCTTGCAGCATGCTCCTGCACATTTCTGTGAGAGAACAATTTTTCCTCTCCGCTATCCCGTTGAGTTCGGGGGTGTATGGCACGATCAGGTGATGCTCTATTCCTTCATCTGCTAGGAAGCTTGTCATCTCCTTCCCCACGTACTCGCCTCCATTGTCTGTGCGGATAGCCATTGGTTTTCTCTGGAATCTGTTCTGCACCATTGCTAGGTACACTTTGAATTTTTCCAGTACTTGGCTCTTTTCCTTGAGCAGGTAAATCACAGTAAATCTTGAAAAATCATCAGTAAAAGTCAGAAAGTACTTACTTCCACTGGGTGTTTCTGTTCCCATGGGTCCACAGACATCACTGTGAATCAGCTCCAGTGGTCTTGTCGTCTGCTTCTCACTGTGTTTGGTGAAAGAAGGTCTTGTGCCTTTGGCTTGAATACAGCAAACACATTTCTCTGCATCAGGACATTTTCTCATTTGCAAATCATTAGTCAGATTCTGCCTTTCAAGCTGATATATATAATCCATATTAGCATGTCCAAGCCTTCTATGGATAAGACTGGTACAATTCTTGTGGGTGCACTTTTCAATTAAATTCACTGCGCCTTCAGAGCAATCCAGCATATACAGGCCATCCTCTAATGTGCCTTGTGCAATTAACTCACCTTCATTGCTAATAAAACATTTCTCTCCTTTGAATACAGTTTCAATTCCTTTCTTTGCCATAATTGAAACCGATAATAAGTTAGTCTTAACTTCAGGTACGCAGAGACAATCAGTGATCTGCACTTCTCTAGTTTGGCCACTGGGTAGCGCGCAACATGCAGATACTGTCCCTTGTCCCCGGGCCGTTAAAGCTTCTCCATTTGCCGTATACCGTTTTTCATGACTATCATTCATCTCATTAAAGAAACTTTCTTGATTGCATAGATGGTTAGTACATGCACTGTCAATTGCCCATTTGCATATGCTTTGATCATTCTTGCCAACATTTAAACAATTCTTATCAAATCTGTTTTTCCTTTGACCATCGGCATTAGGTGACTTAATGGCTGCATTAGCATTCCTAAAGCCTTTTGTTTCCGTCCCTCGTGGCGGTTTGCTCACTCTCTGTGAATCACGAAACCAACAGTCTTCCTTTAAATGTCCTTTCTTTCTGCAGATGCTGCAGATGAAATCATTTCTTGAACTGACTCTTAAAGCTAGGTCTTTTGGCTCACTTTTATAAAACTGTTTGTTAAGGCTTTCCTCTGGCAGTCTTGCAAGTACATAGTTTAAGCTTAGACTTTCTTTCATTTCCAAAACATGTACTATGCTTGTATAAGATTGAGGAAGGCTAGATAGCAGAATTATAGCCAAATCCTCATCCTGGAGCTCCTTTCCAAGGGATCTTAATTTCTGTGTTAATTCCATGAAATCTGCAATATGATCTTTCAGCTGTTGCTGTGGCTTCATCTGAATCCGATACAATTGCCTCATTAGCAAAATTTTAGTTTTAATTGATTCTTGACGGTTTATTTCTAGAAGAGACGTCCACATTTGCTAGAAGTGGGCTCATGAATAACTCTTATCAATGGTTTATCACTTAAAGCATTAATGATAATAGATCTTGCCTTGTTGTCTTGATTGACCCATTTGGCTTCCTTCTGAGGATCTCCAGTCGGTTTTTCATCTGTTACTGCAGACCAGACGTCCAATTGTATGAGGTGCGCTTTTATTCTTTCTGCCCAAAGATTGTAGTTTCTCCCATCTTGTAACCGATCGACTTGGAACCCCTGCTGTGCACTATAGGAGTCCACCATTTTTCCTCTATTGTCTGCCCTCTATACTTTAGCCTGCGGCTATGGCAGGAGTTTTATTGCTCTCTCTTAACTTCAGCTTGCGTTAATTGCCTCTGGGCCCATAACCCGGTTAGAGCGAGTGTAAAACAACGCTGCGGAATTAAACGCCGAGCTGGTTAGAGAGGCACAAGCTTTATTTGAGGAAGTTACATACTTGAAGGGAAAGAGGGAGAGATAGATCCTAGCTATCTGACTACATCTTGCAGAGAGTGAGAAGAAGTGTGGCAGGAGAGAGAAGAAGCAGGATATTGCCCTGTTTAGCCCAATAGGAGACAAGACAAGGAAATGACCCCCAGGAAACAAGAGAGGTGCTACTCTCACTGTCCTAACTAAGTGATCCTTGCTGCCCCCTGCATGGTAGGCTCTTCTTCCTTCATGCTGCTGCAGTACACCAGACATTGCTATTTCCAACACTGCTTATCCCTGGTGGGGACGCTTGGACCTTCTTGCAGGAGACAGGGACAGCCCATCACGCCCACCCCCCATTCCTGGGAAACTCACCTCATCTCTGCCTTTCCCCGGGTACTGGCCGTAGGCATAGAAGGCCCCGAGGTTGGAGGGGGCCACGGGGTCCCCCATCTCGTCGGCCTTCTCCCAGAACTCCACGGCCCTCCTGTAGTCATTCTCAAAGACCTGATAATACCATCCCAAGGCTGTGAGAGCTGGGAGGAAACCCTGCAGGGTTGGGGGGAGATAGTGGAAGCAGAGAATTTTTTAAACATCCACCTTATGTCGAATGCAGGCTCCCCCAGATGCAGATCTTCCTTCCCGGTGGAACCCAAACCTTGCTGTCTGCCTTTTCAACTGTTCTACTGGCTATTATTGTCATTTCCTCCATGGAATGGGAAGGGACCCTCAGTGGGTCTTCAAACCCACCCCCTACACTGTCAGAAACTCTCTGCTGATGGACACCTATGGATTTATGGCTGGAAAGTCCATCCTGCCTCTGGGATTGAAGCCAGATCCCACCCCAATATTATCCACCAGAGACTTAGCCAACCAGTTCTGAAAAGCCTCCTGAGAAAGTGGTAGTTTCAGGTAGGTAGCTGGGTTGGTCTGGGGTAGAATGGTAGGGTTT
This sequence comes from Eublepharis macularius, assembly GCF_028583425.1. Classification (NCBI taxonomy): domain Eukaryota; kingdom Metazoa; phylum Chordata; class Lepidosauria; order Squamata; family Eublepharidae; genus Eublepharis; species Eublepharis macularius. The sequence goes on from NC_072792.1 coordinate 186,722,043, forward strand.
GAGCCAGTTGAACCTCAGAGGCCAACAAAATTTTCAGGGTGTGAGTTTTAGCGAGTCAGAGCTCCCTTCTTCGGATACCAAAAGTAATAAGAAATTGCTAATAAGCCATGACAGCTGAATGAACCTTCTGTGTCCGGAGGTAGGCCCTCCATCGAGGTTGCCCCATTATGGCTGGCTCGGGAAGCCCTGCAGCTTTGGAGCTCGGAAACTGTGTGTTGGAATGGTCGGTTTGCCAAAGGAGTTGCCAACAGATTTCCCCTGAAAAGTTTTACCATGTCAGTCCAAACACCGGGCTCTGTCCTGTGGGACTCTCTGACTCCTAGCTTAGGGGGCTGGGCCACTTGCAGTCCCGAGACTCACTTTTAACAGGAGAAAGCTGAGATTAGGGGGGATGAGGTTGCTCGAGGGCGGAAGTTGCCCAGGGGTCTCTCACGGGCGTGTGCTCTGCCATGCACTGGGATGTAGCCCACAGTACCTGAACCAACTGCCACACTCACCTGCTCCGCTGCCTGATTGAACAAGTCCAGAGCTTTGGGGATATCATGCTTCACTCCTTGGCCCTGGAGACAAAAGCTTGTGTGGTCAACGGGTGACTCACTTCCCATTGTGGCTTGCAGTGGAAATAAGGCTCTGCTGTCTGGAACAGCCTCCTGTCCGCGGCACTACAGGCACGGTCACAGTCCCCTGCGATTAGAGAGAACAGAACAGAGTGCTTTGGTGTGGACAGCTGGTGGCGCGAAGAGCCGTTAGGTGACCCAAAGAAACGTTACTGTGCCGATAACAGGTAGGACGCTATATGCTGTAAATTTAACGGAAGAGATGCCCGTGTGACGACGGCCCTGGCACCTGCACTGCATCAGTATGTGATCGCTCCAAACAGATCACTCAAGGGGAGTAAATGAATGAGTGACTGAAAGAGGACACGCATAAAGGAATTAAGTGGTTTCAGGAGAAGGGCAGGTCAGAGAAGTCATCTTGCCCCTGTGATCTTTGGGCCTAAGGGAAGGGGCGCTGCAAAGGAATACATGGATCAGGGCTTGGCTCGTTTCCACAAGTCATCAACGATGACAAGACCCAGAGGAAATTGCAATTTGCCGTGGCACACTCTGTGGCATGAATTATGCAGGTTGGCCCGTTGTGGAGCTAACTGAGGGCTTGAGGATGGACTAGATGGCCTTTAGACTACCCCTTCTGATCCAACCCTGTGATGCCAAGCCCACAGCACGCTGACCCTGGCAGCCCACGGCCATGGGGAAAAAGAGACGGGTGCCATTGCTCACCTTCAGAAGCACCACTCCATAGTCGTACATCAGGGTGGGGTCTTTGAGCCGAGCGGCTCCTTTCTCGTAGAACTTCACCGCTTCCTTCAGCTTGCTGGAGATTCCTTGCTGCCCCCAGAACAACATCCTGCTCACCGCTTGCTGGAAGAGAGGGAGGGGCACGTGGGCACAGTTGGCACGACCTCTCCAGACCACCATCGTGGCGATGGAGGAACACAGACGCTTTGGGGAGACTTGAGCCTACCTGAGCCTCGGCCATGCCTCTCCGAGCCTGGAACCTCAGCCACACAAAGAGGTCATCGTTCTCTTTGGTCTGCAGCTTGAGGGCGTCCTCGTCAATCAGCCGGATGTGCTCCACAAAGGCCTGTGTGGGGAATGGCAAGATAGCAACAACGGGCCCAGAACTGAGCAGAACTCGAGGCTCAGGATTTGAACACAGGGTGGGCAAGCGCAAGAGCTGAAGAGCAATTCTCAGCTTCTCCACGAAAACGCTACACGGCTAACTCCTCTGCATCTGATAGCAGAGTTTGCGCAATCACTTCTCCATCTCAGACCTGCAGTGACCCTGCCAGGCACAGAAGACCTCACTACACCAGATGGAGCAACGGCAAGGAAGCTTTACAGGAGCAAAGCCTCAAAGTGGGAGAAGGATGCTCTTCTTCCTGGTGATCTCATAACATGAACGGACAAAATCAGCAAGTGCCTGTACGCACGGCTTTCTCTGTTGTGGCCCCCACCCTATGGAACAGCAGGTTTGTTGAGATCAAGAAGGATTCCACCCTCCTGTCTTTCCATAATCTATGCAAAACTGAATTATTCCAGAGGGCTTTTTGCACAGGACTATACTGTAATAACATGATTCAGAAAGAAGCTTGGGGTAAAGGGTTAGGAACTGTAGACTATACCACTGTATACGCTTCGTACTATCTTGTGCTGCAAGTAAGTTCCTAGTATGTATTTTTTGCATCATTTAATGTGTCATCTTAATACTTATGCTTTGCTTCACTACTGTTTCTGATCTCTGGTTGATTCCAGGTTTCTACAAGTCAAACCCGATTGCATTTTCTATTGGATGTTCCATCTGGATGATTGTATCGACTTCTTCTGAGGAATCCGCCTTGAGTCCAGTGGGAAAGACAGACTATAAATAATATAAGTAAAGAAACTAAGCGGGGGGGGGGGGGGCAGACATCTCTGTACATTTAGCTCATGCTCCTAAGCGCAAGCTCAAAGCGAAAACATTTCCAATGTTCCGTTTCAATGATGCTTAGATGTTTCCTTGCAAGGTCTTCGAAGTGAGCTATCTAGCTGTTCAGATTGCACAAAGCTGCCTGTATTGAACCTGCTCACAGTGGTGGTTCGCTGGCTACCATCAGGTGGCACCCACCATGTGTGTGAGCACAGCCTGCCTACTCATATCCCAGCCTCAGTGTTTCTTACACTTGTCTCCCATGTGGAGAAGAATGTAGAGATGGCGTGCCATTCGCTACTCACTGCCTCCTGGACGTAAACCTGCCTTCCTCCCTTCTCCACCCACCCTGGAGAAAAATCAGGAAGTGGCAGGACCACGAGATGGGCAGAACTCCTCCTTCTGTGGCTCCCTCTCCACCTCCTCCTCCACTGCACGATACTTGGGGGGAGAGTTTGAGGGGCTGGAAATGGAGGACTGTGTGATGCCGGGTTGCACAAAACACACTAGTATTCCAGAGAGACTAGCAGAGCTGGTAAGGGGGCAGGCCAGATTCTTCTGTATCCTTCCTGTCTATTCAGGGGGAATTAGCTGTGAATTTCCTGCATTGTGCAGGGGGTTGACTAGATGACCCTCAGGTTCCCCTCTAGTTTCGTTTCTATTCTGCTTCTGTCTCTTTTCTTTCCAGCTACTTTCATCCATCATGGTCCGTATTGCTTACTCTGACTGGCAGCGGCTCTCCAGGGTCCCGGGCTGAGGTCTTCCCCATCCTCTGCTGCCTGGTCCTTTTAACTGGAGCTGCTGGGGTTTGAACCTCAGTCCTCCCGCATGCCAAGCAGATGCTCTACCGCTGAGCCACAGAATCCAATCAGAATGGCTTTGCCTCGTGGATTCACTGGTGGCACGCCAGGCTGTGCTCTGGGAAGGCTGGCAGTGCTTTGGGTCATCCCCAGCCTTCTTCTAGGCCTTGCCTTGGGCTGAGGCCAGCTTGCAAGAGCCACAGCAGAGAGAGAAGAGCGAACACGGGAGAGGAGGAACCTCTCTGAGCATGGCACGCTTGGGAAGGGAGCGCTCTGCTCACGAAGGCTGGGGCTGCATCTTCCACAAGTACATTTTCTCCACATTACACAGTTCATATGAGTAGACCAAGGTAATCTGGACAAATATATGGAGCAGAGGTCCATTAGTGGCTATTAGCCACAGGAGATAGATGGTATTCTCTTTGTGGGGAGGTGGTGCTCTGTTGTCTTGGTGCTGGAAGGAAGGCAGTGGGAGGGCTTCTGATGTCCTGGCCTCACTGACAGTCCTTTAGATGGCACTGGATTTCTAGCCACTGTGTGTGACAGAATGTTGGACTGGATGGGCCACTGGCCTGATCCAACATGGCTTTGCTTATGTTCTTATTGCCATCTCAGGGTTGATCAATAAAGCATAAACTAGACCGTAGAACAGTTTTACCTGTTTAGCAGTTGCCTGGTTCAGCTAAGCCTTCCTGGATCTTGTCAGTTCTAGCTGGTGTGGGATGTTTGTGGACGGCTCTGGGTGTGTGTATGAACTACCTTTCTGCCTGCTGTCCTCAGGCCAGGAAAGGGGCTCATACCTTCTCTGGTAGTGGTGGAGAGCACCATCAAGTCAAAGACAACTAGTGGTGACCCCTGCTGGGGTTTTCATGGCAAGAGACTAACAGAGGTGGTTTGCCATTGCCTGCCTCTGCAACCCTCATCTTCTCTGGAGCTCTCCCATCCAAGGCTGACCCTGCCCAGCTTCTGAGATCTGATGAGATCAGGCTAGCCTGCCCCCCCCCAAGGTCAGGGCACACCTTCTCCAGAAACAACTAATTTAAGAGCGAGAGGGAAAACTGCACCTGCCCCTCCCTGGACAGCTCCCGGTCAGCTACGGTCTGGGCTGCAACGTTGGCGTAGTAGGCGTAAGAGAGGTCGTGGTCCACAGGAAGTCCATCCACCCCCAGGTGGTGTTTGTGGCCCAGCTGCATTCCGGAAAGACGATCGTCCGCCTGGGCGGAGAGAAGGCCAAATTTCAGGGTCTGAGAGAGAAAAGTGGGGGCATTAATGACAAGGGTACAAACGGCTACGGCACTACACCAGGTCTGATGCTGACACATGCTACAGCCACTGGACAGCGGCTCTGTTGTTTCTCTGCTCTCCACCCCTCACCTTGGAGCCTCCCAGTTGGCTGCCTGTGGTGGGAGATACAAGGTTAAACACAAGCTAGCATAGAGAGCGGTGCCCAGCCACCCCCCACTGTTCCCATAACATGTTGCAGGAAGCTGCAGAAACAAAACATTCTCAGGATGAGCCGAGGTCGTAGACAAAACAGTTCAGTCTTTGAAGTAGATTGCACCTGCAAGGGAAGAAAGCTTGCAAAGACATAGTTAAAATGGCGTTGCTCTGGCTACATAAGATCATACAAAGTCAGACCTGACAGTGGGATCCTTCTGTCTCTAGCAGCCATAACTGAGCACGAGAACCTGCCTTCTCCTGAGACAGACCCTTGGCCCATCAGGGCCAGTCTGGTCTCCTCTGACCTGCAGCCACTCGTCAGGGTGTCAGGCAGAGAGGGGTCTTTGTCAGCGCCTGCAGCCCGGTGATGCCAGGAACTGAACCTGCGTGCACAACGGGCACTCTAGCGAATAAAAGGGCAGTGTGATACCAGCCCCATGAAGAGGTACCTTGGTGGAGTCCAAGGGCAGTCCCAAGCCAGTCCGGTGCAGGGTGGAGATGAGATAGAGGGCTCGGGAGTGTCCCAGGCATCCGGCCTGCAGCAGCTGGGGGTAAAAGTTGTTCAAATGGGCCAGATCCTGTAGACCTGCCACTCGCTTCTCAAACCTTTGGAAGAGTGCGCCGGCCACAGTCTCCATGTTCACGAACTGGTCACCTGCAGAGACGGGAGACCTCAGCTGTTAAGACAAATCTCTTTCACTATCCCTTTGAAATGAGAGTAAATGAGCTAAGGCAAAGGCCATTGAATTAGCAGCCTCAGGCCCAACTGCGTGGCTCCACAGTTCTGTGGCCATTTGTGGAGACCTGCAAGAGCCTTGCTCTCTAATGGCCGCAGATTTACCTCTTCTCCAAACTGCCCGCTGCAGAAGGGTGTATACGGCTGCTCGCCGGCGGGGATACAGGGCTTCCCACTGCCAACAGCGTGGCTCCCCAGGAGAACTTGTCCTCTGCTGCACAGCAAGAGCCTCGTATTCGGGATGGCATGTTTCTGAAACAGTAAGGAGGAGGGAGTCTGGAAGAGGACGCAGTGTGGAAGGCCCTTCCAAAAGTTCAGTCCTGCGCAGAGGCCCACAGACCTTCTTCCCCCACCCCTGCCCAGTCCCGCACAACGACATGTCTTCAGTGCCAGTCATGCACTTAGTGCTGTACACAGGGCAGAAGAGCCACACAGGCATGGCCTCAGCACTCCAGGAGTCAGTGTTATAAGGGGAGGAGACAGCTGCAGAAGAGTATGGCAAGACAGGAGCAAATGGAGGGGAGGGGAGGGGAGAGGGAGGCAGGTAAAAGGGTCCAGGAAGGCTGGTTAGTGTTTTACCCTGAAGGCACACGCCGTACCTTGGGGCCTGTATTCTACTCCACAGTTCCAAGGACTTTCTAAACATTTTAATTTTTGTTTTTAGTTTGTATAATGTTCATTGTCTTGAATTTCTTGATTGTGCAGGGGGTTGGACTAGATGACCCTGGAGATCCCTATTTAGGTAGAAAGGTGGCAAACAAATGTTGGAAATAAATGGACAAATAAAACACAAGTCTTTGAAAGAGGGGACAGCAAGCTTTTATGATTCTCCCCTTCCAGTACAGACCCCATTTAGCACCCCCCTGCTGTTCTGGAGGGTTTGTTGCCCCAGGAATAAAAATTGGAGGGTCGGGGAGCTGCAGAGGGTGTGGGAGTCAGAGAACTGCTGTATGAAGTCCACAGATCTTTGGGTGCACATTGTTATAGCCGAATTTGCAGAGGAAAAAGTTGTCTTGGGCCACAGCAGTTCAGTGTGCCAGGCCAGGGACACACCATTTCAGGGGGTCTGGGTAGGACAGGTGAAAGTTTTCCAAGCGGGCAGGGGTGGGAAATGAGGCTTAAATTGCACAATAAGAATGCCTTTAAGAGAATTTATTAAGATCTGTTAAAATATTCAGTACTTTAAGTAGCTGGCCCCCCAAAGGTGGCCCCATTGGTGCTGTTTGATTTGTTTTTACCTACAATGCTCTCAGAGAGCACAGTTTTGTGTTTTGAAAATGTGGCTTGCTGCCTTTCACAGAATCATAGAGTTGGAAGGGGTCATACAGACCATCTAGTCCAGCCCCCTGCCCAATGCAGGGTGAGCCTAAAGCATCTCTGACGTATTCATCCAGCCTCCTCTTGAAAACTGCCAGTGAGGGGGAGCTCACCACCTCCCTAGGCAGCTGATTCCACCTTTGAACTACTCTGACCATGAAAAAGTTTTTCCTAATAATCCAGCCGGTACCGTTCTGCATGTAATTTAAGCCCGTTGCTTCCAGTCCTATTCTCTGCTGCCAAATTATCCTCTGAAACTGCCAACTTTGAAATGACGAGGGCTGGATTCAAATCTGCGCATGCTTAATCCAAGAGGGGGCATTGCCACAGATTTCGATTTACTTATCTGAAATGTTCCTCTCCTCTATAGAGCAAGGCAGATTTCCAAAATGACCTGAGGCTGACTGACACAACGAAAAGAGCAACACAGCAGAGGTCTAACCCCCAAACTCTCCCGGGGAAGCAAATCTTGCTGGGAGACTAGCAAAAAAGAGAAGTGTCCACCTCCGAAGATCAAGCCCCCAGGGGAGGAACTGCTGTGCAGACCTCTCAAAGGGCCGCTGGGCTCTTCTTCTGCAGACTTTTCTGCCACGTCCCACGGTGGTCCTGGAGGCCCCCCACACCTGCTTTGGGGGAGGGCTGCACGGGAAGGGGTGGAGTGAGAAAGCCACGTTGCAAGCAGGTTCCAAGCCATTCTTTTGCAATGCTTTGGAGGGGCTGGGAAACCATCCTCCCTTGAAAAATCCACGCAGCGGGCCCAGTTCCGACGCACCAATCTCCCTTTGCCTTTGACTGACAGCAACTGCCCAGGGGGCTTACGTGGTCTCAAGAGGAGGCTGGGCCACAGTCCCAGGAAAGAGGGAGGTGTGGCTCACCTTGCCAAAGCTTCCAAGCTCGCTGGAGTTGGTAGAGAGGCAGCCGGGCAAAAACAGCGTCCTTAAACTCTTGGCACGTGGCAAACCACTGGGGCAGATCCAGGTGTTGCAAGAGCTTTGGTGGTTCAGTCTAAGTGAGGAAGAAAGGAAACAAAGAGCATCCAAGGACTAAAAAGTCCAGTAGCATCTTTAAGACTAACAAACTTTATTGGAGCGTAAGCTTTCGAGAACCATAGCTCTCTGACGATGCATCTGAAGAAGAGAGCTGTGGTTCTCGAAGCTTACGCTACAGTAAAGTTGGTTTGTCTTAAAGGTGCTACTGGACTCTTCTTTACTATTTTGCAACTACAGATTAACATGGTTAACTCCTCTGGATCTATGTCCAAGGACTATGAATCTGGAAATGAAGAGCCGGTTCATCACTTGATGGCTGTGAGGTCAAGGGACGCTTTGCAAGTGTGGGAGGGTCATCACAGACCCAAGAGCATAGCCAACAGATAACCTTTGGCAGAATGGGTTTGGATCCTGCAGAAGAGATCTGTTGGATCTGTGCTTTTCCAGCAGGTGAAGTCTGCACACTCAGCCCGTGATGCTGTGCTAGCTCAGAAAATACCCCAAAGGAACTCACCTTGGGGAGTAACAGAAGAAGGACCCCAGGAGAGCCACCCCAGAGGACACAGAGAAGTAGGACTGACCTGCAATGAGGCCTGGGTGCTGCTCCTGTAGTAGCTGGAGGGGCCGAAAAATCCCTGCACCCCCAGGATGTACTTGGAGCCCCCCAGGACAAACCATCCCTCTACGTCATTCAGATAAAGGCTCTCGGGAAACCTGCAGATGAGACCACAGGAGAAGGGGGAAGTCTCTTAGGGGAAGGTACATGGAAGGAACCAGGGCAGGTCTTTGCAGGGCTGGGGCTGAAGTCGTCTTGGCCCCAGAGATAATGTTTGCATGTTCATGGCTGCCGGGTGGTCCCGGCAATTTCCTAGTTTCTGAACAGAGGTGGGGGCAGAGCAGTGCCTTTGGCTCTCTGCCGCTTCATCTTCCTGGGAAAGATTGGGGAGGGGGTCTGTGAGGTACAGGATTCTGACTTCCGGTTTGGGATCCATGGGGGTCTAATGCAGCTCTAAGAGCTGAGCTGTCCGGGCTGCTGATTTTAAGGCTGGGGGGGGGGGGCGGAAAATCGCCCGCAGCCAACTGTTCTCAGGCGGAGAACAGGCTTTGAACGCTCAAGAACCTCAGGGCGTGTTGATCTCGGGCGAGGGGGGGTCCTACGCAATGGACTCCCACTTGTCCCTTGAGGTCCCACCCGAAGACAGGTTTGCCAAGATCTCTACAGCAGTCCTGGAGCCAATTCGGTTGGCATAAGACCTTCATGCCCAAGCTTCATACAGCAACAAGGGGAATCGGAGTGAATTTGGACATTGAAACAGTGATTACAACCCAATAAATCGACTAAGAAGGTAAAGATTACTATCTCTTGAAACGGGACGGATTATTTAAAGAACTAAAGTGCTACATTGAAATTAAGAACTGCGACAGAGTGATTAGAAGGTGGGGAAATTCCGGCAAGAAAAAGTTTTCAAAAGTGACTTTGTTAAAAGGAGTTAGCAAAGAAATTCAATTATAGTTTACATACCTGAGGCCGGGAAGACATAAGGGGCTGTGAGAAAGTCTCAACATCGCGAGAACTGCTGTGGGTGGCAAAGGAACAGGAAGTACGTCAGAGCAATAGAGAGGCTGGAGAGAAGCGGCCTTTTCCAAGGAGCAGGAAGTAGAAGATCGCCATTTTGGAAAAGGGAAAGGTCGTGGCTTCAGCGGAAAAGGAAGTAGGCCATCTTGGAATTGGACTATAGTTCAAATAACCATAGAGAAAAGACGCCTGACATTTTGGATTGATTAAATGAACTGTTTTTAAAAAATAAAGTTAATTCAGGACTTTAAAAAAAAACAATATTGTAAAAAATAAACGCCACGGAGTTAAGAAGAAATGTGGACTCGTGGGAGCGAGGTAAAGCCAGCCCCACGATGTCGAAAAAGGAGTGGCAAGCAGCGGTGGAAAATTTGGATAAAAAATTTACAGAAGCTAATAAGGAACTTAAAGAGATGATGCAAGGGATGATGAAAGAGATGGCGAAAGAGCTTAAAGAGACATTTAAAAGTGAATTGGCGGAAGTAACGAAAGGTATGGAAAAAATACAGAATGAGCTACAAGCCACACAGCAAAGGGTTAAGGTAGTTGAAGCAGGGATGGACGATCTAGCAAACACGCAGAGGACGGAGATGAGAGCGATAAGAGGAAGAATGGCCGTGGCGGAAAGTAAACATATGGAGAAACAACTGAGATTTCGTGGTTTGCCGGAAATTGAGGGTAAATCTGCCCAAGAGCAAATTACAGAAGTTCTAACTGAGTACCTGGGGAAAGAGGAAGAGGAAGTGGCGGCTATCCTAGACGTGGTATACAGAATAAATTCAAGAGTTGCGACCCAGAGGAAATTACCAAGAGACGTGATCGTGCAATTTACGACTAGAAAAACAAGGGAAATGGTTTTGAGGAAACAATTTCCAGATCCAATAGAGGTCGATGGCAAAGCTGTGATCATTATGAAGGAATTGCCCAGATCGGTGTTGCTGGATCGGAAAAAGTATAAAGAGCTAGTCCAGATATTGAAAGACATGAAAATAAGATACAAATGGGAAATGCCTGAAGGATTGTCCTTCGAATTTGGAGGAGTTAAAAAGCGTATCAGATCTGAGTCAGAGATGGGCAAATTCATCAGGGACAATGAAAAAGACTTACCAACAGCAAGATCATGATTATGGAGTGCAAAATTATATCGTGGAATGTAAACGGATTTAATTCACCTAGTAAGAGAAAAAGTACCTTCCACTGGCTATTAAAACAAAAATGCGATATTGTATGTTTACAAGAAACCCATATTAAAAAGCAAGATGAAAAATATTTAAAATTTGCAAGATTGGGAAGTGAATTTGTGGCTGATCCAAAAAAAAGAAAAGGGGAGTGGTGTTGTATATAAAAGAATAATTGCAGCCCAAACTAGTGGTGAGAGATGAGGAAGCCAGATATTTAGCAGTGGAAATAATTTGGAATTCAAAAAAGTTATTGGTGATTGGGGTATATGCACCTAATGGAGCAAAAGAAAATTTTTTTGAAGAGTTGGGGAAGCAATTGGATGAGCTATCGTATGATCAAATAATACTAGCCGGAGACTTCAATGGAGTAACCATTGTAGAAGAAGATAAGAAAACTACAGTTGCACGAAAGAAAAGAGGACATCTTTCCTCTATTGTCTGCCCTCTATACTTTAGCCTGCGGCTATGGCAGGAGTTTTATTGCTCTCTCTTAACTTCAGCTTGCGTTAATTGCCTCTGGGCCCATAACCCGGTTAGAGCGAGTGTAAAACAACGCTGCGGAATTAAACGCCGAGCTGGTTAGAGAGGCAAAAGCTTTATTTGAGGAAGTTACATACTTGAAGGGAAAGAGGGAGAGATAGATCCTAGCTATCTGACTACATCTTGCAGAGAGTGAGAAGAAGTGTGGCAGGAGAGAGAAGAAGCAGGATATTGCCCTGTTTAGCCCAATAGGAGACAAGACAAGGAAATGACCCCCAGGAAACAAGAGAGGTGCTACTCTCACTGTCCTAACTAAGTGATCCTTGCTGCCCCCTGCATGGTAGGCTCTTCTTCCTTCATGCTGCTGCAGTACACCAGACATTGCTATTTCCAACACTACTTATCCCTGGTGGGGACGCTTGGACCATCTTGCAGGAGACAGGGACAGCCCATCACGCCCACCCCCCATTCCTGGGAAACTCACCTCATCTCTGTCTTTCCCCGGGTACTGGCCGTAGGCATAGAAGGCCCCGAGGTTGGAGGGGGCCACGGGGTCCCCCATCTCGTCGGCCTTCTCCCAGAACTCCACGGCCCTCCTGTAGTCATTCTCAAAGACCTGATAATACCATCCCAAGGCTGTGAGAGCTGGGAGGAAACCCTGCAGGGTTGGGGGGAGATAGTGGAAGCAGAGAATTTTTTAAACATCCACCTTATGTCGAATGCAGGCTCCCCCAGATGGAGATCTTCCTTGCCGGTGGAACCCAAACCTTGCTGTCTGCCTTTTCAACTGTTCTACTGGCTATTATTGTCATTCTTCCATGGAATGGGAAGGGACCCTCAGTGGGTCTTCAAACCCACCCCCTACACTGTCAGAAACTCTCTGCTGATGGACACCTATGGATTTATGGCTGGAAAGTCCATCCTGCCTCTGGGATTGAAGCCAGATCCCACCCCAATATTATCCACCAGAGGCTTAGCCAACCAGTTCTGAAAAGCCTCCTGAGAAAGTGGTAGTTTCAGGTAGGTAGCTGGGTTGGTCTGGGGTAGAATGGTAGGGTTTGAGCCAGTTGAACCTCAGAAGCCAACAAAATTTTCAGGGTGTGAGTTTTAGCGAGTCAGAGCTCCCTTCTTCGGATACCAAAAATAATAAGAAATTGCTAATAAGCCATGACAGCTGAATGAAGCTTCTGTGTTCGGAGGTAGGCCCTCCATCGAGGTTGCCCCGTTATGGCTGGCTCGGGAAGCCCTGCAGCTTTGGAGCTCTGAAACTGTGTGTTGGAATGGTCGGTTTGCCAAAGGAGTTGCCAACAGATTTCCCCTGAAAAGTTTTACCATGTCAGTCCAAACACCGGGCTCTGTCCTGTGGGACTCTCTGACTCCTAGCTTAGGGGGCTGGGCCACTTGCAGTCCCGAGACTCACTTTTAACAGGAGAGAGCTGAGATTAGGGGGGATGAGGTTGCTCGAGGGCGGAAGTTGCCCAGGGGTCTCTCACGGGCGTGTGCTCTGCCATGCGCTGGGATGTAGCCCACAGTACCTGAACCACCTGCCACACTCACCTGCTCCGCTGCCTGATTGAGCAAGTCCAGAGCTTTGGGGATATCCTGCTTCACTCCTTGGCCCTGGAGACAAAAGCTTGTGTGGTCAATGGGTGACTCATTCCCCATTGTGGCTTGCAGTGGAAATAAGGCTCTGCTGTCTGGAACAGCCTCCAGTCCGCGGCACTACAGGCACCGTCACAGTCCCCTGCGATCACTGCAGGTGGATTCAGTTCACGCCTGGGCCGTCGTCACAGGGGCTTTTATTTAGCACTAAAATGGCTCTATTTCCTGGCAAACACCCACCTTATTCCAACACTGTAGTGATTTTCTCTCTTCTGCTTTGTGCTTGATAGTCGTGCTATTTTGTGCCTCAGTGTGAATGCCTCACATCGATGTATTTCGCCTCGCAATGCCCTATGACCTCCCTTCAATCCCAGAATCCATTTCTTCCCGCAACTCCCCCTTTTTAATTTTATTATGTCCTTATAACGCCATAACGACATAACACAATGCAAACTTTCTGCTGCAGTAAAAATGACTCAATCGCCATGGCAGTCTTCAGCGATGGGGATCACATCAGACAGGGAGTTTTCTGCGGGCAAAGGGCTATTTATATAATTTCAAAGTTGGAAAAACAAAAAGGTCATAATGTTTTGCTCTAACGGAATGTTTATATGCTGTTATTCCGTTATCGCGGAATTAAACGCCAGAATAATTAAAAAAGGGGGGGGAGGAGCTGCTTCTGCGCGGTTAGAGAGAACAGAACAGAGTGCTTCGGTGTGGATAGCTGGTGGCACGAAAGGCCGTTAGGTGACCCAAAGAAACGTTACTGTGCCGATAACAGGTAGGACGCTATATGCTGTAAATTTAACGGAAGAGATGCCCGTGTGACGACGGCCCTGGCACGTGCACTGCATCAGTATGTGATCGCTCCAAACAGATCACTCAAGGGGAGTAAATGAATGAGTGACTGAAAGAGGACACGCATAAAGGAATTAAGTGGTTTCAGGAGAAGGGCAGGTCAGAGAAGTCATCTTGCCCCTGTGATCTTTGGGCCTAAGGGAAGGGGCGCTGCAAAGGAATACATGGATCAGGGCTTGGCTCGTTTCCACAAGTCATCAACGATGACAAGACCCAGAGGAAATTGCAATTTGCCGTGGCACACTCTGTGGCATGAATTATGCAGGTTGGCCCGTTGTGGAGCTAACTGAGGGCTTGAGGATGGACTAGATGGCCTTTAGACTCCCCCTTCTGATCCAACCCTGTGATGCCAAGCCCACAGCACGCTGACCCTGGCAGCCCACGGCCATGGGGAAAAAGAGACGGGTGCCATTGCTCACTTTCAGAAGCACCACTCCATAGTCGTACATCAGGGTGGGGTCTTTGAGCCGAGCGGCTCCTTTCTCGTAGAACTTCACCGCTTCCTTCAGCTTGCTGGAGATTCCTTGCTGCCCCCAGAACAACATCCTGCTCACCGCTTGCTGGAAGAGAGGGAGGGGCACGTGGGCACAGTTGGCACGACCTCTCCAGACCACCATCGTGGCGATGGAGGAACACAGACGCTTTGGGGAGACTTGAGCCTACCTGAGCCTCGGCCATGCCTCTCCGAGCCTGGAACCTCAGCCACACAAAGAGGTCATCGTTCTCTTTGGTCTGCAGCTTGAGGGCATCCTCGTCAATCAGCCGGATGTGCTCCACAAAGGCCTGTGTGGGGAATGGCAAGATAGCAACAACGGGCCCAGAACTGAGCAGAACTCGAGGCTCAGGATTTGAACACAGGGTGGGCAAGCGCAAGAGCTGAAGAGCAATTCTCAGCTTCTCCACGAAAGCGCTACACGGCTAACTCCTCTGCATCTGGTAGCAGAGTTTGCGCAATCACTTCTCCATCTCAGACCTGCAGTGCCCCTGCCAGGCACAGAAGACCTCACTACACCAGATGGAGCAACGGCAAGGAAGCTTTACAGGAGCAAAGCCTCAAAGTGGGAGAAGGATGCTCTTCTTCCTGGTGATCTCATAACATGAACGGACAAAATCAGCAACTGCGTGTACGCACGGCTTTCTCTGTTGTGGCCCCCACCCTATGGAACAGCTTGTTTGTTGAGATCAAGAAGGATTCCACCCTCCTGGCTTTCCATAATCTATGCAAAACTGAATTATTCCAGAGGGCTTTTTGCACAGGACTATACTGTAATAACATGATTCAGAAAGAAGCTTGGGGTAAAGGGTTAGGAACTGTAGACTATACCACTGTATACGCTTCGTACTATCTTGTGCTGTAAGCAAGTTCCTAGTATGTATTTTTTGCATCATTTAATGTGTCATCTTAATACTTATGCTTTGCTTCACTACTGTTTCTGATCTCTGGTTGATTCCAGGTTTCTACAAGTCTAACCCGATTGCATTTTCTATTGGATGTTCCATCTGGATGATTGTATCGACTTCTTCTGAGGAATCCGCCTTGAGTCCAGTGGGAAAGACAGACTATAAATAATATAAGTAAAGAAACTAAGCGGGGGGGGGGGAGGACGTCTCTGTACATTTAACTCATGCTCCTAAGCGCAAGCTCAAAGCGAAAACATTTCCAATGTTCCGTTTCAATGATGCTTAGATGTTTCCTTGCAAGGTCTTCGAAGTGAGCTATCTAGCTGTTCAGATTGCACAAAGCTGCCTGTATTGAACCTGCTCACAGTGGTGGTTCACTGGCTACCATCAGGTGGCACCCACCATGTGTGTGAGCACAGCCTGCCTACTCATATCCCAGCCTCAGTGTTTCTTACACTTGTCTCCCATGTGGAGAAGAATGTAGAGATGGCGTGCAATTCCCTACTCACTGCCTCCTGGACGTAAACCTGCCTTCCTCCCTTCTCCACCCACCCTGGAGAAAAATCAGGAAGTGGCAGGACCACGAGATGGGCAGAACTCCTCCTTCTGTGGCTCCCTCTCCACCTCCTCCTCCACTGCACGATACTTGGGGGGAGAGTTTGAGGGGCTGGAAATGGAGGACTGTGTGATGCCGGGTTGCACAAAACACACTAGTATTCCAGAGAGACTAGCAGAGCTGGTAAGGGGGCAGGCCAGATTCTTCTGTATCCTTCCTGTCTATTCAGGGGGAATTAGCTGTGAATTTCCTGCATTGTGCAGGGGGTTGACTAGATGACCCTCAGGTTCCCCTCTAGTTTCGTTTCTATTCTGCTTCTGTCTCTTTTCTTTCCAGCTACTTTCATCCATCATGGTCCGTATTGCTTACTCTGACTGGCAGCGGCTCTCCAGGGTCCCAGGCTGAGGTCTTCCCCATCCTCTACTGCCTGGTCCTTTTAACTGGAGCTGCTGGGGTTTGAACCTCAGTCCTCCCGCATGCCAAGCAGATGCTCTACCGCTGAGCCACAGGATCCAATCAGAGTGGCTTTACCTCTTGGATTCACTGGTGGCACGCCAGGCTGTGCTCTGGGAAGGCTGGCAGTGCTTTGGGTCATCCCCAGCCTTCTTCTAGGCCTTGCCTTGGGCTGAGGCCAGCTTGCAAGAGCCACAGCAGAGAGAGAAGAGCGAACACGGGAGAGGAGGAACCTCTCTGAGCATGGCACGCTTGGGAAGGGAGCGCTCTGCTCACGAAGGCTGGGGCTGCATCTTCCACAAGTACATTTTCTCCACATTACACAGTTCATATGAGTAGACCAAGGTAATCTGGACAAATATATGGAGCAGAGGTCCATTAGTGGCTATTAGCCACAGGAGATAGATGGTATTCTCTTTGTGGGGAGGTGGTGCTCTGTTGTCTTGGTGCTGGAAGGAAGGCAGTGGGAGGGCTTCTGATGTCCTGGCCTCACTGACAGTCCTTTAGATGGCACTGGATTTCTAGCCACTGTGTGTGACAGAATGTTGGACTGGATGGGCCACTGGCCTGATCCAACATGGCTTTGCTTATGTTCTTATTGCCATCTCAGGGTTGATCAATAAAGCATAAACTAGACCGTAGAACAGTTTTACCTGTTTAGCAGTTGCCTGGTTCAGCTAAGCCTTCCTGGATCTTGTCAGTTCTAACTGGTGTGGGATGTTTGAGGATGGCTCTGGGTGTGTGTATGAACTACCTTTCTGCCTGCTGTCCCCAGGCCAGGAAAGGGGCTCATACCTTCTCTGGTAGTGGTGGAGAGCACCGTCAAGTCAAAGACAACTAGTGGTGACCCCTGCTGGGGTTTTCATGGCAAGAGACTAACAGAGGTGGTTTGCCATTGCCTGCCTCTGCAACCCTCATCTTCTCTGGAGCTCTCCCATCCAAGGCTGACCCTGCCCAGCTTCTGAGATCTGATGAGATCAGGCTAGCCTGCCCCCCCCCTCCCAGGTCAGGGCACACCTTCTCCAGAAACAACTAATTTAAGAGCGAGAGGGAAAACTGCACCTGCCCCTCCCTGGACAGCTCCCGGTCAGCTAAGGTCTGAGCTGCAACATTGGCGTAGTAGGCGTAAGAGAGGCCGTGGTCCACAGGAAGTCCATCCACCCCCAGGTGGTGTTTGTGGCCCAGCTGCATTCCGGAAAGACGATCGTCCGCCTGGGCGGAGAGAAGGCCAAATTTCAGGGCCTGAGAGGGAAAAGTGGGGGCATTAACGACAAGGGTGCAAACGGCTACGGCACTGCACCAGGTCTGATGCTGACACATGCTACAGCCACTGGACAGTGGCTCTGCTGTTGCTCTGCTCTCCACCCCTCACCTTGGAGCCTCCCAGTTGGCTGCCTGTGGTGGGATCCTTCTGTCTCTAGCAGCCATAACTGAGCACGAGAACCTGCCTTCTCCTGAGACAGACCCTTGGCCCATCAGGGCCAGTCTGGTCTCCTCTGACCTGCAGCCACTCGTCAGGGTGTCAGGCAGAGAGGGGTCTTTGTCAGCGCCTGCAGCCCGGTGCTGCCAGGAACTGAACCTGCGTGCACAACGGGCACTCTAGCGAATAAAAGGGCAGTGTGATACCAGCCCCATGAAGAGGTACCTTGGTGGAGTCCAAGGGCAGTCTCAAGCCAGTCCGGTGCAGGGTGGAGATGAGATAGAGGGCTCTGGAGTATCCCAGGCATCCGGCATGCAGCAGCTGGGGGTAAAAGTTGTTCAAATGGGCCAGATCCTGTAGACCTGCCACTCGCTTCTCAAACCTTTGGAAGAGTGCGCCGGCCACGGTCTCCATGTTCACGAACTGGTCACCTGCAGAGACGGGAGACATCAGCTGTTAAGACAGATCTCTTTCACTATCCCTTTGAAATGAGAGTAAATGAGCGAAGGCAAAGCCCATTGAATTAGCAGCCTCAGGCCCAACTGCGTGGCTCCACAGTCCTGTGGCCATTTGTGGAGACCTGCAAGAGCCTTGCTCTCTAATGGCCGCAGATTTACCTCTTCTCCAAACTGCCCGCTGCAGAAGGGTGTATACGGCTGCTCGCCGGCGGGGATACGGGGCTTCCCACTGCCAACAGCGTGGCTCCCCAGGAGAGTTTGTCCTCTGCTGCACAGCAAGAGCCTCGTATTCGGGATGGCATGTTTCTGAAACAGTAAGGAGGAGGGAGTCTGGAAGAGGACGCAGTGTGGAAGGCCCTTCCAAAAGTTCAGTCCTGCACAGAGGCCCACAGACCTTCTTCCCCCACCCCTCCCCAGTCCCGCACAACTACATGTCTTCAGTGCCAGTCGTGCACTTAGTGCTGTACACAGGGCAGAAGAGCCACACAGGCATGGCCTCAGCGCTCCAGGAGTCAGTGTTATAAGGGGAGGAGACAGCTGCAGAAGAGTATGGCAAGACAGGAGCAAATGGAGGGGAGGGGAGGGGAGAGGGAGGCAGGTAAAAGGGTCCAGGAAGGCTGGTTAGTGTTTTACCCTGAAGGCACACGCCGTACCTTGGGGCCTGTATTCTACTACACAGTTCCAAGGACTTTCTAAACATTTTAATTTTTGTTTTTAGTTTGTATAATGTTCATTGTCTTGAATTTCTTGATTGTGGAGGGGGTTGGACTAGATGACCCTGGAGATCCCTTCCAATCTATGATTCTGTGACTCTATTTGGGTAGAAAGGTGGCAAACAAATGTTGGAAATAAATGGACAAATAAAACACAAGTCTTTGGAAGAGGGGACAGCAAGCTTTTATGATTCTCCCCTTCCAGTACAGACCCCATTTAGCGCCCCCCTGCTGTTCTGGAGGGTTTGTTGCCCCAGGAATAAAAATTGGAGGGTCGGGGAGCTGCAGAGGGTGTGGGAGTCAGAGAACTGCTGTATGAAGTCCACAGATCTTTCGGTGCACATTGTTGCAGCCGAATTTGCAGAGGAAAAAGTTGTCTTGGGCCACTGCAGTTCAGTGTGCCAGGCCAGGGACAGCATTTCAGGGGGTCTGGGTAGGACAGGTGAAAGTTTTCCAAGCGGGGAGGGGTGGGAAATGAAGCTTAAATTGCACAATAAGAATGCCTTTAAGAGAATTTATTAAGATCTGTTAAAATACTCAGTACTTTAAGTAGCTGGCCCCCCAAAGGTGGCCCCATTGGTGCTGTTTGATTTGTTTTTACCTACAACGCTCTCAGAGAGCACAGTTTTGTGTTTTGAAAATGTGGCTTGCTGCCTTTCACAGAGTCATAGAGTTGGAAGGGGTCATACAGACCTTCTAGTCCAGCCCCCTGCCCAATGCAGGGTGTGCCGAAAGCATCTCTGACGTATTCATCCAGCCTCCTCTTGAAAACTGCCAGTGAAGGGGAGCTCACCACCTCCCTAGGCAGCTGATTCCACTTTTGAACTACTCTGACCCTGAAAAAAGTTTTTCCTAATATCCAGCCAGTACCGTTCTGCATGTAATTTAAGCCCCTTGCTTCCAGTCCTATTCTCTGCTGCCAAATTATCCTCTGAAACTGCCAACTTTGAAATGACGAGGGCTGGATTCAAATCTGCGCATGCTTAATCCAAGAGGGGGCATTGCCACAGATTTCCATTTACTTATCTGAAATGTTCCTCTCCTCTATAGAGCAAGGCAGATTTCCAAAATGACCTGAGGCTGACTGACACAACGAAAAGAGCAACACAGCAGAGGTCTAACCCCCAAACTCTCCCGGGGAAGCAAATCTTGCTGGGAGACTAGCAAAAAAGAGAAGTGTCCACCTCCGAAGATCAAGCCCACTGGGGAGGAACTGCTGTGCAGACCTCTCAAAGGGCCGCTGGGCTCTTCTTCTGCAGACTTTTCTGCCATGTCCCACGGTGGTCCTGGAGGCCCCCCACACCTGCTTTGGGGGAGGGCTGCACGGGAAGGGGTGGAGTGAGAAAGCCACGTTGCAAGCAGGTTCCAAGCCATTCTTTTGCAATGCTTTGGAGGGGCTGGGAAACCATCCTCCCTTGAAAAATCCACGCAGCGGGCCCAGTTCCGACGCACCAATCTCCCTTTGCCTTTGACTGACAGCAACTGCCCAGGGGGCTTACGTGGTCTCAAGAGGAGGCTGGGCCACAGTCCCAGGAAAGAGGGAGGTGTGGCTCACCTTGCCAAAGCTTCCAAGCTCGCTGGAGTTGGTAGAGAGGCAGCCGGACAAAAACAGAGTCCTTAAACCCTTGGCACGTGGCAAACCACTGGGGCAGATCCAGGTGTTGCAAGAGCTTTGGTGGTTCAGTCTAAGTGAGGAAGAAAGGAAACAAAGAGCATCCAAGGACTAAAAAGTCCAGTAGCATCTTTAAGACTAACCAACTTTATTGTAGCATAAGCTTTCGAGAACCATAGCTCTCTGACGATGCATCTGAAGAAGAGAGCTGTGGTTCTCGAAGCTTATGCTACAGTAAAGTTGGTTAGTCTTAAAGGTGCTACTGGACTCTTTTTTACTATTTTGCAACTACAGATTAACATGGCTAACTCCTCTGGATCTATGTCCAAGGACTAAGAATCTGGAAATGAAGAGCCGGTTCATCACTTGATGGCTGTGAGATCAAGGGACGCTTTGCAAGTGTGAGAGGGTCATCACAGACCCAAGAGCATAGCCAACAGATAACCTTTGGCAGAATGGGTTTGGATCCTGCAGAAGAGATCTGTGGGATCTGTGCTTTTCCAGCAGGTGAAATCTGCACACTCAGCCTGTGATGCTGTGCTAGCTCAGAAAATACCCCAAAGGAACACACCTTGGGGAGTAACAGGAGAAGGACCCCAGGAGAGCCACCCCAGAGGACACAGAGAAGTAGGACTGACCGGCAATGAGGCCTGGGTGCTGCTCCTGTAGTAGCTGGAGGGGCCGAAAAATCCCTGCACCCCCAGGATGTACTTAGAGCCCCCCAGGACAAACCATCCCTCTACGTCATTCAGATAAAGGCTCTCGGGAAACCTGCAGATGAGACCACAGGAGAAGGGGGAAGTCTCTTAGGGGAAGGTACATGGAAGGAACCAGGGCAGGTCTTTGCAGGGCTGGGGCTGGAGTCGTCTTGGCCCCAGAGATAATGTTTGCATGATCACGGCTGCCGGGTGGTCCCGGCAATTTCCTAGTTTCTGAACAGAGGTGGGGGCAGAGCAGTGCCTTTGGCTCTCTGCCGCTTCATCTTCCTGGGAAAGATTGGGGAGGGGGTCTGTGAGGTACAGGATTCTGACTTCCGGTTTGGGATCCATGGGGGTCTAACGCAGCTCTAAGAGCTGAGCTGTCCGGGCTGCTGATTTTAAGGCTGGGGGGGCGGAAAATCACCCGCAGCCAACTGTTCTCAGGCGGAGAACAGGCTTTGAATGCTCAAGAACCTCAGGGCGCGTTGATCTCGGGCAAGGGGGGGTCCTACGCAACGGACTCCCACTTGTCCCTTGAGGTCCCACCCGAAGACAGGTTTGCCAAGATCTCTACAGCAGTCCTGGAGCCAATTCGGTTGGCATAAGACCTTCATGCCCAAGCTTCATACAGCAACAAGGGGAATCGGAGTGAATTTGGACATTGAAACAGTGATTACAACCCAATAAATCGACTAAGAAGGTAAAGATTACTATCTCTTGAAACGGGACGGATTATTTAAAGAACTAAAGTGCTACATTGAAATTAAGAACTGCGACAGAGTGATTAGAAGGAGGGGAAATTCCGGCAAGAAAAAGTTTTCAAAAGTGACTTTGTTAAAAGGAGTTAGTAAAGAAATTCAATTATAGTTTACATACCTGCAGCCGGGAAGAGATAAGGGGCTGTGAGAAAGTCTCAACATCGCGAGAACTGCTGTGGGTGGCAAAGGAACAGGAAGTACGTCAGAGCAATAGAGAGGCTGGAGAGAAGCGGCCTTTTCCAAGGAGCAGGAAGTAGAAGATCGCCATTTTGGAAAAGGGAAAGGTCGTGGCTTCAGCGGAAAAGGAAGTAGGCCATCTTGGAATTGGACTATAGTTCAAATAACCATAGAGAAAAGACGCCTGACATTTTGGATTGATTAAATGAACTGTTTTTAAAAAATAAAGTTAATTCGGGACTTTAAAAAAAAACAATATTGTAAAAACTAAACGCCACGGAGTTAAGAAGAAGAGTGGACTCGTGGGAGCGAGGTAAAGCCAGCCCCACGGTGTCGAAAAAGGAGTGGCAAGCAGCGGTGGAAAATTTGGATAAAAAATTTACAGAAGCTAATAAGGAACTTAAAGAGATGATGCAAGGGATGATGAAAGAGATGGCGAAAGAGCTTAAAGAGACATTTAAAAGTGAATTGGCAGAAGTAACGAAAGGTATGGAAAAAATACAGAATGAGCTACAAGCCACACAGCAAAGGGTTAAGGTAGTTGAAGCAGGGATGGACGATCTAGCAAACACGCAGAGGACGGAGCTGAGAGCGATAAGAGGAAGAATGGCCGTGGCGGAATGTAAACATATGGAGAAACAACTGAGATTTCGTGGTTTGCCGGAAATTGAGGGTAAATCTGCCCAAGAGCAAATTACAGAAGTTCTAACTGAGTACCTGGGGAAAGAGGAAGAGGAAGTGGCGGCTATCCTAGACGTGGTATACAGAATAAATTCAAGAGTTGCGACCCAGAGGAAATTACCAAGAGACGTGATTGTGCAATTTACGACTAGAAAAACAAGGGAAATGGTTTTGAGTAAACAATTTCAAGATCCATTAGAGGTCGATGGCAAAGCTGTGATCATTATGAAGGAATTGCCCAGATCGGTGTTGCTGGATCGGAAAAAGTATAAAGAGCTAGTCCAGATATTGAAAGACATGAAAATAAGATACAAATGGGAAATGCCTGAAGGATTGTCCTTCGAATTTGGAGGAGTTAAAAAGCGTATCAGATCTGAGTCAGAGATGGGCAAATTCATCAAGGACAATGAAAAAGACTTACCAACAGCAAGATCATGATTATGGAGTGCAAAATTATATCGTGGAATGTAAACGGATTTAATTCACCTAGTAAGAGAAAAAGTACCTTCCACTGGCTATTAAAACAAAAATGCGATATTGTATGTTTACAAGAAACACATATTAAAAAGCAAGATGAAAAATATTTAAAATTTGCAAGATTGGGAAGTGAATTTGTGGCTGGTTCCAAAAAAAAGAAAAGGGGAGTGGTGTTGTATATAAAAGAAGAATTGCAGCCAAAACTAGTGGTGAGAGATGAGGAAGCCAGATATTTAGCAGTGGAAATAATTTGGAATTCAAAAAAGTTATTGGTGATTGGGGTATATGCACCTAATGGAGCAAAAGAAAATTTTTTTGAAGAGTTGGGGAAGCAATTGGATGAGCTATCGTATGATCAAATAATACTAGCCGGAGACTTCAATGGAGTAACCATTGTAGAAGAAGATAAGAAAACTACAGTTGCACGAAAGAAAAGAGGACATCTTTCCTCTATTGTCTGCCCTCTATACTTTAGCCTGCGGCTATGGCAGGAGTTTTATTGCTCTCTCTTAACTTCAGCTTGCGTTAATTGCCTCTGGGCCCATAACCCTGTTAGAGCGAGTGTAAAACAACGCTGCGGAATTAAACGCCGAGCTGGTTAGAGAGGCAAAAGCTTTATTTGAGGAAGTTACATACTTGAAGGGAAAGAGGGAGAGATAGATCCTAGCTATCTGACTACATCTTGCAGAGAATGAGAAGAAGTGTGGCAGGAGAGAGAAGAAGCAGGATATTGCCCTGTTTAGCCCAATAGGAGACAAGACAAGGAAATGACCCCCAGGAAACGAGAGGTGCTACTCTCACTGTCCTAACTAAGTGATCCTTGCTGCCCCCTGCATGGTAGGCTCTTCTTCCTTCATGCTGCTGCAGTATACCAGACATTGCTATTTCCAACACTGCTTATCCCTGGTGGGGACGCTTGGACCTTCTTGCAGGAGACAGGGACAGCCCATCACGCCCACCCCCCATTCCTGGGAAACTCACCTCATCTCTGTCTTTCCCCGGGTACTGGCCGTAGGCATAGAAGGCCCCGAGGTTGGAGGGGGCCACGGGGTCCCCCATCTCGTCGGCCTTCTCCCAGAACTCCACGGCCCTCCTGTAGTCATTCTCAAAGACCTGATAATACCATCCCAAGGCTGTGAGAGCTGGGAGGAAACCCTGCAGGGTTGGGGGGAGATAGTGGAAGCAGGGAATTTTTTAAACATCCACCTTATGTCGAATGCAGGCTCCCCCAGATGCAGATCTTCCTTCCTGGTGGAACCCAAACCTTGCTGTCTGCCTTTTCAACTGTTCTACTGGCTATTATTGTCATTCTTCCATGGAATGGGAAGGGACCCTCAGTGGGTCTTCAAACCCACCCCCTACACTGTCAGAAACTCTCTGCTGATGGACACCTATGGATTTATGGCTGGAAAGTCCATCCTGCCTCTGGGATTGAAGCCAGATCCCACCCCAATATTATCCACCAGAGGCTTAGCCAACCAGTTCTGAAAAGCCTCCTGAGAAAGTGGTAGTTTCAGGTAGGTAGCTGGGTTGGTCTGGGGTAGAATGGTAGGGTTTGAGCCAGTTGAACCTCAGAGGCCAACAAAATTTTCAGGGTGTGAGTTTTAGCGAGTCAGAGCTCCCTTCTTCAGATACCAAAAGTAATAAGAAATTGCTAATAAGCCATGACAGCTGAATGAACCTTCTGTGTTCGGAGGTAGGCCCTCCATCGAGGTTGCCCCATTATGGCTGGCTTGGGAAGCCCTGCAGCTTTGGAGCTCGGAAACTGTGTGTTGGAATGGTCGGTTTGCCAAAGGAGTTGCCAACAGATTTCCCCTGAAAAGTTTTACCATGTCAGTCCAAACACCGGGCTCTGTCCTGTGGGACTCTCTGACTCCTAGCTTAGGGGGCTGGGCCACTTGCAGTCCCGAGACTCACTTTTAACAGGAGAGAGCTGAGATTAGGGGGGATGAGGTTGCTCGAGGGCGGAAGTTGCCCAGGGGTCTCTCACGGGCGTGTGCTCTGCCATGCGCTGGGATGTAGCCCACAGTACCTGAACCACCTGCCACACTCATCTGCTCCGCTGCCTGATTGAGCAAGTCCAGAGCTTTGGGGATATCCTGCGTCACTCCTTGGCCCTGGAGACAAAAGCTTGTGTGGTCAATGGGTGACTCACTCCCCATTGTGGCTTGCAGTGGAAATAAGGCTCTGCTGACTGGAACAGCCTCCAGTCCGCGGCACTACAGGCACCGTCACAGTCCCCTGCGATCACTGCAGGTGGATTCAGTTCACGCCTGGGCCGTCGTCACACGGGCTTTTATTTAGCGCTAAAATGGCGCTATTTCCTGGCAAACACCCACCTTATTCCAACACTATAGCGATTTTCTCTCTTCTGCTTTGTGCTTGATAGTCGTGCTATTTTGTGCCTCAGTGTGAATGCCTCACACCGATGTATTTCGCCTCGCAACGCCCTATGCCCTCCCTTCAATCCCAGAATCCATTTCTTCCCGCAACTCCCCTTTTTTAATTTTATTATGTCCTTATAACGCCATAACGACATAACACAATGCAAACTTTCTGCTGAAGTAAAAATGACACAATCGCCATGGCAGTCTTCAGTGATGGGGATCACATCAGACAGGGAGTTTTCTGCGGGCAAAGGGCTATTTATATAATTTCAAAGTTGGAAAAACAAAAAGGTCATAATGTTTTGCCCCAACCGAATGTTTATATGCTGTTATTCCGTTATCGCGGAATTAAACGCCAGAATAATTAAAAAAAGGGGGGGAGGAGCTGCTTCTGCGCGGTTAGAGAGAACAGAACAGAGTGCTTCGGTGTGGACAGCTGGTGGCACGAAAGGCCGTTAGGTGACCCAAAGAAACGTTACTGTGCCGATAACAGGTAGGACGCTATATGCTGTAAATTTAACGGAAGAGATGCCCGTGTGACGACGGCCCTGGCACCTGCACTGCATCAGTATGTGATCGCTCCAAACAGATCACTCAAGGGGAGTAAATGAATGAGTGACTGAAAGAGGACACGCATAAAGGAATTAAGTGGTTTCAGGAGAAGGGCAGGTCAGAGAAGTCATCTTGCCCCTGTGATCTTTGGGCCTAAGGGAAGGGGCGCTGCAAAGGAATACATGGATCAGGGCTTGGCTCGTTTCCACAAGTCATCAACGATGACAAGACCCAGAGGAAATTGCAATTTGCCGTGGCACACTCTGTGGCATGAATTATGCAGGTTGGCCTTTTGTGGAGCTAACTGAGGGCTTGAGGATGGACTAGATGGCCTTTAGACTCCCCCTTCTGATCCAACCCTGTGATGCCAAGCCCACAGCACGCTGACCCTGGCAGCCCACGGCCATGGGGAAAAAGAGACGGGTGCCATTGCTCACCTTCAGAAGCACCACTCCATAGTCGTACATGAGGGTGGGGTCTTTGAGCCAAGCGGCTCCTTTCTCGTAGAACTTCACCGCTTCCTTCAGCTTGCTGGAGATTCCTTGCTGCCCCCAGAACAACATCCTGCTCACCGCTTGCTGGAAGAGAGGGAGGGGCACGTGGGCACAGTTGGCACGACCTCTCCAGACCACCATCGTGGCGATGGAGGAACACAGACACTTTGGGGAGACTTGAGCCTACCTGAGCCTCGGCCATGCCTCTCCGAGCCTGGAACCTCAGCCACACAAAGAGGTCATCGTTCTCTTTGGTCTGCAGCTTGAGGGCATCCTCGTCAATCAGCCGGATGTGCTCCACAAAGGCCTGTGTGGGGAATGGCAAGATAGCAACAACGGGCCCAGAACTGAGCAGAACTCGAGGCTCAGGATTTGAACACAGGGTGGGCAAGCGCAAGAGCTGAAGAGCAATTCTCAGCTTCTCCACGAAAGCGCTACACGGCTAACTCCTCTGCATCTGGTAGCAGAGTTTGCGCAATCACTTCTCCATCTCAGACCTGCAGTGCCCCTGCCAGGCACAGAAGACCTCACTACACCAGATGGAGCAACGGCAAGGAAGCTTTACAGGAGCAAAGCCTCAAAGTGGGAGAAGGATGCTCTTCTTCCTGGTGATCTCATAACATGAACGGACAAAATCAGCAACTGCGTGTACGCACGGCTTTCTCTGTTGTGGCCCCCACCCTATGGAACAGCTTGTTTGTTGAGATCAAGAAGGATTCCACCCTCCTGGCTTTCCATAATCTATGCAAAACTGAATTATTCCAGAGGGCTTTTTGCACAGGACTATACTGTAATAACATGATTCAGAAAGAAGCTTGGGGTAAAGGGTTAGGAACTGTAGACTATACCACTGTATACGCTTCGTACTATCTTGTGCTGTAAGCAAGTTCCTAGTATGTATTTTTTGCATCATTTAATGTGTCATCTTAATACTTATGCTTTGCTTCACTACTGTTTCTGATCTCTGGTTGATTCCAGGTTTCTACAAGTCTAACCCGATTGCATTTTCTATTGGATGTTCCATCTGGATGATTGTATCGACTTCTTCTGAGGAATCCGCCTTGAGTCCAGTGGGAAAGACAGACTATAAATAATATAAGTAAAGAAACTAAGCGGGGGGGGGGGGGGGAGGACGTCTCTGTACATTTAACTCATGCTCCTAAGCGCAAGCTCAAAGCGAAAACATTTCCAATGTTCCGTTTCAATGATGCTTAGATGTTTCCTTGCAAGGTCTTCGAAGTGAGCTATCTAGCTGTTCAGATTGCACAAAGCTGCCTGTATTGAACCTGCTCACAGTGGTGGTTCACTGGCTACCATCAGGTGGCACCCACCATGTGTGTGAGCACAGCCTGCCTACTCATATCCCAGCCTCAGTGTTTCTTACACTTGTCTCCCATGTGGAGAAGAATGTAGAGATGGCGTGCAATTCCCTACTCACTGCCTCCTGGACGTAAACCTGCCTTCCTCCCTTCTCCACCCACCCTGGAGAAAAATCAGGAAGTGGCAGGACCACGAGATGGGCAGAACTCCTCCTTCTGTGGCTCCCTCTCCACCTCCTCCTCCACTGCACGATACTTGGGGGGAGAGTTTGAGGGGCTGGAAATGGAGGACTGTGTGATGCCGGGTTGCACAAAACACACTAGTATTCCAGAGAGACTAGCAGAGCTGGTAAGGGGGCAGGCCAGATTCTTCTGTATCCTTCCTGTCTATTCAGGGGGAATTAGCTGTGAATTTCCTGCATTGTGCAGGGGGTTGACTAGATGACCCTCAGGTTCCCCTCTAGTTTCGTTTCTATTCTGCTTCTGTCTCTTTTCTTTCCAGCTACTTTCATCCATCATGGTCCGTATTGCTTACTCTGACTGGCAGCGGCTCTCCAGGGTCCCAGGCTGAGGTCTTCCCCATCCTCTACTGCCTGGTCCTTTTAACTGGAGCTGCTGGGGTTTGAACCTCAGTCCTCCCGCATGCCAAGCAGATGCTCTACCGCTGAGCCACAGGATCCAATCAGAGTGGCTTTACCTCTTGGATTCACTGGTGGCACGCCAGGCTGTGCTCTGGGAAGGCTGGCAGTGCTTTGGGTCATCCCCAGCCTTCTTCTAGGCCTTGCCTTGGGCTGAGGCCAGCTTGCAAGAGCCACAGCAGAGAGAGAAGAGCGAACACGGGAGAGGAGGAACCTCTCTGAGCATGGCACGCTTGGGAAGGGAGCGCTCTGCTCACGAAGGCTGGGGCTGCATCTTCCACAAGTACATTTTCTCCACATTACACAGTTCATATGAGTAGACCAAGGTAATCTGGACAAATATATGGAGCAGAGGTCCATTAGTGGCTATTAGCCACAGGAGATAGATGGTATTCTCTTTGTGGGGAGGTGGTGCTCTGTTGTCTTGGTGCTGGAAGGAAGGCAGTGGGAGGGCTTCTGATGTCCTGGCCTCACTGACAGTCCTTTAGATGGCACTGGATTTCTAGCCACTGTGTGTGACAGAATGTTGGACTGGATGGGCCACTGGCCTGATCCAACATGGCTTTGCTTATGTTCTTATTGCCATCTCAGGGTTGATCAATAAAGCATAAACTAGACCGTAGAACAGTTTTACCTGTTTAGCAGTTGCCTGGTTCAGCTAAGCCTTCCTGGATCTTGTCAGTTCTAACTGGTGTGGGATGTTTGAGGATGGCTCTGGGTGTGTGTATGAACTACCTTTCTGCCTGCTGTCCCCAGGCCAGGAAAGGGGCTCATACCTTCTCTGGTAGTGGTGGAGAGCACCGTCAAGTCAAAGACAACTAGTGGTGACCCCTGCTGGGGTTTTCATGGCAAGAGACTAACAGAGGTGGTTTGCCATTGCCTGCCTCTGCAACCCTCATCTTCTCTGGAGCTCTCCCATCCAAGGCTGACCCTGCCCAGCTTCTGAGATCTGATGAGATCAGGCTAGCCTGCCCCCCCCCTCCCAGGTCAGGGCACACCTTCTCCAGAAACAACTAATTTAAGAGCGAGAGGGAAAACTGCACCTGCCCCTCCCTGGACAGCTCCCGGTCAGCTAAGGTCTGAGCTGCAACATTGGCGTAGTAGGCGTAAGAGAGGCCGTGGTCCACAGGAAGTCCATCCACCCCCAGGTGGTGTTTGTGGCCCAGCTGCATTCCGGAAAGACGATCGTCCGCCTGGGCGGAGAGAAGGCCAAATTTCAGGGCCTGAGAGGGAAAAGTGGGGGCATTAACGACAAGGGTGCAAACGGCTACGGCACTGCACCAGGTCTGATGCTGACACATGCTACAGCCACTGGACAGTGGCTCTGCTGTTGCTCTGCTCTCCACCCCTCACCTTGGAGCCTCCCAGTTGGCTGCCTGTGGTGGGATCCTTCTGTCTCTAGCAGCCATAACTGAGCACGAGAACCTGCCTTCTCCTGAGACAGACCCTTGGCCCATCAGGGCCAGTCTGGTCTCCTCTGACCTGCAGCCACTCGTCAGGGTGTCAGGCAGAGAGGGGTCTTTGTCAGCGCCTGCAGCCCGGTGATGCCAGGAACTGAACCTGCGTGCACAACGGGCACTCTAGCGAATAAAAGGGCAGTGTGATACCAGCCCCATAAAGAGGTACCTTGGTGGAGTCCAAGGGCAGTCCCAAGCCAGTCCGGTGCAGGGTGGAGATGAGATAGAGGGCTCGGGAGTGTCCCAGGCATCCGGCCTGCAGCAGCTGGGGGTAAAAGTTGTTCAAATGGGCCAGATCCTGTAGACCTGCCACTCGCTTCTCAAACCTTTGGAAGAGTGCGCCGGCCACGGTCTCCATGTTCACGAACTGGTCACCTGCAGAGACGGGAGACATCAGCTGTTAAGACAGATCTCTTTCACTATCCCTTTGAAATGAGAGTAAATGAGCGAAGGCAAAGGCCATTGAATTAGCAGCCTCAGGCCCAACTGCGTGGCTCCACAGTTCTGTGGCCATTTGTGGAGACCTGCAAGAGCCTTGCTCTCTAATGGCCGCAGATTTACCTCTTCTCCAAACTGCCCGCTGCAGAAGGGTGTATACGGCTGCTCGCCGGCGGGGATACGGGGCTTCCCACTGCCAACAGCGTGGCTCCCCAGGAGAGCTTGTCCTCTGCTGCACAGCAAGAGCCTCGTATTCGGGACGGCATGTTTCTGAAACAGTAAGGAGGAGGGAGTCTGGAAGAGGACGCAGTGTGGAAGGCCCTTCCAAAAGTTCAGTCCTGCGCAGAGGCCCACAGACCTTCTTCCCCCACCCCTCCCCAGTCCCGCACAACTACATGTCTTCAGTGCCAGTCATGCACTTAGTGCTGTACACAGGGCAGAAGAGCCACACAGGCATGGCCTCAGCGCTCCAGGAGTCAGTGTTATAAGGGGAGGAGACAGCTGCAGAAGAGTATGGCAAGACAGGAGCAAATGGAGGGGAGGGGAGGGGAGAGGGAGGCAGGTAAAAGGGTCCAGGAAGGCTGGTTAGTGTTTTACCCTGAAGGCACACGCCGTACCTTGGGGCCTGTATTCTACTACACAGTTCCAAGGACTTTCTAAACATTTTAATTTTTGTTTTTAGTTTGTATAATGTTCATTGTCTTGAATTTCTTGATTGTGGAGGGGGTTGGACTAGATGACCCTGGAGATCCCTTCCAATCTATGATTCTGTGACTCTATTTGGGTAGAAAGGTGGCAAACAAATGTTGGAAATAAATGGACAAATAAAACACAAGTCTTTGGAAGAGGGGACAGCAAGCTTTTATGATTCTCCCCTTCCAGTACAGACCCCATTTAGCGCCCCCCTGCTGTTCTGGAGGGTTTGTTGCCCCAGGAATAAAAATTGGAGGGTCGGGGAGCTGCAGAGGGTGTGGGAGTCAGAGAACTGCTGTATGAAGTCCACAGATCTTTCGGTGCACATTGTTGCAGCCGAATTTGCAGAGGAAAAAGTTGTCTTGGGCCACTGCAGTTCAGTGTGCCAGGCCAGGGACAGCATTTCAGGGGGTCTGGGTAGGACAGGTGAAAGTTTTCCAAGCGGGGAGGGGTGGGAAATGAAGCTTAAATTGCACAATAAGAATGCCTTTAAGAGAATTTATTAAGATCTGTTAAAATACTCAGTACTTTAAGTAGCTGGCCCCCCAAAGGTGGCCCCATTGGTGCTGTTTGATTTGTTTTTACCTACAACGCTCTCAGAGAGCACAGTTTTGTGTTTTGAAAATGTGGCTTGCTGCCTTTCACAGAGTCATAGAGTTGGAAGGGGTCATACAGACCTTCTAGTCCAGCCCCCTGCCCAATGCAGGGTGTGCCGAAAGCATCTCTGACGTATTCATCCAGCCTCCTCTTGAAAACTGCCAGTGAAGGGGAGCTCACCACCTCCCTAGGCAGCTGATTCCACTTTTGAACTACTCTGACCCTGAAAAAAGTTTTTCCTAATATCCAGCCAGTACCGTTCTGCATGTAATTTAAGCCCCTTGCTTCCAGTCCTATTCTCTGCTGCCAAATTATCCTCTGAAACTGCCAACTTTGAAATGACGAGGGCTGGATTCAAATCTGCGCATGCTTAATCCAAGAGGGGGCATTGCCACAGATTTCCATTTACTTATCTGAAATGTTCCTCTCCTCTATAGAGCAAGGCAGATTTCCAAAATGACCTGAGGCTGACTGACACAACGAAAAGAGCAACACAGCAGAGGTCTAACCCCCAAACTCTCCCGGGGAAGCAAATCTTGCTGGGAGACTAGCAAAAAAGAGAAGTGTCCACCTCCGAAGATCAAGCCCACTGGGGAGGAACTGCTGTGCAGACCTCTCAAAGGGCCGCTGGGCTCTTCTTCTGCAGACTTTTCTGCCATGTCCCACGGTGGTCCTGGAGGCCCCCCACACCTGCTTTGGGGGAGGGCTGCACGGGAAGGGGTGGAGTGAGAAAGCCACGTTGCAAGCAGGTTCCAAGCCATTCTTTTGCAATGCTTTGGAGGGGCTGGGAAACCATCCTCCCTTGAAAAATCCACGCAGCGGGCCCAGTTCCGACGCACCAATCTCCCTTTGCCTTTGACTGACAGCAACTGCCCAGGGGGCTTACGTGGTCTCAAGAGGAGGCTGGGCCACAGTCCCAGGAAAGAGGGAGGTGTGGCTCACCTTGCCAAAGCTTCCAAGCTCGCTGGAGTTGGTAGAGAGGCAGCCGGACAAAAACAGAGTCCTTAAACCCTTGGCACGTGGCAAACCACTGGGGCAGATCCAGGTGTTGCAAGAGCTTTGGTGGTTCAGTCTAAGTGAGGAAGAAAGGAAACAAAGAGCATCCAAGGACTAAAAAGTCCAGTAGCATCTTTAAGACTAACCAACTTTATTGTAGCATAAGCTTTCGAGAACCATAGCTCTCTGACGATGCATCTGAAGAAGAGAGCTGTGGTTCTCGAAGCTTATGCTACAGTAAAGTTGGTTAGTCTTAAAGGTGCTACTGGACTCTTTTTTACTATTTTGCAACTACAGATTAACATGGCTAACTCCTCTGGATCTATGTCCAAGGACTAAGAATCTGGAAATGAAGAGCCGGTTCATCACTTGATGGCTGTGAGATCAAGGGACGCTTTGCAAGTGTGAGAGGGTCATCACAGACCCAAGAGCATAGCCAACAGATAACCTTTGGCAGAATGGGTTTGGATCCTGCAGAAGAGATCTGTGGGATCTGTGCTTTTCCAGCAGGTGAAATCTGCACACTCAGCCTGTGATGCTGTGCTAGCTCAGAAAATACCCCAAAGGAACACACCTTGGGGAGTAACAGGAGAAGGACCCCAGGAGAGCCACCCCAGAGGACACAGAGAAGTAGGACTGACCGGCAATGAGGCCTGGGTGCTGCTCCTGTAGTAGCTGGAGGGGCCGAAAAATCCCTGCACCCCCAGGATGTACTTAGAGCCCCCCAGGACAAACCATCCCTCTACGTCATTCAGATAAAGGCTCTCGGGAAACCTGCAGATGAGACCACAGGAGAAGGGGGAAGTCTCTTAGGGGAAGGTACATGGAAGGAACCAGGGCAGGTCTTTGCAGGGCTGGGGCTGGAGTCGTCTTGGCCCCAGAGATAATGTTTGCATGATCACGGCTGCCGGGTGGTCCCGGCAATTTCCTAGTTTCTGAACAGAGGTGGGGGCAGAGCAGTGCCTTTGGCTCTCTGCCGCTTCATCTTCCTGGGAAAGATTGGGGAGGGGGTCTGTGAGGTACAGGATTCTGACTTCCGGTTTGGGATCCATGGGGGTCTAACGCAGCTCTAAGAGCTGAGCTGTCCGGGCTGCTGATTTTAAGGCTGGGGGGGCGGAAAATCACCCGCAGCCAACTGTTCTCAGGCGGAGAACAGGCTTTGAATGCTCAAGAACCTCAGGGCGCGTTGATCTCGGGCAAGGGGGGGTCCTACGCAACGGACTCCCACTTGTCCCTTGAGGTCCCACCCGAAGACAGGTTTGCCAAGATCTCTACAGCAGTCCTGGAGCCAATTCGGTTGGCATAAGACCTTCATGCCCAAGCTTCATACAGCAACAAGGGGAATCGGAGTGAATTTGGACATTGAAACAGTGATTACAACCCAATAAATCGACTAAGAAGGTAAAGATTACTATCTCTTGAAACGGGACGGATTATTTAAAGAACTAAAGTGCTACATTGAAATTAAGAACTGCGACAGAGTGATTAGAAGGAGGGGAAATTCCGGCAAGAAAAAGTTTTCAAAAGTGACTTTGTTAAAAGGAGTTAGTAAAGAAATTCAATTATAGTTTACATACCTGCAGCCGGGAAGAGATAAGGGGCTGTGAGAAAGTCTCAACATCGCGAGAACTGCTGTGGGTGGCAAAGGAACAGGAAGTACGTCAGAGCAATAGAGAGGCTGGAGAGAAGCGGCCTTTTCCAAGGAGCAGGAAGTAGAAGATCGCCATTTTGGAAAAGGGAAAGGTCGTGGCTTCAGCGGAAAAGGAAGTAGGCCATCTTGGAATTGGACTATAGTTCAAATAACCATAGAGAAAAGACGCCTGACATTTTGGATTGATTAAATGAACTGTTTTTAAAAAATAAAGTTAATTCGGGACTTTAAAAAAAAACAATATTGTAAAAACTAAACGCCACGGAGTTAAGAAGAAGAGTGGACTCGTGGGAGCGAGGTAAAGCCAGCCCCACGGTGTCGAAAAAGGAGTGGCAAGCAGCGGTGGAAAATTTGGATAAAAAATTTACAGAAGCTAATAAGGAACTTAAAGAGATGATGCAAGGGATGATGAAAGAGATGGCGAAAGAGCTTAAAGAGACATTTAAAAGTGAATTGGCAGAAGTAACGAAAGGTATGGAAAAAATACAGAATGAGCTACAAGCCACACAGCAAAGGGTTAAGGTAGTTGAAGCAGGGATGGACGATCTAGCAAACACGCAGAGGACGGAGCTGAGAGCGATAAGAGGAAGAATGGCCGTGGCGGAATGTAAACATATGGAGAAACAACTGAGATTTCGTGGTTTGCCGGAAATTGAGGGTAAATCTGCCCAAGAGCAAATTACAGAAGTTCTAACTGAGTACCTGGGGAAAGAGGAAGAGGAAGTGGCGGCTATCCTAGACGTGGTATACAGAATAAATTCAAGAGTTGCGACCCAGAGGAAATTACCAAGAGACGTGATTGTGCAATTTACGACTAGAAAAACAAGGGAAATGGTTTTGAGTAAACAATTTCAAGATCCATTAGAGGTCGATGGCAAAGCTGTGATCATTATGAAGGAATTGCCCAGATCGGTGTTGCTGGATCGGAAAAAGTATAAAGAGCTAGTCCAGATATTGAAAGACATGAAAATAAGATACAAATGGGAAATGCCTGAAGGATTGTCCTTCGAATTTGGAGGAGTTAAAAAGCGTATCAGATCTGAGTCAGAGATGGGCAAATTCATCAAGGACAATGAAAAAGACTTACCAACAGCAAGATCATGATTATGGAGTGCAAAATTATATCGTGGAATGTAAACGGATTTAATTCACCTAGTAAGAGAAAAAGTACCTTCCACTGGCTATTAAAACAAAAATGCGATATTGTATGTTTACAAGAAACACATATTAAAAAGCAAGATGAAAAATATTTAAAATTTGCAAGATTGGGAAGTGAATTTGTGGCTGGTTCCAAAAAAAAGAAAAGGGGAGTGGTGTTGTATATAAAAGAAGAATTGCAGCCAAAACTAGTGGTGAGAGATGAGGAAGCCAGATATTTAGCAGTGGAAATAATTTGGAATTCAAAAAAGTTATTGGTGATTGGGGTATATGCACCTAATGGAGCAAAAGAAAATTTTTTTGAAGAGTTGGGGAAGCAATTGGATGAGCTATCGTATGATCAAATAATACTAGCCGGAGACTTCAATGGAGTAACCATTGTAGAAGAAGATAAGAAAACTACAGTTGCACGAAAGAAAAGAGGACATCTTTCCTCTATTGTCTGCCCTCTATACTTTAGCCTGCGGCTATGGCAGGAGTTTTATTGCTCTCTCTTAACTTCAGCTTGCGTTAATTGCCTCTGGGCCCATAACCCTGTTAGAGCGAGTGTAAAACAACGCTGCGGAATTAAACGCCGAGCTGGTTAGAGAGGCAAAAGCTTTATTTGAGGAAGTTACATACTTGAAGGGAAAGAGGGAGAGATAGATCCTAGCTATCTGACTACATCTTGCAGAGAATGAGAAGAAGTGTGGCAGGAGAGAGAAGAAGCAGGATATTGCCCTGTTTAGCCCAATAGGAGACAAGACAAGGAAATGACCCCCAGGAAACGAGAGGTGCTACTCTCACTGTCCTAACTAAGTGATCCTTGCTGCCCCCTGCATGGTAGGCTCTTCTTCCTTCATGCTGCTGCAGTATACCAGACATTGCTATTTCCAACACTGCTTATCCCTGGTGGGGACGCTTGGACCTTCTTGCAGGAGACAGGGACAGCCCATCACGCCCACCCCCCATTCCTGGGAAACTCACCTCATCTCTGTCTTTCCCCGGGTACTGGCCGTAGGCATAGAAGGCCCCGAGGTTGGAGGGGGCCACGGGGTCCCCCATCTCGTCGGCCTTCTCCCAGAACTCCACGGCCCTCCTGTAGTCATTCTCAAAGACCTGATAATACCATCCCAAGGCTGTGAGAGCTGGGAGGAAACCCTGCAGGGTTGGGGGGAGATAGTGGAAGCAGGGAATTTTTTAAACATCCACCTTATGTCGAATGCAGGCTCCCCCAGATGCAGATCTTCCTTCCTGGTGGAACCCAAACCTTGCTGTCTGCCTTTTCAACTGTTCTACTGGCTATTATTGTCATTCTTCCATGGAATGGGAAGGGACCCTCAGTGGGTCTTCAAACCCACCCCCTACACTGTCAGAAACTCTCTGCTGATGGACACCTATGGATTTATGGCTGGAAAGTCCATCCTGCCTCTGGGATTGAAGCCAGATCCCACCCCAATATTATCCACCAGAGGCTTAGCCAACCAGTTCTGAAAAGCCTCCTGAGAAAGTGGTAGTTTCAGGTAGGTAGCTGGGTTGGTCTGGGGTAGAATGGTAGGGTTTGAGCCAGTTGAACCTCAGAGGCCAACAAAATTTTCAGGGTGTGAGTTTTAGCGAGTCAGAGCTCCCTTCTTCAGATACCAAAAGTAATAAGAAATTGCTAATAAGCCATGACAGCTGAATGAACCTTCTGTGTTCGGAGGTAGGCCCTCCATCGAGGTTGCCCCATTATGGCTGGCTTGGGAAGCCCTGCAGCTTTGGAGCTCGGAAACTGTGTGTTGGAATGGTCGGTTTGCCAAAGGAGTTGCCAACAGATTTCCCCTGAAAAGTTTTACCATGTCAGTCCAAACACCGGGCTCTGTCCTGTGGGACTCTCTGACTCCTAGCTTAGGGGGCTGGGCCACTTGCAGTCCCGAGACTCACTTTTAACAGGAGAGAGCTGAGATTAGGGGGGATGAGGTTGCTCGAGGGCGGAAGTTGCCCAGGGGTCTCTCACGGGCGTGTGCTCTGCCATGCGCTGGGATGTAGCCCACAGTACCTGAACCACCTGCCACACTCACCTGCTCCGCTGCCTGATTGAGCAAGTCCAGAGCTTTGGGGATATCCTGCGTCACTCCTTGGCCCTGGAGACAAAAGCTTGTGTGGTCAATGGGTGACTCACTCCCCATTGTGGCTTGCAGTGGAAATAAGGCTCTGCTGACTGGAACAGCCTCCAGTCCGCGGCACTACAGGCACCGTCACAGTCCCCTGCGATCACTGCAGGTGGATTCAGTTCACGCCTGGGCCGTCGTCACACGGGCTTTTATTTAGCGCTAAAATGGCGCTATTTCCTGGCAAACACCCACCTTATTCCAACACTATAGCGATTTTCTCTCTTCTGCTTTGTGCTTGATAGTCGTGCTATTTTGTGCCTCAGTGTGAATGCCTCACACCGATGTATTTCGCCTCGCAACGCCCTATGCCCTCCCTTCAATCCCAGAATCCATTTCTTCCCGCAACTCCCCTTTTTTAATTTTATTATGTCCTTATAACGCCATAACGACATAACACAATGCAAACTTTCTGCTGAAGTAAAAATGACACAATCGCCATGGCAGTCTTCAGTGATGGGGATCACATCAGACAGGGAGTTTTCTGCGGGCAAAGGGCTATTTATATAATTTCAAAGTTGGAAAAACAAAAAGGTCATAATGTTTTGCCCCAACCGAATGTTTATATGCTGTTATTCCGTTATCGCGGAATTAAACGCCAGAATAATTAAAAAAAGGGGGGGAGGAGCTGCTTCTGCGCGGTTAGAGAGAACAGAACAGAGTGCTTCGGTGTGGACAGCTGGTGGCACGAAAGGCCGTTAGGTGACCCAAAGAAACGTTACTGTGCCGATAACAGGTAGGACGCTATATGCTGTAAATTTAACGGAAGAGATGCCCGTGTGACGACGGCCCTGGCACCTGCACTGCATCAGTATGTGATCGCTCCAAACAGATCACTCAAGGGGAGTAAATGAATGAGTGACTGAAAGAGGACACGCATAAAGGAATTAAGTGGTTTCAGGAGAAGGGCAGGTCAGAGAAGTCATCTTGCCCCTGTGATCTTTGGGCCTAAGGGAAGGGGCGCTGCAAAGGAATACATGGATCAGGGCTTGGCTCGTTTCCACAAGTCATCAACGATGACAAGACCCAGAGGAAATTGCAATTTGCCGTGGCACACTCTGTGGCATGAATTATGCAGGTTGGCCTTTTGTGGAGCTAACTGAGGGCTTGAGGATGGACTAGATGGCCTTTAGACTCCCCCTTCTGATCCAACCCTGTGATGCCAAGCCCACAGCACGCTGACCCTGGCAGCCCACGGCCATGGGGAAAAAGAGACGGGTGCCATTGCTCACCTTCAGAAGCACCACTCCATAGTCGTACATGAGGGTGGGGTCTTTGAGCCAAGCGGCTCCTTTCTCGTAGAACTTCACCGCTTCCTTCAGCTTGCTGGAGATTCCTTGCTGCCCCCAGAACAACATCCTGCTCACCGCTTGCTGGAAGAGAGGGAGGGGCACGTGGGCACAGTTGGCACGACCTCTCCAGACCACCATCGTGGCGATGGAGGAACACAGACGCTTTGGGGAGACTTGAGCCTACCTGAGCCTCGGCCATGCCTCTCCGAGCCTGGAACCTCAGCCACACAAAGAGGTCATCGTTCTCTTTGGTCTGCAGCTTGAGGGCATCCTCGTCAATCAGCCGGATGTGCTCCACAAAGGCCTGTATGGGGGATGGCAAGATAGCAACAACGGGCCCAGAACTGAGCAGAACTCGAGGCTCAGGATTTGAACACAGGGTGGGCAAGCGCAAGAGCTGAAGAGCAATTCTCAGCTTCTCCACGAAAGCGCTACACGGCTAACTCCTCTGCATCT
This sequence comes from Eublepharis macularius, assembly GCF_028583425.1. Lineage (NCBI taxonomy): Eukaryota > Metazoa > Chordata > Lepidosauria > Squamata > Eublepharidae > Eublepharis > Eublepharis macularius. Next base: position 186,761,152 of record NC_072792.1, read on the forward strand.
GGTAGCAGAGTTTGCGCAATCACTTCTCCATCTCAGACCTGCAGTGCCCCTGCCAGGCACGGAAGACCTCACTACACCAGATGGAGCAACGGCAAGGAAGCTTTACAGGAGCAAAGCCTCAAAGTGGAAGAAGGATGCTCTTATTCCTGGTGATCTCATAACATGAATGGACAAAATCAGCAACTGCGTGTACGCACGGCTTTCTCTGTTGTGGCCCCCACCCTATGGAACAGCTTGTTTGTTGAGATCAAGAAGGATTCCACCCTCCTGTCTTTCCATAATCTATGCAAAACTGAATTATTCCAGAGGGCTTTTTGCACAGGACTATACTGTAATAACATGATTCAGAAAGAAGCTTGGGGTAAAGGGTTAGGAACTGTAGACTATACCACTGTATACGCTTCGTACTATCTTGTTCTGTAAGTAAGTTCCTAGTATGTATTTTTTGCATCATTTAATGTGTCATCTTAATACTTATGCTTTGCTTCACTACTGTTTCTGATCTCTGGTTGATTCCAGGTTTCTACAAGTCTAACCCGATTGCATTTTCTATTGGATGTTCCATCTGGATGATTGTATTGACTTCTTCTGAGGAATCCACCTTGAGTCCAGTGGGAAAGACAGACTATAAATAATATAAGTAAAGAAACTAAGCGGGGGGGGGGGGGCAGATGTCTCTGTACATTTAGTTCATGCTCCTAAGCGCAAGCTCAAAGCGAAAACATTTCCAATGTTCCGTTTCAATGATGCTTAGATGTTTCCTTGCAAGGTCTTCGAAGTGAGCTATCTAGCTGTTCAGATTGCACAAAGCTGCCTGTATTGAACCTGCTCACAGTGGTGGTTCACTGGCTACCATCAGGTGGCACCCACCATGTGTGTGAGCACAGCCTGCCTACTCATATCCCAGCCTCAGTGTTTCTTACACTTGTCTCCCATGTGGAGAAGAATGTAGAGATGGCGTGCAATTCCCTACTCACTGCCTCCTGGACGTAAACCTGCCTTCCTCCCTTCTCCACCCACCCTGGAGAAAAATCAGGAAGTGGCAGGACCACGAGATGGGCAGAACTCCTCCTTCTGTGGCTCCCTCTCCACCTCCTCCTCCACTGCACGATACTTGGGGGGAGAGTTTGAGGGGCTGGAAATGGAGGACTGTGTGATGCCGGGTTGCACAAAACACACTAGTATTCCAGAGAGACTAGCAGAGCTGGTAAGGGGGCAGGCCAGATTCTTCTGTATCCTTCCTGTCTATTCAGGGGGAATTAGCTGTGAATTTCCTGCATTGTGCAGGGGGTTGACTAGATGACCCTTGGTATCCCCTTCTAGTTTGGTTTCTATTCTGCTTCTGTCTCTTTTCTTTCCAGCTACTTTCATCCATCATGGTCCATATTGCTTACTCTGACTGGCAGCGGCTCTCCAGGGTCCCGGGCTGAGGTCTTCCCCATCCTCTACTGCCTGGTCCTTTTAACTGGAGCTGCTGGGGTTTGAACCTCAGTCCTCCCGCATGCCAAGCAGATGCTCTACCGCTGAGCCACAGAATCCAATCAGAGTGGCTTTACCTCTTGGATTCTCTGGTGGCACGCCAGGCTGTGCTCTGGGAAGGCTGGCAGTGCTTTGGGTCATCCCCAGCCTTCTTCTAGGCCTTGCCTTGGGCTGAGGCCAGCTTGCAAGAGCCACAGCAGAGAGAGAAGAGCGAACACGGGAGAGGAGGAACCTCTCTGAGCATGGCACGCTTGGGAAGGGAGCGCTCTGCTCACGAAGGCTTGGGCTGCATCTTCCACAAGTACATTTTCTCCACATTACACAGTTCATATGAGTAGACCAAGGTAATCTGGACATCTCAGGGTTGATCAATAAAGCATAAACTAGACCGTAGAACAGTTTTACCTGTTTAGCAGTTGCCTGGTTCAGCTAAGCCTTCCTGGATCTTGTCAGTTCTAACGGGTGTGGGATGTTTGTGGACGGCTCTGGGTGTGTGTATGAACTACCTTTCTGCCTGCTGTCCCCAGGCCAGGAAAGGGGCTCATACCTTCTCTGGTAGTGGTGGAGAGCACCGTCAAGTCAAAGACAACTAGTGGTGACCCCTGCTGGGGTTTTCATGGCAAGAGACTAACAGAGGTGGTTTGCCATTGCCTGCCTCTGCAACCCTCATCTTCTCTGGAGCTCTCCCATCCAAGGCTGACCCTGCCCAGCTTCTGAGATCTGATGAGATCAGGCTAGCCTGCCCCCCCCCCCTCCCAGGTCAGGGCACACCTTCTCCAGAAACAACTAATTTAAGAGCGAGAGGGAAAACTGCACCTGCCCCTCCCTGGACAGCTCCCGGTCAGCTAAGGTCTGAGCTGCAACATTGGCGTAGTAGGCGTAAGAGAGGTCGTGGTCCACAGGAAGTCCATCCACCCCCAGGTGGTGTTTGTGGCCCAGCTGCATTCCGGAAAGACGATCGTCCGCCTGGGCGGAGAGAAGGCCAAATTTCAGGGCCTGAGAGGGAAAAGTGGGGGCATTAACGACAAGGGTGCAAACGGCTACGGCACTGCACCAGGTCTGATGCTGACACATGCTACAGCCACTGGACAGTGGCTCTGCTGTTGCTCTGCTCTCCACCCCTCACCTTGGAGCCTCCCAGTTGGCTGCCTGTGGTGGGATCCTTCTGTCTCTAGCAGCCATAACTGAGCACGAGAACCTGCCTTCTCCTGAGACAGACCCTTGGCCCATCAGGGCCAGTCTGGTCTCCTCTGACCTGCAGCCACTCGTCAGGGTGTCAGGCAGAGAGGGGTCTTTGTCAGCGCCTGCAGCCCGGTGCTGCCAGGAACTGAACCTGCGTGCACAACGGGCACTCTAGCGAATAAAAGGGCAGTGTGATACCAGCCCCATGAAGAGGTACCTTGGTGGAGTCCAAGGGCAGTCCCAAGCCAGTCCGGTGCAGGGTGGAGATGAGATAGAGGACTCTGGAGTATCCCAGGCATCCGGCCTGCAGCAGCTGGGGGTAAAAGTTGTTCAAATGGGCCAGATCCTGTAGACCTGCCACTCGCTTCTCAAACCTTTGGAAGAGTGCGCCGGCCACGGTCTCCATGTTCACGAACTGGTCACCTGCAGAGACGGGAGACATCAGCTGTTAAGACAGATCTCTTTCACTATCCCTTAGAGAAAAGAGTACTAAGTGTGTGTTACAATAGAATATATGAAATATTAAGTAATTAAGTAATAAGATAGACAAAGGGTTGGAAAACTGTTGGAAGTCAAGTAAAAGGGGGGAGGAAAGGGAGGGGGTTAGAAGTAGATTTATAAGGGGGAAGTATATGTATTGAATGATGATATAATCTAATCCAATAAAAATTTTATTAAAAAAAAAAAGGTACAGGATTCTTAGCACCTTCCCTTCAGAAGCAGAAGGCTCACCCCTTTGCGGGATAAGATGGCATCCTGCCGAGGCCCACAGCATGAGAGCTGCCAGGTTACAACTCCACAGCTAGACTTCCAACGTGCCATGACGTTTCCCCCATCTCAAAAGGAGACCTTTTCTTTTCAGTTCATGATGGAGGTTTATTTTAGGGGGGCAGGGTTCGAATGCTGACCAAAACCAGTCCAGGAGGCTCTCCGCTCCCTGCACAACTGGCCCTCGGGGAATGCTGGGAAATCAGCCACTCACACGTGAGCAAAACTGTCCTGGGTCCTCTTCTCTCCTTCCATGCATACAGTCGTGAGATTCACCTTGAGCGGTGGAAATCCCACGATCAGATTGGCCAAAGGGTCACCTCAGTAGGTCTAAAGGCTCCCTCCTGCCGGTTCTAACTTACCAGCCTGCCCCTCAGAGTCAGTGACACATGGCACCACTGGTACCATGGGACTGCGAATAGGCTCTGCGCGGCAACTGGATGTCCGGACACCAGCTCCACTTAGATGTGCAGATAGCCTGGAAGGGGACAGAAAGTGCCAAAAGGGAAGGAACCAGGGCAGGTTCCTTCCATGCAGTAGACCAGGGGAAGCCGCTAAACTGAGGCACAGGGAACCCTAAGCCCTGGGGACGTGGGTCATTTGATCAGAGATCTAGGGTTGCCAGCTCCAAGCTGAGAAATTCCTGGAGATTTGGGGAGGAAAAGGACCTCAGCATGGTATGATTCTATAGAATCCACTCTCCAAAGCAGCCATTTTCTCCAGGAGAACTGATCTCTGTGGCCTGGAGATCAGTTGTGATTCCAGGAGATCTCCTGGAAATTCTCTCTGAAATTTGCAAGAGTTGCAAAAACAATTTGTCAGGCAAAATTGGACCAGGGTTTTGTTAAAGACCATCAGACGAGCCCTGAACATCCAAGCCCAGAATTCTGTTTCCTACAGTGGCTTGCAAGATGCCCTGGAAGCCCCCAGCAGTGGCACGGAGGACCCCAGCCATTAGCATCCAGAGTTATACTACTCCTGAGCATAGAAGTTCCACTCCGCTTCCTAGTACACGGTTATCCACCTTATCCTTATTAGTCCTTATTAGTCTCACAACAACCCTGTGAGGTAGGCTCAGCAGAGAAAGTTGGACGGGCCCATGGTCACCCATTGGCTCTCATGGCAGAAAGGGGATAGGAACCCAGGTTTATATCAACAACAACAACATTCGATTTATATACCGCCCTTCAGGACAACTTAACACACACTCAGAGCAGTTTACAAAGTATGTTATTATTATCCCCACAACAACAATCACCCTGCGAGGTGGGTGAGGCTGAGAGAGCTCCAGAGAGCCGTGACTAGCCCAAGGTCACCCAGCTGGCTTCAGGTGGAGGAGTGGGGAATCAAACCTGGCTCTCCAGGTTAGAGTCCCACGCTCTTAACCACTACACCAAACTTGCTTTCACAGGAGCTCCCTTTGTGTGATTACATTTGCAAATGAGTCCAAAGGCCCCCAGGGAGTTGGGAAGGCAGAGCTCCAGTTCAGCTGTTCTTGCTGCTGAGAACTCTCAGGGATGGTCACCTTAGAGAAAATACTTTAGGCTCCGGTGACGCCCCAATTTGCATTTTTTAAAGGTGTCAGAAAGTGTCAAGATTTGCATTTCAATGAATGGAGGAGGGCAGTGGGGGAAACTGGGAATATGGCCGTTGTAAACAGCCTGGGATACTTTGAGCAGCTGAGGAGGAACTGATATCAAAAAAAGTGGGAGCAAATTGAAGTGGGACTGTGCGAGCGAGTGCATGGCAAGTTGGAGGGGATAAGTGAAATGAGAGCATCCCTAGGTACTTGGTAAATTGTATTTTCACACTCAGTGAGTAAAGAAGTATTTCCTTTTGTCTGTCCTGAATCTACCACTCATCAGCATCATTGGATGCCTCCAAGTTCTGGTAGTATAGGAGAGGGAGAAGACATTTATAAACTATGCATGTCATGGAGAACTCAGGTAGAGAGAACTTTCCTTCTATCAGCTTTCTCTACAACATGCATAGTTTATAAATGCCTGCTTCTAAACTGGAAAAGTCCCCGACTCTTCAGCCTTCTTCCATTGTCTTGGTTGTCCTCTTCTCTGCTTTTTCCAGCTCAGCAATGGCCTTACAGCAATCAGAACCGTATTACCCTAAACCCAGGGCTTTTTTTCTCTGGGAAAAGGGGGCAGGGTGGAACTCGGTGGGTTGCCTGCACAGGACCACACAATGACGTCACTTTGGGTCATCTGGAACAAAGGGGGGAGTTTTTTAAAGTTTAAATCGCCCTCAGCGAAAATGGTCACTTGGCTGGTGGCCCCATGCCCTGATCTCCAGACAGAGGGGAGTTTAGACTGCCCTCCGCGCCACTCCAGCGGCGCAGAAGGCAATCTAATTTCCCTCTGCCTGGAGATCAGGGGGCGGGGCCACCAGCCATGTGACCATTTCCAAGAGGTGCCGGAACTCCGTTCCGCCGTGCTCCAGCTGAAAAAAAGCCCTGCCTAAACCTATATAGGGACCTTACAATACCGCCCATTTTATTTCCAATTTCTTCCCTAGTAATCCCCAGCGTCGAATTTGCCTTTCTCTCTCTCTCTTTTTTTTTATACAAAATTTTTATTGGTGAGTTCATAATTCAAAATAAATACAAACACTACCCCATTATATATAGTTTATTCCAACCCCCCTTCCCCCCTCCTTATAGACTTCCAACAGCTTTCCAACCCTTAACCTTATTACTTAAGTTGTTTTCCCTTATATTCTTCTACAACACATATATCTATATAATATCTCTTACTCTAAGCATAGTCAAATTCTTTTATATATACTATATTAAGTCCACTAATATGTATATTCTGCACAAAATCTTCTTAAACATAATACTCGCTTAGATTATAATAGTTAACTTTCCCCATTAATGGCAAAGTCACTTCTCTCTTCCATTTACAACATCACAAATTAATAGTTCTCAAACTGCCACAGTAAATTTGCCTTTTTTTCTCCTCTCTCCTGCTGCTGATGTTCATGTGTGAAAGGCAGTTTTTAAATGGTCTTGAATGGGCCTGAGTCAGGTTTTTAAACTGGGGGTTGATGATTGAGGAAAATGGGCCTAAGGAGCATTTCAGGCAGACGGGCTCCTGCTGGAGGAAGGGGAGGGGGCTGAAGGTCAGGCGACCCTCACCCACTTTCAAGGCGGGATTGTAGTCATGCTGGAGCAGCAAGAAGGGAGAAGATCCTCCCTGCTCCGTCCTGTTAGGTAAAGAAGTTCTGTGGGAGACACTTCGAGCAGGAGTGGCCACATCAAAAGTCCACACCGCAGGGATGCAAGCCGACAAATGGATTCTGCAATCTGCGGCGAGCACCACATTAATGCACATGTGTATCTCAGACCACAAACCGGCAGCTCATCTTGCAATCCCATAACCTGTGGGGGACGTGCTGCCCCAAGCCCTCCTGGACAGCCAGGTCTAGTTCCTCAGCAATTTGGTTCCAGCTCTCAGCTTTTTAAAAACAAAACAAAAAGAGCTTTCACTTCTGTAACAAACCAACCTTTGATTCTCCCCCCCGCCCCCTTTTCTGGAATCAGTGTGCAAACTAAGCAGCTGCACGGGAGGCCCGATCGAAGGACTTCAGCGGCTGCCAGCAGTTCCTTAAACCTGCCCTGCTGCAGCTCTGGGGCCAGCCCAGACAGGGCAGCAGGTCCCTCCGCATGGCAATGCCCTTCCCCTCCCCTCTGTTTCCTCCCAGGACTTCTTACCTGTCTGGGTGAGCAGGAGTGTAGGCGTGGCATATTCGTTCTCCCTGCTGAGGTGGTACAAAACTCCACAGAGTTCCTCTTGGCAGGAGCTCACCAGGAACAGCCAGAGAGTGATGGTGCATCTGGAGCCCAAAATGACACGCTTGGCACCAAGCCGTAGGGAAGCCTCTCCCCTGAGCCGTAAAGGCATGCTCGTTCTTTTGCTCTTGTGAAATGGGCTAACTGGGACCCTGAACAGTTGTGACGGGATCCCTGGGAACAATTTGAATACTCAGTAGAATTCTCTAGCCTTTGACTATGGCAGGTGCTGCACGCTGACACTTATGCACTGACGCACTGATAATGTCACTGCATATGGGTTTGGGTGACTGGTTTTGTCAGTCCCTGTTCAGCGCAAGGGTGAAGTTGTTTCATGGTGCCTAGCATCCCCTAGCATCCCCTAATTAATTTCCTCTTTGCCTCCCCAAAGGCTCTGTCAATTATTAGCAAACCCTCTGAGGAGCTATCTTTGCCGGCTCTGTAGAGGGAGGTGAAATTCAAACTATGCTTCCCGGCTAACATGGCATCTCCCTTCACTTGAGCGTCCTCGTGTAATTCATCTCATGTGGTTTAGCTCAGAGTTTATAATTTTTTACAGCTGTCTGTTTTATCTGTGTTTTAGACCCTTTAGACACCCTTTCCTTGAAAGAAAATTGGGTTGCATATATTTGAAATGAATGATTTAAATAAATTCTGCTGGCTGCTGTTTTACACCAAGGTTTCAGGTGTGATTGTTTGCTGTTAATTTTGCTTTTAATGCAGTGCCACCTTCAACATTATTTTCCAACAGGAGCCTGCTTGCGGGGAGGGTGCGATACAATTATTAATATTAATATTGATATTGATGATATTAATATTAATATTAATGTCGACGCCAACACCTACATCAACATCAATGCTGACATGGACATGGACGTGGACGTGGACATGGACGTCGATAAGGAGAATAATAATAAAGAAAAAAACTTTGTGCGTGATTAAAATGGGTAGTCTCATAAAGCTCTGACTGGCCCAATCTCCTTGGCACTTGGAAGATAAGCAGAGTCGGCCTTGGACAGGAGAGTCACTACACAGAGGCAAGCAACAGCAAACCACCACTGAAGTCTCTTGTCTTGAAAACCCCACAAGGGGTTGCCATAAGTCAGCTGTGACTTGATGGCACTTGAAACACAAATCATAAGGAAATTTGCAGTTGTGGTGTCAGAAGCAACTGCAAGCTGCAGAGAAAGGCGTGAGAACACTGAAGACTGGAAAGAGTCAATGGACTGCCTATTGAGGGACAAGGCCTTGTTAGACTCCCCCCCTCAGACATGTGGTGGATTGTCAGCCCCCAGACTCTTTACCTGGGCAAAGTGATGTGTCCCTGCCTCCTTTTCTCCAGGACTTTGTCCTTGAGAGGTTCCAGCTGTTTCAGAACCCCAAATTTCTCTCCACTGGAGGCATAAACAAAGGCCAACAAAGGCTCAGCATCTGCAGAAGCGGGGAGAAAACTGTCTTCAGAATCACACCCAAATCCCAGTTCTGCCAAGAGAACTCAACATTGGGTGTGCCGGGTGGCGATCCAAGAGGCACCAGCTTCAATCTAAGGCCGTCTCTTAAAAAGTGCAGCTGAGCTTCTTGCTGCCTTATATACAGAGGAAAGATTCGAGAAGAGAAACACCCATTCAGGTCAATGTCAGTTTCACATTTGCAAAGACCGAGTCTTAAAGGGCTCACAGAAAGGAGAGGAAGATCCCATCTCTGCTTCCATCCCTAAAATGCAACGCCCAGCCTCAGCTTGCCTCGGGGCAGTGCAGAGGAGCCTGAGGGAGCTTAACCCTTCAATTGCCACTCAGTTTCGCTCTTCCAACCAGGCTAACCTGCTTTGTAAATCTCTCTTTTCCTTTAAAATGCTCATAGCAGAGAGGGGTGAGCCCATTCCAAACAGAGAAGCCAACTGGGGGTTCAAAGGTTAAGCCCCCTCTCCCTTCCCTCCGTGGCCCTGCGGCAAACTGGAGCTGCACGAGTCTGCACTTTGCATTGTAGTGACTGGAGAAGAAGCCGGAGCTTCTTCTCAGCTGTCTGGGCGCGTAGGGAAGCCTCCTACATGTAAACCAGTTTGGTGTCGTGGTTAAGAGCAGCAGGACTCTAAGCTGGAGAGCCGGGTTTGATTCCCCACTCCTCAGCTTGAAGAGAGCTTTGTAACCTTGGGTCAGTCACAGCTTCTTGGAGCTCTAATAATAATAATAAAATGTGATTTATATACCACCCTTCAAGATGACTTAACACCCACTCAGAGCGGTTTACAAAGTGTGTCATTATTATCCCCACAACAACAAACATCCTGTGAGGGGGTGAGGCTGAGAGAGCTCTGAGAGAGCTGTGACTGACCCAAGGCCACCCAGCTGGCTTCAAGCGGAGGAGCGGGAAATCAAACCCTGTTCTCCAGATTAGAGTCCCACTCTCTTAACCACGACACCAAACTGGCTCTCTCAGCCCCACTCAACTCACAGGGTGATTGTTGTGGGGATAATAATGACACATTTTGTAAAACTCTCTGAGCGAGTGTTAAGTTGCCGGATGTTGTCATTGTTGTTAAGCCCTAGCCCCTTCCAAGCCCCAGCCCTCTCACCTAGCGGGGCTCTGCACTTCAGGCCCCTTACTCGCCACACGTCCCAGAGGATCTGCTGGTCCCAGTGGAGGCACCGAGGGTGAGCTTTGAAGGGCCTCCTGAGCAGGGACGCACGCTGCAGAGGGCGAGAGGTTCTGGCAGCCCCTTCCTCGTACGGCACGCTCGGCTGTGACACTCCTCCCCTTGCCCTCCGGTCGTCGCTGATCCAGGCTCTCAGCTCCAGGTCCCGGATGGCAATGGCATGCTTGATAATGTCGTCCTGTCTGTCTGTAGAGCAGCCGGTCCGGCAAGTCCAGCTTGACCTCCTTCGTTTGGGCCCTGGCTCTGAGACTGCGTGCCCACCGCCTCTTGAACACAGGTACGTGCAGCCTCGCAGCGGAAGAAGCCAAGACCTGGACGTGCGCCACCTGCTTCCCCTTGCATCGATAGAAGACACGGAGGAGGTAGCCCTGCTGCTCCAAAGTCTCTGGGGGGTTGAGGAAGCGGATGACTGGGCTGCCCCCCTCTTCTCTGTCCTGAGCCAGAAGCAGCTGGGGAAGAGGTGAGAATGCTTGTTAGGACCCCCGCTGGGCTCAGATCAACAGGCCAAGAGACTCTCATCCCCCTTGTGCACCAGAAGCACGGGGATGGAAGAGAGTTACGCGGACAGAACGGCAGGCCTGGATGGAGAGATCCAGATTTAAATCCTCCTTCGATCACAATCTCCATTTAGTGGCCTCTGGCAAGCCACTTCCTCCCAGATGGACCTTCCTTCTAGGACTGTTGTGAGGACAAATGAGTGGGAAAGGAAGGACAGGAGCATCTCTTTGCTGGCTGAACGAGCTCCGGGCTGGGTTTCTCTTTCTCCTCTGGCACAGGGTTTCCCCTTAGGCACAAGGGCTTGGTGCAGGCGGAAGGGCGAGAGCCAAGCGCTCTCAGAGCCAGACTACAAGTGACGCCTTACACAGGTTGGACACTTGTCAGCTTCCCTCAAGTTTTGATGGGAAATGTAGGCGCCCTGGTTTTACAGCTTGGCTCTCCATTACAGCTGCAAGTCCAGGATGCCTACATTTCCCCTCAAAACTTGAGGGAAGCTGACAAGTGTCCAACCTGTGTCAGGCGTCACTTGTAGTTTGGCTCTCAGTCCGGGGCCTCTGGCCTGCAGTGAGCCTGCCCCCTAGATCTTGGATTAGCCCCAGCGATAAGAGGTCAACGGTATCTGTTTTGTGTGTCTGTCAAATGCTTCACTAACGAGTTAGGGACCATAGACTTCACCACCGTGTTGCCTCAAATCCTATCAGTTGCTTTAAGTGTATGCTCCTAGGTGCTACCTGTGCTTCAAGTATGATCCTACTGGGTACTTCTACGTTTTGTAATTTCAGCCCTAGAATTGCTTATGTTCTGTTTCAGAATTTCTTCTACTCTGTGTTGGATTCCTGCTAATGCTCGGTCTTTGTAAACTTATGTTTATTCACCCTATGGCATGGTTTATGGAAATGTAATCTGCCTGGAGTCTCAGTGAGAAAGGCAACCTATAAAAGACATAAGCAGGGGTCACTTCATAGAAAAAGAGCTGGAGGAACTCATTAGCATCACCCATTAGCATATGCCACACCCCTTGACATCATTGGAAGCGTGTCATTAACACATCTCATCTCATAAATCATAAAATGTGAGTTATATACCACCCTTCAAGATGACTTAACACCCACTCAGAGCGGTTTACAAAGTGTGTCATTATTATCCCCACAACAACAAACATCCTGTGAGGGGGTGAGGCTGAGAGAGCTCTGAGAGAGCTGTGACTGACCCAAGGCCACCCAGCTGGCTTCAAGCGGAGGAGCGGGAAATCAAACCCTGTTCTCCAGATTAGTGTCCCACTCTCTTAACCACGACACCAAACTGGCTGTCTCAGCGCCACTCAACTCACAGGCTGATTGTCGTGGGGATAATAATAACACATTTTGTAAAACTCTCTGAGCGAGTGTTAAGTTGCCGGATGTTGTCATTGTTGTTAAGCCCTAGCCCCTTCCAAGCCCCAGCCCTCTCACCTAGCGGGGCTCTGCACTTCAGGCCCCTTACTCGCCACACGTCCCAGAGGATCTGCTGGTCCCAGTGGAGGCACCGAGGGTGAGCTTTGAAGGGCCTCCTGAGCAGGGACGCACGCTGCAGAGGGCGAGAGGTTCTGGCAGCCCCTTCCTCGTACGGCACGCTCGGCTGTGACACTCCTCCCCTTGCCCTCCGGTCGTCGCTGATCCAGGCTCTCAGCTCCAGGTCCCGGATGGCAATGGCATGCTTGATAATGTCGTCCTGTCTGTCTGTAGAGCAGCCGGTCCGGCAAGTCCAGCTTGACCTCCTTCGTTTGGGCCCTGGCTCTGAGACTGCGTGCCCACCGCCTCTTGAACACAGGTACGTGCAGCCTCGCAGCGGAAGAAGCCAAGACCTGGACGTGCGCCACCTGCTTCCCCTTGCATCGATAGAAGACACGGAGGAGGTAGCCCTGCTGCTCCAAAGTCTCTGGGGGGTTGATGAAGCGGATGACTGGGCTGCCCCCCTCTTCTCTGTCCTGAGCCAGAAGCAGCTGGGGAAGAGGTGAGAATGTTTGTTAGGACCCCCGCTGGGCTCAGATCAACAGGCCAAGAGACTCTCATCCCCCTTGTGCACCAGAAGCAAGGGGATGGAAGAGAGTTACGCGGACAGAACGGCAGGCCTGGATGGAGAGATCCAGATTTAAATCCTCCTTCGATCACAATCTCCATTTAGTGGCCTCTGGCAAGCCACTTCCTCCCAGATGGACCTTCCTTCTAGGACTGTTGTGAGGACAAATGAGTGGGAAAGGAAGGACAGGAGCATCTCTTTGCTGGCTGTAGGAGCTCCGGGCTGGGTTTCTCTTTCTCCTCTGGCGCAGGGTTTCCCCTTAGGCACAAGGGCTTGGTGCAGGCGGAAGGGCGAGAGCCAAGCGCTCTCAGAGCCAGACTACAAGTGACGCCTTACACAGGTTGGACACTTGTCAGCTTCCCTCAAGTTTTGATGGGAAATGTAGGCGCCCTGGTTTTACAGCTTGGCTCTCCATTACAGCTGCAAGTCCAGGATGCCTACATTTCCCCTCAAAACTTGAGGGAAGCTGACAAGTGTCCAACCTGTGTCAGGCGTCACTTGTAGTTTGGCTCTCAGTCCGGGGCCTCTGGCCTGCAGTGAGCCTGCCCCCTAGATCTTGGATTAGCCCCAGCGATAAGAGGTCAAAGGTATCTGTTTTGTGTGTCTGTCAAATGCTTCACTAACGAGTTAGGGACCATAGACTTCACCACCGTGTTGCCTCAAATCCTATCAGTTGCTTTAAGTGTATGCTCCTAGGTGCTACCTGTGCTTCAAGTATGATCCTACTGGGTACTTCTACGTTTTGTAATTTCAGCCCTAGAATTGCTTATGTTCTGTTTCAGAATTTCTTCTACTCTGTGTTGGATTCCTGCTAATGCTCGGTCTTTGTAAACTTATGTTTATTCACCCTATGGCATGGTTTATGGAAATGTAATCTGCCTGGAGTCTCAGTGAGAAAGGCAACCTATAAAAGACATAAGCAGGGGTCATTTCATAGAAAAAGAGCTGGAGGAACTCATTAGCATCACCCATTAGCATATGCCACACCCCTTGACATCATTGGAAGCGTGTCATTAACACATCTCATCTCATAAGTCATAAAATGTGATTTATATACCACCCTTCAAGATGACTTAACACCCACTCAGAGCGGTTTACAAAGTGTGTCATTATTATCCCCACAACAACAAACATCCTGTGAGGGGGTGAGGCTGAGAGAGCTCTGAGAGAGCTGTGACTGACCCAAGGCCACCCAGCTGCCTTCAAGCGGAGGAGCGGGAAATCAAACCCTGTTCTCCAGATTAGAGTCCCACTCTCTTAACCACGACACCAAACTGGCTGTCTCAGCGCCACTCAACTCACAGGGTGATTGTCGTGGGGATAATAATAACACATTTTGTAAAACTCTCTGAGCGAGTGTTAAGTTGCCGGATGTTGTCATTGTTGTTAAGCCCTAGCCCCTTCCAAGCCCCAGCCCTCTCACCTAGCGGGGCTCTGCACTTCAGGCCCCTTACTCGCCACACGTCCCAGAGGATCTGCTGGTCCCAGTGGAGGCACCGAGGGTGAGCTTTGAAGGGCCTCCTGAGCAGGGACGCACGCTGCAGAGGGCGAGAGGTTCTGGCAGCCCCTTCCTCGTACGGCACGCTCGGCTGTGACACTCCTCCCCTTGCCCTCCGGTCGTCGCTGATCCAGGCTCTCAGCTCCAGGTCCCGGATGGCAATGGCATGCTTGATAATGTCGTCCTGTCTGTCTGTAGAGCAGCCGGTCCGGCAAGTCCAGCTTGACCTCCTTCGTTTGGGCCCTGGCTCTGAGACTGCGTGCCCACCGCCTCTTGAACACAGGTACGTGCAGCCTCGCAGCGGAAGAAGCCAAGACCTGGACGTGCGCCACCTGCTTCCCCTTGCATCGATAGAAGACACGGAGGAGGTAGCCCTGCTGCTCCAAAGTCTCTGGGGGGTTGAGGAAGCGGATGACTGGGCTGCCCCCCTCTTCTCTGTCCTGAGCCAGAAGGAGCTGGGGAAGAGGTGAGAATGCTTGTTAGGACCCCCGCTGGGCTCAGATCAACAGGCCAAGAGACTCTCATCCCCCTTGTGCACCAGAAGCACGGGGATGGAAGAGAGTTACGCGGACAGAACGGCAGGCCTGGATGGAGAGATCCAGATTTAAATCCTCCTTCGATCACAATCTCCATTTAGTGGCCTCTGGCAAGCCACTTCCTCCCAGATGGACCTTCCTTCTAGGACTGTTGTGAGGACAAATGAGTGGGAAAGGAAGGACAGGAGCATCTCTTTGCTGGCTGAAGGAGCTCCGGGCTGGGTTTCTCTTTCTCCTCTGGCGCAGGGTTTCCCCTTAGGCACAAGGGCTTGGTGCAGGCGGAAGGGCGAGAGCCAAGCGCTCTCAGAGCCAGACTACAAGTGACGCCTTACACAGGTTGGACACTTGTCAGCTTCCCTCAAGTTTTGATGGGAAATGTAGGCGCCCTGGTTTTACAGCTTGGCTCTCCATTACAGCTGCAAGACCAGGATGCCTACATTTCCCCTCAAAACTTGAGGGAAGCTGACAAGTGTCCAACCTGTGTCAGGCGTCACTTGTAGTTTGGCTCTCAGTCCGGGGCCTCTGGCCTGCAGTGAGCCTGCCCCCTAGATCTTGGATTAGCCCCAGCGATAAGAGGTCAACGGTATCTGTTTTGTGTGTCTGTCAAATGCTTCACTAACGAGTTAGGGACCATAGACTTCACCACCGTGTTGCCTCAAATCCTATCAGTTGCTTTAAGTGTATGCTCCTAGGTGCTACCTGTGCTTCAAGTATGATCCTACTGGGTACTTCTACGTTTTGTAATTTCAGCCCTAGAATTGCTTATGTTCTGTTTCAGAATTTCTTCTACTCTGTGTTGGATTCCTGCTAATGCTCGGTCTTTGTAAACTTATGTTTATTCACCCTATGGCATGGTTTATGGAAATGTAATCTGCCTGGAGTCTCAGTGAGAAAGGCAACCTATAAAAGACATAAGCAGGGGTCATTTCA
This sequence comes from Eublepharis macularius, assembly GCF_028583425.1. Lineage (NCBI taxonomy): Eukaryota > Metazoa > Chordata > Lepidosauria > Squamata > Eublepharidae > Eublepharis > Eublepharis macularius. The sequence goes on from NC_072792.1 coordinate 186,776,556, forward strand.
TAGAAAAAGAGCTGGAGGAACTCATTAGCATCACCCATTAGCATATGCCACACCCCTTGACATCATTGGAAGCGTGTCATTAACACATCTCATCTCATAAGTCATAAAATGTGATTTATATACCACCCTTCAAGATGACTTAACACCCACTCAGAGCGGTTTACAAAGTGTGTCATTATTATCCCCACAACAACAAACATCCTGTGAGGGGGTGAGGCTGAGAGAGCTCTGAGAGAGCTGTGACTGACCCAAGGCCACCCAGCTGGCTTCAAGCGGAGGAGCGGGAAATCAAACCCTGTTCTCCAGATTAGAGTCCCACTCTCTTAACCACGACACCAAACTGGCTGTCTCAGCGCCACTCAACTCACAGGCTGATTGTCGTGGGGATAATAATAACACATTTTGTAAAACTCTCTGAGCGAGTGTTAAGTTGCCGGATGTTGTCATTGTTGTTAAGCCCTAGCCCCTTCCAAGCCCCAGCCCTCTCACCTAGCGGGGCTCTGCACTTCAGGCCCCTTACTCGCCACACGTCCCAGAGGATCTGCTGGTCCCAGTGGAGGCACCGAGGGTGAGCTTTGAAGGGCCTCCTGAGCAGGGACGCACGCTGCAGAGGGCGAGAGGTTCTGGCAGCCCCTTCCTCGTACGGCACGCTCGGCTGTGACACTCCTCCCCTTGCCCTCCGGTCGTCGCTGATCCAGGCTCTCAGCTCCAGGTCCCGGATGGCAATGGCATGCTTGATAATGTCGTCCTGTCTGTCTGTAGAGCAGCCGGTCCGGCAAGTCCAGCTTGACCTCCTTCGGTTGGGCCCTGGCTCTGAGACTGCGTGCCCACCGCCTCTTGAACACAGGTACGTGCAGCCTCGCAGCGGAAGAAGCCAAGACCTGGACGTGCGCCACCTGCTTCCCCTTGCATCGATAGAAGACACGGAGGAGGTAGCCCTGCTGCTCCAAAGTCTCTGGGGGGTTGAGGAAGCGGATGACTGGGCTGCCCCCCTCTTCTCTGTCCTGAGCCAGAAGGAGCTGGGGAAGAGGTGAGAATGCTTGTTAGGACCCCCGCTGGGCTCAGATCAACAGGCCAAGAGACTCTCATCCCCCTTGTGCACCAGAAGCACGGGGATGGAAGAGAGTTACGCGGACAGAACGGCAGGCCTGGATGGAGAGATCCAGATTTAAATCCTCCTTCGATCACAATCTCCATTTAGTGGCCTCTGGCAAGCCACTTCCTCCCAGATGGACCTTCCTTCTAGGACTGTTGTGAGGACAAATGAGTGGGAAAGGAAGGACAGGAGCATCTCTTTGCTGGCTGAAGGAGCTCCGGGCTGGGTTTCTCTTTCTCCTCTGGCGCAGGGTTTCCCCTTAGGCACAAGGGCTTGGTGCAGGCGGAAGGGCGAGAGCCAAGCGCTCTCAGAGCCAGACTACAAGTGACGCCTTACACAGGTTGGACACTTGTCAGCTTCCCTCAAGTTTTGATGGGAAATGTAGGCGCCCTGGTTTTACAGCTTGGCTCTCCATTACAGCTGCAAGACCAGGATGCCTACATTTCCCCTCAAAACTTGAGGGAAGCTGACAAGTGTCCAACCTGTGTCAGGTGTCACTTGTAGTTTGGCTCTCAGTCCGGGGCCTCTGGCCTGCAGTGAGCCTGCCCCCTAGATCTTGGATTAGCCCCAGCGATAAGAGGTCAACGGTATCTGTTTTGTGTGTCTGTCAAATGCTTCACTAACGAGTTAGGGACCATAGACTTCACCACCGTGTTGCCTCAAATCCTATCAGTTGCTTTAAGTGTATGCTCCTAGGTGCTACCTGTGCTTCAAGTATGATCCTACTGGGTACTTCTATGTTGTCTATTGTCAGCCCTAGAATTGCTTATGTTCTGTTTCAGAATTTCTTCTACTCTGTGTTGGATTCCTGCTAATGCTCGGTCTTTGTAAACTTATGTTTATTCACCCTATGGCATGGTTTATGGAAATGTAATCTGCCTGGAGTCTCAGTGAGAAAGGCAACCTATAAAAGACATAAGCAGGGGTCACTTCATAGAAAAAGAGCTGGAGGAACTCATTAGCATCACCCATTAGCATATGCCACACCCCTTGACATCATTGGAAGCGTGTCATTAACACATCTCATCTCATAAATCATAAAATGTGATTTATATACCACCCTTCAAGATGACTTAACACCCACTCAGAGCGGTTTACAAAGTGTGTCATTATTATCCCCACAACAACAAACATCCTGTGAGGGGGTGAGGCTGAGAGAGCTCTGAGAGAGCTGTGACTGACCCAAGGCCACCCAGCTGGCTTCAAGCGGAGGAGCGGGAAATCAAACCCTGTTCTCCAGATTAGAGTCCCACTCTCTTAACCACGACACCAAACTGGCTGTCTCAGCGCCACTCAACTCACAGGGTGATTGTCGTGGGGATAATAATAACACATTTTGTAAAACTCTCTGAGCGAGTGTTAAGTTGCCGGATGTTGTCATTGTTGTTAAGCCCTAGCCCCTTCCAAGCCCCAGCCCTCTCACCTAGCGGGGCTCTGCACTTCAGGCCCCTTACTCGCCACACGTCCCAGAGGATCTGCTGGTCCCAGTGGAGGCACCGAGGGTGAGCTTTGAAGGGCCTCCTGAGCAGGGACGCACGCTGCAGAGGGCGAGAGGTTCTGGCAGCCCCTTCCTCGTACGACAGGCTCGGCTGTGACACTCCTCCCCTTGCCCTCCGGTCATCGCTGATCCAGGCTCTCAGCTCCAGGTCCCGGATGGCAATGGCATGCTTGATAATGTCGTCCTGTCTGTCTGTAGAGCAGCCAGTCCGGCAAGTCCAGCTTGACCTCCTTCGTTTGGGCCCTGGCTCTGAGACTGCGTGCCCACCGCCTCTTGAACACAGGTACGTGCAGCCTCGCAGCGGAAGAAGCCAAGACCTGGACGTGCGCCACCTGCTTCCCCTTGCATCGATAGAAGACACGGAGGAGGTAGCCCTGCTGCTCCAAAGTCTCTGGGGGGTTGAGGAAGCGGATGACTGGGCTGCCCCCCTCTTCTCTGTCCTGAGCCAGAAGCAGCTGGGGAAGAGGTGAGAATGCTTGTTAGGACCCCCGCTGGGCTCAGATCAACAGGCCAAGAGACTCTCATCCCCCTTGTGCACCAGAAGCACGGGGATGGAAGAGAGTTACGCGGACAGAACGGCAGGCCTGGATGGAGAGATCCAGATTTAAATCCTCCTTCGATCACAATCTCCATTTAGTGGCCTCTGGCAAGCCACTTCCTCCCAGATGGACCTTCCTTCTAGGACTGTTGTGAGGACAAATGAGTGGGAAAGGAAGGACAGGAGCATCTCTTTGCTGGCTGAACGAGCTCCGGGCTGGGTTTCTCTTTCTCCTCTGGCGCAGGGTTTCCCCTTAGGCACAAGGGCTTGGTGCAGGCGGAAGGGCGAGAGCCAAGCGCTCTCAGAGCCAGACTACAAGTGACGCCTTACACAGGTTGGACACTTGTCAGCTTCCCTCAAGTTTTGATGGGAAATGTAGGCGCCCTGGTTTTACAGCTTGGCTCTCCATTACAGCTACAAGACCAGGATGCCTACATTTCCCATCAACACTTGAGGGAAGCTGACAAGTGTCCAACCTGTGTCAGGCGTCACTTGTAGTTTGGCTCTCAGTCCGGGGCCTCTGGCCTGCAGTGAGCCTGCCCCCTAGATCTTGGATTAGCCCCAGCGATAAGAGGTCAACGGTATCTGTTTTGTGTGTCTGTCAAATGCTTCACTAACGAGTTAGGGACCATAGACTTCACCACCGTGTTGCCTCAAATCCTATCAGTTGCTTTAAGTGTATGCTCCTAGGTGCTACCTGTGCTTCAAGTATGATCCTACTGGGTACTTCTACGTTTTGTAATGTCAGCCCTAGAATTGCTTATGTTCTGTTTCAGAATTTCTTCTACTCTGTGTTGGATTCCTGCTAATGCTCGGTCTTTGTAAACTTATGTTTATTCACCCTATGGCATGGTTTATGGAAATGTAATCTGCCTGGAGTCTCAGTGAGAAAGGCAACCTATAAAAGACATAAGCAGGGGTCACTTCATAGAAAAAGAGCTAGAGGAACTCATTAGCATCACCCATTAGCATATGCCACACCCCTTGACATCATTGGAAGCGTGTCATTAACACATCTCATCTCATAAATCATAAAATGTGATTTATATACCACCCTTCAAGATGACTTAACACCCACTCAGAGCGGTTTACAAAGTGTGTCATTATTATCCCCACAACAACAAACATCCTGTGAGGGGGTGAGGCTGAGAGAGCTCTGAGAGAGCTGTGACTGACCCAAGGCCACCCAGCTGGCTTCAAGCGGAGGAGCGGGAAATCAAACCCTGTTCTCCAGATTAGTGTCCCACTCTCTTAACCACGACACCAAACTGGCTGTCTCAGCGCCACTCAACTCACAGGCTGATTGTCGTGGGGATAATTATAACACATTTTGTAAAACTCTCTGAGCGAGTGTTAAGTTGCCGGATGTTGTCATTGTTGTTAAGCCCTAGCCCCTTCCAAGCCCCAGCCCTCTCACCTAGCGGGGCTCTGCACTTCAGGCCCCTTACTCGCCACACGTCCCAGAGGATCTGCTGGTCCCAGTGGAGGCACCGAGGGTGAGCTTTGAAGGGCCTCCTGAGCAGGGACGCACGCTGCAGAGGGCGAGAGGTTCTGGCAGCCCCTTCCTCGTACGGCACGCTCGGCTGTGACACTCCTCCCCTTGCCCTCCGGTCGTCGCTGATCCAGGCTCTCAGCTCCAGGTCCCGGATGGCAATGGCATGCTTGATAATGTCGTCCTGTCTGTCTGTAGAGCAGCCGGTCCGGCAAGTCCAGCTTGACCTCCTTCGGTTGGGCCCTGGCTCTGAGACTGCGTGCCCACCGCCTCTTGAACACAGGTACGTGCAGCCTCGCAGCGGAAGAAGCCAAGACCTGGACGTGCGCCACCTGCTTCCCCTTGCATCGATAGAAGACACGGAGGAGGTAGCCCTGCAGCTCCAAAGTCTCTGGGGGGTTGAGGAAGCGGATGACTGGGCTGCCCCCCTCTTCTCTGTCCTGAGCCAGAAGGAGCTGGGGAAGAGGTGAGAATGCTTGTTAGGACCCCCGCTGGGCTCAGATCAACAGGCCAAGAGACTCTCATCCCCCTTGTGCACCAGAAGCACGGGGATGGAAGAGAGTTACGCGGACAGAACGGCAGGCCTGGATGGAGAGATCCAGATTTAAATCCTCCTTCGATCACAATCTCCATTTAGTGGCCTCTGGCAAGCCACTTCCTCCCAGATGGACCTTCCTTCTAGGACTGTTGTGAGGACAAATGAGTGGGAAAGGAAGGACAGGAGCATCTCTTTGCTGGCTGAAGGAGCTCCGGGCTGGGTTTCTCTTTCTCCTCTGGCGCAGGGTTTCCCCTTAGGCACAAGGGCTTGGTGCAGGCGGAAGGGCGAGAGCCAAGCGCTCTCAGAGCCAGACTACAAGTGACGCCTTACACAGGTTGGACACTTGTCAGCTTCCCTCAAGTTTTGATGGGAAATGTAGGCGCCCTGGTTTTACAGCTTGGCTCTCCATTACAGCTGCAAGACCAGGATGCCTACATTTCCCCTCAAAACTTGAGGGAAGCTGACAAGTGTCCAACCTGTGTCAGGCGTCACTTGTAGTTTGGCTCTCAGTCCGGGGCCTCTGGCCTGCAGTGAGCCTGCCCCCTAGATCTTGGATTAGCCCCAGCGATAAGAGGTCAACGGTATCTGTTTTGTGTGTCTGTCAAATGCTTCACTAACGAGTTAGGGACCATAGACTTCACCACCGTGTTGCCTCAAATCCTATCAGTTGCTTTAAGTGTATGCTCCTAGGTGCTACCTGTGCTTCAAGTATGATCCTACTGGGTACTTCTATGTTGTCTATTGTCAGCCCTAGAATTGCTTATGTTCTGTTTCAGAATTTCTTCTACTCTGTGTTGGATTCCTGCTAATGCTCGGTCTTTGTAAACTTATGTTTATTCACCCTATGGCATGGTTTATGGAAATGTAATCTGCCTGGAGTCTCAGTGAGAAAGGCAACCTATAAAAGACATAAGCAGGGGTCACTTCATAGAAAAAGAGCTGGAGGAACTCATTAGCATCACCCATTAGCATATGCCACACCCCTTGACATCATTGGAAGCGTGTCATTAACACATCTCATCTCATAAATCATAAAATGTGATTTATATACCACCCTTCAAGATGACTTAACACCCACTCAGAGCGGTTTACAAAGTGTGTCATTATTATCCCCACAACAACAAACATCCTGTGAGGGGGTGAGGCTGAGAGAGCTCTGAGAGAGCTGTGACTGACCCAAGGCCACCCAGCTGGCTTCAAGCGGAGGAGCGGGAAATCAAACCCTGTTCTCCAGATTAGAGTCCCACTCTCTTAACCACGACACCAAACTGGCTGTCTCAGCGCCACTCAACTCACAGGGTGATTGTCGTGGGGATAATAATAACACATTTTGTAAAACTCTCTGAGCGAGTGTTAAGTTGCCGGATGTTGTCATTGTTGTTAAGCCCTAGCCCCTTCCAAGCCCCAGCCCTCTCACCTAGCGGGGCTCTGCACTTCAGGCCCCTTACTCGCCACAGGTCCCAGAGGATCTGCTGGTCCCAGTGGAGGCACCGAGGGTGAGCTTTGAAGGGCCTCCTGAGCAGGGACGCACGCTGCAGAGGGCGAGAGGTTCTGGCAGCCCCTTCCTCGTACGGCACGCTCGGCTGTGACACTCCTCCCCTTGCCCTCCGGTCGTCGCTGATCCAGGCTCTCAGCTCCAGGTCCCGGATGGCAATGGCATGCTTGATAATGTCGTCCTGTCCGTCTGTAGAGCAGCCGGTCCGGCAAGTCCAGCTTGACCTCCTTCGTTTGGGCCCTGGCTCTGAGACTGCGTGCCCACCGCCTCTTGAACACAGGTACGTGCAGCCTCGCAGCGGAAGAAGCCAAGACCTGGACGTGCGCCACCTGCTTCCCCTTGCATCGATAGAAGACACGGAGGAGGTAGCCCTGCTGCTCCAAAGTCTCTGGGGGGTTGAGGAAGCGGATGACTGGGCTGCCCCCCTCTTCTCTGTCCTGAGCCAGAAGCAGCTGGGGAAGAGGTGAGAATGCTTGTTAGGACCCCCGCTGGGCTCAGATCAACAGGCCAAGAGACTCTCATCCCCCTTGTGCACCAGAAGCACGGGGATGGAAGAGAGTTACGCGGACAGAACGGCAGGCCTGGATGGAGAGATCCAGATTTAAATCCTCCTTCGATCACAATCTCCATTTAGTGGCCTCTGGCAAGCCACTTCCTCCCAGATGGACCTTCCTTCTAGGACTGTTGTGAGGACAAATGAGTGGGAAAGGAAGGACAGGAGCATCTCTTTGCTGGCTGAACGAGCTCCGGGCTGGGTTTCTCTTTCTCCTCTGGCGCAGGGTTTCCCCTTAGGCACAAGGGCTTGGTGCAGGCGGAAGGGCGAGAGCCAAGCGCTCTCAGAGCCAGACTACAAGTGACGCCTTACACAGGTTGGACACTTGTCAGCTTCCCTCAAGTTTTGATGGGAAATGTAGGCGCCCTGGTTTTACAGCTTGGCTCTCCATTACAGCTGCAAGTCCAGGATGCCTACATTTCCCCTCAAAACTTGAGGGAAGCTGACAAGTGTCCAACCTGTGTCAGGCGTCACTTGTAGTTTGGCTCTCAGTCCGGGGCCTCTGGCCTGCAGTGAGCCTGCCCCCTAGATCTTGGATTAGCCCCAGCGATAAGAGGTCAACGGTATCTGTTTTGTGTGTCTGTCAAATGCTTCACTAACGAGTTAGGGACCATAGACTTCACCACCGTGTTGCCTCAAATCCTATCAGTTGCTTTAAGTGTATGCTCCTAGGTGCTACCTGTGCTTCAAGTATGATCCTACTGGGTACTTCTACGGTGTCTATTGTCAGCCCTAGAATTGCTTATGTTCTGTTTCAGAATTTCTTCTACTCTGTGTTGGATTCCTGCTAATGCTCGGTCTTTGTAAACTTATGTTTATTCACCCTATGGCATGGTTTATGGAAATGTAATCTGCCTGGAGTCTCAGTGAGAAAGGCAACCTATAAAAGACATAAGCAGGGGTCACTTCATAGAAAAAGAGCTGGAGGAACTCATTAGCATCACCCATTAGCATATGCCACACCCCTTGACATCATTGGAAGCGTGTCATTAACACATCTCATCTCATAAATCATAAAATGTGATTTATATACCACCCTTCAAGATGACTTAACACCCACTCAGAGCGGTTTACAAAGTGTGTCATTATTATCCCCACAACAACAAACATCCTGTGAGGGGGTGAGGCTGAGAGAGCTCTGAGAGAGCTGTGACTGACCCAAGGCCACCCAGCTGGCTTCAAGCGGAGGAGCGGGAAATCAAACCCTGTTCTCCAGATTAGAGTCCCACTCTCTTAACCACGACACCAAACTGGCTGTCTCAGCGCCACTCAACGCACAGGGTGATTGTCGTGGGGATAATAATAACACATTTTGTAAAACTCTCTGAGCGAGTGTTAAGTTGCCGGATGTTGTCATTGTTGTTAAGCCCTAGCCCCTTCCAAGCCCCAGCCCTCTCACCTAGCGGGGCTCTGCACTTCAGGCCCCTTACTCGCCACAGGTCCCAGAGGATCTGCTGGTCCCAGTGGAGGCACCGAGGGTGAGCTTTGAAGGGCCTCCTGAGCAGGGACGCACGCTGCAGAGGGCGAGAGGTTCTGGCAGCCCCTTCCTCGTACGGCACGCTCGGCTGTGACACTCCTCCCCTTGCCCTCCGGTCGTCGCTGATCCAGGCTCTCAGCTCCAGGTCCCGGATGGCAATGGCATGCTTGATAATGTCGTCCTGTCCGTCTGTAGAGCAGCCGGTCCGGCAAGTCCAGCTTGACCTCCTTCGTTTGGGCCCTGGCTCTGAGACTGCGTGCCCACCGCCTCTTGAACACAGGTACGTGCAGCCTCGCAGCGGAAGAAGCCAAGACCTGGACGTGCGCCACCTGCTTCCCCTTGCATCGATAGAAGACACGGAGGAGGTAGCCCTGCTGCTCCAAAGTCTCTGGGGGGTTGAGGAAGCGGATGACTGGGCTGCCCCCCTCTTCTCTGTCCTGAGCCAGAAGCAGCTGGGGAAGAGGTGAGAATGCTTGTTAGGACCCCCGCTGGGCTCAGATCAACAGGCCAAGAGACTCTCATCCCCCTTGTGCACCAGAAGCACGGGGATGGAAGAGAGTTACGCGGACAGAACGGCAGGCCTGGATGGAGAGATCCAGATTTAAATCCTCCTTCGATCACAATCTCCATTTAGTGGCCTCTGGCAAGCCACTTCCTCCCAGATGGACCTTCCTTCTAGGACTGTTGTGAGGACAAATGAGTGGGAAAGGAAGGACAGGAGCATCTCTTTGCTGGCTGAAGGAGCTCCGGGCTGGGTTTCTCTTTCTCCTCTGGCGCAGGGTTTCCCCTTAGGCACAAGGGCTTGGTGCAGGCGGAAGGGCGAGAGCCAAGCGCTCTCAGAGCCAGACTACAAGTGACGCCTTACACAGGTTGGACACTTGTCAGCTTCCCTCAAGTTTTGATGGGAAATGTAGGCGCCCTGGTTTTACAGCTTGGCTCTCCATTACAGCTGCAAGACCAGGATGCCTACATTTCCCCTCAAAACTTGAGGGAAGCTGACAAGTGTCCAACCTGTGTCAGGCGTCACTTGTAGTTTGGCTCTCAGTCCGGGGCCTCTGGCCTGCAGTGAGCCTGCCCCCTAGATCTTGGATTAGCCCCAGCGATAAGAGGTCAACGGTATCTGTTTTGTGTGTCTGTCAAATGCTTCACTAACGAGTTAGGGACCATAGACTTCACCACCGTGTTGCCTCAAATCCTATCAGTTGCTTTAAGTGTATGCTCCTAGGTGCTACCTGTGCTTCAAGTATGATCCTACTGGGTACTTCTACGGTGTCTATTGTCAGCCCTAGAATTGCTTATGTTCTGTTTCAGAATTTCTTCTACTCTGTGTTGGATTCCTGCTAATGCTCGGTCTTTGTAAACTTATGTTTATTCACCCTATGGCATGGTTTATGGAAATGTAATCTGCCTGGAGTCTCAGTGAGAAAGGCAACCTATAAAAGACATAAGCAGGGGTCACTTCATAGAAAAAGAGCTGGAGGAACTCATTAGCATCACCCATTAGCATATGCCACACCCCTTGACATCATTGGAAGCGTGTCATTAACACATCTCATCTCATAAGTCATAAAATGTGATTTATATACCACCCTTCAAGATGACTTAACACCCACTCAGAGCGGTTTACAAAGTGTGTCATTATTATCCCCACAACAACAAACATCCTGTGAGGGGGTGAGGCTGAGAGAGCTCTGAGAGAGCTGTGACTGACCCAAGGCCACCCAGCTGGCTTCAAGCGGAGGAGCGGGAAATCAAACCCTGTTCTCCAGACTAGAGTCCCACTCTCTTAACCACGACACCAAACTGGCTGTCTCAGCGCCACTCAACGCACAGGCTGATTGTCGTGGGGATAATAATAACACATTTTGTAAAACTCTCTGAGCGAGTGTTAAGTTGCCGGATGTTGTCATTGTTGTTAAGCCCTAGCCCCTTCCAAGCCCCAGCCCTCTCACCTAGCGGGGCTCTGCACTTCAGGCCCCTTACTCGCCACAGGTCCCAGAGGATCTGCTGGTCCCAGTGGAGGCACCGAGGGTGAGCTTTGAAGGGCCTCCTGAGCAGGGACGCACGCTGCAGAGGGCGAGAGGTTCTGGCAGCCCCTTCCTCGTACGGCACGCTCGGCTGTGACACTCCTCCCCTTGCCCTCCGGTCGTCGCTGATCCAGGCTCTCAGCTCCAGGTCCCGGATGGCAATGGCATGCTTGATAATGTCGTCCTGTCCGTCTGTAGAGCAGCCGGTCCGGCAAGTCCAGCTTGACCTCCTTCGTTTGGGCCCTGGCTCTGAGACTGCGTGCCCACCGCCTCTTGAACACAGGTACGTGCAGCCTCGCAGCGGAAGAAGCCAAGACCTGGACGTGCGCCACCTGCTTCCCCTTGCATCGATAGAAGACACGGAGGAGGTAGCCCTGCTGCTCCAAAGTCTCTGGGGGGTTGAGGAAGCGGATGACTGGGCTGCCCCCCTCTTCTCTGTCCTGAGCCAGAAGCAGCTGGGGAAGAGGTGAGAATGCTTGTTAGGACCCCCGCTGGGCTCAGATCAACAGGCCAAGAGACTCTCATCCCCCTTGTGCACCAGAAGCACGGGGATGGAAGAGAGTTACGCGGACAGAACGGCAGGCCTGGATGGAGAGATCCAGATTTAAATCCTCCTTTGATCACAATCTCCATTTAGTGGCCTCTGGCAAGCCACTTCCTCCCAGATGGACCTTCCTTCTAGGACTGTTGTGAGGACAAATGAGTGGGAAAGGAAGGACAGGAGCATCTCTTTGCTGGCTGAACGAGCTCCGGGCTGGGTTTCTCTTTCTCCTCTGGCGCAGGGTTTCCCCTTAGGCACAAGGGCTTGGTGCAGGCGGAAGGGCGAGAGCCAAGCGCTCTCAGAGCCAGACTACAAGTGACGCCTTACACAGGTTGGACACTTGTCAGCTTCCCTCAAGTTTTGATGGGAAATGTAGGCGCCCTGGTTTTACAGCTTGGCTCTCCATTACAGCTGCAAGTCCAGGATGCCTACATTTCCCCTCAAAACTTGAGGGAAGCTGACAAGTGTCCAACCTGTGTCAGGCGTCACTTGTAGTTTGGCTCTCAGTCCGGGGCCTCTGGCCTGCAGTGAGCCTGCCCCCTAGATCTTGGATTAGCCCCAGCGATAAGAGGTCAACGGTATCTGTTTTGTGTGTCTGTCAAATGCTTCACTAACGAGTTAGGGACCATAGACTTCACCACCGTGTTGCCTCAAATCCTATCAGTTGCTTTAAGTGTATGCTCCTAGGTGCTACCTGTGCTTCAAGTATGATCCTACTGGGTACTTCTACGGTGTCTATTGTCAGCCCTAGAATTGCTTATGTTCTGTTTCAGAATTTCTTCTACTCTGTGTTGGATTCCTGCTAATGCTCGGTCTTTGTAAACTTATGTTTATTCACCCTATGGCATGGTTTATGGAAATGTAATCTGCCTGGAGTCTCAGTGAGAAAGGCAACCTATAAAAGACATAAGCAGGGGTCACTTCATAGAAAAAGAGCTGGAGGAACTCATTAGCATCACCCATTAGCATATGCCACACCCCTTGACATCATTGGAAGCGTGTCATTAACACATCTCATCTCATAAATCATAAAATGTGATTTATATACCACCCTTCAAGATGACTTAACACCCACTCAGAGCGGTTTACAAAGTGTGTCATTATTATCCCCACAACAACAAACATCCTGTGAGGGGGTGAGGCTGAGAGAGCTCTGAGAGAGCTGTGACTGACCCAAGGCCACCCAGCTGGCTTCAAGCGGAGGAGCGGGAAATCAAACCCTGTTCTCCAGATTAGAGTCCCACTCTCTTAACCACGACACCAAACTGGCTGTCTCAGCGCCACTCAACGCACAGGGTGATTGTCGTGGGGATAATAATAACACATTTTGTAAAACTCTCTGAGCGAGTGTTAAGTTGCCGGATGTTGTCATTGTTGTTAAGCCCTAGCCCCTTCCAAGCCCCAGCCCTCTCACCTAGCGGGGCTCTGCACTTCAGGCCCCTTACTCGCCACAGGTCCCAGAGGATCTGCTGGTCCCAGTGGAGGCACCGAGGGTGAGCTTTGAAGGGCCTCCTGAGCAGGGACGCACGCTGCAGAGGGCGAGAGGTTCTGGCAGCCCCTTCCTCGTACGGCACGCTCGGCTGTGACACTCCTCCCCTTGCCCTCCGGTCGTCGCTGATCCAGGCTCTCAGCTCCAGGTCCCGGATGGCAATGGCATGCTTGATAATGTCGTCCTGTCCGTCTGTAGAGCAGCCGGTCCGGCAAGTCCAGCTTGACCTCCTTCGTTTGGGCCCTGGCTCTGAGACTGCGTGCCCACCGCCTCTTGAACACAGGTACGTGCAGCCTCGCAGCGGAAGAAGCCAAGACCTGGACGTGCGCCACCTGCTTCCCCTTGCATCGATAGAAGACACGGAGGAGGTAGCCCTGCTGCTCCAAAGTCTCTGGGGGGTTGAGGAAGCGGATGACTGGGCTGCCCCCCTCTTCTCTGTCCTGAGCCAGAAGCAGCTGGGGAAGAGGTGAGAATGCTTGTTAGGACCCCCGCTGGGCTCAGATCAACAGGCCAAGAGACTCTCATCCCCCTTGTGCACCAGAAGCACGGGGATGGAAGAGAGTTACGCGGACAGAACGGCAGGCCTGGATGGAGAGATCCAGATTTAAATCCTCCTTCGATCACAATCTCCATTTAGTGGCCTCTGGCAAGCCACTTCCTCCCAGATGGACCTTCCTTCTAGGACTGTTGTGAGGACAAATGAGTGGGAAAGGAAGGACAGGAGCATCTCTTTGCTGGCTGAACGAGCTCCGGGCTGGGTTTCTCTTTCTCCTCTGGCGCAGGGTTTCCCCTTAGGCACAAGGGCTTGGTGCAGGCGGAAGGGCGAGAGCCAAGCGCTCTCAGAGCCAGACTACAAGTGACGCCTTACACAGGTTGGACACTTGTCAGCTTCCCTCAAGTTTTGATGGGAAATGTAGGCGCCCTGGTTTTACAGCTTGGCTCTCCATTACAGCTGCAAGACCAGGATGCCTACATTTCCCATCAAAACTTGAGGGAAGCTGACAAGTGTCCAACCTGTGTCAGGCGTCACTTGTAGTTTGGCTCTCAGTCCGGGGCCTCTGGCCTGCAGTGAGCCTGCCCCCTAGATCTTGGATTAGCCCCAGCGATAAGAGGTCAACGGTATCTGTTTTGTGTGTCTGTCAAATGCTTCACTAACGAGTTAGGGACCATAGACTTCACCACCGTGTTGCCTCAAATCCTATCAGTTGCTTTAAGTGTATGCTCCTAGGTGCTACCTGTGCTTCAAGTATGATCCTACTGGGTACTTCTACGGTGTCTATTGTCAGCCCTAGAATTGCTTATGTTCTGTTTCAGAATTTCTTCTACTCTGTGTTGGATTCCTGCTAATGCTCGGTCTTTGTAAACTTATGTTTATTCACCCTATGGCATGGTTTATGGAAATGTAATCTGCCTGGAGTCTCAGTGAGAAAGGCAACCTATAAAAGACATAAGCAGGGGTCACTTCATAGAAAAAGAGCTGGAGGAACTCATTAGCATCACCCATTAGCATATGCCACACCCCTTGACATCATTGGAAGCGTGTCATTAACACATCTCATCTCATAAGTCATAAAATGTGATTTATATACCACCCTTCAAGATGACTTAACACCCACTCAGAGCAGTTTACAAAGTGTGTCATTATTATCCCCACAACAACAAACATCCTGTGAGGGGGTGAGGCTGAGAGAGCTCTGAGAGAGCTGTGACTGACCCAAGGCCACCCAGCTGGCTTCAAGCGGAGGAGCGGGAAATCAAACCCTGTTCTCCAGACTAGAGTCCCACTCTCTTAACCACGACACCAAACTGGCTGTCTCAGCGCCACTCAACGCACAGGCTGATTGTCGTGGGGATAATAATAACACATTTTGTAAAACTCTCTGAGCGAGTGTTAAGTTGCCGGATGTTGTCATTGTTGTTAAGCCCTAGCCCCTTCCAAGCCCCAGCCCTCTCACCTAGCGGGGCTCTGCACTTCAGGCCCCTTACTCGCCACAGGTCCCAGAGGATCTGCTGGTCCCAGTGGAGGCACCGAGGGTGAGCTTTGAAGGGCCTCCTGAGCAGGGACGCACGCTGCAGAGGGCGAGAGGTTCTGGCAGCCCCTTCCTCGTACGGCACGCTCGGCTGTGACACTCCTCCCCTTGCCCTCCGGTCGTCGCTGATCCAGGCTCTCAGCTCCAGGTCCCGGATGGCAATGGCATGCTTGATAATGTCGTCCTGTCCGTCTGTAGAGCAGCCGGTCCGGCAAGTCCAGCTTGACCTCCTTCGTTTGGGCCCTGGCTCTGAGACTGCGTGCCCACCGCCTCTTGAACACAGGTACGTGCAGCCTCGCAGCGGAAGAAGCCAAGACCTGGACGTGCGCCACCTGCTTCCCCTTGCATCGATAGAAGACACGGAGGAGGTAGCCCTGCTGCTCCAAAGTCTCTGGGGGGTTGAGGAAGCGGATGACTGGGCTGCCCCCCTCTTCTCTGTCCTGAGCCAGAAGCAGCTGGGGAAGAGGTGAGAATGCTTGTTAGGACCCCCGCTGGGCTCAGATCAACAGGCCAAGAGACTCTCATCCCCCTTGTGCACCAGAAGCACGGGGATGGAAGAGAGTTACGCGGACAGAACGGCAGGCCTGGATGGAGAGATCCAGATTTAAATCCTCCTTTGATCACAATCTCCATTTAGTGGCCTCTGGCAAGCCACTTCCTCCCAGATGGACCTTCCTTCTAGGACTGTTGTGAGGACAAATGAGTGGGAAAGGAAGGACAGGAGCATCTCTTTGCTGGCTGAACGAGCTCCGGGCTGGGTTTCTCTTTCTCCTCTGGCGCAGGGTTTCCCCTTAGGCACAAGGGCTTGGTGCAGGCGGAAGGGCGAGAGCCAAGCGCTCTCAGAGCCAGACTACAAGTGACGCCTTACACAGGTTGGACACTTGTCAGCTTCCCTCAAGTTTTGATGGGAAATGTAGGCGCCCTGGTTTTACAGCTTGGCTCTCCATTACAGCTGCAAGTCCAGGATGCCTACATTTCCCCTCAAAACTTGAGGGAAGCTGACAAGTGTCCAACCTGTGTCAGGCGTCACTTGTAGTTTGGCTCTCAGTCCGGGGCCTCTGGCCTGCAGTGAGCCTGCCCCCTAGATCTTGGATTAGCCCCAGCGATAAGAGGTCAACGGTATCTGTTTTGTGTGTCTGTCAAATGCTTCACTAACGAGTTAGGGACCATAGACTTCACCACCGTGTTGCCTCAAATCCTATCAGTTGCTTTAAGTGTATGCTCCTAGGTGCTACCTGTGCTTCAAGTATGATCCTACTGGGTACTTCTACGGTGTCTATTGTCAGCCCTAGAATTGCTTATGTTCTGTTTCAGAATTTCTTCTACTCTGTGTTGGATTCCTGCTAATGCTCGGTCTTTGTAAACTTATGTTTATTCACCCTATGGCATGGTTTATGGAAATGTAATCTGCCTGGAGTCTCAGTGAGAAAGGCAACCTATAAAAGACATAAGCAGGGGTCACTTCATAGAAAAAGAGCTGGAGGAACTCATTAGCATCACCCATTAGCATATGCCACACCCCTTGACATCATTGGAAGCGTGTCATTAACACATCTCATCTCATAAATCATAAAATGTGATTTATATACCACCCTTCAAGATGACTTAACACCCACTCAGAGCGGTTTACAAAGTGTGTCATTATTATCCCCACAACAACAAACATCCTGTGAGGGGGTGAGGCTGAGAGAGCTCTGAGAGAGCTGTGACTGACCCAAGGCCACCCAGCTGGCTTCAAGCGGAGGAGCGGGAAATCAAACCCTGTTCTCCAGATTAGAGTCCCACTCTCTTAACCACGACACCAAACTGGCTGTCTCAGCGCCACTCAACGCACAGGGTGATTGTCGTGGGGATAATAATAACACATTTTGTAAAACTCTCTGAGCGAGTGTTAAGTTGCCGGATGTTGTCATTGTTGTTAAGCCCTAGCCCCTTCCAAGCCCCAGCCCTCTCACCTAGCGGGGCTCTGCACTTCAGGCCCCTT
Source organism: Eublepharis macularius (assembly GCF_028583425.1). Lineage (NCBI taxonomy): Eukaryota > Metazoa > Chordata > Lepidosauria > Squamata > Eublepharidae > Eublepharis > Eublepharis macularius. The sequence goes on from NC_072792.1 coordinate 186,793,314, forward strand.
ACTCGCCACACGTCCCAGAGGATCTGCTGGTCCCAGTGGAGGCACCGAGGGTGAGCTTTGAAGGGCCTCCTGAGCAGGGACGCACGCTGCAGAGGGCGAGAGGTTCTGGCAGCCCCTTCCTCGTACGGCACGCTCGGCTGTGACACTCCTCCCCTTGCCCTCCGGTCGTCGCTGATCCAGGCTCTCAGCTCCAGGTCCCGGATGGCAATGGCATGCTTGATAATGTCGTCCTGTCCGTCTGTAGAGCAGCCGGTCCGGCAAGTCCAGCTTGACCTCCTTCGTTTGGGCCCTGGCTCTGAGACTGCGTGCCCACCGCCTCTTGAACACAGGTACGTGCAGCCTCGCAGCGGAAGAAGCCAAGACCTGGACGTGCGCCACCTGCTTCCCCTTGCATCGATAGAAGACACGGAGGAGGTAGCCCTGCTGCTCCAAAGTCTCTGGGGGGTTGAGGAAGCGGATGACTGGGCTGCCCCCCTCTTCTCTGTCCTGAGCCAGAAGCAGCTGGGGAAGAGGTGAGAATGCTTGTTAGGACCCCCGCTGGGCTCAGATCAACAGGCCAAGAGACTCTCATCCCCCTTGTGCACCAGAAGCACGGGGATGGAAGAGAGTTACGCGGACAGAACGGCAGGCCTGGATGGAGAGATCCAGATTTAAATCCTCCTTCGATCACAATCTCCATTTAGTGGCCTCTGGCAAGCCACTTCCTCCCAGATGGACCTTCCTTCTAGGACTGTTGTGAGGACAAATGAGTGGGAAAGGAAGGACAGGAGCATCTCTTTGCTGGCTGAAGGAGCTCCGGGCTGGGTTTCTCTTTCTCCTCTGGCGCAGGGTTTCCCCTTAGGCACAAGGGCTTGGTGCAGGCGGAAGGGCGAGAGCCAAGCGCTCTCAGAGCCAGACTACAAGTGACGCCTTACACAGGTTGGACACTTGTCAGCTTCCCTCAAGTTTTGATGGGAAATGTAGGCGCCCTGGTTTTACAGCTTGGCTCTCCATTACAGCTGCAAGTCCAGGATGCCTACATTTCCCCTCAAAACTTGAGGGAAGCTAACAAGTGTCCAACCTGTGTCAGGCGTCACTTGTAGTTTGGCTCTCAGTCCGGGGCCTCTGGCCTGCAGTGAGCCTGCCCCCTAGATCTTGGATTAGCCCCAGCGATAAGAGGTCAACGGTATCTGTTTTGTGTGTCTGTCAAATGCTTCACTAACGAGTTAGGGACCATAGACTTCACCACCGTGTTGCCTCAAATCCTATCAGTTGCTTTAAGTGTATGCTCCTAGGTGCTACCTGTGCTTCAAGTATGATCCTACTGGGTACTTCTACGGTGTCTATTGTCAGCCCTAGAATTGCTTATGTTCTGTTTCAGAATTTCTTCTACTCTGTGTTGGATTCCTGCTAATGCTCGGTCTTTGTAAACTTATGTTTATTCACCCTATGGCATGGTTTATGGAAATGTAATCTGCCTGGAGTCTCAGTGAGAAAGGCAACCTATAAAAGACATAAGCAGGGGTCACTTCATAGAAAAAGAGCTGGAGGAACTCATTAGCATCACCCATTAGCATATGCCACACCCCTTGACATCATTGGAAGCGTGTCATTAACACATCTCATCTCATAAGTCATAAAATGTGATTTATATACCACCCTTCAAGATGACTTAACACCCACTCAGAGCAGTTTACAAAGTGTGTCATTATTATCCCCACAACAACAAACATCCTGTGAGGGGGTGAGGCTGAGAGAGCTCTGAGAGAGCTGTGACTGACCCAAGGCCACCCAGCTGGCTTCAAGCGGAGGAGCGGGAAATCAAACCCTGTTCTCCAGACTAGAGTCCCACTCTCTTAACCACGACACCAAACTGGCTGTCTCAGCGCCACTCAACGCACAGGCTGATTGTCGTGGGGATAATAATAACACATTTTGTAAAACTCTCTGAGCGAGTGTTAAGTTGCCGGATGTTGTCATTGTTGTTAAGCCCTAGCCCCTTCCAAGCCCCAGCCCTCTCACCTAGCGGGGCTCTGCACTTCAGGCCCCTTACTCGCCACACGTCCCAGAGGATCTGCTGGTCCCAGTGGAGGCACCGAGGGTGAGCTTTGAAGGGCCTCCTGAGCAGGGACGCACGCTGCAGAGGGCGAGAGGTTCTGGCAGCCCCTTCCTCGTACGGCACGCTCGGCTGTGACACTCCTCCCCTTGCCCTCCGGTCGTCGCTGATCCAGGCTCTCAGCTCCAGGTCCCGGATGGCAATGGCATGCTTGATAATGTCGTCCTGTCTGTCTGTAGAGCAGCCGGTCCGGCAAGTCCAGCTTGACCTCCTTCGTTTGGGCCCTGGCTCTGAGACTGCGTGCCCACCGCCTCTTGAACCCAGGTACGTGCAGCCTCGCAGCGGAAGAAGCCAAGACCTGGACGTTCTCCACCTGCTTCCCCTTGCATCGATAGAGGACGCGGAGGAGGTAGCCCTGCTGCTCCAAAGTCTCTGGGGGATTGAGGAAGCGGATGACTGGGCTGCCCCCCTCTTCTCTGTCCTGAGCCAGAAGGAGCTGGGGAAGAGGTGAGAATGCTTGTTAGGACCCCCGCTGGGCTCAGATCAACAGGCCAAGAGACTCTCATCCCCCTTGTGCACCAGAAGCACGGGGATGGAAGAGAGTTACGCGGACAGAACGGCAGGCCTGGATGGAGAGATCCAGATTTAAATCCTCCTTCGATCACAATCTCCATTTAGTGGCCTCTGGCAAGCCACTTCCTCCCAGATGGACCTTCCTTCTAGGACTGTTGTGAGGACAAATGAGTGGGAAAGGAAGGACAGGAGCATCTCTTTGCTGGCTGAACGAGCTCCGGGCTGGGTTTCTCTTTCTCCTCTGGCGCAGGGTTTCCCCTTAGGCACAAGGGCTTGGTGCAGGCGGAAGGGCGAGAGCCAAGCGCTCTCAGAGCCAGACTACAAGTGACGCCTTACACAGGTTGGACACTTGTCAGCTTCCCTCAAGTTTTGATGGGAAATGTAGGCGCCCTGGTTTTACAGCTTGGCTCTCCATTACAGCTGCAAGTCCAGGATGCCTACATTTCCCCTCAACACTTGAGGGAAGCTGACAAGTGTCCAACCTGTGTCAGGCGTCACTTGTAGTTTGGCTCTCAGTCCGGGGCCTCTGGCCTGCAGTGAGCCTGCCCCCTAGATCTTGGATTAGCCCCAGCGATAAGAGGTCAACGGTATCTGTTTTGTGTGTCTGTCAAATGCTTCACTAACGAGTTAGGGACCATAGACTTCACCACCGTGTTGCCTCAAAGCCTATCAGTTGCTTTAAGTGTATGCTCCTAGATGCTACCTGTGCTTCAAGTATGATCCTACTGGGTACTTCTACGGTGTCTATTGTCAGCCCTAGAATTGCTTATGTTCTGTTTCAGAATTTCTTCTACTCTGTGTTGGATTCCTGCTAATGCTCGGTCTTTGTAAACTTATGTTTATTCACCCTATGGCATGGTTTATGGAAATGTAATCTGCCTGGAGTCTCAGTGAGAAAGGCAACCTATAAAAGACATAAGCAGGGGTCACTTCATAGAAAAAGAGCTGGAGGAACTCATTAGCATCACCCATTAGCATATGCCACACCCCTTGACATCATTGGAAGCGTGTCATTAACACATCTCATCTCATAAGTCATAAAATGTGATTTATATACCACCCTTCAAGATGACTTAACACCCACTCAGAGCGGTTTACAAAGTGTGTCATTATTATCCCCACAACAACAAACATCCTGTGAGGGGGTGAGGCTGAGAGAGCTCTGAGAGAGCTGTGACTGACCCAAGGCCACCAAGCTGGCTTCAAGCGGAGGAGCGGGAAATCAAACCCTGTTCTCCAGATTAGAGTCCCACTCTCTTAACCACGACACCAAACTGGCTGTCTCAGCGCCACTCAACTCACAGGGTGATTGTCGTGGGGATAATAATAACACATTTTGTAAAACTCTCTGAGCGAGTGTTAAGTTGCCGGATGTTGTCATTGTTGTTAAGCCCTAGCCCCTTCCAAGCCCCAGCCCTCTCACCTAGCGGGGCTCTGCACTTCAGGCCCCTTACTCGCCACACGTCCCAGAGGATCTGCTGGTCCCAGTGGAGGCACCGAGGGTGAGCTTTGAAGGGCCTCCTGAGCAGGGACGCACGCTGCAGAGGGCGAGAGGTTCTGGCAGCCCCTTCCTCGTACGGCACGCTCGGCTGTGACACTCCTCCCCTTGCCCTCCGGTCGTCGCTGATTCAGGCTCTCAGCTCCAGGTCCCGGATGGCAATGGCATGCTTGATAATGTCGTCCTGTCTGTCTGTAGAGCAGCCGGTCCGGCAAGTCCAGCTTGACCTCCTTCGTTTGGGCCCTGGCTCTGAGACTGCGTGCCCACCGCCTCTTGAACACAGGTACGTGCAGCCTCGCAGCGGAAGAAGCCAAGACCTGGACGTGCGCCACCTGCTTCCCCTTGCATCGATAGAAGACACGGAGGAGGTAGCCCTGCTGCGCCAAAGTCTCTGGGGGGTTGAGGAAGCGGATGACTGGGCTGCCCCCCTCTTCTCTGTCCTGAGCCAGAAGCAGCTGGGGAAGAGGTGAGAATGTTTGTTAGGACCCCGCTGGGCTCAGATCAACAGGCCAAGAGACTCTCATCCCCCTTGTGCACCAGAAGCAAGGGGATGGAAGAGAGCTATGCGGACAGAACGTCAGGCCTGGATGGAGCGATCCAGATTCAAATCCTCCTTCAATCACAAACTCCATTTAGTGGCCTCTGGCAAGCCACTTCCTCCCAGGTGGACCTTCCTTCTAGGACTGTTGTGAGGACAAATGATTGGGAAAGGAAGGACAGGAGCATCTCTTTGCTGGCTGAACGAGCTCCGGGCTGGGTTTCTCTTTCTCCTCTGGCGCAGGGTTTCCCCTTAGGCACAAGGGCTTGGTGCAGGCGGAAGGGCGAGAGCCAAGCGCTCTCAGAGCCAGACTACAAGTGACGCCTTACACAGGTTGGACACTTGTCAGCTTCCCTCAAGTTTTGATGGGAAATGTAGGCGCCCTGGTTTTACAGCTTGGCTCTCCATTACAGCTACAAGACCAGGATGCCTACATTTCCCATCAACACTTGAGGGAAGCTGACAAGTGTCCAACCTGTGTCAGGCGTCACTTGTAGTTTGGCTCTCAGTCCGGGGCCTCTGGCCTGCAGTGAGCCTGCCCCCTAGATCTTGGATTAGCCCCAGCGATAAGAGGTCAACGGTATCTGTTTTGTGTGTCTGTCAAATGCTTCACTAACGAGTTAGGGACCATAGACTTCACCACCGTGTTGCCTCAAATCCTATCAGTTGCTTTAAGTGTATGCTCCTAGGTGCTACCTGTGCTTCAAGTATGATCCTACTGGGTACTTCTACGTTTTGTAATTTCAGCCCTAGAATTGCTTATGTTCTGTTTCAGAATTTCTTCTACTCTGTGTTGGATTCCTGCTAATGCTCTGTTTTTGTAAACTTATGTTTATTCACCCTATGGCATGGTTTATGGAAATGTAATCTGCCTGGAGTCTCAGTGAGAAAGGCAACCTATAAAAGACATAAGCAGGGGTCACTTCATAGAAAAAGAGCTGGAGGAACTCATTAGCATCACCCATTAGCATATGCCACACCCCTTGACATCATTGGAAGCGTGTCATTAACACATCTCATCTCATAAATCATAAAATGTGATTTATATACCACCCTTCAAGATGACTTAACACCCACTCAGAGCGGTTTACAAAGTGTGTCATTATTATCCCCACAACAACAAACATCCTGTGAGGGGGTGAGGCTGAGAGAGCTCTGAGAGAGCTGTGACTGACCCAAGGCCACCCAGCTGGCTTCAAGCGGAGGAGCGGGAAATCAAACCCTGTTCTCCAGATTAGTGTCCCACTCTCTTAACCACGACACCAAACTGGCTGTCTCAGCGCCACTCAACGCACAGGGTGATTGTCGTGGGGATAATAATAACACATTTTGTAAAACTCTCTGAGCGAGTGTTAAGTTGCCGGATGTTGTCATTGTTGTTAAGCCCTAGCCCCTTCCAAGCCCCAGCCCTCTCACCTAGCGGGGCTCTGCACTTCAGGCCCCTTACTCGCCACACGTCCCAGAGGATCTGCTGGTCCCAGTGGAGGCACCGAGGGTGAGCTTTGAAGGGCCTCCTGAGCAGGGACGCACGCTGCAGAGGGCGAGAGGTTCTGGCAGCCCCTTCCTCGTACGGCACGCTCGGCTGTGACACTCCTCCCCTTGCCCTCCGGTCGTCGCTGATCCAGGCTCTCAGCTCCAGGTCCCGGATGGCAATGGCATGCTTGATAATGTCGTCCTGTCTGTCTGTAGAGCAGCCGGTCCGGCAAGTCCAGCTTGACCTCCTTCGTTTGGGCCCTGGCTCTGAGACTGCGTGCCCACCGCCTCTTGAACACAGGTACGTGCAGCCTCGCAGCGGAAGAAGCCAAGACCTGGACGTGCGCCACCTGCTTCCCCTTGCATCGATAGAAGACACGGAGGAGGTAGCCCTGCTGCTCCAAAGTCTCTGGGGGGTTGAGGAAGCGGATGACTGGGCTGCCCCCCTCTTCTCTGTCCTGAGCCAGAAGCAGCTGGGGAAGAGGTGAGAATGTTTGTTAGGACCCCCGCTGGGCTCAGATCAACAGGCCAAGAGACTCTCATCCCCCTTGTGCACCAGAAGCAAGGGGATGGAAGAGAGTTACGCGGACAGAACGACAGGCCTGGATGGAGAGATCCAGATTTAAATCCTCCTTCGATCACAATCTCCATTTAGTGGCCTCTGGCAAGCCACTTCCTCCCAGATGGACCTTCCTTCTAGGACTGTTGTGAGGACAAATGAGTGGGAAAGGAAGGACAGGAGCATCTCTTTGCTGGCTGAACGAGCTCCGGGCTGGGTTTCTCTTTCTCCTCTGGCGCAGGGTTTCCCCTTAGGCACAAGGGCTTGGTGCAGGCGGAAGGGCGAGAGCCAAGCGCTCTCAGAGCCAGACTACAAGTGACGCCTTACACAGGTTGGACACTTGTCAGCTTCCCTCAAGTTTTGATGGGAAATGTAGGCGCCCTGGTTTTACAGCTTGGCTCTCCATTACAGCTACAAGACCAGGATGCCTACATTTCCCATCAACACTTGAGGGAAGCTGACAAGTGTCCAACCTGTGTCAGGCGTCACTTGTAGTTTGGCTCTCAGTCCGGGGCCTCTGGCCTGCAGTGAGCCCCCTAGATCTTGGATTAGCCCCAGCGATAAGAGGTCAACGGTATCTGTTTTGTGTGTCTGTCAAATGCTTCACTAACGAGTTAGGGACCATAGACTTCACCACCGTGTTGCCTCAAATCCTATCAGTTGCTTTAAGTGTATGCTCCTAGGTGCTACCTGTGCTTCAAGTATGATCCTACTGGGTACTTCTACGTTTTGTAATTTCAGCCCTAGAATTGCTTATGTTCTGTTTCAGAATTTCTTCTACTCTGTGTTGGATTCCTGCTAATGCTCTGTTTTTGTAAACTTATGTTTATTCACCCTATGGCATGGTTTATGGAAATGTAATCTGCCTGGAGTCTCAGTGAGAAAGGCAACCTATAAAAGACATAAGCAGGGGTCACTTCATAGAAAAAGAGCTGGAGGAACTCATTAGCATCACCCATTAGCATATGCCACACCCCTTGACATCATTGGAAGCGTGTCATTAACACAACTGATTTGCATATGCCACACGCCCCGACCTCACCTATCCTGGCTCTTTTGGACCCAATCCTGGCCATTCAGGGCCAAAATTAGGCCCAAAATGGCAAAAGGGGCTGAAAATGGCTGAAAAGTGGCCCAAAATGGTCAGGATTGGGCTGCTGCTGAGCAGGAGAGTGATCCACCACCCGTCAGAGGCCTGATCTGGGCCATTTGGGCCCCAATCCAGCCCGAAACAGGCCCAAAATGGCCGAGAGGTGGGTGGGGCCACCTGACATGTGACCTCTTTGGGGAACTGCTGGAACTGTGTTCCAGCATGTTCCCCCTTGAAATGAGCCCTGGACAGACGTAAGTAAGTAAGTAAAGTAAGTACTTTTTTATTCTACAGAAACCACTTTAAGTACCCATGAAGGAAGAAATGGGGTAGATACATGGAAAAGAATTGGCACTGGGTCTACTTAAAAAAAAAAAAAGAGTTATCTTAAGCCCTCCCCCGTCTCTCCTAAGCCCGTCCAAACCCCGTTCCTGCCAGCACTTAGGCTTCAATCCCCGCTCCGGAGGAAACGTGAAGGGATCGTTAGTCCATTCGTTCAGTTAGCTTTGGGAATCTACAGTCAGGTTCCTGAAGCCCCGCGGCAGCCGGCCGCACCGTGCTTAAGAGTTTTAAGGTACACTCTTGGGCGCACCGTGCTTGAGAGTTAGTAGGACTCCTGAGTGCACCTCGCTTGGGACTTAGTAGAAGTCTTGAGCGCTTTTGCTTGGGAGTTATTTGAACTCTTGAGCGCCTTCCTGCTTGGGAGTATTGTGGTTTTACTCCTGGGCACTTTTGCTTGGGGACGTGCAGAGGCAGTCCTTGAGCGCTTTAGTCTTTTGGTCTAGGCTTGGAGACAGTTTAACCGTTTGTCTCTGAGCACGAGGCCTGGGGACTTTTTCAGTGTAGTTCTTGGGCAGAGAGCTTGAGAGCATTTTCGCTTCTGAGCAGAGGCTTGGGAGCATTTCTGGTTTTCTGAGTACAGGCTTGGGAGACCCCTGAGCTTTGGCTTCTGAGCAGAGGCTTGGAAGCATTGACAGTTTTGATTCTTGGGCTTAGAGAAGCTTGAGAGCACCTTCTGAGCCAGTAAACCGGGCAGTACCGCTGCTAGTCCGGACTTTTCCCGGTCCCGTGGCCTGTAGGCAGGCTTGAAGCGGGGATAGGAACTTCACTTCTCCCCCGGTGGAGAAGAACCAAGTGTAGGACCCTTAAAATACCCTTGTGAACCTAAAAAGTAGGACCCTTAAACACCCCCGCTAAAGTAAGCTTTGTAGAACCCAGTAAAATCCTTTGTGTAATTTTTTTAAAATGCCTTGAGGACCCGAGGGAACATATCCCCTAGACGGCCCATAGAGAGGAGCTGGCCCGCCAGCCCCGAAATAGTCTCAGCCCTCAACACTTATGTTTCTAACCAAAGGCTAGCCACCCGCAGCCAGTATGGGGCCATTAAAGAGTTGTGCGCATTCCTCTGGCCCACCAAGAGTTTAAAGGCCCTGTACATTGCAGAGTCTCAAAAACCCGGAGAGGACCCAGAAGCATACTTGGCCAGGAAGCAGCTCCTTGCGGAGCTAGCTGATGAAGTGGATTTAGATACCAGTGACATACCCGACTTTGACGAGCTAGAGTTCAGAAGGGCAGTCATAGATGGACTTAATAGCACTACCCGCCTAGCCCTAGCAGGAGTAGAACCCGGGAGCATCACATGGGGAGAACTGGAAGCTCACATCAGAAGCATTGCTGGCCTGTTGCGAGAAACCGGAGCGATCCGCCATGTGAAGTCCCCAGCCCCACGTAGGAAGGAGAGCGAGCCAATAAATACCGTAACCTACGCCAATAACGGCCCCCACTCCCAGTACCGATCACAAGGATGCAACTTGTACCCGGAGTCGCAGGGAGGGATCCTGCGGGGAAGGAGCAGCAGTTTCAACCGAGGAAGAGACCCGAGGGACTACCGTTCGGGAGTCTCCTTCGCGCCCACCCCGAGCTACGGCTCTTCCTCCCAGCAGGGGCCCCACGAGCCCCGGACGCAAGAAGCGCCCTGGACACCCTCCCACTCTCGGGCATCGCACCCGTACAACCACCAGGTCTGTCCCCCTCCAGATCAGTCTAACGCATGGGGAGTATCTCAGGGCAACCACGAGGGCTACTTGGACCACGGCGGCGCGCCCCAGTCCAAGGACCCCCTCCGTTGGGAACTTTGGATGCGCCTCAAAAAGCTCGGAGCAGACATGGAGCTATTCCACGGAAAGCCCACGTCTACTCTGATGAAGGCGATCATGGACTGGGAAGACCAGCAGCAGCCTCCGGCACTCCCAACGGCACCCCCCTTGCCGCCTGAGCCCCCCTTCTCGGACACCCCGATAGCAGCCGTTCGGGAGCACTCGAGCTCCAATAACCCCTTCCGGGGAAGCGCCACCTCCACTGGCCAGGCCGCAGGGTCAGACTAGGGTTGCCCCGAGTCCCAGTCTCCCTCCGTGGGCATAGTCGCCAGGCTAAAGCCGGACACATGGGGGAGACCGACAGTGAAGGCAGGGATCGGGACTCCCGGGGAAAAGAAGAAGCCTGCCACCCTCCTTATAGATACCGGAGCATCACTTAATATACTCCGGCCCACCTTAGTCACAAAGGGAACCCGGACCCCTACTACCATGCAGCTCGCCGGTTTCGGAGGCGGCATGCAGGAATCCTCGGTCTGGCAGGACATCCCCCTCACAGTTGGGAACATGGCCACCCGGATTTCGGCATGCGCGAACCAGGGAGAGGACGATGGACTTTTGGGCATGCTGTTTTTCAGAGCTGAGGGACTGACGATTGACTTAGCGAATGGGCTCCTTTGGTGAATTCCAGGAGGCCCAGACTTTGTCAATGCCGTCCACCGGTGCGCCGCCCTCAAGGCCCCCCTGCCTCTCGCCCCCATCGCAGAAGACCCCTGGGTTCAGGATTTCCTTGAGGTTTGGGTAACCGACAAGGCCGAGTGCGGGAAAGTTAAGGGCGCTTGCGTCCTAATCGAAGGGAAAGATCCCCCTCCCCAGAAGCAGTACAAATACCCCGCCGAAGCCGAGGCAGGGATAGCTAAGACAATAGAAGGACTCCTTAAGTGGGACGTCATACTCCCGATGCAGTCCATCTGCAACGCCCCGTTGTGGCCGGTCCTGAAAGCAGATGGAGTGACCTGGAGAATGACGGTCGACTTCCGTGCCCTAAACGCCACCACCCCTCCAGTTGCCCCGTTCGTGGCTAAATACAACGAGATCTTGACGGCCATTGCCGCTGGATCCCGGTTCTACTCGGTCATAGACCTGGCCAATGCTTTCCATTCCATCCAGTTGCATGAGTCTTGCTGGTATAAATTCGCATTCACTTTCCGCGGCCAGCAATACGCATTCAAACAGACACCCCAGGGATTTCACTCCAGCCCCAGTATATGTCACGCCCACGTGGTCCAGATGTGGGAGCGCCTCCAACCTTCCTCGAGGCCCCACGTCCTGAGCTATGTGGATGATATCCTGGTCCACGCCCCCACGGAGGAATTAGCCCACCAAGTCACCCGGGAAGTCCTAGAGCTTCTCCGCGAGACGGGATTCAAGGCCAGCAGGGAAAAGGCCCAATTGGTTCAGACCAGTGTCAAGTACCTGGGTCTGACCCTGGGACCCGAGGGTCGCACCCCGGACGCCCAGCGAATGGAGGTCATTTCCAAGCTGCCTGCCCCCACCGACGTCCCCTCTCTCAGAGCTCTCCTAGGGACCTTTAACTTCTCCCGGGACTTCATCGAGTCCTTTGCAGATAAGGCTCGCCCCCTCTATGCTCTCCTTAGGAAGAACACCCCTTAGGAATGGGGACCTGACCAGCAGAAAGCCCTAGCCGAACTTAAACACAGCCTGGCCGCAGCTCCGGCATTAGCTCACCCAGACGTTGCCCAGCCATTCTACATTCAGTTAGCCGTTTCCGACAAAAGCATAGGAGCCACGCTCACTCAGCAGCAGGCAGGAGCCGCACGAGTAGTAGCTTATGCCTCTCGCAATCTAACTCCGGTAGAAACCAAGTTCAGCCCATGTGAGAAGACTTGCCTTGCCCTAGTTTGGAGCCTGACCCATTGGGAATTTATTATAGGAGGCTCCCGCACCATCGTGCAAACGACCCACACGCCCCTTAAGTACATACTCTCGGGCAAGATCCAGGACGGGCAGGTATCGAACGCCCGCATAGCGCAATGGACCTTGGCCCTAGTCAATTGTGGCGTAGAATTCAAGAAGGAAGCTACCGAGCCACCCGCCCCATATGGCCTTTTGGTAACCGGGACCGAGAATGAGTGCCCTCTAGATCCGCCACCGCATGTTGTCTGGCCAGTCACTTGGGGGGTCCCGCTAGAGGAAGCCCGGCTGAACGGCTTCACGTGCTGGTTCTGCGACGGCTCCTCCTTTCATGTCGGTGGCTCCCCTCGGACAGGCTATGGCGCAGTGCGAGTGAGCGATGCGTTCACCCTCAAGGGACCAGCCCACCCCCATTCCAGCCAAGCGGCTGAGGTGCAAGCGCTTCTGGCGGTGCTTGAATTTGAGCCCCCAGAGAGCCCCCTTGCCATTTACACAGACTCGGATTGGACGGCCAAAGCCGCCACGGTCTGGCTCCCGGTGTGGCAGAACCAAGGATGGAGAGCTAGCGACGGGAAACCCGTAGCCCACCTCCAGCTATGGCAGCACGCGGCCGTGCTCTTCCAGTCCCGCACGGGTCCCACACAAGTGACCCACGTTAAGGGGCACCAAAAGTCAAACTCGGAGACCGCATATTGGAACGACCAGGCAGACCTGGCCGCTAAAGCCGCCGCCGCTGAGAGCGCCCTTTTGCCAGAACCAGCCCCAGGCTTCCCCCTCCATCCTGTTACTACCCGGGCACGGGCCCGTGATCAGGCTAGGGAGCCAGCATGCACACTGGACCTGGCCCAGCTGCAAGCATCCAACCCCGAAGTAGCTAGCCTTCTAGCCGTAGGAGGAGACCAGACAGGAAGACTAGCCATTAAGGAAAAAGAAGAAGGTGTAGTATGGGCAGTAGGTGCGGATGGCGAACGCCACTGGGTGGTACCGCTGGAAGTCAGGGCCGACCTGATTCAGTTTGTCCACAAGCAGGGACACCGAGGCAAGGATCTGACTCTGGAGAGGGTAAGAGAGGTCGGTTGGTGGCCTGGCATGCGCACCGAAGTAGCACAATGGGTAGACAACTGTCTGTCCTGCACTATGGTCAATGCAGACCCCACCGGACCCAGAGCTCCCCTCCAGCATCAGAGAATTGATGGGCCCTGGGCTCGCATACAGATTGACTTTATCGGTCCCCTTCCCCCAACACCCCGCGGCAATCGCTACTGTCTCACTGTCATAGATCCCTTCAGTAAATGGGTCGAAGCGTTCCCATGTAAGCACAACACCGCAGCCACCACAGCCAAACTTCTGTTTAATAATGTATTTTCACGATGGGGCACTGTAAGAGTCATGGATTCAGATTTGGGCTCACACTTCATTGGAGAAGTCACCCAGGAGCTTTGTAAGGCGCTAGGCATTCAACAGCGCTTTCACATAGCCGGCCACCCTCAGGCCTCCGGCGCCATAGAAAGAACCAATCAGACCCTCAAGGAGGCTCTCCGGAAGATGGTTCGCTCCTCCGGGAGAGACTGGGATGAAAAACTCCCCATCATTCTAATGGCCATCAGGGGCACCAACGCAGTTCACGGACTTACGCCCCATATGGTCATGACAGGACGGAAAATGCAGCTCCCAGAAGCCTTCTGGCTAGACACGCAGCTCCCTTCCGACATGCAGCCCGTAGTAATCAATGATGCATGGGTTCAGGACCTAATCTCGTCAGTACACGCCATCCTCATGCAAGTGGCCCAGAAGTTAGGTGTAGCACAGAAAGACATGGACCGCAAGCTAGGATGGGTCAGGAACCCAAGACAGTGGGAGGAAGGACAGCTCGTTTTATATAGGAAGTTCTCACAGAAGGCCCACTCGCTAGCAGCCAAATGGCAAGGCCCCGTCCCGATTACAAAAAGAATCTCCCCAGCAGTCTACCAGGTAGCCATTCAGAGAAAGACAGGAGGAACTTGGCTCAAATACTTCCACGCTTCCCAACTGAAGGAATGGAAAGGGAAGCCGCTCCAAACACCCCCGCCGGTGTATGATTCTGGGGGAGCAGCCGCCAGCCCCATCCCTCTCCGCCCAGTAGTTCGCCAGATATCCCTTCACCCTGGGCCGGAGATACCCTGTGTTCCTCTAGATCAAACCTTTGTTGCTTTAGTATAGAAAAAATCAGAGTGTATAAGTGTTAAGAGTTTTTTTCAGTTCTGTTCTTCAACCTTCATAGGCGGGCCCCATAGTTGGGACCCTTGGGGGAAAAACAGCCCCATCCCTCTCCGCCCAGTAGTTCGCCAGATATCCCTTCACCCTGGCCCAGAGATACCCTGTGTTCCTCTAGATCAAACCTTTGTTGCTATAGTATAGAAAAAATCAGAGTGTATAAGTGTTAAGAGTTTTTTTCAGTTCTGTTCTTCAACCTTCATAGGCGGGCCCCATAGTTGGGACCCTTGGGGGGGAAAACGGCAGCCAAAGCCAAAGAAGACCACCAGCAAAAGTGATTCTTAATAGGATTTTTAAGCCGCATGTTCGGGAAAAAATTACACAGGCTAAAGAGAATTGCCTGGTGTCAAAGTATTTCGAGAGGCTTTAGCCCAAAGGTGATTGTAGCATTTCCAATATTGGGACCACCAAATAAGGTGATCCCGTTGTTTGAAAATGTTTCACCCGCGCCGTGCTGGTGCAGATCCCGCATCTATGTAGATTCGGGGTCTCACCTGCCAGACCCATGCATTTGCATAGCGGTCGGCTGTGGCTTTGAAGGCCGTGCCTCCCCTTGAGAAAATTCCCCCACTAGGTTCGCCACCCCTCTTTTACCAATGTTCTTATTCGTCATGGTGAGTTGCTATACGGCGCCGCCATCTAGTACACTTTAGTGCAAGGATAAAAGACCCGTCAGTATTTTGTAAATATGTGCCCTCTGGAATGTGTTATTGAGGTGCGTTCGCTACGCACAGATGGCAGCGTGCCTCATTTACATAGCCAGAAGCCCCCGCGCCAAGATGACCCCTGAGCAACCCAGACCCAGTGGCGCCGGAAGATTTCCGCCGCCTTCGCCGCTTTTCGATAAACGCCGCCGAGCGCCCTTGGCTCCCCTTCGGCCCTTTCCGCCCGCCCGCCCGCCCACCCCGTTTTATGTAGTCTTTTCCCTTGCCCGTACCATATAAGGGAAAAGAAGGGGGGGAGACATATTGAAGTTATAATGAAGCCATGCCAGGCCTTCCAAGTGAGGGCAACCCGAAATCACCCCACGCCCGTGTGCTTTGCTTTGTGTGTTTTTCTTTCTTTTAACCAGAAAATTGGGGCCTCCCGAGGGAGTCCCTCCAAAAATTGTTCCTAGGAAAAAATATGGTCTGCTGAAATACATAGATGAGGTTCTGCAAAAAAGCAGAGGGAAAAAGGCAAAGCAAAGCAAACCATCATAAAACATACCTTCAACCCTAACCACACCTACTTAAAAATAATTTCAGAAAAATTAGATGAAGGTCTCCGTTAGCAGTAGCCCTTATGGTCACCGAGAACCGCTCTCTAACAAAACAAACGGCAAGGCCAGGCCAAGCCGGACCGATAGCTCTCAGCCCGCAAAATAAGTACAACCCGCCACCGAGCAAGGGACACCTGGAGGCCACATAGTCTAGGCACCCAGGCACCCTTGGGGCGAGTTTGCATAACCCCGCCTAACGCACAGCCGATTTTCGCTCAACGTAAGGACGTTCCCCCTGAAATATACATGCTATAGAAAGGAGCTCCCGCACAGGAGTTCTCCAGGGTAACAAGCTGGAAGGCCCGCTTAGTGCCCTGGGCCTCCTCGTTCGAGCCCCAACTAATAAACAGTGCTGGCAGAAAGACGCCTTCCCTTTTCCTCCGCTTCATTTATTTTATGTGTTGCAACAAACTCAGGGGACCTGTATTTGTACCTGCAGGTCTCCCCAGGAAATTCTTACTGCAAAAAGGAAAGGAAAGGCCAGGAGATGAGGCACCTGGCTACTCTGTGTTTGCTCGTGCTGACCGGCACCCTAATAGGGGGACGCCCGTCCAAATTAATGCCCTACCCCCACTGGAGATGCATCAATGCCCTAGCCGAAGACGAAATGATGGTCTGCAAGGTTGTGCAGCAGAACAATATAACCTTCCCCACGGATCGCACCATCTTCCGCGGTTGTGAAGAGCAGTGGATCCGACCCCCCGAGCTCGTTATATTATGTGTGGGAGGGACTGTACCACACGTGTGCATCCTAAATACACGTGTCAGTTTCCTGCCTGTTTGTTAGTCACTTTGCTGCTGCCATAGACTGTGTCAGTTACCTGCAGCCATGCCTGGATTACGGCACAAAAGGACTCTCTTTCTGGGCAGCCCTGCCTGGACCTGTATCTGTGCCTCCCAGTGGGAGTGTTTGGACTTTGCTACACGTGTGCCCCGTGCCCGCCTTGCCATCTGCCACGGACCGTGCCTGTTCCCTGCTATGGACTGTGTTTTACATGCTGTTCCCCCTGCCTCCATGGAAGCCTGCCTCATTCGGGCCCAAGCCGCTGCTAGCAGCCGGGCACCAGCCGCGGAAACCTCCAGCGAGCCTGGCCAGGCGCCCCCTGGCTAGTTCCCGCCTGGAGCCTCCCGCGGGCCGGTTGCCGAGCTTGCCCTCGCTACCGGGAAGCCTGCTATCCAGCCCCAGCCTTGCCCAGCCGGCGTCCATGTTCCCAGGCAGCCAGAAGACCGAGAGAAGAAGCTTGCTTTGAGAAGCCGTTTCGGAGAAGCGGGCACACCACGTCTGCAGCGAGGGAACCTCGCCCCGCTCTGCATATCTTAGGAGCCGCCCCGGAGAAGGAACTAAGTGCTGACCATCCCAAGCACTTAGAGAATGCATCTCAAAGAAACCTCCGCATTCCAGAAGCTGATGACATCAGGACAAGCCCTGTCCGCTGGAACATCCTTCCAGCACACTTGGGCTTCCCCCTCCCTCCTTTGTTCCCCCTTCCTGAGGTGTCATTATAACTTGATCAGATTCCTAAAGTGGCCCATCCAAACCATTCAGTGGATCATTAAAGTCTTTGTTTTAATCTGTGAGAAACACCAAGTATAGCACCGGCCCCAGGGTACATCCTAGGGTATTTAAGCCGGCCTCTCAGACCACACGTTGTTCGTGCCATTCCCATCCTGTCCCGGCGCGTGCCATCCTATCCAGACCCCTTGCTGTCTCTCTGTGGCTCCAGTGCGGGCATTTGGCCATCTTGCTGTCGTGTCTCTGCTTCGCTTCAGGAAAGTGAGTATTCCCCACCATCATTGGGATCCTGCTAATGCGAAAGTCTCTGTATGTCATACTCTGTATTCCTAGTTCTTGTATGCTCTTGTGTGTATGTGCAAGTTCAGGCTTACGCCACATTATTAGCAAAATACACGTGTTTGAACCTATTTTGTAGTCTGCCTCTTTGTCACTTGAGTGTCTGGAATCGGGACCTCCGTAAACATAGGTTATGATCCGCGCTTATTTTTAGTTCCAGACTGCTAAAGCTAATTTCCCCATTTAATAAAGAGCAGTTCTGGTAACACGCCACAAGGGGTTGCCATAAGTCAGCTGTGACTTGATGGCACTTTAAACACAAATCATAAGGAAATTTGCAGTTGTGGTGTCAGAAGCAACTGCAAGCTGCAGAGAAAGGCGTAAGAACACTGAAGACTGGAAAGAGTCAATGGACTGCCTATTGAGGGACAAGGCCTTGTTAGACTCCCCCCCTCAGAAATCTGGTGGATTGTCAGCCCCCAGACTCTTTACCTGGGCAAAGTGATGTGTTCCTGCCTCCTTTTCTCCAGGACTTTGTCCTTGAAAGGTTCCAGCTGTTTCAGAACCCCAAATTTCTCTCCACTGGAGGCATAAACAAAGGCCAACAAAGGCTCAGCATCTGCAGAAGCGGGGAGAAAACTGTCTTCAGAATCACACCCAAATCCCAGTTCTGTCAAGAGAACTCAACATTGGGTGTGCCGGGTGGCGATCCAAGAGGCACCAGCTTCAATCTAAGGCCGTCTCTTAAAAAGTGCAGCTGTGCTTCTTGCTGCCTTATATACAGAGGAAAGATTCGAGAAGAGAAACACCCATTCAGGTCAATGTCAGTTTCACATTTGCAAAGACCGAGTCTTAAAGGGCTCACAGACAGGAGAGGAAGATCTCAGCACTGCTTCCATCCCTAAAATGCAAAGCCCAGCCTCAGCTTGCCTCGGGGCAGTGCAGAGGAGCCTGAGGGAGCTTAACCCTTCAATTGCCACTCAGTTTTGCTCGTCCAACCAGGCTAACCTGCTTTGTAAATCTCTCTTTTCCTTTAAAATGCTCATAGCAGAGAGGGGTGAGCCCATTCCAAACAGAGAAGCCAACTGGGGGTTCAAAGGTTAAGCCCCCTCTCCCTTCCCTCCGTGGCCCTGCGGCAAACTGGAGCTGCACGAGTCTGCACTTTGAATTGTAGTGACTGGAGAAGAAGCCGGAGCTTCATCTCAGCTGTCTGGGCGCGTAGGGAAGCCTCCTACATGTAAACCAGTTTGGTGTCGTGGTTAAGAGCAGCAGGACTCTAAGCTGGAGAGCCGGGTTTGATTCCCCACTCCTCTGCTTGAAGAGAGCTTTGTAACCTTAGGTCAGTCACAGCTTCTTGGAGCTCTAATAATAATAATAAAATGTGATTTATATACCACCCTTCAAGATGACTTAACACCCACTCAGAGCGGTTTACAAAGTGTGTCATTATTATCCCCACAACAACAAACATCCTGTGAGGGGGTGAGGCTGAGAGAGCTCTGAGAGAGCTGTGACTGACCCAAGGCCACCCAGCTGGCTTCAAGCAGAGGAGCGGGAAATCAAACCCTGTTCTCCAGAATAGAGTTCCACTCTCTTAACCACGACACCAAACTGGCTGTCTCAGCGCCACTCAACTCACAGGGTGATTGTTGTGGGGATAATAATGACACATTTTGTAAAACTCTCTGAGCGAGTGTTAAGTTGCCGGATGTTGTCATTGTTGTTAAGCCCTAGCCCCTTCCAAGCCCCAGGCCTCTCACCTAGCGGGGCTCTGCACTTGAGGCCCCTTACTCGCCACATGTCCCAGAGGATCTACTGGTCCCAGTGAGGCACCGAGGGTGAGCTTTGAAGGGCCTCCTGAGCAGGGACGCACGCTGCAGAGGGCGAGAGGTTCTGGCAGCCCCTTCCTCGTACGGCACGCTCGGCTGTGGCACTCCTCCCCTTGCCCTCCGGTCGTCGCTGATCCAGGCTCTCAGCTCCAGGTCCCGGATGGCAATGGCATGCTTGATGATGTCGTCCTGTCTGTAGAGCAGCCAGTCCGGCAAGTCCAGCTTGACCTCCTTCGTTTGGGCCCTGGCTCTGAGACTGCGTGCCCACCGCCTCTTGAACCCAGGTACGTGCAGCTTCGCAGCGGAAGAAGCCAAGACCTGGACGTTCACTACCTGCTTCCCCTTGCATCGATAGAAGACATGGAGGAGGTAGCCCTGCTGCGCCAAAGTCTCTGGGGGGTTGAGGAAGCGGATGACTGGGCTGCCCCCCTCTTCTCTGTCCTGAGCCAGAAGCAGCTGGGGAAGAGGTGAGAATGTTTGTTAGGACCCCGCTGGGCTCAGATCAACAGGCCAAGAGACTCTCATCCCCCTTGTGCACCAGAAGCAAGGGGATGGAAGAGAGCTATGCGGACAGAACGTCAGGCCTGGATGGAGCGATCCAGATTCAAATCCTCCTTCAATCACAAACTCCATTTAGTGGCCTCTGGCAAGCCACTTCCTCCCAGGTGGACCTTCCTTCTAGGACTGTTGTGAGGACAAATGAGTGGGAAAGGAAGGACAGGAGCATCTCTTTGCTGGCTGAACGAGCTCCGGGCTGGGTTTCTCTTTCTCCTCTGGCGCAGGGTTTCCCCTTAGGCACAAGGGCTTGGTGCAGGTGGAAGGGCGAGAGCCAAGCGCTCTCAGAGCCAGACTACAAGTGACGCCTTACACAGGTTGGACACTTGTCAGCTTCCCTCAAGTTTTGATGGGAAATGTAGGCGCCCTGGTTTTACAGCTTGGCTCTCCATTACAGCTGCAAGACCAGGATGCCTACATTTCCCATCAAAACTTGAGGGAAGCTGACAAGTGTCCAACCTGTGTCAGGCGTCACTTGTAGTTTGGCTCTCAGTCCGGGGCCTCTGGCCTGCAGTGAGCCTGCCCCCTAGATCTTGGATTAGCCCCAGCGATAAGAGGTCAACGGTATCTGTTTTGTGTGTCTGTCAAATGCTTCACTAACGAGTTAGGGACCATAGACTTCACCACCGTGTTGCCTCAAATCCTATCAGTTGCTTTAAGTGTATGCTCCTAGGTGCTACCTGTGCTTCAAGTATGATCCTACTGGGTACTTCTACGGTGTCTATTGTCAGCCCTAGAATTGCTTATGTTCTGTTTCAGAATTTCTTCTACTCTGTGTTGGATTCCTGCTAATGCTCGGTCTTTGTAAACTTATGTTTATTCACCCTATGGCATGGTTTATGGAAATGTAATCTGCCTGGAGTCTCAGTGAGAAAGGCAACCTATAAAAGACATAAGCAGGGGTCACTTCATAGAAAAAGAGCTGGAGGAACTCATTAGCATCACCCATTAGCATATGCCACACCCCTTGACATCATTGGAAGCGTGTCATTAACACAACTGATTTGCATATGCCACACGCCCCGACCTCACCTATCCTGGCTCTTTTGGATCAAATCCTGACCATTCAGGGCCAAAATTAGGCCCAAAATGGCAAAAGGGGCTGAAAATGGCTGAAAAGTGGCCCAAAATGGTCAGGATTGGGCTGCTGCTGAGCCGGAGAGTGATCCACCACCCGTCAGAGGCCTGATCCGGGCCATTTGGGCCCCAATCCAGCCCGAAACAGGCCCAAAATGGCCGAGAGGTGGGTGGGGCCACCTGACTGTGTTCCAGCATGTTCCCCCTCGAAATGAGCCCTGGACAGACGTAAGTAAGTAAGTAAAGTAAGTACTTTTGTTATTCTACAGAAACCACTTTAAGTACCCATGAAGGAAGAAATGGGGTAGATACATTGAAAAGAATTGGCACTGGGTCTACTTAAAAAAAAAAAAGAGTTATCTTAAGCCCTCCCCCGTCTCTCCTAAGCCCGTCCAAACCCCGTTCCTGCCAGCACTTAGGCTTCAATCCCCGCTCCGGAGGAAACGTGAAGGGATCGTTAGTCCATTCGTTCAGTTAGCTTTGGGAATCTACAGTCAGGTTCCTGAAGCCCCGCGGCAGCCGGCCGCACCGTGCTTAAGAGTTTTAAGGTACACTCTTGGGCGCACCGTGCTTGAGAGTTAGTAGGACTCTTGAGCGCACCTCGCTTGGGACTTAGTAGAAGTCTTGAGCGCTTTTGCTTGGGAGTTATTTGAACTCTTGAGCGCCTTCCTGCTTGGGAGTATTGTGGTTTTACTCCTGGGCACTTTTGCTTGGGGACGTGCAGAGGCAGTCCTTGAGCGCTTTAGTCTTTTGGTCTAGGCTTGGAGACAGTTTAACCGTTTGTCTCTGAGCACGAGGCCTGGGGACTTTTTCAGTGTAGTTCTTGGGCAGAGAGCTTGAGAGCATTTTCGCTTCTGAGCAGAGGCTTGGGAGCATTTCTGGTTTTCTGAGTACAGGCTTGGGAGACCCCTGAGCTTTGGCTTCTGAGCAGAGGCTTGGAAGCATTGAGAGTTTTGATTCTTGGGCTTAGAGAAGCTTGAGAGCACCTTCTGAGCCAGTAAACCGGGCAGTACCGCTGCTAGTCCGGACTTTTCCCGGTCCCGTGGCCTGTAGGCAGGCTTGAAGCGGGGATAGGAACTTCACTTCTCCCCCGGTGGAGAAGAACCAAGTGTAGGACCCTTAAAATACCCTTGTGAACCTAAAAAGTAGGACCCTTAAACACCCCCGCTAAAGTAAGCTTTGTAGAACCCAGTAAAATCCTTTGTGTAATTCTTTTAAAACGCCTTGAGGACCCGAGGGAACATATCCCCTAGACGGCCCATAGAGAGGACAGCTTTTAAAAGCTCCTACCACCCCAACCTTAGTAACACTGATCCGCGGTTTAATTGCCTTCGGATCAGCCCCAAACGCAAGATAAAAATGTACCGGGCAACCCCCACCGTGCCCCGCCTAGAGAAATGGTTAGTTAAGAAGGGAGATTGCCCTTGGGAAGCCGGTTCCTTCAAGGGACCCGACCTGCTCTAGATAGTTAGGAGTGCCTCCCAGGATTTCTGTGACAAGGAGAAACCTAGGTCTAGCAAGAAGGACAGATATGGAGCCTGGGCCCTTTTCACCACCCTCCAGGACAGTGTGTCCCTAATTAATAAGCTACAGGCAGCTCAGGAAGAACAGGAACAGGAGATAGAGAAGCTAAAGAAGGAAAAGAAAGAGTATGAGGAAAAAGCAGCCGAGTGGCGTTCCGAGCGTGTTAATTTCATGCTGGAGAAGCAGGGACTAGCTGCTGCTCTCCAAGACGCTCAGCACAAGGCTGAAGTGGCCACCGCTCGTGCCGAGATGGCCGAGCACGCTGTGATTGAAGGCCAGGAGAAAATTGCAAAGTTAACTCATGCTGCCCAGTTCATGGCAGAGCAGAAAGTTGCGAAGG
Organism: Eublepharis macularius; assembly: GCF_028583425.1. Lineage (NCBI taxonomy): Eukaryota > Metazoa > Chordata > Lepidosauria > Squamata > Eublepharidae > Eublepharis > Eublepharis macularius. The sequence continues at coordinate 186,815,739 of NC_072792.1, forward strand.
TAACCGCAGCGGACCACTCCGCTTGTAAGAGGGAGCTAGAGGCCCTAAAGCAGCACCTGGGGATGCGGCAGGCAGTAATTTCAGCCGTGCATCCCACAGCCCTCTTGGCCCTCCCAGAAGATAGCACCGATAGCTGGGCATCTCACTCACCCCAGCCCGAAGAAACCCCGCAGCTCCTCCATCCAGTAGCCACTAAAGAAATCGTCTCCACAGACGAAGATGGCAGGAAAACAGATCGAATTGTGAAAGAGACCCGCAATTGGAGGCCCGACAAGCTCCAAGCCATAGCAGACCGCATGGGACCCCTAAACCGAGACACAGCCATCCAGTGGTTCACCCACGTGACCACCTCCCAGCCCTCCGCTAGTGGCTCCAATGTGGCCCAGCTGGCCCGCCAGCCCCGAAATAGTCTCAGCCCTCAACACTTATGTTTTTAACCGAAGGCTAGCCACCCGCAGCCAGTATGGGGCCATTAAAGAGTTGTGCGCATTCCTCTGGCCCACCAAGAGTTTAAAGGCCCTGTACATTGCAGAGTCTCAAAAACCCGGAGAGGACCCAGAAGCATACTTGGCCAGGAAGCAGCTCCTTGCGGAGCTAGCTGATGAAGTGGATTTAGATACCAGTGACATACCCGACTTTGACGAGCTAGAGTTCAGAAGGGCAGTCATAGATGGACTTAATAGCACTACCCACCTAGCCCTAGCAGGAGTAGAACCCGGGAGCATCACATGGGGAGAACTGGAAGCTCGCATCAGAAGCATTGCTGGCCTGTTGCAAGAAACCGGAGCGATCCGCCATGTGAAGTCCCCAGCCCCACGTAGGAAGGAGAGCGAGCCAATAAATACCGTAACCTACGCCAATAACGGCCCCCACTCCCAGTACCGATCACAAGGATGCAACTTGTACCCGGAGTCGCAGGGATGGATCCTGCGGGGAAGGAGCAGCAGTTTCAACCGAGGAAGAGACCCGAGGGACTACCATTCGGGAGTCTCCTTCGCGCCCACCCCGAGCTACGGCTCTTCCTCCCAGCAGGGGCCCCACGAGCCCCGGACGCAAGATGCGCCCTGGACACCCTCCCACTCTCAGGCATCGCACCCGTACAACCACCAGGTCTATCCCCCTCCAGATCAGTCTAACGCATGGGGAGTATCTCAGGGCAACCACGAGGGCTACTTGGACCACGGCGGCGCGCCCCAGTCCAAGGACCCCCTCCGTTGGGAACTTTGGATGCACCTCAAAAAGCTCGGAGCAGACATGGAGCTATTCCACGGGAAGCCCACGTCTACTCTGATGAAGGCGATCATGGACTGGGAAGACCAGCAGCAGCCTCCGGCACTCCCAACGGCACCCCCTTGCCGCCTGAGCCCCCCTTCTCGGACACCCCGATAGCAGCCGTTCGGGAGCACTCGAGCTCCAATAACCCCTTCCGGGGAAGCGCCACCTCCACTGGCCAGGCCGCAGGGTCAGACTAGGGTCGCCCCGAGTCCCAGTCTCCCTCCGTGGGCATAGTCGCCAGGCTAAAGCCGGACACATGGGGGAGACCGACAGTGAAGGCAGGGATCGGGACTCCCGGGGAAAAGAAGAAGCCTGCCACCCTCCTTATAGATACCGGAGCATCACTTAATATACTCCGGCCCACCTTAGTCACAAAGGGAACCCAGACCCCTACTACCATGCAGCTCGCCGGTTTCGGAGGCGGCATGCAGGAATCCTCGGTCTGGCAGGACATCCCCCTCACAGTTGGGAACATGGCCACCCGGATTTCGGCATGCGCGAACCAGGGAGAGGACGATGGACTTTTGGGCATGCTGTTTTTCAGAGCTGAGGGACTGACGATTTACTTAGCGAATGGGCTCCTTTGGCGCATTCCAGGAGGCCCAGACTTTGTCAATGCCGTCCACCGGTGCGCCGCCCTCAAGGCCCCCCTGCCTCTCGCCCCCATCGCAGAAGACCCCTGGGTTCAGGATTTCCCCGAGGTTTGGGTAACCGACAAGGCCGAGTGCGGGAAAGTTAAGGGCGCTTGCATCCTAATCGAAGGGAAAGATCCCCCTCCCCAGAAGCAGTACAAATACCCCGCCGAAGCCGAGGCAGGGATAGCTAAGACAATAGAAGGACTCCTTAAGTGGGACGTCATACTCCCGATGCAGTCCATCTGCAACGCCCCGTTGTGGCCGGTCCTGAAAGCAGATGGAGTGACCTGGAGAATGACGGTCGACTTCTGCGCCCTAAACGCCACCACCCCTCCAGTTGCCCCGTTCGTGGCTAAATACAACGAGATCTTGACGGCCATTGCTGCTGGATCCCGGTTCTACTCGGTCATAGACCTGGCCAATGCTTTCCATTCCATCCAGTTGCATGAGTCTTGCTGGTATAAATTCGCGTTCACTTTCCGCGGCCAGCAATACGCATTCAAACGGACACCCCAGGGATTTCACTCCAGCCCCAGTATATGTCACGCCCACGTGGTCCAGATGTGGGAGCGCCTCCAACCTTCCTCGAGGCCCCACGTCCTGAGCTATGTGGATGACATCCTGGTCCACGCCCCCACGGAGGAATTAGCCCACCAAGTCACCCGGGAAGTCCTAGAGCTTCTCCGCGAGACGGGATTCAAGGCCAGCAGGGAAAAGGCCCAATTGGTTCAGACCAGTGTCAAGTACCTGGGTCTGACCCTGGGACCTGAGGGTCGCACCCCGGACGCCCAGCGAATGGAGGTCATTTCCAAGCTGCCTGTCCCCACCGACGTCCCCTCTCTCAGAGCTCTCCTAGGGACCTTTAACTTCTCCCGGGACTTCATCGAGTCCTTTGCAGATAAGGCTCGCCCCCTCTATGCTCTCCTTAGGAAGAACACCCCTTAGGAATGGGGACCTGACCAGCAGAAAGCCCTAGCCAAACTTAAACACAGCCTGGCCGCAGCTCCGGCATTAGCTCACCCAGACGTTGCCCAGCCATTCTACATTCAGTTAGCCGTTTCCGACAAAAGCATAGGAGCCACGCTCACTCAGCAGCAGGCAGGAGCCGCACGAGTAGTAGCCTATGCCTCTCGCAATCTAACTCCGGTAGAAACCAAGTTCAGCCCATGTGAGAAGACTTGCCTTGCCCTAGTTTGGAGCCTGACCCATTGGGAATTTATTATAGGAGGCTCCCGCACCATCGTGCAAACGACCCACACGCCCCTTAAGTACATACTCTCGGGCAAGATCCAGGACGGGCAGGTATCGAACGCCCGCATAGCGCAATGGACCTTGGCCCTAGTCAATTGTGGCGTAGAATTCAAGAAGGAAGCTACCGAGCCACCCGCCCCATATGGCCTTTTGGTAACCGGGACCGAGAATGAGTGCCCTCTAGATCCGCCACCGCATGTTGTCTGGCCAGTCACTTGGGGGGTCCCGCTAGAGGAAGCCCGGCTGAACGGCTTCACGTGCTGGTTCTGCGACGGCTCCTCCTTTCATGTCGGTGGCTCCCCTCGGACAGGCTATGGCGCAGTGCGAGTGAGCGATGCGTTCACCCTCAAGGGACCAGCCCACCCCCATTCCAGCCAAGCGGCTGAGGTGCAAGCGCTTCTGGCGGTGCTTGAATTTGAGCCCCCAGAGAGCCCCCTTGCCATTTACACAGACTCGGATTGGACGGCCAAAGCCGCCACGGTCTGGCTCCCGGTGTGGCAGAACCAAGGATGGAGAGCTAGCGACGGGAAACCCGTAGCCCACCTCCAGCTATGGCAGCACGCGGCCGTGCTCTTCCAGTCCCGCACGGGTCCCACACAAGTGACCCACGTTAAGGGGCACCAAAAGTCCAACTCGGAGACCGTATATTGGAATGACCAGGCAGACCTGGCCGCTAAAGCCGCCGCCGCTGAGAGCGCCCTTTTGCCAGAACCAGCCCCAGGCTTCCCCCTCCATCCTGTTACTACCCGGGCACGGGCCCGTGATCAGGCTAGGGAGCCAGCATGCACACTGGACCTGGCCCAGCTGCAAGCATCCGACCCCGAAGTAGCTAGCCTTCTAGCCGCAGGAGGAGACCAGACAGGAAGGCTAGCCATTAAGGAAGAAGAAGAAGGTGTAGTATGGGCAGTAGGTGCGGATGGCGAACGCCACTGGGTGGTACCGCTAGAAGTCAGGGCCGACCTGATTCAGTTTGTCCACAAGCAGGGACACCGAGGCAAGGATCTGACTCTGGAGAGGGTAAGAGAGGTCGGATGGTGGCCTGGCATGCGCACCGAAGTAGCGCAATGGGTAGACAACTGTCTGTCCTGCGCTATGGTCAATGCAGACCCCACCGGACCCAGAGCTCCCCTCCAGCATCAGAGAATTGATGGGCCCTGGGCTCGCATACAGATTGACTTTATCGGTCCCCTTCCCCCAACACCCCGCGGCAATCGCTACTGTCTCTCTGTCATAGATCCCTTCAGTAAATGGGTCGAAGCGTTCCCATGTAAGCACAACACCGCAGCCACCACAGCCAAACTTCTGTTTAATAATGTATTTTCACGATGGGGCACTGTAAGAGTCATGGATTCAGATTTGGGCTCACACTTCATTGGAGAAGTCACCCAGGAGCTTTGTAAGGCGCTAGGCATTCAACAGCGCTTTCACATAGCCGGCCACCCTCAGGCCTCCGGCGCCATAGAAAGAACCAATCGGACCCTCAAGGAGGCTCTCCGGAAGGTGGTTCGCTCCTCCGGGAGAGACTGGGATGAAAAACTCCCCATCATTCTAATGGCCATCAGGGGCACCAACGCAGTTCACGGACTTACGCCCCATATGGTCATGACAGGACGGAAAATGCAGCTCCCAGAAGCCTTCTGGCTAGACACGCAGCTCCCTTCCGACATGCAGCCCGTAGTAATCAATGATGCATGGGTTCAGGACCTAATCTCGTCAGTACACGCCATCCACATGCAAGTGGCCCAGAAGTTAGGTGTAGCACAGAAAGACATGGACCGCAAGCTAGGATGGGTCAGGAACCCAAGACAGTGGGAGGAAGGACAGCTCGTTTTATATAGGAAGTTCTCACAGAAGGCCCACTCGCTAGCAGCCAAATGGCAAGGCCCCGTCCCGATTACAAAAAGGATCTCCCCAGCAGTCTACCAGGTAGCCATTCAGAGAAAGACAGGAGGAACTTGGCTCAAATACTTCCACGCTTCCCAACTGAAGGAATGGAAAGGGAAGCCGCTCCAAACACCCCCGCCGGTGTATGATTCTGGGGGAGCAGCCGCCAGCCCCATCCCTCTCCGCCCAGTAGTTCGCCAGATATCCCTTCACCCTGGGCCGGAGATACCCTGTGTTCCTCTAGATCAAACCTTTGTTGCTTTAGTATAGAAAAAATCAGAGTATATAAGTGTTAAGAGTTTTTTTCAGTTCTGTTCTTCAACCTTCATAGGCGGGCCCCATAGTTGGGACCCTTGGGGGAAAAACAGCCCCATCCCTCTCCGCCCAGTAGTTCGCCAGATATCCCTTCACCCTGGGCCGGAGATACCCTGTGTTCCTCTAGATCAAACCTTTGTTGCTTTAGTATAGAAATCGTCATGGTGAGTTGCTATATAATGAAGCCATGCCAGGGGGGGGAGACATATTGAAGTTATAATGAAGCCATGCCAGGCCTTCCAAGTGAGGGCAACCCGAAATCACCCCACGCCCGTGTGCTTTGCTTTGTGTGTTTTTCTTTCTTTTAACCAGAAAATTGGGGCCTCCCGAGGGAGTCCCTCCAAAAATTGTTCCTAGGAAAAAATATGGTCTGCTGAAATACATAGATGAGGTTCTGCAAAAAAGCAGAGGGAAAAAGGCAAAGCAAAGCAAACCATCATAAAACATACCTTCAACCCTAACCACACCTACTTAAAAATAATTTCAGAAAAATTAGATGAAGGTCTTCGTTAGCAGTAGCCCTTATGGTCACCGAGAACCGCTCTCTAACAAAACAAACGGCAAGGCCAGGCCAAGCCGGACCGATAGCTCTCAGCCCGCAAAATAAGTACAACCCGCCACCGAGCAAGGGACACCTGGAGGCCACATAGTCTAGGCACCCAGGCACCCTTGGGGCGAGTTTGCATAACCCCGCCTAACGCACAGCCGATTTTCGCTCAACGTAAGGACGTTCCCCCTGAAATATACATGCTATAGAAAGGAGCTCCCGCACAGGAGTTCTCCAGGGTAACAAGCTGGAAGGCCCGCTTAGTGCCCTGGGCCTCCTCGTTCGAGCCCCAACTAATAAACAGTGCTGGCAGAAAGACGCCTTCCCTTTTCCTCCGCTTCATTTATTTTATGTGTTGCAACAAACTCAGGGGACCTGTATTTGTACCTGCAGGTCTCCCCAGGAAATTCTTACTGCAAAAAGGAAAGGAAAGGCCAGGAGATGAGGCACCTGGCTACTCTGTGTTTGCTCGTGCTGACCGGCACCCTAATAGGGGGACGCCCGTCCAAATTAATGCCCTACCCCCACTGGAGATGCATCAATGCCCTAGCCGAAGACGAAATGATGGATGGTCTGCAAGGTTGTGCAGCAGAGCAATATAACCTTCCCCACGGATCGCACCATCTTCCGCAGTGGTGACGAGCAGTGGATCCGACCCCCCGAGCTCGTTATATTATGTGTGGGAGGGACTGTACCACACGTGTGCATCCTAAATACACGTGTCAGTTTCCTGCCTGTTTGTTAGTCACTTTGCTGCTGCCATAGACTGTGTCAGTTACCTGCAGCCATGCCTGGATTACGGCACAAAAGGACTCTCTTTCTGGGCAGCCCTGCCTGGACCTGTATCTCTGCCTCCCAGTGGACGTGTTTGGACCTTGCTACACGTGTGCCCCGCGCCCGCATTGCCATCTGCCACGGACCATGCCTGTTCCCTGCTATGGACTGTGTTTTACATGCTGTTCCCCCTGCCTCCATGGAAGCCTGCCTCATTCGGGCCCAAGCCGCTGCTAGCAGCCGGGCACCAGCCGCGGAAACCTCCAGCGAGCCTGGCCAGGCGCCCCCTGGCTAGTTCCCGCCTGGAGCCTCCCGCGGGCCGGTTGCCGAGCTTGCCCTCGCTACCGGGAAGCCTGCTATCCAGCCCCAGCCTTGCCCAGCCGGCGTCCATGTTCCCAGGCAGCCAGAAGACCGAGAGAAGAAGCTTGCTTTGAGAAGCCGTTTCGGAGAAGCGGGCACACCACGTCCGCAGCGAGGGAAACTCGCCCCGCTCTGCATATCTTAGGAGCCGCCCCGGAGAAGGAACTAAGTGCTGACCATCCCAAGCACTTAGAGAATGCATCTCAAAGAAACCTCCGCATTCCAGAAGCTGATGACATCAGGACAAGCCCTGTCCGCTGGAACATCCTTCCAGCACACTTGGGCTTCCCCCTCCCTCCTTTGTTCCCCCTTCCTGAGGTGTCATTATAACTTGATCAGATTCCTAAAGTGGCCCATCCAAACCATTCAGTGGATCATTAAAGTCTTTGTTTTAATCTGTGAGAACCACCAAGTATAGCACCGGCCCCAGGGTACATCCTAGGGTATTTAAGCCGGCCTCTCAGACCACACGTTGTTCGTGCCATTCCCATCCTGTCCCGGCGCGTGCCATCCTATCCAGACCCCTTGCTGTCTCTCTGTGGCTCCAGTGCGGGCATTGGGCCATCTCGCTGTCGTGTCTCTGCTTCGCTTCAGGAAAGTGAGTATTCCCCACCATCATTGGGATCCTGCTAATGCGAAAGTCTCTGTATTTCATACTCTGTATTCCTAGTTCTTGTATGCTCTTGTGTGTATGTGCAAGTTCAGGCTTACGCCACATTATTAGCAAAATACACGTGTTTGAACCTATTTTGTAGTCTGCCTCTTTGTCACTTGAGTGTCTGGAATCGGGACCTCCGTAAACATAGGTTATGATCCGCGCTTATTTTTAGTTCCAGACTGCTAAAGCTAATTTCCCCATTTAATAAAGAGCAGTTCTGGTAACACGCCACAAGGGGTTGCCATAGGTCAGCTGTGACTTGATGGCACTTTAAACACAAATCATAAGGAAATTTGCAGTTGTGGTGTCAGAAGCAACTGCAAGCTGCAGAGAAAGGTGTAAGAACACTGAAGACTGGAAAGAGTCAATGGACTGCCTATTGAGGGACAAGGCCTTGTTAGACTCCCCCCCTCAGACATGTGGTGGATTGTCAGCCCCCAGACTCTTTACCTGGGCAAAGTGATGTGTTCCTGCCTCCTTTTCTCCAGGACTTTGTCCTTGAAAGGTTCCAGCTGTTTCAGAACCCCAAATTTCTCTCCACTGGAGGCATAAACAAAGGCCAACAAAGGCTCAGCATCTGCAGAAGCGGGGAGAAAACTGTCTTCAGAATCACACCCAAATCCCAGTTCTGCCAAGAGAACTCAACATTGGGTGTGCCGGGTGGCGATCCAAGAGGCACCAGCTTCAATCTAAGGCCGTCTCTTAAAAAGTGCAGCTGAGCTTCTTGCTGCCTTATATACAGAGGAAAGATTCGAGAAGAGAAACACCCATTCAGGTCAATGTCAGTTTCACATTTGCAAAGACCGAGTCTTAAAGGGCTCACAGACAGGAGAGGAAGATCACTGATCCCATCACTGCTTCCATCCCTAAAATGCAACGCCCAGCCTCAGCTTGCCTCGGGGCAGTGCAGAGGAGCCTGAGGGAGCTTAACCCTTCAATTGCCACTCAGTTTTGCTCGTCCAACCAGGCTAACCTGCTTTGTAAATCTCTCTTTTCCTTTAAAATGCTCATAGCAGAGAGGGGTGAGCCCATTCCAAACAGAGAAGCCAACTGGGGGTTCAAAGGTTAAGCCCCCTCTCCCTTCCCTCCGTGGCCCTGCGGCAAACTGGAGCTGCACGAGTCTGCACTTTGAATTGTAGGGACTGGAGAAGAGGCCGGAGCTTCATCTCAGCTGTCTGGGCACGTAGGGAAGCCTCCTACATGTAAACCAGTTTCCAAGCCCCAGCCCTCTCACCTAGCGGGGCTCTGCACTTCAGGCCCCTTACTCGCCACACGTCCCAGAGGATCTGCTGGTCCCAGTGGAGGCACCGAGGGTGAGCTTTGAAGGGCCTCCTGAGCAGGGACGCACGCTGCAGAGGGCGAGAGTTTCTGGCAGCCCCTTCCTCGTACACCATGCTCGGCTGTGGCACTCCTCCCCTTGCCCTCCGGTGGTCGTCGCTGATCCAGGCTCTCAGCTCCAGGTCCCGGATGGCAATGGCATGCTTGATAATGTCGTCCTGTCTGTCTGTAGAGCAGCCGGTCCGGCAAGTCCAGCTTGACCTCCTTCGTTTGGGCCCTGGCTCTGAGACTGCGTGCCCACCGCCTCTTGAACCCAGGTACGTGCAGCCTCGCAGCGGAAGAAGCCAAGACCTGGACATTCACCACCTGCTTCCCCTTGCAGCGATAGAGGATGCGGAGGAGGTAGCCCTGCTGCGCCAAAGTCTCTGGGGGGTTGAGGAAGCGGATGACTGGGCTGCCCCTCTCTTCTCTGTCCTGAGACAGAAGCAGCTGGGGAAGAGGTGAGAATGTTTGTTAGGACCCCCGCTGGGCTCAGATCAACAGGCCAAGAGACTCTCACCCCCCTTGTGCACCAGAAGCAAGGGGATGGAAGAGAGTTACGCGGACAGAACCTCAGGCCTGGATGGAGCGATCCAGATTCAAATCCTCCTTCGATCACAAACTCCGTTTAGTGGCCTCTGGCAAGCCACTTCCTCCCAGATGGACCTTCCTTCTAGGACTGTTGTGAGGACAAATGAGTGGGAAAGGAAGGACAGGAGCATCTCTTTGCTGGCTGAACGAGCTCCGGGCTGGGTTTCTCTTTCTCCTCTGGCGCAGGGTTTCCCCTTAGGCACAAGGGCTTGGTGCAGGTGGAAGGGCGAGAGCCAAGCGCTCTCAGAGCCAGACTACAAGTGACGCCTTACACAGGTTGGACACTTGTCAGCTTCCCTCAAGTTTTGATGGGAAATGTAGGCGCCCTGGTTTTACAGCTTGGCTCTCCATTACAGCTGCAAGACCAGGATGCCTACATTTCCCATCAAAACTTGAGGGAAGCTGACAAGCGTCCAACCTGTGTCAGGCGTCACTTGTAGCTTGGTTCTCAGTTTCACATTTGCAAAGACCAAGTCTTAAAGGGGTCACACGCAGGAGAGGAAGATCCCATCTCTGCTTCCATCCCTAAAATGCAACGCCCAGCCTCAGCTTGCCTCGGGGCAGTGCAGAGAAGCCTGAGGGAGCTTAACCCTTCAATTGCCACTCAGTTTCGCTCTTCCAACCAGGTTAACCTGCTTTGTAAATCTCTCTTTTCCTTTAAAATGCTCATAGCAGAGAGGGGCGAGCCCATTCCAAACAGAGAAGCCAACTGGGGGTTCAAAGGTTAAGCCCCCTCTCCCTTCCCTCCGTGGCCCTGCGGCAAACTGGAGCTGCACGAGTCTGCACTTTGAATTGTAGGGACTGGAGAAGAGGCTGGAGCTTCATCTCAGCTGTCTGGGCACGTAGGGAAGCCTCCTACATGTAAACCAGTTTGGTGTAGTGGTTAAGAGCAGCAGGACTCTAAGCTGGAGAGCCGGGTTTGATTCCCCACTCCTCTGCTTGAAGAGAGCATTGTAACCTTGGGTCAGTCACAGCTTCTTGGAGCTCTAATAATAATAATAAAATGTGATTTATACACCACCCTTCAAGATGACTTAACACCCACTCAGAGCGGTTTACAAAGTGTGTCATTATTATCCCCACAACAACAAACATCCTGTGAGGGGGTGAGGCTGAGAGAGCTCTGAGAGAGCTGTGACTGACCCAAGGCCACCCAGCTGGCTTCAAGCGGAGGAGCGGGAAATCAAACCCTGTTCTCCAGATTAGAGTCCCACTCTCTTAACCACGACACCAAACTGGCTCTCTCAGCCCCACTCAACTCACAGGGTGATTGTTGTGGGGATAATAATGACACATTTTGTAAACCTCTCTGAGCGAGTGTTAAGTTGCCGGATGTTGTCATTGTTGTTAAGCCCTAGCCCCTTCCAAGCCCCAGCCCTCTCACCTAGCGGGGCTCTGCACGTCAGGCCCCTTACTCGCCACACGTCCCAGAGGATCTGCTGGTCCCAGTGGAGGCACCGAGGGTGAGCTTTGAAGGGCCTCCTGAGCAGGGACGCACGCTGCAGAGGGCGAGAGGTTCTGGCAGCCCCTTCCTCGTACGGCACGCTCGGCTGTGGCACTCCTCCCCTTGCCCTCCGGTGGTCGTCGCTGATCCAGGCTCTCAGCTCCAGGTCCCGGATGGCAATGGCATGCTTGATGATGTCGTCCTGTCTGTAGAGCAGCCGGTCCGGCAAGTCCAGCTTGACCTCCTTCGTTTGGGCCCTGGCTCTGAGACTGCATGCCCACCGCCTCTTGAACACAGGTACGTGCAGCCTCGCAGCGGAAGAAGCCAAGACCTGGACGTGCACCACCTGCTTCCCCTTGCAGCGATAGAGGACGCGGAGGAGGTAGCCCTGCTGCGCCAAAGTCTCTGGGGGGTTGAGGAAGCGGATGACTGGGCTGCCCCCCTCTTCTCTGTCCTGAGACAGAAGCAGCTGGGGAAGAGGTGAGAATGTTTGTTAGGACCCCCGCTGGGCTCAGATCAACAGGCCAAGAGACTCTCACCCCCCTTGTGCACCAGAAGCAAGGGGATGGAAGAGAGTTACGCGGACAGAACCTCAGGCCTGGATGGAGCGATCCAGATTCAAATCCTCCTTCGATCACAAACTCCATTTAGTGGCCTCTGGCAAGCCACTTCCTCCCAGATGGACCTTCCTTCTAGGACTGTTGTGAGGACAAATGAGTGGGAAAGGAAGGACAGGAGCATCTCTTTGCTGGCTGAACGAGCTCCGGGCTGGGTTTCTCTTTCTCCTCTGGCGCAGGGTTTCCCCTTAGGCACAAGGGCTTGTTGCAGGTGGAAGGGCGAGAGCCAAGCGCTCTCAGAGCCAGACTACAAGTGACGCCTTACACAGGTTGGACACTTGTCAGCTTCCCTCAAGTTTTGATGGGAAATGTAGGCGCCCAGGTTTTACAGCTTGGCTCTCCATTACAGCTGCAAGTCCAGGATGCCTACATTTCCCATCAAAACTTGAGGGAAGATTTCAAGTGTCCAACCTGTGTCAGGCGTCACTTGTAGTTTGGCTCTCAGTCCGGGGCCTCTGGCCTGCAGTGAGCCTGCCCCCTAGATCTTGGATTAGCCCCAGCGATAAGAGGTCAACAGTACCTATTTTGTGTGTCTGTCAAATGCTTCACTAACGAGTTAGGGACCATAGACTTCACCACCGTGTTGCCTCAAATCCTATCAGTTGCTTTAAGTGTATGCTCCTAGGTGCTACCTGTGCTTCAATATGATCCTACTGGGTACTTCTACGTTGTCTATTGTCAGCCCTAGAATTGCTTATGTTCTGTTTCAGAATTTCTTCTACTCTGTGTTGGATTCCTGCTAATGCTCGGTCTTTGTAAACTTATGTTTATTCACCCTATGGCATGGTTTATGGAAATGTAATCTGCCTGGAGTCTCAGTGAGAAAGGCAACCTATAAAAGACCTAAGCAGGGGTCACTTCATAGAAAAAGAGCTGGAGGAACTCATTAGCATCACCCATTAGCATATGCCACACCCCTTGACATCATTGGAAGCGTGTCATTAACACAACTGATTTGCATATGCCACACACCCCGACCTCACCTATCCTGGCTCTTTTGGACCCAATCCTGGCCATTCAGGGCCAAAATTAGGCCCAAAATGGCAAAAGGGGCTGAAAATGGCTGAAAAGTGGCCCAAAATGGTCAGGATTGGGCTGCTGCTGAGCAGGAGAGTGATCCACCACCCGTCAGAGGCCTGATCCGGGCCATTTGGGCCCCAATCCAGCCCGAAACAGGCCCAAAATGGCCGAGAGGTGGGTGGGGCCACCTGACATGTGACCTCTTTGGGGAACACAGTTCCAGCATGTTCCCCCTCGAAATGAGCCCTGGACAGACGTAAGTAAGTAAGTAAAGTAAGTACTTTTGTTATTCTACAGAAACCACTTTAAGTACCCATGAAGGAAGAAATGGGGTAGATACATGGAAAAGAATTGGCACTGGGTCTACTTAAAAAAAAAAAGAGTTATCCACATAAGGAGCAGAACGCAGCCCCTGGCCTCGACTGCCAGCATTTCCTGTAAGTGCCCCACGAGTACAGAATTCGGTCACCAGAGCAGCCACTTTTTAAGAAGAAGCCCAAAAGGATGAATGGGCCATCTCATGCACGCTTACAAACAGGAGGTGGTGTAGTGGTTAGAGTCAGACTAAGATCTGGGGCCCCGACTCTGAATCCCCGGTCGCTGGGTGACCTACAGCTAGCCATTCACTCTCAGCCTACCTCACAGGGTTGTTGTAGAGATAAAGTGAAGGTGAGGAGAATGATATAAGCTGCTTTGGGTCCCCACTGTGGAGAAAGGCAAGGGAAGGAAGGAAGGAAATGTTCACATGGCAGAGGCAGGACTGGAAGTCAGACCTTTTTCCTGATCTGCCTTTCTCTACCCCCAGGCCATGTAGCAGCCCTTCAAAAGAGGGGTGCTTGAACTGGGGCTTCACAGAGGAAAAGGAGAGAGGAAACTCTTATCTGGAAGAGGGCAGCCCAGAGAGCCAAGAGCATTCCTCCCCCATGGGGGCAACAAACAGGAGAGAGGATCCCCCCATTAAAATTAAGAAAATTAAGTTTCTAGCCCTGATTGCTGAAAAGTACTTGGGCAGCCATGTGTTCCAAAAGCTCGGCAACCAGAAGGTGGGTTTCCCCAAATGTCCTGCATTTTCAAGTCTCGCATCTCACACTTGTATGGTCAGAGATGGCAAAACTATCTCCTTTTTTGGCTTATGATGCTTTATTTTAAGCACTCTGTTTGTCCATGAAGATTTTTTTTCCTCTTAAAGCAGGGAGCCACTTGGGCAGTTCCCAGGGGAGAGAGGTGCCTGGGCAGAAGTCCAAGACTTCACTTGAAACAGGCCTTCGCATTTGAAAACACATAAAAGGAAGGGAGGCTCATGAGGGACAAGGTACTCTGCACATGCTCAGAGGCATCGTCACCTTTGTTCCACGTTGTTCCCAGGTTGAAGGGTGGCATTAGGGGAAAGCTGCAGGATGGAGGCAAGAGATCTAGAGCGCCCAAAGCAGATAGCAAAGAAAGCCTTTCAAAATCTTTCTCTGATGTGGATGAAACTCTGGCAAACGCTCTTTTCATGTAGACAGATCAAGATGGGTAGCTGTGTTAGTCTGTCTGTAGCAGTGGAGAAGAGCAAGAGTCCAGTAGCACCTAGAAGACTAACAAAAGTGGTGGCTGGGTAGGAGCTTTTGTGAGGCACAGGTCACTTCTTCAGATACAGCTGTGAAGAAGTGAGCTGTGACTCACTAAAGCTCATACCCGACCACCAATTTTGTTAGTTTGATAGATGCTACAGGACTCTTGCTCTTTTCCCCTTTTGCATGTGTGTGGGGAGGGGGGGGGTTCACCCCAACAACTCCCTGGTAAAGAAGACGTGGACAAGTCACCAAGCAAGCAGGGCCTGTGACACGGAGGGAAAGCAAATGAAAGCACGGACAGGCCAAGCTGCAGGGTGGGACAAAAGCGGCTCTCAGCTGCCGAGGAACCAGACACCGACTATGCCTTGAGGGCAGGCATTTCCCAGTTAGGATCCAAAGCCCTTCTGCTGAAATAAATGACATTCAAATCAATGGGACTTACTTCCAAGTAAACCTCTTCACCAGGGGGTGCCCGGAACTCAGGCGCCGAAGCTTCTCAAGGCAGAGCTGGAAAGTGGCGGACGGGAAGGTTGGTGCTGGTAAGAACCAAAGAATACTGGTTTAAGGCAGGGGTGGATTAGATGGCCTCAAGGCACCCTTATCAGTTATTTTACTTCCTATCCCGGAAACCTTAAAGGCAATCTGGTATCACGACAGGTGCTCCGCTGTCTCTCCCCATGGCACTCCCAGAAAGCCTCGCCCCTCCCTCTGCCCCCCAGTGTAAAGAGAAGACCCCCGTCTCCCTCCCCCAGGGCAGACGGCCCCGTCGCCCCTGCCCGCAGAGAGGAAGCAGCCCTGGGAGCTCAACCTGCCCCCCCCGGCTTCTCACCTCCTCCCTCTCTGCATCTCAGCGGAGCCGCCAGATCCCGGATCCCGGGGATCCGGCTGGCGAGGTGGAGCCCGGAGCGCACGCGGGGGGAGGGATCTCTGCGCCCCTCCCCACCTTCAGCGGTCCCTCCCTCCCCATCGCAAGGCGCTCAGCTGCGGGGCTGTCGCGCACAGGGCTGGGCACAGCAGGCAGGAGGCTCACTGGTACTGCAGGGCTGAACACAGCAGGCAGGAGTTCAGGATTACAAGACAGCAAACCGGGGTCCAGGAGTCAGGCCAGGTGTCAGGATCAGGCTATCAGTCAGAGAGAGAGGGGGGCAGGCAGAAGAGTAGTCAATAGGCAGGCCAAGGTCAAAGTCCAAGCAAGCAGCAGAGCAGGGTACACGAACGTCCAGGTAGCAGGGAGTGGCAAGCTGAGTTGCTTCCACGCTTCGGTCTTCCCAGCGTCTTCCTTTATTGCTGTCCTAATGAGGGGCAGCTGTTGCCTCTCCCTCGAACAGCCCAGCCCGGCGTTGTGCTAGTAGCCGGCCACTCCTCCGCCTTTCCAGGAACGCTGCCTTATCTCTAAGTTTCCTCCTTTCAGCTGGCCCCAGAGGCTCGGATTTCGCTCTTGCCCTGGGGGAGTCTTTGTCTCTTACAGCCTCTGTGGAGGTTTCTGGCTGTTCCTCGTCCCTGACAGTCTCTGCAGGAGCTCCAGGCTGTTCCTGCTGAATTCCCTCTGGAGCAGCAGCAGTAGTTTCTGGCTGCTCCTCCTCTCCCATAGCTTCTGCAGGGGCTTCCAACTCCAGAGGAGATCCTGCTGGCCCTTCCTGCTCATCTTCTGAGGAGGACTCTGAGGAGGACTCTGAGGCACTAGGTAAGGTGGCCAGTTGGGGCTGGGGCTGACTCATGACAGGGGCTTTGCAAGAGGGTGGTGTACCTGGACAATATCCTGATCTACTCCTGCGACCCTGCCCGCCACATGGACCATGTCCGGACCGTACTGCAACGCCTCCGGGAACACAGGCTCTATGCTAAGCTGGAGAAGTGCGCGTTCCATCAGACCACCATTGACTTCTTGGGCCACCGCATATCCCCCCGAGGCATCCGGATGGACCCAGAGAAGGTGGCAGCTATCCTTACGTGGCACCTCCCCCCCCGGAACCGCAAGGATCTGCAATGGTTCCTTGGGTTCACCAATTAATACCGTCAGTTCGTGGCAGGGCGGCCCCCCTGACCCGGCTGCTACGACCAAAGGAGCCCTTCTGATGTGACCAAGAAGCTCAGGGGGCATTCCAAGTCTTGAAGGAGTGCATGGCTTCCAACCCGGAGTTGCGACATCCCGACCCCGCCTTGCCCTTCGTGGTGGAGACAGACGCCTCCAATGTTGCAGTGGGAGCTATCCTGTCCCAGCGGCAAGGACCAGCCGACCCGCTCCAGCCCTGTGCTTTCTATTCCCGCCAGCTGACTCCTGCAGAGCGCAACTACACCATTTGGGAGTGAGAACTACTGGCCATCAAGGTGGCTCTGGAGGTCTGCCGTCACCACCTCGAAGGGGCATGTCATCCCGTGCAAATCTGGACCGATCACCGGAACCTAGAATACATGCAGACTGCCCGACAGCTCAATCAGCGGCAAATCTGGTGGTCGCTCTTCTTCTCTCGCTTCGATCTCACCATTACGTACATCCCTAGTACCCAGAATCGGAAAGCAGATGCTTTGTCTCGGAAACCTGAGCACTACCAGGATCAGGCACCCATGACTTCCCCCACCACGATGTTGCCGCCAACTGCCTTTACTGCCGCCACCGATCCCCCGTCCCTCCGGGAACGCATCCAACAGCAGCAACTCCATGATCCCTGGGCCCAGAAGCAGGTGCAAGCGATGCGCGACCAGGAATCCCCTGCAGGAGCAGAGATCACTGTCCAAGCTGGCCTGGTACTACATCAAGGGCGTCTCTATGTGCCGGCTGGGCCCTTGCGTAGGGAGGTCCTTCACCTGTCCCATGATGTGGGCTCTGCAGGACATTTTGGGAGGTACCGGACGCTGCACCTTGCCACACGAGAGTTCTGGTGGCCTCGGATCCACGCCGACGTGGCCCGCTATGTCAACACCTGCGATACCAGCCACAGGGCCAAGAATCAACAAGGCAAGCCGGCCGGTCTGTTGCAACCCCTGCCCACTCCACCGAGACCCTGGCACACTGTCACCATGGATTTCATCGTTGAGCTGCCTAGGTCGGGACCCTATTCCTCCATTTTGGTAGTGGTGGATTCCTTCACGAAGATGGCTCACTTCATCCCTTGTTCTGGAACACCGACGGCCCGGGAGACCACGTTATTGTATCTGCAAAACATTTTCCGGCTCCATGGACTCCCTGAACATATCATCTCAGATCGCGGCACTCAGTTCACCTCACGTTTCTGGGGGGCCCTACACTCCCTCCTGGACACCCGAGTGCACTTTTCCTCAGCCCACCACCCGCAGACCGATGGGCAGACCGAACGGGTTAATGCAGTCCTCGAGCAGTACCTTCGCTGTTATTGCAATCATCAACAGGATAATTGGGCATCCCTGCTGGCCCTTGCAGAATTTGCATACAACAACGCCGTTCACTCTTCGACACGACAGACTCCTTTTCAAGCCAACTATGGGTACCACCCACGCCATTTTCCGGAGGTTCTGCCTCGCTCCCTTGTCCCTGCAGCAGACACCCTGACCCAGGAATTGCAAGCTCAGTGGGACCTGCTGAGGGAACACCTCGACCAGGCCAAGGCGGCCTACAAAGCCAGAGCTGACCAAGTCCGGCAACCGGGAAAGGACATCCATGTTGGGGACAGGGTATGGCTGTCCACTCGCCACCTCCGCAGTACCAGACCCTCTCAGAAACTGGATGCCCGATACATCGGACCCTTTGTGGTGGTGGACCAGATCAACCCTGTAGCTTTCCGGTTGGACCTGCCACGTACGCTTTGGGTGCACGCAGTTTTTCATCGTTCCTTACTCTTGCCAGCCCCAGACCTGGACCCGCTGTGCCCTGCCATGCCGACGCCCCCGCCCATATGGGTGGATGACCACGAGGAATATGAGGTCGCCCGGATCCTTGACTCCTGTCGGCGCCGAGGCCAAGTGCACTATTTGATTGAATGGAAAGGATATGGGCCCGAGGACAACTCTTGGGAACCTGCAGACCAGGTCCATGCCCCAGCATTGGTTCGATCTTTCTACGAGGCATACACCTGCAAGCCGGCGCCAGGGCTTCCGGAGGGGGGCCCTGAGGGGGGGGATAGTGTCGTGGCCTCTGAGTCCTCAGAGGACGAAGACCTTGGGGAGGACGACAGGAGTGGGAATACTCCAAGCTCCTCCAGCGTCAGCTGCTTGGAAAACCAGCAGGGACTGGAGCAGCAGGAATCCCTGCCAGAGCAGGTTGAGGAATCCAGGGCAGACTCAGGGACAGAAGCTGCCCCTTTACCTGCATCAGCTCCTGAGACTAGGGCAACATCCCCACCTAGCTCCTCCGAACCTCCTCCGCGCAGAGGGAGGCAGCGGCTTGCTGCACAGGAAAGGAGGCGAAGTGCAAGGCTTCAGGCACTCAAGCAGCGTCGGAATGACCTTGAGTTGTAACAGAGTGCAGCACCGTCCTGCAGGTGAGAACTCTTAAGCCAGGATGCCCTCTCCTTCAGTGCAGAAGCACCTGCGCACAGACCCACCTGGTTCCACTGCGACTCCATTCTGCTCTGACTGCTTTTCGGCTCTGACCCCTGCATTTCAGCTCCTTAGACTATGCTCCTGGCTCACCCCCTTATCAGCTTGTTTGAACTAGGACTGCGGGAGAGGCTCGTGGCTGTCTCCCTGCCTGCATTCCAGCACAACCCCGGTGCACTGCTGGATCCCGGTGGCGGATGTGATGGGACGCACTCAGCCGTGTCCTATGGTCTGGGTCACGGTGGAATACCTGGGGGTGCTCCGCCGCATGGAGGTCGCCAAGGTAGCCCACTTACCCCATGCTGCTAGGAAGAGATGCCCCTGAGTTTTCCTGGTTACTCAGGAAGGCGATGGGGGAGTTGACAAACCCCCAGGCTGCCACGGCTCTGCAGGTAGAAGAGGCAGCCAACCCCAGCAAGGGCCCTTCCTGCGGACCAGTGGATGAACCATAGGCCGAAGACCCCGCAGGACCTCCAGCAGACCGCCGGTTCCGCAACGCCCAAGGTGCAGACGAGTCCTTGCAGCGCCTGCGGGATACGGCAGCTCGTGAGGAGGAGCAAGTGCGGGACAAGAGAAGGGCCCAGCGGCTCCCACGCATCGAGAAGCAAGGAGAGGTTTGGGTCCGTCTGGCCCGCGCCCCGAATGGCCAGGGAGAGGTCCGCCAGCTACTGGTGCCGGCAGCCTACCGGGCGGAAGTCCTCTGCACGGCCCATGAGCACACTTGGGCCGGGCACCTGGGGCACCACAAGACCCTGAAGAAAGTCCTTGAGCAGTTCTTCTGGCCCTCCATGAACGCAGACGTGAAGGCCCACTGCTGCTCATGCCCCACCTGTCAGCGGGTGGCTGCACGATGCCCCCCAAAGGCCCCCCTCTCCCCGTTGCCCGTCATGGAGACGCCCTTCCAACGCATCGCCATGGACTTTATCGGCCCGCTGCCACACACACCCTGGGGCCACTGCTTTGCCCTGGTGATCGTGGACTATGATACGCGGTTTCAGGAGGAAAACTTCCTCCCAAGTTTTCATTCAGCTGCCGTGCGGCTCCAGGTGCATGGGGGCACTCAGGGCAGGAAACCACTAGGCCAAGCAAGTAATTCCAAGAGGGAGAGGCATAGAGGAGACCGCAGGTGGCTAGAATGAGGCACTGCTGTGGCTGCCAGCAGGAAGAGGCCCTGGAAGGCTTGGGAGGTACCAGGAGCAGACAAGGGAAGGAAGTGATGCTCCCTCAGCATCTGGAGAGGTCTGACCAGCCCCACCCTGTGGATCCATCAGGAAAGGACCAAGGGAAGCCCTACCCAAGGCTCCCAATTGGCCCCAAGGCAGACCAGAGCCAGGGGGGAGGACAGAGGTTGGAGCCTGGGGGAAGGGCAGGAAGTGACCCAGGAGGCTCCAATCGAGGGAAGCCTTGAAGGCAGGTCAGGGAGGAAGTCGGCTGAGGAGTAGCGTGTCTCAGTAGTGGGACAGAGAGAGCGCTAGCAGAAGGAAGAGAGTTGGTCCAAGACCCACCAGAGTTGTCTACCCAGCCACAAGGGAGAGAGGGAGCAGGGGGGGCGGAAACTCCCTTCCTCCCCCACCTTCCAAGACCAGCCTAGGGGATCACCTGGCTAGAGGGGCACCCTGGAGGGCAAGCCACCCCCAGGCTCCAATGACTCAGGCACAGGCAGTGACAGAAGGGAAGGGAGGGGAGGGGAGGGAAGACGGAAAGCAGGGGAAGGAGAAGGGAGGGAATGCGAAAGGAAGAGGGGGGAGGGGAGAAAGGGGAAGGGAATGGGAGGAAAGCGATGGGAAGGAAGAGAACGGGCAGGGAAGGGGAACGGGAGGGAGGGGAGGGGAAGGGAGGAGATGAAAAGCAAGGGAAGGAGAGGGAAGGGAGGAGAAGTCAGGGGAGGGGGAAGAGAGGGAGAGAGAAAGAGAGAGGGGGAGGGAGATGGAGAGAGGGAAAGAGGAGGGGGGAAAGAGTGATGGAGAGAGAAAGACGGAGAGGAGAGGTGGAGAAAGAGAGAGAGATGGAGAAAGATAGAGGGAAAGCGAGAGGCAAGTGGGAGAGATGTTGATGGGGCATCTATACAACAGTAGCCATGTGGACTGATTAAACGGAGACCCCACAAATGTACACCAGTTGTTGGAATCAAGGGTGAGTTCACGGTCTAGGGCCCCCTTTCTCATAGTACCTACTTTCTACTCACACATCTCTCATCCTGGCCATCTCTCATCCTGGGACACTGAGGTGGGGGGAGTTCCATATCTAGCATTACAAGTTCCATTTGTCAGTTAGAATCAATACAGTTTTGCTTATACCAAGGTGTGTAGAAAGCGGGTACTTTAAGAAAGGGAACCCTAGAATGTGAACTCACCCTTGTTTCCAACACCTGGGTTACATTTATTTAGCAACCAACATACTTGATAGGAAAGTGGAGAGAGAGAGGCAGACATCTGTCTATCTAGCTGACTGAGAGAGGTTCTGAGAAGTCCAGAGAACACCAATCTGGAGACAAGACAAGGAAATAGCAATGACACTCAATAGAAAGAGAAGTGCTGACCTCACTGCCTGGCCCTTGCTGCCCCGTGTAGGGTCTTCCTCTTTTCCTCTTTGTACCCCACCCAGACGTTGCTTCTTCCAAGGCCCTTTCTCAAGGTCTAGTGTCCAGATTCGTTATCTTATGGAGACTCTAAAACTTTTCTTGAGAAAGGGGCTTGGTGAGAGCATCTGCAATCATTTCTTCTGTAGCACAATACTGTCTCTCAACAAGCCCTTCTTTTTGTATATTTCTTACTCCGTGTCACTTTATATCTGTGCGCTTAGTTTTTGAGGGGTTCTTCTCATCTTTGCAAGATTTATTCGTCCTTGATTGTCTTCAAAGAATTGTATGGGTCTTGGTTCATCTGCCCCAGAGACTTCCATTAGCTGTAGTATCCAGTGGAGTTTACACGCTTCCGTCACCGATATATATTCAGCTTCAGTAAAGGATACAGCTACAGTTTCTTGCTTCCTGCTTGCCCAGCTGACACCTCCTCTGCTACAGAAGAATAGCTGTCCACCGGTGGGTGGACTTGCTGTCTGCCATGTCTCCTGCCCAATCCGCATCCATGTATCCAACTAGTCTGGGCTTGTCACTTGTTGGTAACTTGAGTTTCCGGTGTGCAGTGCCCCTGAGGTATCTTTCTAGTTTCTTGAGGCTTGCTAGCCTCCAGTTGCTTTTGCTCAAATATTAGCTTTTCCTGCATATTATTCCGATTATTGTTGCAATATCATCTGACTTACATCTGACTGTTTTCCAACTGCTTCTCTGTACTGTTTGCTCTTCAATAGAGGTTGATTGTTTCCATTATGTTTCAGGTACTTTGTTTCCACAGGAGTGCCTCCTGGTCTGGCTCCTTTCCTGTTCATACAGTTTAGAAATTCTAGAATTTTCTGTTTCTGGTTAAGAAGTTAGCTCCCATCCTCCTCTCGGTCTATCTGTATTCCAAGATAGTAACCAATGTTTCCCAGCTATTTCAGTTCTATTTCTTGATTCAGGCATTGAACAATTCAATCCCAGCCTTTCTTATCTCACAGCAAATAATCAAGTCATCCACATACATAAATACGTCCATTTATCTTCTCTGTTTCTTGAATACACAGAGTTCTGCCCCGTCTTGTTGGAGTCCTTCCTTTATAAGCATTTGGTTCAGTTCCTGATTCCAGGTCTATGCTGCCTGTTTCAGCCCACAGATGCTCCTTTGACGTTTACTCAAGAGTTGTTCATCTTTGGATGGCTCAGATCCCCGTTGGTGTTCCATGTAGACATTTTCCTTCAGTTCTCTATGTTGAAAAGCAGTTTCTTCACATCCAGATGCTCCTTGTGCCTCTTGCTTGCTGCTGCTATGCTCAGAAGTGTTCTTAGTGAAGTGTGTCTCACCACTGGTGCAAAGGTTTCATCATAGTCCTCTGTATTTTTGAAAGTATCCTTTAACAACTCGTCTGGCCTTGAACCTCTGTATTCCCCCTTCTGCATCACGCGTGGTCTCAGAGATCCAGTTGCCCGCTACTGCTCTCTTCCCTGGTGGTAGTTCTGTAAGTGTCTGTGCCTGGTTCTTCATTAGGGATAGAGTTCCTCCTTCTGCAGCTTCTCTCCATTTCTCTGCTTTCTTTGCTGGCATTCTTTCTAAATCTTCCCAGCTAGAAGGTTCTGGTACAGCTTCTGTTCTTGCCTCATAGGAAAGTCCTCTTGGTGGGATTCCCTTGTTTGATCTGGTTGAATTCCTGACACTTGGTTCCTCAACCCCATCTCCTTGTTGAGGCTCTGAGAGTATGTCCTGTGTGTCAGCCATCTTGTTCAGCTCTGTTGTTTCTGTGCTTCACTGCACTCTTTTGGTGTAGATTCTCCAAAGTGTATTTTCTCCATCTTCTTTGGTTTCTCCCTTTCATCAACGTAGACCACGTTGCAGATCCTGACTGTTTCTGTTTGTGGGTTGAGGATTTTGTATCCTTTGCATCTCAGAGGAGGACCAACAAATGGCCTTCTTCTGCTCTAAGATCCATCTTGGTCTGTTTTTCTTAGGAAGTTAAGCAAAGACTTTTGATCCAAACAGTCTTAGATAATTCATGCTTCTTAAGAAAATAAGGCTTAATTTGAACACTTAATTAAACTGAAGTCAATTGAAATCCAACCAATTCAGGTCTCAGCAGTTTGGAAGCTCCAGAAAATAATAAAGCTACCTTATCTTAGCTGTTAAAATAGGTACTTGGAGTTGACCCGGAATTTTGCTCCAACGCACCGAGAGGGGTCTTTTCTGCATGGGCCTCTTTCATTGGTTCTGCCTCCATTCTGCATCGATTTCTCTCCAGACTTTTCTGTGTTCCACATGTAGAAAAGCTGCATTGGTCATGGAAATGCAGGCTTGCTGCAGCTTTTTCCCTTGTGCACACACCCCTATGGTTCTCCCCCCCCCCAGCAAAGTCAAACTGGGGCTTTTTTGAAGTGCAGAATGCTTTCTTCAGTGTGATGCCTGCCTTTTGCCCTCCCCTTTATTTTCCTGTATCCTGATTGGGTGAACAGCAACCAATCCAGGTTTTTTTTCTTGATTTGTTTTTTTAAAAATAGCAATGTTGCAATGTTGCAACACTGGTGACTTAAAGAGAAACAACCTTCCAACAGCCAGGGGGAATGCTGCAACATGGCTAACACCAAAATTTTGCAGACAGCCATGAAACCAGCTTGATATTTTAAAGTTTTCACCCGTGCTTCCTGTACATAATAGCCCATTTTTGCAACGCCAAATCCGATGGGTGTTGTTCTTCTCCCGCTTTCAATTTACTATCCAATATATCCCTGGCTCACAGAACAAGTTGGCGGATGCCCTGTCCCAGAAACCTGAATTCAGCCAGCAGGCAGGAGAGAAGCCGCCAGCCACAACCATTCTGGCTCCTGAGTGCTTTGCAGCCACCAATGCCCCAGATGCCCTGCAGGATCGGATCCAGCAAGCTCAAAGCATGGCCCCCTGGACACAACACATCACCCAGGGACTACAGGACCCCGCACAGCCAGACCCCCCAGGCTACCTCCTGCAACAGGGCCTCCTTACATATGAAGGCCGAGTCTATGTTCCCCCAGGTGCGCTACGAGGGGAGGTACTGCAGCTTGCTCATGACACCCTAGCCGCTGGTCACTTTGGGAGATACAAGACCTTGCACCTATTGTCCAGGGATTTCTGGTGGCCCCGTATGCAAGTGGACGTGTTTCACTACGTGCAGTCCTGTGATACATGCCGGCGGGCCAAGGACCTTCCAGGGAAACCAACAGGACTGTTACAACCACTGCCCGCACCTGAGGGGCCCTGGGAAACTGTTTCCATGGATTTTGTCACGGACCAGCTACCCTCTAAAGGGCATACATGCATGGCGGTGTTTGTTGACCTGTTCACCAAGCTGGCCCACTTTGTACCTTGCCCATCGCTGCCTACCACCAAAGATCTGGCATACCAGTATGTCCAAAACGTGTTCCGGCACCATGGGATTCCACGGCACCTGGTTTCAGATCGGGGGGGTGCAATTTAGTTCGCGTTTTTGGAAGGCCCTCCAGACACTGCTTGGAACCCAGGTTCACCTGTCCTCGGCCCATCACCCACAGTCCGATGGGCAGACGGAGTGGACCAATGCCACGTTGCAGCAATATCTGCGCTGCTACATAAACTACCAGCAGGATGACTGGGCGGACCTCCTAGCCATGGCCGAGTTCGCGTATAACAATTCAGTGCACGCCTCCACACGCCAGACCCCGTTCCTGGCCACCTATGGACGCCACCCATGTTACTTTCCCAGAACAATGCCAAACTCATCGGTACCATCAGCAGATGCCTTTGTCCAGGAGCTGCAGGCCCTACACTTGGTTCTGCGGGAACAGTTAGACTGAGCCAAACGGGCCTACAAAGCAACCGCAGACCGGCGATGGTGGGAAGGGGACCCTTTGAAGGTGGGGGACTCGGTGTGGCTTTCCACTCGGCATATTCGGTCACAGCGGCCCTCCCAGAAATTGGACCACCGTTTCATTAGGCCCTACCGAATTACCGCCCAGATCAATCCTGTGGCCTACCGATTGGTGCTCCCGCCAACACTCTGGATCCATCCTGTGTTCCATCGTTCCCTGCTCAACCCGGCAGCACCTCCACACCCCCTCTGTGAACCTGTACCACTGCCTCCCCCAGTCCTGGTGAACGGACAGGAGGAGTACAAAGTAGAACGGCTCGTGGACTCTCGCTGGCACCAGGGCCATCTGCAGTACCTGGTGGAATGGAAGGGCTATGGACCCGAGGATAGATCATGGGAACCGGCCGAAAACCTCCATGCACCCCGCTTCATCCACCAGTTCCATCGGACCTACCCCAGCAAACCCGGACCCTCGGGTGGAAGGGGCCTTGGGAGGGGGGACTTTGACCTTGGCCTGCCTGCTGACTACTCTTCTGCCTGCCCCCCTCTCTCTCTGACTGATAGCCTGACCCTGACACCTGGCCTGACTCCTGGACCCTGGTTTGCTGTCTTCTGTAATACTGAACTCCTGCCTGCTGCGTTCAGCCCTGCAGTACCAGTGAGACTACTGCCTGCTGTGCCCAGCCCTGTGCGCGACACCTTCCCCCAAGCCTTCCCCCAAGCTTTCATTCAGGCAGCGGGGGTGGGTGGGTTCTTCACGGCTTGCCTGCTCTCCCTCTAAGCCTCGATCTGCGGTGGGGTGGCAGAGTAGCAACAGGGAGACGGCCAGCCAGCCCCACCCTACAGGCAGGTCTTATATTGCCACAGCTGGAAACGAAGGGTAGGGGAGAGCCCAGGAATGCAGGAATGGGCGGAAGGGCCTGTCAATAGGTAAGAGGGGCGGGTGGAGTCTGGGGGAGGGACAGGGAACCTATGCAGGGTGAGCCTGGGGGTGGGTGAGGAGAGAAGGGAGGGAGGCGGAGCTGAGCTATGATTCGACACGCACCGTCTTCATTGAGCCTCAGCAGGAGAGCCTCCGGAGTGTTCTTTTTTCTCTGTAGGTAAAAGAAGGGAGTGCTGATTACTTCCGAGTATCTGATCATCCCTCTTCCCCCCTTCAATTCTCCTGGCAGACTCCCTTGGGTTGCAAAGGGGGGCTGCCCAGGCCACCCTCAAATCTTCTGCCTTGAGCTTCTTGGATGGAAGGCAGGATAAAAGGAGACAGAGAGAATGGTCCTTTACCCTTTGGCTTTTTCCTGCAGGCAGCTTGGATGGAGGAGGAGGAGGAGAATTCCTCCTCCTCGATGACATCATCCAGAACCTGAGAGAGAGAAGACATCGTAATATTTTGCAAGTAAATCAGTTTCTGTCTTTTTTCCCCCTGCTGCTCAATGTGGCGTTTGAGTATTGGTGACTGTGGGTTGAAATGAGGCCTCTGGACGGGTGAGCGGAGGGCGCTGTGATGGGAGGGTGGCTGGACCTTGCGGACTGGAGGGAACTGCAGTTGGTAGCCAGCATGCTGAGAGAAAGCATTCATTCTGGATAAGTCCAGCCAACTTGGGAAAACCCAAAGGAGGTCCCATTCTGCCAAGTTCAGGGTGGGCAGCCGTGTTGGTCTGCAGAGCAGGAATGGAGTCCGATGGCTCCAAATAGACCAACAGGGTTTTGAGGGTATGAGGTTTCGAGGGTCAGAGACCCCCCTCTTCAGAATAAAAGGACATCAATCAGACTTGCAAAGCCACAACCCCCCAAAACCAGTGGGAATGTTCCAGAACATTCCATTGCTGACCTAGGGGTGGCTCTCCTCAGACAGAGAAACTTCTAGGGGTGGGCACAACAACGTGAGGGTGCTGAAATGGAGTTCGTTCACAAATTCAGAACAATGGACCTTCCCAGCACAGGGCGGAGGATTCTTATCTCATCACAGGTACTAATTTCTGCTCTAATCGAGCTTCCCTGAACGTTCACATCCTAATGCCCTCTCTTGTAACCACCCTCCCACCTTCTGTCTGGGATGTAAAGGCTCAAGGATTTCCATTCCTACTCATAGCTGAAGAAGAGAGCTCTGACTCTCAGAAGCTGACCCCGGGACCTTGTAGGTCTCGAAGGTGTCTCTGGGCTCCAATCCTGCTGTGCTACCAGACAGGGCAGGAAATTTCTCCCCAGCCTCATCAAAGGCACTCCCCCAAACTGGAGCTCATGGGCATAGTGATTCCTGCTGCTAATTCCCCAGGAGGTCTCCACATTTGCTCCCAAAGAGGATGTGGCTGGCTAAGAATTCCCACCTCCATTCCCAAAGAAGAGAATTTTTTCTGGCTTCAGCAGACACGGCTGCCATTGGAGGAGGATGACATCTATCTCACCCCACGCTTCTGCCTCATCTCCCTGGCCTGGACTGACGTGGGATTGGGAATCCTGGCCAGAGGCCGCCTTGGGCTCCCTCCCTTACTTCCTTCCCATCTCCTGAGGAGCAGTGAGATCTAAGTGGATGAGTCTCTTTGTTGACTAACTCCTTTACTCACCACAACTGAGCCATTTTTGCAAGATGGAACTGTGGATGAAAATAACAACACAGTCAGTGATTCTGCATTGGTAAGCTCATTGCTAGTTCGGATTCTGTGGACATCAACGATCCCTGCTTTGAGGTCTCCATGCCCAACACAAAACTGGAGAGATTTTTTTCCCTCTCATGCCTGCGACAGGCAGAAATCCCCCAAATCTCTCCTTCATGTCCTCGGATTTCCTGTTAACAAAGAGAGGGGCACTGTGTCTGCTTAGTGTGGGGAAATCGTTCTAAGTTTGGAAAGTGAAAGAAGAAAAACAATCCTTGCCCGGCAGAGGAGTGCCTCTGCATTGGCCCTCCCCATCCACTTCTGACTGCTGGCCCTGGGCAGGGTGCAGGCCTTCTGAGGCTGAGAAACTGAGGCACAGGCAGAGGGAGCACTGGAGACAGCTGCCAGGGGAGGTTTGCCAACCACCATGTGGACTGGGGCATGTGTGTGTGTGTGAGAGGAGATCTTCTGGATGAACTACTGATCACCAGATTACAGAAATAAGATCCCAGGAGAAAGTGGTTGCTTTGGAGGGTGGACTCCAAAAGCAACACCTACTGGCTCCACCCGCCCACCTGCAGGAATTTCCCAACCTGGACCTAGCAATCCTGCCAAGCTCCATATTCAGGCCAACACAGAGAATCAGCAGGGCAGCGCCTCTGCCTCTTCCCTTGCCACTCGCCACCCTCAAGCTTCCAGGTAAAGTGCAGAAGGGATTCCTGATTTCCTGTATTGTACTCCCCCATCAGTACCATACTGGCTCTCAGGATCACAAGAGTGAAAGATTCTCTAGAGGGAGTTTTTGAAAGAACTTTGAAATCTCAAAATCTGCTTGAGATGCCGATGGTAGATTTCATCCTGGTTGTCAGAGTGTCAGTTTGCTTGTCAGTTCTCTAACCAGAGTTATGCCATATTATTTTGTTATAATCTGTAGTTGTTTAGTTTTTCTCCCTCTCGGCCCAGGTGGTGCCCGGGCCGCATATAGCCATGGGAGCGAAATGTTCTTATCAGCCCGTTCCAGCCGAAGACTTTGACGTCCTCGTCTTCCCATGCCTTCGCAGAAAGGACTAAGGGGGGAGGCTGGGAACGGGTGTTTGAAGTGTTGTTACTTTAATTTTATGTGTCACTCTCAACAAAGCTTTCGTTCAGCCAAGGGTCTTATGCCTTTGGATTGTGGACACCTATATCCTGAGCATAGTCTTCCAATAAACCTTTTGAAACCAAGGAACCTTGTGCTTCTTGCGGAAGGGGGGAGACGGACTCTAGATAACTGGGATTCTGTAGTCTGACATTTTGTTGAGAAACCCCTTACTCCCCCAACCGCTCGCCCTAGAAGGATGAATACCGGATTTACTCCGACAGACCCATCTGATCCTGGTACAGTGGGTGCAGGGCCAGCTACCTTGCCTGACAGTGGTACCGCACAGGCATGAGTGAGCGGAGAGGGTGCCTGGCCAAGAGTTGGTGTGGGACGAGTATTCAACCCATTGACGTCATTGGCAACGCCCTGGCAGCGGTGTTCGAGGCCCCGGGAAAGGAGCGCAGGCACCATGTTGTCTCATTCTTTGATTGACTTGAATTTGGGCCCCTTGTCGGAAGACTTGGGGGCAACTGGAGACCAGGCTTGGGAAACCAGCCGGTTGTCCACTTTTTCTGTGGATGCTGCCAAGGTCAGCACCCAGCCTTGGTACTACTGGGATGAGGAGGCAGGCTGCCTCGTGGAGTGGACTTCCCCAGAAGAGACTGGCAGTCTCCCGTATTGGTTGGCGCTGCGCAGAGAGCTGAGGAGCTGGGATTGTGCAGACGCTGCTTCAGCCGGAGCGTGGGAGAGTGAGACGGTAGTCCCTGGAGGAGAGGGACGTTGGAGTAATTTACAAGGCCAAGGCCAAGTACTGCAGTATGGAATACGGGCTGTGACGGGTATAGCCAAAGGTTGGGTCGCCAGTGCTTCGGAGGGATCGGGCCCGTCTGTCGCCGGACCTCAAGGTGCACAGGCCACGCAGGAGATGGCACCCGGCATGTTGGAGGAGGAGGTGGAGAGAGCTGATCACCGCTAGAGAGCCTGGGAGGAGAGTTTGCTCCAGCCAACAGGATAAGAAGAGCGGGAACCAGACTCCAGCATCCTGGTTGAAGATCGCTCCCAAGCCTTGGAGTCACAAATGGAGGTGATGCGAGAGGACTTAGCACAGGCCACCTATCTCATTGGTCTGTTGGTCCAGGGAGAAGCTGGAGAGATGGGGCCAGTGCCGGGACCGCCGGTTCAGCCAAGACCAGGGTCTGCCGTCAGGCCAATCCAACCAAGAGGCCTGGCCCGACTGCTCCTTGCTCTGCTGGTGCCCAGATCGTACGCGGCAGCCCGCCCCACAGGCTCCGGGGCTGCCAATTCCTCTACCACTTCCGCTGGGACCAGCAAGGCCTGCCGCGGCTGGGGGGGGCGCGCCTGCTGGGCCAGTGCCAGAGGCCCCAGTGATACCGCCAGCCGGCCTCGTAGTACCGACCGGGGCGGTTGCCCCAACAGGACCTGGACCTGCTGCCCCACGAGGGGCTGCTCCTCGCCGCACGGTCCAGTGCCGCAGCCGCCACAGCCAAGGCCGCCACCGGGTCTGGGAGGAGCCGGGCCAGTGGGTCAACCTCAAGCCCCGCTCCACCCACAACCGCGTCCAAGGGTCCAAGGGGGTGCTGTTAAGACCCATGCTCGGAGCAGGAGTGCTGTTTCAGCTGCCACCGCCAGTGTCGCCCCGGCCAAGGGCTCCTGCGCCACGAATGCCGCCCTTGCAGCCAGTCCAGCCCGCAAAAGCAATGGCAGCTGGGGGAACCAAGCTGCCTATGGGATGGATTAAGCTGGAAGCAACTTTTGATGGGGACCCCCGTAAATTGGGATTCTTCGTCGTTCAAGCCTTACAATTTTTTAATCAGTGGGGCCACCTTTCCCCAAACGAGGAAAGCTGAGTGATGCATTTAGCGGCCCGCTTGGAGGGCGTCGCCGTTGAGTGGTATGTGACCCTTTATTATTTGGGGGGCCCTGAATTGGGAAGTTTGCAGGCCTTCCTTGCGGCACTGAGAGCCCAGTATGAAGATCCACTGGAGGGGGAGAGGGCCCACACTGAGCTCCAGACCCTGCGCAAGGGTCCCAATCTGTGAGAGACTACACGGCCAAGTTTCGGCAGTTGGCTGCGAGGTGTCTGTATTACGAGGAGGGAACAAAAGCGATGCTGTTCCTTAATGGGATGAACCCCAAGCTGCTCGGTTGAGCTCTGATGCAAGATGACCCCCCAACGCTCCTGGGTTGGATACAACTAGCATGTGAAGTAGAAAACTGCACCCAAGTTGTCCGGCTAGAAGAAAGACAACAAGCCACAGGAACCCGGCGAGCCCTGCCAGCTGCGAGAGGAGGGCAGGGTGCTTCTGCGGCAAGAGGGGCCAGAGAGATGCGTTGGAGACAGGGTCTGTGTCTACAGTGTGGCAACAGTGGGCATTTCACAGAACAATGCCCTCTCTGTGCGCAAGCTCATCCACCACCACCAGCTCGTCCCGTCCCGTCCCCACGAGCCAGCAGAGGTTGAGGGACGACTAAGTGAGGGTGTCCGGAGACGGGATTGGAAGCTGAGGAAGTGTCAAGGGAGTTTGACGCCCAGCTTCAGGATCCTGAAACCGCCAGCCTGCTGTCGGGAAACGAGATGGATCTGTTGTGAGGAGGCCCCAACGGCAGACTGAAGAGAAGACCACCCTGGAGGAGGTGAGAGAAAGAGGGGCCATACTATTTATCCCAGTCACGCTAGTGAACCCGAAAAGGGGGACCCATGTCCAAGTGCAAGCTTTAATGGATTCAGGATGCTCCCGAGACATTATTGCACCGGTGTTAGTTAATGGTCTAGGGTTGGAAGCCCATGAACTGAAAGTCCCAATTATTATCGAGCAGATGGACGGCTCTAGCATGAATCCAGCTGGTCTAGAGACAGAGGGGGTGCCCACGGGGATGGGCAAGCATTGGGAAAGTTGCTCTTATGTTATGAGTCAAGCACCCAAGTATCCACTCTTCCTGGGCAGTAGATGGCTTTGGGACCACGACCCTTATATTAATTGGGCAAAAGGAATTATTGCCTTTGATCGAGAGTATTGCCAGAAACATCATTGGAGATTGGAGTGGGGCGGGGAGGCCCTGGCGAACATGGGGGTTGCCCTTTTATCCACGGAGGAGCTAAATCTTATCCTTCTAGAGTACCGGGACATGGCTCAAGCCTTTAGTGAGGAGGAAGCGGATAGCCTGCCGCCTTATCGGAATACAGACTGTGCCATTGAGTTAATCCCAGGGGAAAGACTTCCCAAAGGGAAATTGTATACCATGAGCCCGGCAGAGAGACAGGAGCTCAGAAAGTTCATAGATAAGAACTTGGAGAGGGGCTTCATCCGACCTGCCAGCTCCCTGCATGCGGCCCCTGTTTTGTTTGTGAAGAAAAAGGATGGGGGGCTCAGGCTTTGCACAGGCTTTCGAGGCATCAGTGCTGTATCTATGACCAACGCCTATCCGATTCCGTTAATCAGAGACCTGCTCCGTGTGGTGACGCAGGGTAAGATCTTTTCAAAATTAGACCTCAAGGATGCTTACTTTCATGTCAGGATAAGGGAAGGGGATGAATGGAAAACCACTTTTAATACCCCCTTAGGCCAATAGGAATATCTCGTAATGCCGTTTGGCTTAAAAGGGGCCCCTTCGGTTTACATGACGATGATCAATGAAGTTCTGCATGAATTTTTATATAAGGGGGTCGTTGTTTACCTAGATGATGTGCTAATTTATTCAGAAAGTAAAGAGGAGCATGTGAAACTAGTCCGAAAAGTGTTAGCCGCCCTGATGCGCCACAAGCTCCTAATCAAACTGTCCAAACGTGAGTTCCATAAAAAAGAGTTGGATTATTTGGGCTATTGTATCTCGGGGAAAGGATTAAAAATGGACCCTGCTAAAGTCAGAGCAGTGCAGGACTGGCAGACGCCCACCACCCGAAAGCAATTGCAATCATTCCTGGGATTTGCTCATTTTTACAGACAGTTGATTGAAGGCTTTGCCCAAATCGCCCTCCGTCTAACGGATTTGCTTAAAACAAAAGGGAGAGGGGAGCCAGCCAATAAGCCAATGGCTAAACTCGGGTGGGGCCCAGACTGTCAGTGGGCGTTCGACATGTTAAAGGACCGTTTTACCACAGAGCCAGTTCTGCAGCACTCCAACGAGAACTGAGCCTTCATAGTTCAAGTGGATGCCAGTGACTCAGCCATTTGGGGGCATTCTCATGCAGGAGGGGGAAGATGGCAAAGTACGGCCGTGTGTGTATTTGTCCCATAAGTTCACAGAAGCAGAACAAAACTGGAGTGTGTGGGAGAAGGAAGCGTTTGCCGTAAAAATTGCCCTCACCACCTGGTGCCACTGGCTGGAGGGAGCGCGGCACCCGTTTCAGGTGTGGACAGATCACAAAAACCTAGAGGCGCTCCGCACGCCCCGGCATCTCAATGCTAAGCAACTTCGCTGGGCAGAGTTCTTTTCAAAGTTTGACTTCACTTTAAATTTTTTACCGGGCAAGTCTAACTTTCTGGTGGATGCTCTCTTGTGCATGCCCCAACATCAGAGCAGAAGGGAGGAGACTATTGACACAGTATTTCCCCCCCACCCAGTTGGGAAGAGCAGTTACTACACGTAGCCAAGCAACCAAAAAACAAGATAGCCTCGAGGGGTGGAAAGCAAAAGTGAAAAGTGAAGTGGAAAAGGAGGGGGAGCAAGCGCCCACAGAGAAAATGACACAAACGGCTGCTGGAGAGTGGGTGAAGGGAGACAAGTTAGACATCCCAGCTAGCTTGAGGAAAGAGGTGCTGCAACAATGTCACGACGCTTGGACCGCTGGCCATTTTGGATACCTAAAAATGTTGCATTTAGTACAGAGACAATTCTGGTGGCCCAGTATCAGGAAGGATATGTCCCAATAAGTGGCGTCCTGCCATACTTGTATCATGGCGAAACCTAGGAGGGGAAAGCCCCTGGGGCTGTTACAACCCCTGGAAACCCCCTCCAGGCCCTGGGACGTCATCTCCATGGATTTTATCAAAGAGCTGCCCCATCTAAGGGTTGCACATGCATTTTAGTAGTGGTGGATTTGTTCTCAAAACAAGCTCATTTTATTCCTTGCACCACTATACCGACTGCTAAAAAGCTGGCCATCTTGTTCATGAAGCACATTGTAAGGCTGCATTCTTTTCCTTCCAAGATGATCTCGGATCGAGGCGTTCAATTTGTTGCCAACTTCTGGCAGGAGCTTTTACAAGTGGTGGGCATTGAACCAGGATTCAGCTCCGTCCATCATCCCGAGAGCGACGGGCACGGAAAGAACGAATCAGGTGTTAGAAGAGTTCCTCTGATGTTATATTAATTTTCGGCAAGATAACGACTCAAATTCTGCATCTGGCTGAGTACGCCTATAACAATTTGGTTCACAGCTCAACAGGAGAGACCCCCTTTAAAATTGTACATGGGTATGAAGGATTAGCATTCCCCTTTGAAGGACAGCCAGAATCCAAACGTGCGGGGGACTTAGGGGAATGGTGGATCTCCCTCACAGAGCAATGGACTATTATCCAAAAGACTTGGACCAAAGCAAAAGCAGACTACAAAAAGTATGCCGATCGCCATCGTGTGGCGCAATGGGAATTGCACCCTGGAGACACAGTTTATGTTTCTACTAAGAATTTCAGATCAGAGCAACCCAGTAAAAAGCTGGGGCTAAAGTATCTAGGACCTTTCCCAATTAAGCGAGAAATCAACAATGTGACAGTAGAATTGGAATTACCAAAGAATCTACACCAAGCCCACCCCACCTGCTCAAAAAGGCACCTTCCCCAGATGAATGGCATCCAGAAAAGCCAGTGCCTCATCCAACGGTAATAGATGGCCAAATCCACTACAAGATAGATTCTGGATTCTAAACGCAGACACAACAAGACTTTTTACCTGGTCAGGTGGAAGGACTTTGAGGAAGGGTTTTGTGAATGGGTGGAGGCTTCTCATGTAGATTCCCCTAAGCCAATCACTAAATTCCACAAGAAATATCCTGAGAAAGCGGGGGCTGAAGGGTGAGGGGAAGGGCCTTAAGGGAGGCAGAATGTCAGAGTGTCAGTTTGCTCGTCAATTCTCTAACCAGAGTTACGCCATATTATTTTGCTATAATCTGTAGGTGTTTAGTTTTTCTCCCTCTTGGCCCAGGTGGTGCCCAGGTCGCATATAGCCATGGGAGTGAAATGTTCTTATCAGCCCGTTCCAGCCGAAGACCTTGACGTCTTCCCATGCCTTCACAGACAGGACTAAGGGGGGAGGCTGGGAATGGGTGTTTGAAGAGTTGTAACTTTAATTTTATGTGTCATTCTCAACAAAGCTTTCGTTCAGCCAAGGGTCTTATGCCTTTGGATTGTGGACACCTGTATCCTGAGCATAGTCTTCCAATAAACCTGTTGAAACCAAGGAACCTTGTGCTTCTTGCCAAAGGGGGGAGACAGACTCTAGATAACTGGGATTCCGTAGTCTGACACTGGCATACAGATGGAAGGCCCAGAGATATGGATTCTCTCTCGATGAGACGACTGGGCACATGTTCCTCAAGTGTCGGAAGAGGCAATGCTAGTTGGGCATTATAGTTCTGAAAGGCGGAGCCAGCGGAGATCGCTCCGGAGTGGACAGCTTCTCTCACAGCCCTCTGGCTGCGAGAGGGCCAGCCAGCCCCACCCTGTAGGCAAGGCTGAAACTGCCACAGCTGGATGCTAAGGGTGGAGAAGAGCCCAGGTATCCCGGAATGGGCTGTTGGACATGTCAACTGGTAAGAGGGTCGGGCAGCCCTGGAAAGGTTGGACCCTGGGAGAGGGACAGGGAACCTATGCGGGGTGAGCCTGGGGGTGGGTGAAGTGAGAAGGTAGGTAGGCGGAGCTCAGCTATGATTCGACACAAACGGTCTTCACTGAGCCTGCCCAGCTGCCCGAGGACTGCGTCTATCAGTTATTTCTTGTCTGCAAAATGGCTGGAAGGCAGGATAAAAGGAGACAGAGAGAATGGTCCTTTACCCTTTGGCTTTTTTCTGCATGCAGCTGGGCTGGAGGAGGAGGAGGAGAATTCCTCCTCCTCGATGATTTCATCCAGCACCTGAGAGAGAGAGAATACATTGTAATATTTTGCAAGTAAATCAGTTTCTGTCTTTTATTCCTGCTGGTCAATGTGGCGTTTGAGTGTTGGTGACTGTGGGTTGAAATGAGGCCTCTGGACGGGTGAGCGGAGGGCGCTGTGATGGGAGGGTGGCTGGACCTTGCGGACTGGAGGGAACTGCAGTTGGCAGCCAGCATGCTGAGAGAAAGCATTCATTCTGGATAAGTCCAGCCAACTTGGCAAAAAACCCGAAGGGGGTCCCATTCTGCCAAGTTCAGGGTGGGCAGCCGTGTTGGTCTGCAGAGGAGGAATGGAGTCCGATGGCTCCAAAGAGACCAACAGGGTTTTTAAGGTATGAGGTTTTGAGGGTCAGAGCCCCCCCTCTTCAGAATAAATGGACATCAATCAGACTTGCAAAGCCACAACCCCCCCCCCCAAAACAGTGGGAATGTTCCAGAACATTCCATTGCTGACCTAGGGGTGGCTCTCCTCAGACAGAGAAAATTCTAGGGGTGGGCACAACAACGTGAGGGTGCTGAAATGGAGTTCGTTCACAAATTCAGAACAATGGACCTCCCCATCCTTGGGCAGAGGATTCTTATCTCATCACAGGTGCTAATTTCTGCTCTAATCGAGCTTCCCTGAACGTTCACATCCTAATGCCCTCTCTTGTAACCACCCTCCCACCTTCTGTCTGGGATGTAAAGGCTCAAGGATTTCCATTCCTACTCATAGCTGAAGAAGAGAGCTGTGACTCTCAGAAGCTGACCCCGGGACCTTGTGCGTCTCGAAGGTGTCGCTGGACTCAACTCCTGCTGTGCTACCAGGCAGGGTAGGAAATTTCTCCCCAGCCTCATCAAAGGCACTCCCCCAAAGTGGAGCTCATGGGCATCGGGATTCCTGCTGCTAATTCCCCAGGAGCTCTACACATTTGCTACCAAAGAGGATGTGGCTGGCTAAGAATTCCCACCTCCATTCCCAAAGAAGAGAACTTTTCCTGGCTTCAGCAGACATGTCTGCCATTGAAAGATGATGACAACGGGCACGCATCTATCTCACCCCACGCTTCTGCCTCATCTCCCTGGCCTGGACTGACGAGGGATTGGGAATCGTGGCCAGAGGGCTCCTTGGGCTCCCTCCCTTACTTCCTTCCCATCTCCTGAGGAGCAGTGAGATCTAAGTGGATGAGTCTCTTTGTTGACTAACTCCTTTACTCACCATAACTGAGCCACTGCAGATTTTGCGAGTTGGTACTGTGGATGAAAATAACAACACAATCAGTGATTCTGCATTGGCAAGCTCATTGCTAGTTCAGATTCTGTGGGACATCAACCATCCCTGCTTTGAGGTCTCCATGCCCGACATAAAGCTGGAGAGATTATCCCCCTTTCGAGCCTACGACAGGCAGAAATCCCCCAAATCTCTCCTTCATGTCCTTGGATTTTCTGTTAACAAAGAGAGGGGCACTGTGTCTGCTTAGTGTGGGGAAATCATCCTAAGTTTGGAAAGTGAAAGAAGGAAAACAATCCTTGCCCAGCAGAGGAGCCTCTGCATTGGCCCATCCCGTCCACCTGCAGGAATTTCCCAACCGGGACCTAGCAATCCTGCAAAGCTCCATATTCAAAGGCACCTCTGCCTCTTCCCTTGCCACTCGCCACCCTCAAGCTTCCAGGTAATGTGCAGAAGGGATTCCTGATTTTCTATATTGTACTCCCACATCAGTACCATACTGGCTCTCAGGATCACAGTCAAGAGAAAAAGATTCTCTAGAGGGAGTTTTTGAAAGAACTTTGAAATCTCAAAATCTGCTTGAGATGCCGATGGTAGATTTCATCCTGGCCTACAGATGGAAGGCCCAGAGATACGGATTCTCTCTCGATGAGACGACTGGGCACATGTTCCTCAAGTGTCGGAAGAGGCAATGCTAGCTGGGCATTGTAGTTCTGAAAGGCTGAGCAAGTGGAGATCGCTCCGGAGTGGACAGCTTCTCTCACAGCCCTCTGGCTGCGAGAGGGCCAGCCAGCCCCACCCTGTAGGCGAGGCTGAAACTGCCACAGCTGAAAGTTAAGGGTGGAGAAGAGCCCAGGTATCCAGGCTGTTGGACATGTCAACTGGTAAGAGGGGCGGGCAGCCCTGGAAAGGTTGGAGCCTGGGGGAGGGACAGGGAACCTATGCTGGGTGAGCCTGGGGGTGGGTGAGAAGAGAAGGGAGGGAGGCGGAGCTCAGCTATGATTCGACACACACGGTCTTCATTGAGCCTGCACAGCTGCCCGAGGGCTGCATCTATCAGTTATTTCTCATCTGCAAAATGGCCCTGATGTGTTCCCTATCTGCCACAGGAGAACAGCCTCCGGAGGAATGTTCTTTTTTTTCTCTGCGGGTAAAAGAAGGGAGTGCTGATTACTTCAGAGTATCTGATCTCCCCCCTTCCCCCCTTCAGTTCTCCTGGCAGAGTCCCTTGGGTTGCAAAGGGGGGCTGCCCGGGTTACCCTCAAATCTTCTGCCTTGAGCTTCTTGGATAGAAGGCAGGATAAAAGGAGAAAGAGAGAATGGTCCTTTACCCTTTTTTTTTCTCCCGGCTCTTTTGGTGGAGGCGGAGATGAACTCCGCCTCTGTTATTATTTCATCCTGAACCTGAGAGAGAGAAGACATCGTATTATTTTGCAAGTAAATCAGTTTCTGTCTTTTATTCCTGCTGGTCAATGTGGCGTTTGAGTGTTGGTGACTGTGGGTTGAAATGAGGCCTCTGGACGGGTGAGCGGAGGGCGCTGTGATGGGAGGGTGGCTGGACCTTGCGGACTGGAGGGAACTGCAGTTGGTAGCCAGCATGCTGAGAGAAAGCATTCATTCTGGATAAGTCCAGCCAACTTGGCAAAAAACCCAAAGGGGGTCCCATTCTGCCAAGTTCAGGGTGGGCAGCCGTGTTGGTCTGCAGAGCAGGAATGGAGTCCGATGGCTCCAAAGAGACCAACAGGGTTTTGAGGGTATGAGGTTTCGAGGGTCAGAGACCCCCCTCTTCAGAATAAAAGGACATCAATCAGACTTGCAAAGCCACAACCCCCCCCCCCAAAACCAGTGGGAATGTTCCAGAACATTCCATTGCTGACCTAGGGGTGGCTCTCCTCAGACAGAGAAACTTCTAGGGGTGGGCACAACAACGTGAGGGTGCTGAAATGGAGTTCGTTCACAAATTCAGAACAATTGACCTCCCCAGCCCAGGGCAGAGGATTCTTATCTCATCACAGGTGCTAATTTCTGCTCTAATCGAGCTTCCCTGAACGTTCACATCCTAATGCCCTCTCTTGTAACCACCCTCCCACCTTCTGGCTGGGATGTAAAGGCTCAAGGATTTCCATTCCTACTCATAGCTGAAGAAGAGAGCTGTGACTCTCAGAAGCTGACCCCGGGACCTTGTGCGTCTCGAAGGTGTCTCTGGGCTCCAATCCTGCTGTGCTACCAGGCAGGGTAGGAAATTTCTCCCCAGCCTCATCAAAGGCACTCCCCCAAAGTGGAGCTCATGGGCATAGTGATTCCTGCTGCTAATTCCCCAAGAGCTCTCCACATTTGCTCCCAAAGAGGATGTGGCTGGCTAAGAATTCCCACCTCCATTCCCAATGAAGAGAACTTTCTCTGGCTTCAGCAGACATGTCTGCCATTGGAAGATGACGACGATGGGCACGCATCTATCTCACTCCACGCTTCTGCCTCATCTCCCTGGCCAGGACTGACGAGGAATTGGGAATCGTGGCCAGAGGGCTCCTTGGGCTCCCTCCCTTACTTCCTTCCCATCTCCTGAGGAGCAGTGAGATCTAAGTGGATGAGCCTCTTAGTTGACTAACTCCTTTACTCACCGTCACCAAGATGCTGAATATCACATCTGATGAATCTGTGGATGAAAATAACAACACAATCAGTGATTCTGCATTGGCAAGCTCATTGCTAGTTCGGATTCTGTGGGACATCAACGATCCCTGCTTTGAGGTCTCCATGCCCGTCACAAAGCTGGAGAGATTTT